>NW_024870818.1:2752500-4040000 GCF_019054845.1 Dipodomys spectabilis
CAGGGCCTGAAGACAGAGAGCTAGTACAACCTGAGCCAAGTCTTAAAGGAAGTTAGGGAGACAACCAGGCAGACATGAAGGAAGAAAGTTCCGGGCAGGGGGAAGAGCCAGCGTACACATATCTCTTGTGTTTAAGGAGAGACAGAGGTGAAGCTGGTGTTGGAAGAACAAGAGTGAGTGAGGGAGAGTAGTTTTGTGTTGATGTTCCAGGAACAGTTTAGAATAGAAAATGTGTTGAGCCTTCTGGCTTTTACTAAAGTAGTATGGGAAGCCATTGATGGATTTGGAGTAGAAGTATGGCATGGCCTTGACCTGTGTTTTAAAGCAGATCACTCTGTTTGCTGTGTAGAGACAAGATAGTAGAGGAAGAATATATCTTGCAGAAGCCATGTTCACACTCCTGGCACAAGAGGTGATGGTTTTTTGGACTAGGATGGTAGCTCTTATGTTCAGGTGGTTTTGATGATTTTTGTTTTGTTTTGTTTTGCCATCCTGGAATCAAACCTAGAACTTACTAGGCAAGTGCTCTAACTGTGAGTCATATCTCAGCTTTGTGTTCAAGTTCTGAGACACAGTATTATTTCCGGTCATATTGGACACAAGCTGTCAATCATAACTCCAAGGCTTTAGAACTGCAGATGTGGATAAATGGTATTCCCAGGAACCATGATGTGGAATAAACTGCAGGGAGGGAGTTGTGGGGAATCCAGGGATGCATGTCGAATTGAAGATATCCACACTGAGATATTGAGTAAACAGTTGGAGATTCTAGTCTGGAGTTCAGAGGACACAGATACAGGGTGGAGAAAAGCATTTGGAAGTTGTCTGTGTTCAGGTGGTAGTTAAGGCACAAAAATAGATATTTCCAAGAGAACAGCCTAGTGAATAAGCCCAGAGAGAAGAATCCACTGAGGAACTGGGATGTGTGGCCAGTAGGAAAAGAAGAAACCCAGAAATATATGAAGTGTTCCTGGCGGAAGCAGAGGTGAACTGTGGAGGTCAGGAAAAGCAAGGTCTGAGAACCACCATTGAACTCAGCAAGGTGGAACCAACTAATAACCTGCACACATTACAGAAAAAACATCTGAATCATTAAGTTAAGTTTTGCTTACTACAAGAATAAATTGTTGTTGTTGTTGTTGTTGTTGTTTTGGGTCCAGTTGTGGAGCCTGAACTCTGGGCCTGGGCACTGTTCCTCAGCTCTTCAGCTCAAGGCTAGCGCTCTACCACTTGAGCCACAGCGCCGCTTCCGGCTTTTTTCTTTTTGCTTATGTGGTGCTGAGGAATCGAACCCAGGGCCTCAGGCATGCAAGGCAAGCGCTCTACCACTGAGCCATCTTCCCAGCCCCAAGAATAAATTGTTTTAAAAGATTTGTTTTTAAAAGCCATTTTTTGGTTTCTCAGAAAGTTAAACATAGAATTAGAATAAAACTCACCAGTTCTACATATATGCCCCCAAAGAATTGAACACAGGAACTCGGACAGGTAATTATCAGTGTTTCTACAGCATGATTCATGATAGTGAAAAGGTAGGAAACAACCAGATTCCATCAAGGAATGAATGAATAAACACAATGTGGTATATGCTTATATTAGCTTTTAAAAAAGAATGAAGTTGGGATTCATGGTTTAACATAGGTGAACCTAGGAAAATACTAAATGAAATAATCCAGTCATAAAAGGACCTGTAGTGTGTGGTTCTACTTATATGAGATACCTAGAATAGTTAAATTCATAGAAATAGAAAGTAGAACAGAGGCTAACGAGGCAGGAGGGAAAGAATTAGTGTTTAATTAGTATAAACACCATTTAGAAAGTTCTGGAACTGAATAATGTAACTTGAATTGTGCAATACTGTACAAGATCTTTATGCCTTTGAATTTCATACTGAACAAAGGGTTAAAAATAATAAAGTAGAAAGCTAGCACAAGATGCTGTGAGTACACAGCCAGTACCACCAAATATTGTAATTTTTTAAAGTGTGAGGCTAATGTAGTCAGTAATAGAATGCTTGCCTAGAATGCCCAAGACTATAGGTTCAATCCCCAACACACGTGTGCACACGCACACATACACACATATACACAACTAATTAACTAAACGCTATATAAAAGGGATTAGTTATATATGTGAATGTGACTATGTATTTTACCTACTTCTAGCATAGAATTAAAGCAAATGAATGAAAGAATGCTTTCTTTTACTTGCTGATGACTTAAGTTTGTTTCAGGTCTGTCTTGTGACTTGGTTTTCCCTATAGAACCTTTAGTACATGTTATGTTCTTTCTTTGTGACTCGAGCCTTAGCCATTGAAGTCAGAGAAAATTGTATTCCTTATACGGGTTATTATCAGAAGACCAGGAGAAAAGTCAGCCAGTGATTTTACTAATTATAATTCTTAGAAGAGCATGCCTTTGAAACTATATCTTTTTAAAAATGCTCTGTATATGAAAGAGATCTCTATCCATTTCCTCACTTAGAAAACTATTCTGTCCCTCCTATCATTGTTTTAGAAAATAATGTTCCTTAACTGCACATGCCAATACTTTTCCTGCTAAAACTAGCATTTCTGATTCTTCCACTGGCTGATATGGAGAAAAGCTTGAGTACTGGAAGGTTTTGTGGTGCAGCATATTTAATAACCGTGACAAGTCAAGAATTTTAAGCAGACTCGCCTCCTTGTCTGGGATCTGTCGGCAGTATTGTGCCTCCGCTGGCAACCTCCTTGCTGTACTGTTTCAGCCAAAGCTGTGCTAATGATGCTCTTCCAGATTTTTACTGGATATTTTTAAAGCTTCAGAGTCTCTAAATTAAAACAACACACACACACACACACAAAAACCTTCCCTATTCCTTTCAAAAGCTGCCATTCTAAAATATGTAGCAAAAAAAAAAAGTTTAAAGTATACAATTGCTTTGCAGCCTTGATGAAACAAAGGCTAGTGTGTTGCTGTGGCCCAGGAGTGCCACGCTGCTTTTGTGTGATTTCAGAGGTGAAATTTCGATGGCTAGAAGATAGATGGGTGCCAGATGCAGTTTGACACAGATTCAGACAGCTGCTTCTGGGCTAGGTTTCATTCGCTGGTGAGTGCACCAGCAGAAGTAGCAGCACAGGGGCCCCAAATGCCAAAATGACAGTGAGAACAGCGAGACAATACAATATTCACTAAGTGATTTTAATCTCCAAGATTGAATGTCACCCAATCAGTTTCCAGGTTTTAAAAGCTAACTCATTTAAAGCTATCCCAGGGCTCGTGTCTGTTTGGAGAAGTTTTACTTTTTGTTGTTGTTGTTTATTTGTTAGCTTTAAAGCAACAGCTTTTTTTTTTAAGTGCTTTAAAGTCATTTTGGTAGCTTGAAATTAAAAATCATGTCAACCTCCCTAACACACATACCAATGTAAAAGAAGTCTTGTTATTATTGCAATCAGGCAAACATTGTTTATCTGTCTTAAGTGAAAGTTTGGATAAGCTTCCCAGGTCTTTTCTGCTTTAAAGTCCCTGTCCCTGACCACAGTCACATCCATTCTTCTCCAAAGAAAGAAGTCTCCACACAAAGAGTGAGGGCTTATTTGGCTTTTGAGACTGTATGTTCTGCACAGCTAGTGGTGCCCAACCACATAATTGTAAACTTAAAAAAAGTGCTCCAATAAAGGATATTTTCTCTGACTACTTGTGGGGTCATAAGTAATTATGAAACTGACTCCTGGCTACGTGCTTAATCTCAGCTCACATGTTTTCTCCACTGAGAAGTGGAGCCTTTATTTCGTGTATTATTTAAACTTGCTAAACGTATCTTTGCTTTTCTGAAGACTGCTACGATCTAAGCCATCCATGATGCAACCATTTCATGTGGAGTGATTTTTTTTTCATTAAAAGCAACACAAATAGTTGGTTGAACATGTATATATCTGAAAACTGCACCTCTAGCCATCTCTTCTTTTCATTTTTAGACTTAGAAAGCTAATGTGTCACTTCTCAGAGCTCTGAGGTGTTGTAGGACATGTTTTTCTTCCAATGATGTGTGTGCTTAGCTCTCTTAATAATAATGGGGACTTTGTATATGCTCAAAGAACAGTACCTTTCATTGTGGGACAGTATTTTGCTTAGTAGTTATGATGTGCTAATTTTTAGTCCATAGAATGATAAAAGATTTGGAAATCAGCTCTGGTTGAGTGAGAAACTATATGTCCAAAAAAAAATCATTGCTGGATATGGTGGTGCCCACCTGCAATCTCAGAATACCAGAGGCAGAGGTAGAAGGTTCACAAGTTCAAGGCTAGCCTGGGCCACCTACTGAGACCCCATTGCAAAATAAATAAATAATAATAAATAAAATTTATGGTTGGAGGCAAAGCTCCAATGGTAGAATACCCAGGTAAGTATGCAAGTCGAGCAAATGCATGAGACCTTGAGTTCAAACTCCAGTATCTAAAAATAAATAAATAAATTATAAGGTTATCAATAGCTATATTAAGAATTTGAAAATGGTCTTGGCCTGAATAAATTGCCTACATGTCTATTATTACATGTGGCAAACTATTCTTATGCTCTATCTTTCTCCAGTTTGCCCATTCCAGTTCTTTGAGAGTTTTAGTTAGTTTTTGCAAAGCGGGGGATGGAATATAGGATCTCATGTGTACTAGGCAAATGCTCTAGCACTGAGATACACCTTCAGCCCTTCCATTCTATTCTAAAAAAAAAACCTTGATTTTACTTGGGATAACTTCATGCTAAGCTAAAATATTTGATGTCCCATATCTTATAGTTGAGGTACTTATGTTCTTGCTGTGTTCTGGCCTGTGAGGAGTGGGTAGAAGTCCATGGGGAAGATAACCTTTTTGAATAAAAAGAGAAGGCCTGGAAGTGGTGCTGTGGCTCAAGCGGTAGAGTGCTCACCTTGAGCTGAAGAGCGCAGGGATAGCACCTAGTCCCAGAGTTCAAGCCCCACAACCGACAAAAAAAAAAAAAAAAGAGAAGGCCTTACAAGCAATACATTTATATTCTTACCTGGAATGTGAGTCAAGTGCATGGTGGATAGCAGCCATCTTGTTGTGGCCTCAGAATTGTGAGGATGGTAGAACCAGTACCTTTGAACCATCCTCCCAGTCCTGAACTGCTTAGCCCCAGAGGTATAATTTTGTAAGAAAATAAGAAGTAAATAAACCTTTACGCTAACATTCATTGGTATTCATTTACAACCAAATGTAAATCCTGCCGTACCGTTCATTCTAGCCCCTTAGTCTATCTGCCACGAGCCAAAGGCAGTTTTTATGGTCTGTTAGTGTCACCTGTATTCAGAGAAGCTCAGAGAAACTGAGACCTTGGAATGATAAGTACTACCTAAAGCAGGGGCACCTTTCAGAGGGACTTAAAGCTCTCTACACTTTGGAGGGGGGTACATTTTCTATTTCTTCGGGTTCATTTTCAAACATTACTAGCACTTGCTACTGGAAAATGATGGTCTGTATAATGACCCAATTCTAGCCATCAGAATTGGAGGGACCATGCTGGTTGTTCCTGTTACTGTGTTGTAAAGCCACTGAAGCTGACTTTCCTAGTCTTTATTCCATCTTCCCATGAGAATATAATTAAAGCAAGGGAACAAGGAGGTAGAATCTCAGATGATTAATAGTCAAGAGGCTTAATGCTTTCTGCCTTATTTGTGAGACAATCTTTTCTTAAGCCTATGCAGAGCCAAACACAATGCACATTCAGCATATGTTTATTAGACAAAAATAGGGGGGTTGGTTTTATATTGAATTGCAGTGACAGTCCATTTTGAATGCTAGTCGGATGATGAGATTTATTCAATAAAAATGTCTTTCCTGTACTCTAGTCTGACCTAATGCTGTAAGTGAGTGGACTGCATCTCATCTCTAGGGCACTATAATGTGTATCACAGGCCCTTACATAAATCCATCACAGAGCAGTGCTGACTAGGCCTGGTCAGGATGGGCAGAGGATTCTCGATTGGATACTGGGGACCACTGGCTAACAGCCACTGGGCTGGTTGTGTACTTAGCAAGCATATGTCATTGACTGTTGCTTGTTATTCTCGGAGACTGCGTGATTTTCATTGCATTATCTCATTTCATCCTCATAGTAACTCTAGCAATAGGTTCTGGTTCTGTACCCTGCCCTGCTTCTTGTTGTTGTTGTTGTTTCTGCCAGTACTAGATTTGAACTCAGGGCTCATATTTACTATCCTTTGAGCCGTGTCCTCCAGCCCCCTTTTGGTTTATTTTTTAAATAAGATCTAGCATTTTTACCTGGGCCATCGTGAACTGCTGTTATCCTGTTATGCATTCCTCCTGGCAGGGATGAAAGACTTGTGTCGCCACGCCCAGCTTATTGGTTGAGCTGGGAGTCTTGCTAACTTTTTGCCTTGGCTGGCCTCAAATAGTGATCCTCTCAATCTCTTCTTCCTGAGTAGATGGGATTGCAGGCATTAGCTATTATGTCCAGCATGTTCTCTT
This sequence comes from Dipodomys spectabilis, assembly GCF_019054845.1. Classification (NCBI taxonomy): domain Eukaryota; kingdom Metazoa; phylum Chordata; class Mammalia; order Rodentia; family Heteromyidae; genus Dipodomys; species Dipodomys spectabilis. The sequence goes on from NW_024870818.1 coordinate 2,758,979, forward strand.
CCCCCTGCCACCTGTGCTTTGAATCATGGTTTTATAATGTAGGTGTCTAGCCTCCAACTCGGGAGCCTATCACTTCTGTCTCCCGAGACTGAGATTACAGGCATGGCCCACCACACCCAGCCTTTATCCCCTTTTTATAGATGATAAAATTTGCCCAGGCAAATTTCCCAAAGTCAATGTATGGTCAAGCTCAAAGTTGAAATCCTATGTATCCTGGGAACATTTGACCCCAAAGTCAGTAGTCTTAGGCTCATCAGATATGATGACTATACCCTACTAAATTATATATTAAAGTTGTCTCTCAGAATACTCTTGTGTTTTGACCTTTACCCTCTCAGCAAAAGAACTGAAGGGTAATGGCATAAAAGTGACCAAACCCATAGTGAAGACTTTTGTTTGCTGCTGAGGTAGGCAGATGATCTCTGACTAAGGGTGGTATATGTCATCCTTTCTGTTTCCTTGAGGCACATGGCATATGTCCTGCTCAGGTGGGAAGGTAGCTTGGGGGTGGATGAGTATGCTTTGCTGGAGTCCCACGAAGCACGCATGGTGAGGGCAGAGGAGCATGAGTGTACTCTAGGCAGAGCAGCTTCACATCCGACAACACGTCCCCAAGTGCCTGGCAGCCTCTGATGAATCATGGCATTTTAGGCTCTGCATGTGTCATCGGCATCTGTGGGCTGAAATAGCACGGAAGCATAGTAGTCATCCGCAGATACAAATAAAAGTAAAAGACACTGTCATACTACCTGAAGTTTTCTGCACAGCAGCCAAATGCTCCTGAAATCTGTACATTTTGGACTTTTTGTCTTGAGAGCTAACGCATTTACTAGCTAGAACCATCTTAGCATTTTCTATTTAAATATCTTAAGATTCAGTCGTAAAATTTTCTCTCTAAGCTAAAGCTGTTTATAGATGCTTAACTACTGTGTGGGCATATTAAAAAGAAAAAGAAAAGCTATACTTAAAAAATGATACGAAGTTGTTCTGATTCATGTTGCTGGCTAGCTAGACAGACAGAGCACCACATTTCAAGTTCCCATCTCAGTTTTGTTTGTGAAATGCGCTTTGGCAAAGAGTTTTCATTAAACAGCGCAAGTAATAGTTACAATAATGTAAGTTCAAGACTGAAAACTAGTTCTTAAATCGTTTAGATTGGAGTCCAATTTAGGCTTTACTGCACAGACTGAGAAAATTTCCTTGAGCCTCAGTTTCTCAAGTATGAGATGGAATACCAGCTGGCTCTGAGGTCTTAGAGTTGGTGAGCAAATAAAGTAATGCCAACGTGCTTCTGGGCATGCTACATGATGTTTCAAGTAATTTTCCAATTTGAAAGGTGTAGCCTTGGTATTGTAAACTCCCTAGCCAGCAGTTGGGCTAAGCCATAACCTTTCTTCCTTCATAAAAGGGACAATGCCCGTTCAGTCTTTCAAACAACACAGTTTTCAATAACACAGATTTATTAACTGAGGATGTATGCAGACTTCCTTCAAATCAGCAGGACTTACATGTAGATTGGCAGGAGGCATAGTTTATACAGTAACTGATCGTTTACATATTAGCATTCTGTACTTGTGAATTTTATAGATTCCTGACATTGATCTCTTTAAGTGCCTCAAACTTGATTTGTATAGGATGCTCAATTAAAAAGCTTTACATTATTTTTGTTGGTGTTGATGTTACTAGTGTATTTTTCCTCAAGCATGTTCTTATTTCTTCATGATGTGGGATCATTTAGATTGCTAAGGCATTCTGTTGAAATACAGTCCTGTATATAGGCCAGTGAGGGGCATGGTGGTGCTCTTTGCCTATTTTAAATCATCCCAGATTAGTGAATTATCTTTTGGATTCTTGTATCAGCATTTTGAAGTTCCCCCTTCTCGTTGTTGCAGGTCCCCTTCCCCACCACCGCGACTCTGGGCTGACCTCTTGCATGTTCTCTTCTAAATTTGCAATCCTTTGTTTAGAAAAAGTACAAACATATTGGAATTATCGCTACATTAAGAGTAAATAGACATTCAGGGAATCTCTGTTAGCATGTGAGGTTTGTCACATACCTTTTTGATATCTTTTCTTTCTTGAGAATGTATTTGGGCTTATTTTGCCCATTCCAAGTGACTTGTGGCTCCTAGATGAATTGTTCTGTCCAACACTACTGTTTCTATTCTGTGTTAGTGCACTTAGTGAGGGAGTAGCTGAATCTTCTGAGGAGGTCTCACCCATACTTATATTAAACAAGTTTGAGGCTCTTGAAAAAGAGATGAACTTCAGTTCCTGTGCAGATGTTATATAAGAGATATCCCACTATTTCAGTTCTGGGATCTGGACAGAACCTAAGAATATGTAGTTTGGAAAGAGATCACAGACAGTTCTAAAGTACATAGCTTATCCAGACATTTCTCTGCATTCTTCCTCCCCTCCCCACTTCTGTTCCCACCAGGAGCCACTGGGTTAAGCTTTTGTGACTACCAAGTGGTTTACTAAGATGTTTTCACCTGAAGGTTAAAGAAATGCCAACAAATAGTTCTATCAACCCATGGTTTTCAATGGTTCCCTGATCAGCCGATGTAGAGGTTGGGGTAATGCACCCTGTGTTACTTTGCATGCATATGTGATTAAGATATCTTTGTTGGGATGATGATACTGGGTTACATGGCTGGACCCAGGTACTCACACGGGTAGATATAAGAAGGAGGCAGGAAGTACAAAAGCACAGGAGATGATGCATTTTGAAGATGCAGAGAGCAACCATGAGCCCATGAATGCAGGCAGCCCCTAAAAGCTGGGTGACAGGGAGAGAGATTCTCACTTGAAGCTTCAGAAGATATATACAGTTCTGTCAACACATCAATTTTGGCCTTTTGACCCTCAGAACTGTAGGAGAATAAATTTATGCCATAGACTTACCAGATCCTGTATGGAGATCTGTATATACAGGGATCAAGGGTTTTGTAACCATTGCTTTGTGTCTGACCCAGGGTAAAAGCTGAAGTAATTACTTTAAATGGACTATAAGGCCCTCCATAACCTGCCTCCTTTCCTCCTGCTCCTCTTCCATTTTCACAGTTCTCCTCACCAAGCCAGTCCCCTATATTAGCATCCCCCACAGCCAGCAGTGGGTACATTCCACACCCAGCCCTGCTTGACTGGCTGTTTTCTCTGCCATGAAAGCTCTTCTTCCAGATTGCAGCTTGGCCTGTGCCTAGAGCTTCAGGTCTTGACTGAGATGACATCTAATTTTGTTTTCTCTGTCTCTTTGCCCCAACTAGACTATAAGATCTTAGAAAACACAAAGCATGTCTGGGATTTCCCTGCCTAGCTCTTAGAACCCAGCACATAGTGAGCATTCAATAAATATTTGTTGAATGAAAATACCCTTTATACATAGCATTGCCTGGCTCTATGGGGAAAAAATCCTAGAAATGAAATTACTATATTACAGGATATTAACATTTAGAAAAGTTCTTGATACACATGACTGAATCCTATTCTGCTCAAGGTTAAATCAGTTTATGCATCCATCAGTAACTGCAAGATTACCCTATCCACTGCACCCTCATCAGTCATAAACACCCAAGCACCTGTATCTGGACATTTTATCCCTTTTAAATTTGCAATGCTTTGATTGAGAATTTGCACTTGTTTTTCATGCATTCCCCCTCTTTATGCTGTTAGCTTTTGCCCTTTGTCTAGTCTTCTAATTTAGTTCCAGTGTTTTCTAATTTAATATTATTCTAATTGATACCTTGGACTTCATTACATTGCAGATTACTAAGTCTTTGTTATCTGTATTGCATATATATTTCCCAGTTTGTCATTTTCTCTTAAATTTTCTAATTATGATTTTTACTCTATGGTTGGTGTGTTTGTTTCATTTTTAATGTTGACAATTTTATTCTTAGAATTGCCTTTTATTTGGAATGGTCTTATCTGCCTCTAATAATTATGTGAGATCTTTCAGTTCTTTTACATTTATTTTTTGATGTTATTCTTTAATCTCTAGTGTTTGATCACATTCTGCAAGGCAAGAATCAAATGTCCAGTTTTCCTCCTTAAAGAGTAAGCACTGCACACGTTTTTCTTTCCCACGTCAGCAGCACCATCTTGACTGTATTCTAAGCCTTTATTTCTAGTCTGTCAAAAAAAACTCAGTTCAGTCATTTATATTTGTAGATTTAAACATCGTTTTGTGTCTAAAATTTTTATTTTATATTTTTAATTGGTTGGTTCTAAATAAGTCTTTGAATGATTCTGTCAAGTTTAGGAATAGATGTGGAATTGACTTCCTAAAGTAAAAATCAGGTCATGTCCCTCTCGTGATGAATCAATATCCTATAGCCTTCAGAATAAAAAGGCCATTTCTCCCCCCCCCCCCCTTTTTTTTTCAATACCAAGGTTTGAACTCAGGGCCTTGCTCTTGCTAGGCAGGTAGTCTACATTTGAGCCACGCCTCAAGCCCAGGCGTTACCTCTTAATGTGCTTCTGTGGTTTTAGAACTTGCCTTTCAAACTTTTCAATCGCTATATTACTTCTCTTTGCCTAGAATTTACATCGCAGATCGTCACCTGTATCCTATACAGTTTCTTACTTCCCTGTCTTTGCTCAAGTTGATCTGTCTGTGGCTGACTCCTGTTTTACCCTAAAATTCATTATACCTCCCAGCCCACTTCCACACTGGCCAGGCCCTGTGACCAGTCACGTGTCACCCTGTGAGTCTCTGTCACAACCTAACCATTGCATCACAATGGTGGGTTAGTCCTCCCCGGTAAGTCACTAAGCTCATCTTTTCATGTTGCTGTCTTTGTCCATGGTGTTGGGGGTCAAACCCAGAGCCTCAGGTATGCTTGGCAAATGCTCTACCACTGAACTATACCCCCAGTCCTCCTGTTCATTTTGTATTTCTAGTACCTTCCATGCTCTCTGTCACACAGTTGGTAATGTGGGTGAATTAGGGGAGAACATTCAAGATTAAAAGCAGGGAGATAAATTATTGCAGTAACCAAAGTGAAAGGTGATTAAGAATCTTGACTTGGCCATGTTGTTAGGAATGGGACATACTTAGAAAATATTTGAGGAAAAATGTACCGAATTTTTGTGACTGGATAATGTAAGAGCAAAGTAATTTGAATCTTAGAATTTTGACTAAGACCTCAGGTAGATATTAGTTCCTTAACTATAGGTAGACCTTCAGGAAGATGGACAGATTTAAGGAGGATATTAGGATTATTTTAGAAGTGTTATATGTTGACTATACCTTTATGATAACCAGTGGAGATTTCTGAAAGGCAATGAAATATAAAGAGCCTAATTATATACTTAAACCAGGATCCTTTGAGTTTAAACAGGATGTTATTAATAATTATGGCAAGACAGCAAGCATAACCAGCAGTGACCTTGATTTGAACTGGTTTATGTTCAAAGGTCAAATATAAAGCTTAAAGCAAAAGATCTGGAATGTAATGATTTGTTAGTCATTAGCATATAGGTGCTCTGAGAGTGGGTAGGGTTGCAGAGAAAGTTTATGAGATGAGAAAAGGGTGAAAACAAAGCCATAGCACTGACATTTTCCAGTGATTATCACTGGGAATTTTTTTTTTTAATAATCATGTCCCCAAATTTTCCTGAAGATCTGACATTCTAACCATCTCCATTTCTCACTCTTCCCCCAAGTTCCATACCTGTCTGTCTGTAAGCTATAGCCAGATGTGGATGTTTTGTTTTGTTTTGAATTCTAGGGGCTGGTGATGTAGTTTAGTGACAGAGTACTTGCCTAGCATGCACCATGCCTTGGATTTTATTCTTAGCACCAAAAATAAAAAGAAAGAAAAGGAGGAAGAAAAGAAAAAAAAACAAACTAGATCTGCATGTTTATAAGGAGGAAGGAGGAAGAGGAGCAGCAAAGGACACTGGGTGGTCAGAGAAAAGAGACAGGAAATTGCAGTGCATCTGGAAAGAAACCTTTGGGGAAAAAGGACGGTGGCAATAATGCCAAGTGCTACTTAGAGGTGAACTACTGAGTGCCTGCAAAGTACCCATTGGCTATGACCTTTGGAGGGAACTACTGCTCTTATCTGGAGTGGCCAGTATAGCTGTCTGGAAGTAGGCAGAGGAAGCAGAAAGAAGAATAAAGCCTTTCAGGGCAAAGACAATAGCAGCCAGCCACCAGCATTTCTGCAGCAGTCAAGCAAGGAGGATTACTTCTTGTTTTAAATGTGAACACAGAGCCCGTTGAACCTATCATTTATTGACTACAGGAAGCAGCCAGTAGGAAAGGACAAGGATGAGTATACAGAGGATCAAACGCAAGCCACAGCCACTGTTAAGCTAATTTCCCCAGTGCCTTTTCCTTGTCAAGGGTGCCATGCTGTGCTATAGGTTGCTCCTCTAAGAGTCACTCTACAGGGTTAGGGGCATGACTTAGGTGGTAGAAGAGTTGCTTATCAGAGGGAGGCCCTTAGTTCAGACCTCAGTGCTGACAAGAAAAGAGAATGACAGGAGAAGAGGAAAGAAAAGAGGAAAAGAGGGATGGAGGGAGGGAGAAAAGGAGAGGAGAGAGAGGAGGAGGGAGGGGGAGAAGAAGAAAGGAGAGAGAGGGAAGAAGAGGAGGGGGAAGAGGAAGCTTGGGAGTATCTTAAGTTTTTCTCCTTTTTCTGAAGATTCAAGATGGAAGCCTTTGAAGAGAACATCCGTGTCTCTTCTAGCTGCACTGATTTGCCGAACTGTCATTGGTAAATAACATATCAACCTAGCTTTATAAGCTATTATTATGCATACTTACGTTCTGCAGGTGAACATATCTCTTAAAACACATATGTATTCCTATGTGGTATCATATATGTTAGAAGAGTGGGTTTTTTTTTTTTAAAGATTTTTTTTTTCTGGAGAAGCTTCAGAAAAAAAAAGTTACAATAGGAACCTGTTTTTCTGATCTGCTGTCTCATAGTAAGAAGTTAGTTGTGAGGTTTACTTCCTCCGAGGAAGAAAGCAAGGAGATGCAGGCAACTGGATAAGAAATGTCTCATTTGCTCAGAAGAGGCCCCAACATGCTCTAAGAAGTAAGGATTTCAGGCTTAATGTGCGAGAACAAAAGGCCGTTGTGAACTGTGTACAAGAGTTGGTGAGAGTTTGTATTCTGCCCCTTTTTTCTGTGGGAGTTATTTCCTGTTGTTGACTAGAGTTCTTTATTTAGAACCACCTAGCTTCAGAATGCCGACTAGCTCACAGAAATGTGTGTACTTAGAACATAGACTCATTTCAAGACAATCTCTTTGAACAACAACAACAAAAAATCACACTACTCATATACAGAGACAACCTGATGTTCCAGACACCATAAGAAAGAGCAAAACATGTTTGGTGTAGCAGTTGGTGTCACCTAAATAATCCAAGTAAAAGATATTTCGCAGGGAAGGGTGTTTCTATTTAATGAATTGATATCATTTTACTTTGTAGTGCTAAATGAGTTCCTTGACATTTTAGGGAAGTAACCAAAAGCCCTCTATATTTGTGAGGAAGCTTCTATGCTGTAGAGCATAGTAAAAGTTACACTAACAGGTGAGAAATATGCCCAGAATATATATACTTTGAGCCAACTGTTCCTTTATTCTTGCTTCCTATTAAGGTGGACTTTTTAGTAAGAACTCTCGGTTATTTTAGCATTGTCAGTGCATTTTATAGTAGCATTATCATTGAGTATTATAGGTTTTGGATTTTTTTTTGTATTTTGTTTTTGAGACAAGGTCTGTCCTTGAATTCATGATCCTCCTGCCCCTGTCTCCCAAGTGCTGGGATTACAGATGTGTGACTCCACATCCAGCTCAGTCTATTAGTAAGAGAGAAGGGGAAGAAAGACAATATATCGAAATGAATGTGAGGAATAAACTGTTAGCTACTGAAGTCATGGGGAATTAATGTGTGAAATACAAATAGTGTCCAGTATTTATTAACAGACACTAGAACCTATAAATAAAACAATTTCCCAAGTTCTACTTCATAAGGAACCATAAGGTAGAAAGCAAAGAAAATGTGTTTCTCTAACCTAATAAATTCTAAAATAAATTTAAATTATTTATTACAATGTATTTGTTTTTGATGCCAGGCTCATACCTGTAATCCTAGCTACTCAGGAGGCTGAGATCTGAGGATCACAGTTTGAAGCTAGCCCAGGCAGAAAAGTCTCCATGAGACTCTTATCTCCAGTTAACCATCCAAAAACCCAAAGTGGCTCCGTGGCTCAAGTGGTAGAGTGCTAGCCTTGAGCACAAAAAGGCTCAGGGGAGCTGGGAAGATGGCTCAGTGGTAGAGCGCTTGCCTTGCATGCCTGAGGCACTGGATTCAATTCCTCAGCGCAAAAAAAAAAGCCGGAAGTGGCACTGTGGCTCAAGTGGTAGAGCACTAGCCTTGTGCTGAAGAGCTGCGAGACAGTGCCCAGGCCCAGAGTTCAGGCCTCACGGCCGGACCAAAAAAAAAAAAAAAAGGCTCAGGGACAGAGTTCAAAGACCCACAACCACCACCAACGACAACAAAAAGCTAAAGCCAGAAAACTGACTCATGCTTATAATCCTGTTTACTTGGGATGCTGAGATTTAGAGGATCACAGTTCAAGACCAGCCTAAAGAAGAAGGTTTATGAAATCCCATCTCAATCAATTATAAACAAAAACAACCACAGCAAAAGGGCATGGTGGTGTGTACCTGTGATCCCAGTTACATAAGATACATAAATAGGGATACTGCAGTTCAGAGTAGCTCTGACATAAACAACTAACCCTATTTGAAAAATAAGTGAAAGTGAAAAGGCCTGGGGATTTAGCTCAAATGGTAGAACACCTACATAGCCAGTGCTCTGAGTTTCCACTCTAGTATCTGGGGTGGGATCAGGGGTCGGGTAGGGGTCATGTTAAACTCTAGATAAAACAGAAGGTGCACTACATTTCCCTGATTCCATTACCCTCTTTGCCTGAGGTTGCCACTTTTGTGAACTTTATTATCTTAAATATTTTTTGTCATTGTTCACATACGGACCTGTAGGCAATATGTAGCAGTATTTTGCATGTTTCAAAGTATCTCTCATAAGTGGTACTTTATTATATATGTGTATGTGTGTGTATATTTTTATTTAGTACTTGACTGTGTTGGTATATGTCTTTAGTTCTTTTTAACCACTATATTTTCAAGTGTGTCAATTTGCTTTCAACTTTGTCAATCTTAATGTTTCTCTAATTTTTACTGCCACAAATATTCTTCTCTCCATGAGTAGACATGGACCGTAAGGGTTCAAATGGGCTGGTACTAAACTGATTGCAGCTCCTAAAAAAGATGATGTGGAGTATCTTCCTAATTTTTAAGTTCCTTTAGGAAGGTTGAGAATGAACCATGATGTGGATATTTATACCTCAGAAATCAGCAGATGCCAACAAGTAAGAGCTTTGTTCTCTACCCCCACTTGCTGATAAAAGTCAGCACACCACTGGTTAAAACCACCCTTGGGAGAACTGGAGTCATTCCTGAATCATTTCTGCAGGGCTTATTTTTCTCAATCCCAGTTGAGAAAGACAAAATATATATATGTAAGGATCTCAGCATCTCCAGCTTTTTACTAGAACATGCCAAATTATCTCCAAGGTAGCTATACCATTGTACATCAAGAAGTTAAGAGAGTTCATTTTTAAAATCTACATTCTCATGAATTGTCAAACTGTAGTTTTTTGGTGGTTTTTTTTTTTTTTTTGGCCGTGGGGCTTCAACTCTGGGTGTGGGCGCTATCACTCAGCTCTTCAGCTCAAGGCTAGCACTCTACCGGTCTAGTGGTTTATTGGAGATAAGAGTCTCACAGACTTTCCTGCCCGGGCTGGCTTTGAACTGTGATCCTCAGATCTCAGGCTCCTGAGTAGCTAGGATTTCAGGCGTGAGCCACTGGCACCCGGCAAACTGTAGTTTTGATAGCTATGAAGTATCTTTATAATTTTCTTGTTCTACTGATGAAGTATCTTTTCCCATTTATTAGACATTTGTTGCCTCTTTTGTCCTTTTTTCTATTGTGTCTTCATTCTCCATGTGTCTTTCTAAATGTTAACTCCTAGGAATTACTTACTAATCCTAATATTGATTTGTAATATTTGTGTAACATTTGATGATCTTTAGCTTGCCTTGAACTTGTTTAATAGGTGCTTAATTTTTAATATAATCAAAGTTTTATTGATCTTTTTCTTGATAGTTTATGCTTTAGGTATCTTGTTTCTTAATACTTTAATCTGTATAATTATTTTTAGATTTTAGTTTTTATATATTTGTCTCTAAAAGCATTGTCTCAGATTTTGTACTCAGCATTAATATTGTTTCTGTAGAAAGCAGAATTGCACTCAATTCAAGTAAAGAGACTTTAAGGAGGGACCTTTGCAGAAATAGGACAAAAATCAAGGCAAGGAACTAGCACAGTAGGCTGTTACTGTCTTTATGACTGAAGGAGAAAGGGGAGGAAATACTGCTGCTGGGGTCAACCCAGCAAATCCAGTGGGAGTTGGCATCCTGGAGGAGGGGGCCGTGTGTCAGAAGATGTGGCTGTCCAAGGTTGGGTACTACCGGATAAAGCTGGAGGGTGCTGGAAATAGGAGTCTGTCCGTGTTCTGAATCACAGATCTGCTGCTGCCTTCCTTGACTTCATTGCTAACTATTGCAAGATAGTTAGCAAAGGACTTGAATGGACCTAGAAACTTGTACACATTTCAAGGTTTGGTGCAAGGCAGAGGCAAGGAGAAAGTGAGTCTGAGAAGACAAACCATAAAAAAAAAAAAAAAAAAAAAGAAGACAAACCATAGCATGCATTACTTATCCTGAAGTCATAAACCTATTTTCCTACATTCTCTCCTAAAACTTTTCAAGTTTTGTTTTATGTATTTAGATTCTAGTCCACCTGAAATAGTTGTTGGTAATATTAGACACCAATTTAATTTTTATGCAGATAACTAGGTTACCCTGAGCTGTTTCTAAAACAGTTTATCTTGAATGGCTTATTCTTTTTCACTGGTCTGAAGTCTATACCAACATCTCTGTTTTAATTACTAGAACTTTATAACCACTTTGCTATTTGATATAACACCCTCTGTTTTGATCTTTAATTGTATTATAGCTATCAGTGGCCTTTTATATTCCAGATTAGTTTTAACATTAGTTTGCTAACTTCCATAAACTTGAGATTTAAAAAAAAAAATGATACTTTGCCCTCTGACTCTATTTTAGATTCATTTTTGTTCTTATAAATTTGATTCAACGTTCACATTTAGGTGTTATGATAGTACATGAATTTAATAATGAGCTCAATAGTTTTGGGGTTTGTTATTGAAAGCTACCAAAGGCTCATTCTGCTTTTTTGTTTTGATTTATTGTAGGATTTTGCTTTTTGTAGCATTAGTAGCTTTTCTTCTTTCTTTTTTTTTGGTCAGTCATGGGGCTTGAACTCTGGGTCTAGGCACTGTCCCTCAGCTCTTCAGCTCAAGGAGAGCGCTCTACCACCTGAGCCACAGCGCCACTTCAGTTTTCTGGTGGTTTATTGGAGATAAGAGTCTCATGAACTTTCTTGCCTGGACTTGCTTTGAGCCATGATCCTCAGATCTCAGCCTTCTGATTACAGGCATGAGCCACCAGTGCCTGGCTAGTAGCTTTTCTTGTATCAGGGTCCACTTTATATTGTTATTTTTAACTTTAGTTTTTATATATTTGTCTCTAAAAGAATTGCCTCTGATTTTGTACTCAACATTAAGGAAGAATAAATTTCAGAAAACATGCATTAAAAAATTGTGTGTGTGTGTGTGTGTGTGTGTGTGTGTGTGTGTGTGTTTTGCTGGGGATTGAGGCCTCACACATATGAGACATGTGGTCTACCATTGACCTCCACTACCAGCCCACATAATTGAAACTACATGTATTATATTGATGAGTCTACGGGAAAATTGTTTAATAAGACAAAGTATTCTTGTCCATGTAAGGGTATAGTGCTCCATTAATACTGATCTTCTTCTCTGGTAAACGTAAAGTAATGCTCTCTCTTTTAATTTTTAGCCATACTGTAACAGTTAATAATCCTGGAATCATTATCCCATGGCTTTTAATTTTTCTCATTAAAACTAAAAAGCAAAGCATGATGTCAAGCATGATAACAAATCAAAGTATATTAATTACAATGTATGTCTGATTAAGATTTTTTCACCTTATATAATTTTGGCTTTAATTCCTTAAATAAATTAAACAGAAACATAAAATGGTGTTGAAATTGCCAAGATTAGTACCACAAAAGGTTTTCTTTTTTTCTTTTCTTTTCTTTTTTTTTTTAACCTCCCCATACTGGGCTTTTCTGCATCCAGGTCAGTTTAATAGACAATCCCTTTTTTGAGACAATGTTTCAGTTTGTAGCCCAGGCTAGCCTCAAATTCAGGATCCTTCTGGTCCAATCGGCTCCTTATGAGGATTTTACCCCCACGCCTGGCTGAATCAGATACTTTTTAAAGTGAGATTTTTTAACTTTCTGTGCCTCTTTCAGAAGTGTATTTTTTTTCTATGAAGCATCTTTAGGATGACTAAATAAATGTTTTATTGGGCAAATGCACGATCATAGCAGAGCAGTAGTGGGCGTCAGTGTTGCCAATGATATTCTTGGGGTATTTGCTGCTATCCACTCTCCTTTCTAAATTTGGTATCACAGATTCAACTTCTCTTTTTAAAAAGGGAAGTTGCATATAGATCATTCACACTACTAATTTCTCCTGAAAGCCAGTTTCTCTGATAATTTCCCATTTAAGGAGTTTCATATAGCATAAACATAAACAAGACTTCTCTTAAGAAAATAGTTTTGATGAAAACTATTAAGAGCATGTTTTAAAAAAATCAGTGACTAGTTACACACATGACCCTAACGTGGTGTTGGCGTCCATCTGAGCTGTTTGCTTTAGTTTCTTCATAATTGACTTCAGTCTCTACATTTCTAAAACTCTAAATATAAAAGATTATTTTAAGTTAAAAGTATTTTCCAACTTAAAACAAGAGATTATCACTAAACTTTTGGGTAGTTTGAAAATGTACTCACTCTGACAATAAGGTTTATACAACTAGTCTACAATGGGGATTAGAAGAAAAAAGAATGTTGATCTTGGATGTAATTCAGTGGTAGAACACTTGCCTATAGTGTGCAAGGCTAGTTCAATCCCCAGCATTGCAGGGTGGCGAGGGGAGGGAAAAAGAGAGAGACAGAGACAGAGACAGAGAAAGGAGAGAGAGAGAGAGGGTGACGGAGGAAGGGAGGGAGGGAGGCACCTCATGGAGTAAACTGGCATACCTACACAAAGTCTTCAATTTTTGTTAATTTTACAAAGTAGAAATTTTATAGCCAGAGTGTCAAACATTGGTTTGAATGTATTTATAAATATTACAAAATTCATCATACTTCTCTTAAAAGTCCTCTTTGCTCATAGGTGGTTTTTGTTCTGTTTGTTCTTAGGTGGTTTTTGTTTTGTTTAGTTTTGGTTTTAGTTTGGTTGGGACATGGTCTTGCTATATTGCCCATGCATTCTGTAACTTCTGGTCTCAAGAGAATCCCCTACCTTAGCCTCCTAGGATTACAACCACACCCCATCACACTCAATTTTGATAGGTGGTTTGCAGATACAGCATCCTAGATGGTTGCTACCATGAATAAGAGAATATGTGTAGCAGAAAATGTAATTTAGTCTAGCCAGTCATATAAATTTGCACATTTGGCAAATGCTTTGTAGTGCTTTGGGGGAAAAATACTTTTCAATCATCACTTAGGTAGGTTTTTCTAAAAATGTATATTGGTTGATAATTTTGTATTCATAGCAGTTTGATAATTGGCATATTTTTATATTCCATGACCACAAAGGCATGAAAGTGACAAAAATAAATGGCCATTTGTATCATTCAGGTAAGGTCCAAATGGTTTTTCTCCAGCCTCTCCTAGCTGGTTTTACTCATAAAATCAAACACACACACACACACACACACACTCTCTCTCTTGTGGTGCTAGGGCCTGTGCATTCTAGGCAAGGTGTCTACCACTAAGTTACATCCCTAGTCAAAAGTTGTATTTTAAAATGTAATTTAATTCAAGTTTTTCATTCTCTGAGTAAGTTGAAGAGTATAGAATGATGGAATTATAACAATAATTTGGTGTTTGTCTGCAGGGTCATGTCCTCAATAGTGAGGCTGTACAAATTAACTTTTTAAAGTTTGTGCTTTGTGAGTTTTTCTTAGTTCTTTTCACTATGTTAAACTGAAATGGCATATTTTAGAAATGCTAAAAAACAGTTTTAATTGTAATATTATATTCCTAGTGATCTAATTATGGAAGTCCCAAAATACTACTTATACGTACACAGTTATTTATGTGTGCATGTGTGCGCATACAAGGAAAATTCTAGCAGGAAAGATTAACCCCTTAAGTTCATGAAGCTGGTATGAGTTGGTCAGCATTCCTTAATTTCCTCATTCATTCTTCCAGTACTTGTTGAGTGAGTTCCTAATGACAGTTTATGAGCCATGTACTGTTCTGGAGGTGTGAGGAAACCTTATGAATCCCTATTAGAAGCCAGGAAAGTATGATGAGTCTCTCCATTTTTCTTTTTTTCTTTCTCTCTTTCTTTTTTCTTCCTTCCTTCTTCTTTTTTTCTCTTCTTTCCTTCTTGCCTTCCTTTTTTTGTGGTTGTTGAAATTTGTTCATTTGGGTGGGTTAAAAGAAGGTTAAAGGCAAGCAGAGTTCAGGGTTTTGTTTGTTTAGAAAGACTTGTTGTCTATGGAGATGGAACTTAGTGGGGTGCACTTCCCAGAGCAGCAGCCTGGTCCTGTGCTCCCTACACACTGACTCCTAAACTGTCTATTCATCTTAGGGAGTTCATGGTCTTCTCAAGTCATTCAGCATTCTTGGCTTCTCAAGGGAGTTGGGTGAAGGTTAGACTGTGTAGCCTCTGGATTTCTTTGTCCTTAGGAACTGGCTTGTTGAAATGAGGAATTCAGATGGCAGATTCTTCTTAGGGCCTCTTAGGTTGAGATTAGAAAGCAGCACCTGCCCTGCCTGTGATTGAGGGACAGTGTTAGGAAGAGTGGACAAGCAGGTCCATAGAGGGCCTTGGAAATTGTCATGCTGCCTGGCCTTCCAGACATCACAGTCAGATGCCTTGAATCATAATGGGGGGCAGCATGGGTAGAACTGTTCAAATCCATCTGTGAACCTGAAAAGAAATTCAAGAAACATCCTATTGAAGACAGCACATTACCATTGCATTTTTAATCCTTTCATTTAGAATTATGTTTCAGACAAACTGAGCTGGTTACAAAGCACTGTGTCTCATTTAAGCCCTAAGACTCCTCCCTGAGAGTAGTCAGAGTGAAATCACCTTTTTAGAGACTCCTAGAAAAGGCTCTAGAAATCTCTAACAAAGTCCTTTTGCCAGGTGCAGAAGCAAGGCTCAGTAGTGCTGAGGTTCTGATTCAGCCTCCTGGCTATGGCCAAAGAGCTAAACCCAAAATTGCCAGATTCAACAACCCTGACCTTCTACCAGCAGAATCTGTGCTGATCTAATGTCTGTGACACTAGAGGTTAGGAAACTAAAAAGTCAAAGATTAATTATAGTTTAGAAACAAGAGTTGTGCATGATTGTCACACTCCTAGTCCAGGACTGTTGATTCTGTTGATTCTCAGGGACAAAAATGGTCTAGAGGCTGTGCAATTCTAACATTTGTTGGATTTCCTGTGGAAGTCAGAATGCTGATTGTTCTAAGAAGTTATGACCCCCTCAAATAACTGCAGATGGTTTATAGTCTCCTTTCTGTATTACAGAGCCAATGTGTGGAAAGTAGCAAGTAAGACTGTGTTACAAATGTTTCTGAAAAATACCCTCAAGTCCTGGTGGAATAGTGTCCTAGCAGGAAGGGAACATGGGAATTAGTGAAGCCTCCAAGAAAGATGTTCACATTTCAGTGGACCTCAGCCAGATGTCCGTGGCTCACATCTGTAATGCTAGCTACTCAGGAGGCTGAGCTCTGAGGATCAGGGTTCAAAGCCGCAGAAACTAGTCCCTGAAACTGTTATTTCCAGTTAACCACCAAAAACAAAAACAAGGCAAAAAAACAAAAACAAAACAAAACAAGTAGAGCTCTGATTCCAGTAGTAGAGCACCAGCCTTGAGCAGAATAGCTAAGGGACAATGCCTAGGCCCTGAATTCAAGCCTCAATTCTTCAAGCACAAAAAAAAGAAAAGAAAGAAAGAAAAAGAAGGAAGGAAAGAAGGAAGGAAGGAAGGAAGGAAGGAAGGAAGGAAGGAAGGAAGGAAGGAAGGAGAGAAGGAAGGAACTTTGTTTGATTTAACACAAGGTTTCAGAGTGTAGCCTAGACTGGCCTGGAATTCTGTCTGTAGACCACACTATCCTTCAATCCACTGATGATCCTCTGGCCTCAGCTTTCTGAATGCCAGGATTCCAGGTATGCACTATCGTGCTCAGTTTCTTCACATGTTTTTTAAGATTTCTATATCAGTAGTAGCAAATGGGATAGGAAGAAGCTAATGGCCAAGAGAAGCCATCTTCTCTAGTAAGGGTTAGAAGGACTGATGAAAAATGTTAGAAAAATGCAAGCACTTAGGAGGGTGAACCAGGAGGATCACAAATTTGAGGCTATCCTAGGCTACATAGGAGACATTGTCTCAAAAACAGAAAACTGAAATTTAAATATTGTCACATTTTTTTCAAAAGAGAAAAAGGCCTATTTCTAACTGAAGATTAAAACTTCTTTGAAACCTAGGAAGTGGTCATCACACAATAAATAGTTCAGTAACAAAATGGCAAGCTTTAGAAAGGTAGAATTGCCTGTGCCATCTTTCGGAGATTAAAAGTTCTCAAAATCATCTGCATGAACTCCTTGAGATTCAGATGATGTGACCTCCAGAAATTTATTCTGAAAATCTATTCCCAAGTTTTCAATTACAGAAAACCTACAGTTAGGATCTTATAATTTTGTATTTTCTTTTTCTTTTTTTTTTGGGGGGGGGGAGGAGGTCTGGTTGTGGGGCCTGAACTCTGGGCCTGGGCACTGTCCTTCAGCTCAAGGGTAGTGCTGTACCACTTGAGCCACAGCGCCACTTCCAGATTTTTTCTTTTTGCTTATGTGGTGCTGAGGAATCGAACCCAGGGCCTCAGGCATGCAAGGCAAGCGCTCTACCACTGAGCCACCTTCCCAGCCCCAGGACTTTGTATTTTCCATGAAAGATTATTTAGTTCCTTCGGTTGTATACAATTTGGATTAATAATTGAAACATTTATCTTTTTTACCATAAAACAAGACCAATATTTGAAAGGTATAAGTGAATAATTATTACTGGAATTTCAAGTGGAGAGTGAAATACAGAATTTAATAAAGGCTAAAACAAAACCCTTCAAGGTTTGAAACCTATTTTAAAGTCTTTGTTTCTTGGGCTAGGAGCATAGCTCAGAGGTAAGAGTACTTGCCAACATGGGCCTAGACTGTCAATCTAGCACACACACAAAATAAGTCTTTATTAGTTTATGTATCTAGCTTGTACCTTGTTTATTTGGCATATGCTAATTAGATGTTAAACATGGCCTACAGTTAGTGTTGTTATATTGCACTAGTTTGCAAGTTACACAGAGGAGCAATGATGTGTAGGCTGGTACCCAGACCCTACCACATGATACTAAGAAGAGCCTCTCTGAAATTAGGTTCATGAATGTTGTTAAAATTTTGTGTATATCATAGTTAAATGTCAATGACTGGCCCAATTTCTTATAACCATTCTAAAGTTCTGTGAAATTGAGGAGCAACTGTAAATTCTGTATGAAAATCTCTGAGAGTAAGATGATTTTAAATGGGTCTTAAAATGTCCCAGAGAGTGAAAAATCACATTTACTTACTAAGCATCTCTTGTTGGTAAGTAACTTCCTTTCTTCCCTCCCTCCTTCCCTTCCTTCCTTCTTTCCTTTTTTTTTTTTTTAATCATACCTCTGCATGATTTTGAAAGTACAGGGAGGGCCTTTCTTTATATTCATAGACTTGAATTTCCAGGGCTGAGCAGGGATTGCTGTGCTGGCCTATGTGTGACTCAGTCTGGAAGAGGAGGAGGAGGGGAAAGTTAGCCACCTGGTGTTGGACTACAGTTGTTGAAGCTACTACTTCATGCTTTGACTTCTGGGTCCAAGATGCCAGATTCTAAAAGTGGGAGATGTAAGAGTTGTATGTAACGTGTGCATTGATAAGATATTGCAGCCTCCAAAAATATAAAGGGTTGGAAAACGAGGACTCGGGTTGCTTTCCTAAGAACTCAAACCTTTTCTGAGCATGCATATAAACTTCAGTGAGGGGCTGGGAGTTTAGCCCAGCGGAAGGGCGTCGGCCGGCAGCGCAAGGCCCTGGGTTCGGTCCTCAGCCCTGGAAAAAAAAAAAAAAAAAACTTCAGTGAATTGGGTGTCCACGCTAAAGACGCGCACACACACACAATGCCACACTGATTTTAGTTGTTTTGTATAGGAATATTGCATTTGGTGAGCCATTTTCTAGAAAATATTCAAGTATAAAAATTCTGCAAGTCTTTCTGCTAACTCAAATTCATGAATAGCAGTAAAATTCATTTTAAATTCAACAGAGTTAATGTCTCTGGCCTCCTACAAAGATATCACAGGAAAAAGATTATTGTAGCTTCTATTTTCAATGGCTTTTCCTTAAAGTGAGCACTGAAAGTATAAGTGAGTGGGTGGTTAGGAAACTGTGTGTCGTCTCTGAAATACAGAACTCTGTAGCTGAGAAGTATCTTGGTTCCCTAGAACAATGTCTGAATACTGTGCCATTCAGGCACAGATTCTACAAGACCTGCAGAGGGTCTTGCTGTGTTATAATGAATCTTCCCAAAGATGTCCACAAATAACTAACTTTTGGCATTGATCATATTTAAGGAAACATCTGTTGAAGGTTTAGTTAAAAAGAAACAACCTTTTCTTTTTTCTATTTCCCTAAAAGATGCAGTTTAGGCACCGTCTCCTCTACCATTTCAGTCCAAGTTTAATTTCAGTAAGATCACCAATTTGATTGATAAATCATTATATAAGCTTGAATAGGTCTAAATTTGTCTTTGTATTAACGACTTATAATCACCTTTATGTTGGGTCTTAAAGCTTTATTAGCCTTAAATACAACCATCAGAGTTGAGCATTAAGCGGTAATCTAGGAAGAAATTATTGATTGGGGTGCCAGCCAAAACTTGAAGGTGCCTGAATTACTTTGGTACTGTCTCTACACTGAAGCTACCTGTAATTCTAACCCTGAGTTTTGCAGTTGAGTTGTCTCCTGGCCTCTTTTCCTAGTGCTCTTAAATTCAAACCGTTCAGACACACACGCTGCCTGCACCCTGTATAAATCCTGCTTCCCGTGAGGAGTTCAGAGCCTCAGCCTGGCCGAGGGAGGGACGGGCCCGGCGGCGCGAAGCCTGTGGGCTGTGGGCGTCTCCGCGCCCGGCGCCCGGCGGCCGGCTCTGCTCCTGGCTCACTGGGCCACCCAAGCCCCTCCTGGGCTCCGGCCGGCTCCGAAAGGGATCCGTCTGGGAGTGTGGCGCGGAGAGGGCAGCTCCGGCTGGAGCCCCCACGCCGCCACTGGGACGGGAGGACCGGGCCCTCGGGGGATCCCCCGCCCCCGGCCCTGCGGGGACCCTGCCCGCCCCGCTGACCGCCCCGAGTTGCCGAATAGCTCAGATGCTTGTCATATTTGCGGTCGCGCGACTCCGCGGGCCGTTCGCGCGCCGCCGCCGCCGCCGCCGCCTTTGTCACCGGCGCCTCGTTTGCCTGCTCCCCCGAGTGCGGGGTTAGTGGCGCTGGGCCGGCCGGGGCCCCGCTCCTCTCTCCCCTCCTCCGAGCGGCTTCCCCACCGAGCCCTGAAAGGACGCGCGCGCTGGCCCGCGGGTGAGCTCGGGGCGGCGCCTGGCGCTCCGCCGGCCCCTTCCTGCGCCTCCACAGCCGCGGCGGGGCCCGGCGTTTATCTCGCCTCTCGGGATCGCCGCGGGGGAGGGAGGTGGGGTGGGGGTGGGGGTGGCCGGGCCGGGGCGGGGCCGGTGGTCGAGGGGCGGGGCCGGCGGGCGGGGCCGGCAGGGCCGGGGCGGGGCCGGCGGGGGCGGGGCCGGCGGGCGGGGCCTGCGGGGCCGGGCCGGAGCTCGCGGGAGGCTCGCGGGCCGCACGTCACTCCTGCACGGCGAGTGCTGGAGCTGGAGCTGCTGCTCGCTCTGGGCGCCCCCGCCGCCCGCCGCCCGCCGCCCGCTTCCATCTCGCCGCCGCTGCCGCTGTGCCGCTGTGCCGCTGTGCCGCTGTGCCGCTCCACCATTGTATAATGCTCCCGGCGCGCGGGCCGAGGACGCCCGAGTCTTAGGTTGGGGCTCGCCTGCCGTCTGCTCCCCGGCGCCACCCTCGGGCCCCGCGGCGGGCACCCCGCATGGAGCGGGCATAGCTGAGGAGTGGGCGGAAACCCCTCCGGATGCTCTAGTTCCCAGGTGGAGTTGCATGTGGTAAGTTCACCCCGCGACCGGCCGGGAGGGTCCTCGGGTGCGCGGGGCTCCCGGGGGCCGGTGCGGGGACCCGGCCGGGGCCGGTGGAGCCCGTGGGGCGGAGGAGGGGCCGCGCGTCCGGGCGAGGGCTCCGGGCTGGAGCAGGTACCCGGCGCCTCGCTCCCGCCCGCCGCCTCCCGGCCCCGCGCCCGCGGACCCCGGGCCGAGGCCGCGACCTCCGCGTCCGCCGACAGATCCGCGGGGGGAAGGGCGGGGAGCGGGCGGCCGCCGACCGGGATCTGGAGGGGGTCGGCAGCTGGTGGGAGCCGGGAGGTGGGGCGGAGGGAGCCCGGCGCTGTCGCCTTTCCCAGCTCTGTGTGTGTGTGTGTGTGTGCGTGCGTGCGCGCGCGCGTGGGGGGCTGACGGTTGTGTTGTGAACGGGTGAGACTTTTTCGAGGCTCGGATTGCCGGCTCGGGGGCTCCCTCACCGTTGAGGTCCGTGGCGGGGTTTGCAGCCGGCTGGCTGGGTTGTGTGGTCGCGTTTCCCGGTGATGTTTTTTTTAAGTTAAAACGTCCCTTTCCATCCTCTCTTCGTCCGCGCCCGACAGGATCGGTTTGGGATCAGTCAATTTCGGCGTGTCTTTGGTTTGTAAATGAGAAATGTACAAGTCATCTTGGTGCTAACCGCCTGTGACTGAGAGAGGGCGGAGGGGGCGGAGGGGGCCAGCTGTCCCGAGCCCTAGACTTTGTACCGTCCAGGCAGGAGGTGCCTTCCGACGGCCATTGCATCCACAGATCATCGTGAATTGTGCTCATCCTTCCCTCGTCGTAACTTACCTCCCCTTCAGCAGAAGTTTCACAAAAGCATCCCACACGGTCTGCCGTAGAGCAACTTTTTTGCTTGCAAGCTGGGTGGCTCCGAAGGTAGAAAGTTGGTACAGGCACTGAGTGGGGCAGGGCCGTGGGGCAGCCGGGGGAGCCGGCCATCCCGGGACTACTGCACAGCCCCAGTCGGCCTTAAGCAAGAGGGAAAATGTTTTCAAGCTTTGTTCATGAGATATGCCTTTTGATTTCACAACGTTAAGAAATGTTTCTAGCGTGTGTTTAGAGCCTAAAAGTTGTGGTTAGCAGTAAGCAGGGCCCTAAGGGTTCATAGTTGCTTTATTGTATCTGAGGACTTTTCCCCGGACTGCAGCGAGGTGGGCTCTGCCTCCCCTCGAACCCTGGAGGGCCGTCCACCTGAGAGCTGCATTGGTTTTGCTTAGCTTACCCTTCAGGCTTCTCACCCCGGCAGCTCCTGTGCCCCCCTCCCCCTGTACAGCTGGCTCTTCTGACTGAGCGTGCTTCCTGGTGAAAAAAAAAAAAAAGAAAATACTCATTCCAACATCCCAACTTCTGACTCAGGCAGGAATATTTTGTCTTGTGTATCCCTCCTTTCCTGTTCATTTCATTACTTTCTTCATTTAAAAAGCTTTGAGACAAATGTTTAGTTTTCCCTTAGCTTTATGGACTTACTTAGTGGTATTATATGTTAGTATAAAATTGTTTATGTTGTACATCAAGTTAGGAGCTCTTTAAAACAGTATTTTACTTCTTTCTCCTCCTGATTAAAATGTGCATAACTGGGTTGCTCTTAAGTGAGAACTCTTATGATTTAAAAAAAAAAAAAAACTCGACAGTTCTCTTACTGCATTTTGGCAAGTAGAAGAGAGGGCTAACATTTTATAGTGCCCACCAAATGTACAAGAGGTGGCCTAGTGTCAGTTTTACTAGCAGACGGTTGTTGTAGCCTCTTAGATAACAGCTGCTCAGGCTTGCTTCCATTAAAGAACCAAGAGAAGGATTTTAAACTCAGATTTAGAAAATCTTTACACTCCTGTTTGCTAAATTATCCTCATTAGAGCTCTTGAAATTTAGAGTGTGTGTGTGTGTGTGTGTGTGTGTGTGTGTGTATCCCAGTTAATACACACTAAATTACTATTAATAATGGCATAACAAAGCATATATTTTGGTGTTCTAAAGTTTATTCAAATTTATGTGTGGCGATTGGCAGCCACTATTTTTAAGCAGTGGTCCAATAGCAGTCACACACAAGTATATCTTCAGTCAGAATATATTTTGCACTCTAGTTGCAAATGCTACTGCAGCAGCAATTTTTAGGTTTCTTTTACTGTGGTGGTTAAAAGCACTAGTAAAAATAGGAGCTTTAAGTTTATTACTATTATCAGAATCAAGACTATTTTGTCAATATTGTATACTACAGATACAGTATTTAGGAGCATGAGCCTTAGTGCATTTGTAGGCTTTTTAAAACTTCTTGTGTACAGAAATTTCATATTTATTGTCTTAGTTGTGGTTTAGGAGGCAGCTCTAGTTGCAGGAGCTTCTTGGGGGTGGGGGGAGGTGTCTCTGATTACTTGAGTCCAAAGATCAGGTGTATGCTGAAGGCAGCAGAGGGCAAGCTCCAGTTTAAGTGAAAATGGCTTCACAGTAAGGGTAGTATCAGCCCTCCAATATCTTGCCATTAAATAATTCCAACAAGCAGAGCATGAAAATTAAAAGTGCTGTGACCACTACAATACACAAAAAATTGTGTATTTTCTACATACTATTAATAATTACCCATTAATTGACAGAAACCCACAAGCTGTGACTTGTTTAAGAAGTGTGTGTGTGTTTAATCTAGTCTTTAAATTTTGAAGGCAATAACAACTAACCAAAGTTAGTTTGCTTTTAAAAGGAAAAATGCTTGTCTTTAATGGTCAGTGCAGTTGGAACTAAAGCCAAACTTCTGGCCTGTATGCAGATGCTGGGAACTCTTATGAACAGAACTTGTCCCCTGGAGCGTCCATCACTCATTGTGTAGAGCTGTGTCTTTCTCCATTAGCACTGCATGGCAGTTCATTCTTTGTATGAATGTGTGAATGGCATATGTCAGCCCCATAAGACGACATTCCTATTCTGGCTAATAAATAGATGCTTTGTTGTTGTTGTTTCTTGAAGATCATGATACAAACAAAAACATGCTCAGTCATCTAAAATTTTTATTTGAAATATGAACAAGTTAATATTTCCAAATAAAAAAACATTTACAGTATCTTTTAACATGTACGATTTTTAATCAGATAAACCAGATAGGAACTTGTCATTTCAACAAGTACCACACGCAGACTATGCAAACACCTTTTTGGAACTTTGGTTCTCTCTGGTCTGAGGGCTCCTAAACCCGAAAAGACTCATTTGTTTCCCCTCAGGATCTTGTGTTCTTCCTCTGAATTTGATTGGAAGTACCTGTCAGGATTCACTGGAGTTAGCACACCATCACTTGATGGATCTGTAGGAAGCCAGGATCACCTAGTTGTATTCTACCCCCATTGCTGTTTTCAGTTCTGAATGGAGCCAAGCTCTGGCCTCCTCTTCTTGTGCACTGTGTGCCTGGGGCTAGCTTTGCCTCCCAGCAGGGGGGGTAGAGGGGAGAGTGCTTGTGCCCTGGCAGCTCTGTGGCAAGGGGACTGAACGTGTGGACCGATGTGGGGGTGGGGGCTGGCGGGAAGGGGCAGAGGACAGATCAGCAGCAGCCTGTGCGACTGCTACAGCAGGTCTGACTAGTTTGAGGTGCCCAAAGGCAGCTTTGTTTCTCTAGTAACTCCAGGTAGCAGCAAACGTAAGCACTTAAAACTCATTCATGTCTGCATTACTATCTTTTTGTCACTTTGCAAAACACTTGTAGTTTTTCAGGGTTACTAATTGATTCTCAGCTTTTTCTTTCTCCTTTTTAAAAAACCTTCATAGGTGGTTAACTAAAAAGAAGCAGCTGACCTAAGCAATTTTATTCTGTAGAGTTTCGCTTAGAATAGCGAAGGGAAAGGAATTCTTATTCATAGTCTATGTATGCTTGGGGGGAGGGCGCGTATATGTACATGTACATATGATTGTTAGTGGGCTGTGAACATGCTGAACAAAAGTAATTTACCCTTGACTCTGCTCCAGTCACACAAATTCAATAATCAAGAGTCCCCTGCTGCAGATCAACCTTTAGACCTTTGCTCTCCTCTTCTCTAGCTGGCTGCTTATCATTCCAGACCACGCCAGGGCTTGGAGCAGGCCTGCTAGATACCCCACCCTGTGAGAAACATTGCCCAAGTTAGACTGGGGAATCTGAAAGTCCCAAGGTCATCCCTACTCCAGAACAGGTTTGCACACTGAAATAATGAGGCAGCACACTGCTTAAAACTGATCTCCCGTGGGTGGCTACAGATGATACAGATTGGCTTTTCAGATTTCTTTCTTTTTTTTTTTTAGGGGGGGTTATCTTCATGGCTTATTCTGTGTGTCTTCCACGGTGTTTTAGAAAACTGATCTGGTAAAGGAATTTGGGTGATATATTCTGTAGCAGAAGCAGCAGCCTTTTTACTCTGCCTCTCTGTCAGGAACCTGGTAATGGGCTTTTCTGAACAGTTTGTTGTTGTTGTTGTTGTTAATGTTAAGTTTCTTCTTTTTTTTTAGTGCTAGAGATCAAACCCAGGGCATCACACATGCTATTGGGCAAACAAGCCTACGAGTTGATAACGCTCCAGCACCAAACAATACATACACATGTATATACATGAGTGTGTCTCTCTGTGTGTGTGTGAGATGCTGGTGACCACAGACACTTGAGCGTACAAGGCCAGTGTTTTAGTTTTTTAAACGCAGGCAGGTTTTTTGTTTTTTTTTGGGGGGGGGGGATAGTTTTGTTTGTCCAGAAATATAACATGAATTTTCATTTGGTAGCAGTTCTTAGCCGTCTGACTGGAATTGTTTACAAATTCAAAATGCAGTTTTGGAGTAACCCCTGCTTCCTCTAAAGCTACCAAAGATGTGGGAGGGACAAAGAGAAGTTGGGGGTGCATAGCTGGGTGGGTTAGAAAAAAAACCTTTCTGTAAAGATGCATGAAAGGGGGAAAAAGGTGCATGAAAGTGATTAAAATGTAAGTGTTAAGAAGTATATTTCTTAGAAGTAAGTAGTTGGCTGGGAAGGTGGCTCAGTGGTAGAGTGCTTGCCTTGCATGCATGAGGCCCTGGGTTTGATTCCTCAGCCCCACATAAGCAGAGAAAACTAGAAGTGGCGCTGTGGCTCAAGTGGTAGAGCGTTCACCTTGAGCTGAAGAGCTGAGGGACAGTGCCCAGGCCCAGAGTTCAGCCCCCCCCCCCCCCAAAAAAAGTAAGTAGTTCATTTAATGTAGTGCTTTGGTTATTTTGAATGTATTTAACTGATTAATTTTGCCTAAAACTTAGTGAGTCATTATCACTACTCAGAAGTCCTAGGGAAGAAATGTGTTTTATTTTGAAACAGCCAAAAGTAGGGTTTAAAAAAAAAAGTTTAGATAGTTTCAGTGCACTCAAGCTTAGTTTGTATCCTCATTGCCCTTTTCTACTGTGTGAAGTATTCAAGTATATGATAACAAAGTTTAGATTGTCTTCATAAAACCAAACGACCTGATTCTTAAAGGCAACTAAAACAAACATTACATATCTGTAGGTTACTTACATGGAACAGATATTTATGTGTTAGAATAGTTACTTCCTCATTTTCCATGTCTCTGAAGCATATTTCTTTATCCTGTGCCTCACATTTTTGTACCCGTATGTCATGCATGTCATGTTGTAGAAATGTGATATCTTCCTCTGAAGGCATCCAGATTTAGGCCATACCATACAGTGTTTAGTCTTCCTCAGTAGATAAGTAAAGAAATAACATTTCCTAGTTTTCTTCTGTGGACTGTTTGTGGATGTTGAGAGAGAAAATTCATGCCATATTTATGAGGAATATTTTAAGACTCTTTTCCTACTAGTAAGCCATTTCAAATTTGAAAACATTAACTCATCCTCACCTATTTCCTTTTTTCCTTTCCTTTACTTTCTTCCTTCTCTTGCTTTTCTTAATTTTATTCCCCCTGCAAGACCAGGCCTTGGTATCCCAGGCTGGACTACAATTCTCTGTGTAGCCCAAGCTGGTCTCAAAATCAAGATCCTCCTGCCTCCACCTCCTTAGTATTGGGACTGGCCAGCCTGCATGATGTTTTTAATCTTTAACTTTTAAGAAGTACTTCCATAAAAGCACTTCGAGAGGTAACATGTTTACTCCTCCTTAGTTTTCATCAGTGGAGAATAGTTGGCTAACAAACATTTTTTTTTCTTTACAGAATTGGATTTACAGAATTAACATTTATATTTTTCTATTTTAGTTTGTCCATTTTATATATCTGGTAAGCCTCTTTAAGAAAAAGAAGTTGTCAAAGCCTTTGGTGTCTATCCTAAGTCTTTATTTTCCCCTGACATTGTTTATTAAGGGTCTCTAGTGTGAGGGGAAAAACAAGGTATCTTTGGGGAAAAGATGCTACAGGAGGGTTGAGACCAAGCAATTATAAATACTCTCTAAAAATATTTTCATTATGCACGGGAATGGAGGGGGCAGGTTTCAGTGAGGCTGGCTTAACTTTACTGGCATGCTCTTGGGGGGGGGGCGGTAAGGATCAAACCTGAGGATTCCTACTCGTATTGTTCATGAGGCTTTCAATTCATGATGTTGAAGATGTATTCCTGCTACCAAGTAATTTTTAAAATATTTATAAATAGTTACTGATTTTCAAATGGAAAAAATGGCATTAGTCCATCTGTTAGAAATATTATTGATCATTCACCATCATATAATTTGAACTTGTAATTTGATTGCAAAGAATTCCAGCAAGTGGTTACGTGGTACCTTTGCTTCATTATCTCTTAAGATTAATTAACTACATTACATTTTACAATTAAATGGCTCCTTCCCAATGTCCTTTATGAAGGGTTTTCCCAAAGAACTGCCTGAAGCAGCATCTGTTCAGTATGAAGGTAATTTACTGTTATTAAGAAGTAATAAGACTCTTGAAGGCTTCTATACTAGTAAAATTCTTAGTGGTAAACGTGGGAGATTCATTGTGTGGCTAGGAGTCTACATTCAAACCCCCACTGGAAATCTGAACTCTGCCGGTTTCTCCAAGTACACACATCATGACTTAGATTTATGTTGGGTTTTATGTGTTTGTTCTTATGTCCAGAATCCTCCATAGATTCCAACCATGGTTTTTGAAACATCAGTGTTACTTATATAGTCAATAACCTTTCTAGTACAGTGTTTCAGAGATTGAACCATAGCATAACATAATTTAATTTGGGCTTGGCTACCCTCCCAGCTAGCTTAGCATTGCCCTGTGGATACCTGAATTTGGGAACAATTTTTTGGAAATGTGTACGCTTTGAGAGGTTGGTCGGTCTGTCTTAATTGTAGTGGAGCCGCTGACTTAAGGGTACCTTGCTGTTCTGCTATGCCCCCTTGTGGCTATATTTGGCATGCTGTCTTTCAGAGTTTACAGCCTTCCAACTTGTACCGGGCATGCTTGTTTACATAGTGTTAGTAGCTTTCTTCTGCGTAAAAATACCTATCAAGTTAATTTAACAGTTTTAATCACAGATATAAATAATTTGCTGTGTTTATTTGATTTTTTTCATTTGTAGAGTTTTAAAAATACATATTAACCTATTGTTTTTAAACTTTTTTGTTATGGAAAATTCCAGACATAACCAAACATACAGCCTTGTACCTGTCATGCTGCTTCAAAAGGAATTGACATTTTTTTTTGTTGATCTTGTTTCATCCATGTGGTTGTTTTGTTTTGTCTTGTATGCTAACTTCAGACATCAGCTTTGGAGTAGATTTTTGTGAAACTTAACTTCAGAAACTATTAATTCACCTCAACCTTTCACATGAACTAAGTTTCTTGCTTTTAATCCAGAAGTGTTAGATTGAAGAATTGTTAGCACATCCATCATCCCTAGAAAGTGACTGGTTTCCCTGACTTCATTAGGTTTGAGGATTATAACTAAAATTCCCATCTAACTGAAACCACTAAGCCAGGATATTAGTAACATTTTATAGTACTTGGCATATACAGTACTTGTATGTATGTATGTGTTTGTCAGTTGTGGAGCTAGAACTCAGGGCGCTGTCCCTCAGCTCTTCAGCTCAAGGCTAGCACTCTACAACTTGAGCCACAGCGTCACTTCCAGTTTTTCCCGTGGTTTATTAGAGATAAGAGTCTCATGGACTTTCCTGCCTCGGCTGGCTTTGAACTGTGATCCTCAGATCTTAGCCTTCTGAATACAGGCCTGAGCCATTGGCACCCGGCGACTTACATGTTTTAAAAAGCCATTTTCCTCCAGATGTTAACATGCTAACAAGGCCATAAGTTATTTTATCTGTTTGTCTTTATTGTACATTTCCCCCCATAATTCAGTTCTTGTTTACTAACTGGTGACTTGTCATTTTTAAAAATTCCTTGTTTTTTTCCAGGAGAAAATATATTTGATAAACGATCAGCATTAGAAATTGTTGGCAATATAATAGAAGCATATAAAAATCCCAGTTTGTTACAATGTGGACATTGGAAAATAACACCACCGGGTAAAAGTTGTTTCTTTAAATTTACTTGGAGGTTGGCCTCCTGGCCTTTTCTCTAGGCCTGAGGTCTTGGTCAGGAAAGCTGGGAGGGGCACTTACTTCAGTGGTCCCTGAGGGCAGGAGGGGGGGGGGGGATGATAGGGCTAGGGGTTGCAGGCCAGTGCCTCTTGGAGACATTGCAGCCAGCCTGGTGTCAGATTACAGTCAGCCTCTCTGAGCTTGGGGAACTGGCTGGATCTAGTGACTGGCTTTATAATTACATTGCTGATTTGTTAGGGGAGGCTTTGTCTTACTTACCAATTAGCATGGATGTTACTGTGGGGACCTTCGAAGCTCTGGATGGGCTTTGGTTTAAAACACAACAACTACAAAAAACCTTCCTGCTCCTGGCAGCTTTACAGGTTTGTCACTGGTGTTACTGTCTCCAAGTCCTTGCTTTGTCAATGGCAGAGCATCTCTCTCAGTCGGTCGTCTGTCTCTGTTGTTGTGACTCCCCTGGGCCAAAGACAGTGATAGTGAGGGCCGAAGTGTGTACCTTTTGGTGCAGATACCATGTCTTCATGTTGGGCACCCTCCTGGAGGGGGACAGTCAGTCAGTACTCCCTCAGCCATAGCGCCTGGTGGCTTGGAAGCCTCATAGGAGGCCCAGCCTGGTATGGACTGTTTCTTTAGCTTCCTTTTCTATAGCTTCCCTTTCTGATCTTGCCTGCCTCCCAACTACCACCTGCTTTTTATGGTGGTCTTTCTCTTAGGGCTGTATGTTTTGTTGTTCACTGTGAAGGTGGGGTGGGGGGAAGAAAGGGAGATACAGTTTAAAACTTCAGACATCATCAGATTTCTTTTTTCAAGGTTGTAATATCTAAATGTGAAGAGTTTCCAAGCAAAATGGTCCCCCCCCCCCTCCCCCCCCCCCCCCCCCCCCCCCCCCCCCCCGGCGTGGAAGTATGCTTTTCCTCCCTTCTGAGAAGCTTCTGTGCCACTGAGTGACCGGGCCCCACAGAGCAGGCTCAAGGTTCCTGGCAACTGAACTGGTGGGAATGTCCTTCTGACAAAGGCTGTCCATTTGGACCACCTCAAAAAACAGGATCATAAATGCATCTGAAGGCAAGTGGATGGAATTAGGAGAAATGAGAATATTCTGTTTTAGAAGTTGTCTCAATACAATTTTTGCCCAACCTTGAGCCATCTTTTGATCTCAGAAGTCTGTGGCGCAAGTAATTTTGCCAGGAGCTCTCCTTTGTTCTGCTCTGTCACAGCAGGCACCGAAAGAATGTGTGTTTCTCCACTTGGTTTTTAGTGGTAGTGTTGGTACTGCTGGACTCCAGCTGTGTGGTCACCGTTAATGGTCATACTGGACCACTGAGGAGATTAGGGATATGGGCAAAGAACATCACCAGCTGACCAAAGCCACATGCCACGCCAGTAACTTCTCTGACCCAACTGCAGATTTCACAGAAATTACCTTATAACTGACATTTGAGATAACATGCCACTTCATTGTGGAGCCTGCTATATATACCCCCCCCCCATAGGAAAATTCTGAGTTATTTACAAATCCAAAAGGAAATTGGACCAAGCTCTTGAAAATGTGTATGGGTACAAACCAAGTAGACCTTCAGATATTTCTTGAAGTGGTGATTTCAGACATCCTGTCCATCTTGACCCAACCTGGTGTTAGCATGCATCCCTCTTCCAGATGCAGATAATTCACCCTCCCTCAGCTGAAGAACTATGTGTCCCATTCACTTCCATGTTCACTGAGGGGCCCCTTTGATTGTGAGCACATTCACTGTTTCTCCGGCAATTTTTTATTTGGGGGGGAGGGTCCTGTCATGGGGCCTAAACTGTGGGCCTGGGTGCTGTCCCTCAGCTCTTCAGCTCAAGGCCACCACAGCACCACTTCTGGCTTTTTCTGCTTATGTGGTGCTGAGGAATCG
Organism: Dipodomys spectabilis; assembly: GCF_019054845.1. Classification (NCBI taxonomy): domain Eukaryota; kingdom Metazoa; phylum Chordata; class Mammalia; order Rodentia; family Heteromyidae; genus Dipodomys; species Dipodomys spectabilis. Next base: position 2,789,934 of record NW_024870818.1, read on the forward strand.
AACCCAGGGCCTCATGTATGCAAGGCAAGCGCTCTACCACTGAGCCACCTTCCCAGCCCATCCAGTCATTTCTTCTCTCCAGAAATTGACTGACTGACTGACAGATTTGTTAGCCCTCCCCCCTCCCATTTTAAGACCTTGTATTTATAACATTAGTTCTCTTTCTCTGGGTTAAGAGTAGAAAAGTCTGTCAGCAATAGAGGGCTTTCCTCTGTCTGGCATAATGACATGACAGTTGTTTGGGATGAATTGAGTTAAAACATGGTGCAGAATTTTACCTCTTTTGTCTGAAAACCAATCCTCAGTGAGCTGAGGAGGGCTACCCAGTTGCAGCCCCTCTTGAGAGGGGAGTTGTATAGCTGTGGGCTGAAGTTAGCCGGCAGGTGAAAACAATGGTTTGGATGGTGGTGGGGTGACAAAAATGGTAGTTTGGGAACATATTTCATATTCATCCCTTAAAAACGTAATTTATTTTGACAGTTCAAATAACATTACAGGTGGTGTTTTTAAAAATACTTGTAAAACACATAGCTTTTAAATAATTGAAACAATGAATTAGACGCAAGTTCTTAAATTTGTTCCATGTTTGCTTCTTTTTCCCCCCTAAAAGCTTTAAAAATAAAAGCAGTGAAATGTTGCCCTTTTAACATAGGTACTGTTTTAGTTCCTTCTTGAAGTTTGGGCATAAAACCTCAGGCATTCACAAGAGTCACAAGAGTCACAAGAATCACCTGGGAGCCCTCAGGCCAGTGGGATCTACTGTTTCATTTTGAGTAACTGGCTTTGTCATTCATTTAGGACATCATAATTCTGCATGTAGAGTTTTGAGGTTTTTTTTTAATCAGTTGTCAAGCCAGAAATAGTGATGAGTACCTATAATCAAAGCAGCTCTGGAAGTTGTGCCAAGAGGATTACTTGAGCCCAGGAGTTCAAGTCCAGCCTGGACAGCATAGCATGTATCCGTATCCAACTATTGAAAAGAAGGGACAAGCCATGGCTCATGTCTATAATCCTAGCTAGTCAGAAGTCTGATTGTGGAGGGAACACAGTTAGAAACCAGCCTAGAGAAATAAATCCACAAGACTCATTGGCAAAAAGCTGAAACTGAAGACTTTGCTCCAGTGGTTGAGCACCAACTATAAGTGAAAAAGCTGAGAGTCAAAGCTCTTCAAGCCCCAGTCCTGTCATGTTCTCATGTGTGTGTACTTGCATGTGTGTATACACACACACACCAGTATCACTTGTCAGTTGCCATTACAGACATGGTTCTACTTACTTAGTTAGCTATGGATAGGAAGACCTTCAGAGTCAAGACTGACTAAAGATGTTCTTGAACTTAAATGTGAAGTGGCGTAATGATAAAGGAGGAAATCATGGTGCTGAGGTCTCCAGACCCAACTGATCTAGAGACTTGAGGAAACTTGAGCTCTAGTCAAAACTGCAGTGTATATTTCCCAGGCCTCTCAAGTAAGAACTCTACTTGCCCAAATATGAGTGGAAGGATAAATGAGAAAGACTCTGAGAGAGAGCTAGAGCTTTCTTGCCTCTCAGGCCCTCATGCCCTTTGTATTCAGATCACCAAAAACTGTCTGAGGTCTGTGGAGCTCTCCCCTGTCTCAGACTCAGTAGTTAGGCGTGCACCCACACCCACACCCACACACACACACACACACACACACAAACACACACAACCTTTTATGTGTTCAGGGATTGCCTTGTGCAGAGGATTTTTTTAAAAAAGAACAAAAACAAACAAAAAAAAAACAGTCATGACCTCATGGGGCTCACATCTAAAGTTGGAAACAAACATTAAGACACAACTCTACCTAAAATCCAAACCTAAATATTCCATGGTCTCCCCTGACCACCCCAGATCACAGCAGTCTCTCCCATTCCCTCCTGTAAGAGCTGCTCAAAATCAGGAGTTACAGAGCCGTGAATAGGTCAGTCTCCTGGCCCTCTGGTCCTTTGTCTTCTGAGGGAACTCCTATGACACTTGTTACTTTTGGACATCTGCCAGAACAGATTATAGCTTTTGAGAAGCAGGTCCTTCTTAATGAAAAGCTTTGCAATTGTTGGGCCAGGTCTGGTGTATAGTTTTTTATTCAGCACTAATCTTCCCAGAAGAGTTTGCACTTATTGCTACCAATGAATTTTGTTCTTTAAAACTTAGTTGTTAAAGTTAGTGGTTGCTCAAACCTATTTTTCAAACACCAACAAGTCTAGGGGTGTAGTAGATCAGTGGTAGAGCACTTGCCTAACATATATGATGCCGAGCTGCAGTTGCAGTGCTTTCCTTAGGAGTGGGGCAGCTGTTAAAATACACAGTGCTAGGAATTTGTTTCTTACAAATTCATTAGGGAAGGGAGGGTATTTTATCTCAAACCTTATTTTAAAAAAAGAGTGAATATTGAATAGCAAAGTAGCTGTGGTCCTTTTCAGCCCCCACCCAACCCCCAGCCCTTTTATGCAGGTCCAGGGGCTTGAGCTTATGGCATGGATACTGTCCCTGAACATTTTTGCTCCGGGCTAGTGTGCTGCCACCTGAGCCATGGCTCTACTTCTGGCTTTTGGGTGGCTGATTGAAGATGAGTCTCACAAACTTTCCTGACCTGGCTTCAAACTGTGATCCTCAGATCTCAGTCTCCTAAGTAGCTATGGTTACAAGTGTGAGCCACTGGTACCTGGTCAGTTGAAGCTGTTTAAACTGGCCCAGGAGAGAAGGAATACCCATCCGATTCTGCTTGGGGTGAACTCTACAACCCAGCACAGAAGTTCACAGTCTGAATCTTTTATCTGCACCCTTGGTAGAAGACATGAACTTTGGGCTTGGTTTTTCTAAAAGCCAAAGGAGGAAAAAAAGTGGGGTGTCAAAGCCCCAAGTCTCTAGATCCTCATTTGTGTGAATTCCAGGCCCAAGAGCTCCAGAGTCCATAATCTACAGCCAAGGGGAACCCCATTCCCTGCTGTTCTCTGGGAAGCCCTTAATGAGCTCCTGCTACTTCTTCCTCTGCAAACTGCTGCTAGTGAGGCCTTTTGAAAGGTCACGTGCCTCTCCAACAGTGCTTAAAGAGCTATTGTTATTTTTTCTGAGTGCTGGAGGAGAAATAAGTCTTCTAAGGAGCTGGCGACCCTGGCCTTGGCCAGCCTGAGCCAGGCGGAGAGGCCAGGAGGGGCCCACGTGCTTGGCTTCTTGCCTTTGGTTCTTGTGTCTCTTGTATTTCTTCTTCTTTTTCTTTAATTATGCCCTGTTTAAGGAAAGTGCTGTTATACAAAGGCTTAAGAGTGAGAGTAAGAGTTTTGTGAGTTCTCAAAACCCTGTCCCTTCCAACCAGGCTACTGGTTATGTTAGTATGGTGTATTAAGCAAAGTTTGGGAAAACTTTTAAATGAAGGCATAGAGTAGATGTGATTCTGTTGCATTTTTATTCCTTTCTGTAATGGTTTAGCCACTGTTAGTATTGAAACAGGATGGTGTACATTTTGCAGTTTCACTAGGTATGGAACCAGTTTGCCTCAGTTCAGAACTAATGAAAGCTCTGACATTTGGAGAGCATCCAAGATTTGATTTCTTTGTGTTTTTTTAAAAATAAATTTGCTTTTTATTTAAATAGTTGTACAAAGAGGCTTCAATTCAACATGTCAGTTTATGTATACAATGTACAAGATTTCATTTCTGTATCTGCTCCTGCTGGCAGGTCTGCTTACAAGGGACCTCTAACCTCCCCTCCCACACAGCATTACAGATGTCTTAACAGTCTTTTCCTAAACCATTAGGATTATCGTACAGTTCTCACCAGCTGGATCTTCTAATTGGAAATCAGGTGGTTCTCTTATTGAGATCTCTCGAAAGTATCTCCATAGATCTTGTTAAGATATGCAGAATCACATGGCCTGGACACTTCAAATATGTGAGTTTATAGACTGATTATTTCTAGAGAAATGTAATATTGGAAAATTACTGAAAGCAGGGCACATAGCAAGACTCAGAGATGGGGGGCAAGGGAAGGAAGGGTGAGAGGGAAGGAAGGAAAGAAGGAAGGACAAATACTATTTTCTTGGAAACAAGACATAAAAAAAAATCCAGTTCTATACTATGATTACCTTTCCTCTAGAAAACCAATAAAAAAATTCAGGGGGGCAGTGAGCTCTCCCTGATTTGTTTTGAGTTGTATTTTGGTTTACAATTGGGGATGTTGCTTCTCCAACTTTATGTGGTACTAGGTCATTTTTTCACCTAATCCTTCATAGACTCCAGACAAACAGAAAGATAATTACTGAAAAAAGAAGTTAAAAATACAAGAATGTAGCAGGCTTCTGTTTTTATGTTGGAGACATATAATTGTTTTGTAATTTTGGCATAAAAGTTTCTAAATAATGCAGGGTATGTATGTGTGTGCATGCGTACATACACACACATACACACACTTCACCCTGGACTAGAAGCAGTTACAGATTGGCCTACACTTTAAGAAACACTGTTCTAGTGTATCATGTCTGTATCTGCATACCCACATAAACATTTAAGTGTGTTGGCCTGATTCCTATATAACGTACCATAGATTAACAACTTTATATGAGAATTAAATGCACGCACAAGGTCTTTGGCTAAAGGGAGTGTTTTGGGGAAGTATTTAAGTGGCCAAATTGTAAGCAAATAAAAATAGTATAATTATGAACGTAGTTATGTGTTTCAAAACCCCAGTTGTCTACTTAAGCTTCTGATGTATGAAGTTAGAAAGTATTCTGCAGAGTGAAATGAAACCACATCCATTCCTGTTCATCCTCAAGTTTAAATGAACAGATACTTGATTCACACAGGAAATGTCCTATGCAAAATAGATACCCAAATGAGACTTACAGCCCCAAACAGCAGGGACTGTGTCACGTGAAGTGTTAGAGAAGCCAGTTGTTACTATTAGACTTCCTTGTCTTGAACAAGTTAATGGCAGGCCTGGTCTTTGGTCTTAGTGATTGACAGCCATTTTTGTTAATGCTTACAAAAGGAGGGGAAATGTCTCATACACATAACTTCACATTCTTTGTCAGCATGAACAAATCTCAAACTGATGCTGATTTGGATAGGTTGCAGCTGTCTTCATCTCTCCCAACTGGATACTGGGGCATCAGAAGTCAGTTACCCCTCGTAGGATTGTGTGCCAAGCACTGTGTCCCCTGAATGAATGTCTGCTTGATGGATAGCATGGCAAAGAAAGGAAGAAAGAAGAAAGAGAAAGAAAAGAAAGATTGTTAGTTTTATCTGTAGAATGAGACACCAAATTGAAAAGACTGATGAGGTCTAGAAGATGATGAAGCTTCTGAGAAACCAGACTTCAGTTTGTGAGTGTCCCTCTTGGATCTCGCAGAGTGCTGAGGCCGTGTAGATGTAGATGTGGAGTGAGCTAACGAAGGAATCATAGAGGCCTATCAGCCAGCTGGAGCAAGCTAGTGAAAGATAAATAGCATTTAGAAGAAAACCTGGATAACCACCAAGCAATTGTATGTCTACGGCGATACCACAGGAGTAAGTCTTATTTGGAGAGGATTAGTGCATGTTCAGGTGTGAGTGCTGTAGAGAGTGAGGGAGCAAGCACAGGCCTGGCTTAATTACAAGCACGTCTCTTAGTCTGGATAGCAGGAGAACATTCTATACTAAATGATTAGAAAGTGCGGTCTGTGAGATGGAGGCTGCTGGCCTTGAGATCTTCTGTTTGGACAGTGACTTTGTTTAAGGAGGTGATGATTGTGTGGCCCTAGAGAGCTGGAAGGGTTACCATCTAAAAGGTGGCAACCAGCCAAAAATTCAGCCCATTATCCAATTCTGAGGTCTGAGATAATGGGGTCCTTGTTCCTTTGAAATACATATGTATTTCTAGAACCACAGTAGGTACTTTGGTATGAAATGTCTCAAGTACCCAAATAGCAGTGCTTCTAGTCAGCAAATTACTTTAAAATTTTAAGGCAGTTGAATTCAGATATGTCTGTGTGCAAGTGAAATGGAGCCGAGGAGAAACTTAGGCTGGGAAGCACGCATTCCTTCACTTGCACAAGGATGAAAAGCCGTGGCAGCTTGGTCTCTGTGGTCATTTAGCATAGGCCAAGTGCTTCACCACATGTCACCCAACAGGCAGGAAGGCGCTGTGCATAATGAGGAAGGAAAAAGCATTTGGAAAGCACACACAGTTCTACCAACATTGTATGCTTCTTTTAATTGTTCACAATGTGTTCAAGCTGTAATTTATGACACCTATGTCTGTTTAGGTCATGACATTGTATGTTCTTAAGCTTTAAAAATAAATCTATTTGGGGGAGGGAAATTGAACCTGCATGATAATGTTAGGCATGTGAACGCAATCACATGAGCTGAGAAAGTCAAAATCACGGTTTCCATGGCAACTCCTAACTTGTCTGGGTCGTACACATTTCTCAAGAAATACATTTGCCAGACTACCTAGTGATAAAAATTGCTCCACAGGCACATGAGAGTAGATTTCCCAATTCTCTCTTCTTCTCAAAGGTCTTCCCCCAATAAATTCATCGACTTCTAAATATACCAGCAAGAAACTAAAGTGTAAGCCCTGACCTCTAGTCAGTGTCTTTTTACAGTGGAAATTAACGTTTCTGTGACTCATTCCGTTTCCTGCTTTCTCCCTTGCAGATATATGTTGGGTAAAGGAGGAAAGCGGAAGTTTGATGAGCATGAAGATGGGCTGGAAGGCAAAATTGTGTCTCCCTCTGATGGCCCATCCAAGGTGTCTTACACCTTACAGCGCCAGACTATCTTCAACATTTCCCTTATGAAACTGTATAACCACAGGCCCCTGACAGAGCCCAGCTTGCAAAAGACTGTTTTAATTAACAACATGTTGAGGCGGATCCAGGAGGAACTCAAGCAAGAAGGCAGCCTGAGGCCTGTGTTCACCCCTTCCTCCCCGCCCAACGACTCGCTGAGCAACAGCTACCGGGAGGCCCCACCTGCCTTCAGCCACCTCTCCTCTGCTCCTGCTCACCCCTGTGACCTCGGAAGCACTACGCCCCTGGAGGCCTGCCTCACCCCTGCCTCGCTGCTTGAGGAGGATGATGACACTTTTTGCACTTCCCAGGCTATGCAGCCTTCAGCTCCTACCAGACTCTCCCCTGCAGCCCTCCCACCGGAAAAGGACAGCTTCTCATCTGCCTTGGACGAGATTGAAGAACTCTGCCCCACATCTACCTCCACAGAGGCCGCAGCAGCAGCAGCAGCGACTGACAGCTTGAAAGGGACCTCTAGTGAGTCCAGCGTCCAGAAACCCGAAGGGCACCAGGAGGGCCGCACTGATGACCCCAAACTGATGGACTCTCTGCCTGGGAATTTTGAAATAACCACCTCCACGGGTTTCCTGACAGACTTGACCCTGGACGACATCTTGTTTGCTGATATTGACACGTCCATGTATGATTTTGACCCCTGTACATCTGCATCAGGGACGGCTTCAAAAATGGCCCCTGTGTCGGCCGATGACCTTCTCAAGACTCTGGCTCCTTACAGCAGTCAGCCCGTCACCCCGAGTCAGCCTTTCAAAATGGACCTCACAGAGCTCGATCACATCATGGAGGTGCTTGTTGGGTCCTAAGACCCGGGCACCCCGTGATCATGCCCACCCAGACCCTGTGAGCGTCCCTACAACCTTGACAGTTCTCCTCACTGTGCATGCACCCTTGCTTGCCTTTTTTCAGAGAAAATGAAAATTTTACAAAAGGATCACACTAGTTTTTGCTTTGAGCAGAGTTGGAGTGCCTTCATCCGAGTATGACCACTTTCAATGAGCTTTGGAGTGGTTCCTCAGACCTACTCCTCTGGTACAGGAAAGAATACATTTGAAGACAATGTTGCTAATGTTGAAAGACACACAGTTCAGGTGAAGCACAAGGAGTAAGGTGGAAAAGCTGTACATTGCATGTGCATATTTGTCTATTTTTTCTATAAGTTTTATTGCAAGAGGTAAAAAAAAATATATATATATTATTTAGATAATCTGTACCTTTTCTGGCATTTTTGCCCTGTATAGGTTGACTTGGCAAGTCAACCTTTTTAGAGGCATTAACTACTCCTCGTAAGTGTTGCATTTACATGGCTGTTTAGAAAACTGCTGCCCAAATTTATTTTATATTTTTGTACAGATTCTGCAGTTTATGATATTGTTTTTCTAAAAACAAATGCTGTTTATACATACAAAATAGCTATTTTGATAGGATTTGCTCACATAGTTCCTGCAAACTTCAGATGTACAAGTTGCACTTGTACTTTTATAGAGTTGTAATGTTTTCTATGTGTATGGTGCAAGAAAAATTTGGATCAAATCAATCTGCAGTTGATGTCCCCAAATGCAAACACACACGCCCCACATACATACAGCGCTTTAAGAAAGGGCCAGGTGATAGATATCACACCCAAATTTCACAGGCACCAGTCCCTTGGCATGACTGCCCGCCAGTACTGTGACTTTCAAAGCCAGAGCCGAGTCTGCTCATCAAACTTGCATTAAGCAGTTGGCGGGAGATGGTGTTGAAGTGATGGTCTCCTTAGCTCCCTCTTCTGAGGAAAGGCTATCATTTTACTTAAAAGTGTATAGTTCTGCCAAGTTTGCTCTTTCAATTATAATTAATTTTTTTTTAAGGAAAACCCAAGTCTTTCCTTTTTTGACATAGTTTTTATGGTGAACCCAAAATTTTACGTAACAGCATTTTATGAAAAGCAACCAAGTTCTTCCTGGAGCTGAGCTCTGTTGCAATGCTTAGGGCTCCTAAAGAAGAAATTCTCCCCAGAACGCATCCATCATGTTGGTAAATTGCCTTTTCCAGCGTCCCTTCTCCAGAGCTTTTGTTCCCTGTTGCTAAGAGCTACACATGGCATCTTTATAATCTTCACAGTGAGCTTGGCTCACCTCGGCCGGCCCGGGATTCACTCTTCCAGTTTTGTGACTCTAGAACCTGGAGTCTGTTACCTTACATCAGAGCGTCCAGTCTGGTTGCTTTCTTTAATCAACTGCCGATTTAACTACACTTTACAAGGCTGTTATACCCAAATACACAGATGGGAATTTCTATGCATGTTCTCCTCCTCTTCTGCCCCTCCCCTCCCCCCAGGACACCCTTAAGAAGTAGCTTTTTATTCCTAGTGGTGTACATTTAATTTTTAAACATTTTTGCAATGTATCATGCTTGTTGCTGAAATTGTTTATGGCCTTTCTGTTTCAGTTTTTCTCTTTCTTCCAATGGTACTTTAGCTGTTGAGTGCAGGTTACAACCTATATTGTTATGCAGATGGCTTCTTTAGGAATAACTTTTATATTTATTTAAAAAATTTAAATTATGGGATTTTGTTGTTGTTGTTGTTGTTGTTGTCGTTGTTGTTGTTGTCTTTGTCGTTGGTCATTTGTCAATATTCAGTCACCAATTCTGCTCACTTCTTGCCATGGATAAAAATTGGGTCTTTCTGGCCAATTAAAAAGAGACAACTTTATAAATGGCACTTTAAACAAGCCATAGTTTTATTTTTCTAATGCACATGGCAAAGCAAATACATTTGTGATGAAGGAACTGCTCATCTAAACAGGATGTACGAATGATATTAAATCTTTCCACATTCTACTTTTCCTTGTTTGAATGTGTTCTAAAGACTAATTATCAACACAGTAGAGCAGTGAGAAACTGATCAAATTGCACTTGTTCTCTTACAAGTGACCTCCGTGCAGACACCTCTTACTGCTCCACATGTGTCATTTCCTTTGCTGTATGGACCAGGGACCATATGATTAAGGTGAGGGTCGTTGTAGGTGCTTCCATGTCACTGTGCCTGTTCGTTTTAAGAGCTTCCCTTTCTTGTAGAGAACAAATCTGCCCAGACTTCATGCCTTGTAGAACTGGAGTACCCTGTGAACTGCCCACATGCTGCATACATCGCCATACATGTGCATATCCAATAGTGTTGATTTGTCCCAACAATTACAGGGTAGAAAGCAGTTGATTTGCCATTGTCAAAAACTAACGTACAGTAACTTAGAACAACTGTACTTTCTTTGGATTAGCAAATCGTGTGTTTAAACAAGTCCCATATGTTGGGCAGCAGTTCAAATAAGCACAGAGGATCATTGCCCAAACTTGGTTCTCGGACTCTAGTGTATTTGCAAGGCTGGGTTTCAAAATCAAAACAAAACCCCCCAACAACAGCAGGCAAGTGCTTTTCAACTGACACCCTTGCTGTAAATTTTGTGATGCTCAAAGTTTTAACAAGACATACATGGGGAACTAGCCCATTTTCAGAAAGCAAAGCCATCCTGAGTTCTAATTGTCTTTCTGTCCTATTTTTACTTCGTGCTGTCCCAGCAGAGAAGAGTTGGAGCACGGTGGAATCTTCCAAGTCCCAGTTCTGGTGTGGGTTGTGCTTCCAGATGCCTCCTGGCAGCAGTGCCTCCCTTTATCAAGACATTGTGTCACATCCAGAGCCAGGCAGGCAACTTGAGAAAGATGTGCTGGGCAGGTCAGGGCTGGGCTGGGAGGGGTCATCTATTGACAGTGATGTGCAATGAAATGACAAGATGAGAGCAGAATCCTAAGAGCTTTGAATTTGAAGTGATCTTTTTCCCATAAGTTATTTATTCTTTTTTTTTTCCTGTGTAAATATATTTATTTTACTGTGGAGCTCTAGCAACATCTGGATGGTAACATGTGCAGAATGTATGGTAGGAATGTATTCTCTCGTAGGAATGTAAATCTGTATGAAAGGGGGTCTAAGCCAAGCCCCCTGGGACTCATTGAATGCACAGTCCACATTCATTTTTACTCTCATTTCTAATATGGGTCTATTTGAAATATGCAAAAGGTATGGATGAGGAATGTTTTAATACCTCCAAATTTTTAAGAAAATCAAGCATCAAAGGGTTGATATTTTTAAAATTTTTCTTAGTAGCACCTTCTCTTAATGACAAAAGGGAGCCACGCCGGCATCCACATTCATACCACAGGGTGAGAATGGCAGACCCTCCTCCACCAATTGAGCTTTTTATGGCCATAGCCCCTTGGAGGAGTGCTCCAACCACCCTGAGGGCAATCAAGGAAACTTTCTTAACCGAATAAGCTCCAAAGAGCCAAAGTATCAACTTACGGATCATTTTTAAAGTTTAAATTTATTAACTACCTTTGTGGTAAACAATGAATTATGAATACCGCAAAGGGCAGCCTTCTTAAATGACAGATTAAAAAAAAATAGAGATATTCCACTTTGTGCGGTGATTGTTAGTCTACTCTATATGAGTTGTCTTAATTTCAAAACCTTGCTGTTACAAACTGGACCTTTATAACTTTCTGAAGATATCAAAAAGAGCATATTTAACCTGTAACTGTAAATGGTTACCTTCTGTAACTACCCCGCACCTGGATGGCATCAAGGTGTGCGCGCGTGCGTTCCTGCTTGTGTACAATTATTTTCAATGCTTCCAAGAATGAGTCTAAATGATTCTGGAAAATTAGGATAAAAAAATTGTTGGAGTCAAAGCCAATAAAAGTTTCGGACTTTCTCTTGGGAATAAGTTTGGAAGAGAAGTGCAGTCCACATGTACAAACAATGGAGATTTTGAAAAAGATGTACATAGTCATATGTTTGGTGCATGGGTTTTGAGGAAGGCTTTTTGTCAAAAAGGAGGTGTGACCTTTCCCCACAGACCTGAGAGCTGTGCCTTTTCTATGCAATATTACAGATGTCACATCGGAACCCAGAGGGCTGTGTTCAATGTAGGTTCGGGCTGTAATCTAAACAATTGAACAGATTAAATGTACATGGAAATGAGCAGTCTTACTTTTGTAGTTTTATATTATACAATAAACAGTTAAAAGATGAGAGAGGCATGTTTGCAGTTTTTCTTCTGATCGAATCACAACCACTTTGTTAGGTGACCTTTAAGTGCACAGGGACCCTGTGCCTGGTTAGTCCCAGCACTCTCCACAGAGCGCCTGAGGCGTGTGCATGCCTCATACTCAGGACTTGCAACACTCATAGCCAGTCTCTGCCTTCCCCTGGCAATCAGCATCTGCCAGCATCTGTCACCTCCCACGTCTCTCTCTGCCTTCTTCCCCATGGGGCCAAACCCCTACCAACTGGCATCTCATCCTCCCAGCCTCAGCCTAGATGTCCACACTCCAAGTCTATCCCCACGTTCTAGACTCTTTGTCCCTTCTGCTGCTGCTTTTCCCATCCCCACCACTTTTCCAGCCCATGTCTCCTGTCCTTGTGATCTCCACTATTGTACCTGCTTCCAGTTGTTCTTCCTGACACCTGACATCCCCAACACTAAAGTTGGTGTGCTGAAACACCAGCCATTCATGACTGTTTGCAGGCGCCCTGGATACAGCTGGGACCCTTTCTGCCATCTTTGGGAGCTAAAGGAAGGGGGATCCTCGATCACCTTGGATGGAGGCCTGGGATCTAAGCTGCCTGGCCCACAACTGTCTGAACCATATAATAATTGGTTGGGGGACAGAGATGGAGATACGGCAGGATTTGAAAAGGGGTTCCAGGGGTGGGGGATTTAGGTTGAATTGTGTTTCAGTACCTCAAAATGTGACTTTCACTCAGTTATAGGATCTTTGCAGAGGTAATCTGTTAAAATGAGGTTCTGTGGGCCTTAATCTAATACAACTAGCATTGTGTGTGTGTGCACATGCATGTGCTAGTACTGGGGCTGAACTCGGCCTGGACACTGTCCCTTAGATCCTTTGTTCAAGATTGATACTCTACCACTTGAGCCACAGCTCTAATTCTGTATTTTTGGTAGTTAATTGGAGATAAGAGTCTCACATATTTTCTTGTTTTTGTTGGCTCAAACTGTGATCCTCAGATCTAAGACTTCTGAGTAGCTAGGATTACAGGCATGAACCACCAGCATCCAGTCACAACTACCTACTGTGCTTATAAAAGGTTTGAAAGCAGGCAGGACCTGCACATGGGAAATGGCATATGCAGATGGAGGCAAAGATCAGGGTAGTGCTTCTACAAGTCAAGGAGTGCCAGAGGTGGCCACAAGCAGCTGGAATCTAGGGGAGAGTCTTTCCTACAGTCCCCAAAGGAACCTGCCTGCTAACATCCCAATCTTGGACTTGTAGCTTCCAGAAAAGTGAGTTTCTGTGGCTGAAGCCTCCCAAGTTGGGCCTTTTGTCACAGTAACCCTAGTAAACTGCCCTGGGACTGGGGGAAGAGGGCAGGCAGAAGAGCAGAATGACCCCTTCAGTGTCCAGTGGCTACCTCACTAGGGGCAACTGGAAATGAGAGTCCTCAGTAGAATGGCTCCCATCTGGGATTATAAACCTCAACAATTCATTGATGCAGCTTTGGAAAATCAACTTCTGGGCTTATGAGGACAAGATTCAGCTATCAGCCCCCAAAGCCCTTTGAAAATATTGGCAGTACAAAAAATGTTTGCAATCTTAATGCCCAACCTCTCCTGCCTGGGACTCTGTTGGGCATGTTCTTTTTCAGCCAACTCCAGCCACAGACTCCTGCTGTTCATCCTCTATCGAATGAAATCACACGGGACTCAGCATGGCTGGGGGCAGGGGAGCAGAGAGTCCTCTCCTTGTAGGAGCTCTGCGCCCAGCACACAAGAGGCCCTCATCAGTGCCTTCCCCCTTCTACTTCAAGGCTGAGCTCATCTACTTCTCCATGAACTTGTTTCCACAACCCCCAGTCAAAACTAACCTTGCACGTGCACTTAGCCAAGTCCTCCATGTCTTCAGATGACCTAGAAATCGTTTCTTCTACCACTTTCTGTGGTTATTAAAACAGCGACCCAGTGATAGTTCCTCTTTGCCACAGCTCAGAACACTACAACCCACGGGCCAATTTCTTCTCAGTAAGTGCTTCTCAACAGCCACACTTGATCTGTGTATCACTTATGAATGGTGGCTGCCACAATTAGAACCACATAGCCCTCAAAGTCGAAAATATTGAACCCTAGTCTTTGTAACCCTTACAATACGTAGCATGGTGTCTGACTGTAGGACAAGCTCAGGGTTTTTATTGACTTGGAAGATGGTAGCCATGCAGGGACCCAAGAGGAGGGCGGAACAGTCCAGAAAACTACACAGCTGGCGACATCTTCAGAGAGCTCAAGAACCAAAGAGAGGTGATGATTGCCTAAAGCAAAAAAAAAAAATCATAGTCTCTGGGTTCGACATGGCTCTGCACAGCTCCACTTGTAGCTTTTGGGGAGGGTTAATTGGAGATAGGAGTTTCAGACTTTCCTGCCTGGACTGGCTTCGAACTCAATCCTCAGACCTCAGTCTCCTGAATAGCTACATTTACAGATGTGAGCCATGAGCACCTAGTTTTAAGTCCTAGTTTTGTTTGTTTGGAGGAAGGGTCTGTGTTGCCCAGCATGGTCTCAAATACCTGTTTCAAGTGATCATGTGTCTTCCCCCCACCCCTCTCTTCTAAGTCCTTCAATGCATTGCCTGTCTTCAGCTTGAGGCTGAGCAGGAGGGGGAAGGGGCAGGAGACACTGCACTAATGCTGCAAGACCCTCTCCTCTTCTCAGTAGAGGTATGGACATCTCCCCAGGCATTGCCCTGAGGATCAAGAGGAAGAGGAGGTCCCCATGGGGCAAGAAGTGAACCATGAGTTGAGAGAGTTTTTTCAGAGTTGAACGCCTCCCTGGGCTCTATCCTGACTCTGAGCTTGGGCCAGTCACTGATCTCAAGGTTTGGGTGATGGGGGACCAAGGAAGGGTATAGAACATGCATGGTTCTCCCTGGCTATACGCCAGACTCATCGTTGGGATGGGGGCTGTACACCTAGAAGTAAGATCTAGGTCTTGAAGATTTCCTAACAGCTCCTGACTGGAAGAGCCACGGCCTAAGGTATCAGGCTAGGAGATCTGGAATTGCCTGGCTGTGTGCATGACATGGGAGCCACCTATGCTGGCATTGTTTCTGGCTCCAGGCTGCTCCTTGCTCTCCAACCTCTCCAACCCCTCTGCAGCAGGCTGGCAGTCCCATCCCTCAGTGCTCCACATCCCCCTCCCTCAGGTAGGAAGGCCAAGCTGCCAGCTGCTAAAGGCCTATTGTTCAGCTATGAGAAGAAATGGCCGCAGGAACCCAGAGAGAGGCTGGAAGCAGGGCGTGGAGCTGAGGGACTGAACTCTGAACTCTGGCTTGCTGGTGCCTGACCCAGGAGAAGTTAGAGACAAATGAGCCCCTCTGCGATCTGTCCCTGCCCTCTTAGGGTTTAACAGGCCTCCTTGCTGCTCATCCTCCTCTCAGGACCCAGTGTGGGTGGAAGTGTAAGGGAGGACAGGGCCACTTCTACAGACAGATTTATTGTCAGCTGTCTTCCAGGTAAGTGACTGAAGGCCGTGCCAGATGACCAGCCAGGTGCTTCAGCATGGGGCTCACTACAGCATGGGGCTTCAAGTGAGCCCAGTCCACCCTCATGAACAGTGTCACCAACTGGATCTGGAAGGATCCAGCGATGACGGTGACATTTGTGCAGACCTCAATGGCATACAAAGCATCCCTCAGAACTTCCACTCTACCTGATACTTGTGCCAATGCCAGAAGGTTGTTGGGGAGGCTGAGGGAGTCTGAGTCAGCTTAGGTGTGGAGGGGTATGCAGCCCCCTCTGTTCCTAGCTCTTGGGGTGGGGGTCAGGGGGGTTGTACGGGGCGTGAAGAGCCTGGCTGGACATCTAGCTATAAAAAGAGCAGAGTCCACAGTGAGCCTTGGAGTTTTATATTCTGCTCTTAGCAAGTGCTATGTGGGCCTGGAAGCCATTCAGAGATTGGATTGCACCCTTTCAGTATCCTTGCACACTCAACCATAGCTGAGGGGGCAGAAGTATCCCTTCTCTGGTCCAGCCTCTGCCTCCTCCACGGAGCCATGCCAGGAATCCAGTCTAAGAGTAAGGTGGACACTTAGGTGTCAACAAGGACCCAGCTAAGAGATGAATCCTCGGTCAGTCAAGCCCTTAAGCCTGGACAATACAAATGCCACTTCCTTCCCTTGACTCAGTCCCTCTGTGTCTCTGTCCTTCATTTCCACTTGAGAATAAGCGTTGTAATCCTAAATACTCAGGAGGCTGAGATCTGAGGATCTCAGTTCAAAACCAGCATGGGCAGAAAAGTTGGTGGGACTCATCTTCAGTCAACCAGCCAAAAGCCAGAGGTGAAGATGTGACTCAAGTGGTAGAGAACCACCTTGAACAAAAACTCCAAGCAAGAGCATGAGGCCCTGAGCTCAAGCTCCAGTACTGGCACATGTGTGTGGACATACGTGCACGCATGCGCGCATGTATACACAAACCAAAAAATTAGTGAACCTTGCTGCCACAAGCATCTGGGTCTGCCCAGGGACATTAAGTGGCATAGGCCTGTCTGTCCCAGAAAGGGCTTAGTTTTCAGGGTTTGATATGCTTGACTCTAAGACTTTGGGGTAGACCTGGCAGGACAAGGTGGGATGGTTCCTGGGTTTGGTTCATTGAGGTCTTGTGACCTCTGAGTTACAATAAGAGGCCTAGGACTCCCTGAGGGGGCCTCATTGCTAGCCAGGGCCAGAGGCTACCCCTGAGTGCCTGGCTTCCTATCAGTGGCTGCCAGGTCCCTGGCTCTGGGGACATTGATGTAGAAGATTTCCCTCTGTTTCCAGGTTGGGCTGAGCAGCTGTAACCTGTAGACATAGAGGGACATTCTCCACAGAGGCAGCCTGCCCTGGGCAGGTGGATAGAAGGAAGCCTTAGTGCTAGCAAGGAGTGGGAGAAGAGTCTTGAGTACTGTTTTCCCACATGAGCACCCAGGGGTCATTCAGGCTGGAAAGGGTGGGTCTGCGTTTCTAGCAGGCTCCCAGCCTTTGCATTGTACATTGAGAAGCCAAATATGAGATTGTTTCTCCAGTGCCCCAAGATTCTCCTAGCTTGCTTGGAATAAAATCCTAATTTCTTTTTTTTTTTTTTCTTTTTTCTTTTGGTCCGGTCGTGGGGCCTGAACTCTGGGCCTGGGCGCTGTCCCTCAGCTCTTCAGCTCAAGACTAGTGCCCTACCACTTGAGCCACAGCACCACTTCTTTTTGCTTATGTGGTGCTGAGGAATCGAACCCAGGGCCTCAGGCATGCAAGGCAAGCGCTCTACCACTGAGCCAACTTCCCAGCCCAAAATCCTAATTTCTTGTGGCCCTTGTATCCTGTTACTTGTCCCATATTTTATCTCCTCTTGGCTCCTAGTCATCTCTTTCCAGCCCCACCAACCAGTTTCCACTGCTATTAACATTTTGTGTCAGTGTGCTTTGTTTGTTGCAATTGATGAGCCAATATTGATATATTATTATTAACTAATGTTCAGTTTATGTCAGAGTTCACTGTCAGTATGGTACCTTCTATGGGTTTTGAGGAAGACAATGATATGTATCCATTTAATTACATCCCTAGTACCCAGATCCCTATGTGTTTGTGTATGTGCGCGCGTGGATGTGTGTGTGTGTGTGTGTGTGTGTGTGTGTGTGTGTGTGTGTAAATATCACAAAATTTGTTCCTGCACCATTTGTTGAAAAGACTAACCCTTCTCCATTTAGGTGCTTTGCTATTTTGTCTAACATTAGTTCAACTCTATTCGTATAAATCTATATCTGGGTTACCTACCTGTCAAAATCCAAAATTGCAGAAAATTCAGTCTTAATTGAGTATATTTGCAGTTCTAGAACCAAGCAATATTTAATTCCATGAAATAGAATAAGTGTTCTAATAAACTGAGCAGACAAGATTGGATTTATGGACAGAGAAGGGCTGAAGAAGGTTGACTGGTTTATTGTTGCTATTTTTTTTTTTTTCTGAGAAAGGGCTTTATTAGTCCAGGTGAAACTCAAACTTAAGCCTCCAGAGTGCTAGGATTACAGGTATAGACACTACTGTACTCAGCTTGGACTAGTAATTCCCAATTTATTTTTCCTTGTAAGGCAGACAGGGATATGGAATAATACAGGCTCTTCACTGTTCTATTTTCTCTAGCATCCATCACCATCTGAAGTCATCTCATTGATATATTTGCTCCCTGCCTACTGACACATGCATCTGACAGTGGAGAACTTGTCTTAGACAACAAAATCTTCAGAGACCAAATGGGCCATGGACCATGCATTAGGGAAAGGAAAGTAGCCACATTCACTCCCAAGATTAGCTGATGTCATTTTTCCAACCAACAGTCTGGTTGAGAACACAGCTTGATTTACCTGACATAGAATAGGGAAACATGATATTTCGGTCCCGATGTGTTGACTAAGTTCATAATCCCTATGATCATGAGGTTGAACAGTAGCATAGATTGTTCAGGAAAAATGATTTTATTGGAGGCAGAGGGACTGAGCAAGAACCAGCTCTACAACAGTCGTTTGTTTCCTTGGCTACCACTTCCTGCCGCCTGTCCCACCTTCAACAACAGAATAGCTTTTCTTATACCCTTACTATGTTAGTCTAACCTCTAATCTACAACCTTTAGTGGCTTTCCTATTACCCTCTCCCAAGCCTTCGAAGCTCTACTCCCTGTGTACCACAGAGGATGCTTGTTCTTCCCTTCCTAACCCACCCCTGCACACACTTTGGCACTCAGATTAAGGCCCAAATCTCCAAGGAACATCCCCTGTGCACGTACAATACTACGAGTCTCCTGTCAGTGTCCAGCTTAGCTTGCTCAGTTCACAGGGTTTCTTGGAGGATTCCTGTGGACTTCAGAGACTGAGTGCTGGCTCATGATAATGGTCTGCTGCAAAGGGAAGGAGGGGAAGCCAAGGGGGATCTCAGTTGGAAAGGACCTTTGTGACAATGTCCTCCCTGTAATGGGGCGGGGTGGGGGTGGGGGGGCGGGATGGCTAGATCCTCAAGTGCACACCACATCAGCTTAGAGAAGTCGGGTGTGGTGCCCTGAGGGGGAATCCATGGAGAAGTTCCTCCTCCCCCTCTCTTCCCAGCCCCTAAGTGTGGAGCCAGCCGGTTTGACTCAAGTGGCAGGAAAAATGCCCCCCCCCCCCCCAAGCTGCTGCACATCTGTGCCCAGACAAAGCCAGCTATTAATCCTAGCCTTTGTGTGAGTGTTTGGGTGTTGAATTCCATTTGGATCTGCAGGCTTTTTGGAAGGGGAGATTGGAGGGGATTTAGCAAGGACAAAAGGAGCCCACTGCAGGGATTGGGGGAGGGAACCCCAAGTGCATAACTCGAAGGGAGGCTGGTGAAGGCTCCTGGGAGCCCAATTCTTGCCAGAGCTGAGTGAGGCTCCCAGATTCCCAGGGTGTGAGTCACAAAAGGGGGGGCACTCCCCTGAGGAAAAACACTCATTCGGCTGACAAAGGCCTTCTTCCATTCCACATGTATCTTGTGATGGAGGCCCTAGGCCTGATCAGGGAGCCCCTTCTTCAGGGGAGTCCAAGGTGGGAAAAGAGAAGAGATATTGACTAGGAAGAAACCCAGAGTCCCAGGGACTATTTCCAGAATAGGAAGAGGACGTGATAGCTCACATCTGTAATTCTAGATTACAGATCCTAGAGGAGATCAGAAAGATTGCAGTTTGAAGCCAGCTTGGACAAAAAGCAAAATCTCATCTCAACCAATACGCTGGTTATGGTGCGTACTCTTGTGCTCCCCTGTACTGAGAAGAACAGGTAGGATGATGGAAGTCAGAGGATAGCTCCAAGCAAAAGCATAAGACTCTATCTGAAATAGCCCGAGGACGAGGCTCAGGAAGGAGAAAGCCTGCCTAGAAAGTATGAGGTCCTGAGTTCAAACCCAGGGTGAGGGGACCCACTTGAGGCCCCAGCTTAACATAGTACCAGGATCAGGAGTTGTTGGGTTCTTAATCTTAGGGTCCAGGAGCTAACTATCCATACAAATTATACCTGGCTCAAGCACCGAGCCCTCAGTATAGCCCAGGGGTCAATGTGTGTGTGTGTGTGTGTGTGGAGGGGGAATAAAGGGCAGGCTACTGTAAAAGGAAGACCTGAAGTCTGGACAGGTGTTACTTGATCAGCTGACTTAGCAGAAGCCCTCCTATGGCTGGCAGATTGCTTAGGTGAGTAGCCTGGAACTGAAGCATCCCGCTCTGCCCTGCCCCTCCCTCCTGCTTTGTGCATTTCACTTTAAAAATGAGATTCCCATCTGCGGGCGCTCGACTCCATGCTCACAGGGCTGTCATGTCACAGTAAGAAGTACAGCGATGTTAACTCTCTGTGAGTGCACAGACACACGCTCACAGCGTCCTCCGCCTCCCCCGCCTGATCCGAGATGTATGCTAACATCATTTATTCATTCATTATCTCGTTAGCTGAACGATTACACTGCAGGGCCAAGTTCTGGGTTAGCTGATGGGAAGAAATGCAAAATGTGGTCTCTGGCTGACACTTGTGTGCTGTTTCAAGGAAGCATCTGGGCTTATTTAGCTATTTTTGACTTGGTGTTAGAACATCTGTGGCCATTTTATTCTCTCTCTACCTTAACTCTCAAATGCGTGAGTCTCTCATTAAGTCACTCACCGCTTACTCATGGAGGAGGCATGAAGGCAAGGCCAGATCCTGTTGTCACCCAGCTCTGCGGCCTTTGCAGGAAACAGTCAAGGGTCACGGGGGCTCAGTCAGCTGCTGGGGAGATAGATGCCCTTCTAGCTGAGCTCTCTGAGCAGGCAACCCCACTCTGGAGGGTGGTGGAGAAGAGCAGGCAGGGCCACTGACTGCTTCCCAATGGATGCTTTCAGATACCACAAGCCACATCTGATTCTCAGGGCATGGATGGTTGCTGAAGGGTCCCCTGTGCTCAGTGAAAACCTGGCTCTGACAACTCTGCCCTCCAGGTGACCTTGCCTCGCACTCCAGAGCTGGGCCACTTCCCAGGCAGTTTCCCCCAGGGCTGACAGAGAGGGCCCTGGCTGCTAGGAGATGAGCATGGAGTTGGGGGGTGGGGGGCAGTGTGAGGAGTGCATAGCCATGCATGCTCAGGCTCAGGCTGCAGTAAATGCAATGACTAGGTGTGGTAGGGTCAAGAAAGGGGAATGGAGCCAGGCACCAGTGGCTCACGCCTGTAATCCTAGCTACTCAGGAGGCTGAGATCTGAGAATTGTGGTTCAAAGCCAGCTTGGGCAGGAAAAGTCGGTGAGACTCATCTCCAATAAACCACTAGAAAATAGGAAGTGGCTCTGTGGCTCAAGTGGTAGAGTGCTCGCCTTGAGCTGAAGAGCGCAGGGACAGCGCCCAAGCCCAGAGTTCAAGCCCCATGCCCAACAAAAACAAAAAAGAAAGAAAGGGGAATAGATCACACTCTGGTGGCTCAAGCCTATAATCCACTACTCAGGAGACTGGGATCTGAGGATCACAGTTCAAAGCCAGCCTGGGCAGAAAAGTCTGTGACATCCTTATCTAAAATTGACCCCAGAATACCAGATGTGGAGTTGTGGCTCAAAGTGGTAGATTGCTAGTTAGTCTTGACTGAAAAAGACCAACAGTGCTCAGGCCCTGAGTTCAAACCCCATGATCAACAACAACAAAAAGAAAAAACAAAACAAAGAAAGGGGAATGGGCCATCCGCGATGGTGTGACAGGGCACATCAGGAAGGGGAGAAAAGAGGCCTCCTGGGTAACAAGTCTGGGCACAGATTCCAGAAAGGCCCTACTGGAGTCTGTGGCTCTGGTATTAATTTTATCCCCAGCTTTCTTTGAGGCTGAATGGAGTTGGGCTTTTGGTGGGGTCTCATGAGAGCCATTGCTGCTCAGAGGCATCTGGGAGCATGTGTGTACCCTTGACAGGAAGGGTCTAGCTTCCCAGATAAAACAATTAGAGCAGCATTTCTTTATTCATGTGTGTGTGTGTGTGTGTGTGTTTTGGTCTTGAGGCTTAAACTTAGGGTCCAGGTGCTGTTTCTTTGCATTTCACTCAAGGCTGGAACTCTACCACTTGGGCCACAGCTCCATTTCTGGGGTTTTAGTAGTTATTGGAGATAAGCATCTCATGAATTTTCCTGCCCTGGCTGGCTTTGAACTGCAGTCTTCAGATTTCAGATGCTTGAGTAGCTAGGAGCCATCAGCACTTAGCTCTGAACATTTCTTGAGTGTTCTGTGTCAGGCCATATGCTGAAAGGCCAGTACTATGGCTCTTCTCATTTTATAGCCAGGCACACAGAGGATTCACACTACCAAGTCACATGGCTAAACAGAGCTGGAGCCAGGACTTCAAAACCAAGATCCCTCAGACCGTGGGGTCCTACTGTTCTTCTCCAGCTCCACCTCTCACCTCTCTTCCCCCATAGTCCAACAATGTGGAAAAGGCCCAAAACAGGAGGAAAATTTCCTTTTGAGCTTCTATTAAAGGTAACTAGACAAAGGTGAAAGGCAGAAAGGAGGGAGGGTGCTCAGGGGATTTGCTGAGCTTTTAATTGGTTCAAGATGTAGACCCTTCCCTTTGAGAATAAAATATATTAGCCAACTTTGCCTGGCAAAGTAAAATACTTTTGAGTAAGAAAACTTTCCTTTTAACAAATCTCAATCTAAAAGCTATAAAATTATAGGAACTAAAATGAAACTACACAATGGTCATCTTTGTACTAATCAAAGGTGCCGACAGCTAAAACCTTACACATATTTTTGCAAGCTCTTTTCATAAGTTCAGATAAAAACATATACACTTTCTATATTATGTAAGACAATCAAGCTGGGCACTGGTGGCTCACACCTGTAATCCTAGCTACTCAAGATGCTGAGATATGAAGATCACGGCTTGAAGGTAGTCCCTGAGACTAATTTTTTTTCTTTTTTTGGTCATGGGGCTTGAACTCAGGGACTAGGCACTGTCCTTGAGCTCTTTTGCTGAAGGCTAGCACCCTATCACTTTGAGCCACAGCTCCATTTCTGTTTTTTGAATGACTAATTGGAGATGAGTCTCACGGTAAACAGGACTCTCAACATTCACACAGAGAGACCAAAGGAGGATATTCTTTGGAGAGGATCACCAGGGTTCAATAGCTATGTGCATATTATCACATAAAACGATGCTTATTGAAATGAACTCCAAGAAATGAAAACAAGAGTTTTTTGTTTTTATTGTACTGTTTGTGGTTCTGCTTTTCTGTTTTTTTTATTTTCCCCTTTTGTTGTTGTTTTTAGTTTCTGTACCCTTTGCCTTGTATGTAAGTTTAACTGATTTGGGGAGGGAAGGGGAGAAGCACAGAAACAGTGAGGCAAAAAGTGATCTAATTCAGCAGTGATACTCACTAGACACTATGTGGGAAATGAACTAGCCAACTTGGGAAGGTGGAGTCAGGAGGAAAAACACTAGGGGAAAACAAGGGGAGGTGACACTGTTCAAAAAGAAATGTACTCATTACCTGACATATAACTGTAACCCCTCTGCACATCACCTTTACAATAAAAACAAAAAACAAAAAAGAGTCTCACAGGGACTTTTTTTTGCCTGGGCTGGCTTTGAACCTCGAGCCTCAGATCTCAGTCTCCTGAGTAGCTAGGATTATAGGTGTGAGCCACTGGCACCCAGCCATGAGACTCTTATCTCCAATTAACCACCAGAAAAACCAGAAGAGGCATTGTAGCTCAAAGTGGTAAAGCACTATCCTTGAATGAAAAAGCCCAGGCCCTGAGTTCAAGCCTCATGACTGACAAAAAAAAAAAAAAAGAAAGAAAAAAGAAAAGAAAATCAGACTGTGTTATTACCACCTACTATAGCATATTCAACAGCTCTGTGATATTCTATTCTATTCTCCTAATATTAGCTATTTAGGAGTTTTTAAGTTTTGTTCCTGCTAGGATTAACAAATTCTTGTTCAATTTCATCCTTATCTAGATTTTTTCCTTTTTCTTTGTTTTTCTTTGTGTGTGTGTGTGTGGGGGGGTGGTGGCCTGAGAGCCTGGTGCTGTCCCTGACCTTTTTGGCTCAAGGCTAGTATTCTACCACTGAGCCACAGCTCCACTTGTGGCTTTTTTTTTTGGTCATTAAATGGAGATGAGAGTCTCATGGATTTTTCTGTCCAGGCTAACTTTGAACCACAACCCTCAGATCTCAGCCTCTTGAATAGCTAGGAATATAGGTATGAGCTACTGGTGTCCATCTCTTGTCTAGCATCTTAATGTGAAATTGACAAACCAAAAGGTATTTTCCCTACTGCTCTCCAAAAAGATTATAGCCATTAATTCTCAATGTTTGAGACACACTGTCCCCTCAGCGTGTGAGCATGCGCGGCGCGCGTGCGCGCACACACACACACACACACACACACACACACACACACACACACACACACACACAGAGCATAGTTATTCCTGGCAATATTCTCTCATTAGGAAAAATAAAGGCTGACAATTTGATACATGAAATACTATCCCATTATTGTTTTATTTAGTATTCTTTAATTATTAATCGGGGTCAACAGGTTTTCATGTGCCTATTAGCCATTTTTATTCCAGCATTGTGAATGGCACTCATATCCTTTGTCCATCTTTCTACTGGATGTTCTTTTTAACACAGCTGACTTAGGAGTAAGTTTCAGCCCTGGCATGTTAGAATCACCTGGATTATAACCATGGAAGGACAAAGGGAATGTGGAAAGGAGGAGGAAGAGAGCTTGAGCCCAGGACAGCTATTTACCTTTGTGCTTCTAACATGAGCCATGGCCGAGAACCACTGTTACAAATTCAATTTCTCCCCCTGTCTGGTTTCAGCTGCTTTCATAGATGGATCAAGTTTTTGACACCCAGTTTTCTCTAGTGAAAAATGAGCAGCAGATCCATGCAGCCACACAGTACCCCCTCCCAAGCTCTGCAAGTGGCATGGAGGAGGCCTTCAGGGAAGAGGGCGGGGCTGCTGCTCTGGTCAGGATCTCTGCCAGGTAGGTGGGAAGAAGAGAAAGCATCCTGTTCAGGCAATGGGACGGGATGTCCCTTCAGACAGCAGAGCCCCAGTGGAGGAGGACAAAGCAAGATTTAGGAAGGTTTACTTGCCATAGCACCCACCTTCAGACACACTGACCCCTTCTAAGGCTCCAGGCCCAAGGCTAGTAGCTTGTCTGAGTTGTCCATCCCCCAGACTGAGAAGAGTTTGGGCCCAAGGAATGTCCTCACTCAGAGGAAGCCACCAACCCCTCCCCTCCTTTCCCCTGAGGCCTGCTCCCCTCTGTCCCCCCCCCACCCACCCCAAGACCAATCACTGCACAGCCTCCCTCAATTCCAGTCTTTTCAAGGGGTGTGGGACATTGTCAAAGTTTACTTCAAACCCAAAGGTCTTGTGCTTCTTTTCTCTCCACCTCTTCTCCACCCTCATGCCAAGCTCAGGGGGCAGGACTGGGCACAGGATGGCAGGAAAGGATCTCTCTGGTGACTCAGTCAGGAAGGTCCCTAGAAATCCTAGTTGGATCTGTGCTATTCCCAGTTGGGAAGTGCTGTGCATTATGGAGACAGCTAATGCTGGTCATAGCGGGCTAGGGGGTGGAGCCTGAATCCCTGTTCCCTGGGTGCCAGTGTGTGAACTAAGCTCAGTTTCCTCATCTGGAAAACGGTGATAGTAGTGCAGAGAGATTGGGGTTACTGAGGGGCTAAAAAACAGTATGTGGCTCATTGTAGACTCAGGGCTTTGGGCCAGCCCATGCTCTATCCTTCCCCTCCAGTCCAATGCTGGATCTCTATTTATGTATTTATTTGTCAGTCATAAGGCTTGAACTCAGGGCCTGAGTGCTGTCCCTGAGCTTTTGTGCTCAAAGCTAGTACTCTACCACTTTGAGCCACTGTGTCACTTTTGGTTTTCTGGTGGTTAATTGGAGATAAGAGTCTCACAGACATTCCTGTCTAGGCTGGCTTTGAACCACAATCCTCAGCTCTCAGCCTTCATAATAGCTAAGATTATAGGCATGAGCCACCAGTGCCTGGCTTTATTTATTTATTTATCTAGTTAGATGTTTAGTATGCATTTATTTTTAACTGGTAGTGTGGTTTGAACTCAGGGCCTTGAACTCTGCTTGGCTTGCTCACTCAGCTGGTGCTCTACCACATGAGCCATGCCTCCAGCCTCAGCTTTTATTGTTTATTTTGGTGCAGGGATCTCTTAGACTTTCCTGCCGAGGCTGGCTTTAAGTCTTAATTTCTGATCTAGATCTCAGCTTCCTAAGTACCTAGGATTATAGCAATTAGTGCCTAATATCTATCTATCTATCTATCTATCTATCTATCTATCTATCTATCTATCTATCTATTTAAAGAGGATCTCTATGCATCATTCAGGTTGGTTCTATAGTTGAGCTTCTCCTAACTTGTAGTACTAAATTTATAAAGGTGTTCACATCATACCTGGCTTTCCATCTATTCCCCCTACCCCCTTTTTCATTTTTAGTCATCCCCTACACATTCTACTTCCCAAAGACTCCAGAGGCAACTCTAGACTGAATGGCCTCTCAGCCTCCAGTGCTGAGTCCCTGCACCCACCTTCACCCAGCCTCCCAGCAGCACATCTCACATGCCCACTGCCACCCCCACACCCATGCCTGCTCCCACAGCCTTTGTGCTTTCCTGGCCCAACTTAACTTTAAATGTACTATGTACATTTAATGTTTTTGAGCATGTATTTTGATTCAGGTCTCACAATTTGTCTCTGTTGCTTTATTAAAATTGCTCAAGGATCTTGGGTGTTGAAGGCTTATACCTGTAATCCTAGCTACTCCAGAGGCTGAGATCTGGGGATCGGGTTGGAAGCCAGCCTGGGTAAGAAAGTCTGGGAAACTCTTGTCTCCAATTAACCACTTAAAAACCAAAAGTGGTGCTGTAGTTCAAATTGGTAGAGTGCTAGCCTTGAGTACAAAAGCTCAGGGATAGTGCCCAGGCCCTGAGTTCAAGTCCCACGACCAACAAAACACATGCATACATGCATGCATGCATGCATTCATACATACATACATACATGAAATTGTTCAAGGAAGCCTTTTTTTATTATTCTGTGTTACAGATGGGAGAAACAGACCAACTCGGTGGAGGTTGCTCAAAGTCAAGGGCATTAGGAAGCCTGTCTGGGGGCTCTGACTTGAGGTGCCTGGACAACCTGCCCAAAATCTCCTCCTATCTTGGATCTGGACTTAACCACACAAAATTTCTCATATCATGAAGTAGTTTCTTCCTGTGAAACAGGGAATAACATACACACACACACACACACACACACACACACACATACCACACATCTAAATATACATAAACACTGTCTTCAATTGTGTCCCTAGCTTTTTTGGATAGGTTAATCCTCGGCCTTTGACCAGTGTCTCAAAGGCAGTTGCCCGCTTCTGTTCCGCAGAAGGCTGGTGGTGTGCACCCCAGGTGCCTTCCACCCATAGAGACTATCCACCACACACACTCGAGTGCTTTTCCAGCACCGCTGTAAACAACTGGGGGGATTTCATCTAAACTGATGCTAAGTGGATCAATCCTTGGAGGAAATTTGTATCAATTTTCACATCACTTGGTTACGGTCCAGGGAGGACCATATCTATTAAAGACATTCATGGCTGCCTGTAGGAACAATTCTCCCAGTTTCACCAGGCTACCCAGCACGGTTAGTGCTACCCCAGGGAATGGAAAGAGGATGCCTAGCCTCAGGTGGCTCCATTCAAAGCATGCAGAAAGAGGGTCTCCCTCTTCAGCTCCCATGGGGAGTTCTGCAGAGCCTGGGCCAGCAGGAAGTGTGAGATGGGCTGAAACCGCGTCTCTAACTTGCTCTCCAGGGTGGACCACGATTGATGGATTGATCACAGGAGGGAGAAAGGGAGGGAAGGAGAGGGGAAGGGAAGGGAAAGGAGAGGAGGGAGAGAAGTCCAGGGCTGGGAAGGGAAGGATGCAGAGGCCCCGGTCACGGGACCAAGGCAAAGAACAGCTGAGGCCTATCATCTGCCTCTCAGACCTGTCCTTGTCCTTAGCTTCCAGTCATGAGTGTACAGGGCTCTCCTTGCCCATGGGAGTTGAAAGGCTTCAGTGCACGCACCCTGTTCTCCAGGCCCTCAGAGCACTGGTCACCCAAGATGGATTCCAGTCCCAGAAGGTTCCTTACAGTCAATGACCAAAAGACCTTCCTTCACTCCCCTGCCTCAGTTTCTTCTTCTGGAAAGCAACTGGATTGGATGGGAATGGGGTTTTTGAGGCTCTTCTAACTCCTGAAGACTTTGCTCCCTCCACCCTCATAAACAATCTCTTGAGATGTCTACCTATAACATCTCTGTTGACATGGTGGAGGGTAGAACTGGTCTGGGCCAAGAAGAAGAGCCAAGGTTAGCAGCAGGCTGGAAGGCAGGTGAGGTGGGAACAAGGCTACCTCTCTAGCTACTCCCTCAGCCCTGGCCTCCAGGAGCAGAGAGCTTGCTGGCGAAACCACAGCACGCCTCAATGGGAATCCCCTCGCTACCTGTCTGGGTGCGTGGGTTTGCAGAAATATGTGTGCCAGAGGATGAAGGAAAGAACAGGAAGGAACGTGCAGGCAGGACTGGAAAATCCAGCTGGGCAGGTGACAGCCTCAGCTAGCTGTCCCTAACACTAAAGGCTGAGTTTGGCTTGGCTCTACCCAGTCATGTTTGACTGCTACTATGAGGAAGTCCAGCTGGCAGAAGTAACTGCCATAGGCTTCGAGTTCTTGCATAGAAAGTCTGGTGGCTTTTCGCTTTAGGTCCACAAAAGTGTGCTCTGAAGACTATGCAAATGAGATTATTTTCCATTTCATTTCACTTTCCTATAGGTTTTCTTCAATGTGTTCAACAATCTTTGTTTGTTTAGTGCCAGTGCTGGAGCTCAAGCTCAGGGCCTCGTGCTGTTGCTTGGCTTTTTCGCTCAAGGCTGGTGTTCTACCACTTGAGCCATAGCTCTACCTCTGTCTTTTTACTGCTTAATTGGAGCTAAGATTCTTGTGCACAAACCTGCCCAGGCAAGTTTCTAACTTCAGGCCTCAGATCTCAGCCTCCTGAGTAGTCAGGATTACAGGTATGAGCTATTGGTGCTGGTCTATAGAGAAAATTTGACTCGAGTCTTTCTGAGGCCCTGCTTTCTGAAAATGACTCAGATACAAAGCCCTCTACCCTCCAGGGCTGATGGAACCTATCACAGCTATAGACCAGGCCCCATTAGCCAAGTGTGCAGGACACTACCTTGGTCCAGAGTAACAGAAATGGCCTCGCTGAAGGTCTGGCCAAGCAGAAGCATTCAAAGCTGTGGCTGGGGGGAGAGGGAGAGGGCTGGCAGCAGGTTCTAGTTCTGCACTGTGGTGCCATTTGTGTTGCTGACTCTGACGATGCCCCTCTCAAATTGGGTAATGCACAGTGTATGTAGCCGTCGGGGGTGGGGAGGGAGGGAGGGTTGTCATTTGTTCTTTCATTTGTTATTCAGGACATGGTGGCTTGGCAAGCTTGAAAACTTTACAGACAGCTTCCTGAGCTACCTGTTCAGGTAACTTCTCTCGTAATTGCCTGCTGCTTGCCATCTGAGTTTGATTCAAGACTTTGGTCAGTGATAGTTGAGCAACAGGCCCAGGGAGGGGTGCTGGGTGTTGACAAGTAGCTCCCAAAGTGTGCTCTGTGCCCATAGGAAGCACTCTGTGGGGACTCTGAGCCCTGCAGGGAACTGAAACTGAGTGAGACCTAGGCTCTTTCACCTGTGGACCATACAACACCTTTCCTAGGCAGGGGTCTCTGAAAGGAGGGCTGGACAGCCCCCAGTAACTGTGCCTCAGCATGCATTCACAGCCTTGCACGCACATACATGTACACACACGCACACGCACACACACGCACGCGCACACACACACACACACACATCCCTGAACTTCTGTGTCCTCTGATACCTCTCTGGCTCTGAGCCCACACAGCAGCAGGTGGCGCAGCGTGAGGTCAACTTGAGTAAGTTGCCAGCCTTGATGGTCTTACCTGCAGCATGGAGATAAAGACAGGAGACATGTTGAGAAGGTTCTGCAGAGATAGCAGTGAGAAGTAGTATAGGCACATGATGCAGAGTGGGGGCCTCTGGCTTTCAATCTATCTATGAGAGACTCTGGGGAAGGTGTTTAAGCACCCTGTGCCTCAGGATTAGTTGTTTTGTTTGTGAAATAGGATCTATGTAGTTCAGGCTGGCTTTGAACTCTGAGTCCTCCTGCCTGGCCCAGTGCCCTCCCTAGTGCTGGGATTACAGGTGTGACCATTATGTCCATGTGAGTTTGTGCCTTGATTGTTATTCTTATCATCTGTAAAGTGACAAAAGAATAATGTCACCTGCCTCACAGTTGGCTTGAATGAGCTCCCCTAGAGCCCTGCTTGGCACTTACTAGTACTGGAGAAGATTTAGTGATAAATAGTATACTGTTTATTCAGGGAGTCACCACAAAACTATCAAACCAAACCAAACCTGATCTGGCTCTTCTCACCGGCCTGGTGTCCTCCAGGAGCCTGAGCTCCTGGGTGGAGTGGGAGCAGAGGGGGCGTTTGACACAAGTGTGTCCATTCCTGTATCTGCAGCTGCTGGTTGTTCTCTCTGTGCTGCTTTTTTTTTTTTTTTTTAAACCCTGCTTTTTAGAGACATGTGGCACAAAATCCCTTGGGAAAGAGATGAAAGCTGCGGATGCTCCCGGGAAAGGTACTGGGACACACACACTCACAATGCACGGCAGTTTCAGGCAGTCCTGAGAGCCAGGGCAGGAAGGCCTGCTTTGGATGGTGTGTGTGATTTTACTGATTTTACCCTGCTGGAACAAAAGCTGGCCCTCCTCCTCCCCTGACCAGGGGGCGGGGCCAACTCCCCCTGCCCCACCTCCGCCCCTGGCTGGGTGCCCACCCCAAGCCACAGCCTTGGTGAGGTGATGAATGCTGCACCTGTTCAGCATTTGAAGCAGAAAGAAAGGAAGGAAGAAAGCAAGAAGAAAAGAAAGAGAGAGAGAGAGAGACAAAAGGGGGAAAGGAGGAAGGTTGGGATGTTGATGGAGAAAACAAGATTCAACTTTAAAAATATAATCAGCCATAATGAATTAGCCTCTGAACTAAGGGCCTTAGTTCTTTGCTAAGCGGGGCTGTTATTGGTGACCCTGGGTTCACTCTGAGCCCAGTAGCCCAGGAGTTGTCCAAACTCTAAGGAAAGAGAGAGTCAAGATGGCCTGGCGGCTGGCAGATGAGAGTGTGCAGGGGAGACTGGTTTGTTCACAAGATGGAGGCCTCCCACTTAATGTTAGGGTGATTTCAGAATTTTAGTTCATGACCTTGGAAGGAAGATGACCTCAGTGTCTGTTAGCTTGGGGTCAGGGATGTGCTTGGCACTGATGTTGTGGGCCGTCTTTCCCCCAGGTTTATCAGGTGTCTCTGAACATGAGAAGTACCCTAGGCACTGGGATACAGCAGAGGCCCCTGTCCTAAGGAAGTTTACAGTCTTGGTAAGAGCACAGAGAACACAAAACAAACAAGGACTACAGGCAAAATGCAGCAGGCAGGGCCTAGATAGGGCTGGGCCGCTGTCTGGCCAGAAGGAAAGAGCAAGGAGCCAGCGGAAGCTGGGCGGGAAGGAGAGCCATCCATCAGGTGGCCAGGCTTGCTTTCCCGGACAGTCTAACAGTGATGATGACCCACAGAGCTAGACTTCCTCAGAAGGGGCTCCCTTAGTCACACTGGTGTCTGCATTCTTATAGACGCTGTTATCAGAGGAAGTATAGGGGACAGAGGGACAAGCTTAATGACACCAGGAGACAGACAAAACAAAGATACAGAGCGTTCTATAAGACAACTGGACTGATAGCTCCAAAAATGACCATTGTAATATAACAGGAGGAGGGAGGAGAGAACTGTTCTAGAAAAGAATCATATAGCTAATGGGGGTATATATTCCTCAATCAGCATGGGTGGATTTGAACAGGCAATCTTAGGAGTACTTGGTATAGACTTTGCTTATAGACATGCTAGAGTCTTGTTTGGAAAGTATGACCTTTTTAAGGTATGAGAGTGGTGTTGAGGTCAGGTTGGAGAGAATGTCCTTTTATTTTAAATATGATATTTGCATAAAGGGGTGATATGTGTTGATGTCCGGGATTTATTCTAAGAAATTCAGCAGAGTAAATCAAGAAATGATTTAAAGTTTAGAATGACTCAACACAGGAGAAAAAGAAGCCCGAGGAGACAGGGCAGCTGTCCTAGGTTGAGCAGACTCTGACTGCTTGGCCAACCCTGAATACGTACTTTCTGAGTATTCTAAAGGGAATGTGGACCAGCATAAGAAAACAGTAGGTACCTAATATAAGCTGGATGGATATATGGATGGAGTCTTTGTTAGGATTCAACCTAGAACAGGCTCTGGTTGATCTGCTATCCCATATATTTACATCTGTCTGCCTTTAAGCCCACCATGAGACAATTCAAGACAGGTCTACCATAAGACAATTAAAAATTCAGACATGAAGGAGTGGTGGTATTTGCCTGTAAGCCTAGGTAGACGGATTTTGATTTCCAGGCCAACCTGAAGTATATAGTGAGACAAGGAAGACAGAAAGAAAGAAAGAAAGAAAGAAAGAAAGAAAGAAAGAAAGAAAGAAAGAAAGAAAGAAAGAAAGAAAGAAAGAAAGAAAGAAGAAAGAAAGAAAGAAAGAAAGAGAAAGGAGGGAGGGAGGGAGGAAGGAAAGAAAGAAAGAAGGAGGGAGACAGGGACGGAAGGAGGGAGACAGGGACGGAAGGAGGGAAAGGAGGGAGGCAGGGAGGGAAAGAGGAAGGAAGAAGAGAGGAGTGGGCAGGAGGGAAGGAAAGGAAGGGAAGGGAAGGGAAGGGAGGAAGGAAGGACAAAGAAGGGGAATAAAAGCCAGGCACTGGTGGCTTATACCTATAATCCCCAGCTACTCAGGTGGCTGAGATCTGAGGACCACGGTTTGAAGCCAACCCAGGCAGGGAAGTCTGTGAGAGTCTTTAATAAACTACCTCAAGTGCTCGCTTTGGCAGCACATATACTAAAATTGGAACGATACAGAGAAGATTAGCATGGCCCCTGTGCAAGGATGATATGCAAATTCGTGAAGCGTTCCATATTTTTAAAAATTAAATCCCCCAACAAATCTTCAAAGAAACAACTGCTCAATAAATAAGTGGGCTAAAGACAAAGAGAAACTTCTCTGAAGAGGAAAGAAGGATGGCCAATAGACACATGAAGAAATGCTCAACCTCTCTAGCCATAAAAGAAATGCAAATCAAAACAACATTGAGATACCACCTCACCCCAGTTAGAATGGCTATAATCAAGAACTCTAATACCAACAGATGCTGGAGGAGGTGTGGACAGAAGGGAACCTTACTGCATTGTTGGTGGGAGTGTAAACTTGTTCAACCACTTTGGAAAGTAGTATGGAGGTTCCTCAAAAGACTCCACATAGAGCTCCCCTATGACCCAGCAATCCCACTTTTTTGGGGGGCATTTACCCAAATGATCACAAACAAGCCCACACTAAAGCCACCAGCATGACTATGTTTATTGCAGCCTTCTTTACCATAGCTAAGATATGGAACCAACCCAGAAGCCCCTCAGTAGATGAAGGATCAAGAAAATGTGGTATATATACACAATGGAATTCTATGCCTCCATCAGAAATAATGACATTGTCCCATTTGTTAGGAAATGGAAAGCCTTGGAAAAAATTATATTAAGTAAAATAAGCCAGGCCCAAAGAAACATAGGGCCCATGGTTTCCCTTATTTGAAATAACTAGTATATGTCTGAGTCAAGCAGAAAAGGTCAGATAAGTTGATGTTAGGGAAATGAACCCTAAGATACGTACTCAAATGTTTTTTTTTCTTTCATGCGATTGTTTCTAACACATTTATAAGATGATTTCTTTGTTGCTTTGTATGCCCCTCCCCCATGGTATAACCCCTGCTTTCACTGTATTTGATGTTGGTATAATTTGTGGAGGGGAAGGGAAAAATCAAATCATTTAAATAGGGATACATTTAAATAGTGTCATACATTAAATACATTAAATAGATCATTTAAATAGTGGACCCATTGCAACAATGAGACGTACAAGTCATTATGTTGAAAACGAACTTTACAACTTTGGTGGGGGGGGAGGAGGGTTGGGAGACTGGGGGGAGGATGGGAAGGGATGGGAAGGGGAAACAAAGGAGGAGGCTACAATGCTTGATAAGAAATGTACTCATTATCTTGCCCATGTAATTGTTACCCCTCTGTACAGTATTTTCACAATAAAAAAAAGAATTGTGAAACACACACAACTTTAAAATAAATAAATAAACGACCTCAAATCCAGAAGAGGGGCTATGGCTCAAGTTGTAGAGTACTAGCTTTGAGAAAAAAAAGCTCAGGGACAGCACCCAGGCCCTGAGTTCAAGCCCTAGTACCAGCACCTTTAAAAGGAAAGGATGAAAGGTGGTCAAGGGTCACCTTTTGTTTTGATTTGTTTTTTTCTTGTTAGTTGTGGGATGAGCCAGTGGTGAGCCACCAGTGCCTGGCTAGGGAGTGACGATTTATGGAAGTGTTTAGGAGGCCCTCTGAGGTCTCCATGGATACTCTGTCTCCCCAATCATAAATACTTCTGTCTCCCCAATCCAGAAACCTCAGTTTCTCCTACATGACCACATGATGGGGTTTGATTACTTCTTAGTCTCACAGTTTTGGGTCAAGATGAGGTGGCTTACAATCACCTGATCTCACTTTGGGCCTGTTGGTTCCTTGTATCCTCATCCGGACAGGTGCTGAGCCTGAGACACCCTTATGTTCTCCTAAGCTTCCAGGTCAAGATATGCTGCAGGTGCTTAGTAAGAACTTGTGTCCTAATGATAAAGCCTGCCTTGGCTGAGCTCTTACCATGGACAAGTGTGTCACATCTCCTAACACTGGTAGCCTTTCAGGTTTGCACAGTAAAACGTAATCTCAGCCAGACTTGGTAGCCCATGCCTATAATCCAACTATTGAGAAACTGAGGCAAAAGGATCTTGAGTTCAAGGCCAGCCCAGGACAAAGTTAAAGACTCGAGCTCAAAAACACAACAAAAACAAACAAAAGGGTTGAGGGCATAGCTCAAGTGGTAGACACTTTCAAAACAAAGCAATCCACCAAAATAGATGACAGGTGTTGGTATGAGAAGTTGGAGCCGTGGGGCATGCTGAGGACAGGGCCCTGGGAATGGATTATTGCCCTTTAAAAGAGTTCCAAGGCCAGGTTCTCCTTCCTGTACTCAGCAAGAAGATGAGGAAGAAGGCAGTGATCAGGAAGGGCCTGCCACTCACAGCAAAGCTGCTGGCTTCTTTTCTCCAACTTTCTGGTCTTCAGAACTGTGAGCAACAAATTCCTGTTGTCAGATCACTCTCGATGGACTAAGAAAGTGAGATACCTCGCTTGTCTCTCCAGAGAAAGTGGTTTGTTATTTTTCACTCTATTTCCTACCTCTGCTCGCACTGTGGTGTTCCAGTCACAAAGTGGATTCACAGTCTTACTATCCCGTTCCTGCTTCACTTCCTGTAATATCACTTGGCCATGCTAGTGGCCCCTGTAGCCTCAGGACTGTTTGTGTCCTAGGGCTGGGGTGGGCTGCAAATATGACTAAGGAAGCCTTGAGCCATCAGGGCCTGGGGGTAACTCAACAGGCAAACCCAGTCCCACTTAGACTCTTCCAACCAGGCCCATGTTGAAATGATTATTTAAAACAATAGCTCATGTCCTTTCTTCCACAACCCTTCAGAAGCTCATTATAGATCCAGATTGGCAAGTGTTGCCTTTTATGGAGGCCTCTTTTTCCAGAGGTCACCCTGGGAGGTATGTCCCAGGGTGCCAGTCACTCCTACTCAGCATGGGGGTGGGTGAGTGGGCAGTTTGGGCTTTTTGTCAGTCATTAGGGACAGAGGCCTTCCCTCAGGGTCCCACCGGCCCCTGCAGTTCACACTGCTGGTCTTTGCTCCTGTCTGTTACTGGCGCCCAAATGCTGTTCCTTTCCCCGTAGTGGAGGCTGACGTTAGATAAATACCAGCTGTCATGGGCGAGTTCTGCCCAGATTTTCCACTCCCGAATGCATCCTTTCAACAGGTGTCTGGTGACACAGGACCATGAGGCCCTGTCTGCCTCACAGATGTTAGGCTCTAGCCACAAAACCAGAAAAACCTGGGGTGGGATGAAAAAAAAAAAAAAAAGTGTCCAGATTTCACTGAAAATGGAGCTTTCCAGGGTTGCTGACTAAGGTGTTTTCTTTCCAAACATCTGAAGCAGTAAACAGATTGTAAATTAGGAGGGGGTTACAAGATAGTAGCTGAGGGGAGCAAGGCCTCCTGTCTTCGCGGCAGGACACAGGACATTGGTGGCCCAGGAAGTTGGATTAGGACAGAGGGAGGGTGGGGGAAGGGGAAAGGAGATGAAGAAGGCATGGACGCGACGCTAAGACCAGTGTTAGGTTGGCTCCTCATTGAGCCAACATTTTATTCTAGCAGGAGGTGGAATGCGGGGCCTAGCCTTTCTTTTAAACCAGTAGATTAATGATTTCCACCCAGATCAAAGTCCGAGTTCTCAAGGCAACTTGGCAAAAAGGAAAGCAAAGAGCTGGGTGCTGGTGGTGCATACCTGTAATCCTAGCGACTCAGGAGGCTGCGATCTCAGAAATGTGATTTGAAACCAGCCTGGGCAGGAAAGACCATGACACTTACCTCCAATTAACTACCAAAAAAAACTGGAAGTGGAGTTCTGGATAGAGTGCTAAGGGACAGTGCCAAGGCCCTGAGTTCAAGCCCCCATACCAGCAACACACACACACACACACACACACACACACACACACACACACACACACACACACACACACACACACACACACACACACACACACCAGCAAATTGCAGGCCTGCTCAAGCACCCTATGTGATATTTCCTATAAGCATAATGCAAGGAGGAAATGGTTCTTGGGAATGCTTCTCTCTGAGTAGAAATGCTGACTGCACAAAAATGTCTCTCTTGGCTTCTACCCATGGCTTGAATTGGTAAAAGGGAGCCCTCCTGTGGCTTTGCCATCCTGCTGGCTTTTTTAGGGTTCAGGACCACAGCAGCAGGAGCAGCTTCCTTTTTCCTCTCTCCAATCACCCCAACAATGCCTATACCACTGCCAGCTCAGATAGGGAAAACCGTGTTTGGCTAACGGAGAAACAGAATGAGATCAATAGGATGCTGGAAGCTGATGGCTGGCTGGGCACCAACCACAGTGACTGTGCATCAGCCTTTGGGTACCCTTGGCACATCAGTTGTAGTTTAATGGCTCTGTTGGGATGTCGTGTCATCCTCTTTTGTGTGTGTGTAGGGGGGTGGCTCTCAAGGTGAATGTGGTCTCTGATCCCTGAGCCCCTGTGAGCCGTGCTCAGGCCTGCTCAGACACTGAGTGCTCAGACACTGAGCGGTGCCCTCTGGCCTGTGGCCATGCACACAGGGCCCTCTCTGTGGCCTGGTCAGGATGGCTTCCAAGGAGCCCATAGGGTAGACAGCAGGCACAACATAGTGCCAGGCAATGTTCTAGGAGCTTAAAGACTTTGTTGGGTGGTAGTGAAGGATTTTTCCCAATAAGAGAGTATTCTGTTGGCATTGTGGAAGGTTAGATTGGGAGGATAAAGGCGGAGGAAGATCAGGAGGCTATGACCACAGAGGAGAGGTAGAAGGCCTACAGCAAGGAAGTGGGATTTAGAAGGATAACATAGGTCTAAGAATGAGAGGAGAAGATGGGGCATTGAGTAAGAATACATGTGGGCGTGGCCAATGGAAAGAGGACCTGTCAAAGGTCAGAGGTGGGGCAGGGGCATACAAGAAGGTTGTGGTACTCGTGTCTTGTGGTGCCCTCTGGAGTGTGTGTGTGTGTGTGTGTGTGTGGCGGCGGCGGTGGGGGTGGGGGGAAGTTGCTGCTAGGCCAGCAGAGGAGTGTTGTAACTCAGGAAGAGGAGGCTGGATGTTTTGAGGTAGATGTGGAGAAAATACTGTGTCAGAGAGAACAACCTTTTTTTCTGAGATGGATGTAGGACAGAGACATGGTATCTTTTGGGCTTTGGCAACCCAAGTCACTAATCTCAACACGCAGTAAAGTGGAAGAGGCTCCTGAGATAAGCCTGACCTAGAGGGCCAAAGGAGTGAAGGTTACAGCTCACACTGCCTTTTAGGGTTTCAACAAGGTGACCACCACTTTCTACCCTTACTCCTGACAGCAGAACTGTAGCGATAGCTCAGTGGTTGAATGCTTGCCCCAGCAAGTCCTGGCCTCAGGTTATAGATGTGTAATGTGCAAATCGGTTTGTTTATGCTTCAGTTTCCTCAGCTATGAGAATGGAATCATCTTTGGCTCTTAATTTTTTGTAGCCATGGAATCCCTTTATTACACAGAATCTTCTGAGGTTGCTGTTCTGCCGCCTATGTGCCAAGTGTGGTGCTGCAGGGACACCCCCTGCCCTGGGAGTGGTTTGGAAAGCATTTGGTCAGCTTATCCTCCAGCCCTCAAAGTCTCTGGTTCTTTAAGGTTTCCTCCTTAGTGATTTTTGGTTTAGGGTGCTGGAGACTGAACCCAGGGTATTGTGCATGCTATTCACTCTACTACAAGCCACACACCCCAACTCCCACCTTACATTTTTTATTCTAAAGATTCCCATTCCTCATTACCTGGAGAATCTAACAGGTTTTAGGCAAGAGACAGCCTAGATCTTTTGGCTGGCTAATGGCAGAGCTGTATCTAACACACAATTCTTGGTGTTCCTTTTACCTTAACTCGACTTCTACCCATGATTATCTTAGCAATGTTCTATCAAGATTGCTGAAAAACCCTGTCCTGTTCTCAACATGTTCTTTTCCTCCTTGGAAAAGCATCAGGAAGCACTAGATCTACTCTGGGGCATTGCATCTTGAGACAATGGTTCTGACACGCATTTCTCTGGATGTGAACTTTCTCAGTGGCTTTATATGGGCTGAGAAGTGGGAGATATGAGTCCCAGACTTCTGGTTCCCTCCATGATATGTTCTCTATTTCCTTAGTACCAGAATCCATCCAGTTGAAGATGGTCTCCCAGATCAGCTAGATATGATGCTACCACTAAGTTCTGGCTAATAGACTGTGAGTGGAAGTGTGTATGCCTCAAGGGAAGTCGAGTGCAAAAGAGAACTTTGTCACCCTTTCATCCATGATGGCCAGTGGTGGGGGTGAGGGAGTCAGGGGGAGAGGTGTGGGAAAAGGGAAGGGTCCCTCGCTACCATTTTCATTCTCTCCACCACTGGTTGTAAGAACATTATTTATTAC
The DNA here is from genome assembly GCF_019054845.1 of Dipodomys spectabilis. NCBI lineage: Eukaryota > Metazoa > Chordata > Mammalia > Rodentia > Heteromyidae > Dipodomys > Dipodomys spectabilis. Next base: position 2,829,221 of record NW_024870818.1, read on the forward strand.
ACCACTAATAAAAAGAATCCATTGCCAGTTTAACCCTTCCATTGCTATAACACACCTCAATTCTAGAGAAATTAAAATGTGACAAAAGGATGACTCTTATTACACAAAATGCAGTATTTTAGATTTTTATTCCCCACAGCTAAGCCTAATCTTGATTCAAAAAATATGAAGGAAGGAAAAGATGACAAGTTCTAAATAAAAATCATAATCATGTAGAGGACAGGAGTTTCTATCAGAAATAACTCATAAAGAGTAGTGACACACTGAACTTCAGCAAGTTTTCCCCTCTGCCTCACTTTGGATTAGGCTGGGTGTTAATGGCTCGCTGGCTGTTTGGATCTGGCCACAGCATGGGGTGAGACCTCTGGTGTGTGCACTGATTTTAGAGTAGGACGGACACAGCTGACCACTACATCAGTGTGAGGGTTGGTCAATTGGGACTCTTGCTCCGTGGCATCTTCCCCTCTCCAACTCTGCAGGTTCTTCCTTTCCTGTGGGACTGTGAGAAGGCATGGTAGCTGCTGCCAGAGCAGCTGATTACCAGAAACTGATAGTTGACTCCCTAGGATACCAGGGAGGCGCTCAAGGCCCCACCAGAAAGTCCCCTATGAGTGTTCGAGGTACAGTTTGAGCCTAGGTGGCTGCAGAGTATTTTTGGTCATCACTATTGAAACAGTGACTTTAACCTAGGACAGTCCAATAGTAGGGTCTGTTGTAATTAAAACAGCAAAGACCATTATGACATACAACAGGCAAGACTGGATTACTGAGAGGTGGTTATAAGAGGAGATACTTTGTAAGTCATTAGAACAGGGCCACCTGATTGTTTTCCAATAACAAGCTCTTGCATTGTTATTTGATGTTATTCTTTCTCTAGTCCCTGGGACTTCACATAGATTTTGTTGCAGCTATGATCTACCACTTCTGACTGCTTAGGTGCCTTGCATCTCCTCTCATTTATTTGTTCATAAACTAGCTCTGGCTGTGTACCCTAGACTAGCCTTGAACTTTGGATCCTCCTGCCTCAACCTTCCAAATGTCAGATTCATGGGTGTGCACATCTTTTATTTAATATGTCAGCTCTATGAAGTAGATAGTATTGTTCTTATTTGTTAGAGTGAATATAATTCAAGCTCAGAGACTAGCTTTTACTAACATAGTAATAAGCAGATTTGCTAAAGTTCTCCTGAAATCTTAAATTCTCTTCTTCCACATTTCGGAAGAAGACATTCAGAATGTCTTCCTTGGATGAGAAAAGTCTGGGAAATGGTAGATGTCTGGATAAGCATCATGTCATGGTAGACTATGTGTACACTACACTCAGAGGAGTATTGCTGTAGCTGTATACCCTGGCAACCAGGAGCCTGTTGGGTAGAGGGGCAAGAGCCCACTGGGGCACTCCTGTGTGGGATGAGGAGAGCTGCTATTGGCGATGACCTATTCCTTTTGAAATTAGGATGGGGCTTTTGTCTGAAAAAAATTCTAAAAATTATTTTTAGAAATCTGTTCACCTTAATTTCATGCATACACTTCCTTGGAAGGGAAAAAAAATCCCTGCAAATCCTTATTTAACCGCCAATAATCTGAAGACAATGTTACAATGAATCATGAGAATTCTTTGATCATTTCTTGGTAAACATATAAAAACAGCTCAGCTACTGAAAGCACTATCTAATTCTTAAAGACCAGTTCTAAATTTTTCTGATTTCAAAAAAGTACAAGTCCTATCAAATGATTTCCTTTGGAGTTAAAATACATTAGTTGCATTTTCCCTCAGATACCAAAATACAAAGACAACAGGCAAATTTCTTTTAAATTATTTTATTTTTGTGTAAGCTAAAAGGAAATTTACACACTGAAATCTCAAAAGACCTTGGGCATGCACATTAACCCTGTTAGAGGTTCTTCTACATGTCTCTCTTTTTTCCATAGGAATTTCCCCAAACATTTAAAACCCATAGTTTTCACTGTATATACAGCCTAAACCATAGCAATCTATGATTATGTCATTTTACACTGTGCAAAATCCTCAAAAAATAGTGGTACAATAGAACAAAAATCAGTACAAGAAAATTTCATTGTAAGACATTCATAAAACTTGGTCCTTCTTCAAATCAAACAGATTTAAAACAGACACAATCTCTTTGACCCCTCCAATCAAGTTCTGACAATGATCCATATCCTATAGCAAAAAGAGCCATCGATGAAGTAGCTAGCAAAAGGTCAAATAGCAATATGCCAGATTGAAAAGATTTAAAAAAGAGCCATAAAATGTTAACCAAAGCCAGATCTGAAACAAACCCATCACACACAAAATTAAAAAAAAAATTAACCAGGGACTTTGGACCTTATTTATGATAGCAAAAGTAATCCAACATGTGACATGAAAAAGTAAGAGGGCATTCAATGCAACTGGAAAAGACTGAAGGGGATTTCAGACAGTGGAGATCTGAGTTTTTTAAATTTTTTTTTTATTTCAAAAGTTTTGTAAGAAGGACACCACCAGTGTATTTCACAAAGACATAAATGTATACACCCCAGCAACACAAAAAGAATAAATCTTCAAAAATGTTCATCCCCGATTATTTACATTTTTCTAATATAAATTTAGGACTTCAGTATGTAAATAAAATATACATTACTATGTATACCTTTCTAGTGCGGCTTACCAACAAATCAGCTGAAGTTGAATTTTTTTTTTTTAATCAGAGCAGGTATGCTTTTGATGGTATGGAAGGGAAAGAGGAGAGAAAAAGGATTTGAAACTGTCCAGTTCAGCCCGTGATCAGTCGGCCTGTTCTTGGGAGCTTGTAGAAGGTGTTAAGGTGGCAGGGAACATCAACACCTTGGCATGCATGAATGTCAGGTCAGGAAGGCTGGCAATCACCTTGACAGCTTCTTCACTCAAGTGTTCTTCTCTTTTTGGTTTCCTATGAATGGATGAAAAAAAGGCAAGTGTGTTCATGGGACTTTGCTGTAGGTTGGATGGGAGAAAGCCATTCTCAGGGTGGGGAGTTAGCAATCTTTGGTACTTAAGCAAAGACTGGTACTTCCTTTGGTGTATGTGCTTCTTGTGCCCCGTGCTGAATCTCTTATGAACAACAACAAATGGGCTGCTTTTGTATTTTTGTTAGGGCTAGCACATACACACAGTCAGTCACATGTACAGCTCACCTTTGCGTACGGCTAGAAATACCTGCCCAGGCATAGAGCAGTGTAATGGTGTTAACATTCTAATAACACTCCATCTAATTGGATTTTCCCCTACCCCTGTGAAACTTACCAAAATTACCTCCACACAAAACATGTGGCACAAGGTATTAGAAGTCATCTTAACCTCAGGCTTTCTTTATTCCCATGGGAAACTCCAGGAGAGGGAGCCCTTGGCCTGGCTGGGATACAGGCAGGATCTTTACCTCCTATGGTCTTTGACATGACATCTATTTTACCACACTGACCCCCAGTGACCAGTTTGGGGCCTAACACAGATATGCAAAATGCCTGCTAAGCCAGGTGGACGAGCTGTAGGAAATGCCAGTCAAATGTGACTCAAATGAGTTATGTAGAAAAAAGCGGGAACTGGTGGCTCATGCCTGTAATCCTTTCTATTCAGAAGGCTGAGATCTGAGGATCATAGTTCAAAGCCAGCCCAGGCAGGAAAGTCCACGAGACTCTCTATCTCCTATTAACCCCCAGAAAACTGGAAGTGGAGCTGTGGCTCAAACTGGTAGAGCACTAGCGTTGAGCAAAAAGAGCTCAGGGATAGCACCCAGGCCCTGAGTTCAAGCCCCACAACCAAAAAAAAAAAACATAAAAAACAACAAAAGGGATGGAGGATATAAGCTAGCTGAGAAGGAACTGAGGACATGCAGCTGGGAACAAAATCTGGATTGAATATTGGTTTGTACAAAACAGGAACAACAGTGTCTGTGAAATATGAATCCAGCCTGAATCTTTTATGAAATGAAAACTCAATGAAACCGACAGATACACATCATTGAGTAAACAAGTTTAATTCAGTATAGATTATATCTGATTTTTGTTTAAAAAATATAGGTAAGAATTTATCATGGAAAAGAGACTTGAAAAGAATGCACAACAAGGGAGTCACAGTGATTTAAATGTTAAGAATGTAAAACTTCAATTTTCTACCTTCTTACAATATGACTTTACTGCTTTTGTAATTTAAAAAAAATGGCTATTTGACACAATAACAAATGAGACTGTCTAGATGAATTTCCCCTTTTGTGGAGTACAGCTGGAATGGGCTTTAACAAAGAAACAGTGTGTAAAAATTAGTATAGGTTTTAAAAAAGCACAATGCAACTAATGTTACATTTTAGAGGCACTACCTGGAGGCAATGTAAAGTTATACTTTTAAAATTCACATAATTTACATTTGTGCATTTGTAGTTATGGGATACATATGCCAGTCTTCATAGGTAAGAATCTAATTTTGATCTTTATTCTCACTGGTTAAAAAACAAATAACAGGGCTGGGAAGGTGGCATGCATGAGGCTCTGGGTTCGATTCCTCAGCACCACATAAGCAAAAAAAGCTGGAAGTGGTGCTGTGGCTCAAGTGGTAGATTGCTAGCTTTGAGCTGAAGAGCTGAGGGACAGCACCCAGGCCCAGAGTTCAGGCCCCAGGACTGACAAAAACAAACACACAAAAACAAAACAAAGGGTGAGCCAATGCAACAGCGATACTCACAAGACACTATGTTAGAAATGAATTTTACAACTGGGGGGGAGGTAGGAAAGTGGGAGAAAACAAGGGAAGGGGTAGCACTGTTTAACAGAAATGTAACTTCTTTGTACATCACTTTTACAATAAAATACAATATTATTTAAAAAAGAAATTGTTTCTAATGCAAGGTTGATTAGCTTGGTAGTATGGAAATAGTTCTTGGAGAACTCTGCAAAGTTCTATTTGGAAATGATATTTCTATAATAAAACCTTTTATTATAGATTTATACAATATTATTAATAAAATTTATTGGGAGAATAAAATAGAACACAACTAAAAGGCCAGGAAGAAACTGTGTTTCTATATCCATTTCCCCATACATAACAAGCATGCCAAGATCTTTCCATAATACTGGGACAACTGTACATACACATGTAAAGACAGACAGGCCCTCTATGTCACAACGTATAAAAATTAATAAAGAATGGATCAGACGTAGGTATAAATCTTCCTGAATTAGGCAATGGTTTCTTAGACCTAAAGTAAAGCAACAAGAGAGAAAAAAATACATACAAATTGGCTCCATCATAATGAAAACTTTGTTATAATGGATGCTATAAAAAAAATACAACCTGCAGAATGGGAGAAAAAATATGTAGATTATATAGCTGATAAAAGTCTAGTATTGGTAATTTATAAGGAACTCTTTCAAATTAAATAATTTAAACACAGGCAAAGGGACTGAGTGACATTTCTCCAAAGAAGATACACAAATGGTTAATATTGTTAGCCACCCGGAAAATGCAAATAAAAAAAAGACAGTAAAATACCATTTCAAATCCACTAGGATGGCTATCACCAAAAAGAAAGACAGTAACAAGTGTTGGTAAGAATGTAAAGTTGAAAAGCTTATATAATTGGTAGGACTTTTTTTTTCCCTTAAAAAAACTATTATTGTAAAGGTAATTTCATAAGTCAGGTAATGAGTACATTTCTTTTTGTTGTTGTTGGTGGTGGTGGTGGGGCTTGAACTCTGAGTCTGGGTACTGTTCCTTGAGCTGAGCTCAAGGCTAGCTAGTGCTTTACCACTTGAGCCACAGCACTACTTCTGGTTTTCTGGTGTTTTACTAGAAATAAGAGTCTCACAGACTTTCCTGCCCTGGCTGGCTTTGAACTGTGATTCTCAGATCTCAAACTCCAGAGTAGTTAGGTTGACAGGCGTGAGCCACCAGCACCCGGCTGTACATTTCCTTTTAGACAATGTTATCCCTTCCTTGGCTCTCTCCCAGTTTTCCCTTCCCCCTGCTCACAAGTTGTATCATTTATAGTACCGTACTACCACTGCATTTGTTTGTTATCGTGGGACTTTAAATACTAAGACTTAAGGATATCTGAACTTCTCACTATTTTCAAACAGCATATTTTCCTTAAAAAAAAAAAAAATCGAAAGTTGGCACACTATGTTTTCAGTTTCTTTTTCCTGTGAGTGTGTGTGTGTGGGGGGGGGGGGAGCCTTGGAGTTTGAACTCAGAGCATAACATTTGCTAGGCAGGTGCTCTACCATTCAGCCATATCCTCAGCTGTTTTACTTCAGTTTTCATGTATAGTCATGTGTGTGCGTGCGTGTGTGCATGTGTATGTCCTTAGCTGGAAGTCAGGGCTTGGGCTTTTTTGCTTAAGACTAGTGCTCACTCATTTGAGCCAAAGATCCACTTCTGGTTTTTTGGTAGTTAATTGAAGATAAAGAATCTTATACCCTTTTCCTGGCTGGGCTAACTTTAAATCACCATCCTTAGATCTCAGTCTCCTTACCTTAGTAGCTAAGGATTACAAGCATGAGCCACTATCTCTTGACTGGCCTTGCATTTTTTTGCCTGGGGTCAGCCTTGGACTTTGTTCTACCCATGGTCTCTTAAATAGCTAGGATAAAAGATGTATGCTAAAATGCCCTGGTTCACTGATTTCACTTTTTGCTTGGGGTGGCCTGGTACTGTAATCCTCCTGATCTCTGCTCCTGAATAGCTGGGATTATAAACAGGAATATTCATGCCTAGTTTATTTTGTTTTAAATATAAAGTTGGGGCTAAGAGTGTAGGTAAGTGGTAGAGTCTGCTTACCATTTACAAACTGCTTTTGATTTTGTTTTTTTTTTGGTCATGGGGCTTGAACTCTGGGCCTGGGTGCTGTCCCTCAGCTCTTCAGCTCAAGGCCAGCACTCTACTACTTGAGCCACTGCGCCACTTCCAGTTTTATGAGTGGTTTATTGGAGATAAGAGCCTCAAGGACTTTTGTGCCCGAGCTGGCTTTGAACTTCAATCCTCAGATCTCAGCCTTCTGAGTAGCTAAGATTATAGGTGTGAGCCACCAGCACCCAGCTACAAACTGGGTTTTGATCCATAGCACTTTAATAAGTTAGACAATTGCCAGAGATAATTTACTGCAACTTTACCATTGCCCCTAGGATGCATGTGATAGCTTTAGCTCATTGTTTTAGTTGAGAATAAGAGAAAAATGAGAAAGACTTAGTGATAGGGGTTGAAAAAACACTCTATACACACAGTATGTTTCAAGGGTAAGTTTAAAAATCAGGAAAGCAGGCTAGTTAACGTGGTTTGGAGCTCCTCCTAATGGTACAAGGAGTACTTTTCAGCACTGGAACTTTAAAACAACGGTAAGACTCCAAGGGGGAAAATGGTGAGGAAACAGTAGGTCTGTCCCAGGAACAGCCTGACAGTGAATATATCAGGTTGGCTTTAAAGTCACACATGTGCATTTATTTGCTTTCAGTTAACATATGTAGAAGAAATGGATGAGAAATTAGGAAGAGAATGTTACCTTGAAGAAATGATTTGGAAAGAGAAGTTAAATGCCTGCACCAAGCCCATGATAGCTACGCTTACAAGGAGGTCCATGTAGTAGGAGGCTTTGGTAGTGCCAAGTGGCACCATGATGACTCGGGGCAATGGAGGGAGTCTGTGGACAGAAAGGGCCTGCTTTCAGGCTACGTCTATTCTAGGGGAAAGTAATATCTGTTGATTTAATAAATATGGTTTACAATATAGTTTTAAATTTATTTATTTTTTGGGGGGGGTCCAGTTGTGGGGCCTGAACTCTGGGCCTGGGTGCTGTCCCTCAGCTCTTCAGCTCAAGGCTAGTGCTCTACCACTTGAGCCACAGTGCCACTTCCAGCTTTTTTCTTTTTGCTTATGTGGTGCTGAGGAATCAAACTCAGGACCTCAGGCATGCAAGGCAAGCGCTCTACCACTGAGCCACCTTCCCAGCCCCTGTAGTTTTAAATTTAAGATATAGCTTTAAGACAGAAAAGAGGAGGTGGATTTTTCAATAAAATTGATAAATGTGAATTTAACATGTGAATGGTATGTGTTTATGCAAGAGAAAGCTGTACTAATCTCCCAAACAGGTAACTAACATGTAACTACTCTTCATTTATTTTTTATGCAGACCTTGGGTCTTGAACTCAGGGATTGGGTTCTGGCTCTTGAGCTTCTTTTGCTCAAGGATAGTCCTCTACCACTGGAGCCAAAGCTCTATTTCTGGCTTTCTGGTAGTTAATGGAGTCTCATAGACTTTCCTGACCAGACTGGCTTCAAACTTTGATCCTTAGAGTTCAGCCTGCTGAGTAGCTAGTATTACAGGCATGAGCCACTAGTACGTGGCCCAATATTCCTCTTTAAAATGCTGATGAATTATGGATGCAGAACTGGCAGGTCAACCAACCAGTATTTGCTCTTATACAAGTGATATTCTGGCTCATTATGACTGCCTTTCTATTAAGAACTGGCTTATTATTCTTACATGTCAAATCAATGGGTTATTCCATTGCTTACTTACATCAATTTAAAGGTTTCACAAATCCTATGCTTGAGGCCCTATCTCTGGTTCCAACACTGATAGTTAACTGCTTCTTTAAAGGCTGTATCACTAGAGTTAACTGCTTCTTTAAAGGCTGTATCACTAAGAGGTTTCCAGGAAGCTTGAGAAGGGAGGGTTTCACAGAGGCCTGGGGATTTAGCTCTGAGGAAGAGTGCCTGTTTAGGAAGACTTCATACCTCCATCAGTGAAAATCTGGAAATATGAGTGGCTATTTATCCTATGTTAACTTGGAAGTAAAAAAAAATTAGCCTAGATGCACACACTATGAGTATGAAACTTGGTTCCCAAAGATGAACTTAGTAATCATGAAGGAAAGAGAAATGTTTCTACAATGACTTCCAGATCTCAATACTTTAATCAGAATTATTTTCTCATCAATGTGGCTTTTTTTTTTTTTCTACAAAGTTGAGGGAATTGGGAGAAGGGAAGGAAAAGCCAAACAACATCTGTCAGTCCTTTCCAGACTTATGAAATAACTCTGCTTTAACAAAGTTCATTATTAGACATAATTTGGTAACATTTTCTTAGGCATCTGTTGGCTTTTAAAAAATATAAAGTAGTTTAATACAATATCCTGAAACATTGCCAATTTACACTCCTTTTGCCTTTGGTCTCAGAATTCAACATTAGGGTATAATTAACACTACCTGCTTATTTACCTGGTAGATGTGCTTGTCTTCTCTACTGTGGACATGAGTCTTGCAAACGCATCAGTCACTTTGAGGCTTGAGGTGGAAAGTTCCAGCTTAGAAGTTGTTAATTCATACAACTCTGGATCCACACCTTGTAGTATGAAATGACAGTCAGTGATGGCAAACTGCCTGGGTTACTCAATTAGCCACAATCTAAGATGCAGCAGCAATGTTCTGTAAACATCTGAGCCTCTCACAAGTTCAACCCATTTTTAGAACACTGTGATACTGTGTTTATTTTTTAAACTACAAAAATAAAACTACTATTTTTTAAAAACTCGTAATTTGAATTACATTTATCTTTAAATTTATGTAGTACCTGCTTCCCAAATATTTTAAAAAATTTCTACCTTCTATAGAAAACTTCAGCTTTGGATTGTTGTCAGTGTTTCATAAATAGAAACTCTATTTTTAAACTCCCAATTTTTAACTTTTGAGCCTTCCTCTACTTCCCTAGCCATTTTTTCTTCCTTATTTTCTTCTACAGCAAGAGACTTGGAAGCTAATATAAACTTCAAACATATTTAATGATTTGGTTATTCTACATGACTGTATTTACTTAATATATTATAAACACATTAAAAAATGAACTATTACTCAAATCATCAAATGACCATATTGTTCTTTTTCAGGTAAGAAGTGGAAAGGAAAAAATAGTTTCAGAAACAGTGACATCAAAGCACTACTACAAAAATTCTTACCTCCAGGTTATATTTCTATAGTCTTATATCTAAATTTAGCAGCCTATAGTTCAAATATCTAATTAAAATTCAAAAGGAGCCTAATTTAGAGAACTGAAATGCAAAAGTCTACAATTAAAAATCCTCCCATCTTCACAAAAATGATTTATGATTTTTATAACTGTAATATAGGCTTATATTAAATGATTACAGAAACACTAGAAAAGCTAAATATTTTAACTTACTCTAAACTTTGGGTAATAAATACACTCCAATAAAAATGTTTTTAATACTATTCTCCTTGGTTCTACCAAATTAGAGTAGAAACTTCAGTAGTTGTACACTATAAAGAAAAGTAGACTGTAAAAAAAATGTTTTACTCAGTGTTGCATGTCTGTCTATCTATGTATCTGTCTGTCTGTCTGTCTATGTATGTATGTATGTATGTATGTATCTATCCATCTATCTACCTCTTCAATTTTTACTTGTTTGGAGAGGAGGGGAGTTATAGGCATTTCAGTTGTCTGTGGTGGCCTTGAACTCCTCAGCTCAAATGACTCTTCCATCCCTGCCTCCCAGGTAGCTGGACTATAGGTGTGCATGGTTGTACCTGGCTGGTTTTATTTTTTTTTAAAAAAACCCTGCAAGACTGGATTATAATCAAACCTATTATACCTAACAGACATATTTATACTAACAAAGTCCCTCTTTTTAGGATATTTCAAGGTAAAAAAATCACAATTGGCTTCTTTCTCTGTAGATGACTGGCATATATAAACATAGAACTCAGATGTTTACAGAAACTGAACAAGCAAAAGCGGCTTCCATAGTTATCAAGTCCAAGGGAGGAAGGCTATAGAAAATGTAAGCTGATTCTTCCAAGTTCTCAATATTTCATTAAGGTATAGTTTCAAAGTGTACTTATTAAATGGTTTCTCTGGTTCTACAGTAAGTATACGGACTGCATTTAAATGCACAAATGTACAAAATCATGTCTATAAAGGGATTCAACAAACCCCAGGCATTTTTCCTCCTCTACTATTAAAGGTTAGACTCCAAGAAATTGAAGATTAAGTTGATGTCTAATCATATAATGCAGAATAAGTAATTGCATTTGACTGCCATCAGGAAAGTGCAAGGGAAATCTTAGTTGGGCTTATTAGATACTGGCCACTTGGCTGTCACATAGTAAAGTGGCTCATTAAAAATAGGGCGGCAACAACAACAACAACAAACCCTAAAAGATCACTCCCTCATCTTCCTTTTGCTAAACAAATAAATATAACCAAAGGACTCTTAAAATCCACCATAACAAATATGGTTCAAGTCTTCTGAAACAAAGCAATTACCTAGTATACTCTAATAATTGGAGAGTACTTTTTTAATGAAGTTTTTTTCTCCCACAGAACCTTAATGAGGCATAGTTTAATTACATAATTAAAGCTAGCCAACCAAGTTCTACGCCAACCTCCTAAGAATCACACACAAAATAACCGCAAGCTAAGACAAAATGACTTTCCCAGAAACAAGTCAGAAAAAGTGCAAGCAGGTGGTAAAATGTCACTAAGGCAGGTGTTGACACCTGTAGCTTGATGGTAAGTTTTAACAAAACCTAATAGCAATAAAAAGCCAAAGCAAATCTATTATAATCAAATTTATATAGCAGCTAAAGCATATTAATAGAAATACTTAATAGAAATATTTAAATGGGTTCCAAGTAAAAGAGGACTGAATTTTGACTGTGCTAATTCCACTCTCATTATAGCTCTACGCTTTTCAAACTGCTTGCTCTTTGTGCAGCTGTGTACACTGAGACTGACTGCCAGCTCAGTTCTGTAATGTCTTTGTGTTGCCAGATTATTTGTGTTCCTATGGATGGCTTTAAAATGAGTTTTTATGTAAGCAAAAATTAAATCTAAGTCAAAATTTAGATATCCAAAAGAAAAAAAGTAGCCTCATAACCTGCAATTAATATAGGTTATGACTAAATAGCAGCAAATTTTAAATGGGAGCTTCAGAATTCTTGGGACTATATTAATAAAGGAAATTCCCCCCTTATTTTGGCAATTTTTTGGCTGCTCCCTTTTATTCCATTAAGTATTATAAAATGTCATACAACTCTAGTTCATTCCAAAGATCGAATTAATAAGTAATTTAAGTAAATAGTAAATATCATCTTGAAATCAGAAGCAGACAGACTGGTTTTTTAAATATACTTGTAAAATCTTGAAAACAAAGAAAAAGGGAATGAGGAGCTTAGACTTTAGAAAAGTGCAGGGGCTCGGGTTTCACGGGACACTTTCCTAACTAGATCTGAGAAGGGCATCCCGGGTCCCTAGCTTGCCCACAGCCAACTGTAATTCTCCCCACATATTCCACTATGTTTCCTAAACTGTTGGAAGTGGGTGACTGGTCTATCCAGTGGAATAGAACAAATTCCCAGTAACTAAACTGGCTGTGAAACTGGCCACTGGTTGGGCACTGAGGGATCTTTGCTATGCACTCAGTAGCCAGCATTCATATAGCACCTAGTGGTTGGCTGATAAATACTGGGCATTATTACCAGATCATCATTTGGGATAATAAGGACTCATTAAAATCAAATACACTGTAACATAAAAATGACATTATAGCTTTTAATCTTTTATTTAGTTAGAAAATGGCAAAGTACATTAGTCTTTAGGTCAATAAACTTAGCCTCTGTATAACAGCATTCCAGTAACTTTTAATTTCTATCTTTTAGTAACTTATAGCAATTTTTTCTACTATTCTGTTAACTTTTATTTTCCTCTATGAGAAACCAGTAGTGTATTTTCTACATAAAAATAGTATTTCTGTGTTAGATTATATAAATTATGTGCTAGACTTCAATATTCTGGAACCTAATTATGTATTTAGCAGCACTAATAAACAAAATGCTAGAATCTGTAAAGCTTCTATCATTACAGGTACTATGTAAAATCTTTGTTGTATACTACTTTTCGTCATTGTTGTTTTGGTCTTGGGGCTTGAACTCAGGTCCTGGGCACTGTCCTTGAGCTTTTCTACTCATGTCTAGCACTTTACCACTTGAGCCAGATCCACTTCCAGCTTTTTTTGGTAGTCAACTGGAGATCAGTCTCATGGACTTTCCTGCCTAGGCTGGCTTTTGAACCTGATCCTCAGACTTTAGCTTCCTGAGTAGGTAGGATTACACCGTGAGACACCATGGCTGACTACTAAAATATTCTTATATTTCTAATCTTGTACTTTTCCTAATGGTTTTTAGAGACTATGCCCTTAAAAAGAAGCATGTAAAAGTAATTTTCTATTCTGAAGGGGTGAAAAAAACTTGCCCTGTTTTTATGATATCAGGTCTGTATAATACTAGAAATTACTGTCAGCTTTGAGTACTACACTGAGAAGGTTTTTTTAAAAAGATATATTTTACCAAAGTTATTTGTTGTGGTCAGATACTAGAAAAGAACAGGTAAATGAAAAAGTATTAAAAAGACATAGAATATCCAATCTACTTGTTTCCTTGTTTATAGGAAAGTCGTGTTGTGGTCATGCTTTTAGTAAATCAATTAGAATTGTGGTTTTAACACTCTGCTGACCTGGGATTGTGGTGCTGCTGCTAGAGCTACTGTCATCCACGGGCCCAAAGAAATCAAGGTTCAGAAGAGTGGAACCTCCACTAGCTTGAAATTCAGTGACCGTGTTGGTAGGCAGCCACACAGAAGGGAAGCCAAGGGAGGAGGGGTTATGTGTAAAAAGGGGTAAGACACACACTTGAACATGCAGGTTATAATTAGTAATCATTACACATCTTAAAAAAAATCAACATTAAAACAATGTGTACAGTATTAGTTTTTCACCACTAAGGACATTTCTAAAGTAACAATTTAATTCAATGTACATTTTCTCATGTACAATGTAAAGAATATAACACTCAGAAAAGTTTTGGTTAGTTCAGTTCTCTCAAAACTGAAAGCCATACCAGAAAGACCACGGGGAAAGCGTACCCGTTAAAGGGAAACAATACTTTAATCTCAACCCAACATTAGATCACTGTACATGCCCAAATAAATCTTTCATGTTAGTAATGTTGGTTCCTAATTAATGATTAAAAGCAACAACACAGCTGTCAGTTTTAGGACATGCACCAATACATCAACTTAGTTTTATTTTTATAACATAAGGAGTGCCATAACTGCCCTACCCTGATGCACAAGCTGTACTGTTCCCCTTTAACTCTGCAACAGTAACCAGAAATAGTATACAGTTTTAAAGAAGTTGGTTGTTAATAAAAAGCACTATGATTTGACTGAAGACACCAGACAACATCAAAAGGTGCATCCAGGCTTTCCTTCAGCGCTATGTTATTCAATTGGATGCTTTCCAGATATCCTAGGACCCCATCTATAAGACAAAACTCAGTGTTTTAGACAATGGTAATGATAATTGCCACTGAGATGATGATGACAGGTATTCTAGACAATGACTAAATAATTTAAGTAGCACAGGAGTAGAAGTAACTATATCTCAGGGTCCACTGGAAACTCATGGTGTAACCAGTAGCAACTAGCATTGTGTGGTAAAGACCCCGTATTACTAGAACAAGTTACTCCTTTTTCAGAATTTTCAATTAAAGCCACAAGCAACATCAGTGATCTCTGGAACTGCCTTACTAGAATCTGGAGATAAGTTTTAAAAAGGGATCAAGAAAATCATTCAGTTTCCATTTGCATGTAAGTGCTCTATAAAATATTATTAAGTCTGAAAACTACTTTGAGTCAAATATGGATTTGTCTGCACAATGTTTTTGGTTAAATAATTGTGCTTTGAAGCAGCCTGTAGCCACAAGACTTTGCATCCACAACAAAACAAAACAAAATCCCCTAAAACACCATAAAGTAAAACTACAGAAAAAAATTGACATAAATTTGTTCTAGCTAAAATATCATTTAAACTATCTAGATATTGAGAAAAAAAACAGGCTTATTTCTGCTTTAAGATAAAGAAATTAAAACTTTACTTTGCTAATACTAATTATATTTGGACATTGATACTGTTGATAATAGCAACAGTTACTATTCAGAAAGAAAGCCTGAATTTCCAAAGAGGTAAGAATAAGAAGTTATGTTCAAACAAAAAGGGAAATCAGCAGAGAGAAGTTTGTCTGAACTTTGTAGCTTTCTTAGCTCTAGCTCTGGTGCTAGAGGCTCTAGGGAGAGACGTACCATCTAAAGGGTTAGTAAGGCCGCTGCTACTCCAGTCAAACTGGACGGGGGGTAGAGACTCCTAGAGTTGAAAACCAAAAAATCAAAATTAATCAGTACAGGTGTAACAACAAAGAATCCTTAAAAAAAAAAAACAAACAAAAAAACTATTATAGCAAGACCTAATATTAGGCAAGGAAGTACCTACAGACAAAATTGGGATAACTTAAAACTTCAGGTTACTTGCAAGTATTACCACAAACTAAAACTGCAAAATTTATGAACAGTTCATCTGAGAAGTGGAACTATATTACATTTTCAAACAAATTTATGGACTTATTCTATGTCACAATTTCAATGTATTCACAAATCACAATTTAAACTATTAGGTTGATTACAAGAAAAGTATTTTAAAAATTAGTGATTAAATTTATTTTAAAGGACTAGTCATTTAAAATTTCTTAACATAAATATAACGCCATTAAGTATCATACTGAAAGTAGGCTGAATTGTTAGTGTTACTAAGTAATTAATTGTATAATCTTGTATAATTAATTTAGTTCCTCTCCTACATATAAAATGACAAGGGTCAAAGTCCAAGGTCTCTAGTTCTTTACAACTTTCCAATCTCTCCCCGCCCCTCCCCCCTCCCCATTTGAGCCACACTTCCAGCAGAACTCTCTGCCAGTTAATTGGAGCTAGAGTCTTTTGGACTGCCTTTGAACCACAATGGTCTGTCCTCAGCTTCCTGAGTAACTAGGATTATAAACGTAAGCCATCGGTACCTGGCACAACTTTCTGATTTCAAAAGAAATTATGGGCCTATATAAATGGAGCCTACATTTTTTTTAAATGCTGATTTCAGAAATTTAATTCATTATTCTTTTACCTTTTTTGGAGAGAGTCTCACTATGTTGTAGGGTAGTCTCAAACTTGTTATCTTCTTGCCTCAGTCTGCTAAGTGCTGAGATGGTGAGTGTACAATACTTTGCCAGATGTTTATTTCATCAAGTTCTCTGACTTAGAAGTTATTTAATCAGATATCAGATTTTTTTTTTTTCTGAGGCATATTCTTGCCATGTAGCCCAGGCTGGACTTGAACTCACAAACCATTTGTTTCCCAAGTACTGAGATTATGTATAGTATCACCCAAGAATTTTTAAGATAATGAAAAAGAATTATCAAAACTAATTTAACCTAGGTTTGCTAAACATACCAAGATAAACAAGGTTAAATATAAAATGGAAGGCAGTTTGAAAACATTTTAAAAATTAGCAGTCACATTTTAAGAATAGAATGAGAGGCCAGGTGCTGGTGGCTCACGCCTGTAATCCTAGCTACTTAGGAGGCTGAGATCTGAGGATCATGGTTCAAAGCCAGCCTGAGCAGGAAAAGTCCATGAAATTCTTATCTCCAATAAACCACCAGAAAATTGGAAGTGGTGCTGTGGCTCAAGTGGTAGAGTACTTGCCTTGAGCTGAAGAGCTCAGGGACAGCACCCAGGCCCAGAGTTCAAGCCCAACGACTGACCAAAAAAAAAAAAAGAGGAAAAATTGGTATTTTTATTTGTCTTTCTTGCTTTGAAGACAGTTAACTTACATATTAATAGAATCTTCAGTTGCCTTTTTATTGAATGATACTACTTACTACTATGCTTTTTTAAAAAAATTAGGCATTATGAAAAATCTATACTTTATTTTTTTTTTTTTTGGTAAAGAAACTTTTCTGTAGGACAGGAGCATCTTGTCCTATATTAATACCATGTTGATACCTGGGTTAGCAATGATAGAAACATTTTGTACACATCAAACTGACCTTTAGTAGAAATGCCTGGAGGTTGAGGAATGTATACAGGAAGTATAACATTAGCATTAAGGGTACAGAGGTTAAGCTAGTAGGGAAGAGGGAGTATCAACTATTACAATTCTTCACGATAGAGATGGAAGACTGCTCAGCTGTTGACTGCTCAAATTTAGATGAAACTACCCATGTGACAGTGATATAGAAATACACATATTATGCCAATACTTTTTCCTGGTTTTTATGTTACACTATAATTATGTAAGATATAACCACGGGAGACACTGGTAAAAGGACATAGGCTATCTCTGTACTATCTTTGTAACTTCCTGTGAATCTATAATTATTTCAAGTAGGTTAAAAATAATGCTGGTGAAATCATAGTTAATCTTCAGCTTAAGCAGAAGATTAACTAAATTCAACTTATTTCACTTTTGGGTAAGTTAGGAAGATGGAAAACAAAACACCTAAGCAAAACATAAAAACCTAATGACATTTCACAAGAAGTAAGCCAATGGCTTTAAGCAGGCAATGGCTTTAAGCAATGTACTATGAATAATTACTGCTACAGAGACCAAAAGCACTAAGGAAACAAAGTCATAACATAAAGTAGAACAGGGAAACTGGAGAAGGGAGATTTGGTTTCTAGGCCTAGATGCCACTGATGATTTTGAGTAACCATATAGCCTTTCCAAATATGTTTGCTTATTGAAAAAACAAGGAATGGTATCAGATAATCATATTTTTTTTCCAGTATTAAAATCCTGATTCACAACTAAAGTAGTCCCATCAAGTGGCTCAAGGAAGGAAGCTGCTTATAGTGACTAGTTGGATAACTCTAGTCAAGGTTAACTCTACTGCAGTTAATAGTGTGGTTGAGTATTAATTGCACTGGCAGGGGAATCAATAATGGCATCATGAGTAATAGTATGCTTTTGAAATTCAGTAGATAAAATAAACAACAGATATCACTGCTATTTATTACATGAGCTATTATTATACTTGAGCTATCTTACCAGGTAGCAGTAGCTTAGAAAAAAATATCAATTGTTTTGGAAACAGGGTCTTGCTATATACAGTCCAGGCTGGCCTCCAAGCCTCCTTGCCTCAGCCTCCTGAGTTCTAGGACTGCAATATGTGTCATGATGTTCAGCTCATTAAGTTATTAGTAAGCTTTTAATTATTTATTTACCTAGACAGAATCTTGCTATACAGTCCAGTCTGGCTCAGAACTTGCTAAGTAGCCTACATTGACCTTAAATTCATGATCTGCCTTTAGCTTTCTAAGTACTGAAATTATAAGCATGCATCACCATGCCTGGCTAATAAGTCTTCAAATTTCCTAGTAAGAGATGTAATGATCACAAGATTGACAAATCCACCCCAAATTGGTGATTAAAAAAAACCAAAAACCAAAGCCAAGTCATTGGGTAGCCAAACTAGGATAGAATAGGCAGACCCCAAAAGTATATAGTCATCATGGAAATTATAACAACTGTGCTAAGTTTGATAGTCACTGTTTAAGAATACATGTTTTATAGGGGGGAAGAGGGAGAAAAATGAGGTACTAAGTCTTTCCTGACACAATTTGTTCAGCTTCTAACTATATAGGCCATGACTATTTGATTTGAAAAATAACAGCATTGAACAGTATTACTGCATGGCCAAAAATTAAAATGAAAATTATATACAGCATGCCTAAAACTAGAGTTAAGGAAGCAAGCAAAACAATAAGTATATTATGAAAGCTCCATTTTCAATAAATGTACTAAGTACTTACTATTTCCTAATAAATAACATTGTAGGAATAAGAATGTTGATCAAGGGAGAAATAGAAATGCACTGTGGGAGAGATACTTTTGGAATCTACCTGGATAAGGCAGGCCTGTGAGAGAAGTTGATAGCAGAAGGCAGGATACGGAAGGTAACCGAGGACAGATTCTACCTACTGAGTTGTTTTGTCCAAATCATATTTTTTGCTGCTCAATCACCAAAAAATCCAGGCATTGTACTCACCAGGCCCCCTTGCCCACTAATTCTGTACCAGAAATAATCTGACTTCAAGAATAAACCACAGGGTAAGACCTGCATTTTACGTCTTTTCTATAGTATGTTTTCGAAACATTAATTCTGCAGGGGTTAGGTAATTCCCCACTCCCCTGCTAAAAGGATTGTGTGACCTGTAAGTTTGAGGAATGTGATATGCATTTCCAAGTGTGATTATAAAGACATGATATATTTCCAGATTTTACCCTAGAAGCTTACTGTAGTGATTCCTGGGGATTTGTGTGCAACAGAACATATTTTAGGAGAAAAGCTGTTCAAATGTCAGATATAATTGAAGAACATATTTTGGAAATGGTAATTTTCACTTCAAAATATTTACCCCCTAAAAGTAAGCAAAAAAAAAAAAAAAAAAGTCCATTTTTCCCCAGATAAAAAATGAGAGAACCAGGTGCTGATGGCTCATGCCTGTAATCCTAGCTATTCTGAAGATCTGGAGGACTGAGCTTTGAAGCCAGCCAGGGCAGAAAAATCTGGGAGACTCCATCTTCAGTTAACCAGAGAAATGCTTGACTGGAGGTGTGGTTCAAGTAGTAGAGCACCAGATGAGCAAAAAATGCTGAGTAAGAGCTCAAAGACATGAGTTCATATTCTGGTGCAAGCACAAAAGCAAGTGAGAACTGAATAGTAAACATGGTGGGCTAAACAAGGTAAAGGATAAAGGTAAGACAGCTTTTGTTGATTTATAAAACTTCATAGAATTTCAGGAAAAACCACAAGAGTCATGAAAGGCTGGTATAAATGCAGTGTGTACTTACAGATTTTTCTAATTAAGATCACATAATGTTCAAACTTTAAAGATACCTACTTGAAACTCTTGAAGATCAAAGGCCTGGACTGGTTTAAGGATCTAATCACCATTATCCTGTTTGCAAATTCTACCTTTGTTTTTGAAAATTACAGATAATTTGTCTACTACATTCTAAGAGATGTTGATGAACAATCAAAATCATGTCCCATTATAAATCAAAATTTAGAAATGTAAAACTAAAGGCTAAATATTAAGGACAGTAAAGTAGTAGGTGCAGACATGTTCATACATGCACCAACATATCTATGGAAATGTAAGTATTTTTACCTGGAACTGATCAGATGGACACGTGTTCATCTCTGGTGTCATGGTGGTTGTCTGACCAATGGAAGCAATTTTTTCTGCAGCTGACAGTGGTTTCAATGGTTCCTTGGTGGGCTCTAACATACCCTGAAAAAGGTATATTAGTCATTACTTGAAGGAGGGGAGTCAACCCATAAACTTTATAAAAAGATAATCTAGAAGAAAAAAAAATCATTTGCAAAGTGCTAAAGACAAAAAGGAACTATTCTTATATGTTGTTTACAGAGAATCTGTTTCACAAAGAGTGTGAGGACCTGAGTTCAAATGCTTGTACTGGCATCAGAAAACCATCTGTTCCACAATGTCTTTAGAATCCAAAGTATTTAATTTTTTATTTATTTACTTTTTTTTTTTTTTTTTTAGTACTAGGGTTTAAAATCAGAGCTTTGTGCTTGGTAGGCAGGTACTCTACCACTTGAGCCAGACCTTCAGTTCCTTATCAAGGAGAAAATACACTAGTAATTACTAATGTCAGCCTAAAATTTCAAATCTTTTAAAATTTTTATTATTTGTATTTGGCAGTACTAGAGTTTCAACTCAGCTTTCTAGCTCATGGCTAGCGATCCCTACTGAGTCAGGTCTCCAGTTATTTTGCTAGTTAACTGGAGATGGAGTCTTGCAGACCTTTCTGCTCAGGTTGGCTCTGAATCAATTGTGATCCTCCAGGTCTCAGCCTCCTGAGTAGCTAGGATTACAGGCATGAGCCACAAGTGCCTGAATAAAAGATTCCTAATTTGAATGATCACTTATACCCAAGGCTCTCAAATTGTGATCCCCTATCAGAATCTCTGCAGTACCCAAGAAGTTGTCAGATGTGTAAACTTTCAAGCTCTACCCCAACCATCCTGAATATGGTCTAGGGGTAGTATCCAGAAATCTGCTGAAGGCAAGGTTTGAGTGGTAGAGCCTAATCAGTCTAGTAAGCACATACTTCCAGAGTTCAAATCACAGTACTGTATAAACTGGAAAAAAGAAAAAAAGAAAAAAAAAGCCTGAGAACCAAGAATTAAATGATCATTTTGAGTACTATTATTTCTCTAGAAGAAATGAAAAGATTACTGAACATCTCATGTATAAGATGCACCAAGAGAAAAATTTAGGTATAATTAAATTTTTTATTTTCCAACAAACAACTTAATGAAACATGAAGACACATAAACATCAAACTTTAAAATATAACCAAGTCTTGATAAAGAACAGAATGAAAATGTCTTAGCTTTCCAGGATGGGCATATATTAAAAAAATTAACTCATTTAAATTATTAATGGAAAAACAAAGCATTAATTATGAATCCTGGATCATTTTCATTTACTATAATTTGGCATTTCCAAGCTTTTATACATCTGCATCTTCAATATTATACTATTTAATACGTGTACTAAAACAAGTATTTTTAGAGAATCTGATACTTTCATTTCTTTCTTTCTTTTTTTTTGCCTGTACCAGGGCTCAATCTCTGGGCTTGGGTGCTGCCTCTGAGCTCCTCTGCCCTACCACTTCAAACGCAGAACTACTTCTGGCTTTTTCTGTGACTAATCTGAGATAAGTCTCACAGACTTTCCTGCCTGAGCTGGCTTTGAACCACGATCCTCACATCTCAGCCTCCTGAGTAGCTAGGATTATAGGCATGAGCCACCATTACCCAGCCTTCAGAATCTTTTTTGAGAAGTTTAGAAAAGAATGAGTCCTTCAAAAATGTGTTTTTACAAAGAGTTGTAAGTGCCAACATTACCAAGGTAAAAATAATTTTGAATATAAAATACAGTATCTATACTTAATAGGATATAAAAATGTCCTGAGATTAATATTTAGATTTATGAGATCAAAAAGCAAATTATACATAAAATATATCCTTCAAATTACAACACTGACTACCCTTTTAAAATATATTTCCATTTCATATTATACAAGATGATTTTACAGGATAAATGATAAATACATTGTATTTAGACACTTGTATACTCACCAATCCTGCTGCATACATGGGCACTATTACTGGCTGCTTCTTATTGCCCGTGAAGAGCTACACACGTGTTGGAGAGAAAGAACAAGTATTTACAGAATGATCTGTCATATAATGTATTTTGTATTATTTATTACACTATGACTAATAAATATTTTAAACTTCTCATATGGAGTTATATGCTCTTAAATTTTTCCTCTTATAAAAGTGGCTAAAACGACTACCTTTTTGTTTTTGTGCTATTCCTGGGGGCTGAATTTAGGACCTGGACACTGTCCCTGACTTTTTTTTCTCAAGGCTAGTGTTCTACCACTTGGGCCATATTTCTACTTCCAGACTTTTTTTTAACTGGTCATGGGGCTTGAACTCTGGGCCTGGGCGCTATCCCTCAGCTCTTTAGCTCAGGGTGAGCACTCTACCACTCGAGCCACAGCACCACTTCCAGGTTTCTGGTGGTTTATTGGAGATAAAGACTCTTAGGGACTTTCCTGCCCAGACTGGCTTTGAACTACAATCCTCAGATCTCAGCCTCCTGAGTAGCTAGGATTACAAGTGTGAGCCACGGTTGCCTGACTCACTTCCAGATTTTTGATGACTATTTTGGTTGGTTGTGGGGCCTGAACTCTGGGCCGGGGCACTGTCCCTCAGTTCTTCACCTCAGGGTGAGCACTCTACCACTTGAGCTACAGCACCACTCTTGGTTAATTGTAGGTAAGAGTCTCATGGACTTTCCTGCCTAGGCTGGCTTTGAACTTTGATCCTCAGATCTCAGTTTCCTGATTAGCTAGAATTACAGGCGTGAGCCACTGTTGCCTGGCTCAGATTTTTGATGATTAATTGGATATAACTATCTCATGGACTTTCCTGCTTATACTGGCTTTACACCATAATCCTTAAACCTCAGCCTCCTAAGTAGCTAACATTACAGGCATGAGCCCCTGGTGCCCAACTTATAACTAACTACCTTTAAAAAAAAAAAAAAGAAACATTACTTAGAGAAACATTTAAGTAGATTTCTGTTTAGACATCAACATATTTAAACTAAATGAACATTTTAGCTAATATTACATTTTCTGGAGAACTAGATCATCATAGCATGAACAGAAATTAACAAAATTTAAACATATATACGTTGATTAAATGTACTAACAAACTCACAATGTTTCTCGTATCTATTCCCAAGGAACACAAAAGCTTCTTGTTGCTGTGGGAACCACCCCACTGGTATTTCAAGCCATGTGCATCATGGATATCCTGTAGCTCCGTCCAAACATCCAGCAGTTCTCTGAAAAGACCAGGATGAAAGTTACTCAAGAGCTTTCACTATGAATTCTAATTTCAATATGAATAGGACATATACATGCCAATTAATCTTGGGTCTAATGTAAGTGTGCTCATTTGAAATAACAAAAGCTCATTATCTGTGTTGATTTTTTTTTTTTTGGTGCTGGTACTGGAACTTCAATGTGTGGCCTCATATCTCTAGAGGACAGCTTTTTCATTCAAGGCTGAAGCTCTACCCTTGAGTAATACCTCCTTTTCTACCTTTTTGCTAGTTAAATGGAGATAAGAGTCTCATATGTCCGCCCAGGCTGGCTCTGAACCTCAATCCTCAGATCTTAGCTTCCTGAATAACTATGATTTTAGATAGATAAGATAGATAGATATACACACACATATATATGCATGTATATATAATATACACATAAAGTATATATTAAAGTATGTATCTAATCTTATACTCTTTTTCAGGTTCTAAGCTTCAAGCATTTCCTAGTCTACATGTGCCAATCTGTAGACTGACTTTGCATATAGCTTCCCTTGCCTCTGGCCAACTATGGTCTGAAACTACTAAAAGAGAAATTCTAGTAATAATTCCTAAGTTGTAACTGGATGCTTGTTCTGGCCATTTCCCTCATGCCATGCTCATCTAACATCACTACAGATGGTGAGAACCATTCAGTATTTTGAGAGAGAGCAATCATACAACCTACAACTGTTACATTAGTTTTACTAGTTATTGGTTACAATCTCTTAGCATGCTTGATTTATAAACTGGAGTTTTATCATAGGTTAGATAAATAGTGAAAAAGGAAAAAAGAAAAACAACCCAAAACCCATCACCCACTCCTGCTTTCACTATATTTGATGTCGGTATAATTTGTGGAGGAGATGGGGAAAAACAAGTCGTTTAAGGATACAGGTGGACCTGATGCAACTATGAGAAGTACAAGTTGTCATGTCAAAAACGAACTTTACAACTTTGGTGTGTGTGGGGGGGATTGGGTGGGGGGGCGGCTGGCAAGGGATGTGAAGGGTAAACAAAGGAGGAGGCTGCAATGCTTTATAAGAAATGTACTCATTATCTTGCCCATGCAATTGTAACCCCTCTGTACAGTATGTTCACAAAAAATAAAAATTAAAATTAAAAAAAACCCCATCACCTCCTCCCCCCAACAAAAACACAACAGGACTTAGTACTATTCAAAATACGAAGATCTTGCAACATATCTGCTATGGATTAGGAGTCTACCATGACTACTACTACTACTACTACTACTACTACTTTTAGTTTACATTTGTTATATAGGCAAATTTTTCATTGTTACTTTTCCATATGTTTATCACAATGTATTCCAATCAATTTCATACACCATTTTCCCTAGTACCCGTCCCCAAATAATTTCAACAGGTTTCATTGTTCTATTTTCACAGTTACAAATAATCTATTTCAATAGTATTCAACCTACCATGACCACTTCAATACCTGTGTGGTATTGGGTTGATGCACCATAAGTATTTTAGCTATAAGCGCCATAGTTCTTGGTAACTTGTTTCTATTATTTGGCTCCTATTATTAGTATTTTCTATTTTCTATTTTATGGTATGTATTATTGTTTAGTCACATTATTTCCTCAGAAAGTTTTGGATTTCAGGTTTTGGATTAAGAATGATCAACCTATGTCAAGTCCAGGAAAAGTTTTATAAAGCAAACAAGGAGTTGGTGAACAATATGAGCAGTAGTTATATGATTATAAAGAGGAAAAACTAAGAAAAATCAACAAAAAATGAGGATGCAAATATACTGGAAAGATGAAAAGAACTAGTATAGGTAAAACCTAATTCTCATTTAAGTCAGTAATAAAGGTGCATGCCTGTAATCCTTGTATTTGGGTGGCTAAAGTAGGAGGATTGCAAAAGAGACTAGTTTTAGATACCGATGAGGCCCTGTAGCAAAAACCCCTCATTTATAATACTTGGAAGTCAAAATATGTAACATTGAGTAGAACACTGATTTAGCAACATCAAAAGAAACAGTTCAAGGGCTGAGAGGTGTGGTTTAAGTCGTAAAGTTTGTGCTTAGAACACAAAATCCTGAGTACAAACCCCATATTGTAATAAATAAACAAAGCAACCTCAAAGGCAAAGGAGTTTTTTCATTGTCTTACAGTGTAACAGGATTAAACTTCAACATAGTAATGAATTAGAACTTTAATGCTGCATGGTAACCTTCTAAATTAGAACAATTGAAATTAACATAACCACATGTTATCCTAGAACTACTACTCACCCACTTTCAGCTAAGGCCTCTCTTGTTTTTACTGGCAAGGTGCTTGTTTCCAGCAAGTGCTTCAGGGAAATAACTTCCTCTTCAGCATCAGGGACAGATATGGAAGGAAAACATGCTTCGAAAATTCGCTCCAGACGGTTTAACAAAGCTGACTGCATCAAAACACCACACAAAAGTTTATTTTCATTTCTCTAGTTTTAATCATGTGATAATTTTATCATGAACACACACACACACACACACACACACACACACACACACACACACACACACACACACGCTATCCAGTAAGAGAGTGAGGGAAACCTCCCCTCAGGTATAAAAAAAACTAAATGAAAGGACTGTAACTCCTCACTGAATGCTTTTTTAAAAATGGTGCAAATAGAATAGGGAACAAATAGAGGTAGCTGCATTCCAAGAAATCCTATCTGGTACTTTATACACATTATCTTACTTCTTCCAAAATGAAATTACCACTGTATTATATAGTAAGAAAGTAACTTCAATGTTTGAATAATCTTCCCAATACTAAGTAAAAAAATCAAACAAAAAAATCCAGACAGTATTCATATTCTACTACTCATGTATTAGAGTAAATCTAGAGGTAGAGGAATGGTGAGATTGGATGGTATCACAGCTGATTAGAACTTTTCCTTGAAGATAAACACTTGAATTGTAAGATCCTTTTTGAAATATCTCAGTTGCTAATAGTGTAAAATCAGAGTAGGAAAGAATATATCTTTTTTTTTTTTTACTGATAAGAAATTCAGTAGGTAATTTATCATTTTGGCAATCTTCATTACCTTCTGTATTTTCTTTGTTACATGTGTATGTGTATTTTAAAATAGAAACCTTTCCTCTAAGAAAAGCCTTCAGATTCATTCCCTAGAGTATTTTCATAGAGAAAAAACTCATTTTGGAGTACTTTATTATTTTAAACTTGTTTTATAACTTTTTTTTGTATCACCAAGTTCACTGTTTATGTGCAACCTACAGAAACATTTTTTTCCATTTTCTGAACTGTATTTCAGATACATATGCAATATTCTTGAACACAGCCCAATGTACTATTTAAATAATAACTAGGAATACAAATTGTTAATAAGTTAAAGTCTGTTGGAAGATTAAATGTACAATCGAGCTGATACCCAGTGCAGAAGAAACATTCCATACCACCACAGTATTAATATATTTCCTGCCAAGTAACAAAAACAACATTAAATTCTGTTATGAAGTATAGTCAGTAACAAGAAAAAAGGAAAAGGGAACATTTTTATACACATATTTTCCAAGCCAATCTTCCTTTTGGAAGCTACGTTAGAGCAAAAAAATTTAACACTGCATAATTGGTCTCAAGGTACTACTCTTCTGCTAAGTCTACAAAAGTTACTCTGATACCACCTTCATTATATTTATGAGTGAGAAGGGAAAAGGTCTCATTCTCAATTATGAACCCTTAAGTAAAGAGTAGACTCAAGATCCCAAGGCTTGTGAAACTTGAGTGTGTCAAGGGGACTCAGCACTTACTTGTTTCAACAGGGGGAATGGACAGACATGACTCTGAGAGGGATCAGGTAACTACCTAATTGGAAACCTGATGAGAATTTCTCTCCTAGACAAAGAAAGTAAATAAAAACTCACCTATGACCAAATTTTATTTCTCTGTAAATTCAACCTTTATTATATCCTCTTTGTTATCTTTCTAATGTGATGGAATAAAATGTTTTTCACTGGAAGAAAGCAATGACCCTAAAATATATTTAATCAGCTGGGCAATACTACACATAACTCTTAAGTCTTAGGTATACTAGCAAAGATTATCAAATGAATGTAATGTTCTTGGGGAAAAGAAACATTCCATTAGCCTAATCACCTCAAATTTTTACTTCTCCCTCAATCTTTTCTCATAAAGGATATAATGTATATGGAAAAATTTTAAAGGAGTTTAACATATCTTTAGGATTAGAAACAAAATTTGATTGTTTCCATCCAGGAAATGTGGCAGACACATCTAATCCCAGTACTTGGGAGGTGGGTAAAGGTAGAAGGATTGTAAAGACCTGATTCTAAAAGTCCAAAATGACAATAGCAACAATTTGGTTGCTTCAAATTTTTTGCTGAATGAAATAAAGCAGGGATCAGCTATCTATTCAACAGAGATCCAGACAGTAAATATTTTATGATTTAAATATTTTAAACCTTGCAGCCCATCGATAAACAAGGGTGTGTTCCAGTAAAACTACTTACAAAAATAGGCACTAGGACAGATCTGTCCCCTGGGCCATACTCTGCCAACCCCTAAGGTAGAGCAACGAATAAACATTAAGTAGCCAGAATCTACTAACAGTCTTACCCATAACAAGACAAAATTCAGTTCTGCAAGGAAGTGGCTAATAAACATTTCAGTTAATTTGTTCTTTCAAAAGTATCAATTTCTAACTATTCATGAAACTGATTTAATGGTAAAATTTCCTGCTGTCTTGTTCATGGTAGTAAATAATGCAAATTGGTATTTACTACTAGTTAATTCCAGTAAATAAATGCCTTTAATAGAAGGTTGTAAACCCAGGTACTAAGACTCAAGCTCTGTATTTATAACCTGGAGAAGCCAGGGTCTGTCTCACAGAGTGGATGATAAACTCCTTACCCAGTGTGTCAGAGGCTGAAACTTTTTATCATTACTACTATTATTGTATAGATGATATATTTAACAATAGCTTGCCAGAGAATGAAAACCAGGCTCAAAGCTCATTAAAGGTCGGGTGCCTGTGGCTCATGCCTGTAACTGTAGCTACTTGGGAGGCTGAGATTGGGAGGATCACAGTTTGAAGCCAGCCAGAGGAGAAAAGTCCAAGAGACTATCTTCAATTAAGCACCAAAAAGTAGAGGTCAAGCATCAGAATTGGCACCTCCCCTCACCCCCCCCCCAAAAAAAAAGCTCACTAGGTCAGGCTCGGGAGGCTCATAACTGTAATCCTAGCTACTCAGGAGGCTGAGATCTGAGAATCGCATTCAAAGCCAGCTCGGGCAGGAAAGTCCATGTGACTCTTATCTCCAATAAACCAGTCAGAAAACTGGAAGTGTGCAGTGGCTCAAGTGGTAGAGCGCTAGCCTTGAGCTGAAGAGCTGAGGGACAGCGCCCAGGCCCAGAGTTCAAGCCCCATGACTAAAAAAAAAAAAAAAAAAAAAAAGTTCACTAAAGATGTTTCTCTACACCTGTTTAGTTTTTAAGTCATATGCAAATACTGGCTTCACTCCATTAATTCCTATCATATTAGAGTGAAGCAAGAAATTGGACCCAAGTTTTTTGCATCTTCTCCAATATCTTTCCAGTGAATGTGTGTTTATGTAGTTAATTTTCAAGTAGCTGTATATATTTTTCTTTTTAGTAATACAAGAGTTCAAACTCAAGAGCCTTCTACTTGCTAGGTCAGTTCTTTACCACTTAAGCCATGTCTCCAGTCTTGTTTTGCATTAATTATCAATCTTTCCGTTCTCAGTCTCCCAAGTAGCTTAAAGGGCAAAAATAGGTACTCAGTTCAAATATCTATTCTTAAGAGTCTTATGTAAAGACAATCTATTACTGCTATTCCTTCTTGCAGTACTAGAATCTGTTATTGCTACTCCAAGTTTTAAATTTTGGATATCAGTGTTTGGTTTATTGGCATTTTTTAGTTGTCTTGATTGCACTAGGAAAACAAAAAGTTTGAGTATAGGTAGGTATGCTGAAGAGCATTTTGCTTTCCCCAAAAGACAATAAAGCTAAAAGTTTAAAAGAAAAAAAGATGGAATATAGTCCAAGTAAGTTGATAGAGAAGACAAAAATAGAGAAAACAAAGACTTGATAAAGAAGACAACTAATATAATGAAGGAAATAACCTTTCATAAAGAACAGTTTCTCTTGTGACCAAATAGATTCTTAGAAGAAAGATTTTAAGAGACTGTTACATACACATTACACACACACACTCTCTCTCTCTCTCTCTCTCTCTCTCTTTTTCTCTCTCTCTCTCTCTTTCTCTCACTTTTTTTTTGGTACTGGTCCTGGGGCTTGAATTCAGGACCTGGGTGCTATCTCTGAGCTTTTGTGCTTAAGGCTCACATATTATACCACTTGAGCCACAAGTCCATTTCCAGCTTTTTTGGTGTTTAATTGGAGACAAGAGTCTCACAGACTTTGCTGCCCGGGCTGGCTTTGATTGAGATCCTCAGATCTCAGGTTCCTAGAGTTATAAATGTAAGCCATCGACATCCGTCTTTTTACAGACAGGAATTAAACAAAACAAAACCACATTTCTAACTATTTTAAGCACAAAATTTAGTGTCATAACTAGAGTCAATACAGTAAAATATTAAGCTAGAATTATTCTGTTTATGAATAAAAACTTGGTTTATAGTACCCTCCTTATGTTGACTTCTTTTATTTATATAAATAAATAGCCTGGAAATTTTTGTTTTGTTTTTGTTTTGTTTTTTGTCGGTCAGGGGCTTGAACTCTAGGCTTGGGCACGGTCCTTCAGCTCTTCAGCTCAAGGCTAGCGCTCTACCACTTGAGCCACAGCGCCATTTCCATAGCCTGGAAATTTACAGAGAAATTTACTCCTACTTTTGTTTCAGTGGAGATAAAAGCTAATTTAAAAAACCTGTAGTTGAACAATGACTGCTTTAAAAAGAATTGTAAGGTCTTGTTATGT
Organism: Dipodomys spectabilis; assembly: GCF_019054845.1. NCBI lineage: Eukaryota > Metazoa > Chordata > Mammalia > Rodentia > Heteromyidae > Dipodomys > Dipodomys spectabilis. The sequence goes on from NW_024870818.1 coordinate 2,859,586, forward strand.
AAACCAGACTGGGCTCAAACACAGAATTTTCCTGACTGAAGTACAGTTTCCTTATGCAGATAGGCAGTATATGTAAAAAGTAAACAGCATCAGTCTAACCCAGTTTAGGAAAGATAATAAATTCAGCAAAGATCAAAAATGCTTGGTGAACATACTCAGAAACTAAAAAGCCTGGTGTAAGATGGGTTTTGTTTAATGTTTACATAATACCATATTCCAGGCATTATTCTAAATGTTTTATAAATATTAGCTCATTTAAATCTCTTAAAACATATAAAAAAAATTTTTTTTCCTGGAGAAGAAAGTTGGTAAACAGAGCAAGTCAGGCTCAGAGAGACAAAGGGCACTTGTTTTCACTCATATGTGGAAGATCTAAAATATACTCATACATGAAAACACAGGGCATATGTATATATAATAAATGATCAAACTGCCTGAGTATGGTATACACAGGGGTGGGTTTCAATGGTGTAACAACTTTGAACTAACAGATAGTTTAAAAATGAATACCAGGAAGCTGAAACATGTCTTGTTTGAGGGGGCTAGTGGGATTTTAGGGGAGCATAACATGGAGATAAATGGGGGCAAATGCAGCCCACTCAATGTACATGTGAAAATGGAACAAATGGAAGTTGAGGGGCAGGTAGAATGCTAGAAGAGGCAACACTGATCAATATGCCTTGTATATATAAACTGACAAGTTGAATTGACTCATACTATTTAAAGATGACAAAAATAATAAAAGAAAAAGGATGCACCGAGAGGTTAAATTATGTTTAGGAAGGCTAAATAATGTGTACTAAATTTTTTAAAAAGTATTTTCATTCAAGACTGTAGGGGGCATAATTGTTCTACTTATGAAAAGTATATCTTACTGTCAGCCATCTAAATTATTCTTGTATGTAGGCTGGACCTATTTATATAATTATATTCTGTTGATAACAACAACTATATTCTCTATATATTATACTTGATACTGTACATGTATTACTTGATGAATGTTCTACAAGACACCAGATAATTATCTTCATGTTACAAACAACAAAAGCTCGGAGAGATTAAGATCATTAACCAAGTATTACTGCTGGTATCTTGCATAGCTAAGTGTACCACACAAAGTGTATGTTGTTTTCATCAAATCATAATCTTTACTTTTGGAATTGTTCAAATATTTCTAGGTATAACATTGCTGAGGTGATGTCTAGGCTTTAAGTGCACACACAATTACCATTATAAATAGTTACGATACTAACTGAATAGAAAACTAAATACAATGATCCTTAAAGACATTTAAAATTCAATAATTTGTTTAACTCCAAAACGTAACAGGAAATATAGTCTTCAGTTCTCCCTTCAATATGGAACAAGGAAATTGGTAACTGGCTTAGATGAATACCAATTTATGATAATGAAATTGGTACCTGGCTTAGTTGAATACCAATTTATTTAATTTCATCATGCTGTTTTATTCAACCATATATCAAATTCTAAGTCTATCAAACAGTAGTATATTTTGAATATTAGCATTTGAAGAACCAGGGGTCTGATAAATACAGAATTGAAACTCAAAAGAGCTTCAAGCCAAGTGCCAGATTCACATTTTAGTTTCTCTATTAGTGCCCAATGGGGGAATGCCAATAAAGTGGTGTGCTACTTGCACAAACATGTACTTGTATTAAAAAATGTTCTTAGGGGGGCTGGGAAGGTGGCTCAGTGGTAGAGTGCTTGCCTTGCATGCATGAGGCCCTGGGTTCAATTCCTCAATACCACATAAGCAGAAAAAGCCAGAAGTGGCACTGTGGTTCAAGTGGTGGAGTGCTAGCCTTGAGCTGAAGAGCTGAGGGACAGCGCCCAGGCCCAGAGTTCAGGCCCCACGGCTGGCAAAAATAAAATAAATAAATAAATTAAAAAAAAATGTTCTTAGGAACCAAAACTATTCTGAGAATATGAATTAGCCCAGAGCAGGAGCTTTTGCTTTAAAAATAGCTTGAAATCTGAGTTTATTGTCAACAGTAACAACTAGAGTTACTTCTATACAAAATTGGATGGATTTGCTTCCCTATTCCTTTCTACTATTAACCAAGCAATACAGTTAGCAATACTATTTTTTTTTTAGGTTTGGGACTAGACTTGAACTCAGGACCTGATACTTTTACTCACTGGCTACAGCTCTATCAACAGAGCCATGCCTCTAACCCTATTGTTGTTTTTTTTTTAAAAAAAGAACATTTTCTAGTAAATTTGTTTTGAGGTTATTTAGCAATAGCTAAACATTTACTGAGCATTTATTAAAAGTAAGTCTTTTTCTTTCCTATTTATTTGCTCATTCATTCACTAGTACTGTGGCAGCAGTGGAGTTTGAACTCAGGGCTTAATGCTCTCACTTGGCTCAACTTTTTTACTCATGGCTGGCACTCTACCACTATAGTCATACCTCTAATTCTGGCTTTTTGCTGGAATTTTTGCCAGCCTGGGCTGGTTCTGAACCAAGTTCCTCAGATTTCAGCCTAAGCAATGGCTAGGATTATAGGTATGAACCAGGGTTGGCCCTTGCCTTTGAACTAAACTGAAATAGAAATATTGGCTCTTTTTGGATCTTAAGGTTGCTGGCTTTTAGAACTTACACTACTGACTCACCTGGTTGTCAGGCCTTAGGGCTCTCCAGCCTACTGCCTATATTTTGAGACTTTTCAATATCCAGTAAGTCCCTGTCAGTTTTGTCATCTCTATTCACACAGACATCCTATTGGTAATGTTTCCCTAACTAATAGACCTATAAAAAGTAATAGACTATAAAAGGAGTAAATGTATTAACAAGTCTAAGCTTTCCAGACGGATGTATAAGACCAGAAGCACCTTCTGCTTCTTATGCCACTCATATGCATATCTTCTTTATATTATCTTGTATCTAAGGTAACTTAAAATTCCTTCAATACATTTTCTAGTCAGTTACCTTTTTTTGCTTTTAGGGAGCAGAAGCTGATTAGTGTCACTAGTTTTAATATCAATAGCATTAGGTTTTGTACTTATGTGCAAGTTTAGAAGAAACACAAAATCCACTGAGCAATTTAATCTTCTATGTAAGATTATACCTTGCCACCATTAAATATTAAGTAAGATATCAAGTACAATCTATACCTGTATACTAATCAATCTTAACTTGAAGCTATATACTAGAATAACCCAATTATAATATTCACTGTACTCTAAAATGATAATTTTTCTCTATTGGCACAATTTCTGGCCAACTCTACTAAAGTAATTCTATTTTGGAAATAAAGTATCAAATTTTCCAAAGGGAAACCAACAAAACAAATGCTATCCAAATATTTAAAGTAACCAAAGATCCCTAAGGCCAAAATCATAAAATTTACTTGCTTTATTTTGTTGTTTACTCCTGTTTTCAGTCAATGTTGACACACAGAAGAGAAAATACACAAATGTATGTAGTTAAATACATAAAGATGAAAATATAGGATAGACAACATTCAATGTAAGAATGCTGATTTTTCTGATGAAAAACCAGTAACTCAAGAGAGCACAAAGCAAATTATTACCATTTTTCTGTTTACCTTTTTTGTGATGATATTCAAAGCTCTCAAAATTAACATTCAGCTGAGAACATTTCCCTATTAGTATTATCAATTAGATGACTAATATTTAAAAAATGGCTTGTAGTTTCTTCTTCCTTTTCCTTCCTCTCCCCTCCCCTTTCTTTACTTCTTTCTTTCATACTTTCAAATAAGTTCTCTTTTTACTTTTCTTTAGGAAAGCAAGGAAAGAAAATATTCATTATATGTTATTTTATAACCTTTCAATGTTTCAAAAAGGAATTATGAATAAAATAACTGTGTGTGTGGATATGTATATGTTTGTGCATGTGTGCGCTGATAATGGGGCTTGAACTTAGGGATATGCACTTTCTTTTGGCTTTTCTGCTTTATAACTTAAGTTATATACCAAATGGAGTGAAAAGTGGAAATAATCTGAGATGCCAACTATATCATCTGCCTGACTTTACAAAACGAAGAACTTTTCTCCATGTTGTTTAACTGAAGTAACTGAGCTCTGAATTCCAAAAAGCTTTGAAGAAATCCTCACAACATTTTGTCAAAGTACAACTTGGACAAAATACTTGATGGCACTTGCTTCAGGACACTAAATGTAGCCAGGTAAACTGCAACAAGAATAAGTCATTTCATTGCTTTCCTAAATACTGCACTAACTAGGACAAACATTTTTAAAAAATTTAATCAGCTTGATTTTAATGAGTCTACACCTTCTCTAAAGGATGAGTAAGCATGATGTATTTTTCCAGCATTATCTGAAGATTAGGAAAGCAAGTCCAGGGAGTAGTCTCCTTCCAGCAGCAGGATAAAAATGAAAACCACCATTTAATCTTCATTTACTTTTTACTTATTAACCTAACCCAGTACTTTCTTACTTCAATGTTCTTCCCAAACTCCTTGTAGCTCCCTTTAGCAGTTTCTTCTCTAAGCCTACCATCTTCCTCCAAATTCTGTCATTAAAAAATCCATCCTGCAGCAATAGAAGCTTTGAGGCTTGAGCCAAGCAAATCTCAAAAAGTATTATGTATTTTGCCTCTTCTATTCAGTTTCTATTATTTTTTACAAATAGAATCATACTCCAAAATTTTTATCTTTCTGCAGACTTTTGTCATTCATTAAACTTTTAAGGTACCAAGTAAAGATGCAAACTCAGATCTATCAGATCCCATGAAGCCCTTATACTGTATTCAGTATCAAATTATACATAAGTAACTTCAATAAATTTGTATGAAGTAAAGTATCATACATCTGAAGTAGTTATACTTTTAAACATTAATTTTTTGATGATGTTAAAATTTCTAAACTACAAATTAAAGATCGTTCAACACTAGTGTCACTTTTGGTGAAATGAAACTAAATAGTAAAATGTCTAGGTCAAAGCCAACAGTCTTCATTTTGCATTATAATTAGCTTACTTCTTACTACAAGGTACCACCTCAATAATAAATTACTCAATAGGAATAATACACATTAGCTAAACCATATAATAACTAAATTAGCAAATAAACCTGCTCGGATACCCAAAGTTAGCTGTGTACACCAAGTAGCAATTTGGTCATTTCTCTGAGATTGCTTAATGTGTCAAAGGTACCAAAGCAATGATGCATAACCACTTCAAATAGGGTGTCAGAGTAAACAAAAAGCACAAAATTTTTAAATGCTTTCAACTGAAAGCAGGTTTCTTAGCAAAAAGTAACTGGAGAAATAAAGTTTGTGGATCTGATTTCTCTGACAGAAGAATCAAAGAATAAAATACAGATGCTAAGAAGTAAAAATATTCTCCCTCATACATCTACTCCCCAAGAGGAGAAAAAGTATGTTTATACTTGCAAGAAATTATAAGCAAATCAACAAAAGTAAGTCAGCCAGTACCATTTCTTATTCTAGGACTAAGTCTTAATTCATCTCACACTCTCATTGAAAACACTGTTGAAGCTATTAAGTTACAAGGTCCAAATTTGCTATTTCCCTGCTATTCAGATCACTATAACCTTCAGCCCAGTATGAGGTTTAAGATTCTGCTTGTTTCTCTCCTGCAATCAAACTTCAATTTCCTTGATCTTTGAGAGACAAAATTAACATTCCTTTTCCCTGATGCTTAAAATAAATCTTCTAAACCTCAGCTTAACTTTTAAAATCAATGTAAAGGTAAAAACAGAAGAATTTAGTAGAATAATTAGCTAACAAAAAAAATAAATGCTATTTAAATTCACTAACACTACAAATCAGTGAATTTCTATTATTGGCAAGGATAAAAGTATTACCAAGTGGGGCTGGGAAGGTGGCTCAGTGGTAGAGCGCTTGCCTTGCATCATGCATGAGGCCGAGTTCGATTCCTTAGCACCACATAACCAGAAAAAAAAAAAGTCGGAAGTGGTGCTATGGCTCAAGTGGTAGAGTGCTAGCCTTGAGCTGAAGAGCTGAGGGACAGCGCTTGGGCCCAGAGTTCAGGCCCATGACTGGACCCAAAAAAAAAAAAAAAAGTATTACCAAGTATGTCAGGTGCTGGTAGCTCACACCTTTAGTCCTACCTACTCAATAATCTAAGTTCTGGGGACTGCAGTTCAAAGCTAGCCCAGACAGAAAAGACTGTGAGATTTTCATTTCAAATTGATCACCAAAAGGCCACAAATGGAACTGTGGCTCAAGTAGTAGCCCACTTGCACTGAATGAAAAATTCAGGGACAGCACTTGGTTCCTAAGTTCAATTTACAGTACTGACATGCGCACACAAACACACACACATAGGTGCACAGTGGAAATTTTCTTAAGCTGAATTAGTAGTCTCTATGACAATTAAGATGTCATTAAAAAAAAAGAGAAAATTAGTAAATACCTGAACTGAAGTGGCTGACTCCTGTAAATGGCCACTAGCAACTGTTCCTTTAGAAACTGCTATAGGGACACTGTGCATCTTAGGGGTTCCCACAAAATCAGTGTTTTCATCTGTCCTATGTGACTGCCAGACTTCTTTACGATGATGAGATTCGGTAGCTTGCTGATCTCCAAAAGCAGCCCAAGAACAACCATCTTTCTGTTCATCCTCAAAAGCATTCCAGCCTACAACTTGGCTAGGACCAGCTGAACTGAAGTCTGCAAAATCATCCGAGTCTTGAAAAGCACTGCTGTCATCCTGAATATTTGGCACACCATCAAAATCTCCAAACTCGCCATCTTGCTCATTTTTCAGTTTTGAAACAGGTTCAGTGCCTGTTCCACTAGATTTTCTTGCCAATTGACATTCCTCTGATAAACCATCAGAAGTCTGTTTTGGGTTGGACTCAGTAAATACCATTTCCTCTTGGCAAGAAACAGCATTTGTATCCTCAAATTCTCCAAACTCATCGCCTGGTTCACTAAAATGTGGAAGGTGCTCTGAAGACTCTTCAAAAGTGACATCGCTCATGGAATCTTGAGTACCAGCAACAAAAGGTGGAGTAGTGCCACTGGCTGTGCCAAAGTCACCAAATTCATCTTCATTGGTATCATTGCAAGTCACAAAGTCGTTACTACTATCACCATTTTTTATACTTACAGATTCATCCAAAACATTTTCTTCAGTGAGATCAATGTGAGGGCTTTGGGAATTAGTAAACTTGCTATTTTCTTCTTTGGAAGAACTAACTTCATCAGCATCAGAAGTCTTACTAGAATCCATGCATAGGTCAGTACTTTTAGAAGTAAACAAATCGAGGTTTTCCTCAGTTTTACATTGTTCTCTCCTAATGGCATCTGAATTATCAGCTGAATCTCCCAAGTTCCAAGTCTCTAATTGAATACTTGAATTAAAAAAATCATCCCTTTGCAGTGTTAGAAGGTCTTTTTTCCCAACACTGAAACCTCTACCAGTCACTTTGCAGGTTTCTGAACCACAAATTTGTTGCTCTTCCTCAGTGTCTCCTTTATCATCAAACCTTCTAACCAAAGGCATTTCTTTTACAGAATTAAGTTCATTGACTCTGTTAATTTTGTTGTTTTCCTGAACTGTTACTGCATCTCGATCATTTAAAATTGCACATCCCATTTCTTCTAATTGTATCCTTTCCTTTTTGGAAAATGTGGCAAAATCTGCAAATTCGTCAGCAGAATTAGGTGCAGAGTCTACACTGTACTCAGTACTAAGAGGCTTCCTTCCCTTTGAATTAACTACATTGTCCAGATCATCTGTTCCCTGAGGATTTACAGTTTCCAACCCTGCAAATCCATTTGTTAGAATCTCCAGACAAGGAGGTTTTTCACCATTGCAGCTCTCTAACTGTTTGTTTTGATGAACAATGTTCGTATCAGTTCTAAAATCTCCTGGAGAGAAACTTGCAGATGTCCCAACATTTTGTCTCTGTTCTACTTTATTTAAATCTCTTGGACTTTCCATACCATCAATGGAAGCATCTGAAGTTTTAAAAGAAATTATTTCATTGCTGGTGGTAGAAAGTAAAACATCAGACTGTCCTTTCATAGGATTAGGAGGTTCAGCAGTGATATCCTTATCATTACCATTCTTAATGGACTTAAAGCTTGTAAGGCTATCTACATTTTCTGAGAAATCATGAATTGGCATAAAATGGTTTGAAGGTATAAACTCTTCCTTGGGACGAGTATAATCTGGTGCATCAAAGTCAACAAACCCTATACCAGAAGGGCTAACTTCGGAAAATCCACCAAATTCCCCAAATTCATCATCATCATCATCCTCTGCTCCATTGTCAAGTGGTGGGGGGGATGAAGAGTACATTCGAATGATGTCTGGCTCCATTGTTTACTTGCTTGCAAGTAATTAATTAACACCTATAAAAAAATAGATTACCCATAATATAATCTTTCAGCATTCTTTCAAAGCAATTTTAAAACAAGGCAGATTTATAGTTCACTGTACTATATTTAAAACATTTTTCATTTAGATAACTTTACTGGAAAAAAAAAAGGTTTTATCTGTTATAGTGTATATAACATTATCAAAGCCATTCATATTACATCAATGAAATTGGAAATTACAGAAAATCTTAAATATACATTTACAAAAGCACAACAATAAAATTCTCTCTCAGGTACATGCTTATTCTGTGAAATTTTCTTTCAAATCACTGGGAACTCAGTGTTAGCCTTCAGGATTTGTATTCATTATTAATATTTGTCACAAAAAGTTTTCTAGTAACTATTACAACTATGTTCTTCACTTTGCTTTTCAACATTTATTTCTCTCTATAGATGTCTGACTTAGGATAACCTATAACCTTGATAAACACCTAAGTTAAAATGATCATAAAATGAAAATGCATTTGAAATATTTAACCTAATGAATTCCTTAGCTCAATAACACAGTATATGGTTGTGCAAATATGTAAAAACTCTATGTACTTATTTACCTTCATGATCACATGCCATTGGGAGCTGCAGCTTAATGTTCTTAAGAGTATCCTATTGCATATCACTAAAGCAGGATAAGATCAACATTCTAAATTCCAAGCAAGGGCTGGGAAGGTGGCTCAGTGGTAGAGTGCTTGCCTTGCATGCATGAGACCCTGGGTTCGATTCCTCAGCACCACATAAGCAGAAAAAGCCAGAGGTGGGGCTGAGGCTCAAGTGGTAGAGTGCTAGTCGACAGCTGAAGAACTGAGGGACAGCGCCCAGGCCCAGAGTTCAGGCCCCATGACCGACAAAAAAAAAAAAAAAAAAAAAATATAAATTCCAAGCAAATATGGTTTATACTGAATTCATATTGCTTCCACACTCTTGTCAAGTTGAAAAGTTGAATAAATTAATGAAGACAATGCAGGATATGAAAAAGCACTTCAATAAAGAGAAATTTCCAAAAAAGACCAAACCTTAGAAATGAAAATTAATAAATCAAACAAAATGAACAAAAAGTTGCTATCTTCACCAATAGACTAGATAAAACAGAAACAAGCATATATGGTATTAAAGATGATAGATGAATTATCACACTCAAATAGTAATAAAGAAAAAAAATTGTGAACAGGACATTTAAAACCTATGTGACATGATTTGAAGACCAAAGGTAAATCAATCATGAAAACAGAAGATTTCTCAGTAGAAAATCTAAAGTTAGTGAGGGCATAGGATTATGCTATTTCAAGTACCAGCGAAAGTAACTGCCAACCTAAATTATTATATCAAAGTTATCTTTCAGATTGAAGGAGTAATAAAGGCCTTCAAAGATAAACATAGACCAGTATTATGGAAGATACTTAAAAGAATCCTACATATAGCAAGAGAAGCAAGGTAGACACAAAATCACAAGGAATAAATCTTGCTAGAAGAGCAGATAAGAACATGAGAATTAGAAGAGTCAAATATGATTAATTTAGCAAGTCATCAACCTCTAAGATAAATATCAAGACCCAACAATATGCTTCCTGCAAGAAATTCACCTCATCAGTAAAAGCAACCACAAACCAAATGATAAGATGAATAATGATAGTACAAGCAAGTAGAATCTGAAAGCAAGTGTTATAAATATGCTCTCCAAGAACCACTGTAGTCACAACAATAGACAAGAAAATAAAGAATTATCTCAGTAAGGCAAAACTTACTTCTGCAGAAGGGTGAACCATCATAAAGATCTGGTAAGTAAGCACACAGTGCAGGAAGGCTGCTTTGGTATTTATTCTTAAGGCAGAAGGCCCTTCAGACTGACTGAACTCAGGTTTACAATCTGCTCATGACTGGCTAGTTTGAATAGGGTAAGATATATTTATATAAGGTGTATATTAAGACTTTGAAATAAGATTAAGAGTAGTAAAAGTAACCTCAAAACATAACCATACCCTGGGTTATTTCTTGAACAATCTAAGATGTGTCTTCTGAGGAATGTCTTAATTCTACCTTGGAAAAATCAGTTAAGACAAAACGTTACATTTCAAAAATCTTACCTTATCCCAAAGTAGAAACTTTTAAGCAACATACTTTGATAGATAAGGCAGTTTCTTATATCAGTAGCAGCTCCAATATCTGATTAATAGACAAAATCAGCCAGAAAAGACAAAGTTACAAAATTTTGATAAGTGAAACAATCTACCAAGTAGCTATAAGTGTAAATATATATGCCAGACTGCAAGAGTATCACATTTTACAAAATAAATACTACGGTATACAAAATGAAAGACAGGCCAAAGTAATAATACCGGATGCCTTTAACACCCTTTTTCAACAACAGATCATATGGAATTCCCACCCATAAAAATCAACAAAGAGAAACTAGAGTTTTGTTATAGATCAATTGTACACAAATAACAAGTGACTTTTTTCATATGTGAGACATAAAACAAGTACAAAAATCCTAAAATGATATTTTTCCATCTTATCAGATTATAGTGGAATGAAACTAGAATCAACAGATAGCCAGATGTTTGTGGCTCATGGCTATAATCCTAGTTATCCAGGAGGCTGAGATCTGAGGATCGTAGTTCAACGCCAGTCCAGACAAAAAAGTCCAGGAGATTGTTATCTTCAATTAACCAGAAAAAAAAAGGAAGTGGAGGAGTAGCTTGTGGCAGAGTGCCAACCTTAAGAAAAAAAAAGAAGCCAAGTGCAGGTGGCTCACGCATGTAATCCTAGCTACTTAGGAGGCTGAGATCTGAGGATCACAGTTCAAAGCCAGTGTGGGCAGGAAAAGTCAAAGAGACCCTTATCTCCAATAAACCACCAGAAAACCCGAAGTGGCTCTGTGGCTCAAATGGTAGAGCACTAGCCTTGATCTGAAGAGCTGAGGGACAGTGAAAAAAAAAAAAAAGACTTCTCAAATAACCCAATGATGTGTATTTCAAGGTTTTAGAAAAACAAGAACAAGCCAAACCCAAGATCAATAGAAGCCATAATAAAAATCTGCATTAAAATAAGTGATAAACCCAGAAAACAATACAAAGATTCAGTGGAACAAAGCCATGGTTCTTTGAAAAGATAAAACTGACAAAAAGGGATACATATATGAAAGAAGGAAGTAAAATTATACTTATTGCAGAAATGATTATTTACCTAGAAAACACTAAAGATTTACCAAAACAAATTACAAGAAAAGGCAAGGCTAAATAAATAAAACCTGAGGTGAAAAAAGCAGACAGTACCACAGACAGCATTAAAATCATAGGGATATTTTGAAGAATTATATGCCAATAAATTGGAAAATCTAGAAGTAGACATATTTCTAGACACGTGACCTACCAAAAGAGAAACAAGATGATATAAAATATCTATAATAACAAGCAATGAGATTCTGTCTCTCAACAAAGAAAAAATGAGGACTAGAAAGACTCATAGTTGAACTCTATCAAGTTTTTAAATAAACTATTCCACAAAACAAAGATAGGAATACTTCCTAACTCATTTTATGAAGCTATTATTACCCTGACACCAAAGCCTGGTGAGGGTAGAACAAACACAAAAATCAGACCTATATCCTTGATTAAAATAGATTAAAATACTTACAAATTGGATTCAACAACCTACTAAAGATATCACACATCATGATAAAGCTAGTTTCATTCTAGGGATACAAGGATAGTTCAACATTTGAGAATAAAAAAAATAACACAATATATAAATGAAATCAAATAAAAAAAATCAAGGACAAAAGAAAGACAAATGAACTTGAACTTTGACTTTTCTTTTTTCTATTGGAAAAAGCCTTTAGTAAAATCCACCATTCTTTGCTATGAAAATCCTCAATAAACTAGGTATAATACCCGAAGATATAAAAGCTACTTATTGCAAATTCATAGTTAATACCATCATGACTGAGAAAACTAAAAGCAGAAAAATGATAAGGCATCCACAGTCACTATTCTTATTCAAAATATTACTTGAAATTTTAGCCCAAACAATCTTGCATGAGAATGAAAAAAGACACAAACATAAAAGGAGAAAGTGAAATTATCTCTAGTACAGATAAGATTCTATACTTGGAAAACCCTAAAGACTCACCATTAAAAGTCTCTTAGAACTGATGAACAAATTCAGCGGAAGCAGGATACAAAGTCAACATAAAATCAACAAAACCAGTAGCTTTCCTGTATACCAATAATGAACTAAGAAAGAAATCAGGAAAACAGTCCCATTCACACCCTCAAAAAACAAAGCCAAAACAAAACCTGGAGAAAACATCTGTAACCAAGGAGGTGAAAGACCTCCAGGATGAAATTTACAAAATAATGAAGAAAGATATTAAAGATGACACTCAAAGATAAAAAGATCTCCCATGGTCATGAATAGGGAGAAATCATTTTAATTAAGTGGCATATACCCAAAATGATCTACATATTTAATACAATCTTAACAGTTTTCACAGATCTAGGGAGAACCCTCCCCCCCCCCCAAATTCACAAAAGACCTTTAATAGCCAAATCAATCTTGATAGGGAATGGGGGGAATTGCAATGCTGGAACCATAATACCAGATTTCAAAATGTACTACAGGGCCAATGAAATAGTTAGTGCAGGGCTGGGAAGGTGGCTCAGTGGTAGAGCGCTTGCCTTGCATGCCTGAGGCCCTGGGTTCGATTCCTCAGCACCACATAAGCAAAAAGAAAAAAGCCGGAAGTGGTGTTGTGGCTCAAGTGGTAGAACACTAGCCTTGAGCTGAAAAGCTGAGGGACAGCGCCCAGGCCCAGAGTTTAGGCCCCACGACTAGACCCCCCCCCAAAAAAAGAAAAAGAAATAGTGAGTGCAGATATAAACCCATGTGGGGGAGGAACAGGGGAGGTAGAAGAGGGAAGGGATAGTAAAAGAAAACCAAAGGTGGGGGTAACAATGCTCAACAAGAAATTTACTCATTACCTTACTGAGGTAACTGTAACCTCTCTGTACAGCATCTTTACAAGAAAACAAAAATTTAAAAAGAAAACACTATAGATTAAAAAAAAAAACCCATGCATCTATATGCAGATTCTAAACAAAGCTGTCAAAATCATACATTGGACAAAAGACAGCCTCCTTCCCAAAGTCCTGGAAAAACTGTATAACCATATGTAGAAGATTGAAAGTAGGTTCCTATCTGTACAAAATATATACCTGATGTGGCTCAGTGGTAGAGTGCATGCCTTGCATGCATGAGGCCCTGGGTTCAATTCCTCAGCACCACATAAACAAAAAGCCCGAAGTGGTAGCGCGCTAGCCTTGAGCTGAAGAGCTCAGGGACAGCGCCCAGGCCCAGAGTTCAAGCCCTCCAGCCGACAAAAAAAGAAGGAACAAAATATATACTTGAAATGGACCAAAGATCTCAATATAATAATCCCAAAGTTTGAAAGTACTAGAAGAAAACATAGGAGAAACTTCCATCCATCCATCCATCTATCTATCTATCTATCTGAAGAACTGAATCAAATTGAAAAATCTCTGTACAACAAATGAAACAATAGAGTGAAGAAGCAGAAATGAACAATGAATATCTGGCAAAGGCCAGATATTCTTTGGCAGAGGCCTAATATTCAAAATATATGATGAACTCAACAACAACAACAACAAAACAAACCAAGTAATCCAACTGAAAAAGTAAATGGTCTGAACAAATACTTCTCAGAAGCGCCACCAATGGCGGGGCTCTGGTGGCTCAAGTCTGTAATACTCAGGAGGCTGAGATATGAGGATTGTGGTTCAAAGCCAGCCCAGGCAAAAAAAGGCCCCAAGAAACTCTTATTTCTAATTAACTGGAAGTAGAGCCGTGGTTCAAAGTGGTAGAGCGCTAGCCTTGAGCAAAAGAAGTTGGGGACAGCACCCCAGCCCTGAGTTCCAGCCCATGACCATCACCAACAACAAAAAAGTAGTGCAAATGGCTAATAAATACATGAAAAAATGTTCAGTACCTTTAGCCATGAGAACCAAAAGTACGTGTCATCCCCCTCAGGATAGCCACTGTGAAAACAGAATAGAGGTTGCTCAGAAAACTAACTAGAATTACTATGTAATTTAATTGACTAGTCCTGGGTAGATAACTTCAAAGAAATAAAAACAGCTTACAGTAGAGATCTCTGCCCACCTATGTTTATTGCACTGTTTACAACACTCTTCCCCTAATTATGAAGTTTCTGTTATTTAAAAACACCATGCCGCTGCCGCAGGGTGCTGGTGGCTCACACCTGTAATCCTAGCTACTCAGGAGGCTGAGATCTGAGAATCACAGTTCAAAGCCAGCCCAGGCAAGAAAGTCTGTGAGACTCTTATCTCCAATTAACCACCAGAAAACCCGAAGTGGCACTGTGGCTCAAGTGGTAGAGTGCTAGCCTTGAGCTGAAGAGCTGAGGGACAGCACCCAGGCCCAGAGTTCAAGCCCCATGACCGACAAAAAACAAAAACAAAAACAAACAAACAAAAAACACTGTGCCACTGTCAGTCAAAATTTTGGGAAGAGCCCCTTACAAATATTGCTGGTAAGAGTGCAAATAATTACAAGGTTTCTAGAACAAAACATAACTATACTATGTAAACAGCGCTATCCTATATAAACATGAAACAAAATGTTCCAAAGAAAGCATTTAAGGAAATTACAATATCCTAGCAATGAGATATACAGCTATTAAGGGTGTGATTTTTTTTCCAAAAATTTAAAAATCACTCATAATGATGGTGTATGCCAAAAACACAAAAAGCAGCTTGAAGGGGTTTTTACTAGTCAAATCAGGAACAATTTAAGCACACACAAAACAGATAACCTTTTCAATGAGTACTCACAGGTTTAAACATGTAAGGAATAAAATGAAAATTAGAAACGGAATCGAATATTTATATAGTTTCAAAAGGCCTCTGTAAAATATACTTAATTAGAATGGGAAAATATTACTCTACAATGCTAAAGCCTGACTCTATTCTTACCAAGGATTAACATGAATATCATCAGTAATGAGAACCTGCAATTCATGTACCACTTGAGGAGATGCAGTGAGCACAGGAGATGGAAAGAGAATCGGAATCATTTGTGAAATATTTTAACAAAGAACTTGCCTTTGTGTTTGTGTGCAGTTTTGTCCAAATGTATTTCTTATACAGAGTGTTTGCCACCACTATCAAGATACAGAACTCTCCTCTTCTGTCCTCCATCCTTGCTCAATCTGCTTACCACTTTCCACTTTCTGTTTTGTGATTTCAAAAGTTACGTACATGAAATCATATGGCAGGTAAACCCTTTAAAGTTGACTTTTGTCACTCAGTATCAGGCCTCTGAGGTCTACTCTAGTTGCTGCATATACCCATAGTCAGTCCTCTCTACTGCTGAGTAATGTTTCACTGAATAGATGCACTAGATTGTTCAACCATTTATCCCTCAAAGAACACCTGCTTTGTTTCTAGTGCTTTACTATGATAAATAGCATTGTAACAAAGATAGTAAGAATGTTCAGATATAGGCATTTGTGTAAATCTAAGTAGTCATTTCCCTGGGATAAATGCCCAAGGAATGACTTGTAGAAATCTGTAAGTGCATATTTAGTCACAAAAAGTTGCTAAACTATTTTCCAGAGTCACTGTGCCATTTTATATGTCCATAATAACTAAGTAGAAAGAACTATGTATGATGTTGTTCTCTAACAGAATCTGTGTGTAGTTAAACTGCTTTTTCCAAAACCTCTGATTGTCTTAAAAGTGAAATAATTTATTGGCTCAGGGCCTATTTCAAAATTAGCTGTAAACGCAATACAAAGACATGAATCAAGAAATCTGTAATGAAGGCAAAAACACAGGAAGTAGTCTCTCTTTCTGTCACACCTTGGCAAGGTGCTATATTTTCCCTTTCATGCTATAGACATCTCTGTGCTTCTCAACCCTGTGTCCTATTGATAGGAAGAACACTGGCTGCTGTATGTTCTCTAGCAGATGTTGAAGCAGTGGTTGATTCTGGTTCAACTTACCCTTCAGAAACCCTCAGAAAATACCAGGCATCTCAGGACTTTCCAGAAAATTCTCCTGTACAGGCCAACTCTACTTAAAAGTAGCTTTATGCTAATTAATGTTATTCCTTGTATAATGAATTTATAAATTAAGTTTGACTTAGATTATTCACTTTCTTTTGAACACAGAAAATATGGGTTTTAAATACTTCTATTTAAGATGGAACTTTTTAAAAGAGAGTTGTAAGGAATAGATAAGCTACTTTAATAATGTGCCTGGCATACAACAAACTCAGTAATTGTTCCTCATCTTTTGGAATGAAGTACTTACTCCACACCAAAAGGTATGCTCATCCTGAGGGGGGGGAGGGGAGTGAGGGGGAAGGGATGGGGTGAGAGAAAGAGAGAAAGAGAGAGAGAGAGATGGAGAGCCAGAGGGAGTGCCAGGGTTGTGTTTAACTTGCTATTTCTATGTCTGCTTAGTCCAAGATCTGTTAAAAGGGAGTAAACAAGTAATAGGCCCATTGTCTTGGTAGCTAGGGAACATTCGAGCCACAATAAATACAAATATTTGGCACAAGGGGCTCATTACTGGGTAATAAATAGAGTATGCTAAATAAATCAGAGCAGAGTACTTTGAAGATTTGTTCATGGAGAATTCATAGACTTGTTAAGATGACAAGAGACAATGTAAGTCAGAGAAACAGTCTACAAGTCCAGTAGCCATCAGTAATAGACTTGAAGCCTGTGCCAAATTAGCAGTCATGGCAACAGAGCACAGTATGTGTAAAGGTGATTCAATATTAATCTTTCACCAGAAGAGAAGCTGCACTTGAAATGGCCCTCGAAAAGAAGAGATGATGTGTCTGCAGGCTGGATGGAAGCTCTTGAGTCAAGAGGCAAGATGGGCTTAGGAAGGTGAAGGAAAGAAAGAAGGAATGGAGCTGTTAGCTGAGATTTTTTTTTTTTTTTCCATTTAAAAATAGGATCTCAGCTGGGTACCAGTGGCTCATGCCTGTAATCCTAGCTACTCAGGAGGCTGAGATCTGAGGATTGTGGTTTGAAGCCAGCCAGGGAAGGAAACAAGGAGGCTCTTATCTCCAATAAACTACTCCAAAAAGGCAAAAGTGATGCTGTGACTTGCCTTGAGCAAAAGAAGCTCAGGGATAGCACACAAGCTCAGAGTTCAAGCCCTAGAACTGGAAAAAAACAAAAAACAAAAAACAGTAACAACAACAACAACAAATAGGTTCTCAAGAAGAACAAAGTTAGGCTGGTAGAACACCTGCATAACAAATTTGAGGCCCCGAGTTCAAACCCCAATTCTGCTAAAGGGTGGTGGGTAGAAAACAAAATGGGGAACTTAAATTATCAGATAACAAAAAATGCCTACTGCAGTATAATATGGAAAGGATGGATTTTTCAAGCATAATTCACTCACTGAATATACACATGGAAGACAAAACATTTTGATTCTACTTACCCTTTTACATAAAAATGAGCCTAAATAGATCATAGGCCTAAATG
The DNA here is from genome assembly GCF_019054845.1 of Dipodomys spectabilis. NCBI lineage: Eukaryota > Metazoa > Chordata > Mammalia > Rodentia > Heteromyidae > Dipodomys > Dipodomys spectabilis. The sequence goes on from NW_024870818.1 coordinate 2,877,511, forward strand.
TGAAAAATAAAATTCTTCTAGAAAAAGAAATTGTAGTGATCATGAGGGAAAAAAATACTTCAAACAAGAAACAGGAAGCACTAAATAGACTGATAGATTGGACATCAAAATTTTCTTTCCATCAAAAAGATGCTATTAAAATAGTGACAAGGCAAGCTGTTACCTGGGAAAAGCTACTTGCAATACCAGTCATTGTTAAGAAACTTGTATACAGAATACATAAAGAATTCCTATAGGGGGGTTGGGAAGGTGGCTCAGTGGTAGATCGCTTGCCTTGCATGCTCGAGGCCAGGGTTCAATTCCTCAGCACCACATAAACAAAAAGAAAAAAGCCGGAAGTGGCGCTGTGGCTCAAGTGGTAGAGCACTAGCCTTGAGCTGAAGAGCTGAGGGACAGTGCCCAGGCCCAGAGTTCAGGCCCCACTACCGGACCAAAAAAAAAAAAAAAATCCTATAGGCTAATGTGAGACAAGCCAAGAGAAAAAAAAAAGCCAAAGCCTGAACAGGTATTTAAAAAGAGAATATATCTAAATGTCCAATAAACATATGAAAAGTCATCAGAGAAATGCTCACTAAAACTATGTGAAGAGGCAGGACTGGTGGCTCATGCCTCACTTGGGTGGCTTATCCTGGCCTTTTGGGAGGCTGAAGTTCCAGGCTGGCCTAAGATATATATTAAGACCACATTCTACCCATTAGGATGGCTAACATTAAAACTAAATCATTCTTATCAGAATCACTTTGGCTAGGAACAACTGTAATTCTCATACTTTATTGATGAGGGTGTATCTAGAAAACTGTTTCACAGTAACTATTAAACCTATACCAAACTTGAGCTGGGGGCTCACACCTGTAAGCCAGTTAGAAAGGTCATATATGAAGTTTGAAGCTAGCCTGGGCAAGAAAATCTGTGGGGGTCTTATCTCCAATTAACCATCAAAAAGCTGGAATTGGAGCTGTGGCTCAAGTGGCAGAGTCTGGCTAAAGTGGAAAAGTGCCTGTCTGGCAAGCACAAGACCTAAAGTTCAAACTCCAGCACTGCAAAAAAAGCCTGGGTGGAATCAAAAGTATATAGTCCTTACATATTCCTCAACGGTATAGTCAGTCCCTGCCTCTGTCCTATCCTTTCTTATTCTACACTCAGGTATTATCTAACCAAAAATCTTGGGGCTCCTATTTGGTGGTGGTGCTATTTGTATCTCCTAAGTAAAAGCCCTCTAGGAATCTCCCAGAATCAAACACCATGTAGTTAACTTGTCCTTCTTGGTAAGCTAAACACTTGCTTAACACTTAACTTGCAGGAGAAACCCCCATTCTTTATGGAGAACCAGTCCAGCTTAATCAATGTATATATATCACATTTCAAGGCCCAACAGGCAGACCTAGACAATACAATCTAGCCTTACCAGGACTCTTCACTCCAAACTTACTTTATAGAAACTGAGTTGGGGGCTAGAGGAGAACAAAAACAAGAAAGTTAGTGATAAGGGAAAAGAAAGACAACTTTATGGGGCTGGGAAGGTGGCTCAGTGGTAGAGTGCTTGCCTTGCATGCATGAGGCCCTGTGTTCCATTCCTCAGCACCACATAAGAAAAAAGCTGGAAGTGGTGCTGTGGCTCAAGTGGTAGAGCGCTAGGCTTGAGCTGAAGAGCTGAGGGACACGGCCCAGGCCCAGAGTTCAAGCCCCACGACCGGACTCCCGCCCCCCCCCCCCCCCAAAGACAACTTTATATTTATCTGCCTGACTCTGATAGTAAACCATAGTAACAAGGTATATTTAATGGATCACACATTCAAAAATGTTTTAAAATCACAGTCTAAAAATCAAACCAAACAAACAAAAAACTCCCCTTCATTTTAGAAAAATAAATTAAAATGTTATATAAGCAATTAAGAAATGGAACAATTAAGTTCAAATTCTTCATAATCTTTACCGTAGTACCAGAAATATTACTGTAATATCTGTATGGTAATTTCAACATGATGTCAAAACCCTCTGTCAATGCATCTGCCCATCTAGCCTACATTTCTGCTTTGTTTACTATGTCTTAAAGAAAGACCATAGGGAACCCTAATGCATTGTTGGTGGGAGTGTAAACTTGTTCAGCCACTTTGGAAAGTAGTATGGAGGTTCCTCAAAAGACTCCACATAGAGCTCCCCTATGACCCAGCAATCCCACTTTTGGGCATTTACTCACACAATCACAAACTAAGCTATTCTAAAGCTATCAGCACAACTGTTTATAACAGCATTATTTACCATAGCTAAGATAGGGAACCAACCCAGATGCCCCTAGGTAGATGAATGGATCAAGAAAATGTGGTATATTTATAAAATGGAATTCTATGCCTCCATCAGAAAGAATGACATTGCCCCATTTGTTAGGAAATGGAAAGACTTAGGAAAAAACTGTATTAAGTGAAGTAAGCCAGGCCAAAAGAAACATAGGTCCCATGGTTTCCATTATTTGAAATAAGTAGTATAAGTCTAGGACAAGCAGAAAAGGACAAAAGCTATGGACATATGACCATATAAGATGATGTTAAGTGAAATGAACCCTAAGATAGGGACACAAGTGGTTTTTGCTTTCTTGCTATTGTTTTTGTTGTTGTTGTTGTTGTTGTTTTTTGGGAGGGGGGTGTCCTGTCGTGGGGCCTGAACTCTGGGCCTGGGCGCTGTCCCTCAGCTCTTCAGCTCAAGGCTAGCTCTCTATCACTTGAGCCACAGCGCCACTTCTGGCTTTTTTCTTTTTGCTTATGTGGTGTTATGGAATCGAACCCAGAGCCTCAAGCATGCAAGGCAAGCGATCTACCACTAAGCCACCTTCCCAGCCCCTCTTCCTATTGTTTTTAACGTATTTAAAATGTACTATGTGATTTTTTTTTTCTCTTGTATGTTCTTCCCCCACAGTATAATAATCCCTGTTTTCAATGTATTTGATGTCCGTGCCCTGAATTTTTCTAATTTGGGGAAGGGAAGGGAAATAACAAAATGCTTAAATAAGGATACAGGTTGACCCATTGTAACAATGAAATGTACAAGACACTATGTTGAAAATGAACTTTACAACTTGGGGGTGGGGGGGAGAAAAGGGATGGTAGGGGGAAAACAAAGGAGGAGGTAACAATGCTTGATAGGAAATGTACTCATTACCTTATTCATGTAACTGTAACCCCTCTGTACAGTATTTTTACAATAAAAACTATAAAAAGACCATAATATCATTTATGATATTTATATAAGGCTTTTACATTTATTCTATACTACTTTTACCAGTTTGCCCAGGATAGGTAATGAGTGGTCTTTACTCAGCACTAGAGATTTCATTATCACCACAATCAGTAACTCAATCTGTTAATCCATCTAAAATAGTAGATACAATAAATTCATTACTACCAGTGATTGTACAGTCAGTAATCATATTTTTTCTAGTGTAAATAACAGACAAAAAGGCATATATTCATTTGCAGCTTTTTAGGATTATACACTAATAAACTCAAGGAAGATCAAAGCAACCATTAGCTAATCAAATTTTGATAACTGACTTCAAACATTACAGAAATGATTGGTAGCAAATATTAGAATTATAATTTTCCCCAAAAGGTTTCCAAGTTGTTCATAAGATTTGACATTTAGAAGGAAAAAAATGACTTTTACAAGATGAAGAAAGTATAATAGAACAATGCCAAGAAACCAAGCTTTTTCAAAATTATTGTACATAGCAAATATGTACAAATGAAAACAAGACCAAAATATCTTTATACCTAAATTGATCATCCTAAAAAGGTAGACTGCCAAAAGGGACAACAAAAGTTTGCTTTCCTGGTTTTCATATCAGTAAGGATAATTCACAATGGTACAAATATCACATACATACCATCAATTACATGAGCAGCTACACATACTTACCCTTCAGGTTTGAATTACCTAATAAGAGTTATCATTTTAGAAGTTAGTTTTAAAAAAACTTATGAAAACAATTTCTTTGAACATTATAAGTACATAAGTCTGTAATAATACATTAGTGATACTTGAGTAGTTTTGTGTAAAAATTAAACACAATACATTAATAAAATTAGATCCTAAATTGTCCTATCAACTGACTATAAGGTTTGCAAAAAGGAGATTACCATGTGGTTCAGGCAGAAAAGAGTTTATTGGGAGGAGAGCAAAATGTTGGCCCTCACAAGTTGGAAGGGGAGGGGGGTGGGGAGAGGAAGGAAGAGGAAGGGAGCAGAGGAGGAAACTTGTGTTGAGAGGGATTATATAGGGAACTGTAGGGAGGCGGGGTGACCACAGCAGATACAGAAGTGATCTCAGAATCTGGGAATCTCAGAACCTCTCACTGCCCAAAGGAGGCTTGAAGGGGCTGTTCAGTAAATGACCTCAGTGGATGATGAAGTGACCTCAAAGTCTGGGGTGCTTTCCTGACTCACAGTCAGGTGACTGACAGATGATTACTGGTTTCAAGTAGGTGATAAGGCATGTGCTGTCTTTCAGGAAGAGGAAGGGGGGGGGGGGGCTGTTCTCCTGGGCAGACCTAACACTGACCATATTTGAGAACCTGCTATTTTCCCTAAAAATGACTTCAATTTGAAATGGAACAAGTAATATAAGTTAGCTAATTACTGATAACAAGGGCAACAAAACAGAAGCAGCAGTGAGGACACATACATTAGCTCCTGGAAAGAATTTTTTCTTCCCTGGGACTCAGTTTCATTTGTATAACAAAATAAATTAGCCACTATAATTTTCTACTCTCATATCCCTGAAACTACAATGAAATAAAATCTATGAGTATTTCTTTTTTTTTTTGGTCTGGTCGTGGTGCCTGAACTTTGGGCCTGGGCGTTGTCCCTTAGCTCTTCAGGTCAAGGCTAGCGCTCTAACACTTGAGCCACAGCTCTACTTCCGGCTTTTTTCTTTTTGCTTATGTGGTGCTGAGGAATCGAACCCAGGCCCTCAGGCATGCAAGGCAAGCGTTCTACCACTGAGCCACTTTCCCAGCCCATGAAATAAAATCTAAACTAAGAGGCAGAAGAACTCTCTCAAATTTATGCCTTCACACACACACACACACACACAAAACCTTGCTTACATCCACCAACTTGTCTTTAGAGAATTCCTGGACCTTTTCTCTTTTTGTTCTCAATTGTGGTTCAGGGACTCTTCATGGCCAATAATTCTTTCTCTTCAGCTAAAGGTGTTTAAGACTCTTGAACCCTCTAAACAAAAGATTTCCCTCTGTGCTCCTCTAGTGCCCCTCACTATAGAGTTTCTTAATCTCCCCACTCAGTCCTGAACTCTAGCATACTCTGGCTTCCACCCCATGACTTCATTGAAACTGCTCCTGTAAGTTCCTTGAGTTCAAGACTGAATGTTATGTGGCTAGGGCACAGGCTTCTGTGGCTGCCGCTGCATCTTCAGGGCCTAGCTCACAGTAGGACTGAATACATTATTGTTCTTGCATTTATTCTGACTGCTCTTGAATGTGTTCACTAACTCTGGTTTCAATGTTCCCACCAAATAAAGTTAGGAAACATACAAACCCAAGCTAAACGGGGCTAAAATGTGATGAATATGAAAGAAAATGAATGCAATTCTTTGTACTACAAGCTATCCAGAGGGGGGAAAATATATTGAGAGAGGTGGTACTTTTTTTTAATTAATTAATTTATTTTATTGTGAGAATACTGTACAGAGGGGTTACAATTACATGGGCAAGATAATGAGTACATTTCTTATCAAGCATTGTAGCCTCCTCCTTTGTTAAGAGGTGGTACTTTTCGAACAAGCTAGGGGGAAAAAAACTGAGGGAGGACAAAAATGTGTTAGTGTGTTTTTAACAGACCTAATTGCTTTCAAGCAATTTTTTTTTAGCATAAATGGAGGTGTCAGTTCAAGATCCTGGACACCAGAGAGTGATGCTACTCTGGATAGCCCACCTAATTCCCCTTGTTCTCTTTTCTCTGCTCCCCCAGAAACTTTCTCTAGTACTTCATGAAAACTCCCACAGGAGGTTCTGCACTTAGCTGATATGAACATTTGACAGGTTTTAATTTTTTTTTATGGTTATGTTTTAAATTAAAATTAAAACTTAATTTTAAATTAAAATTTCTTGCTATATGTTTCTAGACTGATGAGTTAAGCCTTAAGAGACCAGGATATTCCAAGAATTAAAAAAAAAATCACAGAGATGTACAAGTTGTAATGTTGAAAAACAAACTTTACAACTTTGGGGTTATGGCTGGGCGGGGGGAGGGGAACAGTTGGGAAGGGATATGAAGGGGAAACAAAGGAGGAGGCAACAATTCTTGATAAGAAATGTACTCATTATCTTGCCCATGTAATTGTAACTCCTCTGTACAGTATTTTCACAATAAAAAAAAAAATCACAACTACTTTGTGGACTTTCAAAACTAAATACTGCAATTCTAACTAAAAAATGCACACATTGACAGCTGTTCTTTGGCAGTGCTGTTCTATATACAATTACAAACATCTGTCATAAGAGCAAGTCATCTTTTAGAAAAAAGAATTATCTATTAAAGTTATAAAACTGCAACCTAATGTAGTTATAACTCAATTACCTGACTGACAGGTAATGAAGTAGCTAAACCTCATAAATATGGCCTTAAATATTGACTGTACAATAGCAGATTTACACCTAACTAACTTTTCCCAAGTAATACTAGTTTCATTTTAATTTTTCCTCTGATCATCCATTAAAGATGATGTAGACATATGAGGAAACTAGAAAAAAAAAGCAGGCTTAAATAAAATTATACACAAGTCACAGGTAAGAAAACACAATGACATTCTTGAAGGGATTATAAAACAAAGCTTTGTCAAGATCCAGGTGGACTCTGCACTGATAACTCCTTGCAAACTATGGAAAGAATTCCATGGCAAACAGATTTCTAGCCAGATGACCTTTTTAATGGTGCTTTTGCTTCATTTGTTTAAAGTTTTACTTTTCCCCAGGAGGTAAAAAGACTAAAGGCTAAAAGCAAAAAATAGAAAACACTTATTATTTGCAACCTACCAAATACTTTTGGTTAGACATGACTTGAGAATTAGCTTGTCATATGATGAAGAATCTTCCAATTTTCCCGCACATAATCCAAAGAATTCATCTTACATAGGACCCAGCATATATATTTTTATATGTTTTTTATTGTAAAAATACTGTACAGAGGGGTTACAGTTACATGAGTAATGAGTACATATCTATCTTATGGAGCATTGTCACGTCCTTTGTTTTGCCTCTACCATCCCTTCCCTCCCTACCTCCCCAACTCCCCCCCTATATTTTTTAAGTTTCATAAATCAGTATTTACTGAGTGTATTCAGATTGTTTTTAGGTGGATTTCATTTTTACTTAGAAGTTGGTGATGACTCCCTAAACTGATATTAAAAACAGAAATAAGTCCTAGTCCAAAATATAAAAAAGTATTCTTTACTTTTCCATTTCCTCTAAATCAATGGTTGCTTCCAGCATAACAAGTGAACAGCTTCCTGATCTGAAGCTTACAATTAAGATGGTTATATTATTAACCAACTAATTTGCTAAAAGTTCTTTCTTTCTTTATAGGATTTTTTTGTTTTAATATCTTAGGACCTCATTATTTCAAGCCAAACTACTCTATTCTACTTGAAACTACTTTAGTCAAGATTTCTTCTTTGCTCCAGAGAAATATGTCACCTCTAAGCTGCTGTATATATCTTCTCTTCTAGTCTTTGTGCAAAGAATCCATTTACTAAGCCTTTAAAACCCTCCCCAGGAATGATGTTTTCTATGAGGTCTGGAGAAATGAGATTACTTACAATTACTGAGTTACTGTGTGATACATACTACACAAGATGCTTACTCGTGGAAAGTAGGGCTCTAACATCTGCACTGGTATTCTTTTCATTACGTCATGCTGCTTGTCAAATTTACCTTCCTTCTTTTGTAAATTTAACAAAGCAAATCATATTATCTTTATTTCCAAGTTTTTCTCCCATTTTATGCTCTAAAACCAATGGTTGTCAACTTTGAAGTTTGTGTGTGTGTGTGTCTTTAATAAACTAGGTAGACCTTGACATCTGTACATTAAAAACAGTTTACAAAGATGATACTATGGCTAGCTAAGGCTGAGAAATACTATGTTAAACTCCCAGGGAAGACAAAAATTTCTAAATTGAACTGGCAAAATTAATGATATAGCTAAATCAGTCAAACTACCTTTTAAAAACTGTTATGACAGCACACATATTGTTAAAAGGTTTGCTGCTTATATTTTTCTGAAAATATCATTAAGAAATTTAGTATTCTGGGGCTGGGAAGGTAGCTCAGTGGTAGAGTGCTTGCCTTGCATGCATGAGGCCCTGGGTTCAATTCCTCAGTACCACATACGCAAAAAAGAAAAAAGCCAGAAGTGGCATTGTGGCTCAAGTGGTAGAGTGCTAGCCTTGAGCTGAAGAGCTGAGGGACAGCGCCCAGGCCCAGAGTTCAGGCCCCATGACCGGACCCAAAAAAAAAAAGAAAAAAAAGAAAGAAAGAAAGAAAGAAATTTAATATTCTTGAGATTCAAAATGCCAGCACCATTATGGCTCACACTTATAATCCTAGCTACTCAGGAGGCTGAGATCTGAGGATCACGGTTCAAAGCCAGCTGGGACAGCAAAGTCCATGAGACTCTTTTATCTCCAATTAACCACCAGAAAACCAGAAGTGGTGCTGTGGCTAAAGTGGTAGAGCACTAGCCTTGAGCTGAAGAGCTGGGGGACAACACCCAGACCCAAAGTTCAAGCCCTACAACCAAAAGATAAATACATAAATAAATAAAGCATTCCCAACATAAAATTTTCAGTACTTCTCTTTAAATTCAACTAAGAAAATTTACTTAAAGGAATAAATGTAATTACTCTAACAACCCTTGAAATAAGAAGTAACTATTTCAGGTAACAGCCTAGATTTATGGGAAACTTTCTGAAATATTTAATTACTAGTACTAATCAGAGAGCCTATGACTTTATTTCTTTTTGAAGATTTACATGATATGTGTATATGTGCAAATATATATAATTTAAAGGCCATAGTCTTATTTTTAAAAACCATGTTTAAAAACTAATCAGAGTTAGAAATAAACTTTGAGATGAATATATGAATAGTGACTAAAAATTGCCTTCCACTTGCAAAAACCACTTATTGGTCATCTAACTGAAATCTCAGCTTTTTATTTAGGCATAACACATTGTATTTCAAGTAAATGTCTGAACCTAATGAGAAAGTTGTTTTCTCTGTTGCACATAATGTCTAGATGAATCCAAAACATGGGAACATGTACAAAGCAATGAATATTTAAATATTCTGCTTAGACTTCAGGCAGGACAAAGACTTGAATTTTAAAACTTGAAGTGTGTGTGTGTGTGTGTGTGTGTGTGTGTGTGTACACGCACCAGAAGTGTGTGTGTGTGTGTGTGTGTGTGTGTGTGTGTGTGTGTGTGTGTGTGTGTGTGTGTGTGTGTGTGTACACGCACCAGACCTGAACTTGACCGCAGGGCCTCAGTACTGTCCCTGGATTGGATTTTTTTAAAAAACTCAAGCTAGCACTCTATCACTTGAGCCACAGCTCCAATTTTGGCCTTTTGGTGGTTAACTGGAGAAAAAAAACCAGAAACTTTTTTTTGCCCAGGCTAGCTTCAAATTGTGAGTCTCAGATCTCAGCCTCCTGAGTAGCTGGGATTAAAGATGTAGAGCCACCAATGTCCTGCCTGATTTTTCTTTCTTTTCTTTTTCTTTTTTTTGTTGGTCTTGGAGCTTGAACGTAGGGCTTCGGTGCTGTCTCCGAGCTTTTTCACTCAAGGATTATGCCCTACCATTTTGAGCCACAGTGCCACTTCTGGTTTTCTGGTAGTTAAATGGCGATAAGAGTTTCACCAACTTTCCTGCCTGGGCTGGTCTAACTGTGATCCTCAGATCTCAGCCTCCTGAGTAGCTGGGATTACAGACATGAGCTCATGTCTGTAACTAAGTGTTAGCTACTAACACTTAGCTAATTTTTTTTTAAAGGAACAAAATTCAATTATAACAAGTTAAAAAAAAACAGAAAAGCAAAGAAAGAAGTCAGGTACAAGGCTGGGGAGGTGGCTCAGTGGTAGAGTGCTTGCCTTGCATGCATGAGGCCCTGGGTTCAATTCCTCAGCACCATATAAGCACAAAGAGCCGGAAGTGGTGATGTAGCTCAAGTGGTAGAGCACTAGGCTTGAGCTGAAGAGCTAAGGGACAGCACCCAGGCCGAGTTCAGGCCCCACAACTGACCAAAAAAAAAAAAAAAAAAAAGGTCAGATACTGGTAGCTCACATATGTAATCCTACCTACTCAGAAGACTGAGATCTAAGGATCATGGTTTGAAGGCAGCCCATGTAGGAAAGTCCATGAAACTCCAATTAACCACTAAAAAGCCAAAAGGGTATAGTGTTAGCCTTGAGCAAAAAAGCTCAGTCAGGAAGTGTCCAGGCCCTGAGTACATATCTCAGGATTAGCATGCACTCAAGCACATACACATACACACACACACAAGATGAGCCAGGCACTGTGGCTAATACCTATAATCTTAGCTACTTGGGAGGTTAAGAATGGGAGGATCACATTTGAGACCAGCCCTGGCAGAAAAGTTCATAAAACCCTATCTCAATCCACAGGTAGGTGCTATGGCATGCACTTATCATCTCAAGCTATATGTGAGGCTGACACTGAGAAGATCCAGGTGCCAGGCCAGCTCCAGCAGAAAAACCCTTGAGATTCCATCTCCACAGGGCAAAGCTGGAAGCTACAGCTCATGCCTCTGATCCCAGTTAAAATGGGAAGCTTTAAAGTCAGTGGGAAGTCTCAACATGATGCCTAGTTGAGAAGCAGGAATAACCAGTGAAATCTAGGCTGAAGGCATGGTTCAGTGATATTGCACTGCCTAGGAAGTATGAGGCCCTGAGTTCTGGCCCTAATATCCCCGCACCCACCCACCAAAAAAAGAGTTAAAATCTCTCACTCTCTTTTTACTGAGGTCTGAACTCAGGGCTTTGTACTAGCTAAGCAGACACTCAACTACTTGAGCCTGCCAGACCTTCTTACTCTGATTATTTTAGAGATAAGGTTTTACTTTTTGCCTAGGCCATCGTGAACCTTCATTCTATTTACACGTCCTATTTTAGATGGGGTGACAGTCTTGCCCTGTTGAGATGAGGTATTATGAACTTTTAGTTTTTTACTTTTTATATTTTCTTTTATTAGCATCAATTAGTTGTATAAGGGGGGTTACATTTTGACATGTACATGTACATTCACAATGTATCTTGGTTAGACTTACCCTCTCCATCAATCTCCTCCTTTCCCCTTTCCCCAAGTCAATCTCCATAAGCTCCATTGTTCTGGTTTCACATATGCACAGAACATATTCTGACCACATTCATCCTCCTTTACCCTGTTCACTTTCACTTTCCCCATCCCCATGCCCCAGTCATTCCAGCTTTCAGTGAGTTTTGCTATCTTCATTCATAGGTGTACTATACTTTCTGCATTGTTCATCTTTTAATATGCTCATTCCTTTCCCCCTCTATCACCTTCAAACAGTCACACAATTGTTCTCCATCTTCTCTCTGAGCAGATAGATATGTGCATACATGCATGTATATAACTGTATGTATACATATATATATATATATATATATATATATATGATCCTCTAATTTATGTATACATTTATCTTTTCAGTTTACCATCTACTTATGAGGGAGAACATGAGACTTTAGACTTTTTCCCAGACTGGTCTGGAACTATGTTCTTCCTGATCTCAGTCTCCTGCATAGCCAGGATAACAGGCATGTGTTAGTGCACCCAGCTATCTGTTGAGATCAGTCTCTTAACTTTTTGCCCAGGCTGGCCTCAAATGGAGATCCTCCTGAACTTCCAAGTAACTAGCATTATAGTGGTGGGCTACCAACAAATTGTTTTCTTAAGTAACAAATTTAATGCTTAAATTCACTCTAAATCCACTAGTAAATTAGGGTTTTATATTTATTGGTAATCACTAGACATTTTATCTTTATTTTGATCATATAAATGTAGTCTCCACTACATTTATCTATCTGGAAGATACTATTTTATATACTTGGTAGTGATAGTATACCGTCACAGAAGCAAACTGAGATAGATTAATTTTTTTTTAATTTACATGTTTTTGCTTTTCCTAGTTAATTTTACTGGCTCTACCAATACCAAGTTTCATAGTCTCACGTTTTCCCTCATAGGTGGACAATAAACCTAAAAGATAAATGTATACATAAATTACAGAGGATACATATACATGCATATATGCACAGAAAAAAAGAGGAGAATGTGTATATAATTGTGTGACTGGGGGTGCTAGAGAGGGGAAGGAATGAGAATATTAAAAGATGATCAACACAGAAATATAACACACCTATGAATATACATCTTTCCAAACCATCAAATAAGCACTGTGTAAGATTACTTGATTACATATTTGTCCATCAGTAGTACTTATCTGATCTTCTTTCTTTCACTTTTACAGAGATACTTGAAAACAAACTGCAAATTTCTTGAACTAAATTGTCAAGTTAGTAGCATAGTCTGCCCTCTATAACCATAAGTTCTTCATGTGAAAAAAAATCAAACAACTGAGTATTAGAAATAAGGAAAAACGTGCCTGTACTGAAAAACATTTAAAAAGCTTTCTTGTAATAAACAAAATAGTATATGAATTATTTATACAGTATCTACATTGTATTAGGTATTCTAAATATTATTTAGATGATTTATATTATGTGGAAGAAAGTGCTTAGATAATAGGAAAATAGTAACATTATTTTTATGGGAATTGAGTTTTTATAGATTTTTGGTAACTGTATGTATGGTAGGCAGTAGTATCCTTAAATTCTCCATGAATGCTGAGGGAAAGCTTATGCAGGCTGTCTCCTTATTCAACATTCTGTAAACATGTACCTATGGTTCATAATTACTAGACTGTAGGGCTCCCAGGTTTATCCAGCCAAATCAGTTGTCTGCCAAATCCTTTCACTTGAATTTCCTATGACATTAAACTGAATTTAACAACAACACAGCTCAGGGGGTTAGGAATCAGATGGAGGGAGGTACAGTTCAGTGATGGATGCCTGGTAAGTATGCACAAGGCACTAAGTTCAACACCAGCACCACCAAATCACAACAAACTAACAAAAGACGACATAGAAAAAAGGTGGTACTGGTAGCTCCTTTCTATAATCCTAGCTGACATCTAAGGATCGTAGTTTAAAGTCAGACAGGAGAAGGAAAGTCCACAAGGTTCCAACTAACCATCAGAAAAGCCAGAAGTGGAGCTGTGGCTCAAGTGCTAAGAGTGCTAGGCTTGAGCAAAAAAGCTCAAACATGCCCCTCCCTACACTCCCCCCCCCCCCCCCCCCCACGAATAGATCTCAAACTCTTCTTATACCTTTGTCCTCTTCCAGGGTTCTTTAACTCAATGAAAGACTAAATCAGAAGCATAAGAGGTATATTTGATAAAACTCTTCACAGTCCATTATCTCTAATATTTATATATACATATAAATATTATATTATATTAAATATATACATACATTATATATTTATATATGCATATGTATGCATGCATCTATCTATCTACCTATCTATCTATCTATTTTTAACAGTCCTACAGTGTGAACTCAGGGCCTGGTTGCTGTCTACCTGTCTACCTACCTACCTACCTACCTACCTACCTACCTACCTACCTACCTACCTACCTATCTATCTATCTATCTATTTTTAACAGTCCTACAGTGTGAACTCAGGGCCTGGTTGCTGTCCCTGAGCTCATTTTTGCTGAAGGCTAGCACTCTACCATTTGAGCCACAGCTCCACTTCTGAAGTTTTGGTAGTTAATTGGAGATAAAAGTTTCTGGACTTTCCTGCCTGAGCTGGCTTTGAACCATGATTCTTAGATCTCAGCTTCCTAAGTAGAATTACAGCGTGAGTCACAAGGCACGCAGCTCTAAAGAAAGTTTTTAGCTTGTTTGTGAGAGACAGAGAGCAGGAAGGAAGGGAGGGAGGGAGGGAGGGTTTTAACTAATGAATCTCTTAAATACACAGTATCTCCAGCTCTGACTTTAAATTGTCATCATCATCTAGAGTACTCTCTCCAGTATTAATCATTTACAACCCAAGCAATCTTTTTAAAAGTCAAATATGGACAAATAAAGATGTTTTCGAAGTGTTTATTGGACATAGCCCTCAATGTCACAGTTATCCCTAAGGTCATACAGTTAGCTCCTTTACTACCTGTTTTAATGTTCTTAGCCAGGCTTCCCTTCAGTAAGAGACAGACAACATTCTCTTATGCCACAGTCTTTCACTTGAATTACTCTTGCCTGAAACAATCATGTACATTCATCAATTTTTAGGTGAGGGATCAAGCTTTATAACATCTTTGTTTGAGGGGGGGGAGGGGTCCAGTCGTTGGGCCTGAACTCTGGGCCTGGGTGCCGTCCCTCAGCTCTTCAGCTCAAGGCTAGCGCTTCTACCACTTGAGCCACAGCGCCACTTCCGGCTTTTTTCTTTCTGCTTATGTGGTGCTGAGGAATGGAACCCAGAGCCTCGTGCATGCAAGGCAAGCGCTCTACCACTGAGCACCTTCCCAGCCCCTTTCTAACATCTTCCCAAGTCCTCCTATACATATTTTTTTCCGTATGTAAGAATTGTAGTAAGTTATCATTTGTATTGAAATAATTCAGAAAATTGCTGTTCAAACTGTACATGTCATGAAAAACATATCAAGACGCTTAAATATAATCTGTGATTTAAAAACAAACAGCCTTCTCCCACCCCCCAAAAACTAATGTATTTAGTAATCTAGAACAATAAAATGAATCTTACATTTCTTTTCTATAAAGTCAGTGTTCATTCTAGAGTAGCACAGTCCAACTGAAACATAAAAACTATACTCACAAATTTAAATTTTCTAGTAGTTACATTAAAAGAAAAATTAATAGAAGTTGTTTTCTATAATCATATGTACCTGTATCTATCATTTGTATGTATATATTTTACTTAACCCAAAGTATTAATTATTCCCCCTTTGGAGAAAGGGTCTCACCAGCTAACCTACAGTGGTGCCCAACTAATGGTCATTCTGAATAAGTGAAATTACAGGAAGATACCACCACCACCCCACCTGCTTTAAAGTACTATTTTACCATGTAATCAATATAAAACATTATTAATATAGTTCACATTAGATTTTTTTAATCTGTATGCACTTTACACTTTTATATGGACTAGCTTCATTTCAAATACCACATGTGCTTAGTGATATTGTATTACACTTACTATAGAAGATAAATCTGTATTTCTTACAGATTCAGTTACTGTTTTTGTTGTTATTGTTATTGTTTTGTGCTGGTCCTGGGGCTTAAACTCAGGGCCTGAGTTTTTATGTTCAAGTGCTCTATCACTTGGGCCACAGCTCCACTTCCAGCTTTGTGGCCATTAATTAGAGACAAAAGTCTCACAGAGTATCCTGCCCATGCTACCTTCAAACTGAGATCCTAAGATCTCAGCCTCATGAATAGCTAGAATTACAGGGAGCTACCAGCACCTAACAGAATTGGTTTTTGTTTTTCTTTTTTGGTGCTTGTACTGGGGCTTGAACTAGGTCCCTCAGCTTTTCTTTTGTGTTTAAGGCCAGTGCCCAGCTAGAACCAGTTACTTCAAAAAAGAACATGTACTAAGAAAGTATAACTTCAGCAGGGCAAGAAATGGAGATGTTTACCTCCAATTAACCACTTAAAACCCAGAAGTGGAACTGTGGCTCAAAAGTGTGTAGAGCCCTACCCTTGAGGCAAAACAAAACAAACCTCAGAGACAGCGTCCAGGCCCTGAGCTCAAGCCCCAATACAAACACACAAAAATATACAAATAAAAACAGACAAAACCACCACTGGAAAAACACAGTGAGAAATGGCAAAATAACCTGAAACTACAGAGTCATTAATTTTTTTTTTGGCGGGGGGGGTCCGGTCGTGGGGCCTGAACTCTGGGCCTGGGCACTGTCCCTCAGCTCTTCAGCTCAAGGCTAGCACTCTACCACTTGAGCCACAGCGCCACTTCCGGCTTTTTTCTTTTTTGCTTATGTGGTGCTGAGGAATCGAACCCAGGGCCTGAAGCATGCAAGGCAAGCGCTCTACCACTGAGCCACCTTCCCAGCCCCGTCATTAATGTTTTATAGATCCTACTAACATGAGAAAACAGTACATAAAAGAAAAACTTACATGATTCATACATGGGTACATGTGTGTATGACACACATATTTACTGATGAGAGAATCAAATGTAAATGGTTTTCACTTTCTCTTTGTAACACAATGATGAGTGGTATTTCCCTTCTATTATTCCTTTTAACAGCAATAAATTATTATTATCATTATCACTAATTAATCAGTGCTAAGAGTTTGAACTCAGGGTCGTACACTTGATTAGCTGGAGTGTTTGCTTGGCTGGCAATCAACCACTTGAGCCATCTTCCAGCTTGTCTTTCTGTTAACTGGAGATAGAGACAAACCCTAGGAAACTGAACCCAGGGGCCCTGCACATGCTAAGCACTCACTCTATCACTGAGCTACACACACAGCCTTGACAGACCTACTTTCAAATCTTACTCTTCTGGATCTCAGCCTCCTGAGTAGCTAGGATTACAAGTATGAGTTATCAGTGCTCCTTTCAACTTTTATTACTGAATGCTACTTTGTGCCAGACATTAAAACAGATGGGTTCTTGCAATCATGAGCCATACTACAGTTTTCAAATTTTTCTAGAATGCTATCTTTCATAAGTTTAATAACCAGAAAAATATAGTATAGAGTAGATAATTTAAGCATATTTCTAAATTTGAATATAGCCTGAAACATTAGTTTAAATGACTAAACAAATCAATCTTTAAAATAGTATGCATAAGATTTCATTTTGGCATAAATACACACATATAAATATATTAAAGATGTATGGAAAAATATTTACTATTATATAAACTATTAACAGTGAGAATTCTATTTTTGTTTTTGTTTGTTGGTATTGGGCTTGAACTCTGGACCTGGGCACTGTCCCTAAGCTCTTCAGCTCAAGGCTAGTGCTCTATCACTTGAGCCACAGCACTACATCCAGTTTTCTGGTGGTTAATTGTAGATAAGTCTCATAGACTTTCCTGCCTGGGCTGTTTTGAACTCAGTTCTCAGCCTCCTGAGTAGCTAGGATTAAGGCGTGACCCACCAGCGCCTGGTGAGTTTTATTTTAAAATGTGCCTTTTCCTTTTTTATTTTCCACAATGCTTTTTGTTTCTGTAAAAGACTATTTTTTAAAAATTATATATACATATATGTGTATATACACACACACACATATATATATATATATATACACACATCACTATTCACTCAGCGTCTACTATATGCAAAACTGAGCAAAAGGAGTCATAAACTTAATGAAACTTACAATTAATTAAGGGAACTAATTCAACAGGACAGTAAACTTAAATATACAAATTAAAATTTAGCCATCAAGATTCTAAAAAAAAGCTCAATCACACTTGATTGGGAAGGGAGAAATGGTGAAAAGAAGTAGTTTCATGAAAGAGAACAAATTTGAAGTGAGAAAAATTAAATAGTAGGGGAAAAGATAAGCACCAAAGATCTAGCATGAAGCCATTATAAAGGCACAATAAGACCTGTCATTGAGTCTGGTTAGAATACAGGACAGGGCTGAGCACCCTGGGTCAAAACTAATCCCATCTAATTAGGAGGTGGAGTTTAGGAGGATCACAGCTGGAGGCTAGACCAGGCAAAAAAGTAATGAGATACCAATTTTAGCAGAAAATCATGATGGTGCTACACTGCATGCTTACTGCCGGGGAGGGAGTGAGGAGGGGGAATAAGGGGAACAGGAGGATTGCAATGTGTCCCAGGCAAAGAATCTATCTAGCAATAGTAAGCAAGAGGCCCTGAGTTCTAAACTCAGTACTGGTCCCATCCCCAGGTAGGACAACTAAAGGGAGTAGGCTGTGGGCTGGAATAACAGTGTGGCAGCTTTCAATTTTCAGAAGGAAGTGCTTCTGTAAATGTTTTGAATTTAGCAATGGAGAGATAGACATTTCCAATTCAAGTAATTGTTCTACCACCTCTTATTACCTCTATTGATACCCCCTTAGTTCTAGCCACTAGAATCTTGGAACTGGTAACACCGTAAACACCTTTAAATTGAGTATTTCTGCTTCCACTCTTTTATTCCTGGTCTACGTTTCTAAACATCAGCCATATAGCTCCTTTTATTTGAGGAGATGCTGGGGATTAAACCGAGGGTTTTGCATGTGGCAAGTATATTCTACCACTGACAGACAGACAGACAGACACAGATTGAGGGGGTTGGGGGAATAATGGGCATTGAACTCAGGGCCTCCTGCTTAGTTGGCAGACACTCAACCATTTCAGCCATACTCCCAGCCTTTCTGCTTTAGTTATCTTTTAGGATAGGATCTGGTATTTTGGGCCCAGCTGGGACCATGATATTGTTCACAATTCCACAGGAAATTAGTCTCCCTAAATTTTTATGCTGGTCTCAAACCACAATCCTCCTGTTCTCTCCTCCCAAAGTCCTTCTGACAGCATTAATTATCTCACACCTTTACTCAAAAACCCTGCAGTTATTTCTCATTGCACATAAATTTAAGTCACTAGACTTTTTTTTATAAGGTATCTCCAACATTTTGCACTCACCTCTAATACTGATTTTATCCCTACTTCTTATTTGCTCATTCTACTCTAAATACGTCAGATTTCCCTGCCATAGATAGTTTGACTAATCTGCCTCTAACACTTTTAATTTGTTCTGTTTCCTTCAGGTTTTAAGCCTTCTCTAACCCTATCCTTCATTAAACAGAAACTTCCACTAATTCTCTCCAACCTCAGACTATCCCTAACCCAAAGTGGAAAAGGGATATTCCCATACTGTACAAACTGATTCTTTTTTCTTCATATTAACTTCATCTGTAATTTTTTTTCTTCTTTATCAGCTTGAACTTAGGCCTCATGCTCACTCAACTTGTGTATCTGGCTGGCACTCTACCACTTGACCCATTTCTCTAGCTCTGTTCCTTGTTGGTTATTTTGGAGATAGAGTCTCAAAGTCTTTTCTGCCTGGGCTGGCTTGGATCCTCTCAATCTCAACCTCCTGAGTAGCTAGCTAGGGTTCCAGGTGTGACCCACCACTGCAATCTTATTGCTATTATTTTCTGTCCCAAATACATACAAGCCTGCATGTTTGTGCATGTGTGTATGCGTGAACACATACACATGAAAACAAAGATCTAAGAGGACAGAGATTGTTTGTTCATTTCAGTATCCTAGCACCCAGAAGAGTCAATCATAGCAGTGTTCAGTACACTCTTGTAAGAAAGAAAGGGAGACGATAACATGGTGATAGCAGTTATTTCATTGAAATACCTTGTAACATGCTACATTTATGTGAATATAATCTATAGAAAATCTATCCATTTACTACATAATTTTCCACTAATACAGTGCTTGTAAATTAAGCTCTAAACACATAGACTTTTAATCTATTAGCAATTTATCTTTAAAAAGCTTACCTTTAAGTTATTATTTGGAATGAGGGAAGTTGTGAATTGTAAGAATAGATGTGCATTTGTTTTCCTTCTCTTTTCACTTCTCTGGAACCAATGAGCAATGAATCCTCATGGCCCCTCTTCCTCTCCAACTGAATAGTTTCTGACCTTTTCTCTTTCCCACAGAATTAACCTAGTCAGGATACCAATAGGGTATGGCCAGAAATACAAACTCTGCTGAGTGCTGGTGGCTCATGTAACCCTAGCTACTCAGGAGGTTGAGATCTGAGGATCATGCCTCAGCCCAGGCAGACTCTTATCTCAAATTAACCACCAGAAAACCAGAAGTGGTTCTGAGGCTCAAGTGGTAGAATGCTAATCTTGAGCTGAAGAGCTATGGGGCAATGCCCAGGCCCCATAACCAACAAAAAAAAAGGGGGGGGGGAGGAAATGCAACCTCAGTAGTTATAGAGGGTGTTAAGATGGTGGTAGCAATTAGAGGGGAGCCAAGGCAAGAGAAGTTAATTCAGAGAAACCTGGAGAAACTAACTGTTTTTTTCCCCTCTCAATACGGGTCGGAAACTTGAGGGACTTAAGCATGTTAGCCAAGCACTCTCCACTTGAGCTGCTTAAGTCCTCCACTACACTCTCTTCTATTTCTTGAGATAAGAGTATGTAGCCCAGGCTCAGCTCAAATTGGAGATCCTCCTGCCTCTACCTTCTGAATGTTGGGATTATAAGCGTACACCACCATGCCTGGCTGCTATTTTTCATTCAAATATGTTTAAGGTAGAAGCTTTTAAAATACAAAACAACACTAACTTCTTCCCTGTTCTCTTCTGAAACAATGCTGACAGACATGTCATGCTAACATGTTTTGCAGTTCAACACCTAAACTTTAAATATTACCATGAAAGATTTCAAGCATATAACAAAGCATGGTGGTGAGTGAATAATGAAGTACCTACCATGCAATTGTTTTTGTTTTTGTTTTGTTTTACCAAATATACTTGATTTTTTTCTAAAGATTCATTCTAAATTTTACATGTTCTAAAACCATATAAATGATCTATTATATCCTTACTCTGTAACTTACCAGTTGTTTTCTTTAGGCAATTTACTATCTCTGTGCCTCAGTTTCCCCTGGAAAGAAATGGGGACAGCACTACCTATTACAGTCTGTGAGGATTAAATGAATTAATATACTGCATAGAAAGCATTTTAAAAAGTATCTTCCTGAGCTGGGATTGTAGCTCAGTGACAGAGCGGTTGCCTAACATGTGAGGGGCCTGAGGTTTCCTCTGCAGCACAAACAAAAACAAAAACAAAACAGGAAGTTTCTTGTTCATGGGAAGCAGTGCATATCATGTTAGCAATAAACATACAAATTTGTAAAAGGACCTGTGATTATGTGTGTCTATCTATAAACATATGCTAAGAAAAGTGTAAGTACAAAAATGTTATGTGTAAAATCCATATAATGCCAGATGTTTTCAAACTTTCTTTAAAACCAAATTACGAAGTTGAAGCTGAAAAGGCTCCCTAGCCTGTATATAGAGGAATTGAAGGTACTAACAATAGAGAGAAAAAGCTTTTTTGTTTAATTTACAAACGAGGTAACATTAAAATCAAATATAAATTTTTGGCCTAACTAATTCATGATGATTTTTAAAATATCTAAATACTTTGAAGCCTTCTTTTATGTGATTTGAGAGGAGGGTTAGGAGACAAGGGAAATTTCCTTAGTGAGATGCTACTGAAAGACTGCCTGTTAAGCACTATTTTTCTTGTGTTTTTTTTTAACTAAGCAGAATAAAATTTTAAAATGTTTTAAAAAAGGATTCATTTAGATTATATAATTTTTATAAAAACTGGATTCAGTAGAATTTGGCAATGCAACACATTAGCTTAGTTTTGCATAGGACCATTATCATTTTAGTGTCTAGGTAAAGAGATCAGAAAACGTCAAAACTTTAGTGTCCTACATACTATCTGGAATCCAGTCAATTTCTTTCAAGAGATTTTTTTAATGACGTGTATTTATATGTGTGTGTGTGTGTGTGACTGAAGACAAATTGATCTAATTCAATACACAGAGAAATAGCTATATTTAATGAGTATCTAGTAGGCATCATTTACTGGTCTAGAAATTTTTATGCAGGATCTTGGACGGCAAGTGAAAGATCTTCATGGAGAAAACTTAGAAGATCACCACAGATATCTTGTTGAAACATGTATACTTCTGCAAAGTGCTAGAAACGACTAGTACAAAGGACAACATTTAAGCCTGGTGAAACAAGTAAGTCGTAAGTAAACTGTGCTAACTACTTCAAAGCGGTGGAGTTGAAATAATTGTTTCACCTAGAGTTTTCCAAGTATTCACCCAGCTAAACTGAAAGCAACAATTAAATGTAACAAATGTAACATCAAACTGCGAACCTCTCCCCAAGCGGGGTGGAGAAAAAAAAAAAAACCCACAACAACAACAACAAAAAAACTCGGATTATGAGAAGTAGCCCGTGGAAAAGTTTTGTGTAAAAAAATGTACTTCTTCTCAAGTGAGCATTTCGAAACGGAACTAACGCTTCCATCCCTTCCCCCTCCCTCCAGTAAAATATTTACAACTTAAAAAGAGTCCTCCCTGCAACCCCTAAAGAAGACGGGAAACCAAGGAATGACTTGAATACACTGACAAGGAGACCACAACTATTCTCACCGTTCTCCAAAGGGAGAAAGAACCCAACACACTCACCCTCTGACCCTGCCCTGAGCAAGAAAAGGCGCAGCACCTGCCAAGCCGGACGCGTAAAGAATAATGGCTCAACTTTCAGACGTAGATGGTTTCTGGAGGAGTTCAAGGAGAGATCAGAAAAAGTCTCCCGCCTCCGCGCCCCCCAAAAGACGATGTCAGTCTGGGGGCGGGGGGGGGGGTCGTCTCCGCTGCTGGCGGGTGGATTCCAAACCCGCGGGGCTCGGCCCCCTCCGGTCGCGGCCGGCCTGGGGCCTCGGCGCCGCGGGCAGTGTTTACACCTGTCACGAGGGAGGGGAGGGGTGGGGGGTAGGGAGAAGGAGGAAGCCCGTGCAAAGCCCCAAACTTCTCCACAGCTCCCGGGAAGCGGCGGGCGGGTGGCGGCGGCAGGCCAGGGCGAGTCCGCGGCGGCAGGACCGGGATGGGCTCCAACTCCCCCGATCGGAGCCTGCGAGGGCGAGCCCGGACCGTGCCGTGCGCTTTCAGGCGCCGCCAGCGGCGTCCCCTCGCCCGCCGCGTAAAAGAGCAGAGCCCGAAGCCCGCAGGCCCGCAGAGCCGGCTCGGTCCCGCGTCCCCGGTTCCGCGGCGGGCAGGTGCTTCAGGCCAGGGCGAGGAGCCGGCTGGTGGGCCGGGCCGGGTCCCCGCACCCTCTCACCCCGCGCGGCTGGGGGAGCGGAGCGGCCGCGTTTACCTGGCTCGTCCGGGGCGGCCGCGATGGGCATGGCTCAGGGGCCCGGGGAGGAACTGGCTCCCCGGGGAAGGACCGGCTACTCGGACGTAGAGCTGGCGAGAGCGGAAGGCAGGCTGTCCCCAGCCCTGTCAGCGCAGCAGCGCCATGGACGCCCACCCGGAGTTTCAGCGCTGCCGCGGGACCCCCATCCCACTACCCTCCGCCCTCTTCCGCCGCCGCCTCCTCCGCCTCCTCCTCCGCGGAGACCCCCGCCCACTCCACACACTCTCCCATCATGCAGCGGGGGAACCGCTGCCGCCGATACGTCACTTCCGGGCGCAGGTGGCTAGGTCGGGGCCGGGCGCTGGTGGGTGCGGAGGGTTGGGGAGGGGAGGAGGACACTAGGGGAATTGGTGTCACCGAACGCTTACCCCTGCGCAGGCGCCGTAGCGCCGAACGTCGGCCGCCATTTTGGGTGAGGGCAAACTGCCCTTTCCTTGTGAGTCACTGAAGTGTTAGAGATTGACGTCCGCCCGCCCGCCCGCCCTCCGCCGCCCGCGGAGTCGCTGCCGGCTGCGGGGCACCGACGCTCTCCAGCCTGGTTTGCCGTTAGGGTTCAGCCCGGGACCGAGTGGTCTCCCCCAAATGAAACCAAAACAATCAGAGGTTTGGGAATACAGAAGCAGATCCCCACCAAAAGAAAACAGCCACAAAAACCCTGCAGGGCCGCGTTCATCAGACTCTCCACGCTAGAGTCCCTTTTGTTTTCTTGTAAGCCAGCCGGAGAGGAATCTGACCGTCCACAAATAACAAAGAGGTGATGGCGAGACCCAACGCAACAAGAGGACGCGGCGTCTCTGACTTTGCTAACGAACGGCGCCGGGGGTCTTCCTCCACCGGGCTTCCATCAACTCGAGCATCTCCCGGCACTGCTCCGGCAGAGGTCACGCCAGATGCTTTTCCAGCGCCCGTCCTGCCCGGGCAGTTGATTTGTGCACTCTCACCCCCCTTTCCCCTCCTGGGTTATGACTCTGTTAGATACTCTCCCCCACCCCGCCCCGGTACGCACGGGGGCCGGGGGGGGGGCGGGGGGAGGCTGCTGGGTTGTTCCTGCAGCAGATGACGGGTGAGGACTCTACCGTACAAACCAGAACCCGCCGGCTCCGCTTTCTGCCCACGTGTGCCGAGCCTCCGCATCCATAATCTCAATGATTTAAAATAGTTCCCACACAGCAAAACTCAGCCACGGGGTGGCGGGGGTGCGGGGGGAACAGGACAGAAAGCTACCGTTCATCCTAGACAAGTGTCCGTCCCTCCCTCTGAGGGAAGGAATTCTGTACGTCGGGGACAGAGCAGGACAATAGCAGTTGATCACGGTTTAGCCCGCTATCGACAGTCTCCTAGACAAATTAACTTGGAGCACGAACACAGACCTGCGCTGGTGCTTTTGCAACTCAAGTCGCTGCAAGATACACGGAGGCCGTATCACTTTAAATTAGGGTACCAATTGCTTTGTGGTGGTGCTGGAGGTGTGTGTGCGCGCGCGCGCGTGCTGTTTTGTTATTGCTCAGTCACGAAAGTGACAAAATCTACAAGGGCTTGTCAAATTTATCCCTATTGTATTTCGCCCCCTGCTGGTTCGTTCTTGTGCAAACTTGAAATATATATATGCATACACACACACACACACACACACACACACACACATACATATATGTCACTATAAGTGTTTATTGACCGGGAAGAAACAAAAATATTTATGTGTGTGTAGAAACTGGAAATGAATTTATTTTGAATAAGCATGCTTGTTTTTGTTTAATAACTCTACTAAAGAGAAATTTTGAGATAAGAGCATATGACAAGATCCTAAGGCAGACGACACTAAGAAAATGCTTAAATAAATGAACTTTAAACTGAAATACTAATAACATTACAAAGGAAACCTTGCTTTTGGGGAAAAGTCTTCCTGATTTCATAGATGATGTACAATTACAAAATTATTTTTGTAAATTATTTGTCACTTTTATTTACTTAAGAATAATTTAAAAATCTGTAAATTGAATAGCTATTTGACTGACTTGTGAATACTGAATACAATCAGCCAGTAATTTAATACTCTTACAGGTAATTCTGAAAACAACCTTCTAATGTCTACAAAATTGGGTTACAAAAAAGCCTGTGAATGCTTTTAACATGATAAGTATATGGTTACATTCTCATTAAAATCCATTGCATTTGATGTCAATCAATAGTGTTGTTTTACCTTTTAAATATATGATTATAACTGTATTACCTGACATTTGACATCAAGAAAAATAATAAAATGATGTTATTATTTGTTGTTTCTATTTCTTTCTCCTGCATAGATTTTTTTTATAAAATTGTAATTATAAGTAGATTCTGTATCCCTGATTTTCACCTAATATTGTATTGTCTTTCCACCTATTGTATAACATCTTATAAAAGCTGTTTTAGTGGCAACATCATAGTCAATGGAATAGACAACATGATTTATCTATTATCCTATTAATGAATATTTCCCATTTTAACTAATACTTTGATGAAAAATTTTATATGTAACTTTGCCTAATTTTTCTCACTATAAAATTACTGAGCTTGGGGGCTGGAATGTGGCTTAGTGGTAGAACACTTGTCTAGCATGCATTAAGCCCTGGGTTTCATTCCTCAGTACCATATAAACAGAAAAAGCCAGAAGTGGTACTGTGGCTCAAGTGGTAGAATGCTAGTTTTGAGCAAAAGGAGCTCAGGGACAGTGCCCAGGCCTGGGGTTCAAGCCCCAGGACACACAAAAAAATAAAATTACTGACCTTGGTGTTGATGGTTAATACTACATCGCTAAGCTAGTTGGGAGGTAGAAATCAGAAAGATCGTGGCTCGGACTGGGAAGATGGCTCAGTGGTAGAGTGCTTGCCTTGCATACATGAGGCCCTGGGTTCGATTCCTCAGCACCACATAAGCAAAAAGAAAAAAGCCGGAAGTGGCACTGTGGCTCAAGTGGTAGAGCGCTAGCCTTGAGCTGAAGAGCTGAGGGACAGTGCCCAGGCCCAGAGTTCAGGCCCCACGACCAGACCCAAAAAAAAAAAAAAAAGATCAGGGTTCCAGGGCCCCTGGGCAAAAAAGTTTGAGAGTCTATCTACAAGTGTTAGTGTACACCCAAAGTCCCAGCTATTGGAGGAAGTGTAAGTAGGAGGATTGTGACAGGCTGACAGGAAAAGGAAAGACCCTATCTCAAAAATAGCCAGAACAAAAAGGGTAGAGATATGGCTCAACTGGTAGAAGGCCTGCTGCCCTAAGTTCAAACCACAGTACTGCCCCCCACAAAAAACCCTAATCACTTACTGATGCTAAGAATGTTTTAAAGATATTTTATCATGTCATATTTTCCTAAAAATTGTACCAATATGTAAGGCCATCAGTAAAGTCAGGAGTGTATTAATTTTTTTTTAATTTTATTTATTTTTTTGTGAACATACTGTACAGAGGGGTTACAATTACATGGGCAGGATAATGCGTATATTTCTTATCAAGCATTTCAGCCTCCTCCTTTGT
Source organism: Dipodomys spectabilis (assembly GCF_019054845.1). Taxonomy (NCBI): domain Eukaryota; kingdom Metazoa; phylum Chordata; class Mammalia; order Rodentia; family Heteromyidae; genus Dipodomys; species Dipodomys spectabilis. The sequence goes on from NW_024870818.1 coordinate 2,904,167, forward strand.
TTACCCTTCACATCCCTTCCCTACCTCCCCCCTACCCCCCCCCCCAATTTCCCCCCCCCCCCCCACCAACATTGTAAAGCTCATTTTCAACATGACCTTGTACTTCTCATTGTTGCAACAGGTCCACCTGTATCCTTAAACGACTTGTTTTTCCCCATCTCCTCCACAAGTTATACTGACATCAAATATAGTGAAAGCAGGGGTTATACTGTGGGGGAGGGACATACAAAGCAACAAAGAGATAATCTTATAAATGCGTTAGAAACCAATGCATGAAATAAAAAAGCATTAAAATACATATCTAAGGGTTCATTTTCCTAATATCACATTATCTGATCTTTTCCGCTTGACTCATACATATACTAGATACTGCAAATAAGGGAAACCATGGGACCTATGTTTCTTTGGGTCTGGCTTACTTCACTTAATATAATTTTTTCCAAGTTTTTCCATTTCCTACCAAATGAGGCAGTGTCATTCTTTCTGATGGAGGCATAGAATTCCATTGTGTATATATGCCACATTTTCTTGATCCATTCATCTACTGAGGGGCATCTGGGTTGGTTCCATATCTTAGCTATGGTAAATAATGCTGTAATAAACATAGTTGTGCTGGTAGCTTTAGTGTGGTCTTGTTTGTAAACATTTGGGTAAATGCCCAAAAGTGGGATTGCTAGGTCATAGGGGAGCTCTATGTGAAGTCTTTTCAGGAACCTCCATACTGCTTTCCAAAGTGGTTGAACAAGTTTACAGGAGTGTATTAATTTTTACCATCTCTTCTGCAGCAATGAATAGTGATTAAAAGAGAAAAAAACCACTAGAGTAAAATGCAAAAGAACTTAATTCACATTGTATTATATAAGAAATCAAGCAAGCAAGTGCCAAGTTCTAAAATATGTGATATTCTGGAAAGGCAATATAACAGACCTGGATCTATTTTCACCATGGTTTTGTATAAATTACTTCAGCTTGATTGACTTCAGTTTCCTTATAAATCTACGAGAAGGTGGAGCTAGACCATAGCTTCTCAACATTCACTGGGCAAGAACTATTTAGCACATGTAAGTCCTCAAGAATATGGACAAAACTTGGGCCCTTTCGATGTAAGTCCTCAAGAATATGGACAAAACTTGGCCCCTTTCGATAGAAAACACAGACACTGAAATCTCTAGACTCTTAAAGGTCAGTCATGAAACAGGTTCAGTGAGCCAGGGCTTAAGAAACCTGCTAGTGCAGGGTGTGGTGTGATAATGCATGCCTGTAATCCCAACTACTTGGGAGGTAGGAGGCTAATGGGCAGAACACACAAAACCCTAGCTGAGAAACAAAAGGAAAGCAAAAGGGGCTGAGAGCAGGACCTTAAGTGGTAGAGAGCTTAAGTACAAGACCCTTAGTATAAACACCAGTACTGCCCTTCCCCAATAAAGGAAGAAAAGTAAACAAAATTTCAGAATGAGTAAAATAGGTTGTGTATTTACTATGTGGTTTTATGCCAATGTATTCTGACTTATGGATGCACATTTTTAATAAAATATAAAAATACAGATCAGAAGGATGTACACCAAATTTATTAAGGCCTATTATGTATCAAGAAGTACTAAAGAGAGCATCTGTAATGCATGATATTTTACATTTTAAAAAAGATTTGAAGAAAGGAAACTATAATGTCAGGCACATATGTAATTTACAATTTTCCAGTAGCTATATTTTTAACTTAAGTAAAAAGAAATAGGTGAAATTGGTTTTCATAATGCATTTTATTTAATCAAATATCTAAAATAGTTTGGCATGAAATACCTTTAAATTATTAATAAGATAATTTATATTATTTACAATACACTAGAAGGATTGCTTTAACATGCAATAAATATCTTTAAATTATTAAGTAGGTAACTTACATTATTTTGGTACTAGGAATTCAAAATCCTGTGTATAAATTCTACCAATAGCACATGAGCACATACCATATTACATAGGGGTTTTGTGATAGCCATTTTAATGTATTAGTAAGAGGAGTCAATTTAGGTTTGAAACCTCTTTCCCCTAAGTCTAGGAAATATCTTTGAGGTTCTTTAGTTAAATGTTATATATCAATGCCAATTCTCATCCTTTACCCCAGGGGCCTATCCTCCACATTTTAATCCTTAGAAAGTTTTATAAAATTTGGTGGACATAAAATTCAAGCTTTTGAAACTTTTGCTGCACTAGAGCATTGCCTTTGTTAAAAAAAAAAAAAAAAAAATCTACATGTAGCCAGGTGCTGGTGGCTCAGGCCTGTAATCCTAGCTACTCAGGAGGCTGAGATCTGAGGATCATGGTTTGAAGCCAGCTAGGACAGGAAAGTCCGTGAGACTCTTTCTTATCTCCAATAAACTGCTCAAAGAAAGTGAGAAGTGGCACTGTGGCTCAATTGGTAGAGTGTTAGCCTTGAGCACAAAGAGGCTCATGGATAGCACCCAGGCCCTGAGTTCAAGCCCCAGGACCAGAAAAAAAAAAATTATACATATCTTCCTTTTTTTGTAACTCTACATCTATCTTTAACTTTCAGGAATACTAGGTTCAGTGGAAATATAGCAGTATTCCAATAATGACAATACTATAGAATTTACAGTTGTATGAAGGCCAAGATTTCTATCTTGTTTACTTTATATTCTCAACTTCAAGGACATAGCCTACCACATAATTGCTAGTAATAAATATTTGTTCAATAAATGACGTTGTTTTAGAGTAATTTTAGAAAAAAATTTAAATGTCATTGTTAATAGTTTCTTGAGCCTTGTTATTTATTATGTGTTGACTTATACTTATCAAGGTATGATATCAATTTATGATCCTATCCTTATTTTTGTAATTTGTCCTTGAAGGTTAATTAGAAATTAACTGAATATGTATTCAGCCCTAGGCTGAGAGATTAATATAAAAGAGCAGGCCTTGAGTCTTACCCATAAACTCAAGAGTTTACAGTCCAGTTAGGAAAACAAGACCAATATGCCTGAAATGATTATTATCTTGAAATTAGCGATTTCATCAAATGGACAACAATTCAACTGTGAGCTGCCTAGGACTAACAATAGGAATTACTGGAATTCAGAGAAGAGAAGATCTGTTAATAGCTGGAAAAGGCTTCATTTTGGAGATGTGTTGGCCCCAGTGTACCCAAATGGTTCTGTTGAATGATGTTACTCCAGGCTTCATGTTTCCTAACACCCATTCAGAGTACCAGCTCTTGCTTACTGGAGGAAAGTGAGCTTTAATTTTATGTTGTTTCAGTAAAGTATAGTTTGTCCAAGCATGGCTCTTTTATTTTTTTAACACTTGAAGTATGTCTCTGTTTCCGGCCTTTCATCTTTCCCAGGCTTGCTCCAAACCCTATCCTCAAATCTCAGTAGCTAGTACTCTAATCCTGAATAGCTAGGATTATAGATGTGAGCCACCAACACCCAGCATCAAGCATTGTTCTTATTGTTTTAACTCCTGAATTTTCTCTGGCTTCTTTGGAGTCTAGAATCTCATACCTTGTGTAAAGCACTTGAGAGTTAGGGGCCCACCACTTTTGCTTTAACATCTAACACTTTCCAGGTTCCCTCAACTCCCAGGCTACTCTAATGAGTATCCCTTCTCCAAGTCTTTATTAACAGCAATGCTCCATTATAACTACCTGTGGAACTTCCCTGACTTCCTTTTCCCATCCCTTCTAACCAGGTTAATGCCACTGACTCAGAAGCTCTTCCCTCCCAGAGCTGATACTCCTTCAAGACTGTCACTCACACCTTTCTTGGCTCATCCTAGGCCTGGGATACAAGTATTCTGGAAGCTGCTCTCTGGTGCCAGAAAGAGAGGAAACTACACATATAAATAGAATATTAGACCTGGTGCCGGTGGCTCAAGCCTGTAATCCTAGCTACTCAGGAGGCTGAGATCTGAGGATCATGGTTCAAAGCCAGCCCGGGCAGGAAACTCCGTGAAACTCTTACCTTCAATAAAAACCATCAGAAAACCGGAGGTGGCCCTATGGCTCAAGTGGTAGAGCACTAGCCTTGAGCTAAAGAGCTGAGGGACAGTGCTCAGGCCGAGTTCAAGCCCTACGACTGAAAAAAAAAAATAGAGAATTAAGTGTGAAAGTACAGGATGGAAGCTCAGCAACAGCACAGAACCTTGCTAAGAACTTTCCTCTACTGCTTAAGTCAAGATAATGCCCTACTTCACAGAGCTGCCATACAGGTGAGATGAACTAAAGTATGTAAAATATTCCAAAGTATATCCTTGTATTGGTCTCTTAGTGGAAAACTACTGTCACGAATTAACTTATCCTTCAAACCAGTGACTCTCAACTGGGGTGATTTTAACACCACTCCCATCCCTCACTCTTAACATTGTGACACTTAGCAATGTCTAGAGGTATTTCTGTTTGTCATAATTGAGGTGGAGGTGAACTAGCACCTATAGATAGAGGCTAGGGATGCTGCTAACTAGCCTACAGTGCAGAAGATGGCCCCAACAACTTTATCTTACCCAAAGCATCAGTAGTGCCGAGTTTGAGAAGCTTTGGTCTAGATGATTCATTCAGAAACTGCTGATGTTGCCTCTACTAATTTTCCGCTGAGACTGCAAATACTGGACTCATCAGGTGTCTGCTAAGATCATTCCTGGAGCCACACTGTCACACTGGCTTTTCAGACTGTGTCAGTGGGCAACTCTCTTCCATCTGTGCTTCAATTGGAGTGTTAGAGCTGACAGTGTGTGCTGGCCTCAAGCACATATCAGGTACTAGATCCTAAACTCTTATAGCTCAGTAAGTACATTAAATAAATATTGGTGTGCTTCTTTTGCAACCCAGATCTAGGTTGGCAATGCATAGTTGTAATCCCAGCACTCAGGAGACTAACACAGGGAGATCTCAAATTTTAAGCAAGCCTGGGATCTTAGCAAGACTTTGTCTCAGAAAACAAAAACAAATAAAGAAACTCAGGCTAGACTTTGCCAAGGCTGAGGCATGAGAGATCTATGCAAAGGGTATGCTAGGAGCTTCTTCCTCTCTGGAATACAGGAGTCTTTTCCTTAGACCGTAGCTGGTATCAAATCAGTGAAGGGCACTTTTGTGTGTGTGTGTGCTGGTCCTAGGACTTGAACTCAGGACCTAGGTTCTGTCCCTAAGATTTTTTGCTCAAGGATAACATTACTACTTGAGGCACAGCTTCACTTCTGGCTTTTTCTTTCTTTCTTTCTTTCTTTTTTTTGTAGTTAGTTGGAGATAAGAGTTTCACAGGCCTTCCTGCACGAGCTGGCTTTGAGACATGATTGTAAGAATTCAGCCTCTTGACTAGCTAGGATTATAGGCATGAGCCACCAGAACCCCGATGAAAGGCACTTTTTAGCTTTTCACTAATACCATCAAGTTCCTCTTCTAAGGTGAGAAATTCAGTCCAAAGCTATGGGCTGGCAGCTGGCAGCAGTATACAGACTGGCTGTCATGTCTCTCCACACCTTCTGTACTTTGAATTCTGTCTTTTATTATTTTGCTACATCCACCTTGGTATGGTACACATTACTTTGCCCTAGTAGATCACCAAACTAAAAGACAAAGACTATCTGACACCACGAGTCTCACAATGGGTATGATGCAAGTAAGGTGCACAGATCACAGATAAATGATACAGGTCACAGAAGTACACAGTAGTCTTACCAAATATGTCTATCTGGAATCCACATGAGGTTTTAAATCTAGCTTCCACTTTACAGGAAATACTGGAGGAGCAAGTTAAACAACACCTCAGGAAATGATCATAAAAATCTAGTACATGGATATTCTTGCTTAAAAGAGACTTAAGAGAAACAATAATCAAATGTTGTACATGACTCCTGATAAGATCCTTATTTGAGTCAGTTACTAAAGGAGAAATAATCGAAGAAAACTGAATATGAACTGAGGTTAAATAGTTTAAATATGTATTGTTAGTGTCTTAGATATAATAATAAAACTATGGATATGTACAATAATGTAGTTACTTTTTGGAAATGCCACATCCACTAATTAATTTATTTTATTTTTGTGCTAGCCTTGGGGGTTGAACTCTGGGCCTGGGTGATTTCCCTGGTTTTTTTTTTTTTTCCTCTCTCAAGGCTAGTGCTCTACCACTTGAACCACAGCTCCATCTTCTGGCTTTTTGGTGGTTAATTGGAGATAAGAATGTCATGGACTTTCCTACTTAGGCTGGCTTTGAACTGTGATCCTCAGATCTCAGCCTCCTGAGTAGTTAAGACTACAGGCATGAGCCACCAGCACCTGGTGGTAGTCCAGAAAAAAGAAACTCTACATACACAGATACAATAGAATTACAACTCTGCCCAACAAGGAGCAGTTATAATTCAGTGTTAGAAAGAGAACAGCAAGACTTACAGAATTCTATTTTTTTCTACTTTGCACATCTTCATAAGTAAAAGAAAAGAGAAGCACAGAAACAGACAGCTTGAAATACCTGAATATACAGATGAGGTCTGCATTTATGTATTTTGAGGATTCCATTCCCTAGGTAATCATTGTCAAATACACATTTCCCAGCCTGAACAGATCTTGTAAAAGGCTTCAAGGATGTCAAAAGCAGAAAACAAATAAGGACTGCAACTTCGGAATCAATTATAATTAGTTTAAGCCCTCTAATGTGCACAAATACAGTGGAATTACAACTCTGCCCAACAAGGAGCAGTTCTAATTCAGTGTTAGAAAAAGAACAGCAAGACTTATATTCTCATGAGTAGTACACCACTTAAGTGGCAGTACAGCTGACATCTTCCAATTCAATTCTCTCTGGTGCTTCTTAGAAGTTGAACCCTTTTTCTATGTTTGGAAAAAACTTTTTCCATCTAAATGGGAAACAAACCTTTTCTCTAAATGTAAGAGCTGCAAATGCCTGTTATGGTGAACTCAAATGGCTTAAAACTTTTTTTAAACTGTAGTATTCAGTATGTGCTAACTTGTGGCTTGGTTTTGACCAATAGAATGGGTAAAAATGATGCTATAAAACTTCACATTAAGAAATAGGGAGTTTTCAGCTTTATTGCTTATAAATCTCCCTCATGGGAGGGAGATACTATGAAAAAGCATACAATTTCCCTCTGCGAATTGTATTGCAAATGTCCGATTTATATGTAGAGGCCCTAAGGAAAAGAATTGATGTGTCCTGGCTCCCTGCTCTTAGCTCCCAGACAACAGCTATGTAAGGGATACATCTTGGATCCCAGGCTGAAGGCCTTTAAATGAGTAGAGATGCAGCAGATATCACTTCGGGTAGAACTTTCTAGTTGAATTCATTAAGATATAGCAATGCTAGTTGATGCTTTAGGCTACTAAGGTGTTTTGTTATGGAGTAGTAGATCATGAAAACATGCAGACACCTACTTTTTTTTAGCTTTCTTTGCAATGTAGCTACAGGCAAGTAACCTCTGCTGAGCCAATCAGATCTCTCTGCTGTGGACTTTGATTTTTTTCCAATGATGATGTGACCAGTTACAGTGAAATTGAACTTCTCAGGTGGCAGGGGCTGGTTGCTGTTTAGTGCCTAGAACCAGTGGTACTTGCCAGGTCAGCTTTAGCAACATCTCACCAGCCAGACCTCTGGCATGATTTTTTTTTAAAAAGGTTTGGCTGTGTATACTCAGAGTCTGTTTTATTTTTTCTAAGGAATTCTGATATCTACCTAATAACATTTTAATAAATTTCTGCTTAATTAGCCCATGTTGACTTCTGTTGTGTGGATTAAGAACTCTGGCAGATAATCCTATTAAACTAGTTTTTGTTTATTTTTTCCCTCTTTACATAAAATTCAAAGCTAAGGAATTACTTCTTTTGGAATCCTTCACTTACTCCCCATCCTCAAATCTGATGCACTTCTTATATAACTGGAACATATTACAATATTGGCCTTACATGCACTGTAACTTCTAATTTCCTGAACTGTCTACTCCATTAAACTGATAGCTTTAAAGGAAAGGACTATTTTTCATCTCTATATCTCAAGTGTCAAGTATAAAGCTTATCTGGCATTCTCTGGATGAATAAGTAATTAAATGAATCAAATTAATGCTATGAATTTTAGTATGCTTATAATAGTAATACAAACAGGCATCATTTCAAAGGTTTTAAAAAATCATTTTTATTCTTGTCATAATAGAACATTAGTAAAGACCTACTGACAATAAAAATGAAACAAATTTTAGAACACTACTTTTAGAAAAATGCCATGGTAAATTCTTTTAAGTTACTGCTATCTATATTATTAATAAGTTCCTTCTCAACCTAGTAACTGTCCTCCATTTATGTGTTGCCAGAAAAAAAATGCCAATGATTTCTTCTTTTTGATGTAAAAATATTAGAAGAATGGGTTAAAAACCCAAGTTAGATGATTTGCAGAGGCACCAGCTTGCGTAACCCCATCTGAGGACTTGTGTGCCGTGAGGGTATATATGACGGTGTGCGTTTCCTCAGGGAAAGGGGAAAATTCCTTCCATGTCTGGGCAAAAGTCTGGATGCCTGGCCATAAGCTTCTGCAGAAGTGCCCTGCATGCTCCTCCAATTAATCCCATAGAATGATGCCTCCAGACTCCTTCTGTGTGTCTAAGGAAGCTCACCTGCACTTTGCTTACTCTTTGTAACCTTTGATCACTAGAGCTACTTCACATTTGTTGACAAGGATTAACTCTTCCTGCTCACTAACTAAAGGTTAACTCTCATTGTCTGTATTCCTGTAAAACTGTTTAAGATTAACTTTCTGACTGAAGATTTACTTTTTATGCTTGTGTGCTGTATATAAGCATGTGATGCTCCATTAAACTTTGTCTATACCTGCATGGTGTAGTCCACTTTCTGCCTATCAGACACTGCATTCCTGGGTCTCACTATGTGAACAGCAACAGATAATGTTCCCTAGAGTATTTTAAATATTAGGGAAGAAGAATTGTAAGAAGTGAATGAATGATAGGTATTATGGTGCTTTCAGCCTTATGATTTAGTGAAGTCATGGCAAACATGTTTGCATTTGAGAAAAGTGTGGTGTTAAAGGTGAGTGAAAATATTTGGATCACCAGAAATCTAGCTGCTACATCAGGATCTCCAGGTATGGGGCTTTGGCATCTCTGTCATTCAGAGTTGCATGAGTGAAGGTGATTTGCACTAAGACAAAGGGCCATTGTTGTCTTTTGGATATTAGCTATTATCTAACCACCAATCAAACATTATATAATACGTTTTGGTTTTAATCATGAAATTTGTTCCCAGCTGGTCCCTGTGAGGGAAAGTTCTAGAATCTGAAGGAGGTAGGGCTTACCTGAAGAAAGTAGGTCATTTGGGGGCATGCCTTAAAAAAGCACATCTTGCCTTGGTTCTTTCTGGTTTCTGCTGCTTCCACTATAAAATGAGTGGCTCTCTTTACTTCCTGTCCACCATTAAATGAAGAAGTTCCTCCACCATATGTTTCTGCTGTTTTAATGTTCTTCTCAAGTACATGGAGCCAAGCAATCATGGACTGAACCTTCTGAAACCGTGAGCCAAGATAAATCTTTCCTCCTTTAAGTTGTTTCTGTCAGGTCTTTGGTCACAGTAATTAAAAAAAAAACTAATCCACATGTCAAGTTTTGATCTCAGAGCTTTGAGGACATAAAGATGAACAAAATACTCCCTATCTTCTAGGAGTTTGCAGTCTATATGTATATGTGCATTTTAAGTTTTGTATAGGTTTGTACATTTTCTGAATATACTCTACTTCAATGAAACAATTCCTAAAAAATCCTTGTTTCTACTTCATGGATCAGTATGAAGTCTAGGTGAGAGGCTGTAAATGAAGCACTGAACACAGGGGGATTACACATGATAAATACCAACAGATGGTGGTTATTGCTACGGTTCTCATTGTTATTTTATTTTATTATGTTGTATGATTAGCAGTGAGGAGACAAAGCCAGTTAGCTGTATGGACTGGAGACAGACAATGCATGCCAAGAGATGATGATATACCCATGAAATTTGTGGACCTTAAGTCTCCTGGACATCAAATGGGTCAGTGTTTCAAGTTTGCAAGGCCCTTCCTGTGGTTTACAAAGAAGTTCTTGGAATGGAGCAAGGCAGGATTGAATTTTGGGTCATTTGCAAGTGTAAAGAAGAACCCATAAGCCAAGTGCTGGTGGTTCATGCTTGTAATCCTAGGTACTCAAGAGGCTGAGATCTGAAGATCATGGTTCAAAGCCAGCCAGGGCAGGAGAATCCACTCTTATCTCCAATTAACCACCAGAAACAAAACAAAGCAAAACCGGAAGATGTGCTGTAGTTCAAGTGGTAGAATGCTAGCCTTGAGCAAAAGAGCTCAGGGACAGCACCCAGACACTGAGTTCAAGTTCCATGACCAGGGGGTAAAAAAAAAAGAACCTGTAAAACCCATATACTAGGAAATTGAGGCTGGTGGTTCTCAGCTTCTAGAAACTTTTCTGAGCTTACCATGATGCCTTTATCTTTACATTAGTCTTAGGCATTGATGATGTTCAAATGTTTGTCTAATGAATGCTCACATGTGTCTCAAAAGCACCAACAACATTGTCTATTATTATCCCCATATTTGTGTCTACCCTAAAATCATTCAAGCACTGACTTTACAAAACTACCTACTGAGATGATCCCAATTACTTTTGTAACACTCAGTGTAGAAAACTGTTACTGCAGCTTAGTTGTACCAGTTCCATTACAGATAGGCAATTTGGATCTATAGTCATGAATCTTCCAAATCTTTCAGCCAAGTAGGACAATGACTCTCTGTTGGAGTGTTTTGCAAAACTCCTTTTGTTAAGCGGGTGTCAATTGATCACTGGTCTATGAATTATTTTGGACCTGGCCACCCTTCCATCTGTTATTTTTTTTCAGTCCAACCTCCTCCATATTCAACCTTGAAATTGCTTCCACAGTAATTATCTATATTACAAATCTAATTGTGTCATTTATTACCAAAAATACTTTGCTAGATTTTCCCAAGCTGCTTGCATGATAAAAATAGAACTCTTGTGCTTAGTAAACAAAATCATTCATAATTTGTTACCAGCTCTTGTTATATTATCTCTTCATATGCACTCAATTACTCAGATCTCTCTAGACATTTTTTCAAGCAGGCATGCATTTCTCCACTTGATTCCCTCTACCTAGAACACCTTTCCCTTTTTTCCCTGGTGAATGACTACAAGTCCTATGGGACTTGCTCAAATATCACCCCCTTCAGAAAGATGTTTCCGACTTGCTGCTCTGAGAATATCCTTCTACTGGATAACACTTACCATGTAGCACCATAATAGTTATGGTTCTTGAGAGAAAATGAAGATAGTATTAGGGAATATGAGATATTGACCTTAACCAGATCAAAATTAGGTATATATGTTAGTAAATTTCAGAACTCCGTCTCTACCAAGATAGTGTAAGCTTTAATAACACTTGGGTATATTGTTTAAATGCAGAACCTGACTCAGTAGGTCTGTGTGACACTGAAGACTATGCATTTCTGGCAAACATCCACATGATGACAATGGAACTGGTTGAGGTATACACTAGTAAGCAATAGGTGATACTATATCAAGGGCATGGTCTAGGTGCTGGGAATTCTAAGTTCAGCCCATAGTTACTCTTGATAAGAGACTCATGGATTAATTGAGACGTGAAGTATACACAGAGAAAGACAAACAAGTGTCAGATAATACTGCAAAACTCCTATTTCTCTTTCTAAGGGGCAAAGGGTTATTAAATCTAATTTTTTATGTCACTACCACACCTCTATATATCACCTTTATAATAATAAAAATTTATTTTAAAATATTATAAAAATTCTCCATATTGTGTGACCTGGCTAATGCCCACACAGCCTACTTTGTCAAGTTACATAACAACAAAACAACAAAAATCTAACTTTGCTATTGGTGTCATATAAGATTATGTTCACGTGCCCAAAGAGATGTTTAGAAAGATGGGGATAGTGATTTAAATGTTTTAGAGATTACTATGTACCATGAAATTCAGAATCTATCTTTGCCAAGAATTCTCCTGTGAATAAGGAGGAGGCACATGAATATTCGGTACAACCATTTGTTACAGTAGAAGAATGGATTAATGAAATATGGTGTTTAGCACTTAATAAAAATAGACCTACATGGAGAGCACAGATCAAGCTCAAAAGAAAAGTTGGAAAAGAAAGCAAGTCATCAAGCGTTGTAGCATGTACCTATGGTCCCAGATCCTGGTGAACCTGAGGTAAGAGAATTGTTTGACACAAGCCCAGGTAATAGAGCTAGACTCTTTCTCAAACAGCAAACAAAAGAAAGCAAGTTGTTTATTCATTCCCAACATAGTGTCTAGTGAACTATACATCTTGGGGGGAGGGGAGCCAGAAGGGGAAAATCTTGGAGAGAAAAAGGGAGTGAGTGGCACTATTCAAAAGGAAACTTACTCATTACTTGTCTTGTGTAACTGTAACTCCTCTGAATATCACTTTTACAATAAAATTTAAAAATAAAAATAAAGCAAGTTGTTAAAAGGATGTGAATGACATAAAATTGCCCATGTAAATTTAAAGCTAAAACACAATGTAAGTTATTTGGAAATACGAAAGCATAAAAGGAACATATTTCACACAAAACTTCAGGATAAAAGAGATTGCTGGAAAGAAGAGGGCTGTTGAGAGTTGGGTAAATCTGTAACGAAGAGAGTTAAGGAGAGTGAGTGGAGTTTGTGAATAGATGAGTGGCTCTATATACTCCTTTAAGCTGAGCAAGGCTGGAAGAAGCTCAGTCATCTCAAGTCTGGCTTCCAGACTGGATTTTTGGCAAAGGTGGATAACCTACATTCCTTCAGTGGGTGCTTTGTTTAAGTCAGTGCTTCCGGTGTCACTGTGTCCTTCTTTCCCTGGAGTTTGCAAAGTCTTTCTTAGAGTTGGGGGAGGTAGGGCCAAACGTTGGGTCCTCCTCAGGAGGACCTATAATCTCCACATGATTAAGCTGGGTTTGTTGGTTCTCAGCCTGTGGTGGCGAGCCCTCTCTTTCCTTCCCACAATGTGGTTCTTATGAATAGCAAAGCCTTCTTTTCAAATTCCACATCTAACTTATTTTTTTCCTCACAGCTTCTATTTTTAATTTATCATAGCTCTAAATTACCTAATTAAAAAAATAAAACTTAAGTTATAAAAATGCAAAAAGCAAAGAAATATCTCTGTCAGGTAATATAATAGCAATACATTTTAAAAAATTTTTTATTGTAATTTGCCACTCCTGGGGCTTGGACTCAGGGCCTGGGCACTGTCCCTGAGCTGCTTTCTTGCTCAAGGCTAGTGCTCTATCACCTGAGCCACAGTGCCACTTCCGGCTTTTTCTGCTTATGTGGTGCTGAGGAATCGAACCTAGGGCCTCATGCATGCGAGGCAAGCACTCTACCACTGAGCCACCTTCCCAGCCCCAAACATACACATTTTTAACAGTAAAGGAAAGGTAATGCTCTATATATTATTTCATGACCTGCTTTTCTACTGGAAATAGACCAAATGCCTTTTGCTAGTAAGTATATAAAACAGTTACTAGATTCTGGAGTGTCTGTGTTGCATTGCACTGAATGAAAATACTTGATTATTTACACTGTTTACTGTTTGGTTGTATTGTGTGTCAATTTGAGATATTACAAATAGCACAACAGAATTTCCCATGGCACATACTTGAAAACTTAAGCTATGATTTCTTAGAATTGGAGCTGTAAGATCAAAGGATGTGCATATTTTAGATAATCTATAAAAACAAAGCTCAAAAAAGACATAGACAATATAAACTGGCATAAAGAAAATCTCAAACATTCCACAGAGCTTAGAATTCAGTAATTATTTTTTACTAAGAGTAATATGGAAGATTATGACATAAGACATATGGGCTATATAGTTCAAGTGGGAAACAATATTGGATTGGGTAAAGCTCAGAAGGTAGAAGTCAGTATTGAGGCATCATGATTCCTTTGTATTCCCCACTTTTTTGCCAAGTGACTTGTGGAGACCCCCAGTAATGGGAAGTGCTGGTGAGAGGGCAGATGGTGGAAGGAATCCTGATGTCTCTTCCATATCTCTGTTTCTCTGCTTTGGTGCCCTCTCCAGCGGTGATTGTGCTGCCTTCCTGCCCTTTTCTGTATGGCTCTAGCTCTCATCAGGCTTCTAGGCTGTGGTAATAATTTGCCCCTCTAGCCTATGGGTGTTGATGGCTTCCAGCTGTTGCTAATTCCTGAATTGCATCTTTGGCATGTGAGTACTTGTGACACTGTGCAAGTACTTGTGACACTGGAGGTTTTGAACTTCCCCTGTGGCTCTCTAACTGGGTCCTGATTGAGAAATATACTTTTTGAAATACTTTACATTTTGACTTCTTTGGGAAATGGAGGCATGGTGTTGAAATGATCAAGGCAGTGTCTCAGTTCGTAAAGCAGAGGCTAGAGGTCTCTGAAACTCTGAGGGACTTTTCACAAATGATGGAAACTGTAGAGAAGACCTAGCTTCTTCTAGGGATATGAACAACCGCCATCTGTCCAGCTGGGCTGACATACTCACCAGCAATGACTATACTTAAATGTCTTTTCTTGTCTGAGGAGACACCCTGGTGCATCTTTAGGATGACATAGTAGCACAGAATCAAAATATGACTCGTGGTTTTTTAAAAAGCGTTTTCTTTTTGCTATTGGTCTGCATTGTGTTATAAAATATTTTGTGGTTATAAAATAATATGTATCCATTGTAAACAGTTTGGAGACTAAGGAAAAAGCCACATTTAAATTTGAAAGGACAGCAACAAAAAAAGCTCAAAAGTATTTATCTTCCCTTAAGAAGAGGATTGTTCTTTATTAATGGATTCTACGAGGCCAACCATTTGTATCTGAACTATTTGTTGACTCAATGTTATGTTGTAAGTGCCCTGCTCTTTGCTGATAAGAAGCTGAAGGGAGGACCTAATGAACTGAACAAGAAGTCTCTGTTAACGGACTACTGGGATGGTACAGAAATCTCAAGTGAGAATAAATCTGTCTGTGTGCTGATATCTATCAGGTATTTGTTATACAGAAAAATGGAATCATCTTACTCCAGGCATAGTTTGGGGAATCACTTTTTAAAAAATTAACAGATTTCCCTGTGGTCACTAATTATAAGGGGCTAAGGAAACCATTGTTGCTAAATTGCTCTTGTGAGCCTTGTCCACATGCAATGTAAGCCTGTAATATCTGTATGGACAGAAAGGTTTGTGACAAAGGCTTAAACAGTCACCACAAGCAACAAATGTAGCAAGTATTCACAGTCTACAGATTTCCTATGTGATGAATGTATCACATCAGGTTATATATGTATATGTATATGTGTATAAATTCAAACTATCCTTTCTCTTGCTCTCTCTCTGTCACTCTTGCTCTTGCTCTCACTCTTTCTCGCTCTTCCCTTTAAGACCATACAAGGCTGAAGGCTTGGCTCAAGTGGTAGAGCACTTGCCTAGCATGAATCAAGGAGGCCCTTGGTTCAGTCTCCAGTACCCCAAGTAATACAACCCCCCTTCCCCATACAAAAAACAAAAACAAAACTATACAGTGTGGCCTCTGGTGTTCCAGTCATCAAATATCAGCTGTGTTAGCTTCCTCTTTCAGTAGTTTAAAAAGGAATAAATAAAAGTTTTTCTGATAGTTTATAGACCTAAAATTCAATGAGGAATTTTATTGCTTCCACAATATGCCAAAACAAACAAACAAAAAACCTCAAGATATTCTGAGCTGAAAAACTGCCTCTAAAAAGTAGTGATTATGTCCAACCCATGACGATTGTCAGGGTAGCTGATATCATGTCCTCAGACTAGTTTTTCTCCCAGTGCCATCTGCTCTCTAGCCTGCCTCTTCCCAGGCTGCTGCCTACCCAGGACTGGCTCCAGCTCTCTCCTGCTTCACCTCTATGCCTACACCTGCTCAGTATTTACCCTCAACCTGATCCAATAAGGCCAGGGGGTTGGGCCTCAGCCAAGCCAGGCTACCTGTTGTTCCCCAAGCCAAACCATGGGGTGTCTGAAAACATCTATGTTGTTTCTAGTTCTATTAATTTAATAAAAAGTCAAATTATTTTACTCCAGACATAGTTTTAGAGAAATACTCTTTTTTAAGCTAAAATACAATGTATAGTGGACATTTCCCCTATTCATTCACACAATGATTTTGCCGTTAAAAGAGAGATTGAGTTCAGGGCCTCCTACAAGTGTTTAACCATTTGAGCCACATTCCCAATCCTTTTACTTTTATTTTGTTTTTTTTCAGATAAGGTCTTTGTACTTTGGCCCAGGCTTTTTGGGACCTCAATCCTCCTGCCTCTGCTTCTTAAGTAGACAGGACTACAGGCATGCACCACCATGGCCAGCATTCCCTTATTGGTAATATTTTTTTATGATTACATTGTACTCTCTGACTATAACCTGTATTTTTAACCAGTTTCCATGTTGGATAACAGTAAGGTGTCTTGAGAGTATTTTATTCTGAAATGATGACTTGATTGCTTCTTGACATACTTTGTCTGGGAAATGGGTTAAAAAGTGGGGAAAAAAGTGAGTAGCAAGTTTGAGCATGTCACAAGCTCAACAAGGTTAGTATTAGGTGATCTGAGAGCATTTCCAGTTGCAGCATGACTTAGAAATAGGTTGAGAGTGAAAGGAGGAGGAAACAGCACAGCTGAGGAGTAAGACAAGGCCTACATCCATGGGCAGACCCTATACCTTCTTCCCACTCTGTTCATTATTAGGCAACCAACACTATCTCCCAGTTATTGACGTGAAGCCAGAGAAACCCTATGGGAACTCACCTATGCCTCACCTAAGCTGTAACTGCTATCTCTTCTATGTCTTCCTTTGGTAAAGCTGCTTGGGACATATTTGTGAGGGTCTTTTATTCTGTCCCAGAAGGTCTATAGCAATAGGGCATGTGCTTGGGTTCACATTTTGGTTTTGAACTCAAAAGTTGGTTTCTTAACCACTTAAGAGTTCTTAGAAGATAAAAAACAACAATTAAATTAGAAAAGCTAACCTGTCTGGCTGTACTTCAATGTAATTACTCAGCTTTATTTCCCAGGAGTACCCTATTGTATTCACTGAACTCCATACTGTTTCTACTCTTCCAAGACTATGTCTTCATAGTATCCCCAACCTCATAGCTCTTTCCGTCCAGTCTCTTTCCATCCAATTTTCCACCAGCAGTTTCATAAGACACAATTATCACATCTGGCAGAAGTTCTAAAGATTAGTACAGCCTGTTCCCAAGCCTGGTTTTCTCTAAATCATTTCTTTACCCTTATGGTTACTTTTCTTCTTCGTCTATTCACCTTCAGTCATCACTTAATGTGGAGATGGTTGTTTCCTACTAGACACATATTGCAGACTTCAGTAATTATAGCCATTATAAGTTCAGTAATTATAGAAAGATGTAATAGAGTACTCTCTCACACATTGTGTGTGTGTGTGTGTGTGTGTGTGTGTGTGTGTGTGTATTAAACTAATCTTTTCTTTTGCCTGTAACAGGGCTTAAATTCAGAATCTCTTACTGTCTCTCTTGGCTAATACTCTACTATTCCTCCAGTCCTGTTTTTTTAATAGTTAAAATTAGAGATGGAGTTGCTTGGACTTTTCTGTTCAGGCTGGCTTTGAACCACAATCTTCCAGGTCTCAGTCTCCTGAATAGCTAGGATTACATATGTGAGCCACCAGCACCTGGTTTTTAATTGCAATCTAACACCAACTCCAAATAATGAAATACTTCAAGTTCTTTTTGTAGCATATATTTGAGTCGCTTAATTTAATGAGTTTTATTTTCGATCCAGGGATGAATGAGGAGGAAGGCTTACATTCCTGTTCCTTCTGCTGCTACTCATCTATCATCCAAGCATGGCTTTACTTTTCAAACTTCCTTCATCCTTCGCTGTTCTTGGCTTCTTTTAGCAACCTGCCACAGGGCTTCTGTCTGACCTGTGTCTTTCCAGGCTACATTACTTAATTTTTTCTCTCAGGACTAAGTGAGGGTACCTCTCCCCATTGCTACCAGCCCAGAGGCTGCCCTTTGACAAAGACATGAAGCCACAGAGTGGCCCAGTTAAAAGATGGAAAGAGGTATCACCAGCCCCCTAGCTGATCTCTAGTACAAGCAGCTTATATCTCTCTTCCTGACAATCTCTTTTGACCTCTTTCTGGAGAATTGTGTTGTCACTTACCAAGACTTTCAGCCTCCATTTCTCCTGCAATTGAGGTTCTCAGTCTTTCCACAAAAGCCTGGGAGGAAGAAGCTAGGCATTTCATTCATAATTGACCACAGTGTGATATGGAAGGCAGTGGGAGTGTGAGTAAATGTTCTATGAAGCTGACATAAATGCATCTCCCAACAAAGCCCAGCTGCTGCTGTCTATCACTGACTGTGTAGAAAGCTGACTTTGTTTGGAATGCTCAGTGAAGAGATTACCAGAAAGTCAATGTGTCAAGGAGTGACTTAGGATATCAAGATAGATGGGAAAATGGAGATCCATTTATTTCATTCGTGGTGTGTATGAATGAGTGAGTGCTGGTGTGTGTGCTTTCTTTCCATTGCAAAGAGAAGACCAGGCTCCAAAGGGAAAATGATAACTGTTTCTTATGAATGGACAACTTCATTTTTCTAAGTATTGAAAATGTATGCTAATAGCTATGCTAGGCATTACTTAGTCCTTTAAAGATTTCTATCAGATTTCCATATTCAGACGGACATTCCAACAAGCATTGTGATCAGCAGAGACCTGCAAAGATTTCTAGAGTCATCAATCTGGATCCAGTGTATTTTCTAGGTTTGTTTGTGTTTCAGATTCGTAAGTAAATTTGTTGTCACAGCAACCCTTTTATTTCTCGTGACCTGTTACAGTCTTTAAGGTGACTGCTCCAAACCCTCTCATTCTTTTAGACTCACACATGACTAACTCCACACTTAAATTTACTGGCAAGGTCAAGGCCTCAGGTCCCTACCTACTATCTCCATTTAAGCTGAATTAATTGTCCATCCTTCATTTTTTCTTTCATTCTTTCTCACTATTTCTAGAGAAAGATAAATCATATCTTTGTTTATAAAGCTTAGCTTTTTAAACCCCCCCTCCACAAAGCTTAGCTTTATTTGAGGCTCCTGTCTTTACTCATAATTCTCTACCTCTTCCTGTTTATCTCTCTCTCTCCTTTCTGGCTTCTTCTGGGTGTTGACCAGGTCCTGTACATTTCTGTACACTTGGGTGTTATACCATTGCCTGGGCAGAGGAACAGCTATGTGGGTTTTTGTTTGGAAGGAAGGGCATTAGACAGCCCCAGCATCCACAGAGAGATTTCTTCTTACTATTTATTGACGGGCATATAAATAATACTCAGACCAAGTTTTTCTAACATAAGAATCCAAGTCACTCCAGATCCAAGACTATATCTAGGACTGAAAGATAACATTGGATATTGCCAATTTTCTTTGGTTGATATTAGTGGTGGTAATGGGGCTTGAACCTGGTAATGGGCTTGGCACTGTCCCTAAGCTCTTTCACTCAAGGCTAGCATTATACGAACCTGGTAATGGGCTTGGCACTGTCCCTAAGCTCTTTCACTCAAGGCTAGCATTATATTATTATTTGAGCCATAGCTCCACTTCCAGTTTTCTGGTGATTAGTTGGAGATAAGAGTGTCATGGACTTTCTTGCCTTGGCAGGCTTTGAACTGTCATCCTCAGATCTCAGCCTCCTGAGTAGCTAGGATTATAGGCATGAGCTACCAACCAGCATCCGGCTTTTACCACGGTGTTTATAGCACCATGTGAGCTCTTTCTGACCTTTCTGGCTCACTGGCTCATCTGTTGCACGTGCTACCAAAGTCAAAATACCCCAACTTACCTTCAGGCCAATTCCTTTTCTCTCAGTACATCTACCTTTGATTTTATACTTATTCCTATGCTTTCTGAAGAAGGCTGCTTTTCTAGTGTAACTAGAAGGATATTAGGTCCTAGCTGGTATGGTTTATTTTGAGTGACTTTGAAATGTATGCAAGCCTTCATAGACTGCCCCATCCTATTCAACCATTTGGAAGGCAGGGAATGGTGACAGTAACTACACTTGTTTATGTTAGAAGTTACATCTTTGGTCATTGCTATGGGAACAGTCATGCTCATTCTATGGGTCTCTTGAGGTTCTTGCATTCTTTCACTGTTCAGCTTGCTTCCTTGACCTTAAATTCAAGGGCAAGTCTTCTGGTCCCAGACCAGAAGGCCTATTCCTTTGGGAGGCTCAATACACATTAATATGCAATGATGACTAATGAGGACATGTGGGAAGAATGATGGCATTGGGAGATTATCATTTGGCCACCACCACAGCCATAATTGCTTCAGGCAAGGCTCATCAATAAAAGCTAAAATTAGCGGGGAAAAGGGTATTTATATACTGTCAAAGTGTCCCCCAGTAAGATGTTGATTGAAAAGATAAAAATGGTAATTTTACAGTGGAAAAATCAGAGAAATGTCACCTTAACCAAGTGATCAAAGGGAATATCAGCATTAACAGGACAAGCAGGCATCATGTGCCTCTTGACATGAAGCACAGAGAAGGCCACAATGTCACTTCTAGGGTTTTCTTTTCTTTTTCCTTTTGGCAGTGCTAAGGTTTTTGAACTCAGAACCTCACACTTCCAAGTGCTCTACCACTTGAGCCAGAACTCCAGTTTACTTCTGGAATATTCTTGACAAAAGTATGCAAATTGTAATGTAAATGTAAGCACCAGGAAACACCAACAATGTTTATAAAGCAGCATGCTTATATTCTAAGGGGAAAAAATCAAAGTCAAGAAAAGTAAAGAAGGAGCTCTTTCAAATTAAAGGGAAATAAAGACAGGACAACTAAATGTGTCAGGTTTCCTATTTGATTCTGGACCATAAAACAAAAGCAAAAACATTAGCACCTAGAAAACAGCATTGTTTAAATGTCAGTTTCTTGAGTTTTACAATTGTATTATGGGTATATAAAAGACTGATTTTGTTTTCAGAAGATGCACACTGAAATATTTAGAGATTAAAAACTCATCATGTCTGTAATTTTTTAACATTTCAGAAAATACTTATCTATATGTAGAAAAAGACTTTTTTGAAAAAAAAAAAAAGTCAATGTGCTTGGCTGGGGCATACTTAAGTGACAGTACCTGCTTAGCAGGAATAAGGCTCCACGTCCAGACTCCCTACAGCCAAAAAAAGAAAGATAAACAAAAACATGTGTGTTAAAGCAATAAAGGTTGGAGAATTTTAAAAGCATATATAAGAATTATTTATTTGCAACTCATTAGCTTGAAGTTATTTGATAATATAAAGTTTAAAAACATTTCCCCAGGCGCCAGTGGCTCACGCCTGTAATCCTAGTTACTCAGGAGGCTGAGATCCAAGGATCACAGTTCAAAGCTAGCCCAGGCAGGAAAGTCCGTGAGACTCTGATCTCCAATAAACCACAAAAAAACTGGAAGTGGGGATATGGCTCAAGAGGTAGAGTGCTTGCCTTGAGCTGAAGAGCACAGGGATAGTGCCCAGGCCCAGAGGTCAAGCCCCACTACTGACAAAAAAAAAAAATCATAATAAGAACACTACTATTTACTGAGGATGAAGAATACTTAGCAATATAGGATCTTTTTCTTGTTCTTCTTCTTCCTCCTCCTCCTCTCATCTTCCTTCTCCTCCTCCTCCTCCTCCTCCTCCTCCCTCCTCCCCCTCCTCCCTCCTCCTCCTCCTCCTCCTCCTCCTCCTCCTCCTCCTCCTCCTCCTCCTTCTTCTTCTTCTTCTTCTTCTTCTTCTTCTTCTTCTTCTTCTTCTTCTTCTTCTTCTTCTTCTTCTTCTTTCTTCTTCTTCTTCTTCTTCTTCTTCTTCTTCTTCTTCTTCTTCTTCTTCTTCTTCTTCTTCTTCTTCTTCTTCTTTTGTCAATCATGGGGCTTGAACTCTGGGCCTGGGCACTGTCCAGGGCTAACACTCTATCACTTGAGCCAGCACCACTTCCAGTTTTCTGGTGGTTTTATTGGAGATAAGAGTCTCACAGACTTTCCAACCCAGGCTAGCATTGAACCTTGATCCTCAGATCTCAGCCTCTTGAGTAGCTAGGATTACAGGCGTGAGCCACCAGCACCTGGCTATAACATCATTTAATCTTTATTTTAACCCTATGTGATGGGTACACTTCTCTTCAAATTAAAGATGAGGAAACAGGTTTAGTAGAAAACCTTGGCCAAAGTCATACTGTTAGCAGTACTGGAGCCATAATTGAAACTGAGGCTGATTCCCAAGCTCAACTACTTAACCTCTGTGTCACATGCAATTACTAAAGATTGCTTAGATAAATCAGCCACCTGTCTGGGAAGCTCAGCTCTCTGGGAAATTTCTCAATGATATCATATCATATTGTCATATCCAGTGGGGCTCTGGCTGAGACTACATGCAGTTTCTAAATATAGCTTTAAACAAGAGTAGGACAGACTAATATTTCTGTTTTAGTATCCTTCCCTGAATACATGAGAAGATGAGGCTTTCTAGCTTTCTTGCAGGTGGACAAGACTATATGACTAGTGCTAGCCAATAAAAAAATAAGCAGAAGTGGTGTGATTCACCTCTACAGTCAAGCTTGTAGGGGCCAATGTGACACCTCCAAGCCCCCTCAATGCTGTCTACAAGTTGAAGTGGCAGAGACACAACATGCAATAACCTTCACCATAGAGTCATTTATTAAGGAGGGATGCCTGTAATGTATGGATCAGAGATAAATCTGTCAAAGCCACTGAGCTCAGGGCATTGATTCATGATCATGTCCTAGTCAAATTTGTATAAGCACAAAGGGAAGCCTGACAAGAAGCTAAATGAAGGAAGTAGCTGGGACTGAGTCTAAGGAGGAGGCTAGGAGCTGGAAGGGACTGTGTTGAGCTGGAGATATATGTCCCACGATGGGAGAAGAGCCAAGATCAAAGCAGATCTAGCTCATTCTTGAATGAAATAATTTGGGTCCAGCATTCCAGATCTTAACTGAATATTTTTTTTCCCCCAAGGAAAGCCAGAAGCCTAGATTTTGATGTGGAGCTCTCAATTCTTAGTTGTTGGCAGCTAATACAGATGGATCAAACAAAATAAAAATGAAAAACAGGCATTCATGCTGTTTCCCAAACATCACAGGTGTATTGAAGCCTCTTGAAGTACCTTCTGCTGAGACTCTGGCAAAGGAGACTCTGCTCCTTCTTTTGCCAAATGTCACCTTTTTAGTGACATTTCCTAACCAGCCTCTTTGAAACTATACTGCCTCCTCTTTCCTACCTTATACTCTCTCCCTTCTCCTTGTGTTTATTTTTCTCTGTACTTTTTATCCTCTTCCAAAATGATATCCAGGTGTACAGGTGCACACCTGGCATCCCAGCAGTCAGGAGGCTGAGGCAAGAGGATGATGTGTTAAAAACCAGCATGGGGGCTGGGAAGGTGGCTCAGTGGTAGAGTGCTTGCCTTGCATGCATGAGGCCCTGGGTTCGATTCCTCAGCACCACATAAGCAGAAAAAAAAAGCCAGAAGTGGCACTGTGGTTCTAGTGGTAGAGCTGAAGAGCTGAAGGTCAGCGCCCAGGCCCAGAGTTCAGGCCCATGACTGGACCTTCCCCCTCCCCCCCAAAAAAAAGCCAGCATGGGCTACATAGAAAGACCTGTCTAAAGTAAAACAAAATATAGAATATAATAAAAAATAAAACTATAAACTTTAAAATTTTATTGAGTGATCTGCCCACTATAATGAAAGTATATAAAGGCCAGGATATCCCACTCCTCACCCCTATTTTTTTTTTTTTTTGGCTGGGCCTGGGCTTGAACTATGGGCCTGGGTGCTGTCCATGAGCCTCTTTGTGTTCATGGTGATTACTCTACCACTGGAGCAACAGTTCCACTGCTGGCTTTTTTGAGTAGTTTATTGGAGATGAGAGTTTTATGGACTTCCCTGCTTGGGCTGGCTTCGAACCATCATCCTCAGATCTCAGTCTCCTGCAAAACTAGGATTACAAGTGTAAACTATGAGCCCCTGGCTGGATATTCTCCTGTTTATGCCAAGAGATGAGAGTAGCACCTGGCACATAGTGAGTGTGGATAAATTTAAAAATGGAACACCCAAGCCAGGCGCTGGTGGCTCACGCCTGTAATCCTAGCTACACAGGAGGCTGAGTTATGAGGATCATGGTTCAAAGCCAGCCCTGGCAGGAAAGTCCGTGAAACTCTTATCTTCAATTAACCACCAGAAAACCAAAAGTGTTGCTACGGCTCAAGCAGTAGAGCGCTTGCCTTGAGCTGAAGAGTGCAGGGACAGCACTCAAGCCCAGAGTTCAAGCCCCAGGACCAAAAAAAAAAAAAAAAAAAAGGAACATCCACCATGGGGTCAGACAAAGCACATCTGGAGATTTGATTCTACTCAAGCATCATCAGTTCACAACTTCTGTTTCTGACACTTACTGAGCAGTCCTTGAGGGGTGGGGTGGGGAATAAGTGCCATTTGAATTTACAAGCTGTTTCCTGTCTCCAACCAAGTCAGTATTTGATTTATTTTGTTCTGGGAGATGGATCACAATGAGCTTTAAGAAAAGCATTGTTCATTCCAGGGTGCCACATGCCTGCGTAGGTCCTTACAAAATACAGTGACAGCAGTCTACTCTTTATTACCCTGCTATAAATCCTAGGTTTCTTGCCACTCAAATTTCTGTCTCCCTTCTGGCTTGTGGATTAGTCCTGGTTTTCCCATTCCCTGCTGTTTATTAATTTGGTTGCATTGAGTTTCTGTCACTATGAATGAGGAACCCTGACTAGTAGCATTTACCTCTGAGGGAGCTTTTACTTTTCTTAGTCTTAGTTTCCCTACTTAGAAAACTAAGGGCTGGGCTTGGAATGTGGCTTAGTGGTAGAGTGCTTGCCTCGCATGCATGAAGCTCTGGGTTCCATTCCTCAGTACCACATAAACAGAAAAAGTTGAAAGTGGTGCTGTGGCTCAAGTGGTAGAATGCTAGCCTTGAGCAAAAGAAACTCAAAGACAGTGCCCAGGCCCTGAGTTCAAGCCCTAAAAAACTAAGGGCTAGAACTCAAAAAATCTTCAAGATTTTAGCGTTTTAGAATTCTGAGACATTTAAGGCTCCTCCTCTATGAGCCTACACATTTTCTTCTTTGCCTTTGATGATCATTGGTTCTGTGGCTCTCTCTGTCCCGTGTGGAGTCTCACCACCTGCTCACACCTCCTTTGCACTTAATTACTCTTATATTTAGGGCCTACCCCTGTCAGAAGAGCCACTGCATTTCTCTTCTAGTAACTCAGCATATATTTCCCAACCTGCTGATCCCAGTGGCCTTTTGTCTCCCATGTGTCTCCTCCTCTTCTGGTTCTGCCTCACTAACGTCTTGTCATCTACAGCATGAAGACTGTTTCAGGTCTTTACATCCCAAGACTCTGTCTTGTCCTCCCTTCTCTGCTTCCTTTTAATTTTCTTGGGTAGGAATCTTATTTTATCAACTCAGGTTAGAAAGTTACATTATTTTATTTTCTTTCAATCATAATAGAAGCTAACACTGAGTTTCCAGTTGGTAGAGCGCAGTCACCACTAGGATTTCTGCGTTTACCTCAGAGCCAAGAAAAGTCCCAAGGATCTTATCCAGAGGCAGACATTTGGAGGAGACCCTCCAGTTCAGGGTGTGCTGGTCACTGGGGATACAGTCATTTTCCTAGCCCACATGGCAGCTGTTGGGCCATACTTGGGCATGAAGATAACAACAGTTGACATTTATGGAATGTTTCTAAAGTGCCAGGGACTTGGTGTTGCTTTACAAAAACACTTTTGTATGAGGCAACTATTCTTTGATCTAGTACGTTCTTTTCCCAAATAACAATTCCCCCTCATGCCTTTCATATCTGCTTAGAAACTACTTTCTCAACAAGATCTACTCTGATACCTGTCTGGGGCTTATTCCAATGACTCCCCCTTTCTCTGCTCTACTTTTGTTCCCATAGTCTTTTTCATTTTCTAATACACAATTCCATGTGGTTTACCTATGAACAAGCATTTATGGCTCAGTGTTTTCCATAGCGGCAGGATTCTTGGTTCCTGTCTTCCAGTCCTCATTAGATGGTAAGCTCTAGAGTTTTTATTAAAATTTATTATTACAGGCTTAGTTCTGTCTCTCAACTCCTAGACCAGCTCTTGGCACATATGGGTAAACAAATGTTTTAGGGTGAGTAAATAGTCCATGTTTTACAAACAAGGAAACTGATACGATCATGAGAAATAACTATCCTAAGTCACACACCCAGCAAATGCAGAGCTTTGGTTCAGACACAAGCCAGTTGATGTCTTTTCATGCTATACTATCTGTGTGTGTGTGTGTGTGTGTGTGTGTGTGTGTGTGTGTGTGTGTGTGTGTTCATCAGGGTTCCAGATCTTGTTTTAAACATTTTTATTATCTTCAAGGAGTTGTTTAAGGTAGTTGCCATTCACAAAGCAGTTTAATACAGTGAATCTTGATCAATGTCACCCCTTTCAATAGTCTCACCCACCCCTCCCAACCCACCCTTTCCCTCACTTGTCTTAATTTTTCGATTATGCCTTGAATATCTTGCCATTTAACAATGCAGCTTGGTCTGTGTCATCACTTCAATATCTTCATATCCCCCCTTTTGACAGAATCATGCTATACTATCTTTGTGGACCTGTGTGTCCCCATGCTTAAATCTGACTTCCCTAGGCATAGTTCCCTACCACTCCTCCCAGAAGTTCTGCTATCTCCCAGGGCCACTGGGAGAGCTCAGAGTGTGGTCCCCAATCTCAATGAACTGGCGAATTATCCTCTTCCTTCAGCTTAACTCGTCCTTTCCTTATACATGCCTCATTTCCAGAATACCTAATATAACATGAAAAGGTTGTGTTTAGACCAGGAAAGGAGCTTAGATGCTAGAAACATTAGCTTTCCACTTTTCATGAGGCCAAGATATGGAAGGGGAACCACTTTTGTGGAACAGAAGTAGTTCTGAGGCACGTGTGTGTGTGTGTGTGTGTGTGTGTGTGTATGTGTGCAAGTGTGAGTGTGTGTGTGATCACTCTTCTTGCATCCTAAGCTTTCATTCCCACATCAGATACAATCCTAGCCTTCTTTTCATCCCAATTTGGCAAATCCAGCTATGCTTCCAATATATGCTGAAGCACTTCTGAGTGGAGCAGGCCTGCTGCCCACGCCCACTGCTCAACGGACAAGTGTGAAAAGGGCTGCCTTCCATTACGGGATGTTCACACCCAGCTTCCTGCATCCATGCAGCTGCAGCCTCACATCACAGCCTCCCTTAGGAAAAGAGACTCCTCCACACTTGAGTTAGAAGATATAGTTTTCTCTTTTCTCTTTGTGTTCTCCCAACCCCTCCCACCAACTAAGGAAGGCAGGAAAGAGTCTGTGGGAGTGATATTTTGAAACAAAAGAGCATTGAACCTGTTGTACAAATAATGAGAGGGATTCAGAAAGACCTTCTGTGTCCCAGAGTGCAGCTCTGTAAACAGTGTTCACATGCTGTGA
Source organism: Dipodomys spectabilis (assembly GCF_019054845.1). Lineage (NCBI taxonomy): Eukaryota > Metazoa > Chordata > Mammalia > Rodentia > Heteromyidae > Dipodomys > Dipodomys spectabilis. The sequence continues at coordinate 2,931,797 of NW_024870818.1, forward strand.
GCCCCTCATTTTTTCTGCTCTTTGAGAGAAAACTGTGTCTTCAAAGTACAACCTCCTCTCTTATCTCCAATTCTCTAATGATGATCACAAAGATTAATGACCACTATTAATAAGGGTGCTATCCAGCTGGGAGCCAGTGGCTCATACCTAAATCCTAGCTACTCAAGAGACCGGGATCTAAGGATTATAACTTAGCCCAGGCACAAAAATTCATGAGGCTCTTATCTCCAAAAAAAAAAAAAATCTACCAAAAAATGCTGAGAGTGGGGCTGTAGCTCAAGAGGTAGAGTAAAAGAAGCTCAAGGACAGTGCCCAGCCCCTGAGTTCAAATCCCAGGATAGGCACCAAAATAAAAGGGGGGTTGGGGTGTTGTGTTTTTCCCTTCTCACATATCTCTTCTAGAGATATGTTGTATATATTGTGAGAAGGGGAGGGAACTCATTCCCTTTATTATAACATGTGTAACATGCTAAGAAGACCCTGATGCTTTTCTGTGCCCTGTGGCTGGACTGAGGTGGATGTATTTCCATCCCTGAATGCTTCCTATGTCTCTAATGATTTTCTATCTTTCTGAGAATGACAAGTATTTTTAAATACTGGGGATTGATTGAAAAATAAAAAACCCTGTTGTCATCTTTTTGCAGCTGGACTTTGTGTGTCCCATCTCTGAGTGAGGGACAGCAGAGACAGTTGTGGCAGAGAGAAAGCTGAATGTAAGTAACATCACTCCTGGGGAGAGAAACATTAGACAAGGTCCTATAGAAACTTGAGTTGTGGGTCCAAACTCAGCTGTGACCCAGTTGCAGGGCTGGGAGAGGCAGATCTCAGACTTTGTAGGAACCTGGAAAACCTGAAGACTACGGAAAGGAAAAGATTCCCTTTTCTTCTGATGCAAATTGGGAGGATTGGGGGGGGGGGAATCTCCCCCCCCCCCCTTGGTAAATTGCCTTGGGCAAACCTCAATGTTCTCCTCGGTAAAAGAAAGCGAGTTCCTATTGTACTTCTGAATGAAAGCCTATGATTTACAGATGACTGAGACAAGAGGGGCAAAGGGTAAAGCCTAGTCATGGAATCCTGCTCCCAGGGGTGGCTACTCCACTCTGATCAACCTTGAGATTATCTCAGACTCTCATGAAAGGCTTGCTAAAGAAGACTGCAGGGTCCAACCCAGAGTTTCCTTTCAGCTCAGAGATTTTGCTTCTTTTGAGGTCCCTGGTACTACTGCTACTTCTATTATGAGGTTCACATGCTGAAAAACACAGGTCAAGTCCACCCACTGCCTGGTGACAGGAAGTCCTCTGAGATATGGCAGAGCTAACTAAGATGGCAGTCTTCAGGATACCTATTTCTTCCACTATGGGTTGACTGAGCTTGGTTCTGCCTCGATCTAAGAGAAGGGCAACAGTAACTTCTTAACTTCTACTGAAATACCCTTATCTTCTGACTGGACCAGCAACTGGGGCCCATCTCAGGATGGTTGGTCCTCTTGTCTGAGCATCAAGCCTGGGCTGATGAGAGCTTTACTACCTGAGAGAGGGCAGCTCCATTTGTTCTCTCCTCCAAAGGACAAATTGGGAGTTTCTTATTCACTTCTGTAGCCCTAAGGCTACTTCTTGACTCGGTGCCAGGGTCCAATAATGTTCTAGAAACAAAATATTTGTGCAAGATCTAGTAAAAAGAGAAAGGCAGGAAGTGCTGGAATGAAGTACAGTCAGTTTTAGACATGGTCGATCTAACAGGCAACTATTGGTTCCAAATGCAAAAGCATCTTCTGAAACTGGGTGATCAATTCCAACTTTCTCCCTTCTGTAATGTCACAGGATGCCGGAAAGAATCTGGGTAGGAAGAGATTGCAGGAGCAAGGGCCAGCCAGCAGGGGGAGCGTCCACCTTTGCACCTTAGCCTCTTGAGGAGGTCCCTCCCTTCTTTTTACTCTTGTTACATAGTGTAAGATGCCTCAACCTTTTTCAAAACAAGATGAGAACAAACCAAAAAAATATATACAAAATGTCCTAAACCAAACAAAAAAACCTTTTCTTTCGGTAAAGCAATCAGACAATATACACCAAGTTCAGAAGAAAAGTTCCAGCAGATGACAACTCCTCCATTCTGGAAGCTCCATACTTGGCCAGTATGGTTGAAAAAAGCCATCTGGGGACATGGAAGGAGATGTATAAGCTCTAGTGAGACAGCAGGTGTATCGGTGGGAAAGAGGTGAGACTACAATTCTTCCCTCCATGCAGTCCATCAAGCCGTAAAGTCAGGGTTGGACAGATTACTTCAAGACTCACCCTAACAGTTAATTTATCTAGCTGTATATACTCCATTTTCCACTACCAATAGATTCCAGTCCAGGTATCATTTAGAAGATGTGAAAGTACACAGTGGCTCTACTACCAGTAGGGACATACAGGGTTGGGACTGTAACATCTGGTTGGGTCTCTCTAACTACAGCCCTGGGTTTGTACTCTTTCATTTCCAAACTCGTCCAAAATTCCTTTAGTGATCATGAGGCATGATCAGCATTTGAGATAAATTTGGATATGGGACAGACAACTTTAAGTGATTCAGCTGTAGACTAGTCCACAACAGACCATGGCAACTGCTGACCTTCATTAGCAACCTAACCTGGTAGCTGGACAAGTTCTTGCGATATGAGCCTATATCATGATGGGTCCTCAAACTATTGTTTTGCTTGGTCATGGAGATTGAATTTGGGGCCTGGGCACTGTTCCTGAACTCTTTTGCTCAAGGTTAGTGCTCTACCACTTTGAGTCACAGCACTACGCCTGGTTTTCTGGTGCTTAATTGAAAATAAGAGTCTCACAGACTTTCCTACCTAGGCTGGCTTCAAACAGTGATCCTCAGATCTCAGCTTCCTGGGTAGCTAGGATTATAGGTGTGAGCCACTAGTGCTGGCTAAGCTTTTTTTTTTTTAATCACTTCTCTCTCTTTTTTTTTTTTTGGTCCGGTCGTGAGGCCTGAACTCTGGGCCTGGGCGCTGTTCCTCAGCTCTTCAGCTCAAGGCTAGCACTCCACCACTTGAGCCACAGCACCACTTCCGGCTTCTTTTCTTTTTGCTTATGTGGTGCTGAGGAATCGAACCCAGGGCCTCAGGCATGCAAGGCAAGCTCTCTACCACTGAGCCACCTTCCCAGCCCCTAAATCACTTCTCTTAAACTAGTTCTCCTTTGTCTTATCCATCTGCTTTAGTGGTGTCATCATTCACAAAGTTACCTGAACATGAGACTTTCTAGCTCTTTTCTACACATATTCAGCCAGCTAAAATCCTGCAACAGCCCCCCCCCTCAGTGGTACTGAGGTTTGAACTCAGGATACCTGCTGGCAGGTACTCTGTCACTTTGAGCCATGCTTCCAGTTCTCATTCTATCTCTTAAATAATCTCTAGCCCTTCTCCTCCAAGGAGTCTAATCACGACTCTCTGGATGGCTAGCAGCCTCTGTCTTATCTAATTCCCTCTTCAAAACTGATTCCAGATGGCCTAAAACACCATATCTCATCAATGGACTCCTACTGCTTAAAAATCACTGTTTGCCATGCATGGTGCCACATACTTATAATCCCCACACTCAGGAAATAGAAGCAGAACAATTGTAAGTGTGAGGCCATCCTGGGCTACATAGCAAGTCTTGGTCTCAAAACAAGCAATAGATGGACAAGAGGAATTAAGGATTAACATTTTTAGGTTTTTTAAAAATTTAATTCATTCCAGTCATTTGTGAGACCACCACTGTGTTCATCTTACTATGCCCTGAGTTGAACTCTAGTAAGCACAAAACAGCCTTCATTCCAGTATTGACTTTGAAAACCTCACATCATCTAAGCCAGGTGTGCATCTTATTTCTTTTCCACTCAGCATGTGGATTCCAAAAGCATTTAGCTTCTTTGACTAAGAGTTATAAGAAATGAGATGCCACACAGTCAGACCCATGTGGTTTAGCAAACTGTCCCAGAGGTCCTGGCATTAGTCATCTGGGTGAGAATTCCCAACAGAGCTCATTTTCAAGCCTCTCATCAGACTCTGGCTGATGAGAAGAATGTGGTCTCAGAAGTGGGGAAATGATTCCTATTTTAACACAAGCTCTTGTCCTATACACATCTTCATAAGGCAAGTTTTTCTGAATGCTTTTGGGCTTTTGTTTGTTTGGGGGGTTTTGTTTGTTTGTTTGTTTTTACAGTGCCAGGGATTGAACTCAAGGCCTCACGCATGCTAATTAAGTGCTGTGCCCCTTAGGCAGATCCCCAGATCCTTATTTAGCTTTACACACACACACACACACACACACACACACACACACACACACACACACTTCAGTGACTGATTTCATCTCTAATGTCTGCATTTGGGGGGTGTTTGCCACTGCATTTGACAAGACCTGACAAGTAGCTACTTAGGATGTTCTTGATGCTGTGACCACACTTTCTCCAAGATGAGGTGAGGACGAGCTGGTTTAGTGTTTATGCACCCAGGCAACCGTCATGTTTACTGTCCCTGGTCAGCTTCCAAACCAGCAGACACCACGCCCGTTAACATAGGTTCTATGGCTAGTTGCTGATGGGTTGGTCTGCCAGTTGCAAGGAATTGATTGCAAGGAATTTTTGCTTCAGCAATTGGTGGTTTCATCTGAGGAGCAATTTTTACAATCATACATTTGAGTTTCACCTCACAAAAATCCTTAGTGCTCAAAGATGATGAAACCAAAAGGTGTGGTGTGCATTGAACAGATTGTCTGCTTTTCCTGCAAGATCGTTTGCTCGAGGTTGGATTTGCTGAGTTTCTACTGTATGTTTGGCATTAATAGGCTTCAAAAACCAAAGCTAAGCTACGGTGAGCCAGGAATGATGAATATGGGAGCAGATAAATGGAATACAGAGACATTGGGCTAGAAAGCTTAGAGGCAAGAGTGAAGTTGTGTGCAGGATAAAAGAAGTGGAAGGCAGTTGGGGAGAGTTGTTGAATAGTTGATATTTGAGCTGGGTGCAAAAGCAAGGAAGAGCATTTTTTTTTTAAAGAACAGTATGAGTGAGGTACTATGTATGCTTGGTGCTTTATCTTCACTGACTAATTCAGACCTTACAACAACCTTGTGAGAAGGAAAATGTTATTATCCTCATTTTACAAGTGACAAAGCAAAGACTTATGAAGGCACCTCACCAAGGTCACACAGCTTGAGTGAGGAAGTTGGATCTTGAGATATGACCAAGTTCATAGCTTACACTCAAAGACCATTAGGTATCATTAAAGTGATCATCACTGAACTCAGGAATGCCACCTCTAAAATCGTTGCTCTTGACTGGGGTGTTGTTGTGTATCCAACAGCTGTGAAAGAAACATGTGTTGGGGCCTTACTTGGGGCCACTAGAGGCAATTTGTGTGGCATTTTTACAGTCTTGAGTATTATCTGTCTTTAATTATGAAGAAGGTCAAGTTGGTGTTTGGCTCCTAGCAGACCCAGGAATGAGCTTGTTACCTTTTCTGCATACCTTTGCCTTCAGGCTTCTCCTCCTATTCTTCCCTCACTTTTGTGAAATCTATTTCTTGGTAAAGAATTGGATATTTGAAGTCTGAATCTTATAACTTGAAATCTGAACAAAATATGGAGATCATTTACTTTGGTGCCTTGATTTTACAGATGCAAAAACTGTGGCCAAAAATAAGTAGAAGAGCCCACTGAAACTATTTCAAGTAAGAAGAGGAAGAAAGATATATTAGCTTTTGCAGTAGAACTTGCCTCCAGAATTTAAAAAAAAAGTTACATGTGGCTATGTATATACTCTCTTTTATCTTGAATCTTTTGTCTTTGCTTCAGAACATGATCACCTACAGGAAAGGCTCAGACTTGCAGTGTTTCATGTTAGTGATTTCCCATGAGAGAATTTGAGAGGGAAAGGTTCTGATTGGTCAAGATCTTGGGTCACATGGTTACTTCTTGAGCCAATCACAGTGCCAAGAGTATGTGCTATGATGCTTCACTAGTCCTGGGCCTTAATGTGGAGATGGGGGCACTGGAAGAGTGGCAGTCCTACTAGAATCAAACGTGGCTTTAAAGAGGAAGGAGCATTACCCTTACCGGAAAGATACGCAGTGAGGTAGTCAACCTTTTAAGATTGTCCCCAATGATGATCATCTCCTGATATCCAGGCCTATATGTAATCTCCTCCCCTTGAGTGTGGACTAGACCTAGTGACTCATTTTTAATGAATAGTATAAGAGAAACATAATGGCACATCACTTCTGAGATTATCTTATACAAAGCCTGTAATCTCACTTGGAGGAAGCCAGTTCCCCATGTTATAAATTCTCCTGTGGAAAAGACAGGAGGGTGGCAATAGCCAGTGGGGAACAGAAGTCCTCAATCCAATATTCCACAAATAACTGAATCCCACCAGTTATCAACTAAGAGAGCTTGGAAAAGACTATCCCCACCCCAATAGGGAAGTGAAGGCAGGCCTGATACATGGATGGAAGTCCTGTGAAACACCCTGCAAGGCCCAAATTTCTGACCCACAGGAACTGTGAGAGAGCAGATGTGTGTTGCTTCATGTGGCTAGACTCTGCAGGAATCACCTCCAGAATTACCTCCAGCAGTTGAAAACGAATGCAAGGAGAAAGACATTGAACAGATAAAACCTACAAGAACCCAAAATACCACCATTGCTCTGGTTTCTGATTATCCTAAGCATCTCCTCAGACTTTTCCTTCCAACCCTGTGCTCCTCCTTGCTTCCCCAACCCTTTTCTCTTCTTTTTATTTCCTCCCATTCTCATACTTTTATAAGAGCCAGCAGTGAAGGGGGAAGGGACAGAGAAAGGACATATATAATAACAAGGTCTGCCACGTACCCAGCACTTTGCAAACCATATTCCATATTTGATCTCCTTTAACCATTTCCCCAAATGTAGCTAGGCAGTTTTATTTTAAACAAACCTATGCTACACACAGGAAAATTGAAGCCTAGAGAGCAGACATGGTTTGCTCAGGATTATCTGCCTGGGAAGTGGCAGAGCTGGGACACAAGCAAAGCACATTCATCCCACTGCAGCTTTCTATCTCCTGGCAGGCAGGTAATTGCCTTTATCCCATAATAGGCTCTGTTGGTGGAGCAGAAGGCTAACTGTGACATCAGGGCCTTTACTCAGAGAGGGCTGACCTGTTTGATTGTACAGCATTCACCAGATTAACTCTGTTCTTTTCTTTCTGGGCCAACAGGTAAATTTCTAACCAGACTAGCTGCCAGCTGAACAAGTCTCTGGGGATGGAATTCCTTCTTTACTCTTCAAGTCTCATTGTTTCTGTGATAAACCAAAGGCTGAGCATGCCAAGGAGGGCACAGTGCCACCAGCTTACACAGGAGGCTGTGACAGAGTTGTTTATTGAGGAAAGCTGACCAGCTCAGTGGAGGAAGTGAGCCAGGAATTTCAGGGCCAATAGAGAGTATCCGGGGCTTTTCTACCAAGAAACAGGACCCTCCTCTCCCCTAGTCAGGACTTGGACTTAATGAAGACTGAATGGAGATTGTTTGTGGTATAATTCTGATTCCTTCACCAAGATGGCTGAGCAAGAAAGGAAGCAGAGTTCTTGTCTGTGGAAGATAGCAGAGACCAGACAAGGTAAAGGGCTTAATTTCAAGGAAGGAGAAAACTCATTTCCTTGAAATGCTCTTCTGGGCTATAAGGCTCCACGCTGAACTGCATGGTTCAGGGACAGGGCAGGCAGGCAGAGCTCCAAACCTTTAAAGACATCATTTTTTTTAAAGGTCAATTGCTTTTTTTCCTGAAGAGGATCTTTCTAATAAGGACCTCAGACATGGGTAATTACTAATCATGATCTTGAGAAAATGGCCTGGAAAGGAAAAAAAATACAACAAAATATGAGATCAATTTCTCATCCAGGACCTACCCCATACTCCTTCCCGAGTTGTTCTCATTTAGGGGTCCATTGATGCATGGCTCAGGCTTCCAGATCCATCTTTCTGCTGGCTGCTCTCTCCTAGGTCAGCATTGCCACCTGCAATCACGATTCCTGGGGTCAAACACGGACTTTGGGTACAGAGAAATTTTGCTTTTGGCATTAGTTGTGTGACCTTATGAGCCCTGCACTTACCATTCTTTTTGTCTAAATCTACTTCTTTAAATTGGATTCTTCTCCACTTCAATGTGGCCCATGCCTCTTCCCACATAAAAGCAACACCTTTGGGTGGCCTTTTGTAATTTGCCAATGGGTGTCTTGTTTGCTTCACTTGGTTCTTTGTGTACTCTGTAATGGAGGCATGTGGAGACCTTGGTGGATCTTATCATTAATTGTGTCAAAATTCTCATCAGTAAACCAAGGAGATGGAATTACCCAGGGATGAAGCTCCTCAGAAAATCAAGGAAGTTATGTACCTCAGTCTGTGCATCTCACAGAAGAGAATAATTTGCCAAGTGCTAGTGGCTCATGCCTACAATCCCAGCTACCCAAGAGGCTGAGAACTGAGTACTGTAGTTTGAAATCAGCTGAGTCAGGAAACACTATAAGACTCTTGTCTACAATGAACCACCAAAAAGAGCCAGAAGTGGAGCTATGGTTCATATCGTAGAGTACTAGCTCGAGGACTGCATCTAGGCCCTGAGTTTAAGCCCCAGGATACACACACACACACACACACACACACACACACACACACACACACACACACATGAGAGAGAGAGAGAGAGAGAGAGAGAGAAGAGAGAGAATAATACAAGAAAAATTAAAAACAACAACGGCAAAACAAACACCTAGTAAAGTGACAGGAAAATTTATTAAGAAAAGCATACACTTTGTGAAAGCAAGTTATTTCTAGGCATGATGACCTCCTGTTGTTACATTTTTTAGTTAATATATATTTGTATATACACACATTTATTAATCGTCTGTCAAAAGGGATATCTGACAAAGATTTTCTCCCATTCTGTAAGTTGTCTCACTATTAATTTTCTCTTTTGTTGTGCAGAAGCTTTTCAATTTGATAGGATCCCATTTGTCAATTCTTGCTATTTTTTCCTGGGTTAGTGAAGCTTCACTCAAGAAGTCATTTCCTCATCTCCTGCATCTTGACATGTTTCTCTTCTTATTCCCTGTGATACTCTGTAAGTTTCAGATCTCTGATCCATGTTGAGTTAATTTTGGACAGGATAAGAGATGGGAATCTAGTCTCAGCCTTCTACTTGTAGATAGTCAGCTTTCCCAGTCGCCCGTTTTTCCAGCATGATTGGTTAAAGAGGCTGTCTTTTCTCCACTGGATGTTTTGGCATCTTTGTGGATGATGAGATGACTGTAGCTGTATGGGTTTATTTTTGGGTCCTCTGTTCTATTCCCTTGGTATGTGTCTGTTTTTATGCCAATACTATGTTTTATGTAAAAGTGACGTTTTGATATACAGATTTATAGTGAAATGATTACTACAGTCTAGCAAATTAATGTGGCCATCACCTCACATTATGTGTGGATGTGTGTAACAGCGTCTGAAATACCATCTTAGTGTATTTTCACTATATAATATAGTATTACTGATCCGAGTCTTCATGCTGTATATTAGATCTCCAGATTTATTCGTGCTACCTAACTTCAACTTTATGCTCTTTGACCTACCTCTCTTCATCGTGAGGTTAGAGGGTCTCAGGAGGGTCACCGTTAGGTGGGCAGCCAGGGTGATGCTATGGTTCTCATTATTCTGCAGAGGAAAAGTAGGTCCCAGTGAGGTTAGCAGGGCAGGGAGTAGCCACTCACACTCACCAGCAGGGCTGTACGACAGCCTGACCCTCCATCCAGCTATTCTGCCCCTTCACAATGGGTATCCTTGTTTCCAGCCAAGCCTTAATTGTCTTCGATAGTTAGCAAAAGTTTAGCCAGCTCTGAGAGCATGTCTGATTTTCTCCACTCTCCTTCCAATAATTTGGAAGTAATTAGCAAGCAGGACTAGGATATGAGAAATAGAGTCAGGAGATCATGGGGTTTTAGTAGGCCTAAGATGGTTTGTGTATAGAAACTATTTGATATAATTCACCCCTCTAGACTAGAATGAAAAACACCTTAGAGTATGTTTAATAAATAATCTTTTTAAAAGTTGTGGGAAGCTAGCAGTCAGATTATAAGTTTGAAGCCAGCCTGGTCAACAGTGAAAGCCTGTCTTAAGAAGAAAAAAATTACACATGTAGCAATCAACAGGAAAGTTCCAATAACTTAGCACAACACTTGCTACTCAGCAGTTGCACAACAAATACTTGTTGAAAGATGAATGAACTCATATGTCCTGAAGAAAAATTAGGAAGAGGAGAAAAGAAAGACAATAAGATTCACCCCTAGCTCTTAAATATATATATGCCATACAGCTTTTTAATAAAAGATTTGGACTGGGGTTGTGGCTTAGTGGTAGAGTACTTACCTAAAGAGATGATTTTTTTTAATTTTTATTTTTTTGTGAACACACTGTACAGAGGGGTTACAATTACATGGGCAGGTTAATGCGTACATTTCTTTTTTTTTTTCACAAATTTGCGTGTCATCCTTGTGCAGGGGCCATGCTAATCTTCTCTGTATCGTTCCAATTTTAGTATATGTGCTGCCGAAGCGAGCACTAATGCGTACATTTCTTATCAAGCATTGCAGCCTCCTCCTTTGTTTACCCTTCACATCCCTTCCCAGCCTTCCCCCCCACCCCCCCACCCAATTCCCCCCGCCTTCCCCCTAAAGAGATGATTTTATAATAATATAATTTTCTTTTCCTTCATTCCCCCTCAATTTCCTTCCCTACCTTCTTTTCTCTTTACAATATTCTGGGAATGTTGTTTGTAGTAGTAGCCAAGAATTCCCCTCATCATCACATGTAGTTACTGAAGCTGATCTCTTAGATGGCTTTCCAGTGTTTCCCTATTCTAAACAGGATACAATGGATTCCTTGGAACTTCAGTCTTGGAGCATATCTTAGATTATTTCCACAGGGTAAGTTCCTAGAAATGGAATTCTTGGCTCAAATGGCATATACATCTTTAATGTTTTTGGATGCCTTCTGCCAAATGGCCTGACAGCAAGACAGCACTAATTCATACTTCTACCAGCACTGCTGAAGAGTTTGTTTTCAAAGGTGCGATTTAAAAAAAAATGTGTTATTCTGCTATCTTAAATGCTTGCTTGCTTTATTTATTTATTGCCAGTCCTGGGACTTGAAATCAGGTTTTAGGAGCTGTCCCTGAGCTTCCTCCCCGTCCCCTGCCCCAGATCTATCATTCTTGTGTACTTAAGCCACAGCTCTACTTCTGGCTTTTTGGTGGTCAATTGTATATAAGAGTGTCAAGGACTTTCCTGCATGGCATGACTTCAAACCTTGATCTTCAGATTTCAGCCCCCTCTTCCCTATCCTACTCTAGTTGTGAGCCTCCAGCACCTAGCCTCAAATGTTTTTAATAAGACTGTCAGTTCTTCTGGTCCAGGTGAGACTGCTTCCTGGCATCTTAGTGCTTCAGCTAGATGGCACACAGGCAGGTGAGTGGGAAGATTGTCAGGAGGATTTGTACCTAGAGTAGCCATTTGGAATCTCAGTGCCTGCATCTTCTGCAGCTCTCAAAGTTTTTGACAAGTGAAGCAACTTTCTACACTGTTTGGCCCAGAACTAGGTAGCATTGAGCTCAGGGGCCACAGGATACGATGGCTGCCAGAGCTGTACTGACCATGTGAGGTGCAGAATGAGTTCTGAGGGCCACGGAGGCTACTGCCTCCCTTCTTCCTACTTGGGAACAAGATGGATTTAACTTATTGCTTTGGCCCAAGCTTTTGATAACTAGGTTCTCTATTGATGACAGATCTATAAATAAATGGAGTACCGAAAATGATATCTGATGACAAAGCTTAAATCTTAAAGCACATTTATGGGGACAGAAATCCAGGCTGCTGATGTTATAGATAAGGCTGCAGAGACTATTCATAGTACACATGAAGACCCTTAGGTCACACACCTAGTCACAATTGGGAATTGTTTTCCCACACTTTTATCATTTGGACTTTCTGTTGCCTTGTGATGAATATTTTCATCCTTTCCATCTCTGGTTATAGCATCTTCAACAGAATTGTACCATGTCGGGGAAACCTAACTCATGATAAAAACTCCAGGCTTGCTGAGTGCTTCCTGGACTGGCAACTGGTATAATCCATAGAGACCTGGACCTGATGGCAGACAAGAGGAGCCCAGCGCCCTCCATCAGCCAGAAATGGACGTGAAGCAATGGGCAAAGGAAAGTTTTCATTGTTGGTTTGCATGCACATGAGCACGCACATGCACATACACGCAGTTGATGTTTGCATTCAGGATCTTATATTTGCTGTGCAGGCTCTACCACTGTGTCATATCTCCAGCCTTTTTGTGTGTATGTGAGATGTGGTCTTTCCTCCCTTGGCTAGTCTGTGATCCTCCTATTTATGTTTTCTGACATAGTTGAGACAGACAGCTATGTTTATCATGTCCAGCTTTTTCTGTTGAGATGGGGTCTTGCAAACTTTTTGCCTGGGCTTGTCTGAAACCATAATCCTCCTGATCTCAGCCTCCCAACAAGCTAAGCCTCCTGGCAGGTGTAAGCAATTGTGTCTAGGATCTTTGTTGTTTTAAGTCTCTGGCATTCTAGCCTTGTTTATGACAGCAGCACACCATCCAAAGTGAAGAGGAGTGGGGAAACTGGTGCAGAAAGTTCTCAGGAGCAAAACTGGACCATCCTGAGCACTCCTCACATCCTAGCTCCATCACTCCCACACAGAATTTTCAGTTAATGGAAGAAATAAAGAGTTCATCCTCAGGAAGTGTGGGTGGTGAGAAGAAGCCCAGAAGATCTGTCTGTGGAGACAAATGTAATACACGTCCCAGAGCCACAGATGCCCTAATACGAGTGTGGAACTACAGAACCACAGGCCTTCTCTGTTCTGCCCAGTCTCAGTAACATATGCAGATGTAACGTGACATTGCCACTTCCATGGCTGGGTTGGACCTCCTACTCACCAGAGGGCCAAATGTAAACACTGTTCCTCTGGTCTTGTGAGAACCCTGATAGACTTCGGGAAATGAGGTCTACCACCCCCATTCTCATTATCCCATCCCATTCCCTTTTGGGTCAATAGGCCTACTTTCTAACCTGACCTGGAAGGCCCTTTAGGATTCTTTGCCTTCCTCCCTTCCATAGAGATGAGCAGACCTTCCTGAAGAAGACAGAGAATCCCAGAGCCCATGGGGAAGCCTCTTTCTACACATGTATCTGCCTCAGGGACAGTAGGTACACCAGGCAAAGTTGGCCCTTGGCAACTGTTTTAGGACAATTCTGCCAGTCTCACACATCACAGATGATAAAGCTATCCCTGTTGTCTTTCATCAGATTCTGTGCTGGAAGCATCCCTGTGGATGCGGGCCTCTGCAGTGCTTCAGCAGACCGCTGCATTTGCAGACGGTGTCAATTCACCTGCAGCACTGCTTCTCGGCTCTGTTCTTTGGTAGTGAATCTGGATGGAATTGGCCCCCTTTCTCTTTATATATCTGCTTTCTTGATCCTTACTGTGGAATTCATTTTCTTTGTTGGTTACTTCATGACTCTAAGCAGGAGAGAAGTAGGAACTCTAGCTAGATTCCATCTCAACATCAGCCTTGAAAAACTAATTTTAAGCACCTGGCCTCATCTTTCTGGGACTGTTTTCTTCTTTAGTTAGATAACAATGTCAGATTCCTCAGGAATGAGCTCCCTGCCTCCTGCCAGTCCCTATCCTTTACTTTAGACTTGGTTCCATGTCCCAGACCCTCAGGGCACACATGCTGCCTTTCTGGATGTTTCTGTGCATTCTCTCCCCGTCCCCCATCCTCCTGCCTCTCCTAGTACTGGGATTTGAATTCATAGCCTCTCACTTTTCTTGCTTGCTTCTTTGGCTGATGGTCTACCCTTTGAACCATGCTTCTAGTCTAATTTTTGATGGTTATGTTTGGAGATGGAATCTCAAGCACTTTTTCTGCTCAGTCTGGCTGCAAGTAATGATCCTCTGACTCTCATATTCCTGAGTAGCTAGGATTATACTAGTCTTTGGCTCTGTGTATTCTTTACAGATGTCTTCCAGAGGCAGGGCCTCATCTCCAGTGTGAGTGATTTTTGGGGAAGACCAGGCTGCATCCGGTGAGCACACTAGAAACAACCAGCCACCCAGAGTTTGTCTCTTTGGTACTTGACTTCACTGGGACTCTGATTTGTCTACATTTACTACAGAAGTAGGAGTTTTCCTGCTTTAAGGCCATGGAGTAGTGGTGGAGTAGAATGTGCTACTAGTGTGAAAAATCATCAGCTTCCCATCTTCCTTTCCCAGGCAGCAGGTGGTTCATAAAAATGTGTGCCAGGTCACTGAACCCCATTCTCCTGACCTAGAAAAGGCCCAGAGCTTGTTCATTGCTTTGCCAGGGAGTTACTTTTTGTGGGAAAGAGAAAATCTTTCTCTTCTAGAGCCTTTCATGAGTAGTAATAAGTTCTAGAACTGTGCTCTTCAGGTAAAGATGAAAGCTGTTCACATAAACGGATGAGACCTTGAACCTAGCCAAATAAATCAAAACACAGTCTTAGAACCTGACACTTGCAAAATGACTTCACAACTGCTCAGAAAGCAGGATGGGACAGCATGTATAGCTGAGACCCAGCTAATGAGGAGGAGCATGTTTGGTGAAGACAACTGAAACAAATGAAAGCCAAAGCAAAAAAGAAGGGGGGCAATTAGTCAGGCTCTTGAGGTTCCCCAGAATTACATCTGAACAAGCTCATTAAGACCTAAGTGGTCGTTTTCCATCTGGTTGGAGCTGTTGGGTGCATCTGGGTAGTTTGTTGGAATAAGGATGGCATGTCACTGTTATGTTCCTGGCCACTAATTAATCCCTTCTGATCACTGCTGGGAGGGGGGTCAGGCACTAAAGCCTTTCCTGAAGAATCAGGCAAGTCAGTAGCTAGAGTCCCATCTCATCCTTCAGTACTCTTGGGGAGGAAACCACTGTCTCAGGCCACTAGTTATCCTTTGTGAGTTGGTTCCCACTCAAGTCTCCTCAGCCAGAGGCAAACATACTACCCAGACATGACACCCAAGCTCCCTGGACTTATTTTCCTCATTTGTGATGTGAAATCCTATTTTGCAGATTATGAACTGCTAAGGGCCAAGTCCAGAATAGAATTATCAGGTGGAGCTGTGATCAGCACAATGTAGTTTTAACAGTGACTCCTTACTGAGCTCTGCTTATGTGACAGGCATTGTGCTAAGTGTTGTATGGATCTTCTCTTGCTTAATCCTTGTTGTAATCTTGTCAAGAGTTTTGTAACCCTGTATTACAGATGAGAAAGTAAGACCAGACTGGCCAGAACTTATCAAGGAAGGTCAGATAGCTGGTAAGTGGCAAGGGTTGAAGCTCAATCTATCCGTTCTCATGTTCCTGTCTTTTGCATTCAGAGAAACTGACCTTCCCCTCTAAATATTGCTATATCAAAAAAAAAATGTACTTCAATTGCTGAGCCAATCAAATGAAGAAGAATCCCAGGTAATTTTACTTCTAAGGACCAAGGGAAGCCAAATGCTGTTTTAACCCTGGCTGTGTAAGAACTTGGTGTTCTACTATGACCTATAGAAGGAATTTTTTTGGAAGGCAGAAGGTTTCTTTTCCTACCAGAAGGTCCAATGGGGGCAGAGGATGTTTTAGGATGTTGTTTCCTTCAGCTTCTATGTCCACTGGGTTATTGGGTCTTCTCTGACTCCAGATATATGCAGGGAATGCCTGTGGAAAGAAAATGAAAGACTTTCTCAGTACGTTGGAAGAACCTAAAGGCTGAGTAGCTCTTTGTCAAGGCCTCCTCTTTCACCTCAGCAGCCAGTATCCAATCATTCATACGGTTATTCTCCATCTTCTCTTTAATCCATGGAAACAATTGTAAAATAGCATCTGGTAGGCCAGCTACAGGCCCATACTGATCTACATAGTTAAAATTATTTTGACTTACTTGCAACATAATTGTTGGCTATGATTTTAAAAGAAAATACAAACGCTCTGGCAATGAAGACTTTAAATACTTTTATAGCAATAAGCACTATATAAGGGCAACTGCCATCTGCCCATTTTACTTATTCAAGTTGTCTGCTTCCCTACCCCCTACCCTCAGTGGCATTTAAGTTTGTGACCTTTAATTTTTCTAGCAGTAGACTTTGCTACCTCAGTCTGTCCAGGTAATACCATCAAAATAATAAAACATCAAACCTGAAGACAGATTTTTAAAAAGGACTTATATTTTCTCAGTAGTATTCATATTTCTAACTTGAAAAAAGCAAATTGAATACTTTCACATAGTTATATTTATATGAATGTTCCCAGTAGGAATCATTTTCTACTCTTTGCCCATCATTTAAAGTTTTGTTATAGCTTCTCATAACACAGAAATTTGCCCTATTAGGTCTATTAGGAACTTGTGAGTTTCTGTTGCTGTTCTTTTGTTTTGTTTTGAGATAGGGTCTCTCAATGGGGCCTAGGCTGGCCTTCTTCTAATCTTCCTTTCTCAACTCCTGGATGTTGGGATTATAAGGACATGCTACCATAACCAAAAGATAAGATACATATATACAATACACACATATTTCATTCATTCATTCATTCACACTCGCTCTCTCTCTCCAGTGCTGGGGATCAAACTCATGGCCTTGAGCATACTTAGCAGATATTCTACTGCTGAATTACATCCCCAGGCCCTCTCTACATTCTTTATGCTTTCTTTATTAGAATTGACTCAGAAGATCTGGATGTAGGAGACACAGAGGGAAGATATAAAGAACAAAAATTTCTCAGGCAACAGAATTGTGGGGGTTAACTAAGAGAATATATATAATAGTCATAGCAGCACTTCCTCAGCAAGGAACTCTCGATAACAATTCTCAAATACAAATTCTCAAGTAATCCTCAAATAATTGTGAAAATTTGCATGTATCAGGAATTAGCCATCGATGTGACCAGCCTCTGAGATGGCTCCCAATGATTCCCTGTCTCCTGGGTATTCACACTTTTCGTGTAGTTTCCTGTCACACTGGATATGGCTGGCCTGTGTAGATAATGGGATGTTGTGGGAGTGTGGCAATCTCAGCTGCCATATTGTGAAGGCATTTCAGCCATCCTATGGAGAAGTCCATAGGAGTGAGTGGGCCACAGTGGAAATGTGTTAGTCATAAATAAATGCTTCCGATTACCCCCTACAGTTCCCTAACAGACAGCTCTGCCCTGCTACTTGGTGGTGGCACTGGCATTACCACTGACAGCAGTACATATGACGCTGAAGACAAAGACCAGGTAGGTGCTGCAGCAGCTGCCAACACCTAGAACTTGGAATATGCTCAGGAGGGACTGGTTATCTGTAGGACTGGATGATGAATACTGGCTGTGCAGTTGCTAGCTCACCCTGCAGTCCTCTAGGGAATGGGTATCACAGCAGGTATTAGAGTATCCCTCTTGTTGGAAAATTCAGGTGTGGCACCACTGAGAGAGGCCTGTGACTTCAGAGTCAACATTTCCTTTTCAAGCTTCCTGAAACTAATGGCCTTAAGGACTTAAAAAAAATGTTCTTTGTACTCCGGACTTTGCTTACCCAGCACCTAGACAGATGTTCTCTCACTTGAGCCACACCCCCAGGCCTTCTAACTTTCATTTTCAAATAGGATCTTGCATTTATGCCCAGGCAGGCCTGGATTGTAACCCTCTTATTTTTGCTTCCTGCTAGCTGGGATGGCAGGCACACATCATTAGACACAGATTTTTATTAGCTGAGATGGGGCTTTCAAGGAACAGTTTGCTTAGGCTGGCTTTGAACCAAGATCCATCCTCCTCCCCTCCATTCCACCTCTGCTTGCTGAGTAGCTAAGATTACAGGCATGAGTCCTGAGAACAGCTAGCCTCAAATTCCTTATTCCTATAGGAGAACCCTGATGCCTAAATGAATTGACTTTCATCAGCTTTCCAAAAGTACTAGACTTTCCCAAGTTTGAGGATGAATAAGGGTTAGGGTTAAACATGAACTTCTATCATCCTGATAACACCAGAAGGTCCAGGCCAGAGAGAACCCCAGCACATCAAATGTTCTATACCCCTAGTGTTTAGTATCATAGCCACTAACCACAGGTAACTATGTAAAGTTTTAAGTGCTTAAAATGAAAATGGAGTGGAGGAGGAACAGTGAGCAAATGTAGTCATTAGATTCAATATACATTAGAACTATATAACTTGAGGCTAAGAGTGGCAGGGGGAAATGGGGGAAAATAAAGGAAGGAGTGACATTGAACAAGAAGCATTGTACTCAGAACCCGACTTATGGAATTGTAACCTCTTTGTAAAACTACATCATTATACTAGTAATACTACTGATAATAAATTCAATTCTTCAGTCATACTAGCCACATATATCCTAGTGCCCCGTGGCCACAAGTGATGGCTGGTGACTGTCTTACCACGCTGTGCAGATTACAAGACATGTCTATCCCTATGGAAAGCTATATTGGTCAAGGCTGTACCTAGAACTATAGCTCACAAAGTAGCTATTCTGTGCAACAACAAAAGTTTACCCTCAGGGTAAACAGTGGAGGTCTGTTATCCATGGATTAGGTACAAAAGTCAGCATACCTAAGGCAAATATATGGCAAAGTCAGCATAGATAAAGAGATCAGACAGGAAGTTAGTAAATGCTGATGAAGACAGGGTAAGCCCAGCTGGGATCCTTTAGGCCCAGGCCCCCTCCTGGATTACCCCAGCCCACCTGAAGCTTTGTCTTCTCTAAACTACCATAGCATGAAATATTTGCTCACATGACATATTTGCTTGGAGTATTTATGGACTTCATTTTTACACACACACACACACACACACACATCCAGTCTTTCCAGTTGAATCACAATTTCTTCAAGGGCAGATGGGATGTATCTTTTGATCACTTTTTATAACTCACAGTGTCTAATATGTTGCTGTGTTTTAAAAGTTCTCTATTCATGCCTTAGCTCCAGTATAAGTGATTCCCAGTTAGTATAAGTGATTCTTATAGGAAGAGAAACTGTGGGCATGAATTAGCCACACAGATATACTTTAAAAAACACAAACTAGCCAGGAGCCGGTGGCCCACACCTGTAATCCTAGCTACTCAGGAGGCTGAGATTTGAGGATCTTGTTTCAAAGCTCGCACCCTCTCCCATCCCCAGAGGCAGGAAAGTTTGTGAAATTATATCTCCAAATAACCACCAGAAAACCAGAAGTGGTGCTATGGTTTAAGTGGTAGAGTGCTAGCCTTGAGCTGAAGAACTCAGGGACAGTGCCCAGGCTCAGAGTTAAAGCTCCATGACCAAGAACAACAACAACAAAAACCAACAACAAAATAAACCCTACAAACTATATAAAAGGGAAGCATTTGCCCTTTCAATTAGGAAGATTAAAAATGATCAATAATTGACTTAATTTAGATGATTGCAAGAGGATTCCTAAAACAGGAATTTACATCATTCACAAAAGCAAGAAGAATGTTAAGAGTATCTTAAACAAAGCTGTAAAGTGACCACAATTTCTGGCTTTTATCAGAGCTCAGAAGAACAAATCTATTTCCAATGTCCTCCAGTGAAAGGCTGTGGTTTATGTTCCAAAGCATGTATGATTCCTTTATAAATTTGAGGATTAAAAAAAGAATATGTGTTAAAAAGAATTTGTTGATGTAACAAACCACAATACTCCATGAAGGTTCTCATTAAAAAATTGTTTTCTACGGTTCCTTATTTTGCACACATCTTCTTCATTAACTTTTTATTACAGCATCAAATGAGCTAAAGGTCATTTTTATTGCATAAAGAGTAATCCCTACTTTTTAATATTGGAATAGCTGTTTTAATAAAGAGTAAAAATAATCCCAAGGTATAGTTTACAAATACTCAATATTGCCTAATACACTTAATTTTGTTTATATTACAAATAAGATCCCCATGAAATTATATGAAAAACATCTTACAGTGAATTAAAATAGTCTTGGAGATGATGAGTACTTTTTTCATGCTGGTATTGGAACTCAGCCTGTACACTGTTCCTTGGCATTTCTACTCAAGGCTACTGTTCTATCACTTGAGCCACATCTCTGCTCTCAGCTTTAAAAATGTTTTCTTTTTTTATTATTATTTTTAAGTAGTTACACAAAGGAGTTATCAGTTAACAAAGCAGTTTATTAATATACTCCTAGCTTTTTGGTGATTAATTGGAGGTAAGAATCTTATGGGTTCACTTCGAACCATGACTCTCAGATCTGTTTCCTGAGTAGTTGGAAATACAGACATGCAATAAATACTTTTTACACTGTTTCTTTATAGAACTGTGAAGGATTGTCATGGAAACTGGTGGTGTTATTTTAAACTTTGGCTCTATTGGCTTTAAGAAATCTTTCATTCCTGCACCACCCATTGTCACCTTTGGTTCACCAAATATGTTGTCACAAGAACCATTGCAATCCTTATTCCCACAGGAAGGAGAGGAGAATGGATGGCGGAAGCACTTATCTAAGTATACTTCCCAGCTTCCGGGGGCCCAGGCACCCTGCTTCCACCTCTCCATCCTTATACCAACTGACTATCACCTCCTCTGTTTCCCAGAGCAATTGTTTTTGGGTAAGCTATGATGGTTTGTGTGTGTTGTTTCAGAATGAGTGAGTAACAAGTGTGCATCATTGTGTACACCTGGATTTCCAGCTCCTCATGAGGTAGGAGGATAATAGAGTCCAGGGGTTCAAAACCAGCCTTGGCAAAGAAAGATTCTGTCTAAAAACAACTAGAAAGTCAATAGTGGAATACTCATAAAAAGGGAGGTGCTGTGTTATTAGCAACTATTTGTTATCATTCTGACTCATAGAAGGCTTGGAAGGCCCTGAACCCTCACATCATCCTCCAGGCCTATGGCTGGCTACTTCCCAGGGCCTATTATTTAGGGATTGCCTATGTTGCCCTATGAAACAATGGTGCCTCCTTACCCTGTCTGCTCACCTAGTCACCCCTTTTTTCTCCTGGGAGATGGAAGGGTGTATCAAAGTAAGAGCAAGCGTCCGTAGCTATTTCTTCTCCTGCTCTTTAGTTTGGGTAGTGTTTCAGTACCTTAGATACACCCATCTTAATTAATTATGATGTATATATTTCGCAAGGTAGTTCTCTGCCTTATGCAGACTTTTAAAAAATCATTGTGAAATTAATACAATAATTAGGAAGCAAGTGGCTGGAGGTAAGCATACAGCCCATATACATTCAAGTGCATTAAGGAAACTTTTTCCCCCCAAAGTTCCAAGAAAGCTCACTTTGGCCACTACCACTGGCCCTTAGCTTCTTTACAAACTGTAAGTTACTATTTGTCTCATTTGTTAGATGGACATGTCCTGACAATTGTCCGGTGAATAATTACAATGCTTACCAAGAAGTAAATGAGCCTCCCCCAGAATATCTGTCTTGATAAGAGTGTTCCCTGTTTAAAATGGATGTCACAGTGCTTACTTCAGTCTTAACCCAACCCCAAAAGGACTTGGACACAAGTCATTGGAAGCAAGAACTTTCTTTTAATATAGTGTATTTTTGAAGTAGAGGCAGGAGGTAGGAGATGAATGTTGTCAAGTACAATGATATACACTCTCATGACAGTGACAGGATCTTGGCAGATTAGCACTCATCTGTATTGAAAAGCAGTTTTCTCTCAACAGTATCCACAGATCAGAGTTCCAAGGCCCGTACACCTAACAGTTTGATTCAGTGACTGTTTAGGAGTTCCTAAAGGAAGAATTGCCTAATTTTGGCTGCAGACCAATCTTTCCAGGACTTTAAAAACACAAACTCTGGGCTAGGAATCTGGCTCAGTGGTAGAGTGCTTGCCTAGCATGCATGAAGTCCCAGATTCAATTCCTACAGAAACAGAAAAAACCCTGAAGTGGTGCTGTGGCTCAAGTGGTAGAGCACTAGCCTTGGGCCAAAGAAGCTCAGAGATGGTGCCCAGGCCCTGATTTCAAGCCCCATGACAGGCAAAAAATAAAATAAAAATAAAAACACAAACTCCTGAGCCCTACTCTACATTGGCCAAAACAGAATATCCCAGTGTGAAGTTGAACTTCTTAAGTAGGATCATCTTGGGTGATTTTTAAGTTCACTTAAGTTGAAACCACTAGAGACCCTTGTCTTTTTATTCATGGATGGGTCCAAATGCCTAGGACAGCAATAGACACAACTCAGTAAACATCTGTGGAATGAATGAAGGCCCTAAGAGGGTATGGCACTCTAATATTCTAGACCAGGCTGTCATAAAACAAATACAATGTCAATCCCCAAGGTACCTTCCAGGCTTGGCTGGGGGGCAGGAGAAGTTCTCTGTCCCATAGCCTCCATCATCCCCACCTCAACAGGCCTCTGCTTGCCTGGACAGAACTGCCAAAACCATGACAAGGCAAGCTATAATTTAGCCTCCAGTTCTGCCCCTTTAGAAAACAGAGGGATTAATAAAATTAGTTAGGGTATAACTGGGATCCTAGATCCAACATGTGGGAAAGTCTCTGCTACCTACTTGTAAACTAAAGCTGGGAAAACTTTGATAAACTATCTAATTTATCCTTTGAATGACCAAAGAATCAACTTTCCTTCCTAATCACTCAAACCACAGGAAAGAGAAGACAACAGCAATATGGTCTTACGTTATATATTCCTTATGCTAAAATCATGTTTACAATTTCCTAAGAACCCCTGTCCTAGAACTTGAAAGGGTGAGTCAGGAAGGTTGTGAGTTCAAGTCCTCTATGTAGGCTGGGCTACACTGAAACCTTGTCTCAGAGAAGAGAGAGAGGGAAGGACATGGACGGACACACAGCATCCTTCAAGAGAGTGGGTGCATAAACTGTAGCACTCCCATACAATGGAATATTACTCAGTAATATAAAGGAAAACTATTGGAACAGACAGTATGCATGAAGTTCAAAGCCATTATACAAATAAATCAAAAGAAGCCAACTCCCAAAGATTACATATACGTATTATATGATTGTTTTTTATGACATTCTAGGAAATGCAGAACTCTGGGGAGGGAAAACAGATCCATGGTGGTCTGATCTAAGATAGGGGTAGGAGAGACAAGTTATTTACAACAGATAGCACAAGGGCATTTTTTTTTGGGGGGGGGGGGTGATGCATTGATACTGGATCCTAATAACATGATGCTTACATCCTGAATCTATGCACATGTTAAAACTCAGACTTGAATATCAAGAGGTAAATTTACTGCATGGAAAATTTTTATTTTTTCTTTTATTAAAAAAGTACCAACTGTATGTACAACATAAAGCTCATTATGCCTCTGGCAACGCCTAAGTTTTGTTCTGTTTTCTCTCTTCTCTTTATATCAATGTTGCCAATCCACGATTACAGTGGGAATGGCTCGTGCTACCCACACCCCCACCAGCCACACACATACTGTCTATACTAAGTACATTATACCAGGGGCCAAATATGGCATGCAATAAACTGGGAGACATTTTATAGAAAATTCCTTTATTATAGTGCAAATAACTTTCAGCAGTGACATAATGTAACAACACATTTAGCAACATTTTACACCATACAGTAAATAAGAAAGTGTTTCTTTGAAAATATGTCATCATAGGAACATTATTATTATTTCTACATGAATGCTGGAAAATGCCAAGGTTTGTTTTTCTCCAGGCAATAGGGCTTTCTCCCTCATTTTGGATATCTTCTTTTAAATACAAGTGGAAGGAATTGCCATTTAACAAATCATCAGAGTGATCTCTTAGGAGTTCTTAAACTGAGGTTGGCAAGATTTGAAATGAGAGTTCAAAATTTAAAAAAATAATTTTAAGACAATTCTGGAAAACCCCAGAAAGTAGAAGTCACTTTTAATAACTTTGAAGTAGATATACACATTTACCCCAATTTTGCTGCAGAAACAGATTGTCTAAAGCCTGCCTTTTATTCCCCCAGAGCCTGATTGTGATTCCTCAGTTTTTGGTTATTGCGAAACTAGGGCTCTGGTTAGAAATAACTCTTCACATATGCAAATACTTGTCCTGTGAAGGGTTCAATTGCACTTTCCAACCTAAAATTCATACCTTAGACCTCACAAGCTGGGGAAAGGCGTGAACACGTTCCAGTTTCCAGCTAATCATAAGGACAGTGGAATTATCCCCACTACTCATTTAGCTCCACCTAAATCAAACCATCACATCATTTAGATTAATCCCAATAGGCTTACCCAAGAGGTTCCCACGACCTGTAGGGCAATGGAGGGTTGACACTGTATTTTCACATTAAGCTTCCTAAGGGCTTGGCTGCTAATGAGTTTGCAGATAAGAGAGAACAGTCACTTCTGATCACATTTACTCCCTGATTGTTTACGTTCTACCAAGCAGTGCGTAGGATGGTTGGCCACTCAAGAACCCTCCCAAGGAGGTTTCCACCATGAGTTGAATCAAACCCCTACAAATATATTTCAGGATGTCTCTCTACAAACACTCTTTAAAAGTGGCTTCACAAGCCATGAGAAGTTAATCAACAGCTTGAAAATACCTGGAGCCATAGAACAGCCCCCATGCTGACTATGGCTGAATAAGTCAGCTGATACATAAAGCACAGCCAGTTTTGTTGGACAAAGTATCC
Organism: Dipodomys spectabilis; assembly: GCF_019054845.1. Taxonomy (NCBI): domain Eukaryota; kingdom Metazoa; phylum Chordata; class Mammalia; order Rodentia; family Heteromyidae; genus Dipodomys; species Dipodomys spectabilis. The sequence continues at coordinate 2,956,515 of NW_024870818.1, forward strand.
TTGCATATAAACACCATGGAACTCTGTGGAACAGTTTCAAAGTTGAGATAAATCCAAATGTATCACCTATAAAAAATTCACAATTTTAGTTTGCTCTGTTATATTAGACTTTGGTACTGAAACACTGTCTACATTCTCGACACATAACCATGACCTGGTCATGGCTGTGCCTCTGCATGTTGTGTAAAAAATAAAAAAAAACAAAAACAAAACTCAAAAGCAAAGCAGGACGAGGACATGTCATAACAAGACGCAGTAAGCTGTACAAACAAAACCTAAATTATATATAAATACATCCCACCCCAGCACCTCTTTTTCCCCCTTTCTACCTGACCAAAGCAATGCCAAGAGTCCTTCTCTCCAGGGCCAGTGCAGCTTGTGAAATTCAATTCCCAGGACACCAACTTTCTGTGGCCTAGTACCAGAGACTACCATCAGATTAGTTCCCCAAGTGCAGGGAAACTTGAATGAGTTCATTGGAAGCATTCATACTACTGGCTGGGCTCTAACATTCGAGATCCTAGAAATTAACCTTTCTGATAAACCAGTGGGATCCTTTTCTAATCTGGATCCCATCTTATCCTATCTTCCAAGCGAATATGGTCAGAAGTATCTTCTGTTCTGAAACTCCATAGGCATTGCTTAGGGATTTTGGTGAGGGCTGCATAAGAAAAGTTATACAATGAGCTAACAGCTTAAGTTGGTATAAATTATTTCTAAGTAAGTTATTCGGGGTCATTTGCTTCTGCTTTACACTGCATTCCAGGATCTTTCATATTATACTTTTAAAACTTTATATAATATTCATTTTAAAAATTGTCTACGCAATCACCTTGTACATGTTTTCAACTAATTTAATAACAATGAGCTATTATGCAAATCTAGGGAACAGTTAATCTTAATACTGTGCTAATTCATAGTAAAGAGAAAAAGCAATGTAAATAGAATTTCATATAATTGACAATAACTTGAAAAGCAGTTTTGCCAAATCGTTGCAAATTTTTCCCAAAAGCACTTAGAGCAATTTATGCTGAGAGGTCCAGGGGTATTGAGAATAATCATCCAACAGATATAAATGCACCTGTTCTATGATTATAGTATGTAATTCCCCCTCCCTTGGACCTAAGGTATTTGTACATTCCAAAGTTCATAACTTTGCTGTTCTTGAGACATTGCTCATTCTCTAGTACATATATTGAATATAAATAAATAACTACAAGAAAGCTTCAAGAAATCTAAGTTAACATTATGCTGTGCAAAACAAAACAAAGCCAAAAACCCTCCAGAACCAAAACAAAATAAAGCCCAAACGTTGAACAAACTACATTCTATGTAAATACCCTGACTAAAATGGTGCTTGTGCTACACAATTCCATGTTAGTGCAGAAATGTGTTGGTTTTCATGTACCGTGGTAGTTTTTAATGTCTTTAGCACTTTTGTTTCTAAATAACCTTGCTTGGAAATGACGAATAATTTGCTACCAAATCACAAATCATCACAAATCCATTTTAGTGTAGTCTGAATAAAATCCAGCATTAAGGTATTACTTTGTTTTTGGAGTAATGGCTCGGTGTCTTTGTCCAACAGCTTTCATCTTATGGGCAAACCCCAGTTGTTTTAGACTTGAACTGCACAGAAAGAAGAGACAATGAAGCTTGCCTTTTGTTTGTATAAGTCTCCAGATCTTTCTAGGACACATCTTCCAAACCAACAGTTATGTAGTTTTGACACCTGATCCTACTTGAACTCAAAGTGCTTCAAATAGCGTCAGCCAAGTTTGGTGATCTGGAGGTCCCCATTTATCTTTATGGTGTCAATGGCAGATAATGTTTGAATGCGATGATAAAAATCAAAGAGTTGGTGTCCATCCACAAACACTCTGAAACGTGGGTGCTCACAAAGAATTTCCACCTGGAAAAAACAAAATTATAATCTCAATTTACAATTTAAATGAAATCTGCTGGAGGAAAAAAATGAAAAGAAGTTCATTTTAGCAGAAGGCAGTATTGTCAATGATTCTCAAATATGAGAATGCTCTGGAAGCACAGAGAGTGGTTAGAATACTGATGGCTGGGTTTCACTCTCCAGTGTTCCAATACAGTAGTTCCAGGGTGAAGTCTAAAATGGCATGCTTCCCCCAAATTCAATGCTAATCTTGCCGGAAAAAAGAACACACTTTGTGAACCATTGCTCTACATTACCCAATATCCTTTGAAGATTTAAAAGGGATTAGGCTTTAACATCTTTCCCTGCAATCTAGGAAGGGATGGGAAATAGCATAGATGTGTCTGTGTGGCACTTCAGCCTCTTCTGCCTACTTCTGAATGATTCCATCCCACCTCCAAGGAAGCCCCTCAAGAGGCAGAACTGGTACCCATTAAGCAGCACGTAATGATAGTCTAAACACTGAAACATGGTCAACACTAAGGCAGAGAGAAGGTTGTATAGTAATTACCACTGGACCAAGAATGTGTAATTAACAAGGCTTTGTTAAGCCAAACACAAATACTGATTTCACACAGTAAAACCTTTTTTCTTCTCCTTTTCCTTAAGTAATTCACCACAGAATTTAATTATTACTTCTGTGCTATAATGTGTTTATTAAAATCATTGGTATTTGTCATGCAAGAAGAGACTCCATATGTGATATTAGTCACATCTAATTCATATTATTGCTAAAATTATATCACCAGTCAGGGACTAGTTCAGTCTCATTTTGTTGCTGGGAAGCATTATGTCCTTCTGGAAGCCAGAAGCTCTGGTTGCTCTCGTGAGCTAAGTGTTAAGACAATCACTAAGAGGATGCTCTGGCCAAGAGGGGCCTAAAGAAACATTACTATGCACAGCATAGTAATGCACTGGTATGGAACCAGGTAAGATCATGGGTCAGGGGTATCTTCTCCAGTCTGTGGTTAGAAGGGCAACAATCTCAACTCTATCACTGATGCAAAAGTCATGGATTCTTCTTTCCAGACTCCACAGACTATAAGGGAAGATAAACAATCATAGGCCTTTGAAAATCTCTAGATGCAGAACAACCAGGTAATGTAAGTAGAGCCTGCTTGGTAAGGCTTACTTGTAACATGGAGCTTTTAATTGAGTTGCCATTACTGTGATGTATAGTAACAGGATGTGATGAACATAACTTTATCACCAGGTCTGACATTTCAGTAAGTCCTTTAAAATGCATTATTCACTTGCATCTTTTATTTGGCACTGTCCAGCATAGAGAGGAAGGCTCTGCTAATGCTGCTTGATTAGATGGCAAATTTGGGTTGTGTTTCCTGCCAGCTAGATAGTGAGTAGCAAGTCACCATTTACCCAGGCCCATGGGAAGGAATCTGTCAGCTACTCAGCCTGTGACCATGAAATAGATGCTAGCTTAATTAACCCACAGGGGGAACAAGGGTACACATGTGGCCTCATTAGCAAAGGGAATGAGAGAAAATGAAATGAAAAATCACAAAATGGCTTAAAAGGCCATAATTAATAAGGTTTTGAGCCACTTAAAGGCAGAAGAAAAAAATGAAGGGAATTCTGGATACTTCCTAATATTTATTAGTCAATGAAATATTTGGGAGCAGGTATTTACTATAGGCCTAATACTATTTTGGGGATTACACAGAATAGCATTTGTCATAGTAGCTAAGTATAGTTAAGTACTAATTCTTAGCAATTTGAAGATGTAAAGGCACATGTATTTACTAAATATATGGGCTGAAAATAGCCAAGAGCTAACATGATGAGTATTAATTTCTACCAGCAAACAAAGCTCTTTTGATTCTTTTTTTTTTTTTTCATTATTGGGTGAAAATTTTCCTAGACATGCAGAAATTCTGGCTTCTGAAAGCACTCTTGGCACATACTAGATAAGAAGAACATCACGGCCCTGCCAAAAGTTGGGGCCCAGGCACTTGAGGTACTTACCCTGAATGGCTGGTCTGGGATGAATGGAAAGTAAGGGATTGCTGACTGCTCTTCACCCCTTTCCCCAGAAATACAAGAGTTCCGGAGTAGCTGCCGGTCTGTGAACACAGCTTTGAGTTCAATGGCCACATCGGCAGGAGGGTCTTCCGAGTCTCCACAGGTCAAGCTGATGGCAAAGCTGAAAAGGAAATAGCTGCATTTATTCACAGTTGGAAATAACATTTCAACATGACTCAAGTACTCCTGTGGGGTTTTTTTTGCTTTTACTAGGACCCTACTCTTCACAAGACTACAGAGAAGTAACATTATACTCAAACCAACTGATTTTGTGAGACCAGCTGATTTTGTGAGGCTGATTTAGTGAAATACCCAAGGTCACACATCATTATCTTAATCCACCTCAGAATTCCCAACACAGACCCAGAAATTGACCAGAAGAAATAATGCCTTGTAAAGCTGGCTTCTTATTTATACTGATAGGTCTTGCTCCTAACACTATGGTACAAAACTATGGAAAAAGAAAAAAAAAACAAAAATCCCTTTGGCCTTCCTAAGGGTCAAAGAGAAAATGTGGGTCTATATTTATCATCTCTGATATAAATAGCTGTCTGGAGAAATGATGGCTGGGATTCATACACATTCTTTTCATGGGAACATGGTACTTTCTTGGCACTGTCAATGAGCTAGCTACGCTGTCCACAAAGGAAGGAAGAGAAGATTGAGCCACAACACAAATGGGCAGGGCCTCGCGGCTGCACGGTATCTGAACAGTGACAGGAGCCGTGCCTTACCTCTCTGGGTTGAGGTCTACGATGCCCATCACCAACACTTTCTTGCCTGGTCTCATGCCACCTTTAATGTGCCCACAAAATGGAACGATCTGCAAAGGAAGAGAAGAAAGCGAGTTCACCGACTGTTAAGAGCAAAGCCAGTTCCATTAGAAAATGCATGGGGGAAAAAAAAGAGCTTAGGAAAGAAAAGATAGAGGCAGAGAGACCCAGAACACAGACAAAACCATTTACCAGTCGTGGGAAGTACACGTCCGCTTGAACTGGAGAGCCCAAAGAGTTGTTTAAGTGCCCATCATCTAGTTTCTAAAAATAGAAGCACACAGATTGGCTTTCCTCAGACCCTCTTTTCTTCAGGGGTGGAGGGAGAACAGGGAGGGAGGCAACCCATCCTAGTCTAGCACAATCCAGCAGCCCTCCACAGACACAGAGGCAGTGTCTGCAGATGCCGGCTTTCCCCTAGTCCATTAAATAACCGCACAACCCTCCTCCTCCCTCCCCAGAACAAAACCCCTGCTTTCCTCGGGTAGCTAAGCTGCTCAAGATCCTCACACCCGTCAGACTGAGATCGACTTCAAGGTCGCTGCCCACCCGCGAGCCAGGGCCCCGTGCAGGCTGGCAGGCCCCTGGCCAAGCCCCGCAGCTTGGGAAGCGCTGCGGGCCAGGCCCGTGCTCGGGGACGCGGCTCAAGTGGAGCAGCGGAGCTCAACTTCTCCCGGGAGCCCCCGGCGGGGACCCATTTCTTCGGGGGAATCCCCGGGACGTCGCGGGCGGTGGCGGGGCGCCACGCGCCCCCACGCGCGCGCACACACACGTGCAACACGCACACACCTGGCCGACCCCTCGCACGGGCCGTGAAACGTCGAGGTGCCGCGGTCGCCCGCCAACACCCTTCCCCCGCCCAGCGTCCCCCGGGCGGGCCGTGTGCACCGCGGACTCCCGCTAACAGGTACCCGGCGTGCCCCGGCGCGGGGGGCTCCGGGCCGGGCCTGCGGCTCCTCCCCGCCCTCGCCCCAGCCGGAGCCGGCGGCGGAAAGGGGGCGCCGGGCGCGACCCCCCCCCCCCCCCCCCCGCCACACTCACCACCACGGCATCACTGTCGGCCACGGATCCCGCCATGTTCCTGCGCGGTGCACCGGGACGCACGGCTGGCGGCCCGGCGGCGGGGGACGCTGGACGCGGCGCGCGCGCGGGGAACCCGGGGCGGTCCTGCGCGGAGCGGGAGCGCGGGTCCGAGGCGCGCGTGCACGCCGGCGCGGGTCCGCGCGCGCGCGCGCACGCCCGAGGCCGGCGCGGACCGAGCAGGCCGGGCCCGGGAGAGGAGGAGGGGGAGGGGAGGGGAGGTCCAAGGTGGCCGCAGCCGCGGGGACCCGGAGCGTTTGGCAGCCGCGGCTGCTGCCCGTGTCCTAGAAAGAAAGGTGGCGAGGGCCGCGCCACTCCGGCCCAGGGCGGCATTTAAAGACTGCCGTGCCCGGCCGGGGAACCGGGAGCCGGGATCTGGGCGGGGACCCGGCCGGGCGGCCGCGGCTTGCTCAGCATGCCCTGCCCGCGGGCCATTGGACGGGGGAGGGGGAGGGGAGGGGTTGGGCGAGCGGGAGGAGGGCGGGGTCCGGTCTGCCGTCAGGTGTGGGTGGGGCTGGGGGTTGGGGGAGGAGGGGGGTCTGGCCGGCCAGGTGACAGGTGCCGGTGACCGGTCCGCCCAGCGCCCCGCTGCCTTGGGGCTGCGATCCTCGCGGCCCCGGGTCGCTCCCAGCTGGGCCTCGGGGCAGGTGGGCCGGTGGGAGGTCGGGGCAGCCTGGAGGCCGGAGGTGCAGTTCCTCAGCGGGAGGCTCGGCCCGATTTCTCTCTGGGAATTCCAAGCGAGCGCAGGGAAAGACTGTTGCGTACCGAGGATCAAAGGTCTCAGGGCGTCCCAAAGTCCACGTCTCACTTGACCCAAAGAGGCCGAGGCAGGCAGGACTCAGGTAGGGACTTTCTATCCCAGGAGGCTAAATACCTAAACACAAACAGAGGTAAAAGGGGGCCTGGGGAGGGAGGGCACTGGAGGCCCTATTGAGCAGAGACCCCGCTTCTTAGCCAAGCGAATAAATAGGCCTTTGTTTTTATTCAAGTCTCAGTCTGGGATAGTAAATTTCTCACTGAAAATCTGATATCCTTGGTAGAGTCCTTCCCAGGGAATGCACCCCTTTTATTCTCGAGTACGAATTCCTTTATGGCATTTCCACATTAGGATGGTTATGTAACTTCTTAGACATATCCTTTCATAGGTGACAGCCTTGGCTTACACATTCCATTGTGTGAACCATCGGGGCGTTCTGCACCCATGCACCAGGAGCATGCAATGTGTGACCTGCAATCTCAGGGGGCCCCTCAGAGGCTCCCTTCCGGCCATGGTTACCAAGGAACATCTGCACAGTCTTTTAACCTTATGAACCAGAGCTAATCACGGTCATCTCTGCTGTGTGGGAGCATTACTTGCACATGCCTGTAATCCGGCCATATCCTTTGTGGAAGTGGTTCTCCCAATTAGAGCCTGCCACACAGTTGTGGCTTGCAGTTTTGTTCTGATTTTTTTTTTGTATTTTTTTAAAATTACACTTAATAGTTATTTTAGGGTATTAACTGCTGACACTTTGAGAACATACTCTGATGTATTTCATTTCTTAGAACCTAGCATAGGAAAAAAACCCAGTAAAGTAGTTCTTTGTTACTAGCTAAGCTAAAAATGATACAGTAGTGGTGGTTAAAGAGCTGGTGCCTGGAGTTCAAATCCTGCCTCTACTATTGTCTTAGCTAAGTGATCTTGGAAAAGTTATTTAACTTCCCTTTGTTTCTTCATCAGAAATGATGATGATGATGATGATGATGATGATGATGATGATGATGATGATGATGCTTATCTTGGACTACTGTGAAATTAAGTACCTTGGTTATTTTGCTTTGCTTAGAAAGTTCCTAGTCCAGAGTTGACACTTACGCCACAGAAGTCTTGAGTGCTTGCTATCAATGGACACTAGGGATCTAGCAGGGATATGTTTGTTGAGATTTCATTTTAGTAAGAAAAGATAGGTAATATGTTCGAGAAAATAAGCAGGTAAGAAGAAGAGAGAGGAAGTAAGGCAGTGCTGTTTAGGTGGAGTGGTCAGGAAAGCCACCTCTAGTAAAGGGACATTTGAGAAAACCCCTAAAAGAAAGGGAAGAAAGGAAGGGGTCATTTGGATCTTTGGAGGAAGTAGATGCTGGCAGAGTAACTGCAAGGGTCAAGTCCAATGGTAAGGGTGCAATGACTAGAGGTGAGTTGCTTGATACCCATAGGCCTCCGAGCTGGAGGTGAGTAAGACTAGCTTTTCCCCCAGAGCCATGAGAAGACATAGGAAGTTGTTGAGCCAAAGAGTGACAGTTGTCCCTTGTTGTAGGTGCACCCTGTGGAGTGGCCTTTGGGGAGATGAAAGCAACAACAACAAAACAACAAGGAGGTGGCTCAGTGGTAGAGCGCATGCAAGCCTGAGGCCCTGGGTTCGATTCCTCAGCACCACATAAGCGAAAAGAAAAAAGCCGGAAGTGGTGCTGTGGCTCAAGTGGTAGAGGGCTAGCCTTGAGCTGAAGAGCTGAGGGACAGCACCCAGGCTCAGAGTTCAGGCCCCATGACTGGACCCCCCCCCAACAAAAAACAAAACAAAACAAAACAACAAGGAGGAGGCGGCTTCTGCAGCAGTCCAAGCAAGAGGCAGTGGCCATTTAGATATGGCGGAAGACGTATTAGTAAATTCTTATCAGCATTACAAGCATTTCTTTCCTTATGTTTTTTATTAGCATTAGTTAGCTGTACAAGGTTTCATTTTTACCTGTCCCTATACAATACATCTTGATCAGACTCACCCTTTCCCATTATGAAGCTTTGACAGTTCAGGTCATCTCCCAGTCCCAAATTTCTTTAAACTACAAAATTAAGAACATGGGCTCTTTTATTTCCCCTGTGCTCTTAGAAAGTTCTTCTGGTTCCTGAAAAGCTAGGTAGGTTCCATCCAAATTTCAATGTGTTTGAAAGTGTAAGTTGCTGAATGAAAATGATCTTGGGTTGAATCCAGTGGTAAATGGTTTTGTAAGATTAAGAATAACCTTTGAAAGCCAGGCACCAGTGGCTCACACCTGTAATCCTAGCTACTCAGGAGGCTGAGATCTGAGGATCACGGTTCAAAGCCAGCCAGAGCAGAAAAGTCCGTGAGACTCATCTCTAAAAAACCAATAGAAAACTGGATGTGTTGCTGTGGCTCAAGCGGTAGAACACTCGCCTTGAGCTGAAGGGTGCAGGGACAGTGCCCAGGCCCAAAGTTCAAGTCCCATGCCCAAAGAATAACCTTTGATTTGTTTTGTGAGTGGAGTCTGGGGTATTTGGATTGATGAGGATGAATTTCTTACATTTTAGGAATATTAAAAATAGTACTAAATAAGCTACTAAACGTACCCAGAATACTTTATCAGGGAAGACTTCCATTTATTTAAAAAAAAAAAAAAGTTTGATTCCTCCTCAATCAGTCTAAATGGTTAATTTTTCATCTGGTGAACAGAGAGAGAACCTAAAGAATTTTTTGTTGTAACAAAAAGCCACATAGGATTGAACTCATCTTACACAGGAAAGTGATTAGTAAATTAGTGAACTGTAGAGCTTTAGATTTTGTAGTCTGTAGAATGAAGGATAGGCAAATTTTGCATATGCTTTGATTACAGGCATTTGTTTAAAAAAAAACATTAACCAAGACTGTGACCCATTTATAAAATGCAACTGAAATTCAAGATGAACTGCATTTCTACTAGTGGAAACTACTAAAAAGGTTAAGGAAGGGAGGAGGGCAGTCAAATGTGATTAGCATTAAAAAAAATGTAAGCAGGGCTTTGAAGATGGTATTCCAGATTTTAAAAAAAACCCATAGATTATTATCTTTCTTTCTTTCTTATTTGTATGTCTTATCCAATGTATGCATGCATGCAGAAATCCTAACACTGCAGGAGAATTATACATTAATTTGTACAATCATACTATGGACAGGATGAGATGTTTCCAAATGGTTCCACTAAGAATATCTGCTAGAAAGGGTGACACTGTTAGCACCCCTGTGGGCACAGCTAGCTGCCAACTCAGAACGTCCTTGTAATAGTGAGAGATTTGTATGCCTTCTACATTCTGTTCTATAATACAGCCATGCTAATTTTGATATCAAACAGACATGCACCTCATACCTGGACATCTGTGAAACAGGAGCATCCCAAATGTTTACTGCATATAATTTCCTGGTTCCAACTTCTTCCATGACCCCAGCCTGGAAAGGTGATCACAGTTGGATTTTGAGAATAAGAACCTACACAAAGTTATAGCTCCACTTAGGCTTTTAGTTCATTCTTTTTTTCAGGCCAATCTCTGCTCTTAAGATCAATATTGATGTAGGCAACAAAATGTACAAGTCAGCATTCTTTTGTTTACCTAGTTAGGTAGGAGGCAAACATTTATCAAGTTATTTTTCTATATTTCAAAACATGATTACAATTCTTAATTATATTAGGGACTGTGCTCATGGTTAGCAAATAATTATTTCAGGCACACACTCCCAGATTTGTAGTGTACCAAAGTAATTAGGGAATAGCCATAAAATTTGGCAGTCAGTGCCAGTTCCTAACATTTCATTATTTTCTATTTATTTATGAGGGAAGTAGAACCAGCTTCCTGTATGTGTATTAATTACTTAGGACAGGAAAAGCTGATTTCAGAAAACCTCCAGTTTAAGGAGATAATTATGAGCCCAGGTCCAGGAAAAGCTAACTCTAGGCTTTAAAAAGTGTAGACAGCTCCAAGCCTAAGGCAGGTGTGGGAGAAATGGGGACTGTCACCGTGGACTCTCTCTCTTTTTTTTTTCCTTGGTTGGTTGTGGGGCTTGAACTCTGGGCGCTGTCCCTCAGCTCTTCAGCTCAAGGCTAGCGCTCTACCACTTGAGCCACAGCGCCACTTCCGTTTTTTCTAGTGGTTTATTGGAGATAAGAGTCTCACGGACTTTTTCTGCCAGGGTTGGCTTTGAATCATGATCCTCAAATCTCAGCCTCCTGAGTGCCTAGGATTATAGGCGTGAGCCTCCCGCACCCGGCTGTGGACTCTCTTTATGATGTCTGAAAAGTCTTCCTTGGAGCATTTCTCCTTCCCAAAAGAGCTCCCTTCTGTGAAAGGTAACTAATGCCTGGCTGAAGGGGAAACAAGATGTGTATGCTGAAGGAAACAGAGCGAACCCTGCTTCTAGCACTCAGAACTGGCAGCATGAATGAAAGCTGTTTTAAGACTTTCTAGCAAAGGTGTGTACTGAGAGTGTACTCCTGAGTCTTCTCTCCAGCCTCACCCGCCTGCAATTCCAAGAGGCAGAGCTGCCAGTTTTCTACACACAAGGAATGTGAAAGGCTTGCCAGGCTATTGCCCAGGTCTAATTACTCACTTCTTATTCTTGCTGCCCACTTCTGTTTTCTTTTGCTGGCATACAGTCCTCTCTTTCATTGTCTGTGTTACTTTATTTTCTTGTCAAGTGGTACAAAGAGCTTTTTGGTTTTGTAGTTGCATAGAAACTTGCCTGGTTTGGCAGGTTAGAAGAAGACTGGGATGCTGGAGTTCCAGGGCTGCAGAAACTTTGAACACAGGAGGAAGTAGGGGACATATGTACCAATTGGTCTGTTAGGAGTTTTAGAGGAAACAATGAGGGGACATAGAGTTCTGGCCTTCTTAAAGGTGAACTGCACAGAGCAGGCTTCCCCCTCGGCTGCCCCCCCCCCCCGCAAAAACAAAAAAACTACCCTCCAGCAGGAACTTGGAAATTCAAACTTGGCGTCTAACTTTGCCTACCCAAAGTGGTTCAGAGAAGACATGTTTTGTGTATTTATTCCACAAAGATTCATTGAGCTGGGCTCTGATTTTCAATTTTCTTTTCTTTTTAAAAAAGAAGTCACATAATACTTGCGCTTAAAACAAATATGCTCTTAAGAGTATCACTATTATCCTATTATTGGGGCTGAGAACACACCCTCCTAAAGATGTCTGACCGTGAACCAAATACGCCATTCTGATATCTCTCTCTAACATATTTTGAACATATCTAATATGTTTTGTTATTTGGAGAAGTTGCAGACAGGAATAGCTCCAAAAATCCTGTCCTTTTGTAAAAGAAGTTAACATCTATAATGAAAATCTATAATAGTGAAATCTCTGTATCAGGAAGAGGGTGCTGCAGACAAATTTTATCACCTGAGGGACTTGTCTGTCTAACGAGAATGTTTTTACTCACCATATGGGTCCCACTCACCTGCTGTAACTTGTGCCACCACCCCACACAGCCACCAGCCCCTGCTCTTTTCCTACTCAGAGTGCTATATACGCTTAAATTATTTGCCTTTTCTTTGGGTCTGTGACAAAGTTTTGTGGGTATGTATATAATTAAATAGGATTCTTTTTACTCCTGTTACTTTTAGCTTAGACAAAGAAGCTAGGAGGGTAGAGAGAAGTCATTTCCCTCCCCTGCATTCATACTAAGCATTCCTCCTCTGCACAGTTTCTTCCATGTGGCAGAATTCAAAACGAATCTCTATGCTTTCCTGCCAATGTGGCGACATAGCCTAGAAAAATGAAAATGAATTCAAGGACTGCTTCCAACCCTTTTTCAATCGGATAATATGTTTCCTATCTAAGGCCAGTTTATCTGGTACATGGTGCAAGTAAGTATTTCATAGAGAAAAATTAAGTTAACGTTGAAGGAAATACTGTATAGATAAAACATTACATTATATATGTACAATGTATATGTGTGTGATGTGTGTGTGTGTGTGTTTGTGTATTGTGTGTGGTGTTGGGATGGAATCCAGGACATTTGCGCTTGCTAAACATATAGTCTATCTGTGAGTTGTACTCCCAGTATAAAAATATTTTATTTACTAATTTTATTGGGACAGGATTTTACTGGGTAGCCCAGGCTAGCTGCAAACTTGAAATACTTCTGCCTCAATCTCCAGATTGCTGGGATTACAGGTGTGTACCACCACACCTAGTCCCACAAATTATTTAAATTGAGATCCCATTTCAAATTGGCAGGCTATATTGATTGAACTCATCACTGTCATTCATCGCAATGTTGGCTTTGACTAACTCAGTGTTGTTCCTAAACCTGAAGATTAACTGGAACTGTATAAATTCAGAAGGCTTTGGCCTGGGCAGGGCCTTTCAAGATTGCATGGTATGCGGATGCCTAAGATGGGATGGAATAGGGCCAGAGTAGAATCTTCAGTGTTTTGTAAATGCCAACCATCATTTTTATTACCAAGAATAAAGATAACTTGGAGAAAGGAAGTAAAGTTATTGTTTGTGCTTGCTTTTTATCCCTGAAATTTAATGGGAAACTCCATCATGAAGAAAAGAGGAGCACATATTTGTTTTTAGTGCCTGAGGTAAAGGTGTAAGTATTTAATTTCTGTCCTTCAGTGCTTTCTCAGCTTTCTCTGTTGACAGGTAGCTCCTTGACACTAATCTAGAACCTTCCCATGGCAATTCTTCTCACCCAGTTCTACCCACCCTATGCTTCAGAATAATAATACAAGATGGCTTGTTTCCCCAGATCTCAGCTTCTGTCTTAGACAGGCTGGCTTACTTCATTCCTCCCTGCTCCTATGGGTTCCTTCTTTGCTCCTGATCAGATTCTTGCTCCACAGAGTAGGTTAGATTTAGTGGGCAAATCCTTACCTAGCCTGAAAGAGAAAATTACAATCACACAGGCTGCATACGTTTGCACATGCTCTTTCTCAGAAGGCAGGAGTGGGTAAGTTCTAATCTTTCAAGAAGCCACTGTACATCTTTTTCTCTGTTGGCCATGATACTCTAGATGGCACAGGTAGGAAAATGCTTCAAGCTGAAGCATTAGAGCTAATGACATAGCGCTAATGATTATTCTAGAGAAGAGAGAACTAAGGGTCAACAGTGGATGATTTATATGGATTATTTAATTACAGGAGAGATGTTATAAATAGAAATGAGAGGAATGAGCTTGGTGAGAGAAAAGGATGGGTAGACTTTCTGCATTTGGACAGGATGTGTATTTTTTTTTCAGGTCTAGTGCTGATTTTAATCTGCAGTGTTTTTCATTTTCAATGTTCTAATAGAAGCTCATAAAACAGTCACAGGCTCACCAAAAAGCCTATTATAATTATGATGAAATGCTAAATTAGAGCTTCATCCAGGAATCAGAGATGTGGGAAGTGCACACATCTTTTAGTTCCCTTTATCAGTGTTAAGCCTGCATTTAGTCAGTGTGGTCTGGTGGCTTAGATTTGTAATCTTAGGTACTCAGAAGACTGAGACCTGGAGGATTGTGCTTTGAAGCCAGCCTAAGCAGAAAAGTCTGAGAGACTCCATCACCCATTAATCAGCAAAATGTGAGATTGGAGGTATGGCTCAAGTGGTAGAATACACGCCTAGCAAGTATGAAGCAGAGTTCGAACCCCTCTACCAGTAAAACAACAATAATAACAACAACAATGCCATAAGTTGTATTCCTAAAATCAGGATTTGGTCATGCCTTTCCAACTTCACCTGGTGCCTTACTCTCCCCTGCTCACCACACTCCAGCCAAATTTGGTTTTCCTGTGTTCTTCCAGCATTGAGCACCCTCTTTCCTCAGAGGTTGACATTCTCTTCCTGGGCACTTTTTGTGCCCGTACTGGGACTAGGTACTCAGAGCCTAGTTGTTTTCCTTTCACTTTATTTCCTCAATCCCACAGCTCCCCTTCTGGCTTTTTGGTGGTTAATTGAGATAAAAGTCTCCTGGAATTTCCTCCTGGCTTCAAACCTTGATTCTCAGATCTCAACATCCTGCGTGCTAGAATTACAGTTATAAGTTACCAGTATTTGGCTGGTTTTCATCCTTAAATTCTTAGCTCAAATATCACTACCCTAGTGGAAGGCCCAGCCAGGTCTCTTTCCTGTCTTGTTATCTGCTCAGTATACATGTCTATTCTAGTCATCTTGTATCTGACATGGTTTGTGGCCTTTTCCTCCAGAAAGTTAGACCTTCCAGAGCAGGGCAGCTTTGAGAACTGGGCTCAAAGATCTGTTTAAACAAATGAGTGAGCAAACAAGTGGGCAAATTATACATCGCTACAGGTCTGCAGATGAAATACCACCTCAGAGCTAGAGAACTCCAGGGTCCCAAGGCTGTGGTCCCATCTGCGAATAATTCTCCTTGGGCTGACTCTGTGTGAGGAACCCTTTCCACGCTGAGAACGTGAATCCCAGCCTTGCCTATGGGTTCTCCCTAATTCCATGTTAGACATTAGCGGAAGTCATTGAACCTGAACTTAAAATGTCAGAACCTGCCCTTGTCAGCAATGAAAACGTTGAATTTGTAAGGTCACACATAGGGAAGATAATAGTGTGTGTGTGTGTGTGTGTGTGTGTGTGTGTGTGTGTGTGTGTGTGTGTGTGTGTGTGGTGGGGGGGGGGAGGGGAGGGGAGGGGAATTCCAAATCCTAAACCTAGATAGAGTGCAGCTGTATTAGTGCTCCTGCTCTTGATTGGCTACACCTCAGGCTCTTAAGCCTGATAGGGAACCTGAATGTTTCTCTAAGAATGAGCGATGAAACTGGGTGCCAGTGGCTCACACGTGTAATCCTAGCTACTCAGGAGGCTGAGATCTGAGGATCATGTTCAAAGCTGGCCCAGTCAGGAAAGTCCAAGAGACTCTTATCTCCAATTAACCACCAGAAAACCAGAAGTGGCACTGCAGCTCAAGTGGTAGAGCACTGGCCTTGAGTCGAAGAGCTCGGAGCCCTTGCGTAGTGTTCACTATGTGCCAGGTGCTTCTTTAAACACTTGACAAATACCACCATAGATGTTTCTGGACACAGCAGAGGAGACAGAGTTTGGTTATGAGGTAGGAATAACATGTAGAGAAGAAGGCCAAGAAAGCAGGAAGAAAGAAAACTGTAGTGCAGGCTAAATAGGCCTCAGCCAACCTGGCAGGGAGGTGGAGGCCAGTGTTGCCTATCAGCTTGTGCTTCAGGCACAACACTGCTCCACCTTTCCACCTCACTCGGTCACCAAGTGTGGGCTCCCTAGGAAGCCCCTAGACTTGGGCAAGGTTGCTCTCTGCATCTGGGACAGCCTGCAGTTGCTGAGAGCTGGAGAAGTTTGCTGAACATGCTTGGTGCACCTGAGCACCAAGCAGGATTGGGGCAGTGAATCTCTTCATAAATTAACTTTCATCCTATAGCAGTCCCACGAGACAGTCTTTTATTATTCTCATTTGACATCTGAGGAAACAGGGTGCCGGGAAGTTGGCTCAGTGGTAGAGTGCTTGCCTTGCAAGTATGAGGCTCTGGGTTCGATTCCTGAGCACCACAGAAGCAAAAAAAGCTGAAAGTGGTGCTGTGGTTCAAGTGGTAGAGTGCTAGCCTTGAGCTGAAGAGTTGAGGGACAGTGCCCAGGCCCAGAGTTCAGGCCCCATGACTGGCAAAAAAAAAAAAAAAAAAAAAAGATGAGGAAACTGAGGTATGGAGAAATTAGATAGTGCTCCAAATCCAGTCATGTAGCACTACTGAGATTTGACCCAGGTTGTGTGGGTCAGCTATGCTGTCTTATTGCTGTATAGAAAGAACTGAGAACAGCCTATTAATTAATAATAAAAATAACAATATTGGCTGTACACCTTAACATTGTGAAGCTCAATCATGTTAGTGTTTTTGCGTTTTTTAAGTCCTTTGTAAGGAGAGAGAGAGAGAGAGAGAGAGAGAGAGAGAGTGTATGTGTGTGTGTGTGTGTGTGTGTGTGTGTGTGTGTGTTTACCTAGTCTGGTACACATTAAAGGTGCTAATTTGGAGTTACTGTTCTACTACAGTCAACTACAAAATCATGCCTATGCAAATCTCAGAATCAGAGTTAGAATCCGAAGTGGGGAAAACTGGGGTGAAATCCTACTACAAGATGGGTATTGAGGTTCTATGTTAGTCTGGGTAGAAAGCAGCTCCTCTTTGGAATTCAAGGTGACAGACTAAGTAGGTAGAAGAAAGGCTATAAAATGCTGGATGAACCTAGCCACATCTGTGCTCTGCTAGTCACAGGTGGGAAGTGTTAGGAAAGGGCGTGAGGAAAAGTGGGTTTCATGCTGAGAAAGAGTGCAGAGGGGGAGTTATGGGGGGAGGGATGCCTAAGACACTGGGAAGGACCCAGAGGGCTGAGGAGGAGAAGAAAAATGGTCCGAGTTGCTCCTCAGAGTGAATAGAGGTATGTGGACTTGGAAGGAAGGAAAAAGGGAATCCAGTGGCAATACAATATGTTTCTTCATCATCCTGTTTGGAATTATAGATTCCCATAATCTTTTAAGGTAGTTAAAAATCACTTCCTACAATGTGGAATTAGATTTTTTTATGCTAAACATAGGGCTTAAGAAATGAAGAAATCCAAGGATGACAAGTTATGTTTGGACAATGTAGAATCCACGTTTCCCTCTAATTTATCCTTTATTTCTGTCTTGAAGAGTTCATGTAATACAAGTCCTTATCCTTAAGCTTTTTAGCTCCTGCGGGATTAACTGGTTTCATATTCATTTTCTGGAGTTTGGTGAAATCCCCTGTGAACGCAATGGAGAAATTCTGTTTCAATCTGTTGCTACTTTTATTTGTATATAAAACATGAACTAAAAGTCTAGAACAAAACCTTGGTAGTAAGTGCTCTTTACAAAAATAGTCAGTGAGGATAAAGTTCAGCACCATGACATATAAACAGGCCGAATGTGTCTCCGAGCCAGGGGATTAAAGGATTCAACTTGGGATCTGAATGAAGGTTATTCTGGCTACTGAACTGATTATGTCACCACCGTTGACCCTCTGTTCACAGGTTCTTTCCCTGTGACATATTCTTTCACATTCTCTTATGGATATTGTAACATGATTTATTCATTTGTCCTTTTCACAACACATAAAGCCATTTTAGAAACTTGGCCTATAGCCCAAAGCATAACAATACTCTAAATAATTCACAAAGCAAAAACAAGTACAGAAGTGTTTTAAAAAGTAATGCACAGAAAGTACAGGAAAACTCATGAGCCAAGTACAGGTTTTGCTTAGGATAAATCCTTAAACTCATTAATTACCCTAAACCAATTGGGAGAATGGGAAGAGATACAGTGAATCTCAAGTACTGTATATTCCTAGTACTATCTGATTGAATTGCAGCATGGCTTCAGGGAAATACCAGTGTTTCTTAGAGTAGATTGTTTGTACTTGGTATGGGGACAAATAACTTCTTGACCTTTTGTATTTCATTGATGATTATGGTCCCCAAATCCAACAGACCGGAGTGTAGATAAAGGAAAAACTGTGCAAGGTTCTTTTTTTTTATTTTTATTTTTTAGGTCCAGTCGTGGGGCCTGAACTCTGGGCCTGGGCGCTGTCCCTCAGCTCTTCAGCTCAAGACTAGTGCTCTACCACTTGAGCCACAGCGCCACTTCTGGCTTTTTTTCTTTTTGCTTATGTGGTGCTGGGGAATTGAACCCAGGGCCTCAGGCATGCAAGGCAAGCGCTCTACCACTGAGCCACTTTCCCAGCCCTGTGCAAGATTCTTTAGCTGCAGGGATTTCAGAGATGGTGCTCCCTTTCAATTGTTTAATGAGTTGGATTTGCCTTTCTGCAGTGACTTTTTAGCTAGGTATGGCTGTGAACTCAGTGAAAATAAGACCTATTTTAGCAAACATACATAAAACAACGCAGCTATATCCAAACTTTGGGGTACTTATATTTAATCTTTGCATACTGTTTTCAGAAGGTACCTTTGCTTACAAGACACATGACTTCCAAGAACTGGTTAGAATGATTTATTTACTCACCAACAGAATTGAGATGAGCCTTGTGAAAAGTCAAAACATTTGACCATTTAGAGGTGAAATTTCTGGCATTGGGTATGGACATCTCATAGTTTTATAGCTATAGCTAGTTTCTGCCAGCATGACTAAACTAAATACATTTTCTATTACCATTTATGATGCACTTTCATTCAGATAAAACAACTTAGGAAAAATTCCTTTACCCCTTCTAAAAAGCAAAGACAAAATATACTAGCAGCTCATCAAAATCCAGTTTTTAAAAGATATTTGGTTATGTTTAAGATATATATATTTATGTATATAGATATATATGTCTGTCTATCTATCTGTCTGTCTGTCTGTCTATGAACTCCTATCCTGTGTCTCTCTTCTATGATGCAGGCTTCACCCCAATTCTTCAGCCTGACATTGTTCTAGCATTAACTGTATAGTTCTTTCATGAGCTGACATTCAAGCCACACAAAGACAGCAAACAAGGTCAATGAGGGCTGAAAGGGGGAGTGTGACCAATAAAACCAAGAGGTACTTATGATCGAACACGATTAACAAGTGCTTTTGAGTCACCCAGAGGGGGATGCCAGCTCAATGTTCAATTCTCTTGCCTTTGCTGTCACTCTATACAAGTGGGAAATCTCAAAAGCCTTCCACAAAACTGTAACAAAGCTCTTTCGAAAATAATCAAATGATTGTATCTTTATTATTTCCCTTGTAACTTCACCAAAGGACTTATTCACTGGACAAGTTATTTGGCATGAACATTTCTTTGGTCCGCCTCATTGGGTAGCTTATGTGCCAAGCTTGCAAGGTTCTTAAATTCAAGTCATTTAGTACTACATGCTGGACTCTTTGCAACAGTTTCCATTTGTGTGTGTGTGTGTGTGTGTGTGTGTGTGTGTGTGTGTGTGTGTGTATGTGTGTGTGTGTGTGTGTGTGTGTGTGTGTGTTTTGGGGGGAACCTCTAGAAACAAATCATCAAGGCTAAATGGAGGGAACAATCCTTTCCCCTTTCAGTCTGTGTCTAATTGCATGAAGGAGTGGAACTCACTAAATTATACTCGTCTCTCAAACACCTCCAATCTTTTTGCCCCTAGGTAGAGCAGTTTTTCCAGATCAGTGGTTTTAGCCTTTATGACAACTACCATGCTTTATAATTTATATGCTGAAAGTTGGCTTTAAATGCTCAACAACTAGATAATCCCAGGAATGTCAGATAATTCTTGGGTGAGCAATTTGCTAAATTCTATATAGAGATGAAACTGCCAAAGATATGATAGGTATGTATATGCATTACAATGCAGGCAGGCAACCAGAGCATGGATATCATTTAGATGGTTGATGTGGGGTTACATCCATATAGAAAACACAAGTGTTTTCCTGCTAGGGTAGGTAGTTTCACAACTCTTCCAGGTGATAGGACCATTTATAGATAGGACCAGTTATGGGATGAGTTACAATTTGTTCCCTCAAAAAAGTTCTGTGCTGGGTACCAGTACAGATTACACGCCTGTAATCCTAGCTACCCAGGAGGCTGAGATCTGAGGATCATGGTTCAAAGCCAGCAAAGGAGACTCTTATCTCCAATAAACCACCAGAAAACCAGAAGTGGCCTTGTAGCTCAAGTGGTAGAGCACTAGCCTTGAGCGGAAGAGCTCAGGGACAGTGCTCAGGTCCAGAGTTCAAGCCCCACCACCAACAAAAAAGAGAGAGAGAGAGAGAAATAAGCCTCTCATTTCAGTCACTGAAACATTTCAGTCACTGAAACAGTGACACATGGTCCCTAAGTTCCAACCCCAGGGATTCAAGCCTAGTGTGTCTGCATCTGAGAATGTGCATGAGGATGCACAGTTGCATCTCTGATTACTACCTTTCTTTAGCACACAGGGAGAACTTAGACTTTTAAGTTAGAACTTTAGTCTGATTCATGGAAATAAACATTTTAGTTTTGTAAATAGAAATAAAGAAATAAATATGTGGATGCAGAGGATAAAAATCCAGTAACCCTTTCTACCTCTGCAGAGAAAGAAGAAGAGATGTTAGTAACACAGCTAATACTTCCATTTGGGTGGTGCATGTAGGACCCCTGTATGATTAAAGGGTGTCTTGGGGACAGTTTAGGAGTTTGGGATTTATCCTGTAGCTACCCTTTCCCAAAGGTTTCTTCAAAATCCTAGCACAATGTGATGTTTCACAAGGAACAATTTATGGCTAGATGAACTGACACTTATCCATGCTCTTGAAAATTCGCACTTTATTATTACCTAGTAAAGGGTAAGAGTGTCTTCATTAAAGGAAGTAGTTAATTTCATCTAAGATTCTTCCCCAGATAATACCTCTTAGCAGGTGTAGAATGAGTGCCACTCAATTTCTGTTAAGATCCCAGAAAGAAGTTTTATAGACAAAAGTATTCTCGTTTTACATCAGAAGGAAAATGAACTTGGATAGATAAGTCACAGTTCAAAAAGAATAATTTAGTAGGAAGAATTGGTTTATTGGATTTTAAGCTGCTGTAATCAAGAATGTGTGGTATTGGTAAAAAGATAGACACACACAGATCCAGAGAAGAAACAGAAAACACAGAAATAAAACTGCAAAGATCCCTCATTGTTTTCTGACAAAAGTACAAAGGCAGTTCAGTGATGGAAAGATAGACTTCAAGTCTTACTGGAGGAATGAACACCCTCAGGCAAAACAAACAAGAGTGAATTTCAACCTAAGTTGTATTTTGACTTGAAAAACCAACTTCAAATGGATCACAGACTCAAATGTAAAGTACACAACTATAAAACTTTTAGAAGGATGCATAGGAGAAAAATATTTATGATTTGGGCCTGGAAGAATGTACTTATACTTAACAACAGAAGCAAAAAAAAAATCCATAAAAGCAAACACTGGTAAGCTAGAATTTGCAATAATAAATAAATAAATAAAAATCTTTTTTTTAATCTGCAAAAAGCCCTATTAAGAAGATGAAAAGATAAACTGTGGATTGAGAGAAAACTTTTATAATCACATACCTGACAAAAGACAAACTAAATACATAAATTCTAGATTCAATAGAAAAACTTCAAAAAGTCCAATTATAAAATGGATAATAGAAGCTCTACCACTCATGCACTAGTGGTCGGAATGTCCAGTGGCACAGCCACCCCAGAAAACAACTTGGCAATTTCTTTCTTTCTTTTAAAAATAATTTCATTATCCTTAAGTAGTTGTACAAAAGAGTTGCCATTTAACTATGCATCTTGATCAGTGTCCCCCTCTTGAGCATTAATTTCTAAACATGCACTTGCCGTACAATCAGGGCTTTAAGACTTAGTTGAGATAGAATCTGAACCTACATGTTGATAGCAGTGATTTTTTTTTTTTTTTTTTTGCAGTTACAACTTTCACTCTCCCAGACTAGTCCTCTTTTATATCCAATTGACATTTCCTATATAAAATTCTGGAGCCACCATTCCTACCTTTATAGATTGAAAGAGAAAAAGTATAGAGAATAAAGTCAAGTATTGATTTGAAGATTGACTTCAACTCATTAGGAGGAAGAGGATGCTTGCATCTGATACAGACTCCCAGGCATTACACTGCTGCTTTTGTAATCAATAATCTCAACTTAGACACTATTGGACATAACTCAGACTCCTGGAAAAATAAGATGACAAAGTTTAATGCGTATTTATTGAAGCTCTACTATGTTCAAGTCATAACATTTCTAGAAGCAATGAACCTATAGACCTAATGGTCATACTCATTTTTGCAAATGATCAAATTGAAGTGCAGAGAGGTCTAGAATCTATGCTATGCCCAGTCTTTTGATATTAGTCATTGTCTGATTTAATTCACACAGTTGGCCTTGGTCAGGTTGCCTCCCTCCTGGCTTTAACTCTATGGTCATCATTAGCAAGAATGTGCAGGTGCCCTGGGACCAGACCCTACCATGAAGACAATGCATGTCTGAAGAACTCAATAAAGTGTACAGAGAATTTTCAAGTAGGAATCCTTGTGTAGCTCTTTTCTCATCTTGTGTTTCAGGTCCTACCTTGAATGAGCCTGTTACAGTAAGCATACAAAGAGGAGAAAATATAAATACTGAGATCTTTAAAACATCTGAACATTACTCTTGTAATTGAAAGACAGGGTCTCAAGGGCTCTGAGCATAAAATCTCTGCCATACTGAAGACAGGAAAATGGAAGACAGAGAGAAGTCACCTGTGCACCCCCCAAAAAGTTATTTACCTGACTTGAAGCTACCTGGGTCTCTGGGAGTTCAGGGAAAGGGGAAATGAGGCTTTCCTCGCCAGCCCTAGCTGTCTCAGTTGAGAGACTGGCCCAGCCTCTGGCCCAGTAAGACCCATGGTTTAATACCCTAGAAGTGTCAGGAAGCCTTTAGGAGAAGGGCAGAGAAGCCCAGCTGGAGTCAGGGGGTCGGAGGTCACACTAGAACTTGTGGACATGGAGGGGAAGAGTGGCCTCTGCATGTGGGGAAATGAGGGACACCTGTATGACTATGGAGGTTTGGCAGTGTGCTACACTTCCTTACCTTGCTCTGATACTCAGTCAACACATCACCTTCTCCTTATAGTTTCCACTGTGTGGATCTGAGGTTAAAACATAGAGGATAAACTTGGATAAGGTGGAGCAAGAGGAAGCCCATGGCTTTGTGTATAGACAATGAGTAAATGCAGCCACATCCTTTTCTCTTCCTTCCATTTTTTTTAGACTTAAATCAGAACAACAGTTGTAAAGCAGTGTGTGTGTGTGTGTGTGTGTGTGTGTGTGTGTGCGCGCGCATTGCTTAAGTCTGTGTATTTCTAAAACAGTAGGAGTGGCACAGGAGGTCTCCTAGCACTGACTTCCAGGCTAGGAATGAGAACACACACTCCTACTTCCACTTAGACCACAACTTCTTTGTGTATGAAATGCAGAGGTTGAATCGAATCATTACCAAACATTATAATTTTAGACCTTGTAATTTTCTAGATCCTCACAAGTGTTTAAATCAAACCCTTCATAATGTAAGTTCCTCTTCCAGAAGGCTAGCTGGATCTGTGTGTGTGTGTGTGTGTGTGTGTGTGTGTGTGTGTGTGTGTGTGTGTGCGTGTTGCATGTGACATAGGTATTGTGGCATTTGTGTCTCTGTGTCACATCATACACTACTCATTTCTGTTGTCTCAAGAAACCTCCCACATAGCCCCATCTACTACAGACTTCCGGCTCCTCCAGAAATCCTCTGTCCCACACCCAGCATAGTAAGTAAGAACACATGGGAGAAGCCTCTTTGACTGCAGCGCCTTTTGAGATGCAGCCAAACAGCTGGAATTACATGCCTTGCAAAGAGCCAGGGACGTGGCATGGCAATAGGAAGTTCAGATTGTATTTGGAAGCCAGATTCCTATTCTGGGAACCTGAGAGGGTAGAGACTTGGGCTGTCTCTCATCAGCAGCTAGCAGTCTGTACATGTGTTTGAGTGTGTATGGGTAAATATGTGGGCAGAGCTAGGGGATACCTTTCATTAAAGTGGATTTGTCCACTTATCTATGCATTTACACTTCAATTTCCAGTCTCCAAGTCAGCCCTTTTCCTCTCTTCAGTCATCTTGTTTACTCAGACAGTAGGTCAAGCTCCCTCTGGACAGTAGCTCAGGGTCCTTAATCCCTGCATGGAGGAGGCCCCAGATTATAGCAGGGGGATTAGGGTGCTGTGCAGCTGTTAGAACACTAGGACCCAGAATTTTCTGTTTTCACCTCCCTGGTTATAGAGAGATGGGTGGCTGGCTTCTCCTTGATTCTGGGGGAAATCCAGACTGCCAGGGCCCAGCTGGCATTCCACATCTGTTCCAGTCATATGCAGCTGCTTCACACACCTCCTCAACCAAGTAGCTGAAAATAGCCAGCATTTGTTCTGTTCACCAATTGATGTTGCAGCAGAGTTTAAAGGCTTGACTCAGCGTGGCTGGGACCTTAGTAGGGATGGTCAGCTATCTCCCTACAGGTGGCTTTCCTGTAGGCCTGGTGTTCTCACATGCACAGATGCAGGGTTCCAAGGATGAATAAATATCTCATGAGACAAGGTGGAGGGGTGTAGCATTTTTATAATTTGGTTTCCAAAGTCATTTAGTGTCACCCTGGCCATCCTCTGTTGGTGAAGTGCTTGAAAAGTTAGGCCCAAGTGTAAGAGAGGGTGACATAGTCCCTTCTATGGAATGGGAAGAAGATTCAACGTCACGTTGTAAGAGTAGCCCATGCATGTATGTGTGCACATGTGTGTAACATACCAGGTACTTTATTGTAGTAACGTGGTGTCCATGTACAGGTGTAGTGAACATAAACACTATTGTGGGGGCTGTATGTGAACACACAACCTTCCACATCTCTTTTCGTTCTCAGCATCCCTTCCCCTGTTATCATTTTGTTAGTTTAGATTTATGGACAGAGATGGAATTTTGGCCAGGCCTGTGTTCTCATTGAAGCACTAAGGCTTACACTTTTGCTTACATCATGTGGCAAGCAGAATGGCCCCAAGAAGGACCCCCAGATTTCTACCCCTGGAGCAGACAGACACCTCACCATTAGTGTGAAGGACCTGTGGATAAAATGGGGTTTCACTGGGGATGACTAAGGTGCACAATTAAAGATGAAGAGATTCTGCAGAAGTGATTGACATCTGTCCTCAATTACTTTGGGTTAATCAAAAAGAAATGTAACCCTGATGATGTCATGGGGCCTGATAGAACTACAGGGAGCCAGGCCTTCCTTGAGGAGAGAGGGGCCCTGCCGCCGTCTCTGAAGGATGGAGCTATGCGAGGGTCTCTTCAGCTATGGAGAACAACCCATGGCCAGCATCCAGCAAGAAGCCAGGGTCTTCAGTTCTGTAACTACTAGGAAATAAATTCTGCTAGCAACCTGAAGGGACTTGAAAGACTTCCAGATGAGAACATTGCTCCTCAGACATATTGAATTTACCTTTGGAGACTCTGAGCAGAGCACCCAGTACTCTGTGTCCAGGTTCCTAACTCATAGAAACCGGGACATAACACGTGGTGGGTTTTAAGCCAAGTTTTTGGTCATGTGCTTTGCAGCAATAGATAACAAACACAAGGTGTACCATGAGTTCCACTAACAAGGAAACTTTGTTGGGTGGGTAACTGGAGAAATACAGAGCGGATCCAGTAGCAAGAGTGCATGCTAAGAGCCTAGGCTCAAATGTCACTCCTGTGCCTTCCTCATGAGTTGCTTTCTGCTAGACAGAATCTCTCCATTGGAAATCCTATAGCTTGTTTGTCCCTTTTGGTGGTATTTCTCATATTCTGCTTCTATGTGTCAGTGTTTAAATCTGGTCTTCTGAACTTCATCGGAGGTCCTCTCCATGGAAATGCCTAATTTTTGTGGTGTTACTTAGTATAATGCTTTGCATATCAGGTTTATTGACAATTCATTAAACACTTTTCTCAGTGGCAGAATATCAACTTTTACTTGTTGAGGCAGTTAGGGAACATATTTTGCTATGAAGCCAATTAAGACATGGTCTTTATGATCATTTTAACAGTTTAAAATATCGAAAGTAGCCAGGCATTCTGCCCCTCATTTGCAGTCAGTGAGAATGTTTCTGTCATCTGACATTCTGAAATTAAGCCACGAATGTTTATCCAGTTGATTCTAGTTCTCTAGAACTCTCTGCCAACACAGAATCACAGCTCTATCTGAGTAGTCTTTATTTTTAATCTTAAGAATGGAGAAAATAATTTCCTAAACTACTGGGGTAGGGCTGCATAGAATTAAGGCCATCATGTTTGTGAGATGAAGGGAGAAATTTCTTTTCATAGAGCACTAAATACAAATACTAGTAGGCTTTTGGCTCTTTTTTTTCTGGACAAGATCTCACTATATAATCCAGGCTGGCCTTAAATTCGTGATCCTTAAATTCGTGCTGGGATTACAATGCTGTGCTTGTAAATTACTCTAGCCTCATTACCTGGAGTAATAAATTAAATTTTGGAATAGTGAACATAAAGGAAGCAGGAAAGTTAACGAACAGGAAACAACCATGCTTTTAGAATGACAACTCTATAGGCCAGTAGCCCCTGGGGGATGGTTGGTTGGAGCCTGAAGTCCCCATTAGGAGAGTCTAGGCATCCGAGTCTCAGACTTTCACAGGGCAGAGTGTGTCAGCAGACATGCATGCCACAGGAGCTGTTTGTGGCAACCTTGTTTGTTAATAACAAAAACCATCACCATTAATAACTATCTTGTAGCTCATATAAAAATAGAATTATAATGCCTCAAGGGATTGTTTTGGGGCCAAGTTATTGTCAGTTCCATGTTCGTGTGCTTTTGAAGAACCCAGCTTGTCTTGAGCTTAGGAACAACTTTTGGGAACTTCTAGACCTTGGCCTATAAAAACAATGAATAGAAACACTAGGCTTATACCGCTTGTAGGGATTCACAGAACTTCACAAACATTAGCCCACTGTACCTGGCAATAGGCAAAGCCATACTCTCCTAAAGTAAGTGAATCTCAGGAATCATGATTATTAAGGCTTACAATGACATCCTTTTTGTTTGGAAATTAGTGTGTGTCTAAATTCTGGCCACCAAATCTCACAAGGCTCCAGACATCTGAAGTGGACAGATCAGATCGCTATTAGTTAGCATCAAGATGCTGTTAAAGTGATGAGCCAAAGTTAATCATACTAGCTCTTCTCTTATTTGTCCTGTAATCCTTCCTATGGTCACTAATAAAACTGGATGTGACAAGATACAGATCTTCTTCTTCTTCTTCTTCTTCTTCTTCTTCTTCTTCTTCTTCTTCTTCTTCTCCTTCTCCTTCTCCTTCTCCTCCTTCTCCTTCTCCTTCTCCTTCTCCTTCTTCTTCTCTTCTTCTTCTTCTTTTCTCTGGGCCTGGGCGCTGTCCCTCAACTCTTCAGCTCAAAGCTACTGTTCTAGTACTTGAGCCACAGCACCACTTCTGGTTTTCTGAGTGGTTTATTGGAGATAAGAGTCTCACGGACTTTTCCTGCCAAGGCTGGCTTTGAACTGTGATCCCCAGATCTCAGCCTCCTGAGTAGCTAGGATTACAGGCGTGAACCACCAGTGCCTGGCTCAGATTTTATACTTCATATGAAGAACCAATAAATGTTTAATCCAGGAATTATTATTATTATTTAATCTTGGAAAGGGTCTGTGTTCTACTTGTTGCTTCGACTCTAGACAATCTTTTCAGCTAAATGACATTTTATCCATAGCTTGCAAATAAAGGTGGAGGAAAGACGGCAGAATAAAGTGTGCATATTGGGAATTAGATGGGACAGTAAGAAGCTCCACAAAAAGCTGAAGAGTGACGCTCCTTTTTCCCATGATAACAGGAAGCAGAGGGTGGGATGCGGATGGGAAGAGGGTGCAGAGTTTGAGGAATGAGGCTGTTGGGATAAGTGGACTCGGGCTCATTTACCTTTGGCCTTGGCTTCACTGACTGAGGCTCCTAGAAATTCAGACTTCTAGACTCAGCTCTAATGAATCACAATCTCTCAGGGTAGGACCTGGAGACCTGCATTCAAACAACCAGGTGATTTTGATGTCCCTGGAATGCATCTGTTTGGACCCCTGAAAGCATCTTTAAAAGGCGAACTTGGCTATATATCATCAACAGAAGATCCAACAGAGAACATGGCTCATGAGAAGTGTATTCTGAGGGTGGGAGGAAGGGAGGATGATGCGGGGGGGGGGGGGGGGGGGACTGGGGAATGGGGGAGGGTTGGGGGTAGGGCGAAAGGAGCAGGACTCACTAGTCCCTGGATGGTAGGATTGGGCAGTGAAGGTTCCTATCTGAATGACTTTCAGAGGCTAAAAGATACCTTCCAGAGTCCCGAGGGATGTGAACACCCAAGATCAAAGTCTATATTCATGGACAAGCAACCTTACTCCACCACCCCCTTGAGATGTAGTTGCCACAGAGTTGGCCACATGTGTTCACTATAGGTGACATTTGGGAACACCAAACTTTCAGAAGCAGATGTGGACAAGTGAGCTTTATCCAGAAGGAGCCCTGGTTGTTTGGCCTCTTCTTTTCTTCTTTGGACTGTGTCAGTAACATGTTTACTTTATGTGTATATCTTTTGCTTATTTATAGTCATCTAGAACCTGCAAAGCCTGATAACACTTTTGAAGAAGCTTACATTAGCTAGGCACTAAAAGCTTTTGCCTAGCCTGGCACCGGTGACGCACACCTATAATCCTAGCTACGCAGGAGGCTGAGATCTGAGGACTGCAATTCAAAGCCAGCCTGGGCAAGAAAGTCCGGGAATCTATCTCCAATTAACCACCAGAAAACCAGAAGTGGAGCTGTGGCTCAAGTGGTAGAGCACTGGCCTTGAGCTGAAGAGCTGAGGGACAGCACCCAGGCCCAGAGTTCAAGCCCCATGACCAATTTAAAAAAAAAAAAAGCTTTGCCTATAACCCTAGCTACTCAAGTGAGTAAGCTCTAGAGGCTCAAGCAAAGGCCAGCTGAGGCAGACTACTTATAGTTTCTATCTCCAAAATAACTAACAAGAGAGGTTTAGAGGCTCACCTGGTACAGCACCATCCTCGCAAGCATATGGCCCTGGGTTTGAAGAACTAGAGAAGGGGAGGACTGAGCAGGGGGAAGATGGGAGGTGGGGGAGAGAGGGAGCGAGAGGTGGGGGGAGGGAGGGAGGGAAAGGATGTGGAGAGAGGGGCAGCCTGGGAGATAGGTGATCCTGGTTGTCCCCTTCCTCACCCTTCACTCTTTACTTGGACCCACTTCCCCATTCTTGGAGTCCTTAAGGAGAGGAAGTGACCCCAGCCTAGCCCTCTGTGTCTATATTGGAAAGCAAAGCCTGGACTTGCCAGATGATCTAACTTGGTTTATATGGGTGATAGACTGCATGCATATATTTTATATATGTGTGTGTATATAGACAATTTAGGTATCTAAACGTATTTCATAGATGCATGTAATATGTATGTGTGTGTGTGTATGTAAGCATGCCTGTCAGATAGGATCCTAGCCTGTTCAGCTGTGCAGCCCATCCACAGTTCCTGTGTGCTCACTCTAGGATAAAGTCCAACTTTTCCTTGGCACAGCCACCACATCCTGTGCCTCCTGCACCCTCCAGTGCTGAGCCTCAATCAGCAGCCTTCCCACCCCCACCCTCAAGCGCCCACCCTGGCATTACTTGCTGGTCCTCCAGGGCCCTTGTTTTCCTCCCCCACCTTTCCCATTGCTGCCTGCCTTGGAAAGTTCTGTTCATTCATTTCCAGTAAACTTACAGTCCCTCCCAACCTCAGCTTTCTTGAGTTGAAGTGCTTGGCATCAGTGCTGAGCTAACCTTGAAGCTTCACGGCCAGTGGAGGCAGGGATGCCTCTCTGCTGCCTACCCCCGGAGCTCCTGGCTCACCTCTCAGGTGTGTGCCATGCAAAGTAGTCTTTCCCTTTGCACTCACACAGACAGTGCCCCTGAACGTGCAATTGTAGCAGCCAGCACAAAGCCTGACACAAGCTTGCCATTCAGTGTATGAGTAAGTGTATAAACATTCACAGATCCTATGCATAGGACAGATAAGCTGGAAGCAGAGAAACTGAAAGCTAAATGTTGGAGACACTGCCCAAGGGACAAATATCAGAACAGTGACAAAGCTGCCAGGCACATATCACCCATTCATGGAGGGGATTGGAATTCGCCTTCACAACGACATGGATGAATGTCACCATAATGGTTTTCTCTTTTTGGATCTTCTCCACTGTAATCATGAATGTTGTGTGTGTGTGTGTGTGTGTGTGTGTGTGTGTGTGTGTGTGTGTGTGTGTGTGTGTGTGTGTAGTTAGAATGGTGTTCCAGCCCCTGCAACAACCAGAACATTGGCACCAAGCAAGAAGGCCAAGCTCCCTCCCTAACAGAGACCCCTGCCTGTCCCTGTCCCCCAGAACCCAAGAAGGGTTGGCCCCTTCCCTCTCCTCCACACACCAACTGCAGTAGGAAACCCAAAGCCACACTTCTGATTTCCCATACTCCAAGGAAGGAAGGAAGGAAGGAAGGAAGGAAGGAAGGAAGGAAGGAAGGAAGGAAGGGAGGGAGGGAGGGAGGGAGGGAGGGAGGGAGGGAGGGAGGGAGGGAAGGAAAGGGAAAAAGGGAGAGAGGGAGGAAGATAGGAAGGAAGAAAGAAAAAGAAAGGAAGGCAGGAGAGAGAGGGAGGGAAAGAAAAAAGAAAGAGAAAGGGGGAAGGAAAGGAAGGAAGGGAGAGAAAAAGGAGAGAAGAAAGTGGAAAAGAGGGAAAGAAGGGAAAAAAGGGAAAGGCTGTTAGAAGTAGGTGATGAAGAGGCATCCACAGTCTTTTGGCTATGTTTCCATCTCCTTGTGCTCTGTGTTGGCTTAAGTCTACCCTTGTCTGAGTGAGCGCCTTCCTAGATGTGTTGCCCCAATCCTTTTGCCCTAAGATCACAGGACCACAGAGGCCAGGGGAGAGAAAATTGGGAGGGGCAGGGAGGGAGAGGTGGCTGAAAGGTCTTTGTGGGCCCTGTTGCTCAGTGAAATTTCCCTGGCAGCTTCCCACTGGCCTGGAGCCTATGCCCACCCCAGGGAAGGCTGGCTTGGGTTACAGTCCAGTGCAAAACAGTCCAGAACAGTGCCAGAGAGCAAGCCTGCTTCTTGGGGGCAGGGGCGGGGAGAAGCTCAGGCTTCAGGCAGCATCCGGTTTTAAACAACTCAGCTTAGAAACAGAGGAGAAGCTCTCCGGAAAATGGGAGGGCTCTGGCAGCCCTCCCAGGCAGGGAACAGCAAGTTCCTGCCAACTTGAGCAGGAAGTAGGGGATATGTGGGGAGGGCGGAGCGAAGAGGGCATGGAGAAGCCCCACACAGCCCAGCCATGAGAAACCCTGTGCTGAAGTAAACCTGATCTGAAAACCCGGAGAGATTCGATGCTCTCTGGCTGTGGTGCATGCACGTGGCCGGCCTACCTCCTGAGAATGGGAGCTCTTCCCAGGTGCGTGTATTTGTTTGTAGAACAGGAATCTTGTAAACTATTCATAATCCTGCCTGAGAGAGAATTCTTTGGAATAATGGGATGATAAATCGGCTCACCTCTTGGTGGCCCTCCCCCTCCCCTGCCCTTTCTCCCCCCCCCCCAGCCCTCCTCCTTCTCTTCCTTCCCCCTCTCCCCTCCCCCCTCCCTCCCAGTTTAGGGAATGGAGCCTCTCAAGCTGTGTCCCAGAAGAGCTGTTGAGGCTGGCTGGTATAAAGGGGTCTAGATTATGCCCTGGTGGACTGATCCCAGGGGTAACTCAGGAGAGGATAGACACAAAACCAATCAGCTTGCTCCAAACTAGATCAAACAAGCCATCAGTACACAATCACTCAATTCTCTTTCCAGGACCCCAGCTGTCTGCTGCCTCGTGGAATGGCTGGCATTTCACAACCTTCTCTTCACAGCTTCTCTATGTCTTATTCCCCAGAACCAAAGAACCCCCTGAAGTAAGGAAGTAGGTTTTGAATCTGAGCGCTTCAGGGGCCCACCTGGAAAACCGTATCATGGTGGAGGAAGACAGTAGAGAAATGTATGCCATCTCCTTCTGAAGGCTTTCTGTGGAGGGTGAATCATCTTTTTGCTATAGTAACCCTTTCGTGTTGAGGGTAAATGGAGGCAATCATTTAGGAGAACTTGCTGCATTGGGAAACGTACTATCCAGAAATTCCATTTCCAGTTCAGATTCTAGGGCAGAGCCTTTCATGCCTTCTGGTCTTAGGACTCCTTTATACTTGAAAGTATTAAGTGTTAGTTGAGATGGACTTCATCATTTTTTGTTTGTTTGCTTGTTTACCTGGGCTAACCTCAAACCTCAATCCTCCCCATCTCTGCCTCTTGAATAACTGGGATTATAGGTCAGACAATGGAAAATATCAAATTGTTATGACACTTAAACTTTATTGGATATATTTAAATGGGTGATATATTCATGTTATATCACACATATATGCATATATACATATATATGCATATATGCAAATGTTTAATTATTGCCCAGCGTAGTGGCTCACATTTATAATTCAGCTACTCAGGAGGCTCAAATTGGGAGGATCATGGTTTGAGGCCAGCCTGGGCAAAAGAGTTTGCAAGAAACTATCTCAACAAAAAAAGTTGGGTGCAATGGCTTATGCCTGTCATTCCAGCTACAATGATGAGCATAAATAAAAGAATCATACCCTTGGCCGGCCTGAGCAAAAAGCAAGAACCTATCTCAAAAACTGAACACAGGAAAAGAGACCAGAGGTACAGTTCAAGTGGTAGAGGGCTTACTTACCAAGTATAAAGCCTTGAGTTCTAATCCTGTATTGTCTCCTCCTCTCAAAAGGTTTAACTCTTTATATATAGAAATCTTTTTCATTTGAAGTGTAATTCAGTTATTTGCAGCTTTTGAAACTAAAGGTGAAAATTCTTAAATACCAACACCACGCTTTTGGGAGAGGATATGTGATAGTTCAAAATTACTCTCTCTCTCTCTCTCTCTTACACACACACACACACACACACACACACACACACACACACACACACAGGCTCGCTCCATCGCTCTCCCCATTCCCCAGCAGACTTGCCCCAGTGTTGATTCTGGTGCAAGTGGTTTATAAACCACGCTGTAGAGAACAGGAGCGGGGTTAGCAATCCTGGGTGGTCTGGCTACTGGGAAATCAAAGAACATCATTCAAGATAAAAAAAATTCCATTTGAAGTTTGCATTGCTGTGGTAGGAATCCTCTTAGTCAAAGAAGTCCAGGCAGAGGGTGCCACAGGCACAAATGTCTTAGGCGTTCATTTGGTTTTGATGGAAATGAAGGGCTCCACATCTGGCAACAGACCTGGGACAGTGCTACAGGATGACAAAGTCATTCAGACTGGAAAAAATGCAGTGGAAACAGAAAGTAGGAGCCAGGGCTGACACCTACAGAGAATCTTGGTAACAGGAACCCCCACCCCTCATGTGGAAGGTTACAGGCATCTGCTGGACTGGGTCTTGCCTTTCCAGGAGAGAAGACAGAGGTAGAGTCCACTAGCTCTAGAGTGCAATGCACAGTGACCCCCATTGCTTATGTCCCTTCTAACATGGGATTTCTCTGTTGTTGCCAATTCCTGGTATCAGGAATAGCTTGGTAGTTCCCAGTGACAGCAATAATACAGGGGAACAGAAGAGACTAAGCAGGTAGGTGTATGAATGACCTCAAATTACCATAGCCACCAATCTATTCAGATGCTGGAAGAACCAAGAAAATATTCTCCTAGTCCAGTGAGTGTTCCCCACAAAGGTGGGGAGCAGGGTGTGTCATCTAGCCAGCAAGTGGAAATGGGGTGGGGGGGGGAGGGGGAGGAGGAATGTGTCATGCAGGATTGCTGGGCTTCCAGCTTGACAGCTCTGAGTCAGTCTTGTATTAGTGAGGGCCAGGCCTCCCATGCCTAAGGGCTTCTAGCCTCAGCTGGGCCCTGCCCCAGGTGAGTGAGAGGGAGGGAGAGGGGACGTTATTGCTCATTATTGACCCTGGGATCAGTTCCCAAGAAGTGGCATCAGACTCCATGCAGCCTTAGCATCATTTCAAAGGCTGGCATCAGACACTTATCAGCTGGGATTTGGGCAAGGCCTAAGCTGAGGTTGCATAAGAGAACGCACACACACAAAAATGCCCAGGAAGCCAAAAGAGCTTTCTTTCATTAGGGCTCAGATCCTAGGCCTTGGCTGCCTCCCCTTGGCCTTGATGAAAGAATAAACAAACAGTGGCCCAGAGAATCTCTCTCAGAGGAAGATGGTGGACTGACTCCAAGAAACCCCAAGAGACCAGGTTGCAAAGAAAGATGGAGATCTGTGTTCTATTTCCTCTGGATGTTCTGTCAGATGTGTGTCACATCACACAGTGAAAGCCAAGGACATGTTAAAAAGAGGCCAGAGCAAGCAGTGTTGACGGCCACTGCCCAAAATTGCTGGAGCTTTTACACTACCATGAGGGAGAGACAGGCAGGCATCCATGCATTTACACACATTAAACCTATAAAACCCAGCAACGCTCAATTATTTTAATGCAACTCATAGGACCTTTATACACATGACTCTCCCTTAGGAACATTGTCAGATTTTGACACATTCTTTTTGCCCAATTCCTGGTCCCTCCAAGAATACATGTAAGAATATAGTTGGCTTTCTGTATCAGTGGGTGGCACATTGGCAGATGCAGCCAACCATGGACCAAAAATATTTGAACAAAAATTGTGTGGGGCTGCTTCATGGTCTTACGCCAATCCCTGGGACAATGAGGCCAAGGTGGCCTCAAAGTACGAGGCCGAGGGACTGAGCCCCAGCCACACTGCAGATCAAACTCTTTGGTATTATACCAACTGGGAGCAGGGTGTATACATCCAGCTTTCCCAAACAATAACTTATTTGGGACTTTTGCTTCAGATGTCTCCATGTATGGCAAAGTAGCAAAAGTTACAATCACAGAAGATAAAAAAAAATCCTAGAAAGAGTCAAGAGTTGCATTTATTTTCTTTTTAGATAAACTCTGAGCAACCTGCACCAGAGCAATACACAACAGTGGTGGAGTGGTTAAGACAAAATATTTCTTTGGCAATGGAAGAGTAGCTGTGGCAAAATTACCTTGATTCAAGAAAAATATCGGGAATGTGGGGACAGTGGACACTTCAGTTAGATCTGTGCTAAACATACGCCTCGAGAATGTGAGCCTCCAAAGAAGAAAGAAAAGAAGAAAATTCTTGAGGCAGAAATGGAGGAAAGAGAAAGTGGAGCTGAAAGGGAAGACCTGCTCTTCTGCGAAACCAATCACTCAGCTAAGCCAAAATGGAAGAGCAAACCTAATGGAAGCTAGTGCAGGGCGCTCCTCACTGCCACGTAGTTCAAGGGACAGAGGAAGACCTTATTACGTAAAAGACAGCTAAAATAAAAGGTTCTTGGAGCACAAATTCCATTGGGGCTAGTGATTGTGCTTGGTATTGTAGTACAAGAACATTTAATACTAAATAGCTGTGTCTTTGTTGTTGTTCATTTAAAAAAAAACAACACTCATGAAATAGTTCACAGAAAGTTTTAAAGTAATTTTCAAGTATCTCAAGTATTCTGCCTTACCACATCCCTAAGTCTGAAAACCAAAAACTGAAAATATTCTAATAGCCAAAAAAACTTTTTTGGTCAGTCTTGGGCTTGAACTCTGGGCCTGGACACTGTCCCTCAGCTCTTCAGCTCAAGGCTAGCACTCTACCACTTGAGCCACAGCACCACTTCAGGCTTTTTCTGTTTTTATGTGGTGCTGAGGAATTGAACCCAGGGCCTCATGCATGTGAGGCAAGCACTCTACCACTGAGCCACCTTCCCAGCCATCAATACCCAAAATTTTTGAAACCCAAATGATGCTTCAAGTGCAAAAATCCACATAATCACACTTGATTGCAGGTGCAACACTGTTAAAAATGTTATATAAAATTATCTTCAGGTTATAGGTGTAAAGTGTGCATGAAACTAGTGAATCTCATGTTTAGACTTCAAGCTCATTACTAAACTACTTTAGTATATGCATGTAAATAACCCAAAATCCAAACTGCCCCTCTGGATTTATGGCCCCAAACATTTTGGATAAGGAATAACCAGACTGAACTTTAAAAACATCAGCATTTGTTGGTAATAGTTACTTGAAAGAAACTAATTTTAATAAAAATAAGAGAACAGGGGCTGGGAATGTGGCTTAGTGGTAGAGTGCTTGCCTAGCATGCATGAAGCCCTGGGTTCAGTTCCTCAGCACCACATAAGCAGAAAAAGCTGGAAGTAGCACTGTGGCTCCAGTGGTAGAGTGCTCAGGGACAGTGCCCAGGCCCTGAGTTCAAGCCCTATGACTGGCAAAATAAATAAATAGATAGATAGATAGATAGATAAATATAAGAAAACATATCAGCAGCTAGCATAGCTAGATGTTATTCCATTGTTCATGCAGTTGTTAAAATGATTTGAAGCTAGTGATACATGCCTATAACTCCAGAATTTAGGAAGTACAGGCAGAAATATCATAAGTTCAAGGACAGCCTAGGTTACAAGACCTTGTCTTGAATGAAAAAGAAAAAGAAAGGAAGGAGGAAGAAGGGAGGAAGAGAGAAAAAAGAAAAGGAAGGAAAGAAGGAAGGGAGGGAAGGAAGGAGTGAAGGAGGGAGGAAGGAAGGGGAAGGAAGGAAGGAAGGGAGGAGCTCTGAAAGGCTTATAACTAAATATTGCAGGTATAACTGCTAATAACATCAAATTCTATTTCCCCAAGGCAATTGCTCACAACTTTTGCTGTTTTTTTCAAATATATGTACATATTGTTAAATAAAATGTATTGGGCACCAATGACTAATACCTATAATCCTAACTACTTTGAAGATAAGATTGGGAGGATTGAAGTCTTAGGCCAAGACCCCTTCTCAACCGATAGCTGAGCATGGTGGCACAATGAGTCATTCCAGCTAGGAAGGGAAGCCTAAAATAGGCAGGATGCCCTGGCATGAATCAGACCCTATCTGAAAAATAACAAGTTCAGAAAAAGGGCTGGAGGTATGGCTCAATGGTAAATTTCAAACTTTCTTATTTATGGCCAGTGCTGGGGCTTGAACTCAGGGCCTGGGCACGGTCCTTGAGCTTATTTTGCTCAAGGTTAGCACCCTACCACTTGAGCCATGGCACCACTTCCGGCTTTTTCTATTTATATGGTACTGAGGAACTGAACCCAGGGCTTCATGCATGCTAGGTGAGCACTCTACCACTAAGCCACATTCCCAGTCCCATGGCTCAATGGAAGAGTACCCGCCTAGCAAATGTGAGGCCCTGAGTTCAGACCCCAGAGCAGCATATTTCTATTCATTCATAGGGAAGAAGGGAGAATTTTTCTCTCTGTTATACTCCCCTCTCCCTTCCTCCATCTTCCTATTGTGGCCATATAAACTTTTTAGTTAAATCTATACTTACTGGTTTGTTTTGTTCCTTATGCCCATATAAATTTCATTTCATAAATTTATTACATTTCTTTGTCTTTATGACTAAATCTTCCCATGACTTCTGTAGTTGATTATAAGGGAATAGGATCACGGAGCCTTTAATTTTCTACTGTATATATTTCTAAACTGTTTGAATGCTTTGGGAGAATAGCCACGTATTACCTTTTTAATCACTAAAAGCAATAAAAATTATTTCCATTTGAGAAAAAAAACCTCTCTGTTCTGAGAGTAGACATTTGTCTTTGTCACCATTCTCTAAGTTATGCAGTAGAATGACTATTTATGCAGTGTTTCATTGCATTGGGTATTATGAGTGACCCAGAGATGGTTTAACATGTAGGGAAGGATATGCATGGATTGCATGCAAATCTGGTATTATTTTGTGTAAGGGACCTGGGCATCCTGGGATTCCAGTATCCATGGGAGAATCCTGGAACCGATCTCTCTCAGGTATGGAAGTATTGCTACTATGGGGTGAACTTGAAATCTTTTTAATTCATTAAGGCAACAAGTTATTTGCAAAATTGAGGAAGTGATACAGTGTTACCTGTTCCATTATTTCAACTCTAGCCTTGTCTCCCCACTTAGAATGACTTTGTCTCTTGGGGTTACCCCTCTTAATGACTCCAACAATTCGAGGTTCTTGGAATTGTACTTTCTATCCATGGATATGCAATCCAGGAAATGCAATCCTGGCTGGCTGAGCAGCCTCTTCTCAGGACTAATTCAGCCTATGGAAGGTGAGGCACAGATGCTTGATGGTAATTAGCTAGCTGTTTCTCCCACCTCATCGTCTTTTCCTTCCTGTAAATACTATTTACCATGGTCCAGATTCAGTTCCCAACAGGACAAAGATGTACTGTCAGTAAATAGCTACAGCTAACATGTGCAGCAGTTTGCAGTTATGAACATCTTTGTCATGTCTTGTTCAGGATTTGACTCTGCTTCTGTCACTTTCTCCTGTAATATTTGTAGAGCCCTTAGCACTTTTTTCGTTTCCTTCCTTCCTTCCTTCTTCCTTCCTTCCTTCCTTCCTTCCTTCCTTCCTTCCTTCCTTCCTTCCTTCCTTCCTTCCTTCCTTCCTTCCTTCCTTCCCAGCTTCTTTCCTTCCTCCCTTGCTTCTTCCCTTCCCCTCCCCTCTCTCTTTCTGTCTCTGTCTTTGTCTCTGTCTCTGTCTCTCCCTGTCTCTAGCAGTACTCAGGTTAGAACTCAGGGCTTCATACAATCCTTTTGCCATAGTTACTCCACAGAGTCTTGCATTTTGTCTGAAATCAGCCATAGACTGAGATTCTTCTATCTATATTTCCCACATAGTTGAAATCACAGGTATACACCATCACAAATGAATTGTTTGTTGAGATGGGGTCTTGCTAATTTTCACTCAGCCCAAATTAGCCATTTAATAAATTCAGAAAATAGCAGTTACTGATTTTCCCACACAGTATATGTTATTTCTTCCGTTTGTAAAGATGACAATATTATACCTCAGAGAGCTTGAGCAATTTGTTCAATACTACTAGATCATAAATTTTAGCCCCATCTCTCTGTCTACCTTGTTGTGGGGAGACATCATTACGGGATTGAGAATCAATTTCGGTGTCCTTCAGAGAAACCTTGAATCAAAGGCTGCTCTCTAAATGATCTCCTTGCACTAGAGCTACAGAATCTGAGCTGAGACCCACTGGAAAAGGTAGCACAGGGGCAGAAGAGGTTCTGTCACTCAAAAGCCTATCTGATTCTCTGTTCCTGGGATAACCCAGGACCCCCTTGGAGCACAAAGAGGTGTTTCCACTATTGCTGTCACCTCCCAGTGACATTCATGGGGCTCCTCCTAAGTTCCAGGCCCTGGAGATATAATAGGAATAAGAAATGATTTCTCCAATGGAAGGGGCGACATTGATCAAGATGCATTGTACTTGAAAACTGGTTTGTTGAATTGAAATTCCTTTGTACAACTACTTAACGATAGTTAAAAAGAATACATTAAGGAAAAAAAAAGATTTCTCTTCTCCAAAGACTGCTCCATCCAGCCCGTGAAATGGACATGTGAGCAGAGAGTTCTCAGACAGTGTAATGAATCATGAGAGACCTACAAAGGGCTCTGGGAATTTGGGTGAGAGTCAAATCATTTTGTCTGACATGCTGGGGCAAGCAAGGTGACAACTAAGCTAGGTGTAGATGGCTAAAAGATACTTTCAAGTAGAACATAAAACAGACTCTCAATGGTGTCAAAGAGCATGGGGGTGTTTGAGAATGAAGGGTCATACAGTGGGGGCAAAGACAAGGTAGGGAAGAGACCCGAAGGGTAGATGGGGCAGAACAGGGGTGAAGGACCAAGATTCTGCAGATGAGGCAAGAGCATTATTAAGTGGGAGCAAGTAGGGTCAGGCCATCTTTTACAAAGCTTCCCTTTGGTTGGGGTGGGTAATGGAAATCAAACTAGTTAACTCATTGCTCCTCCATCCACTCCCAGAGGTGGGACCCTGGGAGCCATGCTGGGGTCACCCCTCATGCCACATAACAGGTTCACTCTAGGCAAAAGCCAGAGAAGAGACCACCTGAAGACACCCATTTCCCCACAATGACCCTATCTCCTAGTCTATAAGTGGTGAAAGGATTCTGCCCTTCCTCTTTTTGGTTCATGAACTGAGCCAAACTGGGTCATTTTGAAACCGGGGTCTCTATTTCATGCCTGCAAGGACAGAAAAGAAGCATGGAAGGTGCCAGAAACCCACTGTGGTTTGCTTCTGCCCTGAGAAGACACAGGGAGACAGGGAAGGGAGGAAGCAGGTAATTGCTGTGTGGTGTCAGGGCCCAGGGCAGCCACCCACCGAAAGTACTCACTGACACTTCCCTCCCATGGGAGTTGACAGCCCCATTTCCCTGAGCACAGGGGTGCTCAGACATGTTTTTCTAAGTAATTTACAAATGGAGGCAGAAGGAAATGGCATCTGGGGTGACAATGGATGTGTGATGAGAAATCAAAACCCAAAGAGTTGCCCTGCCCAAGACAGCTTGTCTCTCAGACATGCGTGATGTGGGAAGGCCCAAGGAGCTCCATCCACTTGAGCCACAGCACTGCTTCTTGATTTTTCATGGTTAATTGGAGATAATCTCACAGACTTTCCTGCCTGGGCTGGCTTTGAACAGGGGCAGGCTTGTGTTGGAAGTCTCACTCCTCACCTCTATGTGACTTTGAGAAACACCAATCTCCCAGAGCTTTAGGTCTATTATTTGAAAACTGTTTCACACACAGGGCTGCTTTTATGATTAAATAACAGTATTTAAATGTAGCTCCCCTTCCTTTGATTCCAGAGGCTATAGGGATTTGCCTTACTGGGGTTTATAGGCTCCAAGGCCAGGAGCCTGGACTGGGGAGGCTCACTATCCCCAGGCTGCCTGCTCAGAGCTCAAGGATGTGAAAAGCAGCTTACCTCAAAGTGCTGCAAGTCTTTCCTTCTTACTTTCCCCCAGGCCCTTTGATGGGATGACACATGCCAGCAGCAATGGATAATACATCACAATGTTGTCCAGATTGATCCTGAATTTGGCAGGGCTGAACTCAAAACCTATCACTCACCACATCCCACAGGTATCACTAGAAGCAGCATTCCCTTGGGACACAAGCACTCAGTTGCTGACGAAAATGTTGTAAATTCAATCATTTGAACTGTTAGAGGGGAGTTCATTCTTTCACAGTCTATTAGGCAAATCAGTTTTAAGGTAGATCATTCTCCTGATCATTGGATTGGCATTTGCTGTCCAGGATGTGTTCACCTATATAGCAGTTATGCTAAAACACACATGGATATACCACCAGCTAGAATACACTACCAAACAACTCCTGTGATCCAGCAGCAAATGAACGTCTTTTATCCAATGAATATTTGCTGATGTCATACCTGTGCTCACCCCTAGTGCCCAGTGTTGGAGGGGACATGCTTCATGCCTCCAAGGATCCCAAGACTCATTGCCAAGTGCACAGCTGCCCGTGCTTGCATGTTACAGGTGTATGACAACATTCGGACTGTAATTAGAGCCAATCTCTGGATATTGAACATCTCATCAAGATAGTGGGTTTCTCAAAGTGTCCCTTCCTTAGCTGTCCCTTACTAGAACTCATGTCTAATATTATAAAAGTTATACAACATCATTATGAATCCATGGTAAGTTTCACTGTAAGTTTGATACAAAGTTTTTTTTAAAGGTTTTTAAATTAATACATGTCACTATAAAGACAAAAGCTCTGATTAAAATACTGACTTCATTTTCCTTTCTAATAATTTTCTAGTATTACATGGTTTCATACTGCAAGGTACTGGTTC
Source organism: Dipodomys spectabilis (assembly GCF_019054845.1). NCBI lineage: Eukaryota > Metazoa > Chordata > Mammalia > Rodentia > Heteromyidae > Dipodomys > Dipodomys spectabilis. The sequence continues at coordinate 2,998,469 of NW_024870818.1, forward strand.
TTAGTTCCTGGGCCCTGCTACATCTAGAGCTGTGATGATGTTCAAAAGTAATGGCAAGCTAGGCAGCAGTAGCTCACACTTGAAATCCAATTTTCTCAGGAGGCTAAGATCTGAGAACCATGGTTTGAAGCTAGCCTGGGCAGCAAAATCTATGAGATTCTCATCTCCAATAAACTACTCAGAAAAGGCCAGACGTGGCACTGTGGCTCAGGTGGCAGAGCGCTAGCTAGCCTTGAGCACAGAGAAGCTCAGGGATAGTGCCCAGGCCCAGGACCAGAAAAAAAAAAATAGTGAAGGCAAGCTGGGTGCTAGTGGCTTACACCTGTAGTCCTAGCTATTTAGGAGGCTGAGATTGGAGGATTGAGGTACAAAGCCAGCCCAGGCAATAAAGTCTGTGAGACTATTATCTCCAATTAACCATGAAGAATTGAGAAGTAGAGCTGTGGCTCAAGTGGTAAGGCACTAGCCTTGAACAAAAACAACTCAGGACAGTGCCCAGGCCCTGACTTCAAGCCCCAGGACTGGTACAAAACAAACAAAAAAAAGAATGAAAGAAGGAAAAAAAAAAACAAGTGCAAGCATAGTCTGTGACGAGGTCTCATGCACTTAAGCTGCTAATCAACATATTTGGTAGAGAATGCTTCTGGAGATTTAGAGCTCATTTTCAGCAAGTAGAATTGCACAAGTTAAGAAATGGCATTGCCGGGCACTGGTGGTTCACACCTGTAAGCCTGGCTACTCAAGAGGCTGGGATCTGAAGATCATGGTTCAAAGCCAGCCCTGGTAGGAAAGGCCATGAGACTCTTATCTCCAATTAACCACCAGAAAACTGGAAGCAGTACCGTGGCTCAAGTGGTAGAGTCCTAGCCTTGATGAAGAGCTCAGAGAATGCCCATGTCCAGAGTTCAAGCCCCATGACCAACAAGAAAAAAAAAGAAAAAGAAAGAAAGAAAGAGAAAAGAAAAGAAATGGCATTGATGGGCTAAGAAAAAAAAGAATCTTTGAATGGAAGTTACAGGAAAGTAGATTTGGTGTCAAAATAAAGGAGAAGCCTTTACAGTTGGGACCGTCCATTGGAGAGAGTGGGCATCCTATTAACAGAGGCTAAGCAGAGGTGCTATTCAGGGGCTCCTAAACTGGGTGGGAGCATGGTTTGGGTGAGTGCTACAGCCCTATGACCTGAACCAAGTTCTGTTTCTGCTCTCAGGTGTTGGAACTAAGTTGGGCTGGCAATACTACCTATCCTGGCCTCACTTCATCTACTAAGTCAGAGAGCGAGCGCAATGTCCAGAGCTCTGGCTTGCTATTGCTGAAGAACCCCAGATCCATACACGTGAGTGAGCAGAGTCTTGGGAGTTGGATCTCTAATCCATCAGCTCCATCAGATGACTTAGAAACGCCTTCTGTCCTCCACACTGGAGACCAGAGAGGCTGGTTTGTCCTGTTCTGATTATTAGTTAGATGACTATTTGGCCTATTCCTGGGCAAGGTTCAAATCAAGTCAGACCTGTTAATTAATTGAATCAAGGTTATATAATTACATTTGGGCATTTAAATGCACAGCAATTATGCAGGAACCCAAGCATTTTACACTCAAGGAGGGTGCTCTAGCAAGTATCAGGAATGTATGCTAATGAACAAAGCCTATCCCCTAACGTGGAAGGTGGAGCACTCAGGGACACTCCTGTTTCGGTGAGATTGTTGTAAGGCTTATTACTCTGCGCTCCTTCTGAGAAGCTGCTGAAACATCTCAAACAAGTCTGACATTGACTTAACGCCAACCTGTGGGACCCATTACATTTAGAACACATCTTTCTGTAGCATTTGGCACGAACCAGGTGCAAGTGGTTCGTGCCTATAATCCTAACTACACAGGAGACTGAGATTTGAGAATTGTGATTCGAAGCCAGCTCAGGCTGGAAAGTCCATGAGATTCTTATCTGCCATTAACCACCAAAAAGCTGGAAGTAGATCTGTGGTTCAAGTGGTAGAGTGCTAGACTAAAGCACTAGAGTTCAGGGACAGCACCTAGGCCCCGAATTCAAGTCCATGCCTGGCACTGTATCTATCTATCATCTATCTATCTATCTATCTATCTATCTATCTATCTATCAGATGTGTAGGAGGTTTTGCAAGGAGTCCCTCACCCCACCCTGCCTTCTAGTTAACAGTATTCCCTCCTCTCCTGCCATATATATAACCCACAAGGCCTGCTTGGTTAGGTGGTATTTTCTCCTGTACCTCTCTCTAGCTCCAGTCTCAGCCCCAATGCCTTCTAGATTGGCCTCCTCCTCTATCAGTCTTCCCTACAAGGAGAAAAGAATACAGAGAGGAGGCCATGGGAAAGGTATCAATATGGTAGTATGGAGGCTGGCACAGTAAAGTGATGGTCAAGAGGCAGCACTGGACTGGAGTTGAAAGTGTGCCAGGCAAAATGGCCTCAGAGGATCCCCATCCACAGTCTCTCATATTTCCTGCCCTCTACACTTGGAGGGTGAGAGACCAGATGTTCAGGCTCTGTCCAGTGCTGAGAACTGGCTCGAGAGTCTTGAAGGCACCCTCCACGCCCCAACCCATCACAAACATTTCTGTTCTTTCTTTCTCTTTCCTTTTTCCTCTCTTTGTCTTCTCTTTCTCATGTAACTCTCAACTCTCTTTCCTCTCTCTTTTGTCTTTGTCTTTTTCTTCCCTTTTTCTTTTTCTTCTCTTGTCTTTCTGTCATCTGTCATCTGTCCCCACCCCCTCTATGCTGAGAATTGAATCCAGGGCTGGGGAATGTTAGGCCATTACTATACCAGCAAGTTTCACCTGGCCCCATTGCCAGAGCCTCTAGCTTTCAGGAAGTCCTCAGGTTAGGAGATGGCATCTTCTTTGCCCGCCTGGAGGGTGAACCTGGTAGACTCTGAGTTGTAAAAGTCAGGGAGGGGCTGCTTAGTGGAGGTGGAGTCCTTGGGGCAGGTTTCATTGTAAACACGTGGCTGAAATGTGTTACACGTGGGCAGCTTGCTCAATGTGGCCTGTATACAGTCTCTGCCAAAGTCACTGACTTAATAAGGCCAAATGAGGCATCAGACTGATCGACTGATCTCTTCCCGTAGACTTCGCTAGATGCACAGATGACTGGCCCTTTCCTAGACAGGTATGATAATAAATTATTCTGAAACTGGAGCCTGCCTCCTGCCACATTAACTTAGCAGCTATTAATTACAAAGAACAGTGGATTTCATTATGACTTATCCATACCTGCTCTGGTCATATGTACCTGCAGCCTTTCTATCTCTGCAGCTCTTCTCCCTTTCCCCTTTGAACTAGAGGTTTTGATAGGCACATTTTACTTGATATAGCATCTCTATCCTTTGAAACTCAGCTCTCAAGGGCTCTTACTTATTTCAAATCAGACTTCACTCCCTCCCAAGATATCTGTGAGAAAGACAAGCCCATGACCTCTGACAGGGCTGGCGTGACTGTTCAGTTTAGGTGTATATAGGTGTTAGGATGGCAGAGCAGGGCTGAGAACACATTGCAAGCCCACGCTTCCACTCTGGGATCTCAACCCCAGGAATGATCAAAGATAAGGGCAGCAGCCTCTCCTATCAGAGGGAAGCTCAGGGTCAAGGCCCCAACAGGTGTGTCCCAGAGCTCAGGGATCAGGGAAGCTTGGCCTGATTGGGTTCACCCACTAAATGAACTTTCACAAGCAGTGAAGGAGTAAAGAAATGCCATCCTTTCCCAGGAGCTCTGGGGTGGTGACTATAAATGCCCAGATCTGCAGATCTGAATTGTGGCTAAAGGATAAAGAATTGGGGTGAAAACTATTGCATCATTCATGTAGAGGGCTTTGACTGGGAGCTGTTTTGAATGGACACAGATTCCCCCCAACCCCCAGGGGCACTTGCTTGGCACCCATGGCCCATTCCAAGAGTAAATCTTGCCACTGGACCTTAGAGGCAAGTGAAGTTTTTCTCTAGTGATGTTATTCGAAATTCTAAACTTCCCAGAAGGGAGAGGCTGGGACGGGGATTACAGACATCCCAGCATCCTCCACACATGTACTCTCAGATCTGTGGGCAACAAAAGAAGTCTTAGAATTGAACTTTGTCAAAATAAGAACAGAAATGCATTCCTACTTGGGAAATGCAGTCCTTATCAATGGTAAGGTACACGGTGGCCAGATCAAGTCGTCTAAGTAGTTGATTGGGAATCGTGGTTTCAAAGTAACTCTGGGACTAGTGTGGGGCCATGGGTCTGGGCTCACTCTCCCAGAGCTTTGAGATATTAGGTTTGATAGAAATATAGTTGTAATTGTTCTTTTAAGGAAAGTTGAGTCAAACTGACACTTTCTGTTCTAGGTCCCTCCTTCTCCTTGTTGTCCAATCATACACATCTTTCAAGACCACCTACTTCCAGAAGCCTTCATTATTAACCAAGCAGGAATTACTTTTCTCCTCATCTCTCACAGCACCTCCCTGGTAACTCCTTCTTAGCTTTCTATATACACTAGTTTTATGGGAAAAAAATCCATAAAGATTGGAAAACATTATTGGAAAATAATTTTCCAAAACATAAAACCTTGGTAGTTAATTTAACTAAAGATGTGTGACTTTGAGGATGGGGTTGTAGCTTATTGATCAACAGGCCTTGCCTCACAAGGGTAAAGCCATGGGTTCAACCTACTGCCTAACTGCCCATTTTTTTGCTATTATATAAAATGCAATTTTTAAAATATTGGACCTTAGGACTATTTACATAACCAGGCTTGATATCTTCAAATGAGATGTTTATTCCTTTTCCAATCTTTAATTCTTTTTATTTTATTGCCTTATGTATTAGAAATTCTGTAAGTGAAAAACCTTTTCTTTTATGAGGGAAATAGCCAATTTTTTTTTGGGGGGGGGATCCAGTCATGGGGCCTGAACTCTGGGCCTGGGTGCTGTCCCTCAGCTCTTCAGCTCAAGGCTAGCACTCTACCACTTTAGCCACGGCGCCACTTCCGGCTTTTTTCTTTTTGCTTATGTGGTGCTGAGGAATCGAACCCAGGGCCTCATGCATGCAAGGCAAGCACTCTACCACTGAGCCACCTTCCCAGCCCTGTTTTGTTTTTTTTTAATCATTGTAGGGATATTAGTTGTATGTTTTTCATGGACTCACAGACTTATTTCATCAGAGGTTTCCTCTACTTTCAGATGTCTGAGAATTCGTGTGTGTATGTGTATGTGTGTGTGCATGCACACACGCGTGTGTGTGCACATGCACACATACTTTAGTTTGTATAGGGGAGACTGAGGTTTGAACTCACGGCCTCATGTTTGTTAGGTAGACACTCTACCACTTAACCTATTCTCCCAACTCTTTGCTTTTGTTATTTTTTCAAATTGTGTCTCACTGTTTCTCTGGGCAAGCCTGGACCTCAATCCTTTTATTTAAATTTCCCAAGTAGTTAGGATAAAAACATGTGCCAGTACACCAAACTTTTTGTTGATTGATTATTGTGAACTCTTTTTTTAACCTGGACTGGGCTCAAATAGCAATTGGCCAAATCTCAGCCTCCTGAGTAGCTAGGATTATAGATAGCTATTTGGTAACTATATATAATGTATTCTAATTTTTATGCATGCTACAGTTTTAGTTTAGTATTGTGTTAAGGCCCTTTGTATCTATGCTCATCTGCCATTTCCACCTCTTTAAATGTCTTTGGAGAAGGAGGCTATAGATCAAAATGGTAGCATTTGTCTGAATATGTTTTTCATGTCTTGGTATCAGAGTTTCAGTAACCATATAACTGAACTTGGAAATTTTTCCTTCTCCCTTTTTTTTTTTTTGGGTCCGGTCGTGGGGCCTGAACTCTGGGCCTGAGCGCTGTCCCTCAGCTCTTCAGCTCAAGGTTAGTGCTCTACCACTTGAGCCACAGCGCTACTTCCGGGTTTTTTCTTTCTGCTTATGTGGTGCTGAGGAATGGAACCCAGGGCCTCAGGCATGCAAGGCAAGCACTCTACCACTGAGCCACCTTCCCAGCCCTCCTTCTCCCTTTTTGAAAGAACTTATGCAAGACTTGTATTTTCACATATTATTATATTTTTTCATATATGTTATCTACTGTTTTTCTTTTTATTTCATGGTAGTATACAAAATTGGTTAACCTGTGAGTTGATTAACAGATTTGCATTTAATCAGTGGATTTTCAATAAGTGATTGATCTTTGTTTAATTTTAAAAACAAATTTGCTGGGGCTGGGAAGGTGGCTCAGTGGATAGAGTGCTTGCCTTGCATGCCTGAGGCCCTGGGTTCAATTCCTCAGCACCACATAAGCAAAAAAGAAAAAAGACGGAAGTGGCACTGTGGCTCAAGTGGTAGAGCGCTAGCCTTGAGCTGAAGAGCTGAGGGACAGCGCCCAGGCCCAGAATTCAGGCCCCACGACTGGACCCCAAAAATAAAAATAAAAACAGATTTGCTTTTCCCCTGAAAATATTTAGAATTTACAAGTAAAGTCATGGAGTTTCCTTTGTAAGAAGTTTTTGATAATTAATTCATTTTATTATTATTATTAAATATGAATTGTTTCATTTATTCTATTATTGATTAAATATTAATTATTTCACTTATTCTATTTCTTCCTGTGTTGATTTTTCTAAGTCACACTTTTCAAAGAATTTTCTGTGTTTTTCTAAGTTATATTCTTCAAAAATTTGCTCATTTCACTTGTCATTGGCATAAAGTGACGCATACTATATCCCAACTATCATTTTAATACTTATGGGATTAAGAATAATATCCCTGATTTCATCCTTTTAGTAATAACTAGTACTCTTTTTTGGATTGATTAATCTTTCTATGGCTTTATCACTTTTATGAAGGTTTTCAAAGAACTAATTTTTTCCTTTTTACACACACATACACACACATAACCATGCTAGGCACCAGTGACTCATGCCTGTAATCCTAGCTACTCAGGAGGCTGAGATCTGAGATCATAGTTCAAAGCCAGCCAGGGCCACAAAGTCCATGGACTCTTATCTCTAATTAACTAGCAAAAAGCTGGAAATGGAGCTGTGGCTCAAATGGTAGAGTGCTAACCTTGTCCCAAAAAACTCAAGACAGTTCTCAGGTCCTATGTTCAAGTCCCAAGATGGGCACACAAACAAAAAAGCAGAACTCAAACTGGAAAATAAGCTGTATGGAATTTTTTTGGGTTTGGTTTTGGTTTTATTTAGGTGAGATGCAAAAATATGTAAGTTGAGCAGGATAGAAAATACAAAAATATCCAAGAGGAGGATATAACCATCATCAACTTATATGCCCCAAATATTGGTGCACCCAGATATGTCAAACAAATGCTCTCAAACTTACAGAATAAAATAGATCCCAATACGATAATACTAGGAGACTTTAACACGCCACTCTCACCAAAGGACAGGTCTACCAACCAGAGGATTGGCAAAGAAGCTACTGAATTAAGTGAGGCCATACTTGAAGCGGAATTAACTGACATCTACCGAGTATTTCACCCTAAAACAACACAGTACACATTCTTCTCAGCAGCTCATGGAACTTTCTTCAAAATAGACCATATCATAGTTCATTCAAGGAACTTAAGCAAATACAAAGGGATTGACATAATCCCCTGTATCCTATCTGACCACAGTGGAATCAAGCTAGCTCTCAATAACAAAGCATACCACAGAAATTTCTCTAATACATGGAAATTGAACAGCACACTCCTTAACAATGCCTGGGTAACAGAAGAGATCAGAGAAGAAATAAAGCATTTCCTACAACTCAATGAAAATGAAAACACCTCACAAAGAAACTTGTGGGACACAGCAAAAGCAGTCCTGAGGGGCAAATTTATTGCCCTCAGTGCCCACATCAAGAGAATGGAGACAGACCAAGTAAATAATCTCATGCTGCAACTAAAACAGCTAGAAAAACAAGAAAAAATGAAGCCAGATAACCAAATTAAGAGCAGAGATTAACCAATTAGAAAATCAGAAAACCATAACCAAAATAAACCAAACAAAAAGCTGGTTCTTTGAAAAAATAAACAAAATTGATGCCCCGTTGGCAAGATTAATTAAAAAAAGAAGAGAGGAAACCCATATTAATAGGATTAGGGATGTCACCGGAAACATCACAACACGTACCCAAGATATCCAAACAATTCTAACAGACTACTTTCAAAAGCTATACTCTCTAAAGGAAGAAAATCTGGCAGAAATGGATGCATTTTTAGAGAAATACAAGTTACCCAAACTGAGCATAGAAGAAGTTAACCAATTAAATAAGCCAATATCCTATAATGAGATACAGGAAGCTATCAAAAGTCTTCCAACAAAAAAAAGCCCAGGACCAGATGGATTCACAGCAGAATTCTATAAGACCTTTAAAGAAGAACTAATACCCATACTCCTCAAGCTCTTCAGAGAAACAGAGAAGGAGGGAGCTATCCCAAACTCATTTTACGAAGCCAATATCACACTCATCCCCAAATCAGGCAAAGACCCAACCAAAAAGGAGAATTACAGGCCAATTTCCTTGATGAACACAGATGCAAAGATCCTTAACAAGATTCTAGCTAACAGAATCCAGAAACACATAAAAAACATAATACACTATGATCAGGTAGGCTTCATCCCAGAGACACAGTGATGGTTTAACATACGTAAGTCAATAAATGTAATCCAACATATCAACAGAGCCAAGGTCAAGAATCACATGATTATCGCCACAGATGCAGAAAAGGCCTTTGATAAAATTCAACATTCATTCATGCTAAAAGCTCTGGAGAAAATAGGAATAGAAGGAACATTTCTAAAAACAATAAAAGCCATTTATGACAGACCAATAGCTAATATTATACTTAATGGGGAAAAGCTACAACCAATCCTCCTAAAATCAGGAACAAGGCAAGGATGCCCACTGTCTCCACTCCTCTTCAACATAGTCCTAGAACCCTTAGCCAGGGCAATAAGGCAAGAAAAAGACATTAAAGGGATCCGCATAGGGAAAGAAGAAGTTAAACTATCCCCTTTTGCAGACGACATGATACTATACCTCCACGATCCCAAAAACTCCATCCCCAAACTTTTAGAAATCATAAGTCACTTCGGCAAAATAGCAGGATACAAAATAAACCCACAAAAATCAGTTGCCTTCCTATACACTGATAATGTACAGGAAGAGAGGGAAATAAAGGGAGCAACCCCATTCACAATAACCTCCCAAAAAATAAAATATTTAGGAATTAACCTAACCAAAGATGTAAAAGAACTATTTAATGAGAACAATAAAAAGTTAAAGAAAGAAATTGCAGAAGACACTAGGAAATGGAAAGACCTCCCATGCTCCTGGATAGGCCGACTTAATATAGTAAAGATGGTAATACTTCCAAAACTGATATACAAATTCAATGCAATTCCTATTAAAATCCCAATGACGTACATCACTGAAATACAGAAAACAGTCCAAAAATTTATATGGAACAACAAAAGACCTAGAATAGCCAAAACAACTCTAGGGGATAAAGACAATATGGGAGGGCTATCCATGCCGAACTTCAAACTCTACTACAGAGCTATAATAACAAAGACAGCATGGTACTGGCACAAAAACAGACCCGACGACCAATGGAACAGAATAGAAGATCCAGAAATAAATCCACAGGCCTACAGCCAGCTGATATTCGACAAAGGAGCCAAAGATATACAATGGAAGAAACACAGCCTCTTCAACCGCTGGTGCTGGGAAAACTGGGCAGCCACATGCAGAAAACTAAAAGTGGACCCCAGCCTATCACCATGCACCAACATCAACTCAAAATGGATTAAAGACCTTAACATTAAACCTGAATCTCTGAAACTACTGCAGGACAGAGTAGGAGAGACACTTGAACTAATAGGCACAGGAAGGAACTTCCTGAACAGAGTCCCAGGGTCACAACAAGTTGGAGAGAGACTCGACAAATGGGACTACCTTAAAATAAAAAGCTTCTGCACAGCTAAATCTATCGCAACTAAGCTAGAAAGACAACCAACGAATTGGGAAAAAATATTTACCAGCAATATATCAGACAAGGGGTTAACATCCTGCATATACAGGGAACTCAAGAAACTAATCCCTCCCAAACCTAACAAACCAATTACTAAATGGGCAAGGGAACTAAAGAGGGACTTCTCAAATGAAGAAATAAAAATGGCAAAGAAACACATGAGGAAATGTTCATCATCCCTGGTGGTGAAGGAAATGCAAATAAAGACAACCCTGAGATACCACCTTACCCCAGTGAGAATGTCCCACATCCACAAATCAGCCAATGACAAATGCTGGAGGGGATGTGGAGAAAGAGGAACTCTATTACACTGCTGGTGGGAATGTACACTTATACAACCACTTTGAAAAGCAGTCTGGAGGGTCCTTAGAAAGCTAAAGATTGACCTCCCTTACAACCCAGTCATACCACTTCTAGGCATCTACCCTGAACAACAGGAACCAATATACAAGGACACGTGCACCTCCATGTTTATTGCAGCACTGTTCGCAATAGCTAGGATATGGAAACAACCTAGATGCCCCACCACAGATGAATGGATCCAAAAATTGTGGTATCTATACACAATGGAATATTATGCAGCCATTAGAAATGACAAAATAATGGCATTTGCAGGGAAATGGATGGAGCTAGAAGGAATCATGTTGAGCGAGGTAAGCCAAGAACGAAGAGACAAACGGTACATGGTCTCCCTGATAAGTGGATGCTAAATCCAAAAGGTTAGGTGATACGACAAAACTAACAGGACTTAAGAAACAAAGAACTCCCGCTCATCTGGTTGAACCACTACTAAATATCCCCATGCTGCTGATCACAAATATGGTATATAACATGTGAACACTGTTATATATTACAGACTGTGACAGACAATTTGCTCCAGGAAAGTTAGAATGAACTTGTGACTTTGAAATTATGTAATTACTTAATCACAATCAAAAAAAAAAAAAAAAAAGAACCTGGGGAAGGGAGGGAGGGAGGGGATGGTAGGGGGAAAACAATGGAGGGGGTAACAATGTTCAAGAGGAAGTGTACTCAATACCTCACTCATGTAACTGTAACCCTCTGTATAGTATCTTTACAATAAAAAAAAAAAGACATGAAAAAGAAAAAAAAAACTGAAAAAAAAAAATAAACCACAATGCAGTCTTATATGATTACTTTAAAAAATTTTATGAATCTCTTTAAGCAATTAACATATTTAAACAAAAAAAGAACATTAAGAAATTGTAACACAAAAAAAAAGAAAATACAAAAATAGACCAACATATATATGGTTCATTGATTTTTGATAGAGATATCAAGCATTTTCAATGATGAAACAAATGCTTTTGAACAAATGGTTCTGGAATAACTAGATAAAGTAAATTATATAGAAGGAACTTTAATCACTAATCATATCACACAAAAGACTGCATTCAAGATGGAACATAGGACATTTTAATAGCTGAAATTGTTTTGGTCTTAAGAGAAAACAAAGGAGAACATCTTCCTAAGGCTAGGCAAAATTTTCTTGTATAGATCAAAGACAAGGGCCATAAAAGGGAAAATTAGACGTCATTATAATTAAAATCTGATTATTAAAAGAAGCCATTAAGCTACTAGATGATCAAGTCACAGAGTAGGAAAATATTAACAATAAATATATATCTGACTAAATACTTTTTTATATAGTTAGTTGGTAACAGAAATACAAGCAGCCCAATTTTTTTTTTTTTTTTTGGTCTGGTCATGGGGCCTGAACTCTGGGCCTGGGCACTGTCCCTCAGCTCTTCAGCTCAAAGCTAGCACTCTACCACTTGAGCCACAGCGCCACTTCTGGCTTTTTTCTTTTTGCTTTTGTGGTGCTGAGGAATCGAACCCAGGGCCTCAGGCATGCAAGGCAAGTGCTCTACCACTGAGCCATCTTCCCAGCCCAAACAGTCCAATTTTTAAAAGATGAGAAAATATCTGAACATGAAATTTATGAAAGAAAATATATAAATGGCAAAACAAGCACTTGATAATATGTTCAATAATCACTAATCATGGAAATACATATTAAAGTCACAGTGTGGCTTGGAGGTACGGCTCCAGTGGTAGAGCCTTGAGTGCAAAAGCTGAATGAGAGCAAAAGACTAAATTCAAGCTCTGGTACCAGTGAGCGTGCATGTGTGCATGCACGCACACACACACACACACACACACACACACACACACACACACACACACACAAAATCATCAGTCATACCATTTCAAATCTACTTTGATGGTTAAAAGTGAAAGATCCAAACACGGAACAACTGAATTTCTCTTATGTTGCTGGTGTAATGTTAGTGTCTACACTTCAGAAAACAATAAGATAAACTCTTACAGAGTTAAAGGAGACCTACCCTGTGACTCTGTAAATCTACCCATGAGAGACAAATACACAGATCCAAAAGGAATTACGTGAAATTCACAATGGCCTTTATTCATAATGGCTTGTAAATTGGATATAACCTAGATGCCTACCAACAGAATGGATAAAAAAGTGTGAGTCATACACAATGAAATACCAATTGGCAACCCTATCACACATATAAATATGTCCATGGACACTTATTTGTTTGTTTGTTCAAGCCTGGTCCCGAGGCTTGAACTTAGGGTCTGGATGCTGTCCCCAAGGGTTTTTTGTTTTTTTTTTCACACAAGGTTCATTCTACCACTTGAACCATAGTTCCACTTCTGGCTTTTTTGGTGGCTAACTGGAGATAAGAATCTCATAGACTTTCCTTCCTGGGCAGGCTTCAGATTGCAATCCTCAGATCTCAGCCTCCAAAGCAGCTAGGATTACAGTCATGAGTCATCAGCATCCAGCTTTACATTTATTTTTATTCCTAAATATCTCTATGCAGAAAAATGTGAGCTCATCCTGCTTTCTACAATTCTGATCCAACCATGGCAAATTTCATCTTTCTCTGATAAGTGTAACTGCATCCTCTGTTTGCCATCTGCACCCTTACTTACAATGGTTTATTCCTCCTCTGTATCCTCTGATTTCCATCCTCTTCCTCATCTAGGTACTCAGGCTCCAACACTCATATTGGGCTGCCTGTCCATGTGGACACCCTTTTTATCCACTGGCCTCTTAACACACTGCTCCTAGACACTGAGAGTTCCCCACTGTGGACACCAAAATGGAATGGATACCTCTGCCCTTCCCTCCCCCCCCTCCCCCCGCCATGTCTTTTATGGCAAAATGAGTCAGTAAGGAAAGGATAAATTTAACCTGATGGTGATGATGATGATGATGATATTGATGATTTTTTTGAGACAGGGTCTTATTGTACAACATAGACTGGCCTCTAACTTGCAATCTTCCTGCCTCAATTTCCCAAGTGCTAAGATTACAGGTGTGTACTACTATGTCCTGGCTAGTCATCATTATCATTTCATAACTTAAGCCCATTCTTTTTCTTCTAATTCTTGGGTTTCAACCTTTACAACCAAATGAAGGAATAAACAAAGCAATTCACTAAGATAAACCCTCTCATTCTCCTGCACACTAATTCAAATAACTATTAGCTCTTCGAGGATCAATTGTTTTGTTTTTTTTCTCTTTTACTCAGTAAAATCCACAAAGTCTTTCTGTCAACTGACAGGCACATGCTTTATCTGTGTCATTCCTCTGAGCTCACCTGTCCTCTTCCTTGCTGAGGCAGACAATGAGGTCATGAGCTAAGAATGAGGAAGACAGGGACTGAGCACACAGAGTACTTGGGTATGACCCCAGTGAAAATGAGGAAAAATAAAAGGACGGGAAAGGTGTCCACATAGCTCAGGAATGTTCTCCATGACTTCAGCCATACTATACATTGCCAACTATTTCTGCAAAGCAGGTCCACCCTCATCATGGCTGTGTACTCTCATCCGACCCCACCTGCGGAAGTAGTTTGGCTGGTGTCTTGGGATTGGTAGGAAACAGGTTGTCTTTCTTTCCTCTGGAACCAATTAGAAAAGAGCATAGCTCAGAAGACCTGGGCTTGGATTCCCTCCCACCCCCCACCCCATGCACTGTGTGACTTTGAGTAAATGAATTAATTTCTTTGTGTTTCAGATTCTGCAGCAGGTATGATAGTGCCTTAGTAAGTGAACTAATGTATATAAAATATTTTAGAACTCCTTATGTCACATACGTGCACAAAAATGTTAGCGGTTGTTAGGAGATTTTACCCAGGTTTTACCTTAATTTACCTTGAAAGCGGCAGAGGAAGACCAGGCTGAAGCGGTGATGGGCCAATAACTCCTGGTAGGAAGGCTCTGAAAGCACTTTGATTTTTTAATTAGCCAATGAAGGATGTGAGATTTTTCTCAAACAACTGTACTAATAATTATGCTCCAAAAATAAAGAAATACTTGCTTCCACTCACTTCTAACGACTGATTCTATTGTGCTGGCAATCCTTAAGATGCTCATAGAAGCCAGGCATTGTGGCTGATGCCTGTAATCTCAACACTCAGGAGGCAGAGGCAGGAGGCTAGAGAAATAGAGGTTATATCACAAAACCTTGTTTCTACAAAACAAAACACAAACAGCTCATCACTGCTCATCAAAACCCCAGAAGGTTGGCTTAAGAAGCATAAAACAGCTGACATTTCTCCCAGTTTCTTCATCCGGGACTTGTTGTTTTACTGTTTTACAAATTCACATCTTCTGTTAATCAAGACTTTTCCAGAGTGAGCTGACAGAAAATCCAACAAACGCCACTTTGGTCAAATAAGGCATTCATTTTAACACATACCTGAAAAATCAAAGTATGGATTTGGATCCAAAGTACGAACTGGATCCTGTGATGTCATCAGCTCTGTTTCCCCACAGTTCACTCTTAGCTTTTTCTGATGCTTTCTTCAGGCATGCTCTCGTCACCTGGTGGTCCCCAGAGCCACACATAAACAGTCTCCCTGCTTCAGATCCTACCCAGATAGTCCCACCCTTTCCTGGTCATTCTTGCAACTGTTCTAGGATGAACTTTGAATTGGATTAATATGGGCCACAAGTCCAATTGGCCAACACCAGGCTTGGATTTTACACTATGGAGGGGGAGAGGGAGATCCAACAGTCCCAGATATGGAACTATACATCTCAAAGCCTACATTGTTCATGTTCCTTGAACTGAAGTTGAGTTTCCCCAAATGGACACAACAGATTTTCAGATAAAGGTCTCTCTTTATCACCCATTCTACAGAAGCCAGACCCTTATTCCTATGGGCACCACAGATTCTCTGGTTCCTTACTCTTAGATGTATAGACATCCCCTCACCCCACCACCCCACCCCAGTTATCTCTTCCCAGGAAAGAGGCAGCCAGCTGTTCCTGCCTGTGGCTCTCTGACCACAAAGCCTGTGTGGTCTGTGTATCACAGGTAGAAGTTCCAGAGAACGGACCCTACCTATACCAGTTACATGTGATGCAATTGGTATAGGGACAGTTTCTCAGGTGTGACAATGCTGGATGATTAACCCTTTGTTCCCCTTGGTGGCAACTGGTTTGCAAATGTCCCCTTTAGAACTGCCAACTTTCCCCTCTGAATCTCTGCACCAGCTCTGCCAGGGATCACTTTCCAAAGAAAGTTTGCTCAGAATTTTTGTTTCAAGCTCTTTTTGTCTTATCTGAGTTGTCTCTTTCCCCTGGAAAAAGTGTTCTTCATCTTTGGAGTAGCTCTGTACCTTCCCATGGGCCACATGGAAGCTACCCCTTACAGGATTCTATGTTCTCACTTAGTGCCTGGTGTAGATGGCCAGCTAAGAAGCCCAGCAGTGCCAATAGGAACCTTGCCTGAGAATTTGCATGTTGGAATGAAGAGAAAAGGGGTGGAGCCTGTCTCTCAGTGCTCATATGTCAGAAGATGATGGCTCACATGGCCCCTGATTCTGGTCTGTGTAGATAACTCAGCCACAAGTCAACCAAGAGTCACTTTGTAGCTGGGTGCCAGTGGCATGAGGTGGCTCACACCTGTAATCCTAGCAACTCAGGAGGCTAAGATCTGAGGATCACAGTTCCAGGCCAGTCCAGGCAGAAAAGTCCATGAGACTTCTATCTCTAATAAACTACTCAGAAAAAACTGGAAGTGGTGCTGTGGCTCAAGTGGTAGAGAGCTAGCCTTGACCACAAAGAGGCTCAGAGATAGCATCTAAGCCCAGAGTTGTAAGTCCCAGGACTGTCAAAAAAAATACCCCAAACCTCACATTGCCAGTATGGAGATCACCAGGTGTTTATGTAACAGTGCCACACTCATGCCAGGGCTTGGCACAGCCAGACCCCCTCGCACAATGGGGACAATGACCTGGCTGAAGCCAGCAGCTGCCTGTGTATTTAAGAAGCATCATCACCTTCAGGGAACTTGCCTTTCAGGCACCTGGCCCCAAAGCAGCCAGACCAGTACCTCAGGCCCAGACTTTCCTCCTGGTTAGAATACCAAGGAGAAGTAATGGTTGGATGTGTATTAAAATGCCTTGGGTATTGGGACTGAACATCTTAAGGAAAAAAATGGTTATATGCATAAAAAGAAAGATGGGCTCTATTCCTGAGAATGTGTCCTCCTCCCAAGCCTACACATATAAAGGAGTTTATCAGGGCCTGCAGCAGTGACTCACAGTGTAATTAATCCCAGTTATACAGGAGACCTCCATCTCAACAAACAAGCTGAGTGTGGTGTGCATGTCTATAATCTCAGCTACCTAGTCAGTATAGGTAATAGGATCATAGTCTGAGGCCAGCTCTGGGCATAACCTTATCTAAATAACTAAGGCCAAATAATTAGGGGTATAGGACACGTGGTATACCAATTATCTAGCAACCACAAGGCCATAAATTCAAGCCAGTACCACCAAGAAAAGATATAAAGCAAAATATAAAATACAATGAGTTCATCATATGATATTAACAAGGAAAGAACTTTTTATGGAAGCAAGTCCATTTATGTGTGTTCCAGGAGAAGGCATACTCTGGCTAAATTGATGTCAGACACTCTACTAAGCACTTCAACCTCTGTACTTAATCCTTAGATCAATCCCCCTGGGTACTGTTCACCCATCTTAGAAATGAGGAAACCAAGGCTCAGTGAGGTCACATGGCATTTCCCATAACTATGGGAAAATATGCGTACTTATAAATGCAAGTGAAAAACGTTGAACAAATTTGTACATAAGCTTGGCCAATTATGAGTACAAAGACCGCAAGATATATAGATATATGTATGCATACATGTGCTATGTATATATCATATATAATATGTATTTGTACAAATCGTATTTATGAATAAAAAGAAAGATGGTCACTATTCCTAAAAATGTGTATATATATATATATATATATATATATATATAAACATGAAACAAAGTTCTATTAAAGATTAGTGAAGTAAAAGATTTCTCTATTCTGTTGATATTTTTAATTAAGAAATGATTTGAAACACACTTTTGATCCTTCTTTGCAACCATCACACTCAAAGCTTTGGCCCAGTATTGGCCCCATTTACTTCCTTCCTTCCTTCCCTCTTTCCCAGCCTTCAGATGAGACAGATTGCCTATCTAGTTCCTCCTATGATCTTACATTCTCCAAACATATACACACCCTGTTTTGTGAGATGAGGCCTCTTTTTGGTGTGTCAGCTTGTTGTGTAGCAAGTCTTGCTCTGGTTTGATAGTTTTCTGCTTTGTGCTCATAAAAATTATTGGAGCATTTATTATTCTACAGAATTAAAAACATTGCCACCTGTTGTCATAGAGATGGGCCCCTCCCCACATCCAGCCTGTGCATCTGGTTTGTTCAGCTTGGTGCCATAGTTTCCAGAAAGTTCCAACTCCATACAGTGATGGAATTGCCCCTTATCATGTCAAAGCTAGAGGGAGAAAGAGAGTTTCTGAGATGGGGACAGGTGTGGCCAGCAGACCTACGTTCTGCAGACCTCATCCTCCATGTTCTTACTCTGATTCAGCTGCTATATCCAGCTTCTAACCAGGGATGGGTGGATTTCACCTCCGATGCAGCCCAGGACTGACGATGGGATCCCATCCTGTGGGGATCCAGATCCTCCATTTTGATTTGCTGTTTTAAGAACTGCCCTCACTCTTTGTGTCCACTGTGGCTTGTTTCTCCATCTGTATCCTAGACAGAGAGATGGGGAAAGGAGATATGGGTGGCATGCCTTCATCACACCCAACAGCCTGGCATTAGAGTAGGACCACATGATGGGCATATGCCATGCAGAGCAGTTAAACATGTAGACTCCAAGGCCAGAACACTTGGCTTTGCATCCTGGCTCTACCACTTACCAATAGGTTAATCTTATTACTCATCTACTCCATGCCTTTGTTTCATTAGGAGTACAAAGGAGTGATGATGACAACAATGATAATGATGAGTATGTTCCCTTAGCATTGATGTCATGCATGAGCTATTCTATGTAAGAATAGTGGCATATAATGATTCGTTAATAGATACTAACATAATTATTATAAAGGTTTTACTGCTCTGGTAGGGATGTTGGTGGTGGTGGTGATGAGGATGCTGGCGATGGTGGTAATGGTAGTGATGGTGAAGATGATGCTGGTGATGGTGGTAGCGATGATAATGGTGGTAGTTATGGTAGTGGTGGCTATGGTGGTGTGGTGGTGCTGGTGGGAACAGTGATAGTAGTAGTGATGGTGGTGGTAGTGATGGTGGTGATGTTGGTGTTGGTATCAGGTCCCAGAACCAAGTCAGGGCTGATAGTGTCAGTTCCTGGGCAATATGACCTTGAGTAGAGCTGTCGCCTGAGTCAAGGCACACGCCATCCACAGGCTTTTGGCTGAGATAACAGAGTCTTCCAGACTGGGAATGATAGTCAGGCCATGTTTCCATCCAAGTTGCAAATGAGGATAAACAGGACCTGAGATTATGCCCAACTCTAAGAGAGCTTCCATCTCTGCAGCAGAGTTGTGTGAGAAAGAGATGGGCTGGAATAAAACATTTCAATCCTGCTTCATAGGAACAAGACAATCAGCTCTGGAAAGCATCCTGCCTGCACAATTCCCGTTAACCATTCCATTCCTGCTCATGATCTCTTTTTGCCCCCACATTCTCATGTCTCCTGTATCCCTGGCACACTTCCTCCAACACTGACCCAGATCTGTGATAGACTTCCAGGGTATCCCGGCAGACACCTCTCGTTCACATCCTGGCTCACATCCCTTGACCCACCACCTTTGGCTTTGGCCACTGCCGCAAGGATTACAGTTGTTCCTGCATCTCTTTCTTCTCCCCAGAGCTTCTCCTCTCTGCAAATGGAAAACCAGAAAGACCTGCCGGGCCTTGCTGGAAGCTGAAGGAATTCGCACACCGGAGCAATCGATAGCCAATGGGTTATGGGGAAAGAGTGGACAAAACTTCAGCTCCTGAGTCTAAGCTGTTGTGATGGCGACTTCTCCATGATTCCCCAGAGGAATGAAGGTGCCCATGGTGACCAGCTCTGTAGAGTCCTCTAGGCTGGCTTTCTTGTTTCACCATCCAGTTTCCTATACTCTGCACTTTGGAGTCTCTTCCCAAAATAAACCACCTGCTTTGAAGTCCTCATCCCAGACTTGGTTCTTAGAGGAAACTTGATAGAACAGGTCCACAGAGGGTCCTGGGGAGCAGACAATGTGGCATAAGATCCTCTTGCTCTTCCCCTCTACTCTCTGCAGCATGAGGAGGTGGAGGTGACTGGACAGGATTCCAAAAGAGAAGAGCCTTTATATCTCATTTCATGGCAACAAACCATCTACCCAGCCTTCGCCTCACCTGAGCTCCAGGGTCACATACACAGGTTCAGTCAGCAAGCCTACCCCACAGATCTCTCTGGCAGCCTAAACACATCATGTGTAAAATGAGCTTTTTGTCCCCTGAGCTCTTGGAATGGCCATTGGTCACTGCTCAGGTCAAAGCCTAGGAGTCACCCTGCCTTGCTCTTTTTTTCCTTGTCCCTTGATCTCTGCTCTGCATCAAGGGGTTTGAGTTCTACTTTCTAAATATCATCTATTCCATCGATTTGAAGACATCTTCCAGCTATGATAGGTCAGAGTGCATCTTGTAAATCCATGGCATGTCAGAGGTAATGAGTGGCGTTTCTTGTCTTTGCTGAAGTCACATCCCTTTACCAACTCTTCCACAGCATCCTGGTCCAAGCCAGCATCTCCTGTACCATGACAGGGACCCGAGGACTGGTCTCCTTGCCTCCACCCTCGTTCCACGCTCAGCCTATGGCAACCAGAGAGCTCTTTGCAAACTGCAAAGGGACTCAGCCCGCTGCCTTCTCAGATTTCAACAAGTTATCCTGTCAATCAGAATACACCATCAACCCTTTCATAGGGAACCTGAGGACTTACACAACCAGGCTCCCTGAGTTTCCTACTTCTGCCCTATGTGCCATGCTCTGTCAAGTTCGGAAGCTTTCTTAATAATTTTCCAAAGGAGTCCAGCATGCTCCCATCGCAGGGCCTTTGCACAGGAGTTCCCTCTGTCTAGGACATCTCTTCCTTTGTCTCAGCTTTCCCCTTGTTCCTGTGTTAGGTCACACATTCCACCCAGTCAGACAGGCTCCCCTTACCCTCACCTTACCTTTCCTTCTCTTCTTCTATTTATGTATTTGTTTGTTTAATTTTTGGGGGGCAGCACTAGAGTTTGAACCCAGGGCCTCATGCTTGCTAAGCAGGTGCTCTACTGCCAAACCATACCTCCAGACACACTTCTCACCTGGACAATGATCCACCTATATCCATGCATGTGTCGCCTCATCCAGCTTTCTTCTGGGGAAAAAGAGTCTCCTGGACTGTTCTGCCTGAGCTGGTCCAGATCTTCCAGATCTCAGCCTCCTATAAAGTTTGGGATGACAGATGTGCACCACTGTACCTAGCTATGAGTTGAGAAGGAGTCTTGTAAATTTTTCTGCCTGGTCTGGTCTCAAACCATGATCCCATGATCTCTACTTCCCAAGTAGCTAGCATTACAAGTGTGAGCTACTAGCATCCACCTATTTACTTTTTGAAATAGAGTCTCACCATGTAGTTCAGGCTAGGCTTAATCTCGTGATCCCTCTACCTCAGCACCCTGAGTGCTGGGATGAATCACACACCTGGCGGTTGCTTAGTTCTTTATAGCATGTGTGCAAAATCATGTGGCTTACCTATTTGACTGCTTATCTTCTGTATCCACCTTCTTCTTGAGGGTGGGATCTTTGCTTATGTCCCCCAGCACCTAACAGATACTAGGTTCTCAATATGTACTTGTTGAGTGGATGAATGCACAGATGAGAAATTCAAAGCCCTTGTGGAGAAAAGAGCAAGCTCTCACGTACCTACTCCTCCTGCAAAGAAGAGGCCATTGTGCCAGCCGCCCCTGCTGGGTGGGGCCCAGGGCTGTGGGCTGTTTCAATTCTGCTCTGAGGTCAGCCTAATGACTTGTGCATTTGGACAGAGCCCCCACCTCATTCCACAAAGGATTAGATGTGGCTTACAGGAAATACACAGTGCACTCCGGACATATAACAAAAGAATAAAGTTTGAATGAGGGAAAGGACAGTCAGAGAAGATTGTTGCAGTGACGATGCCTTACACATCCAACATGTTTGAGTGGCCAATGTAGCCCTGAGAACTTATTGTGAAAACAAGTGGAGATGCAAAGGAGCAGGGGGCGGGGCTGCCGTTGGTATGGGTTGCAGGTGGTCACAGTGGGTCTCTTTGGAGCATGTGCTGGTGGATACAGGTTTATGTTTACTCTGGGTCCAGTATTTTAGGGAGTAGCGAGGAAGCAACAGTGGGAAGGAGGACTCACTTTGAAAATCTATCCGTGAAAGGGACCTCGATGGTTGGACAATTCAACTCTCCAAATTAGGCCTCAGCAAACCCAGCTAACAAACCCAGCTTGGGGAACTGGCTTTGTGCGCCCCTCCCCTTCTTCCTCTGGGAGCTACATCACCCACTCCCGGTGCACTTGGCAGGTGAGGGTAAGTGGGAGACACTCCAGCCAGCTCTATTTGTAGGATTCCTTTGTATTTGCATGTCTGTCCTAAACTCAGTTGCTGCTGAGATCCCCACTTAACCACTACTTGGTTCATCATTTTGGAACGTGGCTGAGTGCAATTCATTTTTCAACCTTGCGTATTACAGAAGGGCCATTGTTGAGGAACTGAGGCTTACTCCTCGGAGCCAGCTGGAGTGGCAGATCCGGACAGGTCGCACGGGCAACTGTGACTGTGGTTCGTTCACTGGATTTACTCACCTTGGCTGCCTTTCCCTTGATGCACCTAAGGATAAACAGCTTAAGGGATTCTCAGCCCCTGGAAAAGTGAATCAAGGAGCTGGGCGTGGTGGCACACACCTATAATCCCAGCTCTCCGGAGGTGGAGGCAGGAGGATCGTGAGTATGAGGTCAGCCTAGGCAACATATGATAGTGAAACTTGGTGTGAAATAAATAAATGGATGGAATGGAATATTTCGCATGGCTACATTACTGTGACTATCTGTTCAACCACATCAGATTGTACATTTGTATGTTTTCAAATTTTGCCCTCAAAATTATACAGTGAAGGAAAAGAAATGTTGCTCTTCAGAGTTAATCCTGATGTGCTACTGGAAACAGTGCATTTCTGCTCTGAAATTTGGGGTGCTTTCTAGGATCTGTACCAAGCATGTTTCCAGGAGAAAGGGGCTTACGGGTTGAGGGTTTAAACATAGGTCCTTGTACTTGCTAGATAGGTGCTCCCCCACTGAAGTCACACATGTAATCCTTTTCATTTTTGTTCTTTTTCAGCCTCACACTGTGATCCTCCTATCTAGGCCTTCCACATAGCTGGGATTTTAGGTGTATACCAAACATGCCCTGCCCAGTGGATTGCTCTTGTTGGCTGGTACTGTGTTGGTTGCAAGGATCCTGGAGGCTGTGTTTCTAGAAAGGTTCAGACACTTATTTGAAGTTATCTTCACTCATGCTGGACCAAGTACCAGGCCAGGGCTTTAAGTATTGCTTGTTCTACCACTGGCTTGTGTTTGGACTGTGGGAAGATCCTTGTCCTCACGTATTCCTTTGCAGTCCCTGTCCTAGCACATAGCATGTGAGGACAGCGGCCTTCTGTGCTTTATGTGCACCTTCCCACCACGCCACCCAGAGAAACCACCCATACCACCCACCGCTGTCGGTGCCACACGTCACACACATGCCATCTATCTCCTGCAGGTGGCCTTGAGTGTTTCTTTAAGGGATTCAGAGGTCAAATAGACATTATGACCCACCCCTGCTGGTCTATCTTAAGCCTTCCACCTGAGGGTCTGACTTCATGGCCTGAGGGGCCCCATCTCCTGGGCCTGCCCCTGGGCCTCCCAGTTACCCTCTCTGTGGTAGAAAGGATGCAGTGTGCATCCAGAGATCAGTCACATTCAAGGAGCACAGAGATAAGTGAGTTTAAGGAAAGAGGTAAAATTGAGCTAGCCTTGATGGTTCACACCTATAACTGTAGCTACTCAGGAGGTGGAGATCCCATGGGCCACATTTCAAAGCCAACTTGCATAGAAAAGTCCAGGAGATGCCATCTCCAAAATAACCAGCAAAAAGCAGGGTTAGAAGTGTGGTTCAAGTGGTAGATCCCCAACTATGAACAAGAAAACCAAGCAAGTGCAAAGGTTCTGAGTTTAAACCTCAGTGCCCACCCCCCGCCCCAGACACACACAATCCAAAGTTTTTACTATAAAATTTCTATTAGTAAATTTAACAGACTGGAAATCATATTATAGTTCATCTTCTCCTGAAAACTCCAGGTAAGAATTCCACTTGTGGGCTGGGAAGGTGGCTCAGTGGTAGAGCGCTTGCCTTGCATGCCCGAGGCCCTGGGTTCAATTCCTCAGCACCACATAAGCAAAAAGAAAAAAAGCTGGAAGTGGCACTGTGGCTAAAGTGGTAGAGTGCTAGCCTTGAACTGAAGAGCTGAGGGACAGCGCCCAGGCCCAGAGTTCAGGCCCCACGACCGAAGCCCCCCCCCCCCCACCACAAAAAAAAAAAAAAAGAATTCCACTTGTGGTTGTCATGAGTAAAGCCAGAACCACCATTCTGGTAGAGAGAGAAGGGGGGGAGAGAGAGAGGGGGGAGAGGGAGAGGGAGAGAGAGCAGGAGAAGGAGGGAGAGCGCAGTTCATAGCCAAGTGGCAGGATGGATGATGATAAATGCTAATGGTATCAGCAGCATCAAAGAAACAGCCCTCACCAAACTGCAGTGGAAGAAGGTCTATACCACGAGCAGGTTCCAAAGAGCCACAGACTGTGAGTAACTGCATGGCTCTTTTGTGCTCCATTACAAAGGATCTTCAGGGTCCCTGTGAAAGGATAAATGCACACATAAGTATTTCCTTTCCCTCTATTCTAAATAATCATTCCTCTCTGGCATTGATCTGACATAGGCCCATAAGTTTTGCAATGCATTTTGAAATCCGATGGCTTATATAGACAGAGACCCTATGAGAGTATTTGCCAGGAGCTGCACCACCTCAGGGCACCCTGGTGTCTCTTCTAGGCCCAGCTTCTTTCCTTGGCTGCAGAAGCAATTATTTACAGTCAAATCCCCTAAGGTTCTCCAAAGTTTCTCTTCTAGTTCATGCTGTGAACGGTGCCCTCCCCCAAAGTGGATCCACCTCCAGAAGCTGAAAATCTTCTGGCACCTTTAATATCATTTTCCCATACCACCTGTTTCCTTTCCTGCCATTCCCGTTTCAGAACCACTCTGATCCAGCCTCAGCCTTAACCACCCTGGGTGTGAAGTGTGCGTATTGACTTGCTTTGGAGTCAAAACTCTTGTTTCAAACACTGATCATAAATAATCTTGTCAAATTCATGACCTTGGGCCAACCACTTAGCAGCTGCTCCCATTTCCTCTTGTGAAATACCAGGATCATTTCTTTACTTGGTATAAATTGTTTGAGAATTAAATGTGTTAACATGGATTTGGTGTTGCGCCTGGCATACAGTTTGAGATGGGGGCATTTACTCATCATCCCCTTATCTTTCTTCTCTTTAGCAATTCCAGTCCAACTGGATTCTAAGCAGCTGACTGTTTCCCCTTTACATCAGGGAAAGCACATTTTTCCCCAAAGGTGCTTTACGTTCCTTGGGGCAGATGCTGGACCCCGGGCTGGCTTGCAGGCTCCGGGCTGTAGCGACGAGGGCTGAGGGACACCAAACCCAGAAGGATCTCTCACATTGGAGCTTCCTGAACCAGGAGCAGAAATATCAGAGCCAGGGAAGAAAGTTCAAAACCAGACTCCCAAAGCATCCACACATCTGCTAACCGAGGTCTAAGGAGGGAAAAAATGATGCTGACTTGTTCCAGCCATGCACAGGCTCTCCAGCTGGGGACCCAGCTGTTCAGGATTGACTCTGTGATGGGACAGAAGAGACTGAGTGATCAGACCTGTGACACACTCTCACCAGCCCACCCTTGGTTCTACACTGTGGAGTCAGCCCATAGTGTGTTATCTTCATCCTTTGGAAACCAAACACTCTGGGTGGGGACAGGGCGGGAGGCGCAGTCAGAGTGCTGTGCTGGCCAGTGCCCAGCCTCCAGTTCCTGCTACTGTTTTGGTTAGGAGAAGCTGTTCTGTCCTCTGTACAGACCAGCCCAGGAGACTATCACAGATAAGATGCCCTTGGATCTGAGGATAGGAAAGAGGCCAGGAGTCTGAGCCTACAGAGATTGAATAATCTCTTTGACTTCTTCATGAGAAAGATGCTCTGTCAAGAACAAGGCTCCAGGGGTGATAGGCCTAGGGAGAAACCAGCCACTGCTGGTGGCCGGGACTCCTCACTGGGTCACAGAAAAGCCAGCAACTCCTAGCACAAGAAGGAATGCTCGTTCCTCTGCCCCTGCAATGCTGGATGTCTGTAAGGCATGGGATCTCTGTGAGACTGTTATCTCCACTCAACCAGCAAAAAGCCGGAAGTGGAGGTATGACTCAAGTGGTAGAATACAAGCCTTGAGCACAAAAACTAAGGCAGAGCATAAAGCTCTGGATAGCTCGGATGTCTGCATCTTTTTCTTCACCACCTTTGACAGAAGACAGAAACCTAAACACACCCTTCCCAATCTTCCTGTAACT
This sequence comes from Dipodomys spectabilis, assembly GCF_019054845.1. Lineage (NCBI taxonomy): Eukaryota > Metazoa > Chordata > Mammalia > Rodentia > Heteromyidae > Dipodomys > Dipodomys spectabilis. The sequence goes on from NW_024870818.1 coordinate 3,024,623, forward strand.
AGCAGTGGCCAAGAGAACCAGCTGAAAGCAAAGGCTTGAAGTGAAGATGCTACTAACACAGTCCATTCATCCTTCTTTCCCCCTTGAAGGTAGATCTGATGGCTGGAACGGAGGTAGTCATTTTATGACCATGAGGGAGAATTGTGCTACCAACTGCCTTCTTCCAGCCTGTCTTTCCATTTTATGTGAAGATGAAACTATGTATTTAAAATGTAGGTCAAGCATTCTATTGTTCATAGCAGAGATCAATTCTGATATCTGATGTATCTTAAAATCCTGTATTCAGAACTGTAGGATGGTCCATGATTTGACATGCCATTACAATGTATTTGAGTTGCAGCCTGCTTTGAGCCACCCTTTGATCCGCTCCCTCTCCCGCTGTAGGATGCCTAGTTCCAGCTCATCGCTCAGCAAAAGAAACCCCAGCACTGCAAGCAATGGGCAAATACTTCATAGAAAAAGCAAGGAGGAATGGGAACCAGGCCTGGCCATGAGCTCCACCTGTCCTGGCATGGGACAGGGCAGCACAGGGATGGGGTTGGGGTGGGGGGTGGGGTGGAGGGATCTTTCAGTGAGTTTATTTGCCTGCATTACTCTCCCCAGGAGAAAGCCTTGTGAACACATCGGGAGGACAAGAAAGGAGGCAGGTAGACAAGGAAAGGAGACCAGAATGACTGAATGGCAAACTGGTACTGTGGCGCTGTCACAATAACCGGGGCTACTGTCTGTCTGCGAGAAGTCAGGAAGACAGGACAGGCTGTGGGACTCTGGTCCTATCACACTGTCCTCAGCCAGGAGGGAAGTGGTTAAAAAAGAGAGAGAGAGAAAGGTGTGGCCCAGCACTAATGCCTCATACTTGTAATACTAGCCACTTAGGAGGCTGAGATCTGAGGATCTTGGTTCAAAACCAATCCAGGCAGAAAAGTCTGAGACTCTTATCTCCACAAAACTACCAAAAAGCCAAAACCACCAAAAAGTGGTGCCGTGGCTCAGATGGTAGAGCACTAGCCTTGAGCAAAAGAAGCTCAGGGACAGTGCCCAGGCCCTGAGTTCAAACCCCAGGACTGGCCCAGAGAGAGAGAGGGGTGGGGGATCTAAAATGACAGGTAAAGACAACACTTCCAGGCAGAAGAAGGTGAGAAATTCAGAGTCTCCAGGGAAGAAGCGAGTCCTTGCTGAGCCTCATGTGCCTTCTAGAAAGGCATTCTTCTGGATACACAGCCCAGGTAAGGTATGTGTATGGAGGGCAAGGGGAAGGTTCTGTGTAAGTTTTAAAAGGGTGCAATTCTGGGCCAGAACACATGTGTTGATATTTATAAAGCTCTGGCTGAATTTCACCCTCTACTCTGTATCAGGTCATATTTGTGCAGTGTCCAACTTCCACACCTGTCCCCATTGCCCTCGGGGTTGATTGAAATATTACTGAGAGACTCTAAATGTGTTGCTTCTCTGAGGTGGAAAATAACTACATACCCTGAGATCTCTTCTATTCCGTCTAAAGATTTTTCCAGCCCGCTTTGAGCGTGCCTGTAGGAGAAGAAGAAACAATGGAAGTTCTGACAGGAGAAGAAATTGCGTACTGTCATCAGCCCTTCCCACAGTGAGTAGAAGAAGAACCCATTCTTGGTTGGTGATGGAGAAATACAAGGGGAGAATGAACCCGAGGGGGGTACACGGTATCCCACGGGCAGCAAGAATTGCCACAGCTTGGGGAATGAGGAAGAAGGCAGGAGACTGCATCGGTGCAGGTGGAGGAGGGAGGAGCCTGCATTCCCCAGGCACAGCTCACACTCTCTGGGTAGGTGCGGGCAGTCCTGAGGACTGCCAGCAGGGCAGTGGCCCATGGCTGTCAGGCAAGTATCAAGGCCCTGGGGTGCTTCACTCTCCTCCCACCCCAGCACTTTTCCCCTGACCTGAGCTGGTGGCTCTGCTTGACAGGCTGCCAGGCAGGACTTGCTCAAGCAAGGAAACTCAGGAACACCAGAGACTGGCTTTGTGACACCTACTTTGACCCAGCAAAGGGTCAAAGGCATGGAGGAGACAACATGGGAGAGGTGTGTGTGTGTGTGTGTGTGTGTGTGTGTGTGTGTGTGCATGCGTGCAGCACTATGTAGACTCTCCATAGGGGGAGATCTTGCTGGAGAGGTCCCTGCTGGTGACCACAGGGGTCTGGCTCTCAGTGAGGAGTTGCAGGCCATGGCCCCAGGTAGGATAGACATTCCCCACTCCCCATTCCTTAACCTCCTCCTCCTTGCCCTTCCTGGCTCTGAGTGTGGTCCCCAACCCTGCCACTGGTCTTTCAGGACCTGGCTTTGCCCCTCCTCCATTTCTCAATGCTCAAGCCCCTCTCTTGCTGTGGTTGGCAGTGTTTTCCAAGCACATGGGCAGTGCAGTCTCAGGGAGGAAAGCACCACTCCCTGCCTGTCCCCTGGAGCCTGGGTCCTCTTCCTTCATGGCTCCCTACCAGTGTAGGTCCCTGGTAGCTCAAACTGGTGTGACATCTGGTCTACCTGGATCCCTGAGAGGGACATGGAACCCGACAATGCCTTGTCTAAAGGCTGGGTCTAAGAGCCTTAAGTCCCTAGGGGTTAGGAGAGTGGGGCTCCCATGAGCAATTTAGAGAGAGAGGGAGCCAGACAGGGAGTGAGAAGGCCAAGCAAGGGTCACCTCGGGTAAAGTTAGCAACCTGTCCTCCGCAGCTCCGGAGAAGATGGCACCATGTGGAGGCAAGCTTTCCTACTGCACCTATATGAAGGTATTTTTGACATCTACGTTTAGGTGGCCACCATCAAGCATTAGCTATAAGTGGCTTTGGGGAGTCATAAACTCCAGGCATGTCCTGCTCCTGAAGAGTAGGGTTCCATGAGCCCAAGGACTCGCTCCTGAGGATACCACCCATGCAGGTTGCTCAAAGCAAATCTCTCAGCCTGGAGCCCATGGAAGGATCTGGTTGTAGCCCCTGGGGAGCCAAGTAATGTGGGCCAGGACTGGTGGCAGCAACGTCTTCTTTAGCATCAATTCCTGACATGTCAGGCTTCCTGGCCTGAGCTAACTAGAATTTCAGCAGGCATATTTAAACACACACTGGATCCTGTCAGAAAGTGGTTGTGTGGTGTGGGCTGTTTCCCGCTATCTAGGTCACATTTACTAAAACATCGAAATAGGAGCTGTCTCTTAGTCTATAAGATGAAAGCGAGCATTACTTGAGAGCAGTAAGACTACAAAGGAATTTTCTACTAGCGTGGCCTCAACATCGAAGATTTTAGAAATAAGTGTAGCAAGTGTTCCAACAAAGCAAGGCAACGCTCGCTCACCCTGTGTCTAGCTGGCGTTACCCTACGCACAGCCGGAAGAGTGAGCACTCTTCACAACACCAGGGATTGACAGCTATTTGTGAAGATGTGTTAGATCAAGTTCCTTGGACACAGTCCCTGAGCCACACTGAATTACAGCTCTGGAAATGAACTAGTAGTGAAATGAGTCTTCCTGAGAAAAACTTATTTGGATTTTTATAACCTTTATATTTCTTTTCAAAAAAAAAAAAAAAAAGGGAACAAGCTTGTAGTTCCAGCTATTTAGTGAGACCTCTAGCTCAACAAATAAGTCAGGTGTGGTAAATTCCACTATAATCTTAGCTACTTGGTAGGCAATATAGTATTGAAGTCTGCAGCCAATGCTAAGGGAAAAGCACAAGACCCTATCTGAAAGATAACTAAGACCCCAAAGGGATGGAGGTGTAAATCAAGTGATAGAGAGTCTACCTAGCAAGCATGAATGCCTGAGTTCAAGACCCCAGTGCCACCAAATAAATAACAAAGAGATATCCAAGAAAATAGAAAAATATGCATTGCATGTACATATGTGTGCATGCGTGCACACACACACACACACACATACATACACACCTGTTATTTTGTTGATGCTTGAGGGCCCAAAGTAAAGCAGGTGCAAATATGCATTGAACAATGGTAGGAGGGGAGAGACCTCTGTGGTTTGAGGAACTCAGGAAAGTACCTGAGATCTGTCTTTGCCAGGTAACTAATTTCCCTTCCGCCAGATGGATTTCCTTCAGCATTTATGCACTTGACCCTGTCATCATTGTCTCCCAGACTATCTTTACAGAATTTTCCAGACATTTCTTGTTCTCTGGATATTGTATACAACTTTCTGCCACACAGAAAGTTGTGCTAGCTGAACTGCACAAAACCTGGGTCCACTCTAGACCCAGTGAACAATGCCACACTGCCCTAGGCCAGAGTCACAGGCTCTGTCTGCTGCTCCACAGACTCCATATCCCCCATGACTGTCAGAGAGAGAAAGAGAGAGAGAGAGAGAGAGAGAACAGCAGGTGAGAGCTTCCCGGCACCCCTTGGCTCAGCACAGGCTTGGGTTTGCAGCCAGGGGCCCTGTGGAGGAGGGGCCTGAGTGGTCAAGCTGGACGGGGCACAGGCTGCAGGCCAGGAGTTGAGAGGGGGCCATCAAGCTCTGAGGGGTGACTTAGTGGGAAAGCAGGCTGGAGAAGGGTGCATGGCGCATGGGGACATGGCCATGGTGCCTTTGACATGCTATGGAGCTGAGGCAGCCTAGGGCGCAGCCAGCTCTCCTTCCCCAAATCGCTCCTCCCAGTGCAGCTGCTTTCTGCATTTTGGCTCCCAAAGAGGGTCCCCTAGACTTTACCACCCATGTTATCAATCACAAAGGAAGACAATGATGTCTTGAGGGACGTGGTAACCACAGAAACAAACTGGGGTGGGGGGTGCTTGTGGTTTGGAATGTCACCCAGCTGCCAGGAAGCATGTAATCCTGAGGATGCAGGCATTCGCTATGGTTGAACTGGCACTTGTTTCAAGGAAACCCTAAGACTCTGCCCTTGGAGATTATGACACCAGAGAGGTCAAGGGAGGACGCTCTCAGCCATGCTCACAGCCTCAGACCTGGCTGCCCCCTCCTGGAGCTCTGGTGACACCTGATGTAGCACCTGCCCAAAGCTGCCGGCATGAACCACAGGCAGAATATGGCAACTCTACTCCACATCATGCCACTAGAGAGTCTACTCTGGGCAAACTGAGTGACTTCCAACTGCCTCATAAAATCTATTTTAGTATTGTGAAAAAGAAGTTCCAAAGTCAGGCACTGATGGCTCGCCTGTCATCCTAGCTACTCAAAAGGCTAAGATCTGAGGATTGCCGTTCAAAGCCAGCCTGGAGGGGCTGGGAAGGTGGCTCAGTGGTAGAGTGCTTGCCTTGCATGCTCGAGGCCCTGGGTTCGATTCCTCAGCACCACATAAGCAAAAAGAAAAAAACCAGAAGTGGCGCTGTGACTCAAGTGGTAGAGCTCTAGCCTTGAGCTGAAGAGCTGAGGGACAGCACCCAGGCCCAGAGTTCAGGCTCCACGACCGGACCCAAAAAAAAAACCCAAAACAAAACAAAAAAAAAACCAAAGCCAGCCTGGACAGGAATTTCCATGAGACTCTTTCTTATCTCCAATAAACTACTCAGAAAAGGCAGGAAGTGGTGCTGTGGCCCAAGTGGTAGATTGCTAACCTTGAGCAAAAGAAGCTCAGCAATGACTCTCAGGCCCTGAGTTCAAGCTTCAGGATTGGAAAAAAAAAAAAAAAAGAACTTGAAGTTCCATTACCAATAGACTATATTATTACTTATTTGTTAGAGAGAGTGGAGACAAGAGTAGGAGAAAGATCTCTCCATGTGCAACTTTTATATAATTTTGAATTTTAAAAATCACACAAGCATATTATCTAGACTTGTGCATTTTTTTAATTTAAGTTTTTTCTTGGGGCAATACTAAACTTTGAACTCATGACTTCATGCTTGTTAAGTAGGTGTTTCTACCACTTGAGCCTCACCGCCTGGCTCTTTTTGCTTTATTTTTCACATAGGATCTCTCGTTTTGGTCTGAGGCCGGCCTCAGACCACAATCCTCCTTACTCTGTCTCACACACCGCTGGAATGACAGGTGCACACCACCCTGCTGGGGGGTCCTATATTTTTTTTAATGATCATTTTTTCCAGAACACTAAAAATAGATGAAAAATAAAACATTGAAAAGTATGTTAAAACTCACTATTTTAGATTTAAATATTTGGCTTATACCCAAGCTGGATTCATTACTCTTTTAGTTGAGGTTAAGGTAAAAAGTTGTTTGGAAAACAGGATTGATGAATTCGTCTCCACTAACCAGGGATCAAGAACCCCCGTTTGCCTGAGATTCCAGTGCAGGGTTTTTATTTTAAATGTTGATATTTTGTTCACCATGGAGTTTTGGCATTCACTTTGGATTTTTTTTTAATAACATGGCACATGGAAAGCTATTCAGAGACTTGCCGGAGACTGTCTTCCAGTCTTCACTAGATGAGGTGAACAAATATCATTCTCCTAATTTCCCCTAAGGCCCTCAATCATTCCATCACCAGCTCAGGTACATCCTCATCCTGAGGAGCCCACGAAAGAAAGAAAAAAAAACAACTTAATCTCCTTCCTGCCTCTTCTTACCCATCCCATCCCTCCTCCAGTGGCCTCAGAGGGGGGCATTGTGGTGACTCATCCCTCCCCTCACCCCCAGATGTTTCACAGCTGCAAAGAACAGGCAGCCAGTGTTGCCTTTGGCAAGAAGTTGTAGCATGAATCTAATTTTCCACATGCTGTCTCCTAGCGCTATGGGTGCTGTGGACTCTGCTTCTAGCTCCTTTGCTGACCTGGGGGGAGGGGGAGGGGGAAGCAACTTTGATCTAGTCACTGAAGCGCTGATTCCCCTGACTCTATGCCCTCCCCCTGATAAAGACAACATTTACTCTGCTCCACAGGCAGGAGTCTGACTCCTCCAGTCCCCAGGATTCCATCTTGGTGTGTTTCTTTGTTTATTTGCTACCGCTTGGCTTTTCACTCAAGGCTGTTGGTCTACCATTTGAGCCACAGCTCCACTTCCAGCTTTATGCTGGTTTAGTGGTGATAAGAGTCTCATGGACTTTCCTGCCGGGGCTGGCTTTGATCGTCAGATTTTAGCCTTCTGAGCAGCTAAGATAACAAGTGGGAGCCCCCAGCTCCCCAGCTTCCATGTGGGTGTTTTTAGTCATCTGCACAGAGAGGCCTGATGAGCTACGGCTTCTGGGTGTGAAGAACTCCATTCCAATGGGAATAGAGTGGTGCTCCACTCCCCAAACAATCTCCCTGCCTTTTGTGTTTGTTTTGGATGATTTATTTTTAAGATGATCGTATAGTTACACAAAGGGGCAACAATTTAGCACGTCAGTTTATCTGTACCATGCATCTTACCAACCCTCCCATCATTCTTCCCCCTCTCCCATCTCACTGTCTTTTGATTACCACCCTCTCCCTTCATGAGGAAATTTCTCCAGTCTATCTTTCTCTGTGTGCTTCTGCTTCTTTTCAGTCCGCTTCTGTCATTCCTTTCCCTCTCATTTTCTACCTTGACCAGATTTCTCTTCCATGAAGGCAGCCAATCCCCAGCCTTGCTGGTCCCCCTCCCATGCCCAGCACATAGAGAGGAGCAGGAGACAGCTGGGCTTGGCAATCAGCAACACCAGATTGAAGCTAGCCCACTGCTGGCCAGCAAGCTGGGCAGTTGGGCAGTTCACCCAGCCAATGCTCAGGCCCCACATTCCTCTCGCAGGAAATGGGAAGCCAATGAGCAACCCACAGAGTATTATAAGGACCAGAAGAGAACAAGAGCAGAGCCTAGAGCTCAACACTGAGTAAAAATATGCAGCACTATAAGCTGTTGGACACATGACAAAAGGTAACTAGCCAAAGTGCGTAGTGCATGCTGGCTCACTTGCAAATAAAGCACACGTCCACAGAATAAAATTGAAAGAACCCTTTTATCCACTCCCTCTCCCCTGCTCCCTTCTTTTTCTGGAATCAATAGTAGTTATTTTCTTTCCTTACTTGTCTCTCAGTTTGTGATGATAGGGAAAATTCATTATCCAGTTTGCAAATACAGTCATATGTTATATAACAATGTTTTCCTTAATGAGAGACCAAATGGAGAGTCTTGGTCCTCTAAGATTATTTTACCTATGACATCATAGCATCTTACTTTGGCTATGCATATCCTATGATGCTTTCCCAATGACAAAATTGTCTAGTGATACATTTTTAAGAACATAAGCAATATAACTGTGTGTATGTATATATATACACATATATACATATTCTTGGTTTGGGGGCTTGAACTCAGGGCCTGGGCTCTGTTCCCGAGCTTTTTTGCAAGGCTAGCACTCTAGCACTTAGAGCCATAGGTCACTTCCACTTTTTGAGTGATTAATTGGAGATAAGTCTCACGGGGACTTTTCTACCCTGTTGGCTTCAAACCCTGAGCCTCAGAGCTCAGCCTCCTTAGTAGCTGGGATTACAGGTGTGAGCCACCGGTGCCTGGCTTGAATATTCTTTTTTTTTTTTTTTTGGAAATATCTGGGTTTGAACTTCTACCATTTGAGCAGTCTTCTAGCTCCTTCATTGTCTTTCTTGTTATTTTTCAGACAGTGTCTCATGTTTCTGCCCGGACAGGCTATAGACCACATCCATGTATGCCTTTCTGTAGCTGGGATTACAAGCATGTACCATCAGGCTGGGTCATTTGTCAAGATGGAATCTTGCTAATTTATTTGCCTGAGCTATGATTCCCAATGTCGCTGCCTCCTGAGTAGCTAGGGTTATAAGCATGAGCCATTGCTTTGGGCCAAAGGCCAAATAGTCTTTGCTGCTGTTCCTCTCAGCAGGTGTCCCTCTGTGGGCTGGAAATAAATCATCTTTTTACAGTGTCAAGGAAGCACTTTCTGGGTCCTAACAAGGATGGCGTAAGGTCAAGGTCAAACATATCCTTGGCCCCACCAATCCTAAAGCCACCTCCACCAATCCTAAAGCCAGACTCATGGCTGCCATCAAGGTTCAGGTCCTATAAGGCCAGATGGAGCATATGCCTGCTTCCCAGTCCTCTCCACGTGAGGACAACCATGCCAAGGGGGACGGAGTGTGAGTGGAGCAGGCAGAAGTCCAGCTTCCTCGCTGAACCACAACACAGAGACGAGCTGTGCCCTCAGGAGTTTATCCTGTGGCTGATGATGAAGAGGATTTAGAGGCATTCCCAAACTCCAAATAGGCCAGAGCACACTCATGTCCCCTGAGCACTCCGATGGGCAGGGGTGCCTAAGTCACGGGGGGCCCTTCTCCACATGGAGATTTCATGAGCTACTGGATGTAGGAAGATAACCAAGCTGCTCCCATTGTATGGAAACGTCCAGTATCAAACATGCAACGAAACATTGTAGGATGCCACCAGGAAGTTCCTGGGATCCATTTCAGAAGGAAGATGGCGCACCCAACAGGGCCTAGGTAGATAGACTTTAATAGGGAGATTGTGTAGGAGATGTGGGCAATAGTTATAGGACCACAATGACTAGGACTCAGCGACAAAGAAGTCATGGTCACCCTTGAACTTGAAGGGGCTCAGGGAGAGATAACTTTGGTGGACTCCAGTGGGAGCTGAAGAAAAAGAGACACCTCCTCAGAGGATTCAGCCACTGTTGTGGGGGGGGGGGGAGGGTGTCTAATCAGACAGAGGAGAAATAAATACATAGACTGCCTCTCTTCTCCCATCTTCTGATTCCCTACAGACAGTAATAAATCCCAATGGCCAAGTCACCTAGAAGGAGAGTGGGGCAGATAGAAGATGGAATGGAAGGGTGAACTTGAGGCAAAGAGGAAAGTCCACGTGCCCAGGAAGCTTGGGTTTCAGAAGCAGGAGGAAAAGGCAGAAGCCTGAGCTCAGGCAGGACCTGATGGAGTCACCCCAAATTAGTTGGTGAACCTTATCTACAGTGCCAGTTTCCTGCCGTGCAGTGACTTAGGTTGAGAATAGATCACCTCCACAAAAGTGCTAAGCCAAATTCCAAGGACAAAGGCCCTACACTTATTTCCACAGATGGCTGACCATTCTCCATTCCATTCCATTCCAGGTGACCCAGCACAGCTCTTAGTTAATGTCCCAAACACTTTCCTGCGAAGGGGTGGGGGTAACTTTCAAAGGTCAGAGGAGCTAGGGTTGGAAAGCAATCAAAATCTCAAACTACAAGCTTGCCCGTGGTCTTCTGAGATGGGACCCACACTACTTGGGTAACTATATGACCAGGAAGAAATTTATATCTCAGAGTGATAGTGAGTAAAAAATTTTACCTCCAGGAAGTGGCACTGTGGCTCAAAGTGGCAGAGTGCCAGCCTTGAGCAAAAGAGCTCAGGAACAGTCTCCAAGGCCTGAGTTCAAGCCCTATGACTGACAAAAAAATATATTACCTACAGTTCCTAAAAGATAACCCATAATTCATGGATCAATTAAGTAGTATAAAGGTTTGTTACTAGCCACAGCTCATGTACTGTATTATATAATATAGATCTGCTATCAAATTTTGATTAACGTATACAATATATATTTTTAAAATTCAGGTTGCATGCCAGTAAGACGTTAATTGGTGAATATTTCATCAAAAACATTTTCCAATATTATGTCAAGTGAAACACAATTCATTATGCACAAGAGGTATGATACAATAGCAAACCAGAACCAAGTGAAATTTGTAAATTTACTAAAATATAGGAAACTAATACAGACCAGAGTAACATTGTGGCTAAGAATTCTGATGCCAAAGTCCCTGGGTTCAAATCCCAATTTTGATTGGGCATAGGATCACAGGAAAATTTCCTCATGTGTCTAAAAAGAGGTAATTTTTACCTCCCTCAGAGGCTGTTATGAAGATTAAAGGGTTAAATACAGCAACATGCATAAAACTTATCTACACAGAAATAGCACTCTCTGGAAGACCAGACCTTCCCTCATTGACTAAATCTGTACTGTGTGCAAGAGGCATAGGACTAGGCTCCACAGTTAATTGGTAAGGAAAAAAAAAAAAAGACACAACCTGCCTGTATGGACTGGGGAGAAAGGATGAACTAATAATCACACACCAATATGGAGTTAAAATGGCACACGTGTATCCTGGTTCCACAGCAGATAAGGGACACCAGGAAGAGAAAAAGGCCAAGGGAAAACACCCATCTAGGCCTGTGAGGGCAGACTGTGACACACTCACGCAGGAAGGGTTTTGAGGCAATCAATGTTTCCCCAAACTGTGTTTCGTGGATCAGTGGTCTTGGAGCTGCTCTATCATGTCAAATCAGTTGGTGGAAGCATGTATCATTCACACACACACACACACACACACACACACACACACACACACACACTCGGTCTTGCTAGGTGGTCCACAATCCTCCTGTGTGATGCTAACCCTCTAAAACTCAGCATTTCCTAAGTATCTTCCACAAAAATGAATACATGAAAACAAGCTTTCTGCTTAATACACCCTGACCACAGTGTCCTGGGAGCGCGGTATTCACTGAGCATGCGTTGTAGACGGGAAGGCGGAGCTTTCCTCTCATCCAGCAGGCCACGGTGGCTGTGGCCGTGTGGTGACACCAGATGAGAAAAGGTACTCTTGCTACTGGAGGCAAGTGGGTGGGCCAGGTAGAGGATGGGGAAAGCTGACCTGAGGCCTGCAAAAAGATGAAGGGAAAAAAAATCAATCAGGCATACCATTTTCCCTTCTTGAAAGACACTCGGGAAGAGAAAGCCCTATTTACCCATCTGCCTGGCTTATGCCACACCCCAAAACACAGTGAAGCCTGGGAAGCCACATCTGCTCAGCACCCCAGCTTCTGAGCAGGCAGGCCAGCAGAAGAGAAGCATGTGTTCCTCTTCTGCGAGTCTTCTTCTTTCCATTTCTTTCTTTTCTTTGTCTTTTACACCCTTTTCTCCCCCTCCCCCCCGCACTTCCCCTCCTCCTTCCTAATAAGGAATGTAGTAGTAGAGCACTAGGGCATGCTTAAGGCCCTGAGTTTGAGCTCCAGCAGAAAAAAAAAATGTGACTACTAAACATATTTAAAAATATTTTTAAAATGCAAATTAAAAATGGTAATGAGATGCCTGGCTGTCATACTATCTCAGGTCCAAGAAACTGCATTCTGCGCACAAACGGGATCCTGGGGCTCAGTCCTGAATCTCTTGGTGTGTCTTTATGCTTGTGTTGTGAACTGAAATAGCACCCCCAGGTGTGGACAGAGGAAAAGACCGCACTGCAGAAACCTCCTCGCCATTGCCATTGGGGAAGAGTGCAGCCTGTATTGCCCAAATAACGCGGGGTCTACTGCCATCTAGTGTCCACTGTGCAGCTTGGCATGGCTCTTGCTCTCATCATGGGATTTTTGTTTTGTTTTTTGTTTTTAAAATTTCCAGAATCGGAATTGAACTAGAGAAACTCATTCTCTATCCACAGTGCTGCGCTGCCCCTCCTTACCCTTCCTCCCCCTCTCCCTCCCTCAACAGAGGGACTAGGAATTTGGTGAGAGAAGCTGAAAAGTTAAAATCCTAATGTGTCACAGACAGGGTGAGGATTAGGGAAATCTTTCTTTTGGAAGAAGCAAGAATGACTCACATGTGGTATTTAGAGCCAATCCCAGAAGAACTGGCTTAGGTTTGTCTTCATGAATATTTTTGTTCACGGTAGGAAAAGAATACTAGTGCTACTTTATGGCTTTTGTGCTTTTAAGACTAGCTTCTGAGAGCTCTTTCAGAGCCAGCACACAGGCTACTGACATAAGTTCTTGTAAGCACTCTGGCCCTGATGTTGGCAAAACCCAGCAACCTTCTTTCCTGGTCTTCTCACTTCCTGACTGCCTCCTAAGCTACTCACTCCAGCTGCCTTTGGCTGTTGGCTTTCCATCATTCATCAAGACATTCATGGAGTGGCTGATAGTATTTGCGCGTGGTAGGTAAGAAGCTTAGCCGGTGATGTGATGGTTCCCAGAATCATTCAACGAATGGAGCTGATGTGAGATTTGAACCCAAAGTCATTCAGCTCCACAACATTAGCTGACTGTTGTAGAGGAAGCCATAATATCCAGGAGGTTCTTCAGAAGACAAATACCCCTTTTATGTTGAGTCCCTGTGACCCTCCCCCACCCACCCACCCAACAATGTCAACATCCCCTTCCTCACAGCATGGCCTGGCCACCGGCCCTCGGACAGACAACTCCTCAGCCTCCACTCCTCCTCCACACTTGGAAAACACCCCAGAGGAAGAATGAGAGCAAAGAGCAGGGATCTGGCAAACGTACAGTATGCCCGGAGAATCGATGATTTGTCTCCCACTCCTTGGCCTCCTCTGTGGAAAGCTGGGGCTGTTGATTCCCTGTGGGCTCCTGCCTCGCCTGCCCCGCCCTGCCCTCTCAGACCCTTCTCCCAGGTCCCACCGAATAGGCACACTTCCAGGCAAAGGTTAAATAAGGCCACTCTCTGGGTTCCTCTGAAATAAACTGCTGTTGAAATAGATTCCGAAACCAAGTTTACACCAGGTAGCATGGGGCCGTGGGATCCAAACCCTAAACACCCCCCACCCACCCACCCACACACCATAACAGGGTAAAGGTCCTGGCTGCTGGCAGGAGGGGATGGAGGGTATGAAAGGAACACAGGAATGGGGACACTTGTCCCCAGTCTGTCACTGTCCAGCTCAGTGATTTTTTTTTTTAATAAATTGCTTAATCTCTCTGAGCCTCCATTTCTCCGGTTGAAGAATGAAAGCAGTTCTTCTCACCCACAAGCTAACAGAGTACCCCGACTCCAGGAACCAGTTTACTTTCTGGGGTGGTTCGGTTGCTCATGGTCAATTGGAAATGGAAAATTTCAGGAATAAACAGTTCATAAGTTTTAAATAACTTTTATGATAGCATATTGCCACAGCGGTTCTATTTTACTATGAGTTGTTAATCTCGTCATGAAGTAAGAAGGCCAAGTCTGGTGGGCGCCATATTGGCCACATGGTGGATTGTGGGGTCTGACATCTTGTCTTCATGCTGGGGGAAGGAACCTCCCCAATCACCTGCCTCCCAGGTAATGGGTGTGCCCGGTCCCCTGGAGGCAGGGGCAGGCACTTGGCTGATAGGTTACTGAATCTGTCAGTCCAGTGCCTGGGACTGGGAATTTCCTGAGGATCTGCCCCCTGTGCCGACCTATTTAGGCCCTGACCAGCCTAGCCACCGGCACACCTTTTCACGTGTCTCTGTGTTCCTGTCTCCTGGCTTGTCTCCAGTCATCACAGCGTCCCAATTCAGCTCTCCACTGGAGCTGAATTGGCTTGTTGGTATTGTTCTTGTTATTTCTTTCCTCTTTAGCATGTTTCCTAGCTGTGTTATGTGTATTTGCATGCTGCAAGCCTTTGTAACAACTGGCGGCCTGCAGCCTGTTAACTGTATAATAAAGACTCCAATATTCTATATTTTAAAATGTGGCATCTGGGATGATTTACCTTACAACAATAACATGCCTTACTTATAAATTGAATTTCATTGTAGACATGTATGTGTAGGAAAAATGTGGTCAATACAGGTTCTTGATATATTTTCAGTTTCAGTAATCATTTCTTAGAATGCACCCCACCAAAGGAGGGGGTAGGGGGTGAGGGAGGCCAGGGTATGATAAAGGACTGCAAGACATTGATGAATTTCAGGATTTAGGTTGGAGGTGTGCGTGTGTGTGTGTGTGTGTGTGTGTGTGTGTGTGTGTGTGTGTGTGTGTGTGTGTTCCAGTGCTGAGGCTTGAATTTAGGGCTTGGGCACAGTCTCTTAGCTTTTTTGGCCAAGGATGGCACTCTATCACTTGAGTCAAAGCTCCACTTCTGCCTTTTTTTGTGTGTGGTTAATTGGAGATGAGTCCTATTTGAATGTCCCAGCTGGCTTCAAATCCCAATCTTCAGACCTCAGCCTGCTGACTAGCTAGGATTACAGATGTGTACCACTGTCCCAGTTTAGGTGGAAGATTCTTCATTCCTTTTGCCTCTTTCCCACTTCTTCCCAAAGAAGTCAGTCTTTTGCAAAGTGGATCTTACCATGGTCCCACACTCACTGTCTCCCACTCCTTGGTCATATGGGGTCTCTCCCCTCCCCCTCTCCTTTCTTTGTTAAATGTTCTGGGAAAACAGCTTCCCAATAAAGACTGAGTGGCCAGGACTGCTGGGTGCATTTTGGAAAGAGGAAAAGGGAAGCAGGAAGCTCTATATCAGACATCAGATTTGCAAGGGGAAGGCCCCAAGGGCTATTTCCTGTGTGGCAAGCTACTGGGTAACCAACCTTAGCACCTCAGCTGGGCCAGGCATTCAAGGAAGCACCACCAGGGCTCAGGAGGAAGCAGCAGGCTCCCTCCACATCCATCCTGTCTCCCAATGCGACAGCCAGTTTCAAATCCTCTTGATTCTTCCCAGGCATTGCTTCTAATTTAAGGTGCTTACATACAGCTAGTGGAATGCAGAGCCTCTGCACTGGAGAGGAAATCGCTTCCTCCGGAAGAACAAAGGCCTCATTAGGACCCATCAGTTATTCTGAGTACTTGTGCCCCACCATCTCTATTGATGATCTCAGATACAAATGAAGTGCTAATTAAGGACCGAATGCAAAAGATCTTCAGCTTAGTAACTCCCTCTGCAATTGAAATTTACTAAATTAAGACTGAGATTTTTGAAACTAGGTCTTTAAAAAAAAAAAACAACTTTCCCCTGGGATTACAATTACTCCTCCTCCCTTCTACCCACCCGTGGGTGTAATTCCTTTCAAATAGGATCTGTGGTACTGCCTGCTGGTGGGCTCCATCTCTGAAATTCTGGTCTTCTATTCCCACCAGGGAAGCAAAGAGGAGAGAGTCTTCATCTTCAAGTCAGGAGGATTGATGCTGTGTTTTCCAAACATGCAACAAAGCCTGTGGCGTGAATGGTGGAGAGAATCCTCCGCGTCTCCCTTCTATTCGTTCAGATCAGGGAGATCTTTCAACTACTCAGGGAAGAAGTGATGGCTGTCTTACTGAGGAAGGGGAGAAACTGAACTCAGAGACAGGTGGGGCTCATCAGAAGCCCCTCTGTGTTTGTCAGTGTTCAGGGAGACAGAGCTCAAAATGGACGGCCAGGGAACACCTCCATATCCAGTCCGCTGCCACCTGCCCTGAACTTACTTCTGATCTCCTGATCCCCAGAGGAGCTATGTGCCCTGAGCTCAGGACCAACGAGGAAGTCCAGTCTCCTCATCCTTATCCCCAGTTTAGCCGCTGTCCACGCTGACTGCTGTCCTAGGTACACGTGATCATCCAGAAAGAGTACAACAACCTACTTCCTTAAATGCAGATGACAAGATCTGATGCCTTTGACATCACATTCTGTTTCTGTCAGAGCTGTGTTTGAGCAGGAGAGCATCTACCCAAAGCCTTTCGCTCCCACGTCTCTCCTTCTCCCACAGCTCACACCTACCCTCCCAGCCCACAGCTTCCGGTAGCTGCAAGGCAAACACAGAAAGTCTGACTGGGAGTTAATTGATCTTCACATAGCAAAAGCCAAAGGCTGAGTGGAGGAGCAGTACTCTGGCAGGTTATATAGAGACCTGGGGAAAACACTTGTGTCACTCCTTTAAAACTGGGGAGCTGGTAGGGATCGTGTTGCTGACTTGAGCTGAGTTTAGCTCAGTACTTAGTACAGAACAAATGGGAACGGCCCCCGGCAGCCAAAACTCTATTCAGCTGGAATTAGGGTCCTTAGCTTTCCTTGGTCTCCCGGATCTGGCTTTATCTGACTGTATTATTTGCTCCTCTCTACTTCACCTGCTCCCTCCTTCCCTGAGCCTTCCTCCAGTCCCTCCAACTGCAGAGCTTCCAGCTGCAGTGATTCCTTCCTCCCTCCTCAACCACAGGGCATTTGCACATACTCCTCCCATTTTCTGGAATGGCTATGGCTTCCCAGTCCACTATCTACCTCTTCCTCTAGTCAATGCTTCCTCCTTCTGACATCAGCATTATCTCCCCAGGGAGGTCTTCCTGAACCCTAAGTCCAGAACAAGTCCTTCATCCCAGATTCTCTCAGGCTCTCAAAACTTCTTCCTTCCATGGTGGGTGTCGCCGGCGATAAGTGTGCATTGAGGAGTGCTTGTTTCAGTTGGGTATCACTTCACAATAGCCTAGCCGAGGTCACACCCCATAGGCAGCTCTCTCATCGTGCCTTTTCAGGGCTGGGCATTTAGTGACCGTTTGTGCGATGAGGTTCTGAGCCCTGTATAATGGGCAGGCAGGGACTGGCTGGCTCCCCGCCCTTGGGACTCCCAGGAGTCCTGAGTCATTGGCCAGTTGGATGGAGCTCTTTGGCCATCAGTACTCCTGACAAAGTGCAGAACTGCATGGACTTAATGCCAAGTCGCTTGCACAATGGTGGGCCCGGCTCTGCTGGTGGGGGCCCCCCCGCCCCCCCCCCGTGACCACCAGGGGCTCCTGCAGCCTTCTTTTCTGCTGTTTGGCTTGCGTTTTTATGAGGTGAATTATTTTTGTAATCAGAAAAGACCATAAAAGTAATTTCTGAAGTCTGCCAGAACTGGGTAAGACTCCAAGGCTGTATTAGTGCTGCCTCTAAAAATCGTAATTCAAACAAATATAAAATATTTAATGTATGTCTTTATTGAAAGTACTTAAAGGGGCAGTAAGACTTCAGTTGAAGCTTTCCTGGCATTCTGGAGTTAAGAGAGAAAATTATGGCTTGAATGTCCTCTTTGCCCTCAACACCACAATGTTGGTGGGATGGAGAAGCCAAGAGATCTAAGTGAACACGCAGAGAACAAGCGCCTTGCTGGACGGACTGACTGACAGCCCTCTTGGAGCTATGGCAGCAGAGACAGAATCCTTCTAGGTGCCAGAGGGTGCCAGCCCTCTCCCTCTACCCCATCCTTTCCTGACACTTCCTTCACCTCAGCTTTGCCCAACATGAAGAGAGGCCAAGGATAGGATGAGATTGTTTTGTGAAATATTGTTTTTTAAGATAAAATATAATAGCGTTGTTGCTAGCCATATTAAAGAATTCCCCTGGAGAGAACTGCACACAGAGTTCACTTGTCTATCTAAGATGATCTCTTTCTTGGCTCTGCCATGATCCTATGCTATAGGCCATTTTATGCTACTTGTATTAATCTACTTTCTGGAGAAGGAGAAGGAGGAGGAGGAGGAAGCAGCAGCAGCAGCTAGTTGGAAGAAAGGGGACCTTTAATTGACATCTCATTGGATTAGTAGTGAACCATATCAAAGTACAAAATGGCTAGGTTTTATTGTCAAGCCCAGTGCCCAGCTGATGACATAGCTGTTATGTGGTCAGCAGCCCCAGCCTGACCTCCGGATTTCCAGTCATCTTTATCTCTGCCTGCTTTGAATTTTTATTTCTAATTGGAATAATAGTCAGTGCATTCTTGAATTAATTCTCTCTGGAAACTCCTCTTCTAAGGATTGACCGGAAATTTAGTTCTATTACTGGGGCTGATCAGGCTGTTAATGACTGAAACAGGACAATATCAGGCCCACAAGCCGATTTTCCTAATCAGCCTTCTTTGACAGTAGTTTTCCTAATTTGCACGTGTCATGTTGGTTAAAAGAACAACATTTCTGGATCAATGTCCAAGAGTGAGTGGTATTGATGGATTTTAGGGTAGTTCTATGTTTAGTTTTTTGAAGACTATCTAAACTGCCTTCCACTGTGGTTACACTGGTTTATCTGAAAGATTACAGGTCAGAACACAGTATATAAAGTAAGTGTGCAAGTTATGGGAACAGCCCAGATGCCCTTCAATGGGCAAATGGACCAAAAATATGTTACACACATACACACATACTCACACACACATACACCTTAGAATTTTGCTCCTCTGTCAGGAAAAATAAATTATTTAATTTGTACGGAAATGAATGGATCTGGAAAAATTACTCATAAGTGAAGTTAAGCTCAGAGAGATAAAAGACATGTTTTCTTTTATATTTGAAAGTTATATCTAAATTATAAATGTATGTAAACATATACAGGGTCATATGTATATTTACACAAACATTAGCTCAAGTACAGCATATGCAGGGGCGGGATCCAATGGTGTAATGCCTTAGAATAACTAACTTGCAATTGAACAAATGAATACCAGGTAGCTGGAACTCGTGTGGTCAGGGGAGAGGAGAGGTTGGGGTGGGGTGTGGAGGGGGACAAACAAATAGAGGAAGGGTTGGGGAATGCAGTCATAACAGTCAACACATATGTGTGGACATGGAGCAAGCAAATCGAGGGGGTGGGTGAGTTAAGAGGGAGGGAGGAGAATAGTGAAAGGAGGGACATTGACCAAATTACATTGTACTCACAAATGAATATATTGACTTGAAGCCTCTTTGTAAACTACTTAAACATAATTTAAAAGTAAAAAGCACAAGAAAGAAAGAAAGAAAGAAAGAAAGAAAGAAAGCAAGCAAGAAAGAAAGGTGCTTTAGCCTTCTTCTTTTTTCTTTTAAAACAACTAATTCCTCCGTGGAGCCCTTGAATCCCTGCCCAAGTGTCCAGCAATCCTTTAGGAGGTGGTCTTGGCCCTTCCCGACCTTTGAGGAGGTCACAGCCAAGGATTCCCTGGGAACAGTCAAGGACAGGGAGCAGGTGGCACTGTTGGTAGTCTCCAGAAGGCTGTAATGCAGCCAGGGGTAAGGGCTGCTGCTTTAAGGGGACAGCAGTGCTACAAAACTGAACACTAATTGTTCTAGAAGCTCCAGCTCTGGATGAAGCCAGGAAAGCTAAAAGTAGTATTGAAGGCTGCCCCAAGAGACCCAGCCGTTGCGGTAAAATACAGCGGATACATTTGTGGCTGCTTCATGCTTCACACCCCATTTTCTTCAAGCCTTTTTCCCCATACTTGAGCCAAGGAACCTCAGGAAACCCCCCTCTGAGGCAACAATCTTTTGCTCTCATAACAGAGAAAAGCCCTCTCCTCTCTGTGGGGACATCAAATCAGAAATTTGATTTGTAAGTGTGAGACGTTGGCCTGTGTGTTCTCATTGCTCATGCATTTTCATTTCCCTGTCTTCAAGCCTGAGTCATTTTTGCTCCTTTGGGTTTTATCTGAGCCATGGCGAATCTAGCTGCTTTGTCTGGTGGATGTAATCTCGAGCTGCTCCTTACCTCCCCCCAAACAAAGACGTCATGATGGAATCTGCCTGCTGGGACATCTAGTTGAGCCCTGATCAGGCTTGGGGCCCTGGAGAACATCTTTAAGCTTGATAATGTCCTCTCATAAAACTTTAAGAAACCACAATGACTGTTTGGGACTCCAAGCCAAATAGTAATATAATTTAAGTAGGTCTGTGAACCTTCTAAGGTATGCACATGCATTTCTTCCTACCGGAGGAAACATTCTAAATTGTAGCCCTTTTCAGATTTTTTAAATGGGTACAGGACTTCTTCATGAAGTTTAAGAATTAGCAACTTCTCTACAGGCTTATGCCTGTAATCTTAGCTACTCAGGAGGCTGAGATCTGAGGATCATGGTTCAGTCAACCTGAGCAAGAAAGTGTGTGAAACTCTTACCTCCAAGTAACCACCAAAAAGCCAGAAATGCAACTGTAACTTGAGTGGTAGAGTATAATCTTGAGCACAGAAGCTCAGGGAAAGCACATGGACTCTCTGAGTTCAAGACCCAGTACTGTACTGGCAAACAAAACAAACAAAAAGAATTAGCAACTTCTCACTTCTTGCCTAAGAGCTCAGATATAGATATTTTGACTTAAGGGGCTAATGTTGAACCTCTGGTCTCTATCCTCAGTTTCTTCCCTTCTCATAATACCTTTCACCTGAGAGGGGTTTTAGACCATTACAGATATGGGTTTCTAGCCACCAAAGATGGAATCTACAGCCAGAGAATACCCAGAAAGGGTAAAGGGTAAAGGAAATGAAGTGGTCTGCCTACTGGGGTCCAGCAGTTCTTCAGAACAAAAGAAAGAGAGGAATGTGGGGGAGGGTGAGAGAGAGAAGGAACGAAGGAAACAAGCAAGGAAGGAAGGAAGGAAAGAAGGAAAAGGGAAGGAAAAAGAAAGGAAGAAAAGAAAGAAAGAAGGAATTGTTTAAATTATGATATTCTTGTTTGCCTGGAATCAAAACTGCTAAAAAAAAAAGAGGAAATAACAGAAATACTTTGAAAATATTCTAATTTATGGTTTTAAGAATGTGTCTTATAACTAAATTAATAAAAAGATGTGTGTAAGTAACAAAGACAAAACCTTCTAGGCTGTTTTTTGTTTGTTTGTTTGTTTTTGTTTTTTTGGTCAGTCATGGAGCTAGAACTCAGGGCCTGGGTGCTATTCCTGTGCTTTTCTGCTCAAGGTTAGTACTCTACCACATTGAGCCACAGCTCCACTTCCCGTTTTCTGGTAGTTTATTGGAGATAAGAGTCTCACAGACTGTCCTGTCCGGGCTGGCTTTGAACTGTGATCCTCAGATCTCAGCCTCTTTAACAGCTAGGATTACAGGTGTGAGCCTCTAGCGCCCAGCTTTTGGCTGCATCTTAACAGCCATTTATTCACTACTGTTCCTTTTCTAGTTCCCAACCTTCCATGAAGGCCTTATTCTAATGAGAGAGGTGAAAGAACATCAGGAGGGTCAGTGTAAAGAGGCCTGTCACCTTTTTGTTATCCTAGGTTCAGCTCCTAAAGTTCCATCACTTGATCAAGCGAAAGCTCAGAAAATAGTTGGTCATTGATCCCAAGTGTTAAGTGTTCCTATTAGCAGCAGCAACGGCAAGTACCTTTCTGCAGGTGTTGCATGTTCTGCTTTGGGAGTCTTTTGGGATATAGAGTCCTGGCCCATTTCAAATCCGGAATGTTCAAGTTTCTGCGTCCTGCCTTCTAACTCCCAAGCTCACCAGTCCATCTCAGCCCTTTGACCAATTTCAAAATTTCTCACTCATCCGAATGAGAGTGTGTAAACTCTTAGCTATGAGACCCTTAAAAAAAGTTCACACTTTCAAGATACAATGATGCCTAGTGCACATCCCTTTTCCAAAATAAATACATAAATAAATACATGAATAGGGAGATAGTGAAGAAGGGTCAGATCAAAGCAAGCCAGAAACATTCAATCCTACAGCTCCACCTCTACACCCAGCATGCATGGTGTTGTCCGGTGAGCTCCAATGGGCTTGGAGAGCCACGCCCCTCTGCCCTTGCCATTTGCAGCTCCCACATCATCCTTTTGAGGCTGACTCCACTTGTTGCCTGCGGCTTTGCCTGGCAGATGTTCGCAACATCTCCAAAATCTTGGGGTCTGCACTGCAGCTCCAGCTCCAGTGTCCTGCATGTCTTTGGGGCTCCCTCAGGGACACGTACACATTACCTGTCACACGTGGCTTCCAAGGCTTTCCTTTGAAAGCTGGGTGGAATCTTCCATGACCTCATAGCTCTTGCATCCAGCACACCTGCCAAATCAGCATCACGTGGACAATACCGAGGTCTGTGGGCAGCTGGATCCAAGAGGATCCTCTAGGATCATGACTTCAGTGGCCTCTGAAAAAGCCAAACAAGGGAAAGTACTTTCCTGGGGAGGCTTTGTGCAAGGGTGGTCTCTCTCGGGGGAAGATCTCTCAAGTATGTCTATGAATTTTCTATCCTAGAGCCTCCAGTGAGTCAATTCCTGACAGATAATCAGCCCTCCTTTTTATGCTTTCGCCCCAATTTTACCAAACATGGAACTCATTTGCTTTGTTACCCATTGCCTACCACAGTAACACCACGCACTTTTACCAAGTCTTCCATTTAATAAGAAGACTCTATTTTATTAAATTGCACATGTAAGACAGTTGTATTAAACACAACCACCTTAATAAAACTCATTTTCAAACATTGTTGAGTATCTGATTGAAGATTATATGCAGTATATTCCCATGTACTTTCTTAGGTTAATAAATTCCTGGAGAATGGCTTATGGCAGCTTTTCACTTTTATCACAAATTCCCCTGTCAAGTAAGCGATATATCTAGTGATTGCAAAAGAAAAGAATTTTTTTTTAATTTTAAGGTAATGAATATCTCTTATCTTAGAATTATGAATGTGAGGTTTATCTGATATTGACTTTGCCTGATCAAAATTACTTGGAGATTATGACATTACCTTTAAAGTAGGTAAATCCAGGATTGCCATCCTGATTTACATATATATGTATCTGTATTTTATATTTACATAGGTTACATTTCAGTTCGGTGTTTTGGTGTCTATTGAGCCCATATTACACCATTGTTAAAAAGAAAGAAAGAAGTCTTAATCTTCTGCTCCATTCACAGTTACTTCAAATGTCATACAGGAAGAGGGAACCTAAGGACCGTATCCAAAGATTTACAGAGTGATGTGAGGGTTTAACCTTGTCCTAAACAGGCTCCTAGGTGAGAGACAGGTCCATTGTACCGACAGGTCTTCCTCAAGAGCTTCTGTCTGCAGGAATCCGAAGGCAGAGAGCCTTCCAGCCAGGCTCCGTGATGCTGGCAAAATGTGGTTTCCCAGATAAAACAGGATTTCAAGAAGTGACATTTACAAAATGTAGGTCTAGGCAGTTTAGAGCGAGAATTCGCACATTCACACTGTGGAACTCACTCCTGGCACAGGCTGAATTGAGAAGATTAGAGCAGGAGAGGCTGCCACTTGCCCTGCATTCACAGCTCCTGTGTGGAGAAACAGACGAGGCCGTGCACCTTTTGCTCTGCTCCCAAGGACCATGTTCACCTGCTATTGTAAAGTTTTGCACTGATTTACCCAGAAGGCGTAACCAAATGTTCTTTGCTTCAGTAAAACGCCTGTGTGAGTGAGAAATATAGTGATTATAGGGAGATTAATTTCCTTTTCCAGAGTTTGTGGAATGGACTCCAGGTTCCTGCCTTCTCAGGAGAAACGGCTACAACATTTAAAGAAGATAATTAAAATGTGTATGTTTTACATATGAGTCATGGCAAGCCTCAGGATTAGAGTCTTAGAAAGAGGGAGATGTATCTGAGCAGGGATAGTAGCTAAAAACCCAGAGCAATCTTTTCTGTTTGTTTGTTTTGTATATATATGGGGGCAAGGGGCGGGGAGTAATGCTGGGGTTGAACTCAGGGCCTAGATACTGTCCCTTGAACTTTTGTGCTCAAGTCAAGTACTCTACCACTTTGAGACACAGCTCCATTTCTGGCTCTTTGGTAGTTAATTGAAGATAAGAGTCTAATGGGTTTTCCTTCCCCAGGTCTGGCCTTGATCCTCAGATCTCAGCCTCCTGAGTAGCTAGGATTATAGGTGTGAGCCATCAATGCTGGATTGTTTTTTGTTTTTTAAAAATCCTGTTTTCCCAGTACATTGGGACTCCTTGTCTCTGATCGTGTAGAGATCTCCCATGCCTCTGTCTCCCCACAGGGCCAGGCAGGGCCTCAGATGTACCCAGCAGTCTCCTTGATGGGGAAGACAGTTTTGAGAAGTCCTGGGTGAGATCAAGAGTTATCTGGAAGGGATCATTATCCCACATTGCTGATTTCCAAACTATCAAGATCAACAAGGACTGGGATGAAGTTTGGAAGGCAGGAGTTGATTCAAGAATGGAAAAGGAATCAAGAAGTGGATGCCAAGAAACACAAATTCGTTAAGCCATTATAGCAAGCAGTATGCAGGTTCCTCGGAAACCTAAAAATAGAACTATTTTGTGAGCCTGCTATTCGACTCTCAGAGTATACATCTGAAGGAATATAAGTCAGCATACAATAGATACTTGCATACTCATGTTTATTGTGGCACAGTTCACAATAGCCAACTTATGGATTCAGCCTAGGTGCCCATAAATTGATGAGTGGACAAAAAAGTGATAAATATCTACAATGGAGTATCATTCAGCCATAAAGAAAACTGAAATTATATATTTGTAGGCAAGTGAATGGAACTGGAGAGTATTATACAAAGCAAACAAGATAAAAAGAAGAGAAAGAAAAAAGAGGCCAATACTCAAAAAAATAAATATTGCATGTTTTCTCTCTCATGATGTGGAAGCAGGAAAAGAGGCAAAATGATGGGGAGGGGTGAATAGAATAAAAGTACAATAAGGAAATTTCATAATGAAACTCATTATTTTGAATAACAACAACAAAGAAACAAACCAAGTGGATCCCAAGTATGAAACAGATCAGTGCCAGGTCTGACTGAGGCCTTGGAAAAACAAGGGAGCCTGGGAGCCTAAATTTGGGGACTAGGAAGTGAACCAGAAGCAAAGTAATCTCTGGCTGTATCTTCAGAAGTCCTCCTAAACTGTGACACTGGTACACAGATTCTCTTTTATAAAAAAACAACAGCAGTTCTTCATAAGCTGCTATACAGCACTGTATAACAGTGCTGTCTTTGTCCATTATGGGGCACAAACCCAGCTATGCCACAGGATAACACTCGTGTCTCATCTGGGAAGCTCTGGTGATCATGACTCTACCGTTGC
The DNA here is from genome assembly GCF_019054845.1 of Dipodomys spectabilis. Lineage (NCBI taxonomy): Eukaryota > Metazoa > Chordata > Mammalia > Rodentia > Heteromyidae > Dipodomys > Dipodomys spectabilis. The sequence goes on from NW_024870818.1 coordinate 3,050,010, forward strand.
CCCTGTCTCTGGGCTGTTCCAGGAGCAGAGAAGATATATGTATTCCAGGGCAGGAGCAGCCTCCTTGCAGCTGGGAGCCCTTACCTGCTTCCATGAATTATTCACCAGATCCCCCCCCGCCCCCCAGACAGCTAAGGTATGCCATTTCCCCTGCAGGCCCTACTCTAACCCTCCAAGGGGATGGGAGATGAGAGGAAAAAGCTCAGTGAGGCAGAACCGTCCTTAAACCAGACATTAAGCCTAGGGATAATCGAGAACCAGTGGGCTCCCCTGGATGTTTGCTCAGCATCCTCCCAACATGCTTTGCTCTGCATACCCATCCTCCGCGGCCCTGGTCATGGACCATTTACCAGCTCCTTTACTGGTTGCATTATCTCACAGTGGGTGGAAGCTTCCATTTGGCCCCAAGCCCTCCAATGCTACAAACAAGCCTATTTCCTACCATGCTGAGCTTTTAGGCTCCAGTCAGTACTTTAATATACCTGAACCCCAGAGGACATTCTTAAAATAGGGGAGCTTCAGACAGCCGCTCTGACACATGGACCTATCTATTTCTTGCCAAAATGAAGAATGTCCAAGTCTATTTTTTTTCCCTTTTCTGGGAAGCTGAGCTAAACAAGTCATGGTGTGCTATAAATGTCTTTCAAGATTTGACTTGTAGCTTCTAATAATAATTAAGACAACAGTACTTTGAGCTGTGCTTTCCTTTCAAAGTTGCTAGCACTCTCAGCTGCCTGAGGGTGATTGTCCCCCTGTTACTTCATTTCTATCTTTATAGTAGATTCTAAGGACACCTTCTTTCCTTCTCCAAGACTGGAGCACCAGGGCCTCCATCACCCAGCTCCCTGGCCTGGAGGTCTGGAGGTCTGATCTGTGGGAGGAGCACCAACCATTCACCTCTGTAGGGCCTTACTACCTGGACTTGACCCATGAGGTTTTTCAGATGACCGTACTGGCTGATGCCAAAAGCCTGTCCAGACTCCCAGCTGCCAGAGAACAAGCTTGGCTTCCTGGCACAGGCTCCTCACTGCAGGTGTTCCATACCCAAGCTTGCCCTCAGTGGACTCTGCTCTGCCTACACTGTTCCAGCTCCAGGGCAGGGACAAGCTGAGACTTGTTCACTGGCCTGCTATGCTGTCAGATCACATAAGCTTGATTTGGGTCTTCTGGGTTCCTTTGAACATGCGCTGTGGGCTCTTCCTGGCCTTGGAACCCACTCTTCTCCCAGCAAACCTTGTGACCTTATCAATCCTTTTGAACTAGAAAAGAGTCTGTGGTCACTGAAGTCAAAAAGATAGTTTGCATCCTGAAAGAAAGTATGTGCCAGCCTTGGATGAAAAAGCCAACTGAGAACACCACACCTGAAGTTCAAGCCCTTCATATTGCACACAAAACAAAAACAAAAATAAACCCAGCTCCCTGATATGACATGCCCAGTCCCATGGAAAATCAACACTCTGAACTAGGTTGGTTTGTTTTTTATTTGGTTTTTGTGTGCTGGTACTGGAGTTTGAATTCCAGGCCTCACTCTCTTGAGCTGGTGTCCTACCCCTTGCAATATCTCTCTAGTTTCAGCTTTTTTGCTGGTTAAATGGAAATAGAAGTCTCTCAGATTTGTCAGTCCATGCTGACCCCCAGTGTTAGTCCTCTACCGTCAGTCTCCCAGATAGCTAGCAGTGTGAGCCACCAGCGCCCAGCATTGAACTGGGTTATATGCTGAGGCATTTCCTTGCTCCTGGCAGGACAGCTGTGGGAATTGGGAGGAAGGCAGCAGGGTTGATCATCCTCTCCTGCTTTCCTCCCTTAACCCGATAACTACCTCTTGGAGTTAGAGGAGGGAAAAGAGAAGGGCACAGGAAGGTTTCCAAGTGGCCCCTCCAGGATGTGGGTAGGATTCCACTTCTGTCTTCTTCCAAGACTCCTCTCTCTTCTTCCTCACCAACTTCTGTCACCTATGGGGTTCAAACAAGAGTCCATGCATCCAATTCTACTGCTTTTCTATATTTCCTGGGTTCCCAGAAATCCAGCAACACCTCTGCTTCTTTTAGTTTGTCCACAGGTGACTCAGCGGGGCAGATGTATGTTCCCCATACAACATACACAGCCTGCTGCCAGCATGCTTTGCTCTCAGACACTCACCCACAGTGCCATTGGGGCCACTAGCCAACCTTTTAGAACATTGAGTTCTCCTCTACTGGGTTGGGGAGATGCACCCTTTATTCTCCCCCTTGTGTGTGTTAGTGGCTCTCACCATTCTCTCCAATGAGTGTGTCTCCAAAACACTTCACTCTAAACCTCAGAGCCTTGATGATTAAACTACGGATTTTCTCTACTTTTATGAACTCACAGTGTTAAATCTCTGAGGGAAAGCAGAATTGGGATGTTGTAATTTGCTGTGAAAATCAGTATGGCTCACCCTCATTAGCCTCCACTGAGATTCACTTAGGCTTTTCAGCAAGAGCAAGAGAGCCATGGTGTTTGAGCTCACACTGTAACACAGCTTCTAATGTCTGGTACCCACAAGTTTATTCCAGCTGGTCCCAATCCACCTCCCTAATAAGACAGCCATGGCATGTCTTGGAACATTTATCTCTTCTATTAGTATCATCCAGGTGTTTAAAGAATAATTTAGAGAACCATCCATCTATTTTGAGACTTGATAGTCAAAGACAGTGCCCCAATATATTACCTAATGTTCTGTCTGTATAAAGGTAACCCTTTAACACCTACTGACATTTTGTACCAGAAAATATTCCTATTCATAGTCAAATTTGCATACTTCCTTTTATTTGGCAAGGAGAACTACATAATGACGCAGTTCTCATTGTGCTTTGCCTACCAGGAAGTTCAGCATTGAACTTTGTGTTTAATTGCAGTAACTAAATTATCCCAGAAGGCAGGTATGATTCTTTCATTTCTTTCCATTCTCCCTCCGTTTTACTGTGCTAGTCCTGGGGCTTGAACACAAGGACTGTGCACTGTTCCTTAGCTTTTTCCACTCAAGGCTTGAACCACAGCTCTATTTCTGGCTTTTTTTGGTAGTTAATTGGAGATAAGAGTCTCACAGACTCTCTTGCCTACACTGGCTTTAAACCTCCCTCCTCATATCTCAGCCTTCTGATTAGCTAGAATTATAGATGTGAGCCACCGGCACCAAGGCCTCATTTCATTTTCATTTTTTATTTAAAAGTTATGTCTGCAGATATAGTCTGACATTGTAAGCCCTTTTAAATTATTATAGGACATTCATCTTAAATAAATGGAAATAAAATCCACATTTGTCTATCCCTTCCAAAATAATTATTGATCACCTTCTACATGCCAGGGAGTTCTCTAGCTACTAAGAAAAACTGTGGTGAGTGAACAGATCACCCCTTACCTGGCAGAGATCATCGGGCACCAGGTTGGCACACAGGAGACTAAACCTTCAAAGGACCCAAGAGAACCTAAGAAGGAAAGTCCTAGCACTGCACAGTCGTGGATGACAAGACAAGCAAGTGTTCCCAGAGGACCGGCAAACGTCTGGCTGCAAAGAGATCTTAAATAAGACAAGAATTGAGGCAGGCCCACTTAGCAGCTCGAAGGTCATTAGTTACTCTTCCAGGAACAGTCTCACTGGAGATAGGAAGTGGGGATAGCAAGCATGGACAACTCTTTCACAAAACTTGATTGTGAGAAAAGCATCTTTTCTGTCAAAGTAGGTTGGTTCCTTTATGTCAATCTTGTGAGAATTGTTTTTCTGAAAAGTTATCAAGCCATTGCAATGTTAGATTTAAAGCTGTTAGCTTACAAAAGGAGCCAAATAGTATCCAAGCAGATATCAGGGCTATGTCAGGCTTTTCTATTGACATTCCTAATGATGGAAATAACTTCCTCTAAAATCACAGTAAGTCAAAATGTAATTGCATGATGTTCTGACTATTCTGCCTCTCTTGTGCCCTTGTACACCACCTAAACTTAATTCAACCAACTCTGCTATGATTTGGATGTAATCTGAGTGACTAACATCTTGTGACTAACATCTTGGTCCCTAGGGTGGTGCTATTGGGAAGTGGTAGAACCTTTGGGAAGTGAAGACTCATGGGAGATCCTTAGGTCATTGGAATTTACATAAGGCTCCTTGAGTATTCTTGAGACGATTGTTATAAGGACCAAGCGTGCCCTTCCAGCCTTCTCTGTGCTCCTGTTCAGCAAGTGACTGCTCCTAGCTACACTCCTGCCATGATGAATGGCCACTCACATATCCTTTGTCCTTACTGAGGCCAAGTCAATCCCATCTGACCTTGAACTTCGAACTCATAAAACTGTGACTGCAAATCAAATAAACCTTTTCTTTTCATAAGTTAGCTGCTTCATGTATTTCATTATAGACATGCTAAGCTCCTATTTAATTGTGCAATGACTTGCAGTTCTTTCTTTGTCTTGGCTGTTTGGGACTTCATATTTGGGTTTTATTTCAAGACATGGCAAGCTTTTTGAGTTTGACCCTGGGCATATAAACTTATCTACTTTCTTTGGGACTCCTTTAAAAATTTTTGCTTCTATATGACACGTTTGAAAGCTGCTTCACATATGTTTTAAGAAAGAGGTAGAAAATAAAACCAATAAACAATAATACATTTCTGCATTTTCCAGGTTCATTCTGCTTTTAGGTGACTCATTTGTGGTATAGGAGAAATTGTGGTCTTCAAAGAGAAAGTCCTTGCTATTGTATATAAGATTTCAATTTCTGTGTTGTATGTGTGTGTGTGTGTATTTGTGTGTGAATGTGTGTGTGTGTGTGTGTGTGTGCGCGCGCGCGCATGCATTGGTGCATCAAGATGTATTATAGCACAAGGATTCAGCATGTGAGCTCTGAAGGCTAGGTTCAAATCTCAAATGTGCCACTTACCAGCAGGGTGACCTCAAGCCACTCCTCTATTTCTGTGTACCTCAGCTTTCATAATGACTGTAGAGTATGGCGATGAGGAGAAAATGCAAACACAGTCATGCCTCAGTAAACAATGGGGACACGTGCTGAGAAATGCATTGTTAGGCAAATTAACTAACATTGTTAGACACTTTACAAGCATCCTGGCCTGTACTTCCCCAAGCCTATGTAGAATAGGTCAGTTACTCCACAGAGCCTCTCATGCAGTCAAGGGGCACAGTCCATAGAGATGTGGTAAGGCTGCTGCCGGTGGAAGACGGCATACTGTTTTACAGTAAATTGCTAAAGTAGAAGTTTCTTCTAAAATAATGAAAGAAAAATAGTAGTAAATACATAAGCCAGGGGCTTGGCATTACCAAACACTGTGTGCTGTATGTAGTTGTGTGTGTTGTGCTTCTAGATGGCTAGACATGCAGCAGGTATGTGTATATCAGTGCTCTCCTTAATCTATCTCTTGAACTGAAAGTTCTATTTTTTTAGACTTTTAGTATCTTTTTCTTATTAATGAGTTGGTTGCCTTTATTATTATTCTTTAATTCTATTCATCATTAAAAGAGAAATTATACAGCAATACAGAAAGAAAGAAAAATTATGGTAGATGGCAATCTTCTGTCCCCCTTTTGAAAAGTCCAATTCTGCTCTTTTCCCTGAATATTTGGATTTTGACTCTTATTTCGTTAAATAACATATTCGTCTTGTTGTTTGCCTATTTATTAGTTGGCTTTGGTGGTCAACATATCACTATTCCACTATGAAAAAGCAAGGGGCCAGCTCTTTCTCATTCCCCTGTTCTCCCAGTCCTCCAGCCATCCCTGAATTGCACTTACATGGTGATTTGATTAAATACCAGCAGTATTGAATGTTTAGATTTAGGTGATGTCAACATCATAGATTACTGGGCTTGAGTAGTGTTCTGAGAATTCGTTTTCTTTCCTGTGGCAGTTCTCATTTTCCATGAACTCAATAATTTCCCCCTAATTGCCTAGTTTTCTCTGAATTCTCTATATGGTGAATTGGACCTTCAGTTGGTTGAATCTATGGAGGCAGAACCCATAGATAAAGAAATCTGATGCTAGTCTCTTTGTTCATCAAGGTTGAGACAAGTATTTAACATTAATGTCAACATTTTCACAGGTAATGTAAATTTCTTGGATGTGTTAACACTGTGGTGATTTTCAAGATATATTTAATGATACTAGGAATAGTTAAGATGCATTGCACTCATAAACTGATATGTTGAATTGAAACGCCTTTTCACAACTAAAGATAATAAATGAATAAATAAATGTCAGGAATAAACCTATGATGGGATGGCATTTAATTTTATTAGTCATTTTTTTATGGATGGAAAATTCAGAAACATCTATGGGTGATAGCCCATAACAGATCTTCTCTGGGCTATAGACCATAGCTTTTTACTCTCTTCTCTCTTTTTTCCTATTTGGAGTAAACAAAATACCTATTAACCCCAAAAGCTATAAAACAAAGGCTTAACCTTGCTTAACCCCTGTTAGAAAAATTGCATGCTTGTTACAAATAATTTGCAGCACTGTGATCCCAACCAGCAACTACAATGTCTATTTTCAGCAAGTTCCTGCCCTGTAAGAAAACAGATTGAAACACGTTGGTGAGAAAGTCAGATGATTTACACATAGTCTGCAGAGTTGTATTTTATCTTTAAGTAGTTCTACAAAGAGGTTTCCATACACCATGTCAGTTTATGGGCACAATGCATCCTAACCAGTCACCCCTTTCTTTCATTCTCTCTCATCTCTCCAACCACTGTCCTATCTTCAAGAGGACCAGAAAGAAATAAGTTGAAACAGAGAATCAGAAGATAGAATTCTATTTCTCAATGAGCACAAGCTAATTTCTGCTCTGTGGGTTTAGATATTTATTTGATAGCAGAGTCAACAAAGTCTGAAGCTGTTGATGACTTAAAATCAAAATGTGGCAAAAGGGATCCTAAACTCCTGTGGCAAGATGATGTATTCTGGTTAAAAATAATAGTGATTATGGAGCAGAAAGGCAAAGTGATAGACTTTTACAAGGAGACTGGTTGGTATTTAGAAGACCAGAGGCTGAAGCAGTCTTCTGTACCTCCTGCTTCCAGGAAAAGGTCCTTGAGCCTGGGAAGAGAATAGTGTTTGAAGTTTTCATGGACCCTCAAGTAATATTGTCCTTGCTTCTTTGAGGGTATTTCAAAGTAGCTTAGTAATAGCCAAGGGTAGAGAGAGGAGCCCTAAGAACTGGGGCTTCCAGACACTGCAAATACTGTGAATCTCAGCACAGATGGAGGCTGCAGAGAGGCCCCTCTGAGTGCTTGGGCATCTCATCAGCAGATGACAAGTGTGAGATGGAAGCTAGACAGTCTCTTCTGTGAGGTCTCTAAGGTTTTTCATAACCCGAAGGGAATAGTCTACCCCCTCATCCTCCAATGAATAACTTGTTGAAAAAGTAGAGGCTTGGGGCAAGAAGTTTCTGTGGTTTGAATATCTTCACTAAAACTCAGGTTGAAACCGTATGATGATATATTAGGAAGTGAAACCAAGTGAGAATTCTAAGAGGTTATTGGGAGCCACATATCCTAGCTATTTGAGCAGATGACATCAAGAGAACAGTTGATCAAGACAGCCCAAGGTTGGGGGTGGGGAATTCATGACACCAACATCACCACCAATAAAATTAAGCATATTGTCATCCAGCTATAAAGGAAAGGTAAATAGGAAGATGGAGGTCTACACCAGCCTGGGCAAAAAGTGAGACTCTATTTGAAAAAATAATGAAAGTATAAAGGAGGGCTGGAGGCATAGCTCCAGTGGTAAGGTATCTGCCCAGCAAATTCAAGGAAGGAAAGCAGGAAGGAAGGAAGGAAGAGAGAGAGAGAGAGAGAGAGAAAGAAAGAAAGAAAGAAAGAAAGAAAGAAAGGAAAAAAGGAAGGAAGGAAGGGAGAGAGAGAGAAAGAAAGAAAGAAAGAAAGAAAGAAAGAAAGAAAGAAAGAAAGAAAGAAAGAAAGAAAGAAAGAAAGAAAGGAAGGAAGGAAAGAAGGAAGGAAGGAAGGAATGGAGAGAGAGAAAGAGAGAAAGAAAGAAAGAAAGGAAGGAAGGAAGGAAGGAAGGAAGGAAGGAAGGAAGGAAGAAATCAGGATTTTGTATCCAAATATGTATGCTGTTTACAAACACTTCCCTGCTACAGTAGCCACTTCCTTCCTTAGCACTTACATGCCAGGTATGAAGCTATGAATTTACATGCTTAATTATTATGAAAACCATTGCATGTTACTACTGTTGCTTTAAACAGAGCTTTGTCAGGAAGCTCACATCCTAGAGGGCAAAAGTGTACTAAGCTGTTGGAAACAAGACTAGATTTATACTGGAAATGCAAATAAAGTTATCTTGTGGCTTTTTTTTTTTTTTTTTTTTTTTTGCAGTACGGGGGTTTAAATTCAAGAGTGCACTACTACTTAAGCCATGCCCCAGGCCTATTGCCCTCATTATTTTTCAGGGTCTTGTACTTTTGCCTAATCCAGGCATAGACCACAATCTTCCTACCTCCACCTCTGAAGTAACAGAGATTACAGATGTAAACCACCACATACAGCTTGTTCTATGAAATAGAGTCGTGCTGACTTTTCTTGCCCAAGTCCCAAACCTCAGTCCATCTATCTCTGCCTCCCAAGTAACTGGGTTTACTGGTATGAGCCACTACACTCCTCATTGCTACTTATTCATTAACTATGTAAAAAGTTCAAGCTTTCCATTAAGATAAAATGTCAAAGAAACAACTTTCCTAGGAAAAGTCAAATAAGAGTTAGCAGTGTCTTTGGGTTTTAGAAGACTGATCAGCTTAAAAGAAGAAAATTGTCAGAACCATGGACAGAGGCTCAATCATTCAAGGTCAACCCCTCCCCCCACCCCCCATCAAGTCCCTGGCCATGCTACCTCTAGGATGAAACCCATTTTACAAAAGGAAGAAACAAGGCTCAGAAGGATGGATCAGATGCCTAGGGTCAACCCGTTGATAATAAAAGAGGTAGGAATTAAACTCCAAATCATGTCATTTCAAAGCCTATGAAATTTTATCATGAAGTCAGTCCTCCCCACCCCCATCTAGCTTCCTGTAAGATCAGATCATTTTCCTTATAATTACTTATTCTCAGTCACATTCTTGGTCAAGACAGTGAACTGTATTTGGCCCCTGCAGTGGCATCTAGATTGGAAGCTGGAGAAGCAAGCACAGAAGATGCACTGGGACTAGCCCTGATTCTCTGCCCTCACTCCCCCTCAAGTCTAAGGCTCTGGAAAGGAGGTGGTGTGGCAGGCACAGACAACCACAATGTCTTCATCTAACTGCTTCCAAATACTATTTTAGGGCCTCATCCATCCCCTCCTTTCCCTCTCCTTCCTTCCCTGCTGAGCCAGCCAGACATCTCCTCCACCCACCTGCCATGTGCTGGCCATGTGCAATTTAGCTGCCTGTCCCTAGCACCTCAATGAGGTGGCAGCAGTTTTGTCCTATCAGCCACCAGCTTCAGAAACCCCACTGCTCATCAGTTCCCCTGCTTCCTGAGCCAGAAATAGTCCATGTACCATAAAGAGCAAAACAGAGGAACATGTGGGTAAGTTTCTTTTAAGCTACTAAATTGATTTCTTATTGTTATTATCATTAAATTGTATTTCTATGTGTACCAATTCTCTCTCATGTCAGTAGATACCATCCAGAGCCAGGAAAAGGCAGGCTTAGGTGAGGTCAGGGCAGAGACCTGGGCAGGCAGCAAGCTAGCAGCCTGCTCATCTGCCTTCTCAGCCTCCTTCTTGTTCAAGGAATCTAGGTAAAATTTTTTTTCTTTTCCTGACAGCTTTGGCTTGGGCCACTCAGAATGGAATGGGCTAGAGGTGGATTTAGAGACATGGAAGTGGGGGAGAGAAGTGGGTGATCCACCAGAGTGAGCCCTTCAGAGGGACAAATTCCAACCCCTTGTCTTTTATTTATTTTTTTAAATTTATTTATTTTTTATTGTGAACATACTGTACAGAGAGGTTACAATTACATGGGCAAGATAATGAGTACATTTCTTATCAATCATTGTAGCCTCCTCCTTTGTTTCCCCTTCCCATCCCTTCCCTTCCTCCCCGGCCCCCCCACCTAATTCTCCCCCCTCCAAGTTGTAAAGTTCGTTTTCGACATGACAACTTGTACTTCTCATTGTTGCAACGGGTCCACCTGTATCCTTATTTAAACGACTTATTTTTCCCCTTCCCCTCCACAAATTATACCGACATCAAATACAGTGAAAGCAGGGCCAACCCCCTATCTTTTAATTGGATGCTAAGGGCAAGTTCGCTCCATGCCCTCCTCATCACTTTGTCAATCTTTAAAGCCTTAGGACTCCTCACTGAACCACTCTGGTCCAAGGGCATCTTTGACACAGCCAGTGACCATGGCTTGGAAAGATCTTGGCAAGATCTCTTGCCCCCCTTAGGAGTTCACAACTCCATGCTACATGGAGTCCCCTGTACTCTGTCTTCCTCCTCCTGTCCATGTATGGATGGCCATTTTACATATCTACTTCTGCTTTCTGTAATGTTCCATCAAACTCAATGAATGGGCTGCATTTTCTCTCTCCCCACAGCTGTTTTACTCTGAGAGCTAGATAGGAGAGGAAGGATTCTTTTTTTTTTTTTTTGTCGGTCGTGGGGCTTGAACTCTGGGCCTGGGAGCTGTCCCTCAGCTCTTCAGCTCAAGGCGAGCACTCTACCACTTGAGCTACAGCGCCACTTCCGGTTTTCTGGTGGTTTATTGGAGATAAGAGTCTCATGGTCTCTCCTGCCCGGGCTGGCTTTGAACCGTGATCCTCAGATCTCAGCCTCCTGAGTAGCTAGGATTACAGGCGTGAGCCACCAGCGCCCGGCTAGAGGAAGGATTCTTATATGCTGCAGATCTTGATTACCAGGTTCTGTGAGCTCAGCTACCTGCCATAGAGCCTGCAAATTTCTACACCATGGGCTACTCTGAGGGACATAAATCAGCCAGCTCTCAACATGTATTGCTGCCTGATGGTCTGATAAAAATCTTTGGAGTAGGATAGAACACGAGTTAAATAAAAACAAAAGAGAACCTCTATAAGTCTTGAGTAGACAGAAATTTCTTCATGTTCACTAAATATGCTTTAAGAGACCATTGTGTACTTGGAGTTCTGTCAGGTGATGGGACACAGAGTGAAAAAAATATACACAGTTCCCACTCTTGTAAAGTTGAGAGAGAGAGAACACAAAGAATCTAACAAAATATAGATTTAGTAACTGTAAAAGCTCAGTAAGTGAGTGAAAAGTATTTTTTTCCTCAGGAGAACAGGCATTGAGCCACTTATCAGATGCTGACTGGATTTTTCCCCCAATACTGAGAATCCAACCTAAAGCCTCATGTGTGCTAGCCAAGTGCTCTTCCACTGAATTCTGGTCCTTTAAATAAACATCCATAGACTCAGTGCATGAAAGAATGCTTGTGCACATCATCAGAATCCTTGAGAGTGCATCAGTAAGAGATAGTGAGGTTTGAAACTGAAAAGCTCTCCAATCTTCATCAACTTCAGTTGTTAAGGTCAGTCTATCAGATCTGTCTGAAGGTCACCTGTAATTGGGAGTGGCACACAGAATCTTGGGCATGCAACATTGCATTTTTGTTACTCTCCAAAACTCCTGTATATAAAGTACCTTCTTGGAAGCCAAGTGATTTAAGTAGTCTATCAATAAGAAGCAATTGACGGTGATGTGCTGTTTCCTTACGGTTTTCTCATGGACATCTCCGAGGCTTTGATTTCCTACTTGTCTTGGTTAAAGACTCTTATTTAAAACTACTGAAGTAGGGCTGGGAAGGTAGTTCAGTGGTAGAATGCTTGCCTTGTATGCATGAGGCCCTGGGTTCAACTTCTCAATACCACATAAGCAGAAAAAAGCCAGAAGTGGCGCTATGGCTCAAGTGTTAGAGCGCTAGCCTTGACCTGAAGAGCTCAAGGACAACGTGTAGGCCCAGAGTTCAGGCCCCACAACCAACAAACAAACAAATTTTTAAAAAAAAAACTACTGAAGTAAACTTACAGGATGCCAAATAAAAATGGGAATTATAAAGAAAGATGGGGATAGGTCTTTGCTATGCGTGTCCTACTTATTCCCTTCTGGGATAATTTTTCTTTCTGCCAGACTCTTGTTTTTATGTGCAGCCTTCCTTTGCTATGGCCCCAACTGTAGCTTCAATTCCACATGATTGGATGAGTCAGGACTGTCTGGAATACGACTGATATACACACAGAGCAAAATAGCATATGTAAAAACAAAATAATTCAACCAGAGAATTAAAACTCTGGAGACATCTAATTTTTAGACATAACTGGGTAGATGAGTACTTAATAAATGCCAGAAATGCCTCTTGGCCTTTTTGTCTCTGCCACTCTCATTCTGCTATTCTCTGTGTTGCCTGTGACCTCAGGGAATATGATGATGGCAAAGAGCAGCTCTAGAACTATATTGTTTTCTTTAGAATTAGCAATCCCAGAGGAAGAGAAAGCATTTTCCCCAGCTGTTCTTGCTAAAATCCAGGGCTCTAGGTGGCCTAATTTAGGTCATGAGTTTACAGTTGAACCAAACTCTGAGGCCAGGGAAATGAAGTCTACACATTATTCAGGCTTCATTGCATAGCCATCTCTAAGATTAGATCAAGCTTAGCCTGACTAGAATCATGGGGTTAGATGTTTCTTAGTTCACATTCTCAGGAGAATATGATTGGCTCAGCTAAAGTCACATGTCCATCCTCAGTCTAATTATCTGTGGCCAGGAAAGCAAGGCTACCTGGAAGAAATAAATAGACTCATATCTTCAGGATGGATTGTGGGTAGAGTACAGACTTTCTTAGTAGGGTATGAGTGGTGAAGCACCATAGATGAAAAAGACATTCAGGGCTCCTTCTCCAGGTCGATTAAGTGAATGTCTTTTTGATATGGAAAAAATATTGGGATCTGTACAACTTTGGGGGAATTGAGAGGAGGGAAAGAGGGGAAAAATGAGGGAGGGGGTAACAAGTTAGACAAGAAAAGTACTCACTACCTTATTTATGTAACTGTAGCCCCTCTGTACATCACCTTGACAATAAATTTAAAGTAAAAAATTAAAATATTTATATTAAAAATATGGGGCAATCAGACTTTGCAGATCCATGGAACTTTTAGGAACTCTTGATAAATGGAGAAACTGAGACTTGCCTAAATGAATAGTTTCCTTTTTTGGTAGAGCATAATATGAACCTGAAGTCTGACATCCCCTGAGTCCCAAGAGGAGGCTTGCCTAATATAACCATGGCTGCTTAGCCAAAGGATGTCAGACCAGCTTCTCCAGGGCTACTTCTGACCCTCTTAGTTTTCTTCCCATGGGACCGCTAGATTTGTTTGCTGTGAATGAGGGGACTCAACTTGATGCAAACTGATATGGAGGCTATTGGGGCTGGCCTCTGGATCTAGCAGTGTATTAAATGTGATAGACACACAAACAAGCAGATAATGAATATACTGTAGCTTCATGGAGTTTAGCAAGTACAGTGTCAGTTCTCAAAGATCTTACTAGTTAGAAAGAAAAAAACCTTGATACTCATAATAATTATAAGTAATAAGAGGCAGTACAGTATCCCACCTTATTTGTGGATTTGTTTTGTGTAGTTTTGACTGAGTGTGCTCAAAAAATAAATAAAAGTCAAGACATTTTGAAAACAAAAAGTTTAATTCCTGCACATATGATGCAGCTCACTCAACCCCATGTTATCATCAGTTGTGTTTAAGTAGCTGTGTCACCTGCTCTTTCCCTGCCCCTTGCTTTGTAAACAATACACTTCCCCAAATGCAAGATAAAAATTAGTGTGCTTAATTTAAGTAATAAAGGGGAAAAAAACTTAGACTTGCTGAAAATTTTAGATTTGTTGATTGGGAGCCTATCTTGAGCAGAAGTTGAGAGGCATTATGGGAAAAATCAAGCAACCATCTTCAATACAGTACTGAAACCTATGCATCCTGAGGGTTCTTGATTTTGCCTCAATGCTGGTCTCCTTGGAACCTGTGAATACCATAGGTCTAGTGGATTTAATTAATATTGGACACTGTAGCTCGTCTTTTTGATACATTTTCTCATACTTTTTATTAGCTATTAGTTATTTCTGTTAGATTCTTCCCTTCCTTGGTTCAGAGTGTCCATACTAGGTCAGGGGCACAGGCTGGTTTTCATCCATTCTTGGCACTTGAGAGCCACATACACACACACCTTTAGAGCATATCCCATAGCTTGGAAGTTTCACAGAGTTACTGTTGAGCCACAGAAATCCCCTGGGACAATATTTTGCCTTACACTTTGGTCAGCTGATAAGCTCCTTCCTCCAGAGCACTCTATTGTGAATGAGAGACCAAAATGAGGATCTGTAGTTGTCGTGGCTCTCCAAATAAGGATGAAAGAAATCACTCCTGCCGGGCGCTGGTAGCTCACGCCTGTAATCCTAGCTACTCAGGAGGCTGAGCTCTGAGGATCGCGGTTCAAAGCCAGCCTGGGCAGGAGAGACCGTGAGACTCCTATCTCCAATAAACCACCAGAAAACCAGAAGTGGCGCTGTAGCTCAAGTGGTAGAGCACTCGCCTTGAGCTGAAGAGCTGAGGGACAGCGCCCAGGCCCAGAGTTCAAGCCCCACGACCAACAAAAAAAAAAAAAAAAGAAATCACTCCTGATGCTGAGGATGCAGGGAAAACCAAATGGTGTAGAGGAGCTCTCCAAGCCCTCAACCCTGTGAACGGCATGTGGATTAGAAGATGCATGACTGGAATCTGAATGAAAGGACTGACTTCAGAGTCCTCTGGATGCTAGAAGGATGCACATTTTGCAGACATTCCTGGTTAACTAAAGCAAACTGAGGTTCCCATCTCTTTCTCTCAGGGGCAATAGATTTGCCCCATCCTAGGCAGGGAAGGGAAGAAGCCCCAGGAACAGTGTTAGGAAGAGGGAAGAGAAATGGGTTATTTTGTTGCCCACAAAACCAGGGATATAACATGCTCAGCTGTCCTAGTCACCAGTTTTTGCCACGCACGGGTAGAGGGCTGCTGTCTGTCTGAAACTTGGCTAGGGAGTAGAGGCTCAGAATATTGGATACCATCTCACACGTGTCCTCTGTTATATGGGGGTGCCTTCAGTCCCCTATTATGCCATGCAGTATCTCCCAACCCTACCCCTGCCATCCGTTTCTCTGCTTTTTTCTCTTTTTCACCCTTTTCTTACATCATAACTTAACTATTCTTCCCATAGACAATGTGGCTCCATGCCTGACTCCTTCCTAGCACATCACACTGTAGTCATTTTAATTTAATCACTACCTGTCTTCCACGACAGAAGAGAAAGTCACCAAGAGCAATGACTTGTCAGTTTGGGCTCACATGGTATCCATATCCAGCACCATACCTGGAACCTTGGAGGACTTGAGCAAATACTTGCAGAAGATCAATATACCTGACCTGTTGCTGGGGAGGCTAAGCAGGCAACCAGGATTAGAGGGCAGGGAGGGACTGAAGCTAAGAGCAGGAGTATACAGAGCCAAAAGTCAAGTCAAGGTAGAAGAGCATGTGGGGAAGGGGAAGAACCCAGAGAAGGAAGCCAATATTTAGAACACCAGGGAGGAGCACCCAGGCAGCTCTGAGAGCCCAACGAATAAAAGCTAAGGGTGATAATCATACAATGACGGTGGTGAAAGTAGGAAATGGCAATCTGAGCAGAGCAGAGGACGAAACCTAGAGGCTGCTGCCCAATCTCCTACAGGCCTGAGTCATCAGACCACACTTGGTGAGAAAAGATTGCAGGGAAAGTAGAATGTGACCAGAGTTTTCTAGTGGTTCCCAATTCTAGCTAGCAAACAGAATTTTTTAAAATGCAAAGACCACCCAGAAATTCTGACCTTAGTTTTCATTTTAAAGGTGAGGAGAAACTCAAAAAAATTTTGAGAGAGAGAGAGTGTGTTGCTAACATTGAAGTTCAGAAGGCATTAAGATTGTGAATCAAGAACAGTTATTTCCAAAAGCATCCCATGCATTTAAAGTATGTGGTAGGGCTAGGAATCAGCACGCTAATATAAGTCTTTATAGTCCTGGCTGCACATTGCTATCATCTAGGGAGCTTTAAAAACTACTGACGCCTGAACTTTACTCTCAGAAATTCCAACTTAATTGGTCAAGTGTGACCTGTGCATGGAGATTTTTCAAAGTTTTCCAGATGTTTCTAATGTGGAGCCAGAGCTGAGAACCACTGCTAAAGCTATTCAAGGAGACTTGTTACTCCTACTGTGGTTTGTGGAGCAGCAAAGTAGACCGGGGAACTTGGTAGAACTGCAGGATACCACCCTCTACCCCAGTCTTGCTGAATCATGATTTTAAGAAGATTCCTGGGTGAAAGTATGAGAAACATTGTCCTGAGCAGTGATTCTCAAATTGTCTTCTCTGGACCAGTTGCCATCAGCATCTCCTGAAAACTTCCTATAAATGGATATTCATGGGCCAGACATGGTGATACATACCTGTAATCTCTACTACATCAGAAGCATAGGTAGGAGGATTATGTTTCCAGGTTAACCTTGGGCAAAAACATGAGATCCTATTCAAAAAATAAAGGGAGAAAAAGGTCAGGGAGCATGACTCAAATAGTAGAGTACCTGCCTCGGCTGAGTTCTAGCCCCGTACCACTAAAAACGAAAGAGAAAGAGAGGAAGAGGGAAGAAGGAAGGAAGGAGGGAGGGAAAGACAGAAAGAAGGAAGGAAGGGAGGGTGGGAGGGAAGAAGGAAAAGAGAAAAAGAAAGAGGAAGGAAAGAGAAGAGAAAGAAGACAAGAAAGAAAAAGAAAACTGAAACAAAATGAAATGAAAGAAAAGACAGAAATTGTTGCTTATGTGCCACTGACCTAGAAACTATAGGAAGTGGGGGCATCCAGATGCTTCTGGTGCATGCTAAAGATTTGGTTCCATAATTCCAGAGGGAGAAAGTAGTAATTTCAGGATGAGACTCCATTAGGAATCCGGCCAACTATTTCAGAGGCTTGGGGGTTAGCTCATTTCCATAATCTTGGGTGTAACTTTCACTTTGAATCAAAAGCCTGAAGATGAAAATAAGTTCTCCTACCTTCTTCCAAGCTGAGGACATTCCTTTGGGGCAGAGGCTTGACTTGTTCTCCAAGACTCTCTGCTCTCCCACTCTGGCAGGATCTCAGCAGAAGACTACATTGAGGTCTGTGGGAGGCCTGACTTAGCAATGGGTTTCACATGAGGCAAAGAGAAGATGGGCCAAGAGAGCTGAGGCTCAAACCCAGATCATTTCTCATGCTAGGCAACCCCCAACCCTCTGAATCTGTTTTAAGTCTTACTAGTTCCCTTGTTCACTGGAGCCTGAGACAATTACAGACAGGTGTTTATTCTATATTACTCAAAAGTTATACTTTTTAACCCACAAAAGTGGTTCATGCTATAGACAATCTCTTCTGACTTCGATTTTTCAACAGCTTGAGGCTTATGCTACATATGGAGAAAAACAGGCAGAAGCACAAAGCCAGACTGAGATTCCCCAAGACCAGGTGGGGGATGAGCCCACAGGCCCTACTGGTTATCAGAACCTGAGGTCTATTCTCTCGTAGAATCCTGAGAAAGAAGCAGCATTTCCAGAAGGGAATGGCTAAATGGAGCACCTGAGAGGTTAACACCTAGGGAGACTGGATTTAACTGAGTTCCCAGCCTCCGCAAAGATCCAGGTGCAGATTGAATTTGAAGCATTAGATTGGAGGGACCACCACATAGGACCAGGTAATGGCCAACCGAAAAGGGACCATTAAGAGCAAAAGGCCTGAAAGTATTCTGTAGAAGAGAGATAATACTTTCACAATAAGCTGGAGGTAGTGAGATTCCTAATAAACACTGAGCTCAAATTTCCCACCAACCTGGTGGTTTGGGGACTTCCACTTGCAAATTATTATGATGTTTCTCACATACCTTGCAGAGTGCAATTAGATTCTGCCTGTTTATGGGGTGTGTGTGTACTTGATTTCTAGTGTTACAATCTAAAAGACCTAAGCAACACACACACACACACACACACACACACACACAGAATCCTTAGTCTCCTGAAGACTGGTTTGACCTAGTGCTGGAGAAGTAACTGTCACTTCCCTGAGGAGTAGCACTGGCCTCCCGAAAGGGAGGGTCCAGTAAGCATGTGTTCCAATTCATTGCACACAAGAGTGATAGGAGACAATGCTTGGTGAGGGTCTCCTCACCAACCTCAGAGCCTAACCCTCCACTATGACGTCATTTTCTCTGACCCTCAGATTCCCAGACCCCAAAATATATAGTCTGTAGACTGGAAATCCTATACCTAAGTTCATAGTGCTAGTGAGTGTTTCTCAGATGTGTTCAATTAAGCTACCTGGTCTGAATCACCTGGAGAATGTGATTAAAAACCTATTCCTGGGTCTTCCTGAGTCTATTTAATCAGATCCTCTGGGAATCTTTCTCTCTAATGAGTGATACTGATGTCCTTGCTAGTCTGAGAATTAGGAGGAGGTTAGGTGTGAGGCAACACTTTGACCAAACATGGGAAGAACAGCAACAAAAATGAAACCATGCGGGACAGGAGATGTGTCTTCTGCAGCCTACTCCTGCATGCCTCACCCCATGGATGCAGGGCTGCTGCTGGCATGAGGCTTTGGTAGAAACTTCTATATATTTTCAAGGGAGGAGAGGACTCAGCCTGAAGCTCCTAGGAAGTCTTGCCACTTAGTATGTCCGAGTGACAGCAGCATCAGTTTGTTTACTAAAAACTGAGCTGTGAGAAATGCTGCCTCACAGGCCCACCCCCCCATCTGCTGACTCCAAGTTTGCATTTTTGTACAATGTCCTGGGAATTCTCCAGGACATTACAATTTTAAAAACTCTGGTCTAGGGTAGGAGCTGATAGAGGGAAGAAAGATCTTAGAAAGAAAGCATACATAGATAACTAAAGGCTTGAAGTTCTCCAATTCTTCATTCAGCTAAAGACAATGGGAAAATTGTGTGTGTGTGTGTGTGTGTGTGTGTGTGTGTGTGTGTGTGTGTGTGTGTGTCCCATGGGAAAAGTATGAGTTGCTCTCTCTGTACATTCAAGAGCTCAGGCCTGTTCTCTGTGTGGCTCTGTTGTCCAGTCTGAGACTCCTTCATGGGGCACATGCCCTCCCCCTGCCCTGCTTCTCTGGCTCCTGAGCTCCAGCATGCCTTTGCACCTGCTCTTGCAGAAGAGCTACAGAGGGAAATGGGGCTTCCTCCAGGAGGTTCAAGGTTGCTGTGTCAGAATGGTAAAGATGAGAAAAACAGTAGAAAACATGAGTTAACTTGCATCCCACCCCTTTGTTGCAGGCCATGTTGGCCAGACAGAGGGGAAGCTGGGGTGGTTTCTCTTTGCTCATTCCCTTCAGGTTCCCTCTGAGTTTTCTCCAGTCTGCAGTTGGTCCTGGCTGCCCTCCCGCTGCTTAGCGCTCACCCACGTCGTCCTTCCTTTGCAACATGCCTGCCAGGAGACTTGAGATTCTGCTCCCAATATGTGGCTGGCCATGAGCCAGAGTCTGGCTGCCAACTGACTGACTAACCACTTGGCCAGAGCCCTGGCTTCCCCTGCATGAGCAGCACTGGCATTTCCTCTCTGTCCTGTGGGCTGCAAAGGAGTCTCCTGGCTCCTGGTCATCTGGCGTGGCTGGGGTCTGCTGGTGGCCTCTGGACTTTCTTTGCTCAGTTCTTTGTATTAACATTTTCTTATTCTCTCTCTCTCTGTCTCTCTGTCTCTCTCTGTCTCTGTCTCTCTCTCTTTGTCTCTCTCTATCTCTCTGTCTCTCTCTCGTGTGTGTGTGTGTGTGTGTGTGTGTGTGTGTGTGTGTGTGTGTTTGATGTTATTGGGGCTTGACTTCAGGTTCTATGTATTGTCCTTCAGCTTTTTCACTCAAGGCTGCCATTCTACCAATTGAACCACATCTCCACTTCTGGATTTTTGATGAGTAATTGGAAATAAGAGTCTCACAGACTTCTTGCCTAGGCTAGCTTCAAATGACTATCCCCAGATCTCAGCCTCCAGAGTAGTTTGTATTACAGGAATGAGATACCAGTGCCCAACTTATGTTTTTTTTTCTTTTCTTTAATTCATATAATTTCTGCTATTTCTCCCCAACTCAATCTCTCAATCCATTCCTCCCATCCACACATAGATGCTTTAGTCAGTACCACATAGCTAAGATACCCTTCATTAGTCCATGGACCTTCCTAGCTACTATCTTGGTTTTCTCTCCTCCAATAATAAAACTACTTGGTATAACTTTGTCTCCATATATTATTTTTGTTTCCATATTATTTCCTACTCTTACCTCCATTCATTCCTTTACTCAATGCAATTTTCCTTCTTGCTATAAGGCTCTACCCTAACTGCCCTTCAAAAGGACTCCATGTCCATCATTTTGGAAGTGCAGCAAATACTCCAATCTCTATGAACTTCTCAGTGGAATCAGACACAGTGAAACATCCTTGACCATAAAACATGTTCTTCTCTTGTTTCCTATGGCATCTCAAGTACTATGTTTTCTTCTTAGCACTTTCCTTGCTGCTTTTGGTAGCTTATCTTCTTCTAGTTGATCTATGTATATAGCAATTTATAGGTACTAATCTCTGAGCTATTTTTCTTTTACTTTTGTGAAAGGGGTTTTAAAATTTTTATTATTATTAAAAAGGTGATGTACAGAAGGGTTACAGTTATATAAGTCAGGTAAAACATACATTTCTTTTTGGACAATGTAACCTCTTCTCTTGCTATCACCCAGTTTTTCCTTCCCATTCCTACCCACAAGTTGTATAGTCCATTTTTAACATAGTGTTCTGGGCTTTTTATTCTCCCTCCCTTCTTATTCTAAATTTTAGGGCCCAGTGTGGACTAAGATTTATCACTAAAGAATAACCAAGTATAGGAGAAGGCAACAATACTTGCTAAGAAATGTACTTATTACCTTGCCTGTGTAATTGTAACTCCTCTGTACAGTATTTTCACAATAAAAAAGAATAACCAAATATAACTATTTAATATTAAACCACAAGTGTTTGGGGAAATTTTCAATTTTTTTTAAAAAAGTAAAAAATTTTAAACAGAGAAATTGAAGTAGAACTCAAATCATACTAATTTATATTGGAGCAGGAATGGGGAGAGAGGAACAGAGGTTAAGCTGAGACTAGAAGGAGGCTCCACAGTTGTGCAGGTGCAAAGGGTCAGGAAAAGAAGCAAAAGCAAATAAAATAACACAAGCGGCAATAAAAGCCACTGCTGACAACAACCTGAACCCAGCCTCCAACCCCACCTCTTCCCTAGACTCTGCACCACAAATCCCTCTCTACCTTCCAAACATTTCCAATTGTGTGTCTCTCATGGATTTCTTTGCATGTACGCATTCTCTCCCAAATGTCTGCCCGTTGGTGAATGGCTTCCTTCATCTACCAGTTGCCCAAACAGAAAGATGAGAGTTTGCTTTGACGCCTTACTTTCCCTCATTCCCCATATCTTAATGGCCACACCTATTTGTTCTACCACTAAAATAGATTTTAAACAAGCCTTCCACTTAATCCTCTGCCGCTCACTTGGACTAAGCCAACATCTGTCACCTGGGGACTATAGTAGTCTCTCAATTCCTCTCCTAACCTCTCAGCAGGCCACCTCTCATCCACTTCCATGAAATACACAGACCTTTAAAAAAAAAATGGGAACAGCTTCTACTTCTTCAACAGCTTCTCCTGTCACTTAAAATACAAATGCTGAGGCCTGCACTACACAACCTGTGAGATCTTGGTCCTTACCCATCTGGTCCAGCCTCATCTTGGGCTACCTTCTCTTCACTCCCTAGACTCCACCCTCAGGATCATCTGTCTGTTCCCCAAATCGATCCTACTTTTGTGTGCTGCTTATCATAATACAAGTGTTTCCTAAGCCATTCTACAGAGTGGTGGAAACCTGTACAGTGAAGTTGTACCAGATCATGAGGTTGGTGAAGGTTCTTTGGTCCTGAGTGCCTGCTCACAGGGTGTCCTCTGAGCCATCCCTCATTCTCCCAATGCTAGGTTACTGAAGCTGGTGGAGCACTCCTGAGATGAGTTCCTGGTTTCTTTGCTTCTTCCTAAGTGCTAGGCAATCTCCTTGTGGCCTTCATACCTCACTTAGGAGTCCTGCCGGGCTGTGTATGCGCTGTGAGTCCAAATTCACCATGGAGTCACTTCCCAGCCAGGTTTTTGCTTCCTCTTCAGTCTTTATCCCCACCCCAGCTGGATCTTTCTAGTCCAGAGGAGACCCTTCTCTTCTTACATTCCATGTCTCCAAAATATTTTGACTCTGGCTAGAATGCTCTGCAGCCCTATAAGGGCTTTTAGGCCTCTGGAAACCAAAGCCAGAAAGATATACTACATCCTGTTATATTTGCCTTAAGGCAACAGACACTGGGTTTCTATCAGCATGGCTTGAGAGATAGGCAAAGAGGAAAAGAAAACAGAGAAGTAAAACATCCCTATTATTCTATCCCATTTGTTTGCTGCACATTTCCCCCACTAAATTAGTTGAGGCTCTGCAAAGGAAACAGAAGCAACGTATCTCTGGAGTCAGATATATAAAGTAATTGGCTCATGCAGTTGTGGGGCTACAAGTCTTAAGCATGCTTTAGAGGCTGGAAACCCAGAGAAGATGTGAGGTTTTAGTCTTAAGTCTGAAGCAGTCTAAAGGCAGAGTTCCTTCCTTCTTAGGGGAATCTCAGACTTCTATCTTTAAAAACTTTGTTTTATATTAGCATAAACTGATTATACAAAGGGCTTCATTGTAAATAGGTGTATATAATGTACTCTGACCAAATTCTTAACCTCACTTCCCTTTTCTTTCTCCTTTTAATATGTTTTAGTATATGATTTACATGTATATATTTCCCTCTCCCAAACAGTCCCACTTTTACAATCATGTCATTTCTTTCCTATTTTTTTTTTTTTTGTGTGTGTGTATGTGTGGGGTGGGGGCTGAATGCAACTTACGTCTGTCTGA
Organism: Dipodomys spectabilis; assembly: GCF_019054845.1. Classification (NCBI taxonomy): domain Eukaryota; kingdom Metazoa; phylum Chordata; class Mammalia; order Rodentia; family Heteromyidae; genus Dipodomys; species Dipodomys spectabilis. Next base: position 3,073,067 of record NW_024870818.1, read on the forward strand.
CCTTTCCCTTAATCCCTTCTACTGATTGGATAAAGTCCACTCACTCAGGCTGTTTATAAAGAGCAAGTAATTCACTATACTCAAAGCCAACTTGTTTAAATAGCACATCTAATTTTTAAAAAATGCACATAGCATGGTGTAGATTGGTTTTCAACCAAACAACTGGAAATCATAGCCTAGCCATGTTGTTATATAAAGTTAATTGTTCATCCTAGAATGTAAGCCCATCAGGTAGGATTGTTTTGTTTTGTTTTTATTTTTTCACTGCATATATTCCTAGATAAATTAGATCTAATGCATACTTAGACTTACCTTGTTTGTGTCTTCACATACAACGAATCCTTCTTATCTTGGCCCAGCTTTCCAACTATCTGATTTTATTCAACATTATTTCTCATAATTTGTATAGCTTTACAAAAGCTCTAGCTCCATTCAATCAACCTGAAAATCTCAACTAGTAAAGTACATGGGGGCAGAGTTTACCTGTTTTTGCTTATCACAGTACATACCAAACTAAAAGTCTACTGATGAATTGACTGATCCATTCCTCTTTTATTGCCTAAATGTGAAGCCAGATTAAGATCTTTAGGGATCCTAATCACACTTAGTCCCATTTGTTAGTTTTCTCCAATGGTAATTATTCAATATCAAACTCTTTCCAAAATTTTCTGTCTTGCAAGAGGAGAGAGACTGACATCTGCATTGCTGGTATTTGAAATACATGTTTAGTCTGATTTTTGTGCCTTTACTGAGTGCGGGGCAGGGAAGTGGGTAGCAGCCCAACCCACTGATTATGGTAGCCACAGCCTTATTCTGCCCCGCTGCTCTGGCAAAGCCCAGCAATCCAGCTACATAGACGTAGGAACAGCCTCTTCTACTGCTTGTTCAGAGCTGCAGCTGTGTAATGTTGTCCACACCCCTGGACCTATGCACAGTGAAATGTTGTTTGTATAGAAGTCAATTTAGTCAAGGGTTGATCGAGTAGGTGCTGGGGCCAGTACTTGAACCTAACAAGCCCAAGAAGCAACATTAGGGTTGAAGAGTAGTTAATAAGAATAAAGACAATAGTTATTGCAATCTATCTACAATCATAATTGGCTCTCTTCAAGGTCCTCTTGCTCATGTGTTTTTTAATTTAAATGCTAAAGGATAACTCAGAGTGTGTTTGCATTACATTATTGCTTGTAACCAAATGACAAGAATCTAACAATTCTGGTTTCAGATTTCACTGTCTCCCCATCCTGCTTGCTGATAGTGAAATGTGCAGACAAGTCTAACGACTGTAGAACACAGATAAGTATGGTAGGAATGACTAGGTCAGAAGAATTAAAAGTGTGTGTGTGTGTTTAAATTTTTTCATTAGTGAGTGTTCCAGGGCATGTAAAGAATTAAAGCAGGGGGGCTGGGAAGGTGGCTCAGTGGTAGAGCGCTTGCCTTGCATGCCTGAGGCCCTGGGTTCGATTCCTCAGCACCACATAAGCAAAAAGAAAAAAAGCCGGAAGTGGTGCTGTGGCTCAAGTGGTAGAGCGCTAGCCTTGAGCTGAAGAGCTAAGGGACAGTGCCCAGGCCCAGAGTTCAGGCCCCACGACCGGACCCAAAAAAAAAAAAAAAAAAAAAAAAAAGAATTAAAGCAGGCAAATTTTTAAGCATTTCTAGGTCAGTTATATTAATGTGAGTTCACTTCTGACCATTTGTGGGTGTTAGAGGCATTTCAATCATTTTTCCCTTTTCCCTATCCTCCTCTAGAAATCGATATAATATCTAGACTACATATGGTAGTACAGAGCTGAGATTAAAATAAAATGCCCAGTCATATAGGTGGCTACTGAATAACTGCATCATACAGTTTTTAAGATAAATTACTTGTACAATTTAAAATATATCCTTATTATCAATAGTACATTTCAAATTCCAAAGACAGCAATAAAAACTGACAAAAGATAAAATAACTGCAAATCTATCAACTAAGAGAACATAAAGTATATGGAAAGCAAAATTATATATACAATATATACAATTATATATACAATTCCTATAAAAGGTAATTTTCTTTACTTGTTCCAATGATGAGGCAAATAGCTGATAAATTAACCAATCTTTAAGATAAAAGAAGAATTTCTGTTTCCCTAATTGTGTAGTAGGAAAATTACTTCTTATTTCATGACTTTATATTCACAGATGGAGAACTGTGATAACACATAGATCTGCTCGTAGTATCGGGCATGACTGACTCTTTGAAAATGATTCTTTTTTGGAGGTTTAATATTGCTGAAAAGTATGGTTTTTCTGTTTCAAGCCATTCAACAAGTTAACAAGGAAAGCAAACTGCTATGAGATGGCATTTATAATAACATACGGATTCCGGATGATTCCAAAGAGTCCCCACAATCTGTAGGAAGCACAAAAATAGAACTGATAATAATCTGCTAATATGGCCTTATTTTGAACACAAAGCTTTTCCCTGCCTTTCTGCACTGACATAGGAAAATTTCTCTAAAGATGTGGCTCCAGTGGAGGCGCTAAGTTCAATCCCCATTACTGAGGGAGAGAGAGAGGGTGGGAGAAGGGAGGAAAGGAGGAAGGGAGGAAGAAAATGTAAGCAATTTTTCTTCTTGCCAGTAAGTTGAATCAAAAACAAATGCTGTTAAATCCTTTTTTAAAAAAATTGTTATAATATAAGTGATATAGAGAGGGGTTACCATTTCTTAAGTCAGGCAATGAGTACATTTCCTTTTGGGCAATGTCACCCCTTACCCACCTGCAAGTCACATGGTTCATTTTTCACATAGTCTACTGAGTGCCACTGCTGCATTTGTTATTTGTTCACCTATGTCCCTCCATTTTTTGTGTCCCTGTTATTCCCTCAAAGACAGAAAAACAAACAAGACCGAAAAGAAAGAAAAGAACAAAATGAAAAGAAAAACCCTTTTGTTTCCATTTCATAGAGTTCATTCTCTGTCAAATTCTTAATTGTGGAAATATTACAGACCCAAAGTTTTCAGGTTTTTACCCACTTTGAAAAGTTATGGGAAATAGAAACAATTTCAAAGGGAGCAGGGGAAAGAAAATTAATAAGAAAGTCTCATTCCCAAGGGAACCAAGTCACCTGGACCTGGGTTGAGTTGGTGCTGGGAAGTCAGCTCTCTCCAAACATCCATCTTTCCTGTTCTTCTTACTGTCTGATGGTCTGGGGGCTGAACGAGGAAAGTTGAGGGCCCCTACACAGTGTAACAGCAAGGGAGGAAAATAAAGCAGTGCTCACCTTGAGAAAGTGCGAGGTGGTCTGCAGCTGCTCATCTTGTCAAAACACACAAGGCACTTTCTCTGAAAACATAAAGTAACATGAGGAGATATGGGAGCACCGATCAGATGCCATCTTCCTTTAACCAATACATCTGAGCTTGGCAAAAAAGGCTTGCTGTTCTCTGCTGTATCTGCCTGCCCCAGCCATGACTCACTCAGCTTTCACACAGGGCTGTATCCCAGAGGAGGCCATCGGGGCTAAAAGTGACTATGTGCTTTAGGAAATGAGCACTCTGGTTTCTCAAATGATGGGTCCGATTATATTTTCACATCTTGGAATTTGCCTCCCTGTGAGTATAAGCCTCCTTCAAAATCACCCCTTGAGCTGGTGTGGGGCTGACATGAGAGGCTCTTTGGCTTGCTAAGGGTTTCCAGAGACTAATTGTATATGGAAATGAATGGGTACAGTCACTGGCCTCTCACACTGGAATGTGGCTTATGAAGCACAGCACTATTATGCCCAAACCACGTTCTGTAGAGGAAGTAGAACTTCTCCAACCGGTTGGTGAGCTTGCTCTTCTGGCTGTTTACCTCTGGGCTTTGGTTTCCAAGGGCTGTGATTCCTAGGCCTCACCAGCCACACGGATCCAGGTTACAGAGAGGGATTTGATTTTAGGCACAGCCTGGTTTCCTAGGATGCCAGTGTTCACCAGAGCTCCCAGAAACTGTTACTGTTGGTGCCCAACTTTTTGGCCTGAGGAAGTATCACCCTAGTCTCACATCCACAGTTGTATTAGTTGGTCTTAAACCAGTCCCAACCAAACCAGCTAGGTGCCTTTCCCCATCTCTGGTCAATTCATAGACCCTTTTGGGGACCCTAAGGCAATCCCCACACACATGGTGAGTACCCATCTTATAAAAGGAGTTGTGGAATTAGCTCTTCTCTTTGTGTGGGTCCTAACCCCAGAGCCCAGATTTTTGGGGGAATCCTTTAAAACCCTCTTGGGATCAAAGCCTTGCTGGGATCTTCCATACCTATGTCATGGGCTGGGCAGACAGGCAGGCTGGCTCTGGCTCTTGCCCTCATTGTAAGTCAATACATAGGTACCCTGTCTTTCGTGACAATATTGGCAGTTAAATACAGACATGTTATGCAAACAGGAAATGGACATTTTTCACATTCTTCAGCCGGAATTAGCGGATGCCATGGAGGCAGCCATGCAGACGGGGCACTTGTGGCATGAGAAGGTTCTTCTTATGTAGGCAAGAATGGTACTTTCTCCAACCTCTTCACCCTCCCAGGTGCCACACCAGCTAGCCCTCCAGAGCCCAGGGAAGCAGTTCTGAAAGGATGGCAGGTTGTTCTGGCACGCTAGGGAATAGCCTTTGGCACAGGAACAGAGCCAGTTTCAAATCTGCAGCTGCCCTATGGAGAAGGAGAAGGGTTATTCAGAGGGAAATAGGTGTCCAGAAAGCCAAGAAAAGTGAGGGTATCCTGCAAAGAAGTCAGGTAAGATAGACAAGGAACAGAACGGTGAAGAAATGGCCTGATTTAAGGCGGCTGGGGTGTAGGAGTGGGACGGGAGGGGTGACTGGGGAGATGTTTATTTATGGGAGATTCCTGACCAGGTTCCCATGCTGCAGAAAAGGGCCCAGAAGTTGGGTAGAAAAAAAGGATCATGGAGAAAACATTGGCTAAAGAGAGATTGAATCCGGAGCAGACGTGGAAGCTCCAGGCAGAACGGATGTAGGGGTATATCCTTCAAACCAGAGAAGAGAGCTAGAAGGTCAGTGCGGTTAAAGATGACCTGCAGGTCTGAAGGCCAGAGCTGAGAGAGTTTATAAACTAAAAGCTGCTACAGACTGTGCATTCGTGTTCTCACAAATTCAAATGCTGAAGCTTTTAACCTCCCATGTAGTGATATTTGGAGATGGAGCCTTTGGGAAGTGATTAGGTTTGAGGAAGTCAGAAGGATAGAATTCCTTGTGAGGTGACAGGTACCCTTAGAGAAAGGGACCAGAGCCCTGTGTACTTAGTCATGAGAAGACACAGGAAGAGGACAGCTGTCTACAAGCCAAGAAGAAGGTCTTACCAGGAAACGATCTGCTGGCTCCTTGATCAGGGACTTCCCAGCCTCCAGAGCTGAGAACAATATGTTGGTCATTTAAGTCACCTGTCTATGGTATTCATGTTCTATCAGCCCCACTGACTAAGACAGAAGCTCAGAGAAGGTTTGGGGAGGGGACTAGGCACAATGGAGAAGAATAGCAATGAAGAGAAACAAGGAAAGAGGAATACAGGCTGATCAGAGGGTTGTTGAACTGAGAATGCAGCTGAGATTAGAGGACACAGGTTGTTTAGAATTCAGATCACAGGAGTGAATACTTTTAGATGCCTTTAGAAAGAAGACAAATGGCCAGCTGCTGCTGGCTCAGACCTGTAATCCTACTACTCAGGAGGCTGAGATCCAGAGGAGCGAGGTTAGAGGCCAGCCCAGGAAGAAAGACTTCAATTAACTACCAAAGAGCAAAGCTGGAGGCATGTCTCAAGTGGTAGAGCATCAACTATGAATGAGCAAGCCTAGCACATGGGCATTGAGTTCATACCCTGAGACAAGAAAGAAAGAGAAGTCAGGCACTGGTGGCTCACACCTGTAATCCTAGCTATTCAGGAGGCTGAGATCTGAGGATCACAGTTCAAATCCAGCTCTGGCAGAAAAATCCACAAGACTCTTATCTCCAATTAACCACCAGAAAACCAGCAGTGAAGCAGTGGCTCAAAGTGGTAGAGCACTAGCCTTGAGGACAAAAGCTCAGAGATAGCACCCAAGCCCTTAGTTCAAGACCCATGACAGAAAGAAAGAAAAAAGAAAGAAAGAGAGAGAGAGAGAGAGAGAGTGCCAGTGACTCACGCCTATAATCCTAGCTACTCAGGAGGCTGAGATCTGAGGATCATGATTGAAAGCCAGCCAGGGCAGGAAAGTCCATGAGACTCTTATCTCCAATAAACCTCTAGACAACTGGAAGTGGTGCTGTGGCTCAAGTGGTAGAGTGCTTGTTTGAGCTGAAGAGTGCAGGGACAGCAACCAAGCCCAGAGTTCAAGCCCCACAACCGACAAAAAAGAAAAAGAAAAGAAAGGAAGAAAGAAAGAGAGAGAGAGAGAAGAAGGAAGGAAGGAAGGAAGAAAGGAAGGAAGGAAGGAAGGAAGGAAAGACAGAAGGAAGGAGGGAAGGAAAGACAGAAGGAAGGAAAGAAGGAAGAGAAACCTCCACAGAGAAGAGTTTGCATGACCATCAAAATTAAAAAAGGGGCAATACAGTGACAGAAAACACAAATACATATACATAAATACACACACACACATATATATATATATATAACTATGTATATAATTGCATATGTGAGCATATAGGTTAGATAGATCAATAGCTGATATACGGCAGAGGTAGAACAGGTCTGAGTGGCTAGGAATTAGTGGGGTTATAGTTACTTTGATAAGTAGTTATCAAAGAATGCTTCTGGAAGGTTAAACTTTTTCTGGGGAAGAAAATAAGGCATGCATACTACTTGGGAGGATGATGTACAGATCAGGATCGGATCCCAAGCTGTAATTTCCCTCCAGTGCCCAAGGCAATCACTGTTAATGGACAGCCACACTCTGCAGCTCAACTCCAAATCTGTCTCAACATAGGGCTCCAGAAACAGGAATGGCTTCCTTGAGTGGGAACTACTTCCAGTTCTAGGGCAGATGGAAGTTAGTGAGCTCTGGCTGGGTTTTTAACAACAGTAGTGAAGTCATAGCACTGTTGAGCCATCGTAGACAAGGAGAATGAACATCTCACAGCCAGCCTCAGTTAATTGTGTTTTAGAGAGAGCCAAGGGCGGTACCAGGGAGGAACCCAGAGCTCAGAATTGTTCTGAGGCACACCACAGAAGGTCAGTTGCAACCAAAGCGTCAGGGTTTACCTGGATTGTCCCCTTGGAGTCCCAGGTGGAAATCCCAGATTCGTTTGCCTTAGCTGGCTTCCAGACGTGGAGAATGAAACAATTTATCTCATGACTCAGTGATCTTCCACCTGAGCAAGTGCTTGTTAGCCCAGTTTGGAAGGAGTTTGGGGGAGAATGAGCTTAATCCCTTTTGTCGCCCTTGTTTATAATTTCTTAAAAGCTAGACTCAACCTGAGGCTACAAGGAAACAGACCCAATTTAGGCTGTCTCTGAGAACACCCTTCACTTTATCAGATTCTTTTTTCCTTTGGGTGAGCAGTTACAGAAGACAGGGAGCCTCCTTTCCTCCCTCTTTGCTGAAACTCCTTTGTTTTAGGCTTTTGTTTTCCTCAGTCACTGCAAAACTGATCTCTGATTGCACAATATGGGCAACCCAAAGACAGCGATGAGGCTGACAAATCCCATGAAAGCCAATGGTGCTAATAGATCAGATATTCATATAGGGACTCAGCAGTATTAATATCTGACTTGTCACCATAGCTTCCTTCAGACTTACTAATATCAGAAAGCATAAGTCATCTCTAAGTCATCATGGCCTCCACTTATTTAGGACTTTTTGTTCTTGTTACATAATGAAATGAATTCAATGAGAAGGCCTCAGGAAATGTTTCTTGACCTTGTCATTTTTTTTCTTTGTTTTTTTTTTTTTTCCCTTAGGCCTTTATCAGAAGAACCAAGAAGCCAGGCATGATGGTACATGCTTGAAATCCCAGCACTCAGGAGGCTAGAGCAGGAGAATCTCAAATTGGAGGCGATCCTAAGTAGTGAGACTATCTGAAAAATAACAACAACAGAGAAGAAAAAGAAAGAAACAGAGAGAAAGAAAGAAAAAAAAGAGAGGAAGGAAGATAGAAAGAGAGAAAAAAATGAGAAAAGAAGAGAGAAAGAGAAGGAAGGAAGGAAGGAAGCAAGGAAGCAAGGAAGCAAGGAAGGAAGGAAGCAAGGAAGGAAGGAAGCAAGCAAGGAAGGAAGCAAGGAAGGAAGGAAGGTGTGAAGGCCAAACAAAATATAATATAGCCATTTTAGGTTTAGATTCCATCCTGTTAAGTCACTATAACAAACTCCAGGAACTGTATCAGCAACTCCCCTTGAGCCCAAATTCCAGGAACAATTCCACTAACTACAGCTAAGTTCCAAATGTTCCTGCAAGATAAAGACCCTTGGTTGCAGCTCAGATCATCTGCTTTAGCCAATCATTCCAAAGAGCATCAGCCCCATGAACCAGCCAACCCCCAGTCCCTGGTTGGTTCCTGCCACTGGTTAAACTAATCATCTTTTAGAATTATTTTATGAATTTCCCGCTGTGTGATATGATTTGCTAAGTGATGCTATGGTGTATAGAATGCCCCTGAAGCCCTACAAAAACCCTGCTGAAGGAAGGGTCAGGACTCTCAACTCTGACCCACTGCATCAGTGATGGTTGTAAGTCCAGGCTCAAGCTTGTAATAAATGACTCTCTTGAGCTTACATCGGTATCTGCTCCTTGGTGGTCTTTGGGCATAAGGAAGGAAGGAAGGAAGGAAGGAAAGAAGGAAGGAAGGAAGGAAGGAAGGAAGGAAGGAAGGAAGGAAGGAAGGAAGGAAGGGAGGGAGGGAGGGAGGGAGGGAGGGAGGGAGGGAGGGAGGGAGGGAGAGAGGGAGGGAGGAAGGGAGGGAGGGAAGGCAAGGGGAAAAAAAGAAATAAAAAGAAGACAAACCCAAAAATAGGCATACAAGATAGCTTCTGCATAGTTAATGGCCCTAAATGACTAGTATTTAATTGAAACCTCTAATCTATAAAACCAAAAGCTTATTGGAAGAGTTAACAAAGAAGAATACAACATTGTGTGTGTGTGTGTGTGTGTGTGTGTGAGAGAGAGAGAGAGAGAGAGAGAGAGAGAGAGAGAGAGAGAGATGTGCGATGCCAGAACAGGAGAATGAGAGAACAAAACAACCTTGTGTGGGAAGGTGGAGGAGTGACTTGCAATACCTATGAGTTGCATGTCTGGAAGGTGTGGTGATTGCAAGTAACACAGGTATGAATTACCCATCACCCTGGCATTTCCCTAGGTCCAACCTATATTAGCATCTAGCCTCCCACACCTCTTTCTACTGTAACTTAGTAAAAAATAAGTTCTCCTGAGTAAGCTCAGAGTGGTTTGTTTGGTTGTTGTTGTTTTAGTTTTTTAAACAACAAATAATTGTACAAGTGGGTTACAACTTAACATGCCCATTTATGTGTCCAGTGTTCTTGATCAGACTCAGCCTGCCTGTCATTCTCCTCCATGACTTAACCAATGGATCAATCCATTGATAGAATCACAATATGATGACGTTATTGGGACATGGTGAAATGTAGGATATGGGACCTTGCTGGAGGAAACAGAACATTAGGAACATATCCTGAAGGGCTCTTCTACAAGCTCCTGCCACCATGATGTTCAGTCTCATCATGGGTCCAGAACCAATGGGGCCAAGAACTATGAACTGAAACTAAGCCATAATAAATAATTTGCCTCTCAGGCATTTTGATCAAGTTTTGAAAAACTAACCAACACATACAGTTACTGAAGAGCTAGAAGGAATCTGAGGTTCAGAATAGGAAGAAAAACTTTTCTGGAGACATGAGCTATGAACTGGTTCTAAAAGCAAACCAATGATTTTTTTTATTACAAAAACATAGAAAGTATTTATTATAGAGAATTAGAAACTACAGGTTAGGGGAAAAAAGTTATCTCATTTATTATTCTACCACCTGGAAGTAATTATGGTGTGTGTGGGGGGGGGGGGGGGGGGGGTTACTGCATGCCAAGCTACATTTTTTTCTTCCCCTTATATTCCCTTTTTATCCCTCTGGTCTGATTTACTTCATACCTATGAATTGTCCTCATTAGATTTTATTCCACAAAATAATTCTACTACTACAGCATGTACAAAAGCTATTGCTGAAGCCAGGCGCTGGTGGCTCATTCCTATAATCCTAGCTACTCAGGAGGCTGAGATATGAGAATCACGGTTCAAAGCCAGCCCGGGCAGGAAAGTCTGTGAGACCCTTATCTGGAAAACTAGAAGCAGTGCTGTAGCTCAAATGTACTCACCTTGAGCTGAAGAGCACAGGGACAGTACCCAGGCCCAAAGTTTAAGCCTCGTGATGACCACCACCACCACCACCACCAACAACAACAAAGCTATTGCTGAACACCTATGCCAGAAAACTCTCCCCAAATCCTGCTTTCTTTCCATCACTCTCATTTGAATCAGCCTTCAGTGGCACTCATCTCACTTTGGCCATTTAAGGCTTAGTAAGTTCAGGCTGCTCTAGCAAAATACCACGGGACTGTGCAGCCTGTACACAGTGGAAACTTCTTCTTCACAGTTCTAGATGGCTAGAAGTTCAAGATCAAGGTGAGGACCTGTCTTTTTTTACCTAACCATCCAGCTAAAGGCTCCATTTTCTTAAGCCACCATTTTGGGTTTAGAATTAAAGCTGAATTTAAGGGGTAAGATGAACATTCACACGATGACAAGGGCTGCAATTCATCTTCATATCTTAATTTCCTCTCACTCTCCTACAAACCTGGAAGGTGCTGTGCCTGTTCTATTGCCAACTTTTCCATCACTTTATGTGCCCAACTCTTCTCTCCAAATAACCTTAGTTTGTCTTGCTTCATTGGTACAACAAGAACTCCCTGGATTACTTGGTATCACCTGAATAATGCAGGACCTCTAGAACCCCAGGAGATATTTGATGTGTACTCACAACACAAAACAAACATGTGTCCTCTCCTATGTTTTCCCTCTCCTGCTCCAACACCACCTGCCATGTCTATGCTTTCATTGTCAGACATTTCTGCCTAGGTCTTCCATGAATATCATAAATTTGTTTTTTCTAATGGCTTCATGACTATAATACTCAAGAAGCTAGGGATTCCAGGGAGTAATATTCTTTCCCTGAAAGCAGAAACTTTGGCTTATTTCTACTGATCACTGAACCCAAGGCCTTCCACATGCTAGAAAGCATGTGTCTTGCTTTTGAGACAAGGTCTTGCCAACTTTGCCTGGGCTGGCCTCAATCAAACTTGTAACCCTTCTACTTCCTCCTCCTTAGTAGCTAGGATTATAGGCTTGGGCCACTCTCCCCAGGTTCCTTTGGCATTTTCCATTGTAAGTCCAGATCAGAGTCTGTTGACTTGGTAGAGGCCTCATCTGACCCTGTGGTGTCCTTCCTATTCATCTGTCCTGACCCTCTATAGAAGCTATTTTTGACAAGTGACTTACACAGGTGAACATCTGAGAGCTAGTTTCCTGGATGAATCATCAGATATAATCAAAAATACTCTAATCCTGCTGGTGGAAACAGTTTAGCTTCAAATGAAAAAATGAAAAATCCCACTTAATACCCTTCAAGACCCTGAGACATAGTGCCAGTCTTCATAAAATCATCCCTATGTCAAATTGAATAAGCTCACAGGCTTCTGAACAGCCGTAGTTCTACAATTAATTTGGTAATTAATCATGTATTTCCTGTGACAACTTCTGTTCTTTCTCCAAATTGGTGTTACATATTTTATTGTACTAAAAATATACATGTATAAAAGTCATTTTTATTCTGAGCATATTAAGCAAAGAAAGGAAAATCAAGAAAGCTAGTCTCCTTCCTTGTCAATCCTCAAGAGCATAGGAATAGCATGAATAATTTTTAAGTATCAGCATCTGATGTTTACATCTTGGCTCATCACTGATAAAAGGACCATAATCTTCACTTTGGTAGAGTTTGATATTCAGCAGGCACTCAAAGGCCCATTTGTTCTTTTAAAAGAGGTTTAAGGTTATTATTTCACACCTTAATCAAGATGTCAGAGGGGGGAAAAAGCCAATAGAAAGGAATACAGGATAGAAAACAATTTTAATTTCCAGAATGAACATGACTGTGATTTGAATATATCTCCCAGATTTCATATGTTGGAACTTTAACCCCCAAATCATATGTGGAGGTAGGAAGCAAAACCCTCATGCACCCTAGGTAAACTCACTCATGTATTACCATTGACACGTTAATGGTTTGTTGAGGGCTGTTCTGTCTGGCTGTATAATGCCTTCTACCATGTCATGATGAAGCAAGAGGACCCTCTCCAGAAGTTAGGGAATTCTGGTGTTATGCTTCTAGAACTATGCACCCAAAGAAATCTCTTAACTTTACAAATTATCCAGTCTCTAGCTTTCTGTTGAACAAAGTTTGCTTTAGGGTTCTGGTGACAAAATGAACTACTCCTAAAGTCATCTCCCATTTTAGAGGGATTGTTTCAAGTATACTTAGTCAGTATCTAATTCTCACAATTCAACAAACACTAAGTATCTACTGTGTATCAAACTTATTTCTAAATAGGTAGACTAATATCTCTTCCCTCTGGAAATCCAGTTTGTTGTAGAGATGCAGAAACTCAACTAGGTAATTTCAGACTGTGCATACCATAAAAAAAAAATAAACTATGTGATCAGGGAGGAAGTGCTTGGCTCCTTTGGATACAAAGGTCCTGAAAGCTTCTTGCAGAGGTACTATTTGAGTTAAATCAAATGGATGACCAGGCACCAATTTACACATAATCTGGAGAAGAATATCCTGAGGCTCTTCGCAGGTTATGTAGTACTTAATCTCTTGGACTCCATTTACAAAGACAGCGGTGCCCCTAGAGCTGTACAGTTGCATTAGCTCAGAGTGTTCCAGACATGTGTCAATTCACTTTTGTAATTAATTTACTTTGTGAAAGTCAATTTGCACAACTGCTGACATATATTTAGTCCGGCTGGACATGATGACAATCAAATTAGCCATGCAACAATTCAGACTAGTCAAGAAAATAACCCTCTGCAAACTGCAGGTTGGAGTTGGTTGAGTAGCTTGTGACAATATGTTTTCCACTTCTGAAGACATGGGAGACAAGCCTAGAAATTGCCATACTTTAAGTGGGAAAAGCTTGAGATTGTTTTTGGAACCAATCCCTTGTCTACTCTTGTAGTCCTAATGCCAGCAAAAGGAAATATGAGTAATTGCTGCCCAAGCCTGAAGCGGGTTTTCACAGTGAGAAATCTTCCTTCTCCGGGAATGGTCATGTGTGGGATTTTGAAAATAGCTCTGATAATTACAGAGTATACTATTAAAGACAGGCCACTCAATTAACCATTTGACTCCATGGCATGGAGAGATCCCATAATGACAGGTTAATGGATTCCATGCTTAATAAAAGCAGAAGGAACCATTAGACTTCTAGTAAAGTAAACAGTGTAACTCTTTGCTGGCTACGGGGTCCTTTTTAAACTGGCCTCAAAAAAATGCATGTAGATCCCTTAAGATTTCAAACTGGTTTAATGGGTTTCACAGTGTTCAAAGGTAGCTTTCCCAGCAATTTACAGTTGAGGCAGTGAAAGTGATATGGTGATTCCCAGATCACTCCCCAAATCCCTCAGCTGTTCCTACTTCATCTAAGAACTACATTCATCAGTGTTTGGATCCATCAAAGTCAGATCCAGGGTAAGATCTAGTCCCTTCTCACCACACACTCTACCATGTAGAACTCTAAAGGAGCTCAAGAGGGAGGGGAGATGGAAAGAATACGGGGCATGATAGGGTAGTTGTGGGGAGAGAAAGTGAGGGACTGGCCCTCCTTGAGTCATGCCCATGCAGGGGAAAGACAACTTCAGGCCAAATTTAGCAGGTGGGCATAGTCCAAGATCTCCGATTGTGGGAACCAAGACTAAAGTAAACATCCATGCGTATTCTGGAGTAACCAGTTCAAAATAAATGGAAAGATAGATCAGGGCTCAGGAACTAAAGAATGAGAGTTGAAGGACAAATAGGCTCCAGAGAGCTACCTGAAGCATGCTTTTCAAACTTCACTATGCATAGGAATCATTGGAATCTTACTACTCATGCAGTTCTGATCCAGTTAGCCTGAGCTTCTGTATTTCCCACAAATCCTTAGGTAATGATAGATGCTGCTGGGTCATGTACCATCCTTGGTATACTGAGGGGTTAGAATACAGGACAAGATCCCCTCCCTTTTTCATCTCAATCGTCGTAGATCCAAGAGAATGAAGAAGCCTGGTCCCCTGGAGCCTGAATAATCACAGCACTACTTCCTAACAGTACTTCTGAAAAGATGCATCATTCTGTGGGCTAGGAGCATTGGAAACCTCACACTCATTACAGGGAAGGGCCATAGGAACTGACTGCTGGTTTAAGCTTAGAATAGAAATAGCTTCAACCAATGGGCATAAAAAATTATTTAATAGAACAAAAAAGTGGGTCATATTGGTGGATCACAGGGATAAACTTAGTCTCTGTACCTTTTTAAGGGCTTAAAGATCCTTTATCACCTCAACTAGAGAAGTGCATTGATGATGTTCTACAATAGAAGGAATCTGGAATTCCTTGAATAAAAGCTGTGATTCAGGCCACCCTACTTGCCTTCTAGAAAGATTTAAGTGGAAGATTTCTAGGAATATGCTATCACCCCTCATTGTTCAGTAAAAACAAACATTAGGTGTCTTGATGTGGTTAACATTTACAATCAATTGACTTTAAGTCAAGGAGTTGTTCTTGATCATTTGTGTGGGCCTTGGCTAATCCATTGAAAGGCAAGAGAAAATCCTAGTTTCTCTGAGGAAGAAGAAATGCTGTCTACTGTAGCTATTGGAGTTTCCAACTTGTGGCTTGCCCCGTACAATTCAGTCTTACCAGACCTCACAATCAGATGAGCCAGTTCTTTGAAATCTGTCTTGTTAACAGATAGAGCCAGTCTCATTATTTGTGGGTTTACTATTTGTAGATTTTCCTGGTTGAAGTCAATACTTACATCCCTTACATGATTATTTGCCATGATCAACTTTATGCTTGAAGCAGTA
This sequence comes from Dipodomys spectabilis, assembly GCF_019054845.1. Classification (NCBI taxonomy): domain Eukaryota; kingdom Metazoa; phylum Chordata; class Mammalia; order Rodentia; family Heteromyidae; genus Dipodomys; species Dipodomys spectabilis. The sequence continues at coordinate 3,088,199 of NW_024870818.1, forward strand.
AAACCTTTTTATCACCCATTGCACACATTTCCAGCCGAGGTTGAATGAAGTGGCACTTTGTGTCTTCAGCTCACAGACTATAAAGTGTCCTTTTTGTGGTCCATTTAATGCCATGATCTTCACTTTTTTTTTGCCTTTCATTGGTGATGTCACTGTTTAAAATGGCCCCTAAGCTCCATGTGAAAAGACTGTCTAATGTTCCAGCATCAAGAGGACTGTGATGTGTCTTATAGAAAACAGATGTGTGAGATAAGCTTCTTTCAGACATGAATTATAATGTTGGCTGTGAGTGCAACCTTAATGAATGGACACTATATATTAAGTGAGGCATTCTTAAATAGAAACATACATTGCACAAAGTTCTACCTTGATTGGTTAATGAAAATGTTGTGATCAGAGGCTCTCAGAAATCTCACCCTGTATTTCTCCTAGTAGCAATGGCTCACTATTAACTCACTATTAGCTAATTCAAATGTTTGTGATATTTTACAATATAACTACTATGAGTAACAAGAACCAATTCTCTCTCCTCCGCTCTCTCTTTCTTACTAGTGCAAGTGCACTGTCACCCTTTCCTCTAGGGTCCATCTGTACATGGCACAAGAAATGAGCATTCTGCCTTTTCTGTGTTCAAATCCCTCACAATATTCTGCAGAACAAGAGGAAGGAGTCTGTGTACAAATGATGTGAATTGTCCCTTTTATAGGGAAGGGTTCTCTCTTACTAATTGTTATTTAGGGACACAAGGTTCTACTGCATCTCCTGATACAGTAAGAAGTAGGCTAGAGTAGGTAATAACTGGAATGCATTTCAGCATTTGTAATGTAATTTGGGTGATGAGTCCCAAATTACTTTTCAAAGGGAACCCAATCAAGTATATTCCAATTTAAGCACCTTTACCAAAAATAAACTTCTAGAATATATAAAAAGATAATTAGACTGTCTAAAAAGCATTGGGTTTATTCCCCAAGGTAGAGAGACACCAGCCTATCTCTGGGTAAAATGAAGGAAGCAATTCAATGGCGCTAACACCCTCCCTCTTCTATCCTAGTGGTCAGTTTTAGTCTTCTTGGAGGCTGTGGCTCTCTGACTGTATTCTACTATGTTCATGACAAATTGTGAATTTGTCATCTTCCACATAGCCCTGACTGTCCCAGGAGAGTCTGAGCAACAGAGAGCAATGTCTTAGCTCAAAGCCTACCCTGTCCTGTGCTACCTGGAGCTCATGTCATCCACTGGGCAAAGCCCAGCACTGCAGATGAGACACATGGTCCCCTATTTGCCTGCTCAACATCGGAATGAGGTTTGAAAAGGCTTCCAAATCATCTCATTTTACTTTAAGAACATGTTATGACTAAGAATAAGTATCAAGTGAAAGCACTGTTGATCCTGAAAAAAAATGCTGTCTGGACAAAAAAAGAAAAAGCTTCTTTATGCACAGCTTCTAGGAAATCAGAATACCACTCACAGAATGCCATCCACAGAGTAATTCAAGTATCCAAAATGCTCAGCACGGACAGAGGAAAGGGAGATGCAATGCAGTTTGAAATTTATTTGTATTCAAAAGCCTTTCCCTTTTAATGCTTAGCAATTTCTATGGCATGAATAGAGTCTAAGCTGTTAATGGTAGAATGCCTTGTCTTGTGACTATTAAATGGATATAGGAAATAGAAATGATATGCTAAATAAAATTAGAGCCAGTGGGTGGAAAAGTATCCTCTATTACCAACAAATAAAAAAGTATGAATATATGTAGTAAACAAATTGATTAATCCAAGTAATCTCAACCCAGTAAAAGATGACTTAACAGGACTAGCTCTTATGAAGTTTGGTTTTGAGGCCCATTTCGTTTTCTTTCTTTCCTTCTTTCTTTTTTATTTTTATTTTCAATTGGGGGCTTGAACTCAGGGCCTGGGCACTGTCCCTGAGCTCTTTTTGCTCAAGACTAGTAGTCAACTACTTTGAGCCACAGTGCCACTTCCAGTTTTCTAGTGGTTAATTGAAAATAAGAATCTCACAGATTTTCTGCCCAGGCTGGCTTTGAACCACAATCCTCAGATCTCAGTCTCCTGAGTATTCATTCTGTTTTCTGTCAAGTGCCTTCTCTCTCCCCTTCCTGAGCTCTCATCTGATTGGCATCTTTGAAGGATTCAGTTGCATTAGAGGTAGGATAACTATGGCTCATGGATGGGCCCAAAGCAGCCTACCTCTTGTTTTTGTTAATAAAGTTTTAGGGGGGTAGGGTTAAATAAAAAAAAAATAAAGTTTTATAGAAATAAGCCATGCTCATTTGTCTCTTTACCATCTATCTATGTCTGCCTTCTACCCTACAAAGACAGATTTGACCTTAGGACCCATCCAACCTAAAGATTTCCTATCATCAAATCTTTCACAGAAAGTTTCCTAGCCCCAAATCAGTCCCTTCACATTAAAGTATGGCAGTTTTAATATGTTTCTCCTCCAGAGGTGCACTGAATTTTAATAGGGAGATAATTTCTTCATTGAAAGGAATTAGTGGCTAATAAGAGGATTCCAGCCATTAGCAACTGGATGCTCAGGAGATATTATGGGCTAGGAGAATTTCTTAAGCTCATTTACTGCCTCTTCCAAGTTATGGGTCCATCTATAAAAAGATTTTAATAAAAGTTGAGAGGTAATGGTGGTAGGAACAGAGACCAGAAAGGGTGATTTGAGAGCTGTTGCAATTGCTGAAAAAGAGGGAATACTAGAGCTATGATTGTGATTTCTCTCTCTCTTTATCTCTGTTTCTCTGCCTCTCTGCCTCTTCCCCCCTATTTCTCTGTCTCTGTCTCTCTCTCTTCCCCCTACTTTGGGATGGAACCCAGAGCCTTACATATCTACTTGAGCCACATCTTTAGTCCCTTTACTGCTAGATTGTTTTTCAGGTAGGATTGCATGCTTTTACACAAGCTGGCCTTAGACTTCAGTCCTCCTGGCTCCACCTCCTAAGTAGCTGGGATTACAGATGTGTACCATATGTCCACCAACAGACATTTTGAGGTCTACTTAAAGGAATCAGATGCTGTCTTTGGCTATGCCCTTAACGTTTGCCTTTTTACTTTTCACAGATAGTTATATCTTACAAAGATAGTAAATCTTTTATTTAATGGCACGTGGATGATTTTGTCTCTAAAATTCCTGTGAAAGGTGGTATTTATCTCTACAAAGGACTCCTCCATAAAAGCAAGGCCCTGGACTTGCTTCACACCAACATCATTAAACCGATGGGGCAAGACTGAAAAGCAGTGGTCACATAACAGAAAGGAGAACTTCTGGTTTCCCATCCTGAGATGAATTAGAGGCTAGGTGTACATGGGGAGCAATGCTTTTAACATTTGTGCTTGTTCTGGATATTATAGATCTCATAATCTTCTCCAAAAATCTTCTTTCATTTAGTCCTCAGGACAATCTCTTGATGTGAAAATTGTCATCTTCATTTCACAGTTAAGAAAACTGAGGATCTAAAAGGTTAAATGACTCACTCTAGATCAAACAGCAGTAAGGGATAGAGTCAAACAAAAAATTCAGGTCTTCTAAACTATCTCTGGGTAAAGGTTTTATTTCCTTGGCCCACACTGAGGGGATGCTAGGTCTCACTGGGTACAGTTAGAGCAACTTTTTGTTTTTGTTGTTGTTGATATTGTTGGTCATGGGGCTTTCAGGGCCTGGGTGCTGCCCTTGAGCTATTTGCTTAAGTCTAGAGCTCTATCACTTTGGGTCACAACTCTACGTCCCATTTGTTTGCTTGTTTTGGGGGGGAAGGTAATTAGAGGTAAGAGTCTCATGGATTTTCCTGCCTGGGCTGGGTCCTCAGATCTCAGCCTCCTGAGTAGCTAAGATTACAGGTGTGAGCCACTGTCACCCAGCTTCATTCTTTATTTTTGAGACAAAGTCTTGCTAAAGATGCCAGGCTTGCTTTTCACTTTTAATCCTCCTGCCTCAGCCTTCTACGTGCCCTCACACACACCCACTTTCACTCAATTTTAGAAGCCCAAGATTTTGTCCCTGTCCAGGTACGAGAGCGATAAGTAGCAGCCTGGAGAGGAATAGGTTATGTTCAAGTGCACCCCTGAGGTATCCATGTTGAGTGTCCAGATGTGCTGTGTGCCTCCTGAGCTCTCCTAGGAAGGGGATCACACATCACTAGAACCTGATGGGTCTCTTTGCAAGCTAGCTAAAGGAAGATCAATTCTACCAAGGTCCTCCTCCCCCAGTTGACCCAGCCCTGCAACACAGTACCACACAGCAAGCCAAGCAAGCTAGATCCAGTCCAAACTCAAGTCCTACAACCCAGACAAGGCACCACTGTCCGGATGTAGCTGATACAAGAATCCCATGGCTGCTGCATCCAGAGATCTCACTTCACCAAGTGGGAACATTTCTCAAAAGATAGAAAAGCTTGTTGAGAACTGAATCTACACTGCACGATGGACACTGCCAGCTTACCAAGAAGGTATCGGTCATATTCTAAGCTCAGCATGGCTTAGTGATAACAGCCCTTGTGAGCTAGAGAACTGGGGTTGTCAGTGACAAGAGCATCCCTCTCCCCCTTGTTTCTCCCTCTTAGCTAAGCAGCTGTCTGTATCCCATTCAAGCCATCATCCTGCATTCATTCAGATGCTGCCATGTTTAACAAGAACACTCCCAAATTAGAGGAACATCCAGCTAGTAGAGGGGTGTGCTGGTGGGCAACCACCCTATTCTACATGTCTGTGTTGCACAGTGACAGGAACACAGTTGCTGGAACAGAGACACTGGTCCCTTCCTACTCCTCTAAGTGTTCTGGGGAGCCCACATCTTCCCTTAGGCCATTGGGCAAGGTCCAGCTGAGCTCATTAATCATTTTCGAGTCACCTTTCCTGCTCAGAGATCAAAGGCAGTGGGAGCCCATAATCCCTTTTTGAGCTGTGTTGCATAGGATTTGAAAGAAGAATGAATCCAAGAACAAAATAATGGTTTTAACTAACCCTGGGAGACCAGAATAAAAAGTCATACTTGGTGTACAGATACTAGGAATAGAGAAGTAGAGTGAGCTGGGTACAGAGTTAATCACAGCCACTCCTTTATGGGCCATAACCAAGAAGCATGGGAAACAAGATTGTTCAGCAGGAGGGTAGAACTGGACCCATAGACTAAAATGTTTAATTTATATCAAATGGGCTTAATTTATAAGGTACATGGCCTTCCATTTATGCAATGTACCTCAAATCTCTCCAATCTTGTTAAGCAAGTAATCTTGCTTCAGTAACATTGTATGAGCTTTTCTACCCCTTTCTTTTTAAAACTCTATTTTCTTTCTTTTATTTATTTGTTATTGTAAAGGTGATGTACAGAGGGCTTACAGTACTCTTTACAGGTAAAGAGTACTTTTCTTTTTGAACAATGTCACCTGTCACCCCTTACCTCACTCTCCCAGTTTTTCCCTCTGGTCCCCATGCACAAGTTGTATAGTTCATTTTCAACATAGGGTCTAGTAACATACTCAGATGTGGATTTTAATCAACTTGTTCTATGATTTAAAGTTTGGTTGCCATTTTCAATATCATACTACATATATTTATGTATATTTATGTGTATATATATGTGTGTGTTTGTGTGTGTGTATATATATGTATATATATATATAGGCTCTGGGTTGCTAATCACAAACTATACTTCTTTTGCCTGTTAGGGATTTGGGTTTTTTTAGCTGGAGAGGGACAGGATGGCTTCAAACTTGTGATTCTTCTGCCTCAACTTTCTGAGTGCTAGGACTGCAGGTTAACCATCAACTTTTGATAAATAAGGAAGTATCTAGAAAGCTCACATTCTATGGTGTTTTGGAGGGAATATCCCCCTTATGATTAGATTGTATCTTTGTGGTATTTCCTCTCATCAGTTCAGCCAAAGTTATAAGATACAACCAAGTTATGTTTTGTGATGTTATAAGGGTTTGTTGCAACAATTTAAAAGAGATATAGTTTTTGAAAATTATCACTTTAAAAACACAGCCTTGCTGGGAGCTGGGAGCTCATACCTATAACCCTGAGATGTGAAGATTGAGATTCAAAGCCAGCCAAGGTAGAAAAGTCCAAGAGACTCTTATCTCCAATTAACCTTCAAAGAGCTGGAGATATGGCTCAAGTGGTAGAGCATCAGCCATAAGTAAAAAAAGGCCTAAGTCTAAGCCCTGTAACCAGCACAAGTAAACAAACAAAAAAAATCCTAATCTTCTGAAAACATGTATAAAAAGTAGAGCCTCCAGTGTGAGAATAAATCCTCTTCTCTTCCCTATGGTAAATGATAGCATCTGCCATATTTAGCATGTTAACTGTAGATAACCCAATGGTGATTAGATAGTCCAGTGCCATGGTATGAATTAAAGACTGTTTTAGAAAACAAACATTAGTAAAAAACTACTGCTAACATTGAGGCAAAATATAGAACATAGAATCTCAGTAAATGTGATGATTTATAACCAACTAAAGAGAGATTGGAATTTATTAAGGGGTGACTATACATCACAAAAATCCTAGGTAGGAAGAAACAGATCTGTGTTTCTGGAAAATAGTTCTGGCACTGAAGGGGACATCAGGGAGTATTAAATACAGCAAGGAAAGTTTAATCTCCTCTTCCCTGGCACATTGCTCACACAGGGAGGATGTGCAGAAAATGGGTTAAACTAAACCACATTGTTTCTGCATGTGGTTTGGTGTGGCAGGCATATTCTATTATCAAAATATGTTAGTAAATATTGCTTAGCCAATCTGCCCTATTTAAAAGAATGGGTTTTCCCTCCTCTCCCAGCCCCCTGCCAAAAAAAAGAACACCAGTAATACAAAATGACTCCATTGTTACTATCACCAAGGGAAAGGTTTTCAATTTCCCAACATGAAACACTCGGAAGAAAAACTCATTCAGGGAACTTTTTAGTTTAGGGGAAAAAACACAGAGGAAAGATTGGGGAACCCTACCCCCAGCACTAACCCTAAGGATCACTTCCTGTAATCACAGGTCACAGACTCTTCTCCCATGTGGACACCCACAGGACAGCTACTTGCACAGAAAGCCTGTGGGTTCCAGGAAATTCTCATGGCTCTGTCCCCATGGCTGGGTGTTCCCTACAGACAAGACACTACACAAAAGCTCCACGTAACAATAGTGATTCTGCTTCTGCTTTCCAGAACTGGGTTGTCTGGGTGAAATGCTGACTTGTCTCACAGCTTCTCTGCCTGTCTCTAGCTTCCTGTTGATCCCTGTGAACTTTCATAACCCCAGCACTGGGTCTCAGTCGACTCCATCCCACAATGAGCTCCTCTCAAGGCAGAAAAGAGTGAAAACCCCACATTTTAAAAGGTGATGGAGATATTGGGAGCTGATTATTCCCACTATAGAACAACTCTCAGAACTCAGACTAAGAACATGGGTAAGCAGTTTTTAAAATCTTCCATTGTTTACACTTGTCCTCTGATTTTTTTTTTTGGTCCTAGTCTTGGGGCTTGAACCCAGGGTCTGGGCACTATCCCTAAGGTTTTTTTTTTTCCTCAAGGTTAGCACTATATCATTTGTGCCACCACTCCTTCTGGCTTTTTGATGATTAATTGGAGATAAGAGTCTCATAGACTTTCCTGCCTGAGCTGGCTTCAAACTACAATCCTCAGATCTCAGCCTTTTCAATAGCTAGGATTGCAGGCCTGAGCCACCAGTGCTTTTATAGATGAAAAGCTTAGGACAGAGGGACCCTCTTGTTCCCAATTCATACTTGGAGAAAGAAAAACTTTGAACAGGACTTTAATTTTTTTAAGTAATCAACATATGGTTTTGCTTTAAAGTACTTAATTTATGCACTTATCCCTGGGAAAACATTACCATATACAGTGGAGAACAATAGTTCATTTATGAAATGCAGTATGAACTTACATGGTATTGCTTTTCTAAGGTGTGATACACACTGTAGAATAATGAAAACTTACATCCAAACCAAAGATGGCACCTCTGAACAACTTGGATTTGAAGTATATATATATATATATATATATATATATATATATATATATATATATATCTTAAGGGAATTATCTTCCAGTTAGGCAATTAGAAAACATTGTATCATAGAGAGAGACAAGTATATTCTTAAACCTTGAGAGGTTTAAGTCAAGTCAATGACACTTCATTTGTGCTTGCTAGTTTTTGTGGCTGCCTTCTCGGTTGGCCTCTTCCTAATCTCCAAGTCCACGTTCTGTTTTTATAACTTGCCTAGGTGATTTTTCAGGAAGCAGCTGTGAGAGAAACTAGTCATATGCATGTGTGCGTGTGCATGCACATGAGTGTGTACGCACACACACTTACACACACAACTGGGACAAAATTTAGTATAGAATCTTAACAGAAAAGAAAATGCTTTTCTTTCTTTTTTAAAACCTGGATGCAGGAACCCTTTTTAGAGTCAGCTGTCAATATAGGCTTTTGTTATGTCTCGCTCCTGATTTTTTAATATATACTGCAAATGGCACTTCTGCACAATCATCCTGTGGAGGCCACTCTGGCTTGCTGCCATCTACCCTTGCTGTAATAAGAAATGTGGATCCATTGCTATTACAAATCCTGAAGCATAGCCAAGAAGGAATCTCAGAGGGCCCTCTCCCCAGACATGTGTGAGCAGAATCCGAATGAGACACAAATGAGAGCACGAAGCCTCCAGCACACTGGGGACAAAGTGGGGGCCGTGTCATTGGCCAAGAGAATGTTCTGGTTCTTAGGAAAGCAAATTAAATTAAAACATGCTATTCTCTACATGTGAAATTCTTTCAGATCTCTCTTCAAATAGAATGGCCCCTTTCTGTGGATTTCCTGAAAGTGGGCATTGAAATTTCATAAAGCAACTGTGTACATTCAGAGCTACACCGAGATGCATCTTCATGATGTTCAAAGTATCCATGGTCCCCATCCCAATGATCAGACAGCAGAGGAAATAATGAGCAGATAGCCTGCTCATTTATACCAAAACATTCAGGTGCTGGGCACCAGTGGTTCATGCTCAAGAAGCTGAGATCTGAGGATCATGGTTCAAAGTCATCCCAGGCAGGAAAGTTCAGTGAGACTCTTATCTCCAAACAATCACCAGAAAACCGCAAGTGGCACAGTGGTTCAAGAGCTAGAGCACTTGCCTTGAGCTGAAAAGCTGATGGATAGTGCCCAGGCCCAGAGTTCAAGCCCCAGGACTGACAAAATAAATAAATAAATAAATAAAATGTTCAGGACCTGAAATATGTCCTATCTCACAGATATCTGTGGTCCAGAGAAAATTCCTTTCCAGAGGCCCATGGAACCCAAACAGCTCTAACTTAAAGGAAAACACACACAAAAAAAAATGGTGGTATTTTTGGTACCAGTGCTTTTGAAACCACTCCACCCTACCCAGGAAGCCATCTATTAATGCATAGGTGGATCTAAATATATCTGTCTGATGATGAGGTGACAAGGATAAAAGGGAATGTCATACCTAGCCAACCTTGAAGGGTAAGTCATGGTTTCTGCTATTTTTAATTCCTCCTCCCCTTCCTCCTAACACTCACACTGGTTCCTGCAACCTTGTCTCATGCCACTGCCCCATGTCACCAACACAGTTGGGAAGACTCAGAAAAACATGTTTTATACATTTTGTGGCCAAAGATAAAGCCAGTGCCCAGATCACTGTGATATGAAACTAAAGGCAAAAAGCAATGCCACTGAATATTATGGGAGGAATGGGCTTACTGGAGTGAAAAGATGAGGCTGCACAAGAGCTTGAAAAAAAAAATCTACAGGAATCACTAATGCTTTTAGGAGATGCTTGGTTTTTATACTTTCTGTTTGATAGGAAGAAAAGAAGAAAGTCCATTTGGTTAGGTCAGAGTCAGAGAACTTGCCAGACATTTGCTGACCAATTGCACGTTAATGTCTGTCGTCCTTACAACAAGTACATTGTTCCCTCTTATGGCCTTCTCCACATTCAGCAAGACTTTCACAGGAATTCTTCTGCAGCCTAAGACCAAGGGCAGAAAGGAGGAGAGGTTTACTAGGGGTAAGCCAGGTACCTGGCCTGAAAAGAACTCAAAATCAATAATAAAGCCAGGAGCCAGTTACAGAAGGCTGAAACCTGAGTATCATAGTTCAAAGCCAGCTGGGGCAGGAAAGTCCATGAGACTCCCATCTCCAATTAACCAACAAAAGGTAGGAAGTGGAACTGTGATTCAAGTGGTAAAACACCAGCTTTGAGAGAGAAAAAAATCTCAGGGACAGTGCTCAGGCCCTGAGTCTAACCCCCAGGCTCAGCCATAAGAAAAACAGACAAAAAATAATAAAAATACCTACTGAAAAACAGTCTGCTTTTTATTCTTACCACAGCAAGCAATTCCAAATAATGTCAGTGTTAACTTGCTCTCCCCACCAAAATCCATAAACAAATAAATAAAATCTTTCACTGGTCTAAGTTCCAAGCAATCACTGAAGTTGCAGTTGAGTTTTTAACAGTATAAATGTACACTTCAATTTAGCAGCTTTGCCTTGGGTAAACAATGCATACTATAGGGAAGTTGATTTAGAGAATGAACTCCCTGCATTTATTTTGAGAGCCACTGCATATAATAGAGCTTGCTTTGGGCACAAGTAATATCTTACTCTCCCTGGTACAGTACTAGATATTCTAGTCAGTTCAAACTACACAATGATAGCATAGTGATTGTAGACAATCAGAATTTGAGTAACTTCAATTCTGTCATTCTTTGTGACTGCTTGGAGTTGTTAGTTGTATCTAAATTTTCTAGAATTTATTGTGAAGTGGGTGTTTATGCATTGATACCAAACATAGCCTTATGTTGAAGACATTTCTTCCTATTTAATCTATGCCTTTATTTTTAAAATTAAAATTGATTTTTAAAAGTGTTTTACAATCGGGGCTGGAAAGTGGCTCAGTGGTAGAGCGCTTGCCTTGCATGCATGAGGCCCTGGGTTCGATTCCTCTGCACCACATAAGCAAAAAGAAAAAAGCCGGAAGTGGCACTGTGGCTCAAGTGGTAGAGCACTAGCCTTGAGCTGAAGAGCTGAGGGACAGCGCCCAGGCCCAGAGTTCAGGCCCCACGACCGGACCCAAAAAAAAAAAGTGTTTTACAATCAAGGTAGGCCAACACTTTACTAGTATTGGTGATATATGGGTATGTTTTTATCCTTTTCTTCAAAAAATATGTTAATGAAAATATTTCTGTAACTGTTTTCCTTTGAGGGAATAGTATTTCTTCTATGTTTATTAGTATGATATAAGAATTAATAAAGATATTCTGAATCATCATGTTTCATCTTATGATTATTATTAAAAGTAATTTTGTCACATAGAAAACCTTTACTCGGTGTGTCAAATATTTGCCCCATTACCAATTTTGTTCTGTGGCTCCATGACTCTCCCATACATGCTCATCCTTCTCCTATCCCTGACCCCATCATGGCAAATAGAACACATTTGAGAGAAAGAGAGAGGAAGATCTGAAACATTTAAAATAATTCACCCTTCTCCCATCTCCTATTTCCCTTCCACTTTTCCTTATAGAGAAAGAAGAGAGTTAGGATATGAAATTAGAAGAGTTAAAACTCAGTCTTCCACTCTGAACAGAGACCTGACCTTTCAGGACCTATACCTATCTAACCAGGAAAACTGAGCCCAGCCCAAGCCAGAGAGGAAGGAAGGAAAATTCAGAAAGCACAAAGCTATTTTAACTCTCTGACTCCCATGAAGCCATCTCTAGCCACAGTTCTCAGTAGATTTCCTGCCTAGAGGAACATTTGAGAGCACACTGTTCTAAAATGCAAATTTAATCGGTATGCCTCCCACCCCCTAACACCCAGGCTGTAGTTCCTATCACCCAAAGAAAAGGGAGTTCATCCAGGCCTCATTCCTCCCCTCCCCTCCGAGACTTCTAGCTATGGTCAGCCCAATGCTCTTAAACACCAAACAATCTACTCAAAACAAGACAGAAAATATTTCCCACCCAAATTTGGCAAAGGATTATCATCACTTCATGTTTCTAAAGGATCTTATGTCATCTAACAATGATTCATTATGTCATTAAGTGTCACATTTTCTTCACATTGGTGATGGGGGAAAGTTGTGATATTTATTTTTCATCTCTTACTTAGCTGAGTATAATGAATTCCACGCATGGCCTATTTCTGAAATCCCACCAATCAAAGGAAATTGTAAAGTTCACCATAGTAACAGCTCTGTGTCAGTGGCCCGCATGAGAACCACGCAGCATAGGAAGCATTGGCCAATCACCAGGCAGAGGAATGCCACAATCTCATAACAACCAAGAGATCTGCATGGCAACATCAGTTGCTATATAAAAGGAAAATTAGAAACAATATTCTGTGAGGCAGAAATGAAGGTATTAACTGTTAAGTCATTGTTGAGTCATGGTTGTGAGAACCTATCCTAAAATACCCACCTAAACATAGCACAGATAAGTACCTGCCAGATCCAAGAGTCCTGTGCTAGGAACATGGTCCTACCACCAACTGGGCCCACCTGTGGAGCAAAAGAGACCGTCCACTCCTTCTGAGTAGGAAGGAACAAGGCTTTTGAATATGAGTAACAGGAAAGTGTTTGCAGAGCAAATTGCACAGAAATCATCATATTTGATCCTGTGAGGGAGGCCGAGCAACTATTATTGTGACTAAATTCTCCATCTACTCCTCTCCAACTCTCCTGCAGCCTTCACATCTTAGTTAATGGCAACACAATTCTTCCATTGTCCCGGATGAGAAGCTTGGCTATGATTCTTTCTTTCACATTCCTATGCAATCCACCAGCAAATACTATTCTTTGTACTTTCCAGATGTGTTCAGAATCCAACCACTGCTCATTACCGCTGAAGCAACTTCCTGGTGCAATTCGCCATCATTTCTAACCTGAAGACAACAGCCTTTGTTTTTCACTGCTCCTCCTTTTCTTGCCTCTCCCACCCCCTGCATTATTCTCAATGCATCAGTCAGAGTGACTCTCCCAAAGCACAAGCCTTTGGCTCACAATCCATCCTATCTCAATAAAAAAAATCCAACACCTCAACATGGTTACAAGACTTCACCCAACATAGCTCCCTTCTTGTTTCTTCTTAGACCTCATCTACTGCTATTGTGTTTGCTCACTCTCCCTTCTCCTCTGGAACATTCTTCATTTTTGTTCAATTATCACCTTCTCAGTGAACCATTGTCTGACTTTCTATGCCCTCAACTCCTCACCCTCTTCCCTGCCCACTTTCTAGTGGCCATCTAGAGCAAATCCTGGCACATAGTAAGTACTCATTAAGTATCTCATGATGAATGAAAGAAGCAGTGCTTTACAAAGAAGTCAGCCTTAAGAAGGTCACTGATTTGCTTAGAACTCGCAGCCACAATGGAGTAGAGCCTGGACTTAAATGCAGATCAACACAGGATTCTCCATACTGTGCTTTGCCCACTCTACCACAGTCTGTTTTCCTTTTCCAGATCTATCATCTCTTCCAGAAAGTGCTGTGACCATACTGCTTCCCTGGGATGGCAAGCTGGGCCACTGCACTGATGAGGCTGCTGTGGGCTTAACTATCAAAGGATGGAGACTGGGGATGTGATGACCCCTTGGGAGTGGACACCTTTCCAGGGAAGTCAGGAAGGTTGGCTGAAGTCATCTCAATGTGACCTCTCCACCCTTCCAGGTCACTTTTCTTGAGTGGAAGAACAAGCCTTTTGACTATTTGGCATTCCCATCCTTTGTTTACTAGTCTTGGCTCAAAAACAAGGCTTTCAATGGAATTTTTAATTTTCATAATGTTTCCTCGTGGTTCTTGCTAATTCATTCGCAGGGAGCCTCAGAGTTATGTGAAGTGTTCACTGCATGACTCGTTGACTAGTTGGAAAGAAATAGAACATTTCAGCCACCAAGCACGGCTTTAGTCTGCACAGTGAATAGATGAGTTTTTGTTGTTTTACTAGAAACTACCCAGGAACAAGATTATGTGAAAGAGCATTTTTTTAGCTAAAATATACTGAAAACTATTAGTAACATGACTGTATCCTTTATCCTGATTTTAGCAATGGAGAGTAAGGAGTAGGGAGTGAGAGACAGAGACAGAACAGGAAGAGGACTAAAACAATGGCTGTGTGGGAAATGCTGGTACACACACACACACACACACACACACACACACACACACATACACACACACACACACACACACACACACACACTGACTTACCAAACCATAAAGATTCACCCACACTTTTGCTCGGTCTTGGTGGAAGACAGAAAACTCTTTTCTTTTTCTTCTTCTTCCCAGTACAGGGCTTGAACGCAGGGCCTGGGCATTGACCCTGAGCTTTTTCTGCTCAAGGCTAGTGTTCTACCACTTGGAGGCACAGCACCACTTCTGGTTTTCTGATGGTTAATTGGAGATATGAGTCTGACAGTCTTTCCTCCCCGGGCTGGCTTCAAATTATCATCATCACATCTCAGCCTCCTGAGTAGTTGGGATTACAGGCGTGAACCACCAATGCCCAGCTAGAAAATTCTTCTATCAAGAAAGCAGACCCACCAGCATCTGTTATTATTAGATTTCTTGATAATGGCCATTCTAACTGGTGTGAGGTGGAATCTCTATGTTGTTTTGATTTGCATTTCTTTTATGGACAGAGATGTTGAGCAAACAGAAAGGGGATCCAAATAGGAAAAGAAGAAGTAAAATTCTCCTTCTTTGCAGAGGACATGATCCTGTATTTAAAGGACACCATAGGAAAGGGCACTGTGGCTCAAGTGGTAAAGCGCTCGCCTTGAGCTGAAGAGTGCAGGGACAGCGCTCATGCCCAGAGTTCAAGCCCCACAACTGACCAAAAAAAAAAAAAAAAACCAAACCACCATAGACTCCTCTCCCAAGTTACTTGAGCTGATCCAAAACTTTGGCAAAGTAGCAGGGTATAAAATTAACCCACAAGTATCAGTAGCTTTTCTGTATGCTCACAATAAGAAAAGCAAGGCTGAAATCAGAAAAGCAACTCCTTTTGTAAGGCCCTAAAAAAAAAAAAAACACCTAGGAATTAACCAAAGAGGTAAAGGACCTCTATAATGAAAACTTTAATAACCTAAAAAAAAAAAAAAGAAAGAAATGAAAGCAGATTTAAGGATATAGGAAAACATCCCATGCTCATGGATAGGGAGAATGAACTTTACAACCTGGGGACCAAGACTGGGGGGGGAGGGGAGAGGGAGGGAATTGGGAGAAAAAGGAGGGAGGGGGTAACAATGTTTGACAAAAAATCTACTCATTACTTTACGTATATAACTGTAACCGATCTGTATATCAACTTTACAACAAAATAAAATTACATTAAAAATAAGTAAAATAAATGAAGAAATGTTAGAGGGCCATCAGGTAGGGTGAAAAGTAAAAGGAGATGGTGATAAATGATAAATCCAATTAAAGAATATTATATATCATCTATTCTCAATGTATAGAGAACATTATACAGTATTTATACAGTACATCATGTAAACAAAATATATACACAGAATATATACCATACAGCAAAAGGTACTGGATACAGTGTGTCTATCAATGGCCTGATCAAATTAAAGCCACAGAGCACATAAAAATCTCCAGACATATATCTTGTTCAAGACCATCAACAAATATATTCTCCTCAATATACACAAACTTCACTTCAGATAAAAGCTTAGTTGGATGGCATCAAGTCTTGCATATATTCAGTTTACTCCTTATAAACCTCATTTTCTTCCTTTTGTCCCCATGTGTGGAAAAAGACAGCTGATGTCCAGTGTTCAAGGCAGTTTTCACAAAGGTCAACTAGCATTCAAATTTGTGCTAGTAAAATGCATTCCTTCTCTTTCAAAACTTAAATGAGAAAGGACAGCTTTGTGAAATGGAGAAGCAAGAACAATATTGCTTAAATAAATTGAAATTTGCACTTTGATTACCCTGCAGTTTCTGCCATACTTTACTGGAAATGTTCCTTGTGGTGCAGATTTTCTCCAGAGTAACATCATCAGATGAAGCCATCTTCACTACAGTTATTTCCATCCATATTTGCAAAGGACATAGCTAAAACATTCAGTAAGGAATATTTGAGGCATTTACAACTATTTAAAACTGTAACGTCACAGAAAGCTCTGTTAAAAGACAAATGATATATATCTTTATGCATGCTTCCGACCCCAAAGAAGGTATATCACATTCACATTAGGAAGTAAAAAATGTCCTTCACAAACAATGAGACTCTGATAACCGCAAATATCCCATACCATCGAACCACAGAAAGCAATGTGTTCCAGTTGTCTTCCTTAAAACAATACTTTTTAAAGATGCCACATGAAGGGAAGAGGCATATTTTGGTCCATGTCACCAAGTTTAAATATTTTTAGAACTTAGTAACATTGACAGAATGTTACTTCCATGCACTGAGATTTTAAATTTTTTCCTGCCTGGTTTCCCTTTTGGCAAAGCTAGTTGTTCTTCTTAGAATTTAGAGTTGTTCTGGGTTTTTTTTTTTTTTTTTTTCAGATTAATTTGAATGAAAGTTAAAAAAAACATACAAAAGTATTAATTTTAATTAAAAGTAAAAATCAAATATAGTTAACTGAAAAGCTATTTTTGATATCTGAATAAAATTAAAAATATCATGCTGAGCACGGGCTTCCCTGACCACTTGTGATTTACTAGGGGTGACTTCACACAGGGGCAGACAGTGGCCTCCATTGCTGAGTTGAAGGGTAGTTTTTTTGTCTCCTGGGAAATAAGAGCTTCCACCATCTGCTCACTGAGGCACTGATTTTATTTTAAACGCGGGAAAGTATGTGTTTAACTCAGTTTAACTCAGTAGTTGGTGAGTGGAAGGTGCTGACTCTTTCATTCATTCACTGTCCATGCATTCAATCATTTACTCATCATAACAACTAAGAGAAACAGGCACTGAAGATGAGATTAAATTGTTTACTTAAAAGAAGCACAGCAAGACTTTACTTTCTCTCTAACCACTGTTTTTAGATTTGCTTTGTAAATTCTCCCTTCCATATCTTGTAATGTCTTTCAATTTGCTTCCATCATTTTTCAAGTGTTATCAGTTGCTTTAAAAAAAAAAGCAAATTTAATTGAGCTTATAGTTTCAGTTTACTCTTTTAGAGTTGACGTAGGACAAAGTGACCCTTGGTCTTAGTGACTAGATTTTCCCTCCTTCTCTTTCTCATTTGTGTCTTATAATTTAAAGTTGGCTGAAACAGAAAGGGTAATCAGTCCTCTTACAGTGCTACAACAAAGCCCTCTATCACTAGTGAATTAATACTTTCAATCCTAAAGGGAGAATGTTGGACTCTACCTGAGGTCCAGTGGAGGTTCTGTTGCCAACCTATCCCATGGACATCAGCCACTCTTGTGGCTCTGGATTAGTCTGAGTACACACTCAGAATCTCAATGCTGGGGGGAGTCTCCTAACATTACATTTGAATATCTCCAAACTCCCAGGGACACATACCAGATCTCTGAAGCCTGAGTTTAATGATAACTATTTGGGGGTGCTCAATGTCTTATTCTTTTATTCTTGGGTAAATGGTTTTTTCTCTGAGTAATTATGTATTTTTTTTTTAAAAAATAGCACTTGCTTTGACAGTACATATGTTAAAATTGGAATGGTACAGAGAACATTAGCATGACCCCTGCACAAGAATCCAATGGATATCCTACAAAATTAAGAATAAGGAAAGAGGTATGATGGGAAGGAATGGGTGAGAATGGTGAAAGGGCTGACATCCGTCAAGAATATTGTATTCATAGGCAGGCACCGGTGGCTCACGCCTGTAATCCTAGTTATTCAGGAGGCTGAGTTCTGAGGATCATGGTTCTAAGCCAGCCTGGGCAGGAAAAGTTCGTGAGACTCTCATCTCCAATAAAACCACTCAGAAAACTGGAAGTAATGCTGTGGCTCAAGTGGTAGAGTGCTAGCCTTGAGCTGAAGAGCTGAAGGATAGCACCCAGGCCCAGAGTTCAAGCCTCATGACTGAAAAAAAAAAAAAAGAATATTGTATTCATAAACTGCTTTATTAAATGGCAACTCCTTTGTACAACTACTTAAAGATAATTCTAGAAATTCAAATGTGAAATGAGGTCAATATTATATGCCTACATAAGCAACAGGTATACATATCCATCTCAACTAATGAGCAAATCCCACCTACTTCCCCCAGATAGATGTGGGAATGCAAAATCTACCATCACAGCAAGAACTGTGTGGATGTGAGACACTCTTGGGACTAAGTTTACCCAGATTTTTGTGTGCCTTCATTTTCTCATAGCACACAAGACATTAATCAAATTGACCCTTTATGATAATGCTGTCAGGAGCTGTCAGAAACATGCAGTTTCACTGTTCTCATATTTCCCGTTTCCTTAATTGAAGTTTGTAATAAATAGCAGCAAGTGGTTCCAATTCTCTAACTTGGGAACTTGTTCCTAAGGGTGACTTGCTCAAATTGACTAAGAAAAGCAAAGTCACATTGCTCTCACAATGGATGATTTCCTTTTCACTGGCATTAAAAACGTAAGAATCTCATTTAGAGTTTCCTATCAAAAACCAGAAATGATGACTGTCGTGGAAAACTTTATTTCTGGGATTTGGGTAAATGAGTTATTTCAGTCACTAAATAAAGCTGTTTGTCAGAGAGAGAGAGAGAAAGAGAGAGAGAGAGAGAGAGAATTACATTAAGACGGCTTCACTTAATACTTTAAGTATTGAGGGAACAATAGGATAGTTAAGTTAAAAGCATGTTTTATACCATTGCAATAGTAAAAGTCCCATGGCTCTGAATAGAAAGGGTTTCAAGTAAGTCACCTGCACGTTTAGCCTCAGGAATCGTATGTTCCTCTTATGCCTATTTAAATAAATTTAACACCTCTTTAGTTACATATTGAAATAATAACAACACATTTCCAAGTTTGGTGTAATTTAAGAATATTAGAACAAGACACTATGTTGAAAACAAACTTTACAACTTCCAAGGGAGGGAGTAGTTGGGAATGGGGGAGGGAAGGATGATAGGGGCAAAACAAAGGAGGGGGTAACAATGCTCAATAGGAAATATGCTCATTACCTTACTCATGTAACTGTAACCCCTCTGTACAGTATCTTTACAATAAAAATATATATAGAAAAAGAATATTAGAGTAGCACATAATCTATCCTTAGAGCTCATACATAACATATTTGACACATGTGACATACATGACACGTGTAGTATACAACATGCGTTATACATGTGCTGCATCACATGCACATCACATGCGACATGTAGACTTGTGACATGCATAACATGTGTGGTATATGGCATACGTGTCATGCATGCTGCACATGTCACCCATGCCACGTGTGTCATACAGGACATGTGTGACTTGCATGACACTTGCTACATGTATGGTGTGTGACTGCATGGCATGCATGGCACATATGACATGTGTGACACACATGACATGGATGGCATGTGTGGCAAGGAGACAGGTATAAGATATATGTGGTACATATTACATATGTGACACATGTGACATGGGTGACATGGGTGACATGGGTGACACGTGACATGCGTAACATGTGCCGCATGTATGGCACATATGCTATATATGACATGTGCCATGTCACAACTGTGACGTGTGGCTGTGACACATGCAGCATATTGACATATATGACATGTGTGACATGTGAGTCATATGCTATATGGCATGTGGCATTTGTGACATGTGACATACATGGCACATGTGGCTTGTGTCAGACATATGACACCTGTGGAAATTGTGACGTGTGTGCCATATGTGGCATGTGTGACATAATGTGACATCCATGACACAATGTGACATGTGCAACAAGGATGACATATATGGCATATGTGACACAATGACATGTGGTACGGATGGCATTTACAACACATATGGGACACAGGTGGCATTTACAACACATATGGCATGTGTGACATCTGTGACAGGTGTTACACATGTGCCAGATGTGACCTATATGACATGTGTGACACACATCCATTTCTTCATAGGTTCATACGTATTTTCTCCAACACTATTTTTGAATAATAAAATCTTTCCTATTCTGAATTCTGTCCTGATCTATTGAGTAGGTCTATTTTTGTGACAGTATAATTTTCTTTTTATTATTTTAACTTCATAATGTTTTATAATCTGGAACTAAGAAACACACCTTTATTAGTTCTTAATCAAGTTATTGTTGTATTTGCAGTCCTATATGATTCCATATTTAAATATATACATATATATACACATACAAACACAAACATATGAGTACACATACATATGTACATACATTAGTACTTAGGTGAATCTGGTTATTTAGTGTTTCCTTGGTAAAAGTGAATCCTTAGAAGTATCATGTCAAAAGCACTTGCCTTGCATGCATGAGGCACTGGGTTCAATTCCTCAGCACCACATAAGCAAAAACAAAGAAGCCGGAAGTGGCGCTGTGGCTCAAGGGGTAGAGCCTTGAGCTGAAGAGCTGAGGGACAGCGCCCAGGCCCAGAGTTCAGGCCCCATGCCTGGACCCCCCCCCCCAAAAAAAAGAACCTATACAAATGATATAATAACATTATTTCTGATGAAACATAGAATTCCATTGTGTATAAATAAAACATCTTCTTGATCCATTTGTCCTTTGAAGGTCATCTGGGTTGATTCTATATTTTAGCTATGATACACAATACTGCAATGAACATAGTTGTGCTGATAGCTTTAGTGTGGCCTTGTTTGTGGTCTATTGGATAAATGCCCAGGAGTGGAATTGCTGGGTCATACAGAAGCTCTGTGTTTATTATTTTGAGGAAATGGGAAGACTTGGAAAAAATTATATTAAATAAAGTAAGCCAGACCCAAAGGAACATGGGTTGCATAGTTTCCCTTATTTGTTGTAACTAGAATGTGTCTATAAATCTACAAGTAAACACACTGAATGGTAAAAGACTTAAAAATGCACTTGGACATGCTGGTGGAGATGTGGCCAAAAGAGAATGCTACTACACTGTTGGTCGAGTGCAAACCTATCCAGCCACTCTGAAAAGCAGCATGGAAGTTCCTCAAGAGATTAAACACAGAGCTCTCCTATGATC
This sequence comes from Dipodomys spectabilis, assembly GCF_019054845.1. Classification (NCBI taxonomy): domain Eukaryota; kingdom Metazoa; phylum Chordata; class Mammalia; order Rodentia; family Heteromyidae; genus Dipodomys; species Dipodomys spectabilis. Next base: position 3,109,380 of record NW_024870818.1, read on the forward strand.
CAGCAATCCCACTACTGGGCATTTACCCAAATGACCACAATAAGGCCATACTAAAGCTACCAGCACAACCATGTTCATTGCAGCATTATTTACCAAAGCTAAGATATGGAACCAACTCAGATGCCCCTCCATAGATGAATGGATCAAGATGTAGTATCTAAACACAATGGAATTCTATGCTTCCACCAGAAAGAATGACATTGCCCCATTTGCAAGGAAATGGAAAGACTTGGAAAAAAGTTTATTAAGTGAAGTAAGCCAAACTCAAAGAAACATAGATTGCCTGGTTTCCCTCATTTGTAACCATTAGCATATGTCTCAGATAATTCTAGCAGAGGACCACAATAGCTTAAAAGCTGTGTACATGTGATCATGTAAGATGATATTAAATGAAATGAATTACAAGAAGTTTTTCTTTATTTCTGTGGTTTTTGATGTACTATGTTAAGTTGCTTCTTTTTCTTTAGTTTCTTTCCCTTATGTTTGTCTCCTGATATCACTGTATTTGATTTTGGTACCCTTGGTATTGCAAATACATTTATCTAAAATCAGGGAAGGGAAGGGGAGCAACAAACTGGTGAGACAAAGGACAAAGGGTGAACCAATACAACAGCGATACTCACAAGACACTGTGTTGGAAATGAACTGTACAACTATGCAACTGTAACCCCTCTGTACATCACCTTGACAACAAAATTAATTTAAAAAGAAAAGAAAATAAAGCAGACCCATGGAGGACCAAAGTTAAAGGTTAATAATGACAGCTGTGTCTTCTTGAGCGTTTGCCATGTGGTGAGCATTTTGACTAGTGCTTTCACACAGTTTTACATTTAATCCTCATTAAGCCTGGATGAAGAAATTACCTCTTCACCTGACAGAATTTGCACTGGGAAATTGTTTGACCTACCCAAGGTTATACAGCTAGAAAGGAAGTGACAGGGCTGGTCCATTTGCTTCCAATATGCTCATTCTTTACTGTTAAACTGCACCTCCTGTCTTCAGTAGGAGCAATTTGCACGCTAGAAAGGACTAGAGAAGAAACATAAAAGGAAGTGCCATAGGAACTACTAACCAAACAAAACAAAGACCCTAGTGGGGGGCTGGGAAGGTGGCTCAGTGGTAGAGCGCTTGCCTTGCATGCTCGAGGCCCTGGGTTCGATTCCTCAGCACCACATAAGCAAAAAGAAAAAAGCCGGAAGTGGCGCTGTGGCTCAAGTGGTAGAGCGCTAGCCTTGAGCTGAAGAGCTGAGGGACAGCGCCCAGGCCCAGAGTTCAGGCCCCACTACCAGACCCAAAAAAAAAAAAAAAAAAGACCCTAGTGGAAGCACTGATCTATTCCAAGTATACACAGCCACAAATGAGAACAAGGCCTGCACGAGTGGGCCTCAATCCTGCTCTCTGAGTTAGAAGGCACATCATCAAACTCCTCTTTCCAGGATACACAATTAGCTCCATGCTGACAGAAGAGGAAATGCTATGTGCTGCTCACAGGGTTCACACTGCCCAAAGCTGTAGAACTCATTATTGTTCTATAATCTCTTCCTTGCTTATTTACAAATAAGGTGTTTATGATGGAGCAGGCTTGTGTGATTCCTCAGTTGTTGCCATTCCTTCTATATTTTCAACCAGAAGCAAATATAAATCTAAACAGGGGATAGGAGGTGAGATGAAAGAATTTTTATGAATTCCTAAATAATTTTTTAATGACAGAAGAAAAAAAAAGTATCCTAACTTGATGGATGAATGGGAAGCCAGAATACCATAGAGTGTGGCCTTTTGCACAGTCAGGGGCATTCTCTCTTCAGGGTAAACCCTTTAGTTGTTTAGCCCACAAAGCAGGTGTTGTATACGGTGTCCCCCAACATGAGAACCATCTTTCAGCTCACCTCTGTATCACTCAAGTAGCAACAGCTTTTATCTAATAGTTTCACACTGAAGCTTCCTTGTCTACCCCATCGCTGAGTTTCCTAAATAGTTTTAGAGGTATGAATTTCTCAGGAGAATACTGAAGTGCAATCCATCCCATATTCAAAAAGGAGATGTCCCAGTCTTTCAAAGTTTTGAGAAAAATATGCTACCTTTAAGACTGAATATCAATTTGTTCTCAACATACAGCACTTAAGGGCCAACCCTGTTGTTCTAATAGTGTCAGACTTCAAATTTAGCTTTTAATGTTTCCCTTTTGGTCATAATGTTCTGCCTCATCTTAACAAAAGTATGATTATGGACAGCATCATTTCTGTCTTGAAATCCACAAGATATCTTGAGTCTATAAACAAAATCATGTGTTTCAGGCTATAACTTCTGTATAAATGTATGTGCCCATCCTAGGGTGGATAGAAATAGTCTTTCAACAGATAAAATACCAATTTTAAATCTTGTAAGGCAGAACTTATGTTAACCCCTCCCTTTCCTTTAAGTGTCTGCATAAATTATCTGGTAGAGTCATGAGCGTAAATTAGCATCCATGTAATAGAATAGAAAGACTGGGATTTCCATGGTACTGATACAGGTTTATTATTAGGGACTTGGGCACGCTTTTGACACAGCTGTACTTGTTATCCAACTATTGTAAAAACGTACAGCCAGGGGCTGGGAAGGTGGCCCAGTGGTAGAGTGCTTGCCTCGCATGCATGAGGCCCTGGGTTCGACTCCTTAGCACCACATAAACAGAAAAGGCTGGAAGTGGTACTGTGGCTCAAGTGGTAGAGCACTAGCCTTGAGCTCAAGAGCTCAGGGACAACACCAAGGCCTAGAGTTCAAACCCCACAAACAACAAAAAATAAAATAACAATAATATTTTTTAAAAAGAAAGCATACAGCCAAGTTAGAAGCTGGAAATGAAGGGTTGGGGAAGGGAACATAGTAATTTCCAGCCCAGCTTAGGTTTTGGCTATCAAGTTTTTGCGGGGGGCCTCCGTGAATCTGAAAGGAAATGATGGCAAGGACAACTCTGAGGGAAAGGACTATTAACAAGGCTTGGGAAGGGGCAAGTGTTCTGATTCCTGGAGTGTGCCTGGTGCCCTGGCTGACCACAGTGTGGTGATACAGGATCATGATGTCCAGCCCCAGAGCCAACTCTAGGACAGGTCTTCCCAGTCCCCACCCCCCCCCCCCCCCGCAAAAAAACAGACCAGCAGGAAATTGAAAATAATCTATTCATTCTGGATGTTCCTGAAAGAAAGGCTGGAAAGCAAGCTCACCCTCAGTCAGAGCAGCAGGACAAGTCTGCAGACAACACAGCCAGGGTGGCTCCACTCAGAACTGCAAGAATTCCTCCAAGGAGGCCTCCTGGGAGGAAGTACAAGACATAGTGACTATCCTCCGAGCCAGGCAAGAGGGGCCATGCTCTAGAAGAGCCCATTCCCCACATGAACACAGAGAAACCATTTTAAGCACACATGACCAGCTTTGATGCTCTGGATCTGGACTTCACCTCTGGCCTACAGAGACCTAAGTCATAGTTAGCAATTCTCTTCACTTACTGCTTTCGGACCCCACGGACACATTCCCACCTCTCTTGCCTGGCATCCAAATGCCATCAAAGAGTATGAGTTTTGCTGCTGCAGACATTGGAGACAGACACTACACTGCTTCAGAGGGTGGGCAGGATTTAAGCAGCCAAAGACTTAAATAACAGAAGAACTTACCTACCTAACTTACCCAATATTTCCTCTTAAGGAGCATGAGTGGGAGAAATGAATGATAAAAAAAAAAAGACAGACCAGTTTCTTCAGAAATCAATTTCTTCCTTTTTTAATATTCCAACTTGTGATTCAAAAATATATTTGATGTCATAACTACTGTAATCCAGAACATTTATGTAACTCCATAGATAATTGTCTTAAACCCCAAAAATGTTAGAGTGACCTATGAGTTACTCGAACCCTGTCTGAGGCAGGCCCTGGGTAGAGGTATGTGGCTGTGATTTGGCTACTTGGGGATCCATTACCTTTGCATCTATTATGCAATGTTCACTTGGAGTTTCTCTCCCAGAAGGTGTGGCCCAAAAAAGCCAGGGTTACCAAACAATGAAACCAAAGTCATCATGTCTGGCAAGGTTTCTTTAATATTGACATGGGACTAATTGACCAATTAGGCTCATCCAACAGATTTACTCAGGAAGCACATTTAACAACTTCCTCAAGCACTCTGAATCAATAGGTATATCCTGCTCATATCTCCTCTACAGACCTTCACTTTCTTCCCTTCTTGGGAGAATTTCCAAATTCTCTTCCCATCTGGTTCTCCATCCTCACAAAGGAGGAATAACTGATCCGATTGATCAGAACTCAACACTGATAAAGCCAGGGATGGCAAGTTTCAGGTTTCATAAAAAGAGGAACTGGCTCCACTTTATCTAGACCAAATTCTTCTTGCCCATCCTTGTGCTGCATATCCCCATCTAATAGGAAAACTAGGAAAAGCTTCTCACAAGGAAAGGCCAGTCTACTCCCCACCAAGTCAGCTCTGAATAGGCAAATGAGATGGTCAGGATCATGGCTGGAATCAGAGTCACAGGCCCACAGGTACACAGGACTCTGTAAGTCCCAAGAAAGAGATGGAAGATCATAGATCCAGGTCATACTCCCCAGGACAACTTGTCAGCGTCTCTAGATGAAGTCAGTTATGGGGCTTTATCTAAAACCCACTAATTCAGAGAGCCTGTAGGTCAGTTCTGTCATGTCTCAGTCTAGGGGAGTGGCTTAGGACACCAGATAGCATCATACCATACAATCAGCCAAGGGAAGAGGCCTAACAACACTTCTGCCATCTTCAACATGGGCCTCCATGGGGTTTGTCCAAGAAGGGGAGAGATAGCAGTCCAGGTCCAGAGATTCCTCTTAAGCAAATAAGGTGGGAGTTCAGTGTGTCACTTTCTCCTGAATCCATTTCTGATGCTGAATTGCAGAGCCTCTTCTACTCCAAAGCAGCCTAAGAAATGAGAGCACTGATTTTGGCAGAGAGCCACCACTAGAGTTATAGAGTCTTGTAAAGAATCTGTAGGATACAGCTTTACTCCAAGGCAGACATTCTACAGGAACATGCTAAAATGTGTGTGTTTATAATCTGGGCGGCTGATTGGCATTAATTACTCATAAAAATGTTCCAGCCCAAATCATCTGTTCCACAAAAATTGGTGCAGCAGAACACTCAATTATACACTTATAAGATTATTTGAGCAGACTCAAAGATACACTATGAGATATGAATAGTTCTTCTTATGGGGTCCATGTAGCCTATTTAAAGTAGAAGAAGAACAACCAGCCATTTGTAAGGTTTCTTTCAAAATCATCTCATAGTAAGTAAATTCCTTCTGAAATCCTGAACTATAACATTTTATACCTTCAAGTGAAAGTAGTTTTTTCTTACAAGAACTATGTACACAAATAGAAGCAGGAAAATCAAGAGTTTGAGATCAGCCTGACCTACATAATTAAGACTTAGTCTCAAGCAAAATAAAACAAACCAAACAACCAAACATAAAATAAACTATCTGTTCCTGTAATTGTCTTGATTTCTAAAAAGACTAGAACTTGTTCAGAGCAGCACTATTCATCATAACCAAGTTACAGAATCAGCCCAGATACCCCTCAATGGGCAAATGGATCAAGAAAATGTGATAGATAGATAGACAGATAGATAGATAGATAGATAGATAGATAGATAGATAGATAGATAGATAGATAGATAGATAGATAGATAGTGAAATTTACTAATGTATTAGAAAGAGTGATATTGTACCATTTGTAAGGAAATGAAAAGATCTGGAACGTATTATGTGAAGCGAAGTAAGCCAGACCCAGAGAAACAAAGGTTACATGGTTGATTTCCTTAATTTGTGGTAGATAGAATGTGTCTATATTATTTATAGGCACAGCTGGGTGCCGGTGGCTCACGCCTTTAATCCTAGCTACTCAGGAGGCTGAGATCTGAGGATCATGATTCAAAGCCAGCCCAGGCAGAAAGGTCCGTGAGACTCTGATCTCCAATAAACCACTAGAAAACTGAAAGTGGCACTGTGGCTCAAGTGGTAGAGCACCAGCCTTGAGCTAAAGAGTGCAGGGACAGCGCCCAGGCCCAGAGTTTAAGCCTCACGACTGACAACCCCCCCCCCCCCTCCCGCCACACACACACAGGAGCTCAGGGACAACACCCAGGTCCAGAGTTCAAGACCTACAACCAACCAAAAAAAAAAAAAAAGATTTATAGGGACATAGAAGTAAACACTTTAGGCTGGGCTATATACAAGTGGTTACATATGAATGAACTGAAGTATAGTAGATTCTAAGGTAAGCTCAAGCAGTAAAATCTTTTAGAAAGACTTAAGTCAAAGCCTAACAAAATCAACACTGGAAAATGGATATATCCAAGGTGAGGAAAAGGGGAGGGCAGACAAATGAAGGAGGGAAGAGAGGGGGAATGCAGTCACAAGTTTACTTTATATACCACAAAATTAAGAAAAGTAAAGGAAGGGATGGATCAAGGGGGAGTTAGAATATTGAAGGGGTGACACTGATCAAGATGCACTGTATCCATAAACTGCTTTGTTATCGGGTACCTCCTTTGTACAATTACTTAAAGATAATTAAAATAATTAAAAATAAAAAGACTGACACTAAATATAATATTCAACTAACCGGTTGTTTAATTATGGTGCCTGAAATCAATGTCCCAGTTTGTTTTATGTTATAATGTATTTAGTTTGGAATAATTTTGTATTTGCAGAGAACTCATAACATACTACAAATAGTTACTCTATACTCTTCACCCAACTTCCCCTAATGTTAAATTGCACTTAACTTTGGTATATCTTCCCAAAATGAAGAAATCATGTGATTTTTGGTCAGTACCAGGGTTTGAAACTAGGGTCTCACACTTGCTCAGCTCTATCACTTGAGCCACACCTCCAGTCCAGTGTTGTGCTGGCTAGTAGGAAATAGAATCTCTCAGGTTTTTCTTCCCAGGCTGGCTTTAAACTTCAACCTTCTGAATCTCAGCCTTCTGAATAGGTAGGATCACAGGCATGAGCCACTAACTCATTGGTTTCTTGGCTACTTGGCCCAGGCTACCTCAAATTTACAATCCTTCCAAAACTGAAATTTAACCCTGGTGCACAACTATACCACAGACTTTGTATGGGTGCCACCATATTTTTCTTTTGTTTTTTCTAAGATACTACATTTCAGTTCCTCTAGCTTGTTGTAATTGAAATATAGTGTCCTGGGTAGAAAGCATTCTTAAGTAATTAAATGACAAGAAACTGGAAAATTGTCTATTTAAGAGTTGTAAAAGATTTGTTTTTCAAGAAAATAAAAGTAGAGATACTGATTTTTTTTGTAAGAGCAAACCCATCCCTTGTTGAGTTACACAGATGTAAACACTTTCTCAGTAAACCTAAGTTGTCTTAGCTAATAAACTAAGAGTTCACTTTCACAATTTAGTTGAATTAAAGCTATGTATAGTCTGACATTGTTGCTTTTGCTTGGCATTGAGGGTTATGATTAGAAAAGGGGATTTCCTTAAAATAAGTGAAGGAATACTCTTGTAGTTATTGCCCTGGGAAAAGACAGTTCTTAAGGACAGGAAATTGGAACTTGGGGAGGAAAAGTCTTTGATCTCCTGGGGGTCTGGAGGTCAGGTGAGGTCTTCCTTCTCTCCCACTCTTCGATTTTAATTTGTTAAGACAACTCAAGGGATTCTCAGCAATGGGAATGAGCTGACCTTTGCCATGTGGAGGCAGATTGAATGCTTCGAGTGTGATGAGGCTGCACTTGAGCCTCTGGCTCGATTTAGCAGCAATCACTAGCAACTTCTCTGTGCTGTGAGCCCTAAGCACTAAACATTCAATCTGGTCTTGCCCTAAATTACAGCGTAGCCCTGCTGTACTATGGGAAACTAAGAAAAGGATAGGTACCAGACTTGGGGCAGAGTGGTCAAGATGCCACAGGCAGAGCTGGGGTTAGGGGTGGGAATTGGTCCTGGGAAGGCTAACAATATAGAGCCAATTAGTATGGTGGCTCAGAAATACGATTAGAGAAGAAGCTTTTAGTCCTCTTCCTGAACACACATGAGCTCTCAGTCTAGAAGCCTCTAAGGAACACCTAAGAGCATGGGATGGGGGTTAACTTCCTGTAGAGCCAGGTGGAGACACAAAAGCTTTCATAAAGGGATACTAAATGTGACTTAATGTTGTGGTCCCACTACAGAGGTCTGTAAGTATAGGTTATACAATGTGTTCTATACTTGTTGTATTATTTGCATTCACATTTATGGAGGGCCCCTCAATGCCAGACCCTGAGCAAGCAAGAGTGAGAAAAAGGCATATCTGACCTCTTGAAGACATCCTGGCCTTCATATGGGCAAACACATTGTGAGATGCTTTGTATGCCTTTGAAATCCTTAGTAGAAGTGAAGAGAATGGCCTATATTTTAATTTTAAGGCTATAATATAAATATGCTTTCTCTGCATGATGAAGAAATCAGATTCAGACCTTGAAAATTGGAAGAACCTACTTGATAGAGTTCATTTGGAAGCATGGGGCCCACATCTGTACCATGGAATAACTTTCCACAAAGAGAGCAGCCCCTCTGAAGATTTTTGGCTCCTCTGTACCCCAATCTCAAGGACAGCCCTAGAGATTTCCTGTTGGCTCATAGCCCAAATCTACATACTGTCTTGGCCGCTCACATCTGAAAAAAAAAAAAAAAAAAAGAACAAGAAAGTCCTTAGAAACAGATTTTAGATATTTCTTTTGGAAAGATCCCTAAATAGAGCTTCTAAATCTAATTGCCACTGCTGACGTAGCCTGTTGTAAGAATACAATAGTGAATAGGCAAGGACCGGAAGGTTCCAAATTGTCAAACCTCAGAGAGGTACTACAAATCGTCTTTCTTACAAAATATGGCTATCAGAGTCTGTGGTCTTGATTTTGAAGACATCTGCAACTAACTAATGCTGCTTATGGAAATTGCTGGAAAGTTATAAATAAGATGTTAAATAATACGGTGCAGCTAATTCCCCAGGTGTTGTTTCTATTCTCAAGTCAAGATCTACATGAACCAAGTGACAGCACACAGCTTTTCCGTGGGTGTAAATCTCTAGAGACATTGTTCACTGCATTTGCTTATGTCCCTTTACTCTATCAGTTTCAATCACATTATTATTTCCTGCTTTGTTATTTCTTCTTTCCCATCCACATCAGTAGCAGTTCTTATAAATAATTCAGCACCGGGCGCCGGTGGCTCATGCCTAGAATCCTAGCTACTCAGGAGACTGAGATCTGAGGATCGCGGTTCAAAGCCAGCCGGGGCAGGAAAGCCCGTGAGACTCTTATCTCCAATAAACCACCAGAAAACCGGAAGTGGCACTGTAGCTTAAGTGGTAGAGCGCTAACCTTGAGATGAAGAGCTGAGGGACAGCACCCAGGCCCAGAGTTCAAGCCCTATGACCGACAAAAAAAAAATAATAATAATAATTCAGTATCCTTCTGCGTATTCATTTGTAATATTAGTTTGCATGATACTATGTAGGAAGAGAGAGGGGGAAAAAGGCAAGGCATTTTGAAAGCTAGTAATGCTTAAATATAGGAAATAATATTTTTTAAATCTTTCATGTTGGCAAAATGGTTCTTCCACAACCATTGTCTCTGAACTTACACTGAAATTTCTCTTCCAGAAAGTCTGGTTGCAGAGACTCAAGGCTGCTGTAAAATTTGATCTAACTGAAACTTGATAAGAAGGTCTACCTTAACCGTATGCACCTACAGAAATGTCCACCATCCCTACAATTATTGGAGAGTTTAAATAGCTCCAAAGAAAGCAAGTCAGTTCATCTATACATACTACAGGGACAAGCAGACACTTTTTTTCCCCCAAACATAATTTTGAAATAACATTGTTGAAATTTCCAGGGAAAGTTAGGCTTCAGGGCCAGGTGTTCCAATTAAAGATACTTTTAACCTTGCTTGCTTACTTCCCTTAATACATCCTATAGACCCTTGGAGTGGTTGAAAAGCTCAACACAAATGCAACAAGCATCTATTCTTCCAGTTTCTAAGCAGAATTAAGGAAGAAAACAGAATGGAGTTCACTTTAGAGGAGTTGGTTATACTTATACCTCCTTTGGCTACCAATGACTAAGAGTATAACTTTTCTAAATTCTGAAAACCTCTAGGAATCCAGGCCCAGGGCCCTTCTCACATACTGTTCCCTCTGCCTGCATTGCTCTTTCCTCTCCAACCCCCACCACCAGCTTTCAATGTCATTTCAGTTGACACTTAGGATCTCAGTTTCCCTGACACCTCAGAAGAGGTAAGTGTCCAAAGTACGCCCTCAGGTTATACCTCATCTCTACTTGTGACAGTATCCCTATTTTTCTTAGGAGTTGATGTCTAAAGAAGCTACAGAAAAGCAGAATCCTATCTGATTTAATCACTGGCTAGACAAGTTCAAAGTAGTTGTTCAAAAAGATTCAAATGTATAAACCAATGCATGCCAGTGAAGTAACAGCTAACATTTATATGCTCATTTACTATGTGCAAGGCTCTGTGTGCAGTGTTTTACGTGTGAGAATGAATGGGTGAGTGAATATTGAAAGTAAGCACTGAGAAAATATAAAACATCTGAATGAATAGAAGATCTAGTCTAAAAGTTATTCACGAACTTTTTTTTGTTTAGTATTATATGATGCACCCAAATTGCAAATGAGGGGAAAACTAATATTTTAAAGGTAAACTGACAGCCGGTTGCCAGTGGCTCAGGCCTGTAATCCTAGCTACTCAGGAGTCTGAGCTCTGAGGATCACAGTTCAAAGCCAGCCCAGGCAGGAAACTTCATGAGACTCTTATCTCCAATTAAACACCAGAAAACCAGAAGTGGTGCTGTGGCTCAAGTGGTAGAGCGCTTACCTTGAGCTGAAGAGCTGAGGGACAGCGCCCAGGCCCAGAGTTCAAGCGCCAGGACTAACAACAACTAAAAAAGTAAACTGACAAAGGAAACTTGGAAAAGCCCACCATGGCTAAAACAATCATGTGGTCCAATTAACTAACCATAGTCAAGAAAAAAAGAGAGCACATAGGAGACCCAATGTAAAGGGCCACTTTCACTTGGATTCTCAGAGAGGTATGTGATTCAAAATGCTAAACTCAATGTCTATACTATTTTGCAGATCATGTTTTCAGTCAGTACATCTTCTCCCCTGCTTTTGCCACTAAATAGCCCCCTGCAGCACCCTTCCCAGTGACCACTAGAATTTCACTGCGTGCATGTGCCCGTATATTTATTTTAAAATTCTCCTAATGTTGGACATTTAAGTTGCTTCCCACTTCTAACTACTACCAACTTGTAGTAAAATCTTTGCACACATTACTAATTATTTGCTTAAATAAATTGAAGATATCAAAACTATAGGGACAAATATTTCTCCTTTTTTCCCCTTTCTTTTTCTTTATGCCAGTAACTGGGACTTAAACTCAGGGCCTTGCACTCTTGCTCAGCTTGTTCACTCAGCCATTTCTGTCACTCAACCAGTTGAGCCCTACCTCCACGTCTAGCTTTTTTGCTGGTTAATTGAAGATAAGAATCTCTTGATTTGTCTGCCCCGGCTGTTTTCAAACCATAACTCTCAGATCTCAGCCTCTTGAGTAGCTAAGATTACAGATGTGAACAACTAGAGTCCGGCTTGACAAATATTTCTAGTTGCTTTTAGGAATACATGACATCACACATGCTCTTTTCCACAGGCCTGAGACGTGGACTCGGAGAACACAAAGAAAACAGCTTTAAAAAACTAATTTGAAAATACATTCTTCTTACTTGCCTTGAGCTGCCTTACTATTACTTTGCTTTGCTTTGGTAAAACAACAAAATGTTACCAATTCTAAACTGAAAGAAAGTTTGGAAGTGCCATCTGGAAATGACAGCATTCTGGTCCTGTGAAAGTAAATATTCTTGAGTAAATATTTAAGACATTTACCATAGTATTTCTTCTAATTCTAGAAGGTTTAAAAAAATCTATGTAATTGAATGATATAAAGCAAGCAAATCTCAAGTTTTCTATATTATTAAGAGTTCTTTAAACTCTTAGCTGAGTATTTCAATTTCTTACCTTCTTAAAGGCAAACCAAGCCCTTTGATGGCTTCCCTGGAAAGAAGAGTTTCTAAAATTAGCTAACACCAGACCTACAGTGACTTAATGATGAATAGAATCATTGATTTCACAGACAGCAGAATCAGCTTGAAGGTCAGCATGGCTGACATTCCTAGAGAGAAATTTCCTCCAAAGTTAATGGTAGAAATGAAGGTAAGTAAGGAGCCATGGTGTTTCAAAAAGAAATCCTGATGTGAAGGATGAATTTCAGTAGCCATCATTCTTATCCATGATTATCCCAAATAATCACAGACAAAAAGTGGAACATATGAGACTCATTGAACTCCTTGATCCATGATTGACATTTATGATCTTTCAGGCCTTCTGTCATGTTCATCATCACATGAAAACCTTGTTCTAAAAGCGATCCTAATCATAGAAATCACTAATTGATCCTCAGCTTATGAAACCCTCCCTTCTTTCATCTTTCAAACCTACAAGCTGTCAGGGGAATTGATACAAGGGTTAAGACAAAGCCCATAAGGCTGAATTTGAATCCTCCATGACAAAGCTCTGATAGTCAAGGGATCCTGAAAGAAAAAGGCCAATAGACAACAACTAGTTTAAAAATCGTAACCCATCTTCACATTTCTGATAAAAATCTAGTTTCCAGAGATGATGCCAGAAGAAGTAGATTTAACAGTAATCTCTTTGTGGGCTAGTTCAAATGTTTAAATACCGTTGTTTCTCTGAATGGTAGTTCTCCCTTTAGTCTATGGCTTCAGGTCACTAGATGGAGTTTCGAACAACACTTAGCACCGGCCCAATGTTATAAGAAGTAGACACAGACTTGATGAAGAGAAGCACGAATACCCACACTGTCTTTTTCCTCAAGGGCTGGTATTCACCACTGATTCTTCTTAGTAGTTTGGCTCCTGGCCCACAGAGATGCTCCTTTATCTCAACACACATTTTATCAAGGCACCTTTCACCATATTACTTATTCTCTGAAGATCTCCTTCTTATGTCCCTAAGATAAAGAAATATTTGAAATGTTAACTATATTACTTAATGCAATCCAAATAGTAGAAATTAAATTATCCCAGGCTTACTGCCAACTGCAGGCTTATTCTTTTGGTAGTCACCAGAAAATGAACAGAAGCAAATGTGTACACATGTTTAAAACAAAAAAAAAAACTCTAAAACTTTTCAAAGCAAAGTCCTAAGAAGCTGTCTAGCTGCTAAAAATAAATATATAACTAAGTTATTAACCAAAATTTTAAAATAAGGAACCAAAGTAATTTTTTTAAATACAAAATGAAAATGTAAGAAAATGAGCTCAATAGAATAAGGTACAGTTTCATCTTTAGAGAGCTGGCTCAAGACAGGGTGAACTTGATCCTGAACTTGTTCACAGCTGAATTTATCTCATGGGTCAGCACAGAGACCGAGAAAGATCAGACTGGGAATCAGAGGACTGTTGTATCTTGGGCTTATGATTGCATTAGTGAAGAGCCCCAAACATGAAAGTTCTATCATTACTATTGCTAACTGCTGTGGGATAACCCACTTTAGGTTAGGTACCATGTTTGAAATAAAAAAATTTTTAATTGATTTTGGTACATTCCAACCCAAGGAGTGAAACATTACTAGCTAAATTCTAGTAGTGTTTCCTAAAGACTATAGGGAAATTGTGCTATGTTCTACTGCCAACAAACTAGTATAAGCAAGGATGCTGAAGAGCTCAGGAATGGTATATAGAGGAGTGAAAAAAAACATGTAAATAGAGGTAAAGGCACACTTAAAGGTTGGGGCGGGGGGGAAGGGGTGTTGTACAGAACTGCAAAGCAAGGAGGAAATGGATAACATAATGTATCCACAGATCAGTATTCCCATGTCTTCAGACCTGCCTCAGGATCCTACTCATTGCAGGGACTTAATAATGTTAATTGACTGAATTAATATGCTTCAGAGTTCCAACAAGCAGTTGAGTGCCTAATTATCCAGCCCATGAAAACCCTCAGGAAAGCAGGTCATCCTTAATATATGTCCACTTTACATTTGGAAAACCAAAGGAATAAACCAGTTAAGAACCCCTCCCAGGTGCCCCACAAGTTACAGACACTGCTAAACAAAGGCCCAGATGCACAAACATCCACCAACCACCACCATCTAGACCAGAGAATTTCAAGTTCTATGAATTCATGAATAAGGAAGCTTGAAATTCACTCATCACACTTTTCCATGGTCTGGCTTCCTACTCTCAGGAAATAAGCTTCCAAGTTCAAGAGAAGCTAGGGAGGAAGAGCTCTTTGAGGGCCTAAGAAAGACTCTGAGAAGCAGCAAAATCTCACAAGGCATGAGCTAGAAGGCAACCAGTCTTGGCTTTAAACCCAACTCTTATCACTCACCTGTAGCAACTAAATGTCTCCAAAACTCAATTTCCTCATCCATAAAATGAAAATGAAGATCATCTTAGAGAGTCTGGAAATTGAGGATGTGATTTAAGCCCCTGACAGGGTGACAGCTCTAATTGGCACTCAGTGAAAAGCTAACAAATAAAATATTGGTGATGACGATTCCAGTAAAAACAGTAGAGCCATCAGAGAGTTAGAGGTCATGTGAAGGTTTCCCCTGACTGGATTAAAAGAAGTCTAAAATAATGAATAAGCACATGGACAAGGAATTTGATCTGCAGATCACAAGGATAATTTTTCCAGTATGGGAAAAAAAAAAAAAAGTCATCCAGCAGCTCATGAGCAGATGTCACCTTGGAGCAGTGCCCTTGACCCAGAGAAAACTGGCCTTTATTCATTGTTCATTCTCTTTCTTCTTCTCTCTCTGTATCTTCCTTCCTTTTATTATGCTCAGCAAATATACCATGATGGTATGTCATCTGCCATTGTAAACTGCATTTTTATAATTGATTCTTGGGATTGATGATATCCCTAATTAACTCAAAGATTTAAGAAAGAGTGAAGTTTTTTGTTGCCTGAAAGCTATTAATGTTACTGATTATGAACAATACACTTGGGGGGGGATCCCTACCTTCGTCTGGATGTCCATTCTCAAACTCATCTTCCACATCATGCACCTATTCTTCTCTGCCACATATACTTCTCTTCCTGCTTTCCATCTTCCTTGCTGAAGCCAAGGTCCATCCTACCAAGTAGAAACTTGAATACAGTGCTAGAAGAGCACAGAAGAGATTCCAAGGATACTAGCAATCTGCTGCAGGGTAGGAAGGCAGAGAGTAAGTTCAAGTAATAGAATGTGATTATAGAGCCACCAAAACGAGAGAGCGCAGTGGGTATATTAGTAGTTAAGATTAGATAGATATGCTGATGTAACAAAGAAAATCACTAAAATAATATATCTGTTGCATCTCTGCAACAGCTACAGTTATGATCAGTTCTGTTTCCATTGTAAAATTCACTGTTTTGGAGTGGCACAAGTACAGGCATATGAACAAGAGAGAATGACTATGAAATTCAGACCCTCAAAAATAAATAAATACATAAAGTTAAAAAAGAAAGAAATTCAGACCCTCCCTTAGTTTCCTGGAACCAGAAATATCCTATATCTGTTGTCAAAAATTTGGTCAACCTAACTGTAAAAAAAAAAAAATCACACACACACACGTACACACACAGGCGCGTGCGTGCACAAAACTACGCCATGTTTTTTCCTTTGCTTGGGAAGATAAAATAAGGTAGTTAACCCATTGCATGTTTAGAACAATTTTATAAAATATTTTATATATAGTATATATGTATATGTATCTATATAAAATCATTCTAAACATGCAATGGGTTAACTATATATAATCGTTCTAAACATGCAATGGGTTAGCTACTTTATTTTATACATATAAGACTGATGTACCTGGGAATTACTACTGATGTAGTGGGAATTACAAGGGGATAAAATGTGCTGTGGACAGAGTGTGGTGGGACACACAGAACATCTGGGAAGGTAGGTAAAACCAAAGTCATTGGGATCATTTACGGGAGTGTCATGCTGACACTGCCATAATATGGCAGCACAGAGACAGGGAGATTTGAGCAGTGGAGTATCTAAGAGCTCAACTTCACAACCTGAAAACTCCGAGTTAAAGGGTAAGTTCCTGCTTCCAGAGCCTGAGGCTTCCAGTAGTTTTCAGAACCAGTGGAGTGGAGACTAGGATCTGGGACAGACCTAAAAGCAAACTAAGCAGCTCATTGTGGTATGTGGTTATTACCTCCAGACACTGTGGGATCCTTCCTCTAAGGGCTTCCCACACTTCCACCCTCTCCTTTCAGCTGAATCCCAGACTCATCTCTCTTTTATCTGAGGTCCAAACCTCCTCTTTGATTGGTGGATATTTTTTCTTGGCCTTTTGGCTTCTGTGGGGCTCCACATCCAATATTTCCAGTGCACTTCTGGCTGACTCCCAGTTGGTTTAACTCTCAGCCATCATCTGCCAGGCTTATTGAGTGAAAGGTGGAACAATAAGAATTAATACTAAGTGCTTGCTACATCCCAGGCCCTCAAGCATTTCTATAGATAATTCATTTCATTCTTGGAGAAAATTCACAAAATAGATGGTATTTTCTCCATCTGCAGATAAAGAAACTGAGGCAGAGGATAATGGGACACTTTGATAGTACGTGTAAGTGGTCAAGTTGGACTCTGAATTTAAATGTCTAGGTCTTAGCCACTATGCTATATTACTAAGGTAAGGAGCAGGTCAGGATGAAGAAGCAGAGTAGAGGGAGATAGAGACATGACTTCATGACATCATTTTATTTTTTTTAAGTGAGGAGCAGTTGTAATCACTGGGAAGGAAGAGAATAGCAAAGAGGGAGGAGCCACAACAGGATAAAAAAGCCTACAATTATTCACACAGGGCTATTTGTTTCTTAAAAAGGGACAAATGGAGAGGATATGCCTGAGTTTTTCTTGCTGGAATTTCTCATGCAATGGCAGGTGGGTAGTAGGGACATTTGAGGCCTCTTGAATTGCAGCTTCTAGGTCCTGCGCTGAAACCTCCATTCGCCTTCACAAAGGCCCTCCCACAGAAGCACAATGTGACCGTCTGAAGGCTGGACGTGCAGTCAGCACACAAAACAGGAACTGTTTTCCCTAGGCGCAGCTGGCGAGCGTTTTCTGCTGCTTGCAGCTGCCAGAGTCCAGTCTGTAGACGGGCCACGCCCCCTGATGAATATTCAAGATGCTTTGTGCTGGGGGCTGGGATGTCAGAACTTCTAAAGGAATTCAAAGACCCTGGTTTTTAATTCAGCGAGGGACAATTTTATAAAGGGAGCTTCCCTACTCTTTGTACTGGATTAAGACTCGCCATGTCCACCATCCCAACACAGACAGGGTGCAATCACCACAAACTGGCTCTTTCTCAAGCCCTGAAATACGAAAATAACGGAGACTGGACTGATTGCTAAGAATTAAGCATTGTCATCATAGCTCTTATCCAGTTAAACATTTGCAGAACAATATTCCCCTCTTATACATGTTCCTGAGTACATTAATTGAGCTAATCTTTGTGGTATCTGTGTCATTCTATGTTATAAGGCAAGCAACTTAAAAAACAAAAAAACAAAGCCTTTTAAAATACATAGAATCTTGTGGCTGGGAAGGTGGCTCGGTGGTAGAGTGCTTGCCCTGCATGCATGAGGCCCTGAGTTCGATTCCTCAGCACCACATAAGCAGAAAAACCCAGAAGTGACGCTGTGACTCTTGTGGTAGAGTGCTAGTCTTGAGCTGAAGAGCTGAGAGACAGCGCCCAAGCCCAGAGTTCAGGCCCCATGACTGACAACAAAAAAAACCCACATAGAATCTTGTATATAGGTGAGATATAATTAGGAGATTAACCTCACATGGATGTGGCTCCTGAAAGAGTAAAATATTCCCTAATGCATTTCATGAATTTTAATACAATATGAGCATTTTGGGACATAGATCCATTGTTTATTGTTGTTGCCCAAGTATTCCCTCTCCACTTCTCTAGGATAGGGGGTGGCTCAAGTGGTAGAGTGCTTGCTCTAAGTTCACTCAAAAGCAATTACTGAACACTTCACTGAATACTTCTAGTTCCATTAACCCCTCCATCAAAACACAGGCTCTACTTCTTCCCTACAAACTGGAAATGGAAGAAATAATATTATTGAGAGTAAACCAAAGAACAAGAGAAAATATAGTGTGAATATAGTGTGAGGACTTTCATCTACTCACCTACTTCCATCCCCAAGCACCAAAGAATTATACAGATATGAGAATAGAACCATTGAAAACAGCCTGTGAGATCTTATGAATATAGCAAGGATCGGACAAAAGACATTAAAAATGCCTTCATAAATTAAACAATAAATTTGATCCACAGAAGAATCCTAGATTAGCTAGGCAAGCAAGCAGCTACTGCTCTTATAGCACTTTGCTCAGGTTTCAACCTGAGAGGATGTACCTTGGCATCAATAAAGAAAATGAGAAAGCAGAAGAGCTTTCCCATGAAGAGATCCATGATATATACAAGGTGAGTTTAACATCTAGGCAGCTGTCAGGAGACATCTGGCTATATGCGGATGAAGCTCATTGTGTGTGTGTGTGTGTGTGTGTGTGTGTGTGTGTGTGTGTGTGTTGTTTATATACCTTTATGTGTATATGTATGGCATCCAGTACATGCATTGCTTGGTCCTAACCACAAATAGGGATCACATGAAGGAAATTGTACATTGGTCACAGGAGCCCTTAAGTAGTGAATCACAAATGAGATCGATTAATATTTAATAATATTGCTTTATAAATGCCCACTTATTTCACTTCTAAAAAAAAGTTCAACCTTCTTTTCACTCTATTGCCTCTTTAAAAACTTTGAGCTCACTGGGCATGTTGGCACATACTGTAATCCTAGGACTTGCCAGGCTTATGTAGGAGAACTCATGAGTTCAAAGACAGCCTGAGCTACATAGTAAGATCTTGTCTCAAAAAATAAATGAATAGGGCTGGGAAGGTGGATCAGTGGTAGTGCACTTGCCTTGCATGCATGAGACCCTGGGTTCGATTCCTCAGCACCACATAAGCAAAAAGAAAAAAGCCGGAAGTGGCACTGTGGCTCAAGTGGTAGAGTGCTAGCCTTGAGCTGAAGAGTTGAGGGACAGTGCCTAGGCCCAGAGTTCAGGCTCCACAACCAGACCCAATAAATAAATAAATAAATAAATGAATATAGCCAAGTGCCAATGGCTCACACCTGTAATCCTAGTTACTCAGGAGGCTGAGATCAGAGGATCATGGTTCAAAGCCAGCACAGGCACAAAAGTCAGGGAGACTTCTATCTCCAATAACCCACTCAGAAAACCAAAAGTGGCACTGTGGCTTAAATGGTAGAGCACTAGCCTTGAACTGAAGAGCTGAGGGACAGTGCCCAGGCCCAGAATTCAAGCCCCACGATTGACTAAATAAATACAAATTGGACATCTGGTGGCTCATGCCTGTAACCCTAGCTATTTAGGAGGCTGAGATCTGAGGATCACAGTTTGAAGGTAGCCTGGACAGGAGAGTCAATGAAACTCTTATCTCCAATTACCCATCAAAAAGCCAGAAGTGGAACTGTGGCTCAAGTGATAGAGAGCTAGCCTTGATCACAAAAAGGCTCAGGGATGGTGCCCAGGCCCTTAGTTCAAGTCCCAGGACCAGTAAAAAAAAAAAAAATCATTAAAAGACTAAATTATAATGTCTAAAGATATTTAGCAAGCTTAGAATTGAAGCTAATGGATGGAAGTAGTAGCTACTTCTAAAATAAATAATAGTTTAAGCTACATGAGTGGCATTGCAGTACATTGAAGCTCCATAGAGACAGAGCAGGGGCAGTGAGAGCCGGAGAGGGCACTGAGCAACTCTGCCTCAAGGAGGGAAAACTCCATAAAGGAGCAAAGGAGATCCTAAGAAGCCAAGAGGCAAAATGTCATCAGATGCATTATTTGTGCAAACTTGCCAGGAAGAGTACAAGAAGAACTATCCAGAAGCTTCGGTCGAGCTCTCAGTTTTCTATGAAATGCTCAAAATGCTGAAGAGAAAGGGAAATTTGAAGACATGGCCAAGGCAGAAAAGGCTTTTTATGGAAGAGAAAGGAAAACCTTCATCCCTCCTAAAGGGGAAACAACAACAACAAAAAGAAATTAAAAGGATCCCAATATGCCCAAGAGGCCTCCTTCAACCTTCTTTTTCTTCTATTCTGAGTATGGCCCTAACATCAGAGGGGAACATCCTGGCATGTCTATTGGTGATGTTGTGAAAAGGCTGGGGGAGATGTGGAATTACACTGCTGCAGATGGCAAGCCGTTTTATGAAAAGAAGGCAGCTAAGCTGAAGGAAAAATAAGGAAAGGATATTCTTCCTACTGAGCGAAAGGAAAAACCTGATGCAGCCAAAAAAGGACGGGGGAGAGTTATGAAGGCTGAAAAGAACAAGAAAAAGAAGGAAGAGGAAGAAGATGAAGAGGAGGAGGATAAATAAGTTGGTTCTAGCAAAGTTTCTTTTCCTTGTCTTTAAAATACTTAATTGCCTTGTACACTACTCATTCCTTTTAAAGAAAAAAAATTGAAATGTAAGGCTGTGTAAGATTTGTTTTTAAATGGTACAGTGTCTTTTTTTGTATAGTTAACACATTACTGGATGTGTCTTTAGATAGCTTTGTTCTGGTGGTATTTTCAATAGCTACTAACCTTGCCTGGTACAGTATAGTGGCTGCAAATTGCATGGAAATTTAATGCAGGTTCTTGTTGATGCACAGTATAAATTAGTTATATATGGGGAGGGTAGTTTTTTCATCTTCAGTTGTCTGATGCAGCTTATACAAAATAATTGTTGTTCTGCTAATTGAATACCACTCTGTATTTGAAAAAAAATGTTGCAGCTGTTTTGTTGACACTCTGAATGCTCCTAAGTAAATACAATCCCCTCACCCCCCAGAAAAGGTTCATGAGTAGCAATTCATACTTTGTTTTTCTAACTAACAAAAAAGAATAAATAACTCAACCTAACTTTCAAGGAAGAGACAAAAAATATGGAGTTAATTCAGTAAAGATAGTCTTCAGTAACTAGTACTTGAATTGGAGATTTCCATGCAAAAAGAAAATACTGTAATCCATCCCTTCATTTATATACAATATTAACTAAAGGCAGGCACTGGTGGCTCATGCCTATAATCCTAGTTACTCAGGAGGCCAAAATCTGAGGATCGGAGTTCAAAGCCAGCCAAGACAGGAAAGTCTATGAAACTCTTATCTCTACTTAACCACCAGAAAACCAGAAGTGGTGCTGTGCCTCAATATAGTAGAGCTCTAGTCTTGAGCAAAAAAAGCTTAGGGATAGTCCCCAGGCCCTGAGTTCAAGCCCCATGACTGACAAAATAATAACAATAATAATGATAACTCAGAATAATTCATAGGCTTAAATTATAAAACTTAAAAATTGTAAAACTCCTTGAAATTTTCTTTCTTCAAAAATGCAAGTACATATATTTTTAAAATCAAAGGTACACAAGTGTAGACTATAGACTAAGTGGGAAGTAGATAAGCAAAAATCATTAGGTTATCTCCCCTCCCACTGTCCTTTGCCACTTGCCTTTAAGGGTGAAGAGGGTGTTTCAGCCCCACCCACCCAAGCAGAACGGTATTTAATACAGAACCCTAGTCTGCGAGGAGCTCCATCACATGGGCATGAGAACATGTGAGGGAAGAGAGTGAGTGAAAGCTGCCCTTGGTAGTCCAACACTTCTTTAGATTCCCAGGATGTAAAAAGCCTGGGAGAGCCTAGTACCTTTGGCTCATGCCTATAATCCCAGTACTCAGGAGGCTGACTCCTGAGGATCATAGTTCAAAGCTAACCTGTGCAGGAAAGGCTATGAGAGTCTTATCTCCAATTAACCACCAAAAACAATGTCGGAATTAAGTGGAGATATGGCCTTGAGCACAAAAGCTCAAGGACAGTGCCCACACCATGAGTTCAAGTCCCAGGACTATCACAGAGAGACAGACAGACAGACAGACAGACAGACAGACAGACAGACAGAAACAGAGACAAAGAGACAGAGACAGAGATGGATAGATGGAGGGAGGGAGGGAGAGAGAGAAGAGAAAGAGAGAAAGGAAGGAAGGAAGGAAGGAAGGAAGGAAGGAAGGAAGGAAGGAAGGAAGGAAGGAAGGAAGGAAGGAGGGAAGGAAGGAAAGGGAAAACAGCCCTGAGAGACAAGAATACAAATCCTAGTTGTCACCTCACAGATAAACTGGCATAGACAAACTGGGGCTCCACTGGGTGGGCCAGAATCTGAAACGTGTCAGCCTGAATTCAAGCCCCATAACCACCAACAATAACAAAAGTCTTAGGAACATAAAAGCAATTATGCATTGTGTCAGCCTGTTATTCTCAAATGCCAGCTTTGTTTTCCATTAGCTATTTAAGCTTGGCCTGGGTTCCTAAACTCTCTAAATCTTAGTTTTTCTGTTACATAGGGATGACAAAAAAAAAAGTCAAGTGTGCATTCAACAAATAGTAAGTAGTTAATTAGTTAGAATTGCAGAAGACCAAGGGAAGTTACTGTCAGGGTAAGGCCCTTAAGCTCTTAAACGCTACCCAACATCTCATAGCTAAACTAGAGATGGAACTGCCTTTAAATGTGAAGTACTGTCATTTTCCATCTCAGTTTCCTTTCCTCAGTTTGTGATTGGGATTTTTTTGGAACCTCCTCTTATTATGCCAAGCGGACAACGAGTTACACCATATTTTACTTTCTGATTTTCTCTGGCTTCCCGGTGACCCCACATTCTTTCAGCACTCCTACATTGTAAAAGCTGAGCACCATCTGTCATTTCATCAGTGCACAGCAGTCCCTCAAAAGCTTGGTAAATGCCTTCTCTATGAAGCATTCTTCCCTCTTAAGCATAATGCAATGTTATAATTTAACTTGCAAGATCCACTCAGGATAGGAGTCTTGACAGAAGCATTCTCCCTCTGGGTAGCCTGAGTATAAATGTACCAAGATGTACCATTCTGGAACTAACAACAAATCACCTAATCCTCTTCCACTCCCAAGCTTTTAACAGAAAGAAAAGATAGGGAGTTGATTTCTACCTCATTCCTTCAAATAATAGGTAAAAGCTACTATTTTTTAAAAAAAAATCATCTAGTCACACAAGCTAACCCATCTGGAAACCTTTTCACTCCCAACTCTTTTTTTTTTCAAAGTCTATAGGAGTCTGTAGGGTACATCTATGAAATCCATCAGGTCTTACTAATCACAACTCACCAGAAGGACAAGCGATTTGGAAATTAGGTCACATCTTAGGGCTTTCTGCCAGATTCATACACAGGAATAGTAACATCATTGCTAGAAGTATCTTTGAACACAAAGAACAATGACAGATAATGTTGTTTGCTGGGAAATGCTGAACAACGGCTGGATATTTTGTGTGTAGGGTCTCTTGGAGTAAAAGCTTCCTGACAAAAATAAAGAGGCTGAAAGGAAATGCTTTCAACGTCTGCTTTTCCAAAATAGACTATTTCTATATTGGTTTTCCTGTTATAATATATTTTCTGTGCCTACCATGTCTAGAACAAGATAGGGAATTAAAAGTACAGAAAAGAGGAATAGACCATTTGTTTTCTTTCTTTTCCTCTATTATCCTCACCCTGACAAAGATACACCTAAGTAGGAACAAGCTCACTCTCTCTTTTAGATCTGTTCCTGAAGCATCTTTTCCTTTTAAACCTAATGAGATCTTACAATTTAATTTCAAAAACCACTCTGAATAGAAGGAATGATGGGACAGGTCTATACATTTGGCCAGGGTTTTTTTGTCATCAAGTGGTCTTTGCGTGCTCAGCAAACTGTTCTTACACTCTCATCTTCAAGAAGGACCCTACCAGGGAAAGGATAAGCTTAAAGTCCTGGAACAGGTTAAGGGGCCAGTTGGAAATGCAGAATCTCAGAATCAGAATTTATATCTTAATCAGGTTCCCAGAAGAGTCCTGCAAAAGTCCAAGTCTGAAAAGCACTATCTGAAGCCAGCTGGAAAGCCAGATCCTATGGGCACCACTGCCTGGTTTTTCTGAAGATGTGCAACCTAAGATTGTATTTCCACTTGACACTGGTTTTCCAAAAGGAAAAGACAAGGTACTCTCCAGTCTTTCAAAGCCCCCAAACTGACAGTAGACCTCAGATTCATGGTAAGGGACTGAGCCTCTGCTTCAGGAGACAAGTGGTGCACTGCTGGCACCGACAGGCAAGTGAAATTTACTTCTATACATCTTAGCAAGACTTTGAAAGTACCAGGGCCTCTTGTGATTGTTCATAAAAACCATTATCAAAGCATTGCAAAATTTGAAATGACAATGGATCTTCTAGCTGTCTATACAAAACAGTAATAATAATAAAGCTCCTGGGGTGGGCACAAATTCCCATTCCAGAAGAAATCAATAGAAAATGTTAATCTGTCTGTGATAAATCATTCCACATATTGATTCCTATGGCTTATAGGGCTCTGAGGGAAAGGCTAATCATTCTGAAATGTGTGTGCACCTACAGTATGGCTCAAGGGACCAGGGAGCTTGCCTGTTAGTCAAGACTATGTTATAAACAAATTATAAGCAAAAATTTCTTTAATGTGATAGAATCCTCCATTTCAATTTTTCTCTGGCGTTTTATAAAGGCAGATGATACCAGGGATAAAACATTTAACAGCCATCTGCTTTGCATGTAAAAATTGGACCACACAGTTGACATGCAAGCATGCTACTTTCCTCTTCCTTTTAAAATCTTGCCAGCAGCATTATTCAGTGGAACCCTATCCTTAGTGAACACGTGTCATGCCCCTGTTCTACTGGCTGTGGTTCTCCTCACCAGTGTCCATTAGGAGGTTGTTTTTAAGAGACTGACATTGCAGATCAAGGTGGGAAGAGAATACTAGAAGCATCTACATCGTATGTTCTTTGGCAGATTGAATTGTTGGTCAGGTTGTCATTGCCTACATGGTTCTCTCACCCACTCCACCGATTAAAATCCTATTCATTTTTCATAGCACACCTTCAACTTCTCTTTGCTTCTTCTGTGTTATTTCATCTTATCTTCCAGAGTTCTTTCTTTCATGATGTTCTAGAGTTCTAGCTAGAACTCTACCGTAAAATAAAGTGATTTGACATGCTTTATCACTATACCCTATCTTTCTTTTAATCTCTGTGACACATTGTGTGCAGTCTGTCAGTGGCCATTGATTTGAACACATGGGAGTTTATTGAGTTCTCATTGTCCATTATCTCATATCCCAGTTTGGCTGGAGCAAGCAATATGGAAAGGCAAATACTAGGAGGAAAGCAGTGGGACTCCACCAACGTCTCAATTCTCTTTGCCAACCAGTGGGCCAATATTTAACTAGAACTGCATAGTCAGAAAGAGGAAATTATGAAACAATGAGGAGGAAGTTACAATCAGGTTTCAAAGACCAAATACAGAGGACAAGTCAAAGGCAAAAATATGCAGCAAGCAGAGTTTTGTCCATCATTTTTTGCTGCTTCAGCTTCTTTGCCCTGTGATTTGGCCCTCTGTGTTCATCTAGTAGAGCTCTTATCACTCTATGCTGTATATCAGTCAGGAAATTAAGTCTGAGTTTCGATAGAGTTGGGGAGGTTTTGTTTCCCAGCAATGGTTGGAAGATAAAGTCTAAGTCCTTTGAGAAAAGAGATTGAGGGAGAACTTGGAAATAACTGTGATCATCAGGGACTTTGGAAGAGAAGGAGCTATCTAGCTCCCTTGCATTTGGACTCAGAAAACCTTCTCCCATTTCTACATGGAAGACAGCTGGGGACTGTGAAATGTAGGTGGGTGGTCTAACATAAGAACTGAGCAACTAGTAGATGACTGGCACTGGTCTAGGCCCCATGAGTAGAAACCTAAAGAAAATGGACAAGGCTCTTAGTCTCATGGATCTTTCTGCTACTGTGTGATGGCCAGGAGATCTCATCTGCAACAGAGTGTTTGTGTTCTTTTTTAAAGTATCAGTATTTTTCTGTCACTGTTTTTTTATTTCTGGACCTCTTGTCTTGTATGTAAGTTTGTCTGATTTAGGGAGGGGAAGGGGAAGCACAGAAATGGTGGGACCAAGGGTGAACTAATGCAGCAGTGATACTCACTAGACAGGATGTTCAAGATGTTGAAATGAACTGTATAACTTGTGGGGGAGGGGGAGGGAGGGGAAAAAAACTGGGAGAAAATGAGAGAAGAGGTGACACCGTTCAAAAAGAAGTGTACTCATTACCTGACTTATGTAACCGTAACCCCTCTGTACATCATTTTTACAATAAAATAAAATTTAAATTAAAAAACTATCAAGATCAAAAAGCAAAAGAGGGGGCTGGAAGGTGGCTCAGTGGTAGAGCGCTTGCCTTGCATGCATGAGGCCCTGGGTTCGATTCCTCAGCACCACATAAGCAAAAAGAAAAAGCTGGAAGTGGTGCTGTGGCTCAAGTGGTAGAGCGCTAGCCTTGAGCTGAAGAGCTGAGGGACAGCGCCCAGGCCCAGAGTTCAGGCCCCATGACCGGACCCCCCTCCCCCCCCAAAAAAAAAGCAAAAGAGGGAGGCTGAGCTCAAGAAGGAAGGACGTGTGGTCCCAGTCTCCTTGTGGCCCCCTTGAACTCTGTCTTTTAACCACATGTGTTCACAGGGTTAGGAAAACAATGAGAATTCTTACTCTGAGCTTAGACATTGGCTGCCGGTCAGACTGCCTACTACAGAGAACTCTAATAACACGTTTTCTAGAAGTTTAGAGAAACAATGTACAAAGCTTTAAACTAAGTAGACCAACCAGCATTAATTTTTCCACCATTAATTTTTAAAAACTGAAAATAAGAACTTCCAGAGCCCTGACATGGTTGGAAATTGAAAGCAGCAGCCCTGAACAGAGCTAAAATGGAGAAGTACACATAGTCTTTCCTTGTGGAAGCCCATGTGAAAAGCCTGCTACTGTCTGTGGTCTGGGATGTAGCTCAGTGGCAGAACTGGTGGCTTAGCACGCACAAGGCTTTGGGATCAATCTCTTTCATCGCAAGGAAATAAAACACAAGGCGTGGCAGAGGGTAAGTCCTTTCATATGTAATATGGCAACATCTGCAGAACAACGGTTCTTCTCTTATACGGACCATATTTGTACTTGCAGACTGTTAAAGCCCTAGACAAATTCAAGTTATATTATAACTTACTTGTTTTCTTCTTTCTTAAATTTTGAAAAGATGGACTGGCAAGTTTATCTGATAATTACATGAAAAAGGAAAGAGAGGAAAAAGAAAAATACTCAATAATTGCAAATATTAAGATGAATCTCTGTGTGTGTGTGTGTGTGTGTGTGTGTGTGTGTGTGTGTGTGTGTTAGCAAATGGCAGGAAGTAATTCCCAGTGAAGCCTAGTGTGACAATGTAATATATCTCCATCAATATCAGATGTTTAAAGAAAATGAGGGCAATGAGGAAATTGGAGGAATTTCAAAGATAATTTAAGAAATGGCAACGTGGCTGTACTAAAACTCCCGGTTGTGAGTGCATTTGATGAAATACATTGGATGTCTGAGCTGCAGCATGTGTGCGGAAATCTTTTGGATATGTTACAGTCACACCTCATGTGTCAAGTTCTGAATTGTATATATAGATCACAAGACTTGCAGGAAAGAATTCCAAAAGGAGCTCATATTAGGGCAAGTTTTTATCTATCCAGTTGTTAAGAGAAGCTTTAGTATAATCCTGGCACTGAAATAAATAAGGAACTAAAGAGAAGCAATAGTTTAAAAATCATCAGCAAGCCAGGCACTGGTGGCTCACACCTGTACTCCTAGTTACTCAGAAGGCTGAGATCTGAGGATCACTGTTCAAAGCCAGCTGGAGCAGGAAAGTCCGTGAGACTCTTCTCTCCAACAAACCACTCAGAAAACCAGAAGTGGTTCTGTGGCTCAAGTGGTAGAGCACTATCCTTGAGCTGAAGAGCTGAGGGACAGCACTCAGGCCCAGAGTTCAAGCCTCACAATCGACAAAAAAAAAAAAAAAAAAACAGCATCTTACCCTCCAAAATGGGTAAGATGAAAGAAGATCTAAAAGGAATAGTGAGAGTATTTTTGTTTACAAATAACAGAAATAAACTTAGGTTAAGTAGCAAAGGGAACTTAGACACAGCAAAGTGCTGTTCAGCAACTCACCCCCATATGGTTCTCCTACATGTTTTTGGTTGGTTGGGGGTTTTTTGCTTTGTTTTGTTTTGTAGGTTGCGGAGCCTGAACTAACTGGAGATAAGAGTCTCATGGGCCTTTCTTCCCGTACTGGCTTCGAACGGTGATTCTCAGATCTCAGCCTCCTAAGTAGCTAGGATTATATGTGTGAGCCACTGGTGCCTGGGTTTCAGGCTCATTCTTTAACCAAAAGTGGGGTCATGTTCTGCAGTTTGGTAATTCTCACTATAACCATATCAACATAAAGAACATAGATTAATTCTGAAAATGGATGTTGTGCTAATAAGCCAACAGGATTCTGCTAAACAGAATTTTTAGTCTTCTATTGCATGCGATTGTACACATTAGATGTTTCTTTTATTTTAGGAAGTAGAATGGTCATTTAAACAAAATAATGTGATAATGTGTCTTTTTTTTTCTCTTTTTTCCACCTTTGTCTTCTTTTGCAGTAGTGAGATTGAACTCAGGGCCTCATGCTTGCTACTCAAGTACTCTACCCCAAGTCCTTTTCAGATAGAGTCTCATACTAACTTTTCCCTGGGGGGGCCTCAAACCATGATCCTCCTACCTCTGCCTCCTGCATACCTGAGATTATAGGCATACACCACTATATCAGGTCAAAATAGTGTTTTTTTTAATAGAAAGGAATAGGAATAATAGGAGACTGTTATGGCCTTTCTGCTCTCATGCAACGTTGTCATCATCATCATCTTTAATACAGGCAGCAGAGGGAGGACGAGTAAAAAAAGGGCAAGAAGTGAATACCATTGTCATTTAAGTAAAGTTCCAGAAGTTGGCATATTTAGGTTGAGCAACCCAATAATCCAAATTGTGAACAGCTCCAAAGTTCCCCACCTTGAAGCTTTGTTTTGGACCCCAAATTATTTTTAAAAATACTACATTACCTTCAGACTACGTGTATATGAAATAAACATGAATTTCACATTTAAACTTGTATCATATTCTCAAAATGTCTCATTATGTACATGCAACCATTCAAAAATTCAAACACAGTGTCCAAGTCCTAGAAACTTCTGGTTCCAAACATTTTTTTTGATAAGGGAAACAAGCTGCAATTGTTGCTCTTAGTCCCCGGCAAAGGAAACTGGAGAGGAGCCTCTTTTCCTTTTTCCTGGACCTCCCCATCCAAGCTTAAAAAGTCATGTTTCTATTACTATGGAAGAAGAGGACGATACATCTATAGGGACCAACAACAGTCTCCATTAATCATTTTTAAGTTATATAAGGCTACAAACATTTTTTTCTTTTTTAAATAATTTCATGTATTTATGGAGGACAACGGAGTAGAAAGGAATCAAACAAGCTAATTGGTTATTGTTATAGGTAAGATATGGAATGTTCCCCAAAGCTGCTTTATATTTTGAAGGTATAATACTCAAAGCAGCAAGGTTCAGAGGATGGGACTTTGGTGAAGTGATTAGATCCATGTGAATTGGATTCAGGTGATTTGATCTAAGTAATTGGGTCATGAAGACTCTGATCAATGGCATAATCCATTGATGGGCTCATAATTTGATGGGCTGTTGGAGGTGAATGAAATCTGGGAGATGAGTTGTTGGTTGAATGGAATGGGTCCTTCGGGGCATGTCCTCGGGGACTATATATCATCTCAGCCCCTTCTTTTCTTTCTGGACTTCCTGGTTGCCATAAAGTAAGCAATTTTGCTCTACCACACACTCTGAGCCATAATGTTCTATCTCAGAGACTCTAAAACAGTGCTCTGTGGACTGAAACCATAAGCCAAAATAAATATTTCCTCCTTCAAGTTGATTTTCCTAGGTATTGTGTCACAGCAGCAAAAATCTGACTGACACTACTTATCCATCACCTCACTAACATATCCTATTGTTTTCTGTGTTGAAGATCTTAAAAATCTTATATGTATTGTGTATATGCTGGTACTGGGGCTTCACTTCAGGGCGAGGGCCCTGTTCCTTAGCTATTTCACTCAAAGCAGGTGTTTTTCCCCTTGAGCCACAGCTCTACTGCCAGCTTCTCACTGGTTAATTGGAGATAAGAGTCTTGTGGACTTTCCTGCCTGGGCTGGCTTCAAATTTCAGTCTTCACATGGCAGTCTTCTGTGGAGCTTAGACTACAGGCCTGAGCCACAGGTGCCTGACTTATCTACTAGAAATTTTGAAATATAAAATACAATGGGTTGTTGGCAAAAAAAAAGAAAGAAAGAAAATGATGCATTACTTCATGAGCACAGTAAAATATTTTCTTTTTAACAGCAAGAAAAAGGCAGTCATCATTAAAGAACATGAAGTAGAGATTAGCAAAAACAACTCATATCTCATACCCCTGTACTTGAAATTGAAATACACTAAAGTACTGGGAAAATGTCCTAAAAGCAGTTACTATTTACTTACATCCTTTATAGCCTTTTAAGTTAGAGGCAATGCTGTGTCCTAGCAAGAAGTGATCATCTTTCAGACTGAGACAAGTTCATGTCATTTTAGACAAAATTCTGTATAATTCTGTGGGTGTTGTGCTATAAAAGGAGACAGATTAGCATTCCTTAAGTTCAGACTCAGTCTTAGAAACATGAAATTCTGCAAGCTATTATTTAAGCTCAGCAACCTCCTTTACCTACTATCAAAATGGAAATGTCCAGAATGCCCAGGTATATTTGCTCAACAAGGAAAGTATCCATGCATTGCTTGCTGCAATGAGAATTTGTAAGACTCCATCAAAGGCCTTTCAAATTACGACTGGTGGGCCTCTCCTTCCCATAACATGTTTTGGTGGGGAGATTTCTATAATCTTCTCCATGCTACCATCTTTTATGGTGACTGCCATGAGCCTGAATCAGTCAATTTAGAGTTAGGAAAAAAAAAAACTATCTAAAGTTCAGGTCTCATGCCTGTGAATAAATAGGGAGTAGAGAAGGATTTTTATTTTGTTTTTTGTATCTGAAAAGTTCCAGCAAAACTAAACCTCGCTGCTGAGGGTGTGGCAGCCTCATGGGGTAACACCCTTCCTGGAGTCAGGGAGTATAAGAGCAAATGCGTCAAGTATTATTCGGAGACAAGAATAGAACATTATTCTGAGCAATAAAGTGTTATTCATATTCTACCAAAGTACACAGATGCTGTAACATGGTAATTATTCTAAGAAAGAGTGTTCAATTTAGAAATTACCTAACCTTTTTGGATTCTAATTTTGATGACATTTGTGATCTAAATGAACAACAAACCTATGTCTCTCAGGCTTTTACGTCTGCCTCTCAAATTTGATTTGCAATTTTATTTTAGGAATAGCATCCAATTTATTAACATTCCATTCCTGTCACAAAGATTGAAGGCCATTCTAGGCTCAGGCAACCTGCAGACAAAGAATGGAGAAGTAAAAGGAATTAGTGCTATGCTTTCAAGCAAGGTAAAAGAGTAACCACATCACCACTTGATTTCATACTTCTCCCTCTGTGCTACTACTCTTAGATGTCTGAGCACAAAAGGAAATTACAGAATTGCTGATATTTGTTGAGTGCTAGGACTTTGGTCTCTCTCTCCTTGTGAACCAACAGAGTCATCAACCAGCATTGCTTGTACTTAATTAAGTTTCAGATCCTCAGCAAACCTTAATATTCGTTCATTCCTTTGGTAATAATTTTTTCAAGTTGTATTGAGTTCTGTACTGAACTATAGGAAAGTACAAAGAAAGTACAAAGGTTTGAATTCTAGAAGCCTTTATGTTCCAGTGATGGTGGTATTACTTTTAGTATTCAGTATGCATATAGGAAATATGTACAAATGATCATAATAGTCAGAAGGAATTATGGATAACTTCTTTAAATCACTCCAAACTTTCTATAACATTATTCTAGTCCTAGAGTTTTTAATTTTAGAAGTAAAACAGTAATTTTAAACCCTGGCAAAAATTGAGTGAGAAGCTTTTATTTTTCAAGTAGAGTTTCTGTAAGTAATAGAATCTCCGTTAGAAATAAACAGTTGTTTTGTAAAAATGTAAGTCAATTATTTTAAACATATAGATTCTATCTATCACATGCATAACACAGTTATTACAGCAAATCCACTTAAAACCTTCTAGAAGGAGGGAAAATGGTCCAACATGGGTGCGAATACTAGAGAATAACTTAGACTATGTCAGGCCTGTCTTACAACGTGTAGCAGTTGTAACAGTCATCAGACCTCGAGACCTAGGTTGATGATGATCTTGTACACAAACCAAGTTGGTGTTAGAATTCAACTGCTCTCAGCTGAGAAAACAGATCACATGAGTTCCAAGTTCCTAACAGTGCCATGAATACTAATAATACTATCCAGAGTCCTCATACTGTTATTCTGAAAAGGCAGTATAGAATGAATACTGAGAAGCTGTTTGGAACATGAAAGTTGATCAAGTCCATCCTTTAGACTCCAAAGTAGAAATACTTAGCAAATTTAAAAGGAGGTTACAAAAGAAGGATGAAAATTTGAGATGTTTAGCAAGTTCTTTAAAAGCCACTGATGACCAAGGGGTTGTGGATATACAGTCATATGCTCACTTCCGTCATCAGAAAGTTAGAGATTAAAAATCTTGTTTGTGAATCAACACAGATATGAATTTTATTTTCCCTTGTGTATTAAGAATTGACTCAGAACCGGGCGCCAGAGGCTCACGCCTGTAATCCTAGCTACTCAGGAGACTGAGATCTGAGGATCACTGTTCAAAGCCAGCCGGGGCGGGAAAGGCCATGAAAGGCCATGAAATGCTTATCTCCAATAAACCACTAGAAAACCAGAAGTGGTGCTGTAGCTCAAGTGGGAGCGCTAGCCTTGAGCTGAAGAGCTGAGGAACAGCGCCCAGGCCCAGAGTTCAAGCCCCATGACTGACAAAAAAGAAAAAAAGAATTGACTCAGGACTTGGTGCTTTGCTAGGCAGTGCTCTACTATTTCAGCCACTCTCCCAATCTAACCCAGACCAAAAAAAAAGTTATAGTTTTCTCATTCCTTTCATTCTCATCTTTGAAGTCTTGACTTTCAGTCATTCAAATATATCTATTGATTTCCTGCCATGTGGCAGACTGGAATCTAGTGCTTAGAATACATCCATGAATAAAACAAAGATGATAATGCTTATACAGTTACAGTCTGGGTAGAAGACAAAAATAAACTAGAAGTATAAGAAAGTGATTTCTATATCTCATGTTATAAGATGGGATACATGTAATTGGAAAGGGCAATAGTAGACCAGGATGAGGCATAGGAGTGTTGAGTGTGGAGAGGGAAGGCAAGGCAAGTTGTAAGTAGGTGACAGAGTAAGTGGCTTCTCACTGAGAAGCTGAGAACAGTGTGAAGGACATAACTACATATTCCTGGGAGACAGGAAATTTCAGATTGAGAGATCAAACATGTCTGGTATGTTTGAGCAACAGTAAGAGCACTACTGTGGCCGGAATGGAATGAGTGAAGAGGACATGAGACTCACATTTATCCTGAGTGGAATGGGGCACCATTGGGAAGCTTTGAGCAAAGGAGAGATATGATTGACTTACATTTTTAAAGCATCATGTTAATCACTGAACTCTTGAGACTAGATGTCGCCAAGGTCAGAGCAGAGAGACTCAATAAGAAGCTGTTGTGATAATCCAAGAGAGAGGTGAGAGTGGCAGCAATAGAGGTGGTGAAAAGTTGATGGATTTAGGTTGTATTTTAAAGGAAGAAGCAACAATATTTGGGAACAAAAGAAAAAGTGAGAGGAGAGAAAAGGACTCTAAAGTTTTGGGATAGAGTCATCTTTAACTGAAGTTATAGGTAGTTTCAAACAGAAAAATAAGAGTCCAGGTTTGGACTTAAATTTGACACATCTAGCAAGCATTTGGTACAGGTCTGCAGGCCAGAAGATAAGTCTGCGTTAAAGACAATGCATTTGTGACCTTCTACATGACATTCAAGACCATGACTGACCGAAGTCACCAAGACAGGAAGGAAAAGAAGATGCTTGAAGACCAAGCCCTGCAACCTTTCATGATTATGAGGTGAGGGGGAAGAGGAAGAATTAGCAAAAGAATCTGAGAAGAAATGCCTAGTGAAGAGGAGATAGATGAATAAATGGTGTTTTTGAAGCCCAGGGAAGAGACTATTTCAGAGGAAAGAATCATCACATCAGCTGGGTCACATACTACAGATACAGCTGTGCCAGTGGACCTAAAGATATGGCCTGGGAACTGACCACTGAACTCAGAAAAGTATAAGTCTTTGGTGGCTTTCAAAAGATCAGTCTTTTTTTCTGGGGAAAAAAAAAATCTTTTTGGAGAAAAGTTAAGAGGTGATCAGAGGGAGAAGTTAGAGAAGTTAGAGAAAATGAATACCATCCTTTAGAAAATGCGACTTAAAGAAAAAGGAGGTCTGCCTTATGTATGTAAGAGGTTATGTATATAACCCCTCTGTACATCACTTTGACAATAAAAAAATTTTTTAAATGATAAAACATAGTTGAGACCTCCAAGAGAAAAAACAAAAACAAAAGAAAAAGAAAAAGGAGGAAGACGAAGAGGGTGAGGAGGAAGATGAAGAGGATCATGATGAATAAGCGGCTTTAGCACTGTTGTTTTTTCCTTGTCTATAAGGCATTTAACCTCCCTGTACACAACTCATTCCTTTTAAAGAAAAAAATTGAAATGTAAGGCTGTGTAAGATTTGTTTTTAAATGATCCAATGTCTTTTTTTGTATAGTTAACACACTACAAAATGTCTTTAGATATCCCTGTCCTAGTGATATTTTCAATAGCCACTAATCTTACCTGGTACAGTATAGCAGTTGTAAATTGGCATGGAAATTTAATGCAGGTTCTTCTTGGTACACAGCATAAATTAGTCATATATAGGGATGGTAGTTTTATCATCTTTAGTTGTCTGAAGTTACAAAATAATTGTCTCATATGAAATAATTGTTGCTCTGTTAACTGAATACCACTCTGTAATTGAAAAAAAAAGTTGTAGCTTTTTCATTGACATTCTGAATGCTTCTAAGTAAATGCAATTTTTATTAGAAAAAAAATTGAGAAAATGTTGCTTTAAAAGATGCAAAATAATTGAACTGTAGCTACCCCATTTATCTTTAATGTTTGCTTTGCGTATTAATGTGAAAAATTAGTAATTGCTCAATGAATGACTTATTTTTTCAAGTAAGCAAACATGTCTAATATCTAATAAGTGTCTAGTAAATACTGTGTAATTACTAGAAAATTAATTTGCTATGGAATTACTTAAACTATGAATCCTCTTTTCTGGACAAGGTCATATCAGAGATTAAAAATTCATCTCCATTATAAAAGATCATTCATATACAAAATAGGCCTTGTTAAATCTATAAATGTTTAGGGCTTCAAATTCCATCCTTCTCAAAATGTTGTCATTTATCTCAGAGGAAATGTCTTGGTAAAGCATGAGCCCAGAGCTTGTCTACTTACTCAGCACTCAGCATTGCTTATATCCCAAGTCTCCTTTCCACCAACACAATGGGACAGGAACTGAGCCTTGGGCAAGAGAAAAGGGCTGGGAAAAGACAGAAATGAAAGAGAAATAGGTCTTTGCTGATAGATCTAACTCTAGTGACTACTTTTGGGTGTAATTCTCTTTTTTTGCTCCAATGTTTTCAAACCCAAAGGTACATTTGTATTTGTTTCTTTCTTTTGGAGGGGTGGGAATAAGGAGCTTTACCTATTTGCTCGTTATCACATTCAAACAACATTTAAGCTATAATATTTGCACAGTTTTGTTTTAAATCTGAGTCGATTTAAATAGTTTTGACAGTATCCCCGCACCCAAAGGAATATGTCTTATCACTCCTCGTGTACACAGCTCATTCCTCACCTAGTTTCATTTTGTAAGAATAAATGTTGAAATCATATTTAATAATATACTGCAGAGAAGACCTTATTGCTAAGGCATTTTAAAACAACTACTAATTTTTAGGATTATAATTACCTATAAAATAATTTCAATCTAGAGGACTGAAAAACTATAAGAAAACTCATTTCTACACTAACAACTATCCAATGCCATTACAGCGGAATGATGAAGAACATTAACTCTGAGAGCAGCAAGGATTACAATGACCTGGGAAGTAACAATGAACCTCACAAGGATTCAGGGCCTCATGCTCTCACGCAATACCAGCTCCTCTGGAGGCAACCAGGCCTCTGTGCAACAGTGGATGCAGAGCACAGAGTACCACATGTGCAGGCCCTGGTGACCTGCCAGTTGGAGACATTCCAGGAGCAGCCAGCCCCCATACACCTGCCACAACAAAGCCCACCATTGGATGGATACAGAAAACATGAATTGTTTTTCATGATCAAAAAGGTAAAAGGAAATAAGCATCTTTACCAATGAGTGCCAGACGTAGGAGCAGGATTCTATTTAAAAGAATGGAGTGTTCCATCTTTTCAATAAAATTAAGAAATCAACAAGTACACCACGTTTGAATAAGATGTCAACTTGCCACTAAACATTTGGCTCTAGTATGTACTTTAATCTAAAGAAGTAGAAATAGAAGAGATTCATGGCACATTTAGGATCAAGAGTCATTTCAGCTTTTTCTGTAGCTCACATTTCAGTACCTGAAAACTCATTTTCACAATGTAGATCCCCCTTGTCAAACCAAGCCAGGACCGTCTGTGGTACCAATTGCTTTTGGTGCCCAGGTAGCAGCAAGCTGGCAGGTTTCTGCTAATGGTCTGGACTTTGAAGAGGTATAATTCTGTTTGTTGCCAACCTCTCATATACCAGGAATGCCACTGTATGTCAGGAATGCCACCTTATAACAGTAAGTCAAATGTACCTTTTTCTGGCAGCCATGAAAGAAAAGCTATGAGATCATTTCTAATTTGGAGAGCAAAAAGGACTTGGAGGATATTTTGCGTTGATTCTAATATTCAAGAGCTTGAAATCATGTAAAATACAGAACTGGGACAGGGGGTTCAGGATTAGCACTTTGAGAGGCTTCCTTTAATGTGCCCATTTGTCACCAAGACACAGCTTGGTGTTTTTCTTGTGCTTTTCTTGAGATTCTTACACATCACATTTTTCAGCCTGGATTCTATGAAATACATGAGAGGCCCATATCAACGATATGGGTATGGGAATCAGATCCACCCCCTTCCCCTGGCACCTGACACAGGCTCCTGATTCTCCCCCACACACTTCTATCTACCTGCAGGAAAATGGTGGAAAGGGCATTAACGCTCCTTCCTTGAAAGAAAAGGCAATTTTGATCATGTGTACTCATATCTGAGAATGAACACCAAAAGTAAATGCTTGGCTGCTTGGTTAGGAAGAGTTGTGCTACATTTGGGAAGATCTGGGGGGAGAGAGTACTTGAACAGAATAGGATGAAAGCCTAATCCTGGTCTTGCTTACATAGTCTCCTGAAGTTGCAGGTCTCCACTGAGAGGTGCCCCGGCAACAGTGGACGTAACAAAGTCATGCCCCTCTAGCACAATGCAGAGACAGCCCCCCAACACACACCCCGCCCCTTTACCAAATGCTGTGTTGTGTTAAACCTGGGCCTCTGGCCTGTGCCATGCCCTTCCCAGGCACATGCATCCTACTGAATGGTTCTTGTTCTCTTTCCTTTGCATGATTACTTGGAATGATAACATAGCCTGTATGTGTGCCTGATGCATGAAAACTGTACACTATTTTCCTAGTGATTAAAAACTAGGATTTAGTAGCTGGGATGTACTTTATTGGAAGAGTGCTTACCTAGCAAATGAAAAACCCTGGATTCAATCCCTAACATTAAAATGAAATAAAATGAAGTAAGTGAAAATGGCTTATGTCCTTATACCCAATAAAACCACAACTAGAAATGAGACTGATGAATGTTTAAATTCTAGTTCCTACACTTACCAACAAGGTGGCTTTGAGCCAATCATTACCCTCCACAGCCTTGGTTTCCTCATAGGTAAGAAAAGGAACGCCTACCTTCGTGTACAAGGATCAAGCAAGTTAGTGTGGGTAAATCACTTGGCAATTAGCACCCAGCATTTGGTGACTCTCAGGGCCCACTGAAGAGGACATGACCAGATTCTCCCAACAGACCCACGAGAGGAAGAACTGCAGTGAAGTGCACAATGGGCAAGGTAGGTCTAGCAGCCAGTGCAGCAACGTCTACTCAGGAACTCCCAGAACCTCAGCCTTGCGGCCTCCCAGGAGGCCTGTAGCACTTCACATGCTGATTACCCC
Organism: Dipodomys spectabilis; assembly: GCF_019054845.1. NCBI lineage: Eukaryota > Metazoa > Chordata > Mammalia > Rodentia > Heteromyidae > Dipodomys > Dipodomys spectabilis. The sequence continues at coordinate 3,147,941 of NW_024870818.1, forward strand.
TCTGGTGGAACTGAAAATATTTTCAGATCATTGCAAAGATCAACTGTGGCTAATAACCTATTCCCTTGAGAAACACACACACACACACACATACATACACACACACACACACACACACACACACACACACACACACACACACACGTGTGATTGGAGGAAATCAGATCAAGAATCAAGAAGGTAAATTAACTCCAGAACACAATTTTCCCTGCATCTAAGCCACCCTAGACCAGTTCCCAAGGAATTATCCCTCAGAACCTTGATAAAACTAACAACACTAGCTGCAATATGACAGCAGTGATAAGATGAAGGGTTCTCTGAAGAGCTAACAAATGGATTTAATTGAAGCATCTTATACATTTTGTTTAAGATCTCCCAGTCAGCATCATCTGCAGGTGATGCATCAAGGAGTCAAGGGCAGAACTGGGTGCTATAATACTTCTAAAAACATTTTTGCCTCTGGTTTTGGGAGATCTGCTTCTCAAGGTCCCTCCCACCTCAAAGACCCATGAAACAAATCCCAAAGTGCATAGAAAGTTACAGCTATTTAAGTATCAGCACAGGGTTCTGGGATTCCCACAGATGTGGAGCTGTGCTTAATATCAGCTGGGAAATAGGGCTGTTAGCTAACCTCTGAGATCCTTGGTTTGCTAATCTGTTTAGATGGGTCTTAATAAGGCCTATTTGTCAAGGTTGTTACCAGGATCAAATGAGAAGCCCTTAACAGCATATATTATATGTCACACAGAAAGCACTCAGAAACTATTTCTTTAGTAGTTTCTTTTAACATATGAATTCCTATACATCCCAAACTAGGAGAGATACTCAAGTTAAACAATCATTTATGTGTTTCATCATAACTACAATCTAAATACTTAGTGTAAGCAACCCTAAAGCTCTCAGCCGGGTCTCCTGGCCTCATTTTCAAATGCAGTATCACTGTAGCCAAAAAGGGGGAGAGGGGAAACTGCTATATGAAAGACACTCTCCTTCCTTTTTTCCTAAAAGCTGTTTGCCCCCTTCTCTTGCAAATTCTTTTAGTTCCCAGAGAGCAGAACTCCTGGGAAACAGAAAGTAGCAACGTGTTATTGAGAAAATCCCCAGATGAAGATCAACAGTCTCTCTAGACAAGAGTTAGGTCAAAATAGGGAAATTCCTTCATCAGCCCTCAAAAACAGTCTCTCAACAAAGCTTAGAGAAAAGGTTAATTTGGGAAATCCCCTCTGAGGCATCAGAGGAGATGGAAAGCTGCTTCTGAAGAGAAATCTGAATGAGTAAGCCAATTATTGGCTGCCTGGGAGAGCAGTCTGGGTAAAGCCACAGTGCTGCTCCTGCCTTACTGCTTCTTTTCATCCAGATTCAAGCATCATCCAGAGAAGATTCAGTTGCCAGCACTACTATTCCCAGGCTCCCCACTTAGGAATCAAGGCCTCATCTCCTGGCCTCCTGAGCTGCCCCTAAACTAGATTCACTTTCCCCTAGAACCTTCTCTGATCACCCTAGTGAAACTCCCCCAATCCTAACCCTTCTGTAACAAGCCCATCAGGTTTTACTGGGTTCTAATCTGAACATGACCTTGGGGTCACATTTCTTAGCCACTACTAAGCTCCAAGAAGCAGGGAGGAATCCTTCCCAAGGGGAAGAAAAAAAAAATCACATAAACCTTGTCCTAGGAAGGGTTTAGAATGGAATATCTGCTGGTGAGCTGAAGCAGAGACAGTGCGTTAATGCTTTTGGGAAAGGGCCCAGGGAGCAGAACTGGCTCTGGATGGCTGGTTCACAGATGCAAGGCAGATGTAGCTCGCTGCTGCAGCCAGTGTGCTCCGAAGCTCTGCTCCCAGGAGACTTCTGTCAATGCTTGTTTTGTCTTTTATGTGTGAATTAAAATGGCCATTTCAGAAAGATGGCAAAAATGAGATTTTAATAGGAAAGAAAGAAAAACAGACTCCATAATAGCTTAAATTTCCTTTAGTATATACTTTCAAAAAATAGAGATCAAATCTTGGAAAGAGGGAACATTTTAATGGGGGGATCTTGGAAAAAGGGGACATTTTAATGGGGGGGAGTACTCTGGCTCTAAAATTCTATGAGAATTGTGCTCTAGTAGGGTGTGTTTGTCCTTTTTCATGTAGTCAGACCTACCATGGTATGATTTACAACGACAGATTCCACTTTCAAATATTTTTAGACTCTTAGAAAATACCCTGGTAAAATCATTTCTCTAGATCTTTAAACAAACATGGTTCTTATTCATTTCCATTCCTATGGCTTTGTTAAATCTCTCTCCAAAAATTGTAAAGGTTGGGGCTGGGAAGGTGGCTCAGTGGTAGAGCGCTTGCCTTGCATGCCTGAGGCCCTGGGTTCAATTCCTCAGCACCACATAAGCAAAAAAAAAAAAATGTAAAGGTTGTCTGGCACCTACTTTCCCCTATGCTTTGGAAAAAGTCCAGAAGACTCTTGTTTGAGTTTGCATGTCTCCTAGCAATTAGAATAGTCCTTATATTCATTTTTGCATACACCTATTATGATCACTTAAACTACTACCAAAATCTCCTACACCTGACAGATTATCAACATACCCTCAAAAAGTATTATTTAGGGCTGGGAAGTTGGCTCAGTGGTAGAGTGCTTGCCTCGCATGCATGAGGCCCTGGGTTCAATTCCTCAGCACCACATAAGCAGGAAAAAAAAGCCGAAAGTGGCGCTGTGGCTCAAGTGGTAGAGTGCTAGCCTTGAGCTGAAGAGCTGAGGGACAGCGCCCAGGCCCAGAGTTCAGACCCCATGACCGGACCCCCCCCAAAAAAAATAGTTATTATTTACACCTCTCACATGGAAATCTAGGAAGCATTTAATTCTCAATTCCTAACCAGACCAAAGAATATTTCTGATTTCATTAAAAAAAATGTTTCATGTGCTCTCAGCAATGCTGTAGTTGTGAATGTGATATGTATTAAATGATGAGCACTTCCACACCCAAAAACAGAAAAAGAAAAAAGAAAGAAATCTTTTATGCAGTCACCGGTGAAATAGATTCCATCATGGTTTTGAATAATGAAGAACTAATTAAGAAAAAGGAGGAAGAGGAGGAGGGGGGGAAGAGAAGGAAGAGAAGGGAGAGGAGGAGGAAGAGAAGAAACATGAAGCAACTTTGATAGAACTAAGCTGTTTGCCTTTGCCCTGGAAAGTTTATAGTGTTTTAAACAATTGTAAACATGTCAGTATACGTGGATACCGTTTCCATAGCAGCATAGCAACAGTTAAGAGTTTCTCCAAACATACCCAAAAGGAAACTAAAAATAGCTTGTCTTCAATATCAAAATACATACATATATACATATTCAGGCAACAGTACATAATATGAGGTATAATTACAAGTTCTAGAGACACCAAAGTTTCACCTAGCATGTCACAGTTAGCTTTTAAAACCAGTACCTTTAGAAGTGGGGTAAAGACCAAGGAGTCCAAGCTGAAAAGATGGAGGTCATTTTGAATTCTAAGATCAGAGGCTTTGACATCAATGTCCTTGACCATTGCTTCTGCTGGTCTACCTGATACTGCTCTTGCTCCAAAGGCCTACTGTGTCCTGTTCACCTTTTGCTCTTGCCAAAACTGGAGCTAAGCATAGCATACATACTACGGTCTTTATTTACTACAATATTCTCTCATGTTAAATTTTCTATATCCCATTGTATTTTCTATTAGAGATTGGACAATAGTTGCTTTTTAAAAAATAATATAAAAACGAAATGTCACCCTTTCCCAATGAACTTATTTAAATTGACACTGAGTGACAGAAATAGTGATTCCAAAATGAAGACTGAATGTCAATGCATGTTTTTGGACCTTCCCTGATTGTACTTTTTATTTATGTCTGAGAATTACAAGTATTTCAAAACATCATCTACTGAGAAGATACTACTGGGGTATACATAATTTATCATGCGAATTAAGATACTTATGAGAGTGAAATAATTACATTAGGGAAACATGTAAAAGAAGACTGTCCCAGACAGGCTGAATATACACAAGAGTGTATCTTAAGAGCAAGAATATTGTTTTTATTTGTTTTATTCAGCATCCACTGTAGTGCTTTACATCTAAGAAGAAAAACAAATACTTGGTAGATGAAAGGATTTTTATCATTAGGTAACGTTTTTATAAAAACTTTTGGAAGTATTTAGTACCTAGTAAAACTATATTGAGTGTACTGCATTTTTAGATTCTCTGTCTACTTATTAGGTTTAAATAAAATCTCATGTAGCACTCACTACAGGGTGAATCTTCGTTCTTTATTATCTGATCTCTATCCTAAAAGTGAAGAAGGCACAAATAGAAAGGCAAAATAGACCCATAAGTCATAAAAAAAAAAATCTATCACGTGTGATGGTTTATGAAAGCACTAAAGAGGGTTAGAGTATGAATTCAGATAAGAAGCAATTTCATAATGTCTATGATGGCTATTATCCTAGTTTCACTCTTCTTTGCCAGGAATGTTGGCCCCTAGGGAGAAATGCAGAATGAGTATCGGATGAGCATGCTACATGGAATAATGTGGTGTGTATTTCATGAAGTGGAATGGAGAAGAGCCCTGGTTCATGGTAAACCCTCAGGAACAGAGGTAGAGCATCTCCACTTTCTTCCTGAATCTGCTTAGAGCACAGGGCATGCCTTTCTCAAGTCATTTTTCCATATGACATGCCTCCAGTTCTTGGTATAAACATTAAGTTAAAGGATTGCTGTGGGAAGTGATCATTATGTACTAGCAAAGCACTTATTGATCCTCTTATGAAAAGTGCCATAAATCTCCCTCCCCCTCCATGAAGAGGCCCCAGCATTTGAGAGGGAAGTAATATTGGCTGTCCTCATGATCTCAGACTCTGCAGTCATACTGTTTGTTTGGGTTTGCAGCCAGATTTCTCACCAGGATGTTGTTGCCTAATCTCTCTGGGTCCCAGTTTTGATCATCTTTCAAAGAGGGAAAGTAATTATTATACCTCTTCTTAGGGTTGTTGATGAGGAATAGGTGATATTCATGTTAAATAACTAGAAGGTGAATGTGGCCTATTATTATTATCCATCTCTCTATTTATTTGGACATTTGGAAAGAGTAATACAGGGGAAAATGGTGAGTTTCTAATCCAAATCAACATAAATATGTATATTTAATACCAAAAGGAATCTGTTGGGCCTTAGGCCACTTATAGACTAGATTCTGCTCTCATCTCCTCCTCAATTATTTATTACTCCAACACCAAAGGGACTTTGCTTTTTTTTTTTTTTTTTTGGGTCCGGTCGTGGGGCCTGAACTCTGGGCCTGGGCGCTGTCCCTCAGCTCTTCAGCTCAAGACTAGCACTCTACAACTTGAGCCACAGTGCCACTTCCGGCTTTTTGCTTTTTGCTTATGTGGTGCTGAGGAATCGAACCCAGGGCCTCAGGCATGCAAGGCAAGCGCTCTACTACTGAGCCACCTTCCCAGCCCCGGGACTTTGCATTTTATTATCACCCTTATTCAGCAGGTTCCGTCAAATGCAGGCCAGTTCCTGTGCTAGGAAAAGCTGAATGCCTATTCCAAAAGAATGATAGCTCTTCTTTAATATCTAATTGAAAAGCTAGGAAAAATCTAGAAGATTGAATTTCTTTATCGAATTATGTAAAACTTTATATTTAATGAATTTTTGTTATCTAAGAGTGGGTGTGGGGAAGAGGCACTTTATAAATATCAAATCATGTTGTTATCTACAAAGAGTGTGCCAGTTGGTTAAAGAGAGCCAAATTCTGTTCCATTTGATAATTACTAGATTTGACATTCACAGAGGTTCTTTTATAATTCTGGGAATAAGAAATCCACAAACTCATTAAATGATGAAGCATTTCAACCCTATTATCCTAATACAATTATCCCCATGGATTACACTGCCACAGGAAGTCTTCAAGACAGCTCCTGGTGCTTAGAAAGACTCAAATCAGATTTTTATCACATAAAAGCCACTAAATAGAATTGGGGAAATGGCTCAGGTAGTAGAGTGCCTGCTTAGCAAGCTCAAGACCCCAATAACACACACACACACACACACACACACACACACACACACCCAAGCCACTGCAGTGTGATTTTTGAAAGTGATATTGAAAAATCAATCTACCTGATCTAGAATTATGGTTAATGATTTTTTTGGGGGGTCCGGTCATGGGGCCTGAACTCTGGGCCTGGGCGCTGTCCCTCAGCTCTTTTAGCTCAAGGCTAGCGCTCTACCACTTGAGCCACAGCACCACTTCCGGCTTTTTTCTTTTTGTTTATGTGGTGCTGGGGAATCGAACCCAGAGCCTCATGCATGCAAGGCAAGCACTCTACCACTGAGCCACCTCCCCAGCCCCTATGGTTAATGATTGTAAGCAAAGATACTGTTACTTATGCTCACCACAGAGTTTTCTGTTCTATAAATCTACCCTAGCATTTAAAGACATAAAGAGAAAATGAAATTTAGGATTCAAACTTGTTTAAGAATATTTGAGGGGCAAAAGACTTGGCTGTATCATCTGTTTCTTTCCAGTAATACTAGAAACAATTTATCTATCTAGCATTATTATAATTTATTCCTTAGCCACGTCAAGGGAAATGTAATTCTTTACCACTCATTAATAATGAGTTATTAATGAAACCTTTATTATTCAATGCACTTAATAAACTGAAAAGGTACAAATAGCCTCTAGATTTTCTTAGTGCCCTTACTTCTGAAATATCCATATGCTTGTGAATGGCACAAGAAAGTCAATACAAATTCATGGATCTGGGAATTGGAAATAGAGCAGCAAGTCCTTTGGCAACAAAGTATTGTCCAAGAATAAAAAATTCAAAATATTACCTGTTACAATGCTTCTTAATTATAAAAGGAGTACAATATTTGCAGCATGGTGAAACCTGGCAGATGCCTCTTTGACCTGTTGATCAAACTTTGCATTGCTAACAATGGAAAAATTGACATTATATTACTCCATCCCATGCCCATGGTAGATATTATTAATAGTTCTAATGAAACTAGGATACAACTTCAGAATATTTCTCAAGACTGGTAGTGTCATCTTGGAGAAGAATTTGAGAAACTAACTGTGGTGCTGATGCTGCCTCAGTTTGGCCTGCAAATAACGGTGCCATGCCCTCTCTTTATATCTACCAAGTGACTCTGAGGTCCTTAGTGAAGGAAAGTACAGGTCCTGGGGCCTTGTAGTTTGGACAGTGAAAATGTACTGAGAAAATAAACTATGTATACTTGTGTGGGTACAAGTGTGTAGGTTGAAGAGAGAAAAAAGAGGGAGAGAAAGGAGAGGAATGGAAAGGAGAGGAAAGCAGGGAAAGGGAGGGGAAGGAGAAGAAAGGGAAGGGGAAAGTAATGCTGTCCCCAGTTAAGGTTGCAAATAAGGTACAAGGTTTTGCTATCACAGACAACCCAACAGATTATTTGGGGTCACTGAAATGGTACAGTTCAAGATCACCTAGCTGATTAGGATCAAAATCTCATATCCCACAGAAAGAAAACTTACTATGGGAAGAGTGAGCTCTACAGTCTATTTTAGTCTCAAAATTGTCTTCCAAAATAAAAGATTACTTATTTGAATACACCCAATTGTGGCAATTGTGTATCTCCTTTAAGACTGAACTTAGCCAGGCACCAGTGGCTCACTGCTATAATCCTAGTTACTCAGGAGGCTGAGATCTGAGGATCATGGTTCAAAGCCAGCCCAGACAGTAAAGTTCATGAGATTCCTATCTTCAATTAAATCACAGAAAAAGCTGGAAATGGTGCTGTGGCTCAAGTGGTAGAGTGCTAGCCTTGAGCAAGAGGGACAGTATCCAGGCCCAGAGTTCAAGCCTCAGGACCAGCCAAAAAAAGAAAGAAAGGAAGGAAGGAAGGAAGGGAGGAAGGAAGGAAGGAAGGGAGGGAGGGAGGGAGGGAGGAAGGAGAGAGAGAGAAAGAAGGAAAGAAAAGAAAGAAAAAAAGAGAAAGAAAGAAAGACAGACAGACAGACAAAGAAAGAAAGAGAAATATACTGAATATGTGCTTAAAGGTCATCTTGCCCATTTAACAAACTCATTGCGCTTCATGTTATTCCTCTGGCCCAGTCCATCTTCTATCTTCTTCATACCACTTATAAGTATTTTATTAATTTGTAAGCATGGTGTTGTAGGAGTGGTTTGTTCACACTTTCTTATTACAGTATCAGCCCCTATGGAGTAGAAACTGTTCCTGTCTGTGCATTTCTGAATTCACACCTTCTAACAGATCCTGGCATATGGGGCCACACAATGAATATTTACTGAATCAGTAAACTAATAGGTAAATGAGTAATTATTTGATTTTTAACAAAATATCCCATGTTATTAGGAATTAAGTTACAGAGAGGAGAAAAACAAGGAACTAATCTTCTATGTAATGCTAAAATCTAAGGTAAATCACTATTTAGCCCTAAGGAGTTTGTAGACTACAAACTTGGCTCTAGAGAGGACTCTAAGCTACAGCTCCACAAGTGCTTAGAGCAGTGTTTTTGCTAGGATCAATGACTCCCAACTATGACTCCCAACTGTGTTCCTGGAAGGATAATAATAATTTGAATTTGCACCATTGCTTTCTTCTTTGCATACCCCAAATACCTTACATAACACATGAGGAAGAATGTGAAAGTACCCTTATTCTAAGCCATACTTTAGAGAACTCCTTGGTTGTCAGCTGACCCCCACCAACAAGCCATTCTTCAGTGCTGAAAGGGACTACAGCTAAAAGGCATATCAGATGAACCCTTGCCACCATGGCTATAATGACTGCTTTAGAAATCTGAGAGTCCTTACCGAAAGAACAAAGATCAATATTTAGTTTCTTGTGTCCCTAAGGGGCCTTTCATCATTTTTATGGCCTCTTGTTCTGTCACTTCCCTCACCTCTAACTCTGGTCCACTCTTGTGGGAAGGCTTGGTCTAGGAATAATAGCAATACAAACATAAAACTACTTTAAACAAAATATAAAGTTTGACTCACTGTGCTTTGTTAACACCAAGATTTAGCATGTTAAATCTGTTACTGTATTTTTCAGTTAATTACTTTTAATTTTTACCTTTTGGCTGTACTAGGGCTTGAACTCAAGGCCTCACCCTTGCACTCTACCACCTGAGGCACATTTCCCATCCAGTTACTGTACCTTAAAAGACACACACACACACACACACACACACACACACACACACACACACACACACACACACACACAGAGTCCTAACCAAATGGACTTTATTACCTGCCTATCAGGTGAAAGGAAATAGGAAAAATATTACCAGGTTATCTTTTTGCCTGTTCTATTTACTGAAGACTATAAGAATAAGCACCAGCGGACTTTTGGTCTTATCTACTGGCACATGTTTCATTTACATCCTGTTACCAAGGTTACAACTAACACCATAAACCAACCTCCTAATTATCATACAACTACCTTTATAATAAAACAAAGATTAGTTTTGGAATAACGTAAACCTAAAGTGTTCAATGAGTATTTTGAATTTGGAGCTGATGGTGTAGATCAAGTATATTGAAAGTAACACTCTAAGGACACAGTGCACAGGGAGGACTTGAGCCAGGCTGCTGGCACTACCCACTTTTCCACTTTAGAAAACATCCATTAACATTGCCAAGAAACTGTCACATTAAATACCATACTCTTTCTCTATCCTACAGGCATTTGATTTGGGGTTTTTTTAAGCTAAGCCAAAATAATATTTTTTTTATTTTATTGTTATTGTAAAGGTGATGTACAGAGGGGTGACAGTTATGTAAGTCAGGTAATGAGTACATTTCTTTTTGAACAGTGTCGCCTCTTCCCTCATTTTCTCCTAGTGTTTCCTGCCCACTCTCCTCCCCAACAAGTTGTCTAGTTCATTTTAACATAGTGTCTAGTGAGTGTCGCTGCTGAATTGTTCATCTTTTGTCCCACCCTTTCTGTTCTCCCCCTTACCCTCCCCAAAACAGGTGAACTTACATACAGAAGGTACAGAAATCAAAAACAGTGATAAAGAAGGAGACAAAAAAGAAGCAAAATAACATGAAATCTCTTGTTTCTATTTTTGGGGGTTCATTTCAATAAATATTATTTTATATGATCATATGCCCATAGCTATTAAACCTTTGTGATCCCCTCATACGAATATCCTTCTTTGGTCTCACTGTGTAAATGTCTAGAGTCCTATAGAATTTATCATGTCCAAGTGTCAGGCGTTTGTTGTAAGACTTCCAATGGAGTCCTAAATCTGCAAACTCCATATACAGACACTGTGATACCTGATAACCAATGGAAACCATTACTAAGTGACTTTCAGGAGGGTAGCGAATAAGATATGGACATGCTAGGAAAGACAAAGTGGAATACCTCAAGATGTCCTCACATGGTTCAGAACAGTTTTCCATTCAAATTTTCCTGTGTGGTTCTATATCTGCTTCCAACCAATAGATGTGGAATAGAAAAGTAAGCCCCACTCACTTCTTAAAACACTGGGCCTAGAAGAGATGCATACCCCTTCTGTGCATGTGACTGATGACCACATGGCAGTGAGGAGTTGGGGAGGAAGAAGATGGTAAACTCTTGGAAGCCATTTGGAGCAACAACTCTACTGTGAAAAAATAAACAAATAACTTTTTTGGTGATTCATTAGTTGTTACTGTCATACAAAATCACTATCCTGGATGTGCTTAAGCTTTATTTCTACACCCACTTATCCTGAAATAGAATGGCCAAATCACTTTTCAGAATGTTGTGAATTAGGGAGTTTTGTTGTTGTTTGACTGTGTTGTTTTAATATAGAGCCTATAACTCAAATAACAAGGCACCAGCCACTAGAAAATTTTCACATTTATCATGTTCCAGTGACTGAGTATGTAATTTTATTTCTTGGTTGTTTGGGAGTAAAACATTAGTAATGATTTTCACAGGTTGCCTATGAATTTTCCATTTTCAACTTGGGGTTACATAACCACGAACACAGTTATGTTTGTCTCTAAATCCCTGAATTTGCACATACAACCTTTTTGATTGCTTAACTACCCAAGTGCAAAGAACAATTCGTCATCTATAAGCAGATTTGTGAGTAGCAAGAGGGCCCTTCACCAAAACTAGGGATGCAAATATTTAAGACTAAATTTGAAAACAGGCAGTGATCTCAAGTCGCTAGTTAGAAGCAGTTGCTTACAGTCACCTGATAACCTCTTCATCACCAAATCCCTCAACCAACTTCAATCCACAATCTGGAATGGACCCTTCACTTCTCTCTTTAAACGTTCTGATGATGTCTGTAATTTATAGCCTTAATGCTGGATACCATAGAACCTTGTTTTTGCCTCCAACACCAGTTACATTCTGTCTTAGTAATTTGAGTACTAGTAAGCACCTCTCCTCAATAAAAACCTCCCTGACATTATAAATATATAAAATTTATATTTGTTTATATATATATATATATATATTTTTTCCCATAACCTTTGTCTCACATATAATCAATATTTAGCATTTCTTCATTTTTATTTGAATTAGGTCAAATTACAGATGAAGGCGGGCACCATGTCTGCAGTTGCGGCCACAGTCCTTCTACATATTAAGCTGCAGGATACCCATATTGCATTTTCTAGGTCAGGCACATCCAGCTTGCTCATTCCCTTCCCATACACCCTCCACTTCTGTTTTCCTTTTCAGCAAAGCTGCTGATGTCATTCAATCTTGCTGCCACTGCTTCACGTGCTAGAAGGGAAACACGAGAAGAAAAGGGAAACCTGGGCCTGCCCTTGCCCTTAGCTTCCCTGTTTCCTTTCTTGGTTCCCATGTTGCTCGTGAAGTAACTACACAAAGATGCTCCTCATTAGTCTGAACCTCCTCTGTGGCTTCCTCTCTCTATCCCCACTCACACACAGAGGTCAAAAGAGTCATCCTCCTCCTTTTTAGTTCTTCAACATTTTGGAACCAAAAGCTAGACAGGCCTGAAAGGCCTATCACATCTGAGAGATATCTGTGAAAGCCCCAATTTTACAATAACAAAAGAAAAAAAAAAAGAGGAAGGAACCCAGGGAAGTAACACGGGTGCTAGAAAGAACCATCTACACAGGAATTAGAAGAGTTCAGATTTGAGTTCTGGGTCTTCCTTCACAAGCTAGATAACTGTCTGGATCTAACTCTTCACTGCAGAATGAGGGGCTCAGTTAGGGTACCTGTAATTGTTACTAGGTTTTGCTCTCAAACTGGGTCCTTTATTTTTCTCTTAAAACTGAGACACTAAGCCAGGCATGGTGATTCATATTTGTAATCCTAGTACTCTGGAGGCAGGAAGATCAACAATTCCAGGCCAGACTAGGATATATAGTGAGTTACAGACTATAGCAAGACCTTGTTTCAAGAGAAAGAAAGAAAAGAAAGAAAGAAAGAAAGAAAGAAAGAAAGAAAGAAAGAAAGAAAGAAAGAAAGAAAGAAAGAAAGAAAGAAAGGAAGGAAGGAAGGAAGGAAGGAAGGAAGGAAGGAAGGAAGGAAGGAAGGAAGGAAGGAAGGGGGGGGGGGGGGAGGGGAAGAAGGAAGAGGAGAAGGAAGAGGAGGAGGAGGAGAAATAATTTAACTAGGTCACTTAGGGAATACTCAGGTCTAATATGCAGCCACTGATATAGCAGATGTTGGCCATTCTAAAGTATCCAATATTTCTGGTATATCAGTGATGGTTTTCAACCCAATCTGTCTTCTTGAGTCTTGACTGGCAACTTATCACTTGGGCAAGATCTAAAATCTTCCCTAGTGAATTAAGTGATCTTTCTTCTACTTAACCACTTAGCAAAAGGGTAAATAAGCACTCTATGCTCATAAAACAGATTTCTACTTTTTACAAATGTGACAAGTAGAACAAAACTTTCCTAGACAGGGCTGGGAAGGTGGCTCAGTGGTAGAGCGCTTGCCTTGCATGCATGAGGCCCTGGGTTTGATTCCTCAGCACCACATAAGCATAAAAAAAAAAAAAAAAGCCGGAAGTGGCTCTGTGGCTCAAGTGGTAGAGCGCTAGCCTTGAGCTGAGGAGCTGAGGGACAGCGCCCAGGCCCAGAGTTCAGGCCCCACAACCAGACCCAAAACAAAACAAAACTTTCCTAGACAACCACCTGCCTGTTCTCTCCAGAGCTTTACCCTAGGCAGGACAGCAGGCTTCTTGTCCTCTACTTTAGCTTTCAATAAAAGAAATAACAGCCTCAGATAGAGAAAGCTTCTACTTCTTTTTTTTTTTTTTATTTTAATGTCCAAAATTAAGATTTATTGAGGCATCTACAAATTTCCATTCGAACACACAGAAAACTTCTAGCTAAATATTTGTTTTATAACAATTAATATAGTTCTACCATTTTAAATTAAAAAATGGAAAATGAGAAGGGGATTTTTGAAGAAATAAAACAAATGTACAATATTTATACAAAACCAGACTCTGAAATGTATGAATTCATTTCTTTTAGACACATTAGAAATATCAAGATTTTATTTTCAGAAAAAAATCAAAATCAACTTAAATGTCTATCAATGTAAGATTGATTAGATGAATGTTCAAATAGCATAACATTTTATTCCTTTAATACATGTTAGAAAATTAACTTAATGAGAAGAAAAATGTTCAGAATGCATTAAGAGAAAAGTAATGTTGCTAAACACTGTATTTGTGACTGCTTGGAAACATTTCATTTTGTAAAATTAAGCTGTGAAGATAATGATTTTTTTTTTGTCTTTTTTTTGTTTTACAATTGATGGTGACAGAATGCAAATATTTTCCTTCCTACTTTTTATGCTTCTCTATGTTTTAAAACTTTTTTCTAATGAAAATATTTTTTGGTGGTACTAGTCTTTTTTTTTTTTTTTTTTTTAATTTAATTTTATTTTATTTGAGAACATACTGTACAGAGGGGTTGCAATTACATGGGCAGGATAATGCATACATTTCTTACCAAGCATTGCAGCCTCCTCCTTTGTTTACCCTTCACCTCCCTTCCCAGCCTCCCCCCCTCCCTCCCACCCAATCATACCCCCCCACCCCCCCACCCCCCCACTTTTGGGCATTTACCCAAATGATCACAAACAAGGCCACACTAAAGCTACCAGCACAACTATGTTTATTGCAGCATTATTTACCATAGCTAAGACATGGAACCAACCCAGATGCCCCTCAGTAGATGAATGGATCAAGAAGATGTGGTATATATACACAATGGAATTCTATGCCTCCATCAGAAAGAATGACATTTCCCCATTTGTTAGGAAATGGAAAGGCTTGGAAAAAATTATATTAAGTGAAGTAAGCCAGGCCCAAAGAAACATAGGTCCCATGGTTTCCCTTATTTGCAATATCTAGTATAGGTATGAGTCAAGCGGAAAAAGTCAGATAATGTGATGTTAGGAAAACGAAACCTCAAATATGTATTTTAATGTTTTTGTTTCTTTCATGCATGTGTTTCTAACGCATTTATAAGATTATTTCTTTGTTGCTTTGTATGTCCCTCCCCCACAGTGTAACCCCCGCTTTCACTATATTTGATGTCAGTATAACATGTGGAGGAGATGGGGACAAACAAGTCATTTAAGGATTCAGGTGGACCTATTGCAACAATGAGAAGTACAAAATGTCATGTCAAAACCAGCTTTACAAAGCTTCTACTTCTAAGTTGGGGTCGAGGGTTCTGTTGGCTGCCAAGATGTTCTAACAGGCTCCTCACAGCAGGGGTTAAGGAATTATCTGGTAAGAGAAGAAAAGAACTGAAAATATTCTGCATAACAAAATGGAAAACAATCTCCCTTGTGGGCCCAGTACTATGGGACAGATATGTTTGTTTTATTTAAGGAGGAAACAAGGGTTTCTTGTCCTTTGTTTAGACAATTTTGTCTCTGAGAATTGCTGCTTTTTCTCTGTGTTGGCACATGTATGGGCAGCCATCATGAATAAGTGTTGCAGGAGGAGGAGGGAAAGGAAAGACATTCACATAGTCACCTAACCAAAGCCTGCAGGGACAGTTGCAAGTTTCTGCACAACCCAGCAGAAAAGAAACTTTGATCTGGTTATTTCCCAGAGGACTAGAACTTGCTAAAGACTTGTCTCACTAAAATCCAACAGGGTTCTTCCTGACTGGATCACTCAGACTTTGGGAAATGCTGTTGTGGTATCATTAGACTCCAAGGTCAGACAAAAAAGAAACAGGGTTGAACCTAAGGCCATTTATTAGGAATTAAGAAGGAAAGCGAAGTTGAGATCTCCCAGGTGAGCCAGGTGATTATAGGTTATCCCTGTAATCCTAACTACTCATGAGACATTGGGGGGGTGGGAGGGGTCATAGTTTAAGGCCAGCCCAGGCAGTTAAACCCACTAGACTTCAGTTCTAAAATAACTAGCAAACTACAGGGCAGGTGGCATGCCCCAAGCGGTCAAGTGTCAGCCTAGCAAGTCACTGAGCAACCACAAGGCTCTGAGTTCAAATTGCAGTACTGCTGGAAAAAAATTAATCTTCCTGATGGCTTGACTTTACCACTGTCCTTTTCCCACTTTCCAACCCTGAAAGGAAAATAATGGGAAGGATTTCTTGTAAAAGAGAAGGAACAAGTCAGGTGTGATGGAGAATGTCTATAGTCCCAGTACTTGACAGGTGGAAGAAGAAGAATTTCAAGTTTGAGACCAGCTTGGGCTATACAGTGAGCTCCATTCAGGTGACCCTGGGCTCCATAGAGAGAGCCTGTCTCAAACAAAAAGGGGAAAACCGGCAAGAGCTAAGCTGCTCTTGGTTTCTCTCAGACAGAACAGGGAAGTCTTTGGAACACTGATACAAGGTTAGAACAGACAGACATCTACATGGGGGACCAGGAATAGTTTAAAGTTTCCATCATGGTTTCACCTTGCCCTACCAGGACATGCAGTTTTCATTTGAGATGATGTCATCCTCATAGGGGTAAAAATCGCCTCTTGGTGGATGAAGAAAAGCCTAGGGATTAACGATGCACAAACTTCCACAGTAAATAAACAAACACATGATGTAACTGTGGCACTTAAATTTCCTAGGCAGGGGTGGGATTTGAAGTGGGGCATAATCTGAGGGAAAATGTCTAAAGGATCTCCTTAAGGGAGATGATGATGAGAAAGAAAAGGCTGAAGGACAGTATAGCAAACAATTAGGTATAACTTCAGTTTCATATGATTTGTTCCTGTGTAATTCCCTCATCACTACTGTCCTTTCATGCAGTAATTCTAGCTACTTAAGAGGCTAGAGATCTAAGGATCATAGTTTGAGGCCAACCCAGGCACCTAAATCTGAGAGACTCTTCATCTCCAATTAACCAGTAAAAAGCCAGAACTGAAAGCATGGCTCAAGTGGTAGTGTCAGCCAAGCAAGCAAAGACAAGCAAGAGTTCAAGCCTCACTTTGCACAAACCACATAAAATATAGACTTTTGTATTAGAGTAGATGTGGAGAAGTTGGGCCTCCACCTCAGCTCCCACTGGGGGCCACCAAAGAGACTGTCAGGAGGCCTGGGATCCAGGCCTACTTCAGTATAAGGCAAAGGGTTATGGGGGCCAGCCACTGACTGTTAGGAAAGCAAATCAGAAATTGACCAAAGGGCCCATTTACTTTGTGTTAAAACTGTGGTCAGGTCCACAATGGGCAGTATCAGTATCCCTTGGGAACTTGTTAGAAATCCAAGTTATCAGGCCCCACCCCAGATCTACTCAATTAGAAACTGCAAGTGAGAGCCAGCCATCTGGTTTATGATAGTCCCTCAAATCTGCAGCCACTGGACACAAGGTAAGTGACCCAAGGGAATGAGGAGGCAATCTTTGGGAGGCAGAAAAGAAATAGAAAATGGAAAGTCAACAAAAAACTTTCCATTCTCTAGTTTGCAATCACCTTTACTGTGGTTTTATTTTTAAGATCTTAGTGATATGAACATGGCTCATTTTCACCAAGAAAAGAACACAACTCCACAGTCAGATATGCTGAGCACTAAAGGGTAAGGGAAGTTTGCAATTAACTGGCTAATTAAAGCTTCGTCAGTCATCAAGACAGGCAGTCAATCAATCTCAAACTTGTCTGACTGGTTTGCTGTCTCCACTGATCACCTAAGCCAAATAATCAGCAATCACTTTATTTTGTGCTGTGTTGTCGGGGTAGAAATGTTCACAAATTGTTCCTAATTGATACCTGAAAGATTAGCTTACTCAAGTCCCTACACAGGAAAAACTAAGTGGTTTATGGTGGATCCTACCATTGCTGTAGGGTAGTATCCAAGCTTTCAAATGGTCAAATGTAACTTTTTTTCCTTTAGTATTTTTTTTTTTAACTTTCTTTCCTTATGAACTACAGCATTTTGATTTTGAGCTTTATTTATAAAGTATTCACATAATTTGCTCTGGAAACATCATTCTTTGAATAAGAAGAAAACAGATTGAATGGGGCTGGGAAGGTGGCTCAGTGGCAGAGTGCTTGCCTTGCATGCATGAGGCCCTGGGTTCGATTCCTCAGCACCACATAAGCAGGGAAAAAAAAGCCTGAAGTGGCGCTGTGGCTCAAGTGGTAGAGCGCTAGCCTTGAGCTGAAGAGCAGGCCCAGGACCGGACCCCCCCCCCCCCCAAAACAGATTGAATGAAAATTCAACCCCCTTCCGTGTTTACCTTCAATGGCTACTAAGGCCGAGGTTTTCTACAGTGCTCTTCTCAGAGCTGATTTGTCAGAGATCTATTATCATAGCCTAATAAGAGAAGCAACACTCTATGACAATGACTTTCCAATAACATTTTATGATGGTGTTACTAGTTCCTTCCTTAGATTATACCAGGAAGCTAAACTTGGGTCAAAATGTACTCAGGATATCTTTTTAGATCAAATTGTAGCCAAGTCTTTTAGCTGGGCGCCAGTGGCTCAAACCTGTAATCCTAACTACACAGGAGGCTGAGATTTGAGGATTGCAGTTCAAAGCCAGGCCAGGCAGGAAAGTCCATGAGACTCTTCAAACCACCAGAAAACCAGAAGTGGCACTATGGCTCAAGTTATAGAGGGCTAGTGTTGAGCTGAAGAGCTGAGGAATAGTACCCAGGCCCAAAGTTCAAGCCCCATGCCCAACAAACAACAACAACAACAAAAATCATTTGTTGTCATTTATATCCTGAATATAATAATTATGCTTCCATGTTGTTTCTATATAACTTCCAAAATGATCTTAAATTGTGTTTTGACAAGTCTAAAAAGGAGGTAGCTAAGATTAATCTAGAAGGCTGTTGAGTTCTTCTCACACCTGGATTTCAAAAACACACACACACACACACACACACACACACACACACACACACACATACACACACACACACATCATTGCCGCCCTTTTCTAATTGGGACCGTTAATGTGACACATTTAGAATAATGTCTACCCATTTTCTCAACAGGCTGTGTTGGTCTTGATGATATGTGGAATTTCAGGTCTGAATTGACCAGATAGCTTTTGGAAGTTCACATTCTCTCTCTGTGTGGGAGCTTTTTGACTCAGACCCTTGTGTAGATTTGTACAGATATCTGTGTCAACTTAACTTCCTCTCCAACTTCCTGGCCATGTGTGGGCTGGTTAAGTATGTGAAGACCAGGCATTTCAGCAAAGGAAAGAAACTGCTCTTAACAATCCAATGTTTTGGTAAGTTCTTTGTCTTTCTTGAGCAGATGAGGATATAAGACACTAAATATCTTATTTTATTATCAAGTGAATTATAGATGTAAGAAAACTAGCCAAGCACCAGTGGCTCATGCCTGTAATTCTAGCTACTCAGGAGGCTGAGATCTGAGGGCGATGGTTTGAAGCCTGGGAGGAAAACGTTTTGGGGAGATTCTTTTCTCCAATTACCCACACAAAGGCTGGAAGTGGAGCACTAGCCTTGAACAAAGGAATTCGAGGACAAGGCCCCGTGTTCACACTTATAGCCAACCAAAAGAAAAGGAAAATTAGTTAGATTCTCTTTGTTACTTTTAATATTGAATTAGCCAAATAACACTTCGTTGCAGGCGTGATCCTACTTAAGGCTATTTCCGAAGGATTGTGTACATTTTACTCCAGCTATGAAGTAGGACTCAAAAGCACCTCTGTATTCTGAAACAATCCTCTTTTGGCTCAAGCTTTAGATGAACCAACCAAGTCACATCATGAATGGGAGCCTGAGCCGGAAATAAGAGCTCATATTTATTGAGCACTTACAGTTTGCCAAGCACAGACCTGAACGTTCTACACATATTCACTAGGACTTCATAACAACCTGATGGCATAGCTATTCCCTTTATCATTTTACAAAGAGGAAAGCCAGATCCAAGATAATTAATAACTTGTATAAGGTTTCCCAGCTGGTGAGTGGTCAGTTCAACCACAGCTCTAAACACATCTGGGAAAGGTGTCCCTTTCCTCAAATCTTATCCTACCAAGCCCCCACTTGCCCTCCTCCTCGTGTACTTTCATACTATGGGGGTTGTTAAATGGAAGCCTGGCTGTCTTCAGTCTCCTTTGTTTCCTGAGCCTGAGATAGCCTGGCCTCTGGTTAGTGTCACAGGGAAAGCCTGAACAACTGATAACTCATTGGTTATACTGCCTTCCAATGTGAACTAATTTCATACTGAGCTTAGTAATGCATGCAAGAGTATCTTCTCCCTCTGCAAGCAGTTGTCCCAATGGTATAAGTGACTGGTTAAGCAGAGAAAACTGAGGCACTCTAATACAGCAGAAGCAACTTAATTCATTAGCTCCTTCCATTAAAGATGAGACAAAGATGAACCCATTTAGACTCCTGTTTCAGCCTGATAGCTCATCTGTCATATTGTGCTTCCTTTGGAGAATTTTTTCTCCCAGAGGATCTCCTTGGAAGATATGCCTACTCCATAGCCAAACCAAACTTGACTCATCTGTCCAGCCTTAAGAATCATGCACAATTAATTATTAGTTTACAAAGCCTGCAGATTGAAAAAGAAAAGAACCTGTCCATGAATAGCAAATCCACTGTCCTTCTTCCCACCCCACCAAACACTTGTGTTAAGAGCAACAGGAGGCAGCAATTGTTCTGTTTAACATTTGTCCAGCTGATACCATATTGGGTCTGCATTAACTGTGACAGAATCCAAGTCCATGTGACAGTCCTAAAACAGGCTTATATTTGTCATATCCACCTTGTATAATAATAACCAAGGTTATCACCCAAAACTTAAACACAATAATATGGCTCCTTATATGGCCAAACTGTGGCAAAAATAATTTCTCCTCCTTCCACAATCAGCATGAATGTATATTGCCTGCCCTTAACCTGCAGAGGTAAAAGACAAACACTTCTGTCCTCATGAGACTCTATAATGCCTTATTCTAAGAGATTCTTGGACACCAAGAATCTCAGAACATTTCAGTGGGAATTATTTTAATTTAAGAAATACCCATGACAGCTGGTTCGGGGGCAACTTTTCTAAACATGCTGAAACAAATTTGGCAATGTTAACTAAATCACACCCTGTTCCTCAGACAATTGACTCAAATTTTTCTTTACTACAGTAAATCTGTATCCAGATCATGGAAGCTTGTAAGATTAGCAATGCCAGCCCTGTCTTAAAGATAGCTTTCCAGGATGGATTACATTTTCTAGAAGAACAAAGCTAAATATTTTTATTCAAAGAGAACAATACAACAAACTTCAATTGTCAACCTGAATATTTTAATAGAAGTTTCCTTCTTTCCTACCGCCTCCTCCTCCTCTCCTCCTCCTCCTCCTTCTTCTTCTTCCTCTTCCTCTCCCCCCTCTCCCTCCCTTCTCTGTTTTTGGCATAAGTTCTTGCTATATAGCCCAGTTTGACCTCAAACTTGAGAGCCTCCAGAGCACTGGAATTACAAGCATAAACCATCATGCTCAACAAAGTAAAATCTTTATTTCATATTTTTATTTTTCAGCTGCTTGGGATCAGACCCAGAGCCCTGTACATTCTGTGAAAGCACTATATCTTAATGGTGTGTTCTAATGAAAACTAATAAGAGAAATAGTTTCCAAAAGTACAAAAATAGATTCCAAAAAAAGTACCAAAATAAGATTTAAAAAAAAGAAAATATATACTCTCAGTAGTTAAGAGTATCTTCTTAATATTTAAGCATTAGACACCGTCTTAGATTATGAATATTAATACATTGGGTATCTTATGCTAGATACTTCACATTATTCAGCATATATCTATTCCACATTTTTTATGTCCTAGGCAATGTCCTAAATGCTTAGCCAAAACTAATCTTTTTTGTTGTTGTTGGTCGTGGGGCTTGAACTCTAGGCCTGGGCGCTGTCCCTTTGCTCTTCAGCTCAAGATGAGCGCTCTACCTTGAGCCACAGCGCCACTTCCGATTTTCTAGTGGTTTGTTGGAGATCAGAGTCTCACAGACTTTTCTGCCCAGGCTGGCTTTGAACTGTGATCTTCAGATCTCAGCCTCCTGAGTAGCTAGGATTACAGGTGTGAGCCACCAGCACCCGGCAACTAATCTTTTCATATACAATCTTCTTAAGAAAAATTTCAAATTTTTTTCTTTCTCCTCTTCTTTTTCTTTTTTTCTTTCTCTTTTGAGTGTGTGTGTGTGTGTGTGTGTGTGTGTGTGTGTGTGTGTGTGTGTGTGTGTGTGTGTGTGTGTGTGTGTGTGTGTGTGTGTGTACAGGTGATAGGGCTTAAACTCAAGGCTTTGTGCTCTCACTCACCTTTTTTGCTTATGGTTAGTACTCTACCAGTTGAGCCATGCCTATAGTTCCAGCTTTTGCTGGTTAATTAGAGATCAGAATCTCTTGGATTTTTTTTTTTTGGCCTGGACTAGCTTCCAATTGAGATTCTCTGATTCTCAGTCTCCTGGGTAGCTAGGAATACAGGTGTTAACTACAGGAGCACAACATACACTTATTTTTTAGGCAAGAACTGGCCCATGTAGGCCTTCAGTATAATACAGGCCTTGATAACCCAAGCTGGCCTCAAACTTGTGATTCTCCTTTCTCTGCCTTGTGGATATTGGTATTAATGGTGTGCACCACCAAACTTGGATTCAATTTTGCACATTTTGATGGCATTATTAGGAATTGTACCTTTAGGAATGCTTTCCTGCTATGTCACTAAAATTAGTGTTACAAAATGTCTCTGAATAGCTTTTTTTTTTGGGGGGGGGGTCCAGTTGTGGGCCTGAACTCTGGGCCTGGACGCTGTCCCTCAGCTCTTCAGCTCAAGGCTAGCGCTCTACTACTTGAGCCACAGCTCCACTTCCGGCTTTTTTCTTTTTGCTTATGTGGTGCTGAGGAATCGAACCCAGGGCCTCTTGCATGCAAGGCAAGCGCTCTACCACTGAGCCACCTTCTCAGCCCATCTCTGAATAGTTTTTATCCTCTGAATATACTGATTTCCTATCTGATCACTAGTCTTATGTGATTTAAAATTAGAATGAGTATGTCTTCAAACATTTGTCCTTCTTTTAATTTGCCTACATTGAGCACTCTTATTATTCTATATACATATTCTATGTATGTCCCAAGTTCTGTTACATATGACTACAATTGCAATATGTAATTGAAAGAAAAGACATTTGCCTTAAAGTTTTAAGAGTTTGCTTTTCTGTCCAAAGTTTCACAGAAATTCAAATAAAGCAGCATCCCAGGAGTGACAAAAACATTTTCTGTGAAGTCAGACAGTACTAGGATCAAATCTTCAAATCCTACCCATTTCTTACTAGCTGAATGGTCTTGAGTGGATTAATTAAAATAATACAGTGAGAATAACTAATAAAATAATCCTAGGATTTGAATGTTTCATCCCCACCAAAAATCATGGGGAAGCTTGGGCCCCAATGGAACAGTGGTGAGAGTTGGTGGGGACATAGGGATCTGAACTTTTGAATGGATTAATTGTTCCCCTCAAAAATAGGGGAGGGGGGGCTTGGAAGGTGGCTCGGTGGTAGAGTGCTTGCCTTGCATGCATGAGGCCCTGGGGTCAATTCCTCAGCACCACATAAGCAGAAAAACAAAATCCAGAAGTGGCTCAAGTGGTAGAGCGCTAGCCTTGAGCTGAATTGCTGAGGAGCAGCACCCAGGCCCAGAGTTCAAGCGCCATGACAGGCAAAAAAAAAAAAAAAAAAAAATGCTATGAGGGGTCAACTCTCTTTTCCTCTCTACCATACATACCTACAGGCCATTCTGCATTTTTTTCTCACCATGCATGAGGTCTTTACAAGAAACAGAGGGATATGGTATGATGCATTTGGACTTTATAACTATGACCCAGAGTACTTCCAGGAAGGACTGAGAACACATTCTGATTTTTTTTTTTAAATCCATGTAGATTTTACAGAAAATTGAACTCAGTACAAGCGATAAAGTTCAGAGGCTTTGGGACATCTGCAGACTTGAATTGTGGAGCCACATCTTGTCACTCGCATCTCTCAAGGAGGTCTTGAGCCTAGGGTAAGACAAAAACCCTGCAGTGCTACCTTGACTCAAGAGTTCTCGGCAGCTCCATGAAGCACACACTCCCAGAATGTTCTGTAGGTATGCTACATAATGATTTCTGTTATTAAATGCAACATTAATTCTGATATAGGTATGTGTGTCACTTGATTCAAATACTCTCAGGTTGATCAGGAGAAGACAGGAGAGAAGAGAATAGAGTTCAGGCAGCTGGCAGAGCACTATCCCTTAGCTTTTTCACTCAAACTGGCATTCTACGACTCGAGCCACACTTCTACTTCTGGCTTTTTCATGGTTACATGGAAATAAGAGTCTCATGGTCTTTCCTGCCAGGCATGGAAATAAGAGTCTTATGGTCTTTCCTGCCTTGCCTGGCTTCAAACCATGATCCCCAGATCTCAGCTTCTGTAGTAGCTAGGATTACAGGTATGAGCCACCAGCACTCAGCTTGTTTACTTTTTTGAAGAGAACAAAAATGTATGTCCTGGAAATTCTGTCTGGATATTTTATGAGATTCAGGATGTTTTGAAGAGCAATGCCACCCTGACTCCAAACTCAAAGTTACAGCTAGTAAAATCAGAGTGTCACATGCTACTTTAATTCTGAGCTGCCATACTTTAGTGGCTTCTCATTTGAGAGTACATAATTATCTTCAAATTACCATGTATCATTTCACAGTTAAATATGATTATGAGCTAGAATTTCCAGGGAGATTGGAATTGTACATGCAATATAGATTTGAATTCTTATTTATTTTCCTTTTGATGGTTTTGTTTCCTAAACCCTCAGATCAGCTATTCCCTGGATAACTATCCTAGGATACTGGGAAAATTTAAATGGAAGAGAATAGCACTCTTTCATACAACATGTTGACAAGAGACATAATTCACCTATATGGAAACCTAGTTAGTATTCGGCAGGGATATATCTTTCCAAGAACATCTCAAAATAGTTCTTTAAGAAAATGTAATACATCTGGCCTTTGACCTCTTAATTCTACCCCAGTGCATATGTGTTCATCAACATGTGTGTATGTGTGCTTTCTATACTCATTTCAATAACATTGAAAGAAGCTCTTAAGGGGCCTCATCTTGGACACTCTGAATCAAAATGATTGGAAACTCCCTGGATATATTGTGATCAACTGTTCTATTTTCAGTTTTGATAGCTTTAATGCTCCTAAGTCAGCAGGCTCCCAACATTCTTCTTCTTTCTAAAGAGAAGCAGTGATTTTTGTTTACATGTGTAGTCAATGTGATGATAATTATCTAAATTTCTTTCTTCCAGATCTTTGATCTCTGCAGCATAAACTGATAAAATGCATCCCTTTCAGAGAGCCAAATGCCTTGCAGATCCAGGTCAGAGATCATTTACTTAGGAGAAATCAGAAGACTTCAGGGTGTTGTAAAGCCTCTCACAACCTTCAGTCTTCCAATTCCCACTAGCTGTGTGATTACTTCCTAGCTGTCCATATAGTCCATGAACCTACATTAAAGTTCTATGAAAGTAAGGCCTCAAGCATAGTTGTTCACTATCATTACACTTTTAGTAAATGAGGAAAGAAGTTACTAGCAAGTACATATGGATATAGCAAAACAAATGCAAATACATATATACATACTGATATACAGATATACAGAGCTGTGCATATGTGTGGCTATTTAATCTTAACTATAAATTGATTAAAACTAAAACAAATTAAAAATCCAGTCACATTTCAAATGCTCAGTAGTCAACATGGCTAGTGGCTACAAAACTTGGTAGTGTCAATTAGAGTATTGATATCATTGCAGGTAATTCTGTTTTACATCACAACTCAAGTAATCCTAAAATTCTAGCCAAGGAGAATATTGTTGAGGATTAATCATCAGTATCGTTGCTGTTGTTGTAGAATTGTTAGTTACTTAAACTCCTTTTCTAGAACATTCCTCACTCAATGATGAGGATAATCCAAGTACTTTTCTTCTTGTTCTCCCAGAATATATGATAAATTACTTGGCTGCTTTTATTTGTCAGGTTCCAAGGTCCATAGTTCTCCATGGTACTTTGCATATTTCTTAGCCCTCAAAAAAAGACTTGACCTTTTTTCTAAAAGTGCATTATAGTGAATATGCTATGGATAGACATGGGAAAAATGTAATGTACCCTGGAAGTCTTTATTAGTGTTATGAAGACTGGGATTTGTATTAATTTATTTAATTACATAAATTCATGATTTCATACAGTCTGAACTTTTAATTATACATTAAGCTAATATTGTCTTTCAAAAGAATAATATTCAGTTTGGTGAGATTTTTTTGTTTCAACAACTAAGCTTTATTTATTTATTTATAGGTCTTTTTTAAGACAAGATCTTGTTAATGTGGTCCAAACTGGCCTCAAATTTGGAGTACTCTTTCCTTAGCCTAAATGCTAGGATTATAGGTGTATTCTATCACATCTAGCTTCTCTATTTTTTGAATCAAGAACTTCAATCCCAATTATTATATTCTATAAATGATACATTTATTTTTGAGAGCAGAAATTAGTTGTTTCCACAGGTTAGAAAACAGTGTTATATACACTCAAATAAATGTGGTAATTTGATATAAATACCAAACAAGCAAAAGCTTCTTTGTTTTGTTTTGTTGGTGGTGGGTTTTTTGGTTTTGTTTTGTTTTTTTGCAGTGCTAGAGGGCAAACCCAGGGCCTTGTACAGGTTAAGCATATGATCTACCACTGAGCTATACCCTCAGCTCTAGCAAAAGCCTCTCTAGTAATGTCAGTGTTAGAAAAGGATAACAGAATAGTGAAGATGGTAGACGAATAGGTCAAGTGCTCAGATTCAGGTACACAGACCAGGGTAAAGTGAGCAAACCAGGAGAAATTTAAAAATGCAAATACCTACCAGGTTTCTTTTAGAGAGAGATCAAAGTACCATGGCTCCTTAGGACTTCATAGTCCCATCTATCTCTGTATCTCAACAGAAAATGGAAGATTCTAGCCAGCAAAATAATGATTGGCTTTACAACCCACATTTTAAATCAGATGCCATAACTTTTTGCCAATCTTTATCATAAAATGCTAAATCCATCTTCTGAATAAGTCATTTCATTGTACTTTCCTGGTTTCATTAAGTTAATGAAAACAATGAATACCCACATTACTTTTTTTCTTTCAGACAGGGTTTTACTATGTAACCCTAACTCATCTTAGACTTCCTCTCCTCCTGCCTCAATCTTCCAAGTGAGGGGATTATGGATGTGTACCACTACACCAGGCTCAAGCATTATAGACAAGTGACATCATAATACAAGTATTGTTGACAAGCAACCTCCTTTTTAAAAAAAATGCCAGGGGCTGGGAAGGTGGCTCAGTGATAGAGCACTTGCCTTGCATGCCTGAAGTCCCCCTGGGTTTGATTCCTCAGCACCACATAAGCAAAAAGAAAAAAGCTGGAAGTGGCGCTGTGGCTCAAGTGGTAGAGCGCTAGCCTTGGGCTGAAGAGCTGAGGGACAGCGCCCAGGCCCAGAGTTCAGGCCCCACAACCGGACCAAAAAATAATAATAATAAAATAAAATAAATTTTAAAAAATGCCAAAACTGGCTGGGTGCTGTTGGCTCACACTTGTAATCTAAACTAATCTGGAGGCTGAGAACTGAGAAGTCAGATCTTGTGGTTTGAAGCCAATGGCAGGCTAAAGTCTGTAAGACTCTTATCTCCAATTAACTATGAAAAAGGCAGAAATGGAGCTGAGATTCAAGTGGCAGAGTGCTAGCCTTGAGCAACAAAAGCTCAAGGACAGTGCCCCAGGCTCTGAGTTTAAGCTCCAGGACCAGCACACACACACACACACACACACACACACACACACACACACACGCGCACACACACACACACACACACACACCCCAAAACTACTTGTTAATCTAGCAAAAACATTATCATTAATCATATTCTAATGCCTTCAAACTTTCATACCATACCACACATGTTCCATACTACAGAAAATTAGATTATTAATCCTTTTTTAAAGGTTTTTACTTTATTTTATTGTAAAGGTGATGTACAGAGAGGTTACAGTTACAAAAGTAGTGAGTACATTTCTTGTCGAACAGTGTTACCCCCTTTCTCGTTTTCTCTCGCTTTCCCTCCCCCCTGACTCAAATGTATTTCAAATGTATTGTCTTGTGAGTATCACTGCTGCATTGGTTCATGCTTTGTCCTTTGTTTCACTATTTTGTTATTCCCTTCCCTTCCCCAAATCAGATAATTGCATATACAAGATCAGGGTACCAAAATTAAAAAAAAAAAAAAAAACAAAAACAGTGATAACAGGGGATAAACCAAAGGAAAAACTTGAAAGAAAAAAGAACTTCACACAGTACATTAAAAAAAATACCTCTGGTTTCTATATCTTGGAATTCATTTCATTCATTTCGATTAACATAATTTTTATGGTCATATGTACATAACTATTAAGCTACTGTGATCCTCTGCTAGGACTATGCTAGACATGTACTAATTATTACAAATGAGGGAAACATGGAGCCTATGTTTCTTTGGCTTATTTCACTTGATAAGATTTTTTCCAAGTCTTTCTATTTCCAGTGGGGTGATGCCATGCTTTCAATGGAAGCATACAAGTCCATTGTATATATATATGCCATATTTTCTTGATCTATTCATCTACTGAGGGGCATCTGAGTTGGTTCCATATCTTAGCTATGGCAAATAATGCTGCAATGAACATGGTTGTGTGGGGAGCTTTAAAGTGGCCTTGTATGTGATCATTTTGGTAGAACTGAAGACCCAGAAATGATCCCACAGGCCTATGGCCACCTCATCTTTGATGAGGTAACCAAAATTGTCAGATGGAAGAAAGATAGCCTCTTCAACAAATGGTGCTGGCAGAATTGGTTGTACTGTGTAGAAAACTGAAGTTAGATTCTTATATATCACCCTGCACCAGAATCAACTCCAAATGGATCAAAGACCTCAAGGCAAGAGCATATACTCTGAAAATATTACAGGAAGGGATAGGGGATATGCTAGGGTTCCTTGGCACAAGTCAAAACTTCCTAAATAAATATATAGAAATACAACAAATCAAAGAAAGGCTAGATAAATGGGATCACATTAAACTGCAGAACTTCTGCATAGCAAAGGACATAGCTAGCAAGATAAAAACCAAGCCAACAGATTGGGAGATCTTCACTAGCTAAACAACAGACAAGGGCCTCATATCAAAAATACATCTAGAGATCAAAAAATTAAACACCTCAAATAACAAATCTTCAAAGAAACAACCACCTCATTAACAAAGAATGGGCTAAAGAATTAAAAAAAAGTCTTCTCTGGAGAGCAAATAAGAATAGTCAATAGACACATGAAGAAAGTCCAACATCTCTAGCCATAAAAGAAATGCAAATCAAAACTACATTGAGATTCCACCTCACCCCACTTAGAATGGTTATTATAAAGAAAACAATAACAGATGTTGGTGGGGATGTGGCCAAAAGGGACCACTACTACATCTTGGTGGGAATGTAAGCTGGTTCAACCACTCTGGAAAGCAGTACAGAAAGCAGTATGGAGGTTCCTCAAAAGACTACACATAGAGCTCCCCCTATAATCCAACAATCCTACACCTGGGCATTTATGAATCTTTTTTAAGTATATTTACAGGGATTATACCTGTGCCTACTTAGGAGCAAATCTTAGATTAGTTCTTCAATTTACTCTTCCAGTGACTAGTAAACTTTTATGTTTCATGATTTTTTACTTATCAAATGAATGTCAAAATTGACAAACATGAAATTGCATGGTTTACCCACTTGACTTCTTGAATATATCAGGTTTTGTTTCTTAGAGGATAACCTTAGAAGCAAGTTTACCCATAAGGAACTTTGAAGAATGAAATAGGAAGAATAAGAGTCAGATGAGTTAGGAACTGGAAAGTCTAAGCAGCTTCATCCATGTGGATAATCCATGGGTTACATCTATGGATTTTCCAGATGGACATCCAGGACCAGCCAACCCCTTAGAAGTCTGTCACACTAATGACCACTACTTTGTGAGGGTTAGAATCTTTTCTGTCTTCTAGATTGAAGCAGTTGCAATGAGGTAAAGCTGAGAAAGAGAGATGGTAAATAAAAATAAAGAGAAATTGTGATAAGCCCAATTGGAAATATTTTACATTTTAACCTTTTATTAAGCAAGTATTTCAAAGACTGTACATGCTGGGCTCTGATGGCTCATGCCTTAACCCTAGCTACACAGGGAGCTGAGATCTGAGGATCATGGTTCAAGCCCAACCCAGGCAGGAAGGCCTTTTAAGACTCTTTTCTTTTTGGTGTTGTTATAAAGATGATACACAGAGGGGTTGCAGTTACATAGCCAGGTAATGAGTACTTTTCTTTCTGTACCTCTTCTCTTGCTCTCTCCCACTTTTTCCCTCCCATCCTTACACACAAGTTATATAGCTCATTTTTAACATAGTGTCCAGTGAGTACCACTGCTGCATTGTTCACTCTTAAGAGTCTGATCTCCAATAAACCAGCAGAATCCCAGAAGTGTACCTGTAGCTCAAATGGTAGAGCACCAGCTTTGAGTGAAAAAGCTAAGGGACAGTGCCCAGGTCCTGAGTTCAAGCCCTAACATTGGCATAACACACACACACACACACACACACACACACACACACACACACACACACACGCATGCATGCGTGCATACACACATGCACGACTGTACAAGTCCAACTTGAGGAGACAGCTTGAACTTAGGGTAGGGACAAGATGGACATTGGCTAGAATAACTTCAGGACCATTTTGTTTCAGTAAATGTCACAAGGAATGCATTCAAAGTGGCTAGGGAATCCCTTTGGAGCACAAGTTTTTCATGTTTTAGCTTATAAAATTATATTTCATTATCAGCTAACTTGCTTCAGTTTTCTTCATCTCCTTCTCCAAATACTTCTACATTCTTTTGGCTTGATCAAGGCTATACTAGTGAATGTCTCATACCAAGTTCTTTCAAACTACTGGTATTATCCCAAACCATGGAGAACATTTATATAATTCGTCCAAACTTTGGGTGAAACAATCGCCATAAAAAAGGAACTGTGTAGTAAATCCTCTGTTGGCTTTAAAGGCACTGTATCTCTGAAGATTTTCCTACAGGTGGTATTCCTGCTCCTAATGGAAACAGTATTTAAATCGGTTGGGCTTATATTACTCTAATGTAAGCTGGTACTGTTTAAGCCCTATGTAATTTGGGCAAGTAAATACTATCTCCACTCAGTTTCCTTATCTTTTAATGTGAATGGTGATGCTACCTAGTCAATAGGTTGTTAAAATCATCATGTTTATTTTGGCTAGAAAAGAATACATAACATCTTGTCTGTTACACTTTCCCCAGTCATTTACTCCTCATTCTGAACACTGGGGATTTCACAGTCACCACACTGAGAAACTTGCTTATAGTGCTAAGGTAGATAAGGCAGATGAGTGTAGATGAGAAAAAAATGGATTGAAACAGAAATGACAATTGACATTTATTAGGTGCTTGTATGAAATCTCATATACTTTTCTTTCTTTTTTTTTGGGGGGGGGGGGAAGGGTCCGGTCATGGGGCCTGAACTCTGGGCCTGGGCGCTGTCCCTCAGCTCTTCAGCTCAAGGCTAGGGCTCTACCACTCGAGCCACAGCGCCACTTCCGGCTTTTTTCTTTTTTGCTTATGTGGTGCTGAGGAATCGAAGCCAGGGCCTCATGCATGCAAGGCAAGTGCTCTACCACTGAGCCACCTTCCCAGCCTCCTCATTTACTTTTCATATCATTAATGAACTCCCACGAACTTCATTTTGAAATGACTCATGTGGTGATTTTCTTTTTCACTCCCTCAATCTAGTTGAGCCAGCCCTAAGTTTTCCAGAACCCTTTTCCTTGTATGATTCTGGGTCTGATTTGACCCACTGCTTGCTGTTTGGAAGGCAGGGGTAAAGCAGCAGCCACTCTGAAGATCATAGTGGTTAGAAACAATGATAGAGGTACTAATAGGTTCTAACTGATGATTCCATACCATTCCATATCCTGCTTCTTTGGAGGAGCCTCTGGCCCCACTGATCAAACATAGCTATTGCTTGACTGTAAACCTTCTGATGCAAGAGCTCCTTAGAGATCCTCCACCAACTTTAAATTTGTAATCCCATTCCACCAGCTGGACTTGCCATTTTCTCCGACAGACTGATGGGTGGACCCTCTGATCTTCCAGTACCCACTTCAGACTCTCTACTCCCCAGTGCGTCCCACAGTGACTGCTCTATTGTCCCCATTAAACTTCAATTGATACACAATAGTGTCATCTAGTAAGATTAAGTGTCTTGAGGTCACCTGGTTAGTGAACCACAAGTTCTTGTGCTCTTGATAACATTATGCAGAGACAGAGAGACAGAAAGAGAAGAAAGGGAAAGAGAAAAAAAAATCTAACTTAGAAGATAATGAATATAGAGGAACAGGAGATGACAAGGAAAGGAAGGAAGGAGCCATAAGAGCCAGATGAACATTGGAGAGAGAAGAAAGGCAAAAGCCGGGCGCCAGTGGCTCACGCCTATAATCTTAGTTACTCAGAAGTCTGAGATCTGAGGATCGTGGTTCAAAGCCAGCCAGGGCAGGAAAGCCCATGAGACTCTGATCTCCAATAAACCACCAGAAAACCAGAAGTGGCGCTGTGACTCAAGTGGTAGAGCACTTGCCTTGAGCTGAAGAGCTCAGGGACAGTGCCCAGGACCAGAGTTCAAGCACCATGACCAACAAAAATGAAAGAAAGAAAGACAGAGAGAAAGAGAGAGAGTTGTGAAGGAAGGAAGGAAGAAAGAAAGGAAGGAAGGAAGGAAGGAAAGAAAGAAAGAAAGAAAGAGGTGAAGAATGGATGCTCAAGTTTGACAATCCATCCCCTCCCCCCCCCCCCCCCCCCCCGCTTTTTTTTTGCATAAAGGAGGAATTCCAAGCATGACTAATATATGCCAGATGACTGAAAAGTTCTAACGCCCAGTCATTGAGAAGCAAATACACTTTTAGTTTTACTCTTCTATTAGAAATTGAGCCTAGCCGGGCGCCGGTGGCTCATGCCTGTAATCCTAGCTACTCAGGAGGCTGAGATCTGAGGATCACCGTTCAAAGCCAGCCCAGGCAGGAAAATCCGTGAGATTCTTATCTCCAATAAAACCACTAGAAAACCAGAAGTGGCGCTGTGGCTCAAGCGGTAGAGCGCTTGCCTTGAGCTGAAGAGCTGAGGGACAGTGCCCAAGCCCAGAGTTCAAGCCCCACGACTGACAAAAAAAGAAAAAAGAAAGAAATTGAGCCTAATGTCATATACAATCAGGTGAGTGCTTAAAGCTCCATATTCATGATCTGTCCCCAAATTAATGGGTCTCAATTCAACTTTTCCTTTCTTCTTCTTGAGCTGAACAGAAAACAAAAAGAGAAAGGAAATAAATAAAAGTATTGTAAAAGAAATTCAACCAAAAAAAAGAAATTGAGACTAAATTTTTATGTAAGTATGTTGTTGTTGCTTTTTAAAGGACCTAATAATTTCTCTAATTACTCGCTCTTTAGTCATTGTTAATTTGTTTTTACAGCCTTATATAAGTCAGTGATAAAATGCTTGTAAAGCAGCCACCTTTACTATAGATTTTATCTATGAGTTCAGAAATCAAATACTTTGATGCAACAGAACAATGACTAATAATTTAATTACAGTACATCATGTTCAACTGGGTTGATTATCAATTTAAATATGTGATATTCCACACATGGGATGTGGCAAAATTTGCACATAATTCCAAAATAGAGGTGTGAAATAGTCATTGTCCATGTGACTACTTGGTTTACTCTAGATATTTCGTATGTATAGTATTATGGTTGCCAAGGAAACATAGAAATTAAAAACAAGGTAAATTCTATTGAGTTTTTTTTATTTTCTACTTTGAGACAGCTAAGACTAAAAATATCCCCATGCAGGTTAAAGAAAGTGCTTTTCAAATGTCTTAATGTGCTTGGAGGCCAGAGGACATTCTGCCTGACGTTCAGGACAAAGCATCTAACCTCCAATATCATCCCATACAACCTCTCATGGTATGATTCTTGGCTTGCTTTCAAGCATTGGTCTGCAAGCTTTTGGCAAGATTATACCAAGAGAACAGGTTTTTCCAGAAGACAGTAATAGAAGATGTGATCTTTTTGCCTTAGATCATCCCTTCTTCGTAAGATCCTTTCTCCTTAAAGCTTCACTTCAATTCTAGAACCTTTAGGGACATATAGAAAACATGACAGCTACTTGTTCCTTCTTTAGCACTGACTCCACATCATCAGCAACCAATGAAGAGGAATTGGAGGTGGGAGTGACTTGCAATCATGATGTTGGTGCAGTACTGCTTACCACAGCAGTGAGGCTGGCTATTTTAGCTACCTTAGAGTATTGCCTAAGAAAAGGATCTTGGTTGAAACCAGATTTCCAACCTTCTCATCACCAGCTGAGATCTTGCTTCCTGTGAGAAGGGTGTAAAAAGTTTATCTTTAAGACAAAAGGTAGATCTGCCAGATAAGGTTGTACACACATGTAATCCAAGCTCTTTGGAATGCAGAGATTGGAAGCATTTTGATTGGAGACCAGTACAGACAAAAAGTCAATGGGACCTCAAGCTAAAAAAAAAGCTTTCCTACATACTTATTACAAGATATATAGGGGATATGGTCCCACTGTCTGAGCCAGCCCCAAGCAAAAACACAAAAGTTAATTTTAAAATAAGTAAAGCAGAAAGGACTAGGGACATAGCTCAAATGGTAGAGCAATTGTCTAGAAAGGAAAAGAAAGAGAGACAGACACACTCAGAGAGAAACAGAGACAGAAGGGAAGAAGGAGGAGGAGAGGAAGGGGAGGAAGAAGAGGAAGGCTTCACTTTTTCGCATGGATCATCATCATCATCATCAAGCTCCCCTTCTTTACCTCCTCATCAAGTGCCTGAAAGTTTTGGCCTTTGCTTTTCCCACATGGTGATATTTCCATAGCTCTGGTAGAGTCAATATTTTAGACACAAAAACTGAAATGCACTTTATCTTCAGCAGACAGTGAATATATTAGCAGACTTAGAGTAGCTCCTAAAGTGAATTAAAAGTCCAAGGAACCAGGTTCAAGAAATTAGCCAGAACCAAGAGTGACCAAGAGACTGGATCTATTTATATCTATATCTATTATATATCTATTGACACCTTCTTTATGTCACAAGGAGGAAAAACGACTTCTGGGAGGCCCTTGGATCCTGATGTCATCGGTCCTGGACTGTATTTTTCCTATCTTTTCTTTGTTGCTGGGGATCAAACCCAGGGCATTGCACTTACCAAGCAAGCACTTTGCCACTGAACTACATCCCAGCCTTTACTGGATCTTTTTTTTTTTTTTTTTTTGCCAATCCTGGGGCTTGAACTCAGAGCCTGGGCACTGCTCCTGAGCTTCTTTTGCTCACAGCTAGCACTCTACCACTTGAGCCACAGCGCCACTTCTGGCTTTTTCTGTGTATGTGGTACTGAGGAATCAAATCCAGAGCTTTGTGCATGCCAGGCAAATACTCTACCATTAAGCCACATTGCCAGTCCCTCACTGAATCTTGATATGGTTGCCACAGTCACTTTTACCCAAATGAACTTCTTTTCCAGGCAAGAATTCTTAGTGGTCTATATCATATGACCTGTCCTCATTTCAAAGAACATGGAAACTGAATCAATGGTCTTCCATTCTAGGGGTGGGAAGTGAATCCATCCTCTGTTGATGAGAATTCCCTGAAACAAAAAGGAGCTCAGGCACTAAAAGCAAAACTGCTCTGAACCTCTGATCAGACATAAAATTGACTTTGACCTAGTATTTAATCCCAGAGACCTTCAGGCTTGTTTGTATTATGAGCCAGGTTTTTGCCTTCCACTCAACAAGGCTCCATTATATACCCATTCCAGTTTGCAGAGTTCACTATGCTATAGCTAGATCTGGTTAAATTCTGTGCCTAATATACACCTCAGTTATACTAATGCAGTCGAGCATTTTGTACAATTATACAAGGGCTAACAAACCATCTTGATTGTGTTCTTGGTGTGAATTACAATAACAAATTTGTTCAAAGATGTACTATGTATAGGCATAGATAGTTAATATAATCCCACAAATATTATCATGCATTTTTACAAATAGGGAAGCTGAAGCTCAATGTGTTTAGGTAATTTGCCTACAAAACTAGCAAAGCCAAAATTTGAATTTTTTGCAGATTCCTCAGCCTGTATGTTTCTCACTCTGCTCTGTCACCGACTGATATTACCTCACCAAGAAAAGTGAGCACTTTATAAAGTAATCCTTATGAAAAGCACAAAACAAAAACAAATAAATCTAAAATGATTCCTACCGATTTTGATTCAGATTCTAGGTACATGCTTGTTCCTTGTGTGATGGGTTACTTTCTATTTGAAAAGGAAGATAACAAACGCAGTAGGAGAGAAGAAAAGCAAGATGGAAAAGGTAAAGAAGGGAATTTTCTTTATGAGAGAATGAATTTTAAATCACACCTAGTTTCACGAAGCTTTACAAATTATGGGAGCCATTGGCAAGCTACCTTTTAAGAATTGTTGCTTTAATTAACAAGTTTGTGAATTTTAAAAGAATTGATCATCACTGGTCTGCCTTCCTCCCTTATATGCCTTCCTCTCTCTAATGACTGCAATCCATCTATACTACCATGCTTTATTTATCTCTTATCACTAGTGCCTGACCAAACAATAGGGGCTGAAAATACAATAGTCTAGAGAAGTGATTAAAGAAAAAAGAACAAGATATTATTAATCGAGTCAACAGTATTGTCAGCCTGACATGGTGGTGCATGCTTGTAATTCCAGCTACTTAGAAGCAAGAGGATCATGAGTTTAAAGGCAAGCCTGGGCAAAGTTAGTGAAAGACCATATCTCAAAAACAAAACAAAATCAAAAGATCTGGGGGGTAGCTCAAACTTAAGTGATAAAGCACTTGCTTACAAAGGGTAAGGCCTTGGATTCAATCTCCAGCACAAAAAGAACAAAAAGAACAGCATAAAGGAGGTAGAGGATACATGGCTGAGGCCTTTTCTGAAGAGTTTTTCTGGTCCTTGACCACCCCCTTAATGAAAGAAGAATGTTTCTCTTCAAGTCTAAAGGTTGTTATAAGAAAATAGATTTAGATTCAGCTCATATCCACTAAGTACATGTTAGGTGCTAGGAGCTTTTCTTTCACATGCAGCGTCTTGGGTTGAAAACTCCAATCACTCAATGGCTATTATTTTCTTCACTTTTCAGAAATAGATACTTAGGATCAAAGAGGTTAAATTCTTTGCCTAAGGTTACACAGTTAATAAGGGACAGGAGTAGAAGTTGTATTAGTGTACTTTGTTAGGTATAACAACATGCTTAAAGCTACATATTTCATAAAAGTAGAGGTTTGCTTAGCTCATAGCTTTGGAGACTGAAAATCCAAGATTAGGCAACCTCTTCTGCATGCCTTTTGGTGAAAGTACTTTTGGGTGACACTGGCTCAAAATCATCACATGGCGGAGAAGTGGGAAGGGAAATGGCCAAATGCAAAATGGCAAGCATGTGAAGAAAACTACCTGTATAACAACCCTCTCTAGAGAGAACTAAAGCAAATCCCTCTGAGACAGTGTCCTCAACTTCATTCACTAGGCCTCACCTCTTAATAGTGTGGCCACTTCCAATACTACCATATTGGTGACAGCAGAAGTCAACTCTGGTCTCAAGACACAGTCCTCATTCTACTCCCTCATGGCCCCACAATGTACCAACCCATGCACTACATCCCAGTAGAATTTATGACACACCTTTCTCAGCTTTTTAACATCCCCCAAATAAGGGTAAATTTTATACACAATAGCTCCCTAAATTTCATGAATTATAGGAATAGTTTTTTTAAAAATATTAAAAATTTACCATCCCTATCTTACAGATCATCACCTCAGACCAGGAGCTCATGTTGGAGACCTCCATTCTGTCCTTAGTGGAGAAAGGAAGTTGGAATAATGTACTGTGATAAGTTAGAAAGACAACATCTCTGGTTTTTCTGTTTCAGTTGTGTGTGTGGTGGGGGGGAGTTGTGTGCGTGCTGGTCCTGAGGTTTGAACTCACGGCATAGATGCTGTCCTTAAGCTTCTTTTGCTCAAAGCTAGTGTTCTACCATGAGCCACAGCTCTATTTCTGCCTTTTTTTTTGGTAGTTTATTGGAGATGAGAGTCTCATAGACTTTCCTGCCCCAGCTGGCTTTGAACCTCTATCCTTAGATATCAGCCTCCTAAGTAGCTAGGATTATAGGTGTGAGCCACCAATGCCCAGCTACCTCTCTTCTTTTTTGAAAAAAAAAATGCTTTTATTTTGAAAGACAAGTACAAGTAATAATAATCTGTAGCTAAGTTTATTGTAGTTTAATTGGCCTTTTTCCTCTTAATCTCAAACCAAAAATAACTTCAAATACAATGAGAGTTTTGATGCACAATTAGGTGGAGAATAATTAGGGATTTGAAATCTTTTGAGAAGACAGTGGGATATTTTGGGATACTGTACAAAACAAGAAAGGTGTGTATTATGGAGTGGAGTTAAATATGAAAATAAGTACTGGGAACTGGTGGCTCAGACCTATAATCCTAGCTACTCAGGAAGCAGAAAAGTCTGCAAGACTCTATTTCTAAGTAACC
Organism: Dipodomys spectabilis; assembly: GCF_019054845.1. Lineage (NCBI taxonomy): Eukaryota > Metazoa > Chordata > Mammalia > Rodentia > Heteromyidae > Dipodomys > Dipodomys spectabilis. The sequence goes on from NW_024870818.1 coordinate 3,186,198, forward strand.
AGCAAACTGCTGGGCAAAGGGGTGGCTCAAGTGGTAGAGTACCAGCTGTGAACAAGAAAATCTAGCAAGAGGACAGGCTCTGAGTTGAAGCCCTACTTCCAACACACACACACACACACACACACACACACACACACACCAAATGCAATACAGGACAATAAAATGGATATAAGCATTTTAAAAGAATAGCAAATAGTTATACATTAAATATAGACCATACATTATAAAGATTATTCTCAAGAGAATAAGGCCAGTAGGATGATGATGCTAACAGCAAGTATTTGCTATTTATGAGTGAGTTTACCAAATGAAGTGAAATAGTCTAGAATATGTATTTTAACATCAAAGCAATTTTAAGTTATTATTTCACTGCCCTAAAATAATTGCCTCTGTGTGTAATATTATCCAAAAGCATTCTCAGAGTATCAAGTTCATGGTCTTTAAGTATGTAACAAGCCAGAAGTCTGCTTTTACCTTTGGGTCACTAGGCCCAGTTTTCTTGACTCATTTAAGACTTCTCATAGCCAAGTACAAGTGGCTCCTATGTGCAATCCTAACTACTCAAGAGGCTGAGATCTGAAGATTGTGGCTCAAAGCCAGTCTGGGCAGAAAAGTCCATACAACTCTTAACTCCAAAATATTAGAATAGCAAAATATCAGAAGTGGAGGTGTGGTTAAAGTGGTAGAGCACCAGCCTTGAACAAAAAAGCTAAGTGAGCATGAAGGCCTAAGTTTAAGTCCCTGTACCGACACAAAAGAAAATTTATTTTATTTATTTATTTTTTGAGGGCGGTCCAGTCGTGGGGCCTGAACTCTGGGCCTGAGTGCTGTCCCTCAGCTCTTCAGCTCAAGGCTAGCGCTCTACCACTTGAGCCACAGCACCACTTCCAGCTTTTTTCTTTTTGCTTATGTGGTGCTGAGGAATCAAACCCAGGGCCTCAGGCATGCAAGGCAAGCGCTCTACCACTGAGCCACCCCCCCAGCCCTCTATTTCTTATAAGGGTGAAAAAAATACAATAGTACAGAGAAAGGTACCAGGCAATTCAAACTAAGAGCAGAAATAGACACACAACAGCAGATTCAGAGAGAAAAAGTAAGTCACTTTTTTGACAGAAGAGATTGACCAAAAATAAATAAATAAACCCCCAGCTCTACCCTCTGATACAAGAATGTAGGGTTCCTAGGGGGGTTTTTTCTGATTAGTCTCAGGTTTCCTGAGCCCTAGAGTGTCTATCAAGAAAGACAAAATTTTGAAGTTATAAAAACTAACATGAATATGTCAGAATCTAACAAAACAAAATTTATTTAATTTGAGCAAAATTCACTTTTTTTTTTTTTGGCAGTCTCTATTCTGGGTTTGTGAGATGTCTAGGGCTATATCATTCAACGTTTTGAGTTGCTCCTAGCTGACAACTGATTACTGGCTCTTAGATGCTTCTTCCTGCTGTGACTCAATACTTCTACTCCTACTCAGTTTATCAAAGTTTATCACATGGTCCACCGGTCTGTAAAGAACAGAGCAAAGTGATTTTCCAAATACTGAGGAGAAAACTAGAAAAGCAGGTAAATCAGGTACCTCAATTTGGGATACCTTGCTCTTTAACCTTCCATTTCTCTATGTTAATCATTTTGTCCCCTCCTCCACTTCTCTGAAACTCATCATGTCTTGCTGTGTTATATTTGTGTCACATACTTACCCTTGATTCACTCTCAGACACACCTAGCCACACCTATTGCCACTGGCAAATTTGATGCTTCACAAATAAATATCAAAACTTGTAGCAAGCCAGGACTTGCATGGCTGAGTAGCTGCTTTCAGTTGCCATTTATTTCCTCTTCTAAAATAAGAACAGTAGCAGAGAATGATGAATTCTGGGCATGTGAGGAGAAAAAAGATAATGAGAGCTAACAAGATAACCTCAGTAGGGCTAAATTACTACAATTTATTTCTCTGGAAGTTATTGTAGGAGGTAGAATTCAATCTAAAAAGAAACAGTTAAGTTTACTGTTTATTATATGCCATCACTTCATTATACCATAATGCAGTATCTACAGGCTAGGAAATGATAGTTTCCCTTGGCCAAAGTGGTCATGAAGAAGTCATAGAATTTGCCCCAAGTTACACTGTTGTATGGCAAGAAAACGAAAAAGCCATATTTTGAGAGGGAGTCTTTATTAAGAGGCCAGCAAATGCATGTTGGACTCCTGTCTCAAAGACCAGCAGCCAGCAAATACACTTAACACAGGAAACTGAGCCATGAAAAAAAGAACAAAAACAATACCAACAAGCCAGTTCAGCTCCAATGGAGAGCTGAAGTGGGACTCCATGGTGACTGCAGAAGAGTCAGAAGAAAGGAGACAGGACACAAACACAGAGACATGACATGGCATAATGGCCCTGAGCTGGTCCAGACCTAAATAGTGTGAGGATCAGTGGGCAGGGTCACAGGAATTGGTCTCCCAGGACTGGACTGACAGGTTTAGTAACCTATCATCCAAGTCCCCACCCCTGCCTCCAGGGATTCGAATACTCATCACCTGGGAGGCAGGGATTTCACCTTCCCCTCACCCTGAAGACAAGATGCCAGACCCTACCATCCACCAGGTAGCCAAGATGGAGCCAGGCAAACCCAAACTCCCACTTCAATACCTCCAAATCATGAGAATGTTTTTGAATATGGCATCTCTGCATAAAAAGCAATTACAGTTTAAGAGACAAGGCTGGAATTCCTTCACTGAACTAAACAGACAATTATAATATAGTGGCTTAAGAGCTGCCATAGGAATAAGCAAGTGGTACTATCAAGATCTCTAATCCAGTGTTGCTATTCTGTTTCTTCGGAAATATTCAAACAGAAATTTGTGTGCAAGAGTCTTGCTTTAAGGATCAGCCAATATAGGGACAAATACAAGAAGTTGAATGGGCAGAAAGAGAAGCTGGGTTGTGATGGTTGCTATAAAGCCTCAGCCCAGCCATGAGAGAACGTAAAGCTAGGATGGCCTGCAGCACTGCCCCAGCTGGAGCAAAAGGACCAAGCTTTCATACCTGTGAATCAATTAGTCACCAAATATTGGCTGTTTCTGGAAAGAAAAGCAATACCTTAAGCAAGTATGCCTTTAATCTTTCTTTGGCCAAGAACAATCCTACAAAGGAATGTAACTGAAATCTATGTTACCAATACTCTTGGCAATTAGAGCATTAGTGCTTCTGTCCTAAAGAGATTGAGGAATCCAAGCATTACTCCACAGTATCCATAACACCCTCCTCCAAGGAAGATTTCCTAGAGGACTGGAGCAGGGTGATGAATAGGTGTTTAGTGGGATGTAGCCTGTGGAGTGTATCTTCAGGGAAGTTTATTGTATCTGCAGGAATGAATACTATATAAGAGGGAGAGCAATGGCTAAGGTTGACACCAGATCTAGTAGAATATGGCATGCAATGCTGAGGACTTTGTACTTCTTTCTAAAAGCAATGGAAGACATTCAAAAATTGTTCAGAGTGACATGACCATGTTTTCTTTGTCAAAAGGTCATTCTGATAACAGGTAGAAAATATTTTAGATGAGGATGAAAACTGAAGAGTACCAGATTTATTTAAGGGGTTGTGACACAACACTGATTCCAGAAAAAGAGAATTATACTTGAATTGGCAAATAGAAGTAGCAGTGAAAATAGAGGAAAGAGAGCATTCCAGAGCTCTTAAGTGGGTGAAAGGAAGAAAACTTAAGAAATAATTAAATGTTTTGAGTAAAGACACTCAATGAATCAGGAATGTCTCCAGAGATAGTTTCCTCCATTTGTTGACATAAAATCTGGTAGAAAGATGGTTAAATTTAGTTATGAACATCTTGCCTTTAGAACATTCATGTGGAGATCTTGGACTACAGATGCTGGCTCTTTCCTGGAGCTCAGCAGAGAAAATCTGGGTTGGAGATAAAGAATTAGTGTTAACACATAGGTAGAAGGTCACAGCCATAGGAATGGGTGTGATCAGCTAGGGACTGAGGCCCAGAAGAAAAGCAGTATTTAAGGTGAAGAGGGGCCTACAAGGAGTCTTAGAAATGTAGGGGGGAAACCAAGAAAGAATGATATCTTGGAAGTGAAGAGTGTTAGGAAAATGGAGGAGAATGGAAAAGGAATAGACTGTACTCAATCATCAACAGACGAGGATTGTTTCTTGCCAGCAAGGGACACAGACTTTCCCATGGGTTTTGGAGGTTATGCGAGGGACTGGATTGTGGGGTAGGGTTTATATGGGGCTTAACAAGGAAGTAGAAAATTTTAAAAATGGGCTATGGTGTCTTGAAGGCCAAGGGCAGTGTTCTTGGCCAGGCCCAGAGTGGAATGCACTACCTAGGGTGAAGGGGCTTTCAGCTAAGCCAAGGTCAGAATGACCTGTCTGCAGACAAGTATGTGAGCACGCACCTGAATGACCTGAGGGAATAAGATGGGAGTCAAGCCTTCAAAAAGAGGTTGCATCAACCGGGATGTATAGCACTTGCCTAGGATGTGCGAGGCACTGGGTTTAACTATACACACACACACACACACACACACACACATACACACATATACACAATACACTCATATGCCACATACACACAATTGTAACAAGTACACTAGACAGTCACTGGAAGGGCCATTTTTCAGAGGATTGAAGAAGAGTTGCAGGTGACCTTGGCAAGAATGATGTAGAAGACAGAGTCAGAATAAAGAGCATCAAGGAAACTTGGTTGACACAAAAGGACAAACACTGTATGATTCTACTTGTATGGGGTACCCAAGATGTCCAACTCACAGAGACAGAAAGTAAAATAGTAGTTGACAAGGCTTCAGGGAAGGGAGAATAGAATTGGTATTTAATGGATACATTTGGGAAGATGAAACCATTCTAGAGATAAATGATAGTGATGCTTGCACAACAATGTAAATGTACCTAGTGCCACAGAATTATACACTTAAAAGTGGTTCAAATGTCAAGGTTTGTGTTATAGCTAATTTACTATAATAATAAGAAAGAAAGAAAACAAAAGCATGACACGAAAGACAAGAATGGAAGGACTGAATGTAGCCTTCTTTCGAAAAGCTTGAATGGGAAGAGAGTTGGGATAATTAGCCAGAAAAGGGAAGGTCAAGGTGGATATTTTTAGGAAAGTAAATAGAGAGGGAACTACCAACTTTATAGCTAAGAGATACAATATTGTTAGAGTGAAGTGTAATAAAACAATGGTAAAATGGGAGCCTTGGGAGCTGCTTCTGACTCATCCTAGCAACACTGAAGGGAGAGTGGATGAAATAATAGAAACATGAATTGTGACTGTAAAGGATGGCCAAAAGTTTTGCTCTGCCCAGTTGATTCACTTTATTTGGGGAAACTTAGGAAACCATTAATGGTTTCTTTAAATTTTAAAATCAATATCTAGCCAGGCTCACTCCTGTAATCCAAGCTACTCAGGAGGCTGAGATCTGAGGATCACAGTTCAAAGACAACCAGGGCAGAAAAGTCTGTGAGACTTTTATCTCCAATAAATCACCAGAAAAAAAGAGAGAGAGAGAAATCAATATCTAGTTTGGTGTGACTTTTAAGCATCTGAGTGAGAACGATCTATACAAGTCACAGGTTAAACTACTTAATCACAAAATAGTCCACCATGTATGATAAATAGATGCAATAATGTTTCAGTATGTAAGTTTTTAATTTTTTTATAGATTTGAATGACATTTTATTTAACAAAGGGGAAATACTTATGAACTTTTGAATACAACTATTCTATTTCAGGAGACTATATCTATAAGTTGTACTCTTAAATATTTTTCTAATTAAATTGAAATTTATTGTTGATTTTATATGTTCTTTAAAATACCTCAAGAAAAATATATTCAGATCATAGGTTCCCTGAGTCATAGAGGAAAAGTAGTTAAATAAAAGAGTAATCTTTTTCTCTAGACTGGAAAAATGGAGGGATGGTGTTCTTTTTAGAGCACCGTATGTAAACTATGTATTTTAGATCTGTCTGGATGTTCTCTGCAAACTATGATTATGCACATCAAAAGTAATGCCCAACCCACTGCATTATATTTTTTTCTGTCTAGACATAAAAGTTTATAAACTATAGATAGGAATCCTTAATACAGTTATTCATGAGTCTATACACACACACACTCACACACACACAGGTGCTGGAGGAAGGTCTAGCTATTAGCCATGATTATGTGAATTTGCATCATTTCTTAGTTATATAAAGATACAAGACCAGGAAATCAGATACAGACATGAATGTTCTCTCATTTCCAGTGCCCTGGCATGACCTGATTTTGGTTTTCTGTGACAATCTTTAGACCCACTCTACTTAAATACAGAGAAGATCATAAGGGCTCTTCTATTTGGTATACATTGCAAGAGTCTATCACTAAAGAAAAAGAATCTTCAGGGTCACAGTATAAGGCAATAATGATTACATTAATGTAACATTTCTATGTAATTGTGTAATTAATCTCAGAGAATAGGTAAATTTAAAACCTTGATTTGATATATAAGAAGTAAATCAGAACAGTCACAAAAGGTATATAAATAAGCACGACACATAAGCAATTATATCTCAGAAGCCACCTAATTGTATCCAAAGCATAGACATAAGGAAAGAAACAGCCCGTTAAAATAAAAGACTACCTTATTTTTTGAGGTCTAAAACACACAAACCAATTAAAAACTGTAAAGAGAAAAATGAGAGGAAATTAACAGGCATTTCTGAGAAGATATCAAGCAAGTGAAGACAAAGTCCCTTTCCACATTTGTATGTCTCCTGTCTTTATACATGACTGCCAAAATGCTTCCTTTTCTTTGAAGGGGAAGAAAACAAGACATTTTGTTCTCTTAATGAATCTACTTTCTCCGCTCCATCTAAGTGTGCAGATTTCTATTCTAGGCCAATTATTCCATTGTTTTGACAAGTCACCCTATCAATTCAAAATTGAATCATTACAAAATTCATGCTAAAAAGTAGATATATAATTAATATCTAAAATCATTCTAAAATTAATGGGGAGAACAAAGGAAGAGGTGACATTGACCAGGAATCATTGCACTCATACCATGACTTATGGAATAGTAGCCCCTTTGTACAACTGCATAATAATAATAATTTCATTTTTAAAAGATAATATAAATATTTCCTTACATTGTAGAAATGCTATCTTTGTCATAGATAATGGACTTACCTAACTCAAATATTAGAATAAGTGGGCTATATGAAGACTCAGACTGGAAAATTTGTCAGAATATTTCTGGCACAATAAAGCTTCTTAACTAGATCTCTTTTTGCTGTATGCCTAAACCATATTTCATAACATTTCTGAGGCCAATTAGAGGACCTATTCAAAAATCAGTTACTCTATTATTCTAAGATTCTAATGCATGGGAAAATTATCTTTAGAAATGTTCTGATAATGCTAAAATCATTTGAAATCAAAGTATAAGAAATATTTCCCTAAAGATGTCAGAGTATGACCCTCTACAGTGTCCAAACACTTCAAGACAAAAATCAAAATGAATAGTTTGTAGTTTCAAATGGGTTATTAAAACTGAAACTATCGTGGAAAAACTAGAACAAGCCATTGTAGCTACACATCTTTAATTTGTCATATAAATACATTTGAAGAAATAATGTTTTGCTATCATACTTTATTCATACTCCTTTGTGTAATTTGTGGGGTTTTTTTTTTACATAATTGGATCATTAATTATCTTGTCTTTATTCTAGGGGCTGAACCCAGGATCTCACACTCAAACACTATACCACTACTTAAGCTATATTACCACATCCTTTACTTTGATTTATGTTTTTATTTTATTCTGAGACAGGATTTAAAAACAAAGGGATCAAGCTTGGGATCTTCCTACTGAAGTCTCTTCACCTTATCCAGCTCAATATTCTTATTTTAACCAGTAGCAGTACTTGAGCTGAGGACCTTATACTTGCATAACAGGCACTCTACCGCTTGAGCCATGCTTCTAGTTTTGCCTCTTGCTAATCATAATTTGCAGATGGAATTTCGAGGATCTCTTTAGCTCGGACTGGCTTTGAATGATGATTCTCCAGGCACCAGCCTCTTGAATAGTTAAGAGTACAGGTATGAGCCACCAGTGCCCAGCTTCAATATTCTTTTTATTTTTTTAATTCCATTCTGATCAGTAATAGGTCTTGACCAGAAGAACTAAGCCTCATGCCTCATGCTTTTGTCAATGACACATACACTTTTGAGGACATGCATCACAGGTCTATTAAAATTAAGTAACTGAGCCTAGCTGGCACCAGCCACTCATGTCTGTAATCCTAGCTATTCAGAAGGCGGAGGTCTGAGGATCGTGGTTCAGAGGCAGCCCAGGCAGGAAAGTCCATGAGAATATTATCTTCACTCAACCACCAAAAAATCAGAAGTAGAGCTGTGGCTCAAAGTGGTAGAATGCTAGCCTTGAGCAAAAAAGCTCAGGGATTGGGCCTAGACCCTGAATTCAAGCCCTAAGACTGACACTCCCCCCCACTCCCCGAGGAAAAAAATTGGTTATTGTTTTCTCCACAAAGTCCTCCTGGAGCCCAAGTAAAATGTTAAAACTATTCAGCAGCGAATGGCATTTTAAAATATTATCTATTTATAATCACTAACAAGTTGAAAATTTCTATTTTTAAGTTACTAAAATTACTCATTAAAAATACATCAAACTTCTAAGCAGAATAGGGGACTTTAAAAGAGATGGTAAGGTTCCCCGAAAAGAAACTGCTACACGTTGGGGCAGAAAAGAATTTATTGGTGGGGGGAGAGCAAAGTGCACATGACGAGCCGCGCAGAGAGAGATGGTAAGGAAAAAGAGAAAGAGGTGGGAGGCGGGACCACAACTGACACGGAAGAGATCTCAGAGGCGGGGATATTAAGGCAATGAACTCAGTGGGTGAGGAAGTGACATCAGATTCTGGGGTCCTTCGCTGACTCACAGGTGACCCACAGTTCCCAGGTTTAAAGGGTCAGGGGCTGTTCAATGTATGATGGATAAAATCTTATTTCTTACATAACTAGAAAGATTTTTCAGATTTCCCAGAAAGAATAAAGTTTTCTAATACAGTACATTTGCATACCTAGATAAGCAAAATTGACTACTTTCTTTTCTTTTTCTTGTATTATTAGTATGGTCAGGAAATGCCCCCCCCTTACAGACCTAATTTCCGCCCTCAAAGATGGCGCCTGCGCAGTAGGCGAGGCACCTCCCACTTCCAGCCACGCCCCCCCACGGTATAAAAAGAGCCTCCAAGGCGCCAGACAGCCCCATTTTCTCCCTTTCCTCATGAGAGCTTGGCCTTGTTAACTCCGCTGGGCAATAAATCGTTTCCTCTACGTGACTTCTGTCCACGTGGTCTTTTGTGTTTCTTTCTGCCTGGGTTACATTTTCCTTTCAAGTATTATTATTAGTAGTAGTAGTAGTAGAATTTTGTCGGTCATGGGACTTGAACTCTGGGCCTGGGCGCTGTCCCTCAGCTCTTCAGCTCAAGGCGAGCGCTCTACCACTTGAGCCACAGCGCCACTTCCGATTTTCTGGTGGTTTATTGACTTGTCTCATGGACTTTCCTGCCCGGGCTGGCTTTGAACCCCAATTCTCAGATCTCAGCCTCTTGAGTAGCTAGGATTACAGATGTGAGCCACTGGTGCCCAGAAACTACATTTTAAAGATTGAAATCAAATATATCACGCCAAGTTGCATTGAAGTAGTTTATCATTTTGTCTTTATTGTTCAGAGGTTAGATCATGATTGTCATCATGAGACCAGACAGCATTATAGCGGTAGAGATGGAAAAGTACAGGAAATAGAGCATCCCAGGACAAATACATTCTACTTTTAAGTGAATCTTTTGTTAACATATTCCTGAATTTAAGTTCCAAAGCTTTTAAAAGAATATCTGAGCTGAGTGCTGGTGGTTCACACCTATAATTTTAACTACTCAGGAGGTTGAAATCTGAGGATCACAGTTTGAGGCCAACCCTGGACAGGAAAATCTGTAAGACTCTTTATCTCCAATTAAGCACCAAAAAGCCAGAAGTGGAGCTTTGGCTCAAGGAGGTAGAGTGCTAGACTTGAGCAGAAAGCTAAGGGACAATACACAGTCCCTAAGTTCTAGGACATACACAGATGAACAAGAATATGTGTGTGTGTGTGTGTGTGTGTGTGTGTGTGTGTGTGCTTTCTTTTCCACAAAATTATAGTTTGGGAGAATATCCAATTATTTTATTTTTGTAGTAATTTGAATTTTTGACAAATTTTGAGTTTTTATAATCTTGAAAAATACTTTAAAAATACTGTATGATTCAATACACATGATGTTGGTATTGGTTGGGCCTTGTGACACAAAATAGTAATAGCCTTTATTTAGTACATCTATTTGAATTGGTTTCCAGTACAGAAAACTTTATTTTAATCTGGTATTATTAGGAAAGAAGGTATTTTATGTAGGAGAATTTTCTAGGTACTTTAAGCTCATTCCTCTAATTCCACAGATAAGGTTTATTTTAACCATACTTATTTTTTTACTTCTTAATATGCTATACATACCTCTACTTTCTTAAACAGACAGTAGTCAGCACAGTGTGACTGTTTCTTGGTACTGGGGTGGGGCTTGACTACACATTCATGACTGTGTGGTTTTTTTCACTGAACAATCTCTGCATTCACCAAATCCCTCAAATTCTGGCATGTTGTGTTGAGGCCTCTTGCCTTATATATGGAGTAGAATAATTTCAAAGTTTCCTGTTTGTGGTTTCTAATGAGGAATGGTACCAGGGGAGGAAAGTAAGCTTGAATTCCAGCTCTAGATGCTTTGCTGGTTGTGCAATTTAGAAAAAATTTGAATTTATTCTATTTATTTTTGGCAGTTTGAACTTGCTAGTTTGCGCAGGAGCTCTACCACTTGAGCTATAGCCACAGCCCTTTTTGCTTTTAGTATTCTTTCGATAGAATCTCACTTCTCTGCCTATCCTGAGGGGCCAACCTTCGAAATCTGCCTACCAATGCTTCCTGCATAGCTGAGACCACAGATAAGGAACCACTATGCCTGACTTCTTAGTTGAGATAGGGTTGTTAACGTTTTTCTTTTGCCCAAACTGGCTGCCAGCCACAATCCTTTCCGTCTCTGCCCCTGGCCTTATTCAAGTTTTTAAAGCTTGTTTCTTCATCTGAAAAATGATGACACTGATTTACAGAATGGTTATGAGTTCAATAATATATTGTCAAGGGTTTGGGGCTCTCCAGTCCTTAGTTTCCTTCCCTGTGTGCTGCTGTCACTGACAGGTCTTGTTCCTGCTAGCTCTTCCTATCTTACTTTTTCCTCTAGTTTCTAGACTATGAAGCAGGAACCTTATGATTGTCATCACTGCACTCACAGCGTTAACCTGAAAGTATGGGCTCTAGTAAAACACTATTTGAGCCGGGCACCACTGGCTCACGCTGTAATCCTAGCTACTCAGAAGGCTGAGATCTGAGGATCACAGTTCAGAGCCAGCCTGGGCAAGAATGTCCTTGAGACTCCTATCTCCAATAAACCACCAGAAAACCAGAAGTGGCACTATGGCTCAAGTGATAGAGCGCTAGCCTTGAACTGAAGAGCTGAGGGACAGCACCCAGGCCCAGAGTTCAACCCCCGCCCCCCAAACTCTGTCTCTGTGTCTCTGTATCTATCTGTCTGTCTGTCTCTCTCTCTCTCTCTCTCTCTCTTTCTCAGTACCAATAACAGGACTTGAAATCAGGTCCTGGTGCTCTAACTCAGCTTTTTTTGCTCCTAGCTAGCTTTCTACTACGTGAGCCATACCTCCATTTCCTGCTAGAGAAAAGAGCATCTTGGATTTGTCTGCCCGGGCTGCCTTGAAACTAGTATCTTCAGATTTCAACCTCCTGAGTAGGTCCGATTATATAGATATGAGCCACTGGCACCCAGCCTGACTGTACCACTTTTTATTGTGTGATTTTAGGCAAATTATTTCATCTCTGTCTGGTGCTCTGTAAACTCAGATGAAAATAAGGGGAATCATAATAACTACCTCAAACATTTATGTCAGCTATTCAAGTACTTATTCCTTACTCAGAGTTAACATACAATGTTAAGATCTACACAGATCAGAAAAACATGCATATTACTTCTAGCCTCTTCTGAGGCCAGAAGAAGAAAATAATCAAATTTATTTAAATGAATTGAAAGTTCTTTTTCTACTAGTAAACTCTATGAACTTTTGATTTCTTCTTCCTCCTCATCCTCTTCTTTCTCCTCTTCTTCCTCATCCTTCTACTCCTCTTCCTCCTTCTCTAGCTCTTCCCTCTCCTTTTTCTTTATTACAGGCAGCTCAGAAGGTTTCCTTTTACTTTTTTTCCCTCTGGGGCTGTTTGACTCCATTTTCTCTGTTTCATTTACAACGATAGATGTAAAGCTTTCTCCTAAGTCAACCAGTTTGCCCGTCCTATCAAGTATACAAATATTTGTCACTTTTATCCATGTGTGGCCAACCATGTGAACAGCCAGAGCTACCATTTACCATTGTATTAATAAAAATTCAGTGATTGTATTTATAAATCTTAACACCGAAATCATCTTGTAATTGAATAAAATTGTCAAATATTTGCATTATGTGTTCCATTTCTTTGTGTTTAATGATCATCTGTTTGTCTTTGACTATTAGCCTGGTTTAATCCTCCAGTTGAATAATCTGTTGGAATTTGAAAACAGCTAAGAAGTGAGGCTGCATAGCTATGATTGAAGAGTAGGGGCAACAAAATATTTAGGATAGTAGTCTCATAAATGGCATATATTTATAGCTCTAATCAAACAACTGAATACAGAAATTGAATAAACAAAGGTTTATCTGAATGTCAAGGTGCAAAAGAGCTTAGTTTCTTATTTCAAATCAGTCATTATTACGTTCCTTTTTTTTTTTTTTTTTTTTTTTTTTTTTTTTTTTTTTTTTTTTTTTATTTTTTTGGGTCCAGTCGTGGGGCCTGAACTCTGGGCCTGGGCGCTGTCCCTCAGCTCTTCAGCTCAAGGCTAGCGCTCTACCACTTGAGCCATAGCGCCACTTCCGGCTTTTTTCTTTTTGCTTATGTGGTGCTGGGGAATCGAACCCAGGGCCTCAGGCATGCAAGGCAAGCGCTCTGCCACTGAGCCACCTTCCCAGCCCCTATTACGTTCCTTTTATGCTTATTTATCAAGACATACCATGACTTCTGATTCTAACATCAGTAGACTTCTGACAATTTCTCCTCAATGTCAAGAATCACATATAAGCTGGGTGCTGGTGGCTCATACCTGTAATCCTAACTACTCAGGAGGCTGAAATCTGAGGACCACAGGTCAAAGCCAGCCAGAGCAGGAAAGTCTGAGAGACTCTTATCTCCAATTAACCACCAGAAAACCAGAAGTGGCACTGTGGTTCAGATGGTAGAGTGCTCACGTTGAGCTTAAGAGCTGAAGGACAGCGCCAAGGCCCAGAGTTCATGACAAAAAAAAAAAAACCACATATAAATCTGTAAATAGCCACATGTACTCCCGCTCCCCCGCTCCTTTCCTGAGAGAGAAAAATCACATCTGCAGAGCAAAAACAGTAAGCACAGCAGGAGGCTGAGTCTGAGGATAATGGTCTGAAGCCAGCCCAGGGATGGAAAGGCCAATGAGACTCTTATCTGCAATTAACCACTAGAAAACTGGAAGTGGTGCTGTCGCTCAAGGGGTAGAGTGCTAGCTTTGAGGTGAAGAGCTCAGGGACAGTACCCAGGCCCAGAGTGTAAGCCCGTGACTGACAAAACAAACAAACAAAAGACAGTGAGTAAAAAGGAAGATACCTAATAAAAATCCCAGTATTGTCTGAGAGGTAAACTGGTCTCCAGCATGGGGAGACAGGAGTTATGGTTAAGATTCCCAAGATAGTTGGGTGCCAGTGGCTGGCTCACGCCTCTAATCCTAACTACTCAGGAAGCTGAGGATCACGGTTCAAAGCCAGCCTTGGCAGGAACGACTGACTGTGAGACTCTTATCTCTAATTAACCACCAGAAAACCAGAAGTGATCATGTGGCTCAAGTGGTAGAGTGCTTGCCATGAACTGAAGAGCTCAGGAACAGTGCTCAGGCCCAGAGGTCAGGCCCCATGACCGACAAAAAAAAAAGATTCCCAAGATAGGAGAGGGGTTTCTCTGTGATATCACTCTGAGAAGTTTCTTAGGTTGGTTATATGGGGTTAAGCTTGATTTTTTTTTTTTGGTCCGGTTGTGGGGCCTGAACTCTGGGCCTGAGCACCGTCCCTCAGCTCTTCAGCTCAAGGCTAGTGCCCTACCACTTAAGCCACAGCGCCACTTCCGGCTTTTTTCTTTTTGCTTATGTGGTGCTGAGGAATCGAACCCAGGGCCTCAGGCATGCAAGGCAAGTGCTCTACCACTGAGCCAACTTCCCAGCCCAAGCTTGATTATTTTTGTTTTCATTTTGTTTGGATAGGGTCTTACCACGGAACCCAGACTCTTCTTGATCCACGGAACCCAGACTCTTCTTGATCCTCCTGTCTCAGCTACCCAAGGGCTAGGATTACAGGTGTGAATCACTATGCCTGGTTTAGATTGGGTATCTGATCTAGAGGACAATTTTAAGGGTGTGTGAAGCAAAAGTCTAGTGATACATTTTATCTTGTCATCATCCAAAAGAATAGTAGTAGGGCTTAATACACAGATATAATAACTGGAGATAGAGATACTAATTGCTCTTCTTTAATCACTACATATTGTATAATATAGAAAATGCACTGTACCTATAAATATGTAGAAATATGCATTTAATTGCATGTTTTAAAAAGTTAAAATACAAGCAAGCAAACTATAGCATATGGGTCAAATCCAGCCAGTTGACGGTTTTTGTTAATAAAGTTTTATAACAATACATGCGCACAAGAGTAGTAAGGAGTATTAAAAGTGGAGACAGGTGATTTCTCTGCTGATATTTGAAGAATATGTCCCTTAACTATGTATCCCCTTTACTGCCACTGAAATTTTCCATACTACAAAGGTATGTGTGTGTGTGTATGTTAGAAAGAAGGATGTAAGAAATACATTAACCAATGGCATACATATTTGGATTTCAATTCAAAACAGTCTGTCTGAATATTTGAAGATATTACGAAAATATTCAGGGTTTTAATTTTAAATGTGATAGTATTGCACTTAATCTTTGAAAAAAATATCTTTTAAGAGACCTCTGAATACACAGCTGAAATTACCTGGCACCTAGAGTTTGTTTGGAAATAATCCAATGGGTGTGTTGGAATGAGTTGAAACTGTTGAAAACTGGAGAATGGGATCATGATGTTCTTAAGACTATACTCTCTCATTCTGTATGTGTTGAAATTTTCTACAATAAAAAGGTTTTTGAATAATGCCTTAGGAAGAAAAAAGTCTCCCACCAACTGAGAAAGCTTAGGCTAGCTAAGTCTAGAAATGAAACTGCCTCTATGCTAATTTGTGATACTGATTTTATCTGAGTAGAGACGGAGGTTGGGGGGCTGGTAACACTTGGTGGGGGCGTGTGGTGACTCAGGTCGGTGGGGAGCCTGGGAGCTCTGTACAGTGACACAGTGGGGTGGAGTTGTGAAGCAACTGATCTCTAAGAGGTAACTGTGGAGGCAGGAGGCATGGGATGATTAAGGCAGGATTTGAAACTGCCTGGGGGATCCATCTGAGAAAATATTAAAGTGGTAACAGTTTGGGAATCCATCCCCAGAGAAGCAGAGCTCAAACAGGAGAGTTCAAATGGCAAAATCCAGGATTTCTCTACTTAGGTCTGTGAGGAGATCACAGACAGACAAACTGAGTTTAGGGAACAATTTGCTATTTTAAATACTAAAGTGACAGAGGGTAGAAGAAACTAACAAGAAAGAATTTGGGATTGTGTGGTACCTATCAGGCTGTAGGGATGATATAGGGAGAATTAAACTGAATGTCACACATTTATATTCCTTTAATTTACCAAATATACATGTAGTTGCTACCTCACTCATTGTGGCCCACACCTCCCCAGTATTCCCTGACAATGTGTTAAATTCCCAAATTATAACTCTAGAAATAGGAAAATATTTTGATAATGAATAAAATAGGAACTTGTAGCAAAACATCTGAAATAGTTTTCAAAAATGAATGAAAAATATGATCCTGCATGGTCTGGGGGTGTGGCTACAAGGTAGAATGCTTGCCTAGCATTCATGAAGATCTGCATTAATTCCAGGTTCATACATCATGGCAGAATGAGCTGATAAACTGCAACTTTCTGATGTAAGTACATAGAAATGCTGAATCAATATAATAACAAAAATAACAGTGAAATACCTAACTGAAGTTGAGAAACAAAGAGAAAAATAAACCCTCTTGACAAGGGAAAACTGTAGCCAGTGACCTGAATATAAGGGTCAGGGCTAGCGGCTGGAGCTTCCATGTTTATATGAGACAGGAGTTCCTGTGAACCTACAGGGAAGGGGCTAAACTAAGACTTCTGCTAATTCCTGGACTCAGTGAAAAGGAGCTATAAAAGTGCCATCAGACTGAACAGATAGCAATTTATTATCTACCCTGAGTTCTAGGTAGAAAAAAATTTTTTCCTTTGAGAAATCTAAATGCCAAATTTCATAATTGTTGAGTTCAGAAGAAAAAGAGAGAGCGAGAGAGATTGAAAAAGCAACAGGTCCAACTAGGGAGTGGACCTTGTGGTACATACCTGTAATACCAACTACATAGGAATCCGGCATTAGAAGGATCTCAGTTCAAGGCCAGCCCTGAACAAAACCATGAGACCCTATCAAAAAAGAAACAAAAGAAGGGTTGGATATGGCTCAAGTACCAAAGCACCTGTCTAGCAAGTGTGAGACCCTGAGTTCAAACCTAAGTAAAAAGTTCAAACCTAAGGGGGAAAAAAAGGCAAAATTTTAACTTTAGACCATTCAGAGACAGGATTTCCAAATGGCCAGTATTTAGGCTTTTCTTACTACAGGTGCCCTTAATCATAAGAGAAATGTCAATACAAATCATAATATGATAGGACACTCATTAAGGTAGCTAAAGTGATAGCAACAGAAAATAATAAAGGTTGGTGAGCATGTAGACACACAAATGTAAAGGCTTGTTTGATTGTACATGATCTCTTATTTGCATTATTGCATATTCTCTTAGCTAGCCACTCTGATCAAATACAAGTATGATTTTGTATCACACTTCTGCTAAAGATTTTTTAACAGTTCCTCCTTGCCAAACTCCTTGGTATGACACGGCATAGCATACAATGACTTCAGCACTCTTCTCTTAGAAACTTTCCCACATCTCACCTTTCAATGTCATTGCCACACCCAGTAAGCAGCTATGTTGCCCTCTGTGCCTTTTTTGACATCACAGGCTGTGAGAAACAATCTTGTTCTCCTGGCTAGCACCTACTTATTTTTTAGGATTCATCTCAATAGTCACCTCCTTTCTGACATGATTGACTGACTTCATTTTCACACAAAACTGATGACTTTTTTCTCTACATTCATTCTAATTTCTCACAAAATATATTTCTAAGACAGTGGCTATAAACGTTTATTGTACTTTATCTATTCACTTGATAATAAGTGAATAATTTCCATATCCATAGCCTGAAATCAGTGGATATGGTCAATAACTATTTGATGAAAGAATAAAATCTGAGATGCAAAAATATGTGCAATTAGTCCATACTCAAACCAATTTTAGGGATGGAAACACAATCTAAATCTTGTCAGCTTTCCATTTCTCTCTTTTCACAGTATTTTCTTTTTGCTACTCCAAAATAACTGTTTGCATACATATGTGCTAGGCTATTCTTTGGTGTTCAAGCATATTTCTTTAAAACATTAAAATCTTACTAGCTTGTCTTTGACATTTCCCAAATATAACTAAAATGTCAGAGCCAGCATTTGGGGCCTACAAATCTTTTGAGTGAAAGCCCAGGCCTTCAAATTGTGTGCCATTCACAGGTTTAAAATAGGAACATAGTCTACACTGACTATGAGCTATTTGGAGACTGAGAAGATTAGAAGCAAATAATTTTATTTTCAGAAGAATGTGAAAGGTAGAAGCTAGGAGAGATTATCTACTGAGAATCTGAATATTAAAATGAACACACACACACACACACACACACACACACACACACACACACACACTCACAATCTTATCAATCTTAAATCCAAGAGTCTCAGCAAGAGTTTAATATGTAACTTAGGTTCTCCTGGTCCTAAAAAAGAAGTCTGCTTGGAATTTTTGGTAAAAAAACCAACTTTCAACCAACTCAAAGGATATAATCTTTTGCCAGTATAAACTATGAACATTTTGGACTAAACCAGAACAGATATGTTCATTTGCAGCAGAGGAAACATTTGCCATGAAAGAAGAAAAGTGTTTCCAACAGTTTCTCCAAGTTATATAAAAAAACAAAACTGGTATGTCCAATTTCCTCTGTATCATTTACCAACAAATTATATTTATTGAATGTTGTTCTAGAGAAAAGTACTGCACCTTAAGTATTCATCGAAGGTCCATGTGTAAAGGCTTGCTTCCCAAGCAAGCAGGAAGTGGTGGGACATTTAAGAAGTGAGTCCTAGTTTAGGGGATTGAGAGTATGCCTTTGAAGAGGGCAGTGGAACTCCAGCCCTTCCCTGTTTTTTTCTTTGTTTTCTGGCCATGAAGTGAGTGGTTCTGCTCTCCATCCCCGTATGTTCTGCTCAATGATGTGCTACCTCTTTCTAGGTCCAAAGACAATGAGGATAATGATCATGGACTGAAACTCCCAAAACTATGAGTCAAAATCGACCTTTTCTCTCTATGCTGATGTTTTCAGATATTTGTTGTAATTATGGAAAGCAAACTAACACAGGTATTCCTACTATGTTAACAAAAACCTTATGTTCATACCATAAACTCTGTTTTCTGCATTTCTTTAGTAGAAAGAGTAGAAACAGAATTTTAGTTGATTTTGACATAGTCAGACGATAGGTACAAGAAACTTCTTGAATTTTTCCAATCAACTTCCCAGATCAAAACTTTTTTTTGTTGTTGGTCATAGGGCTTGAACTCTGGACCTGGGCACTGTCCTTGAGCTCTAGCTCAAGGCTAGCACTCTACCACTTGAGCCATAGGGCCACTTCTGGTTTTCTGAGTGGTTTATTGGAGATAAGAGACTCATGGATTTTCCTCCCCGGGCTGACATTGAACCATGCTCTTCAGATCTCAGCCTCCTGAGTAGCTAGGATTACAGGCATGAGCCACCAGCGCCTGGCTGTCCCAGATCAAAACTTTTTTAAGAAATCCACTTAATTTTCTTTTTTAAATCTAAAACCTGAGTTCCAAGAATTTACTTTCTTACTGAAATGACTAGATTTCTGTATATACCAACTTTGAAGCTACACATAAGCAACTATGTATATAGACTGAGTGGATGGTATTTGGAGGCCCACTCACTTTCCATGACTGAACTGTTCTGAATTCAAATGATTGCAGATTGCATAGGACTATGTAGAACTGTGTGGTGAAAGTAAAGTCATAATTTTAAAAAGGATTTCTCAGCCAAGAGCTAGTGGCTCATGCCTACTCAGGAGGCTGAGATCTAAGTATCTCAGGGCAGCAGGAAAGTTTGTGAGACCCTCTCCAATTAAGCACACACCTACAAAAAAAAAAAAAAAAGGTGGAGGCTCAAATGGAATAGTGCTAGCCTTAAGCAAAAAAGATCAGGGACAGCACTCAGGTCCTGAGTTCAAGCCCCAGGCCTGGCACAAAAAAAGTGGAGAGGAGAAGCTTCTTAGATTTTGACATATAAATGAATATAACCTTCATTTTCTAACCTGAATTTTTAGCACAAACCCCAGCATATATCTCTGATACTGACTCAGTTGAAAGTACAGTATATTGATCATGTTACTGTCCCCTAAGGTCTTTTTTAAGCATTTGAACATAATTTCTCCTTCAAGAAAAGCTAAATGAACCAATAGTAAATCATGTTATACAAAAGAACTTAGTGTCAAGGATAGAGCTGAGGAAGTATGGTGAATTTACTGGCAATGTGTGGGTCTTCTTAATTCTAAGAAATATATTTATTCTATTTCATGAAACTACTATATGCTTGTCACTTCTCTGATTAGGTTCAGCAGTCCATAATGTAGACTGTAAGACAGTAATGCCATCAAACAAGATAGAAGTTTGCTTTTCTGTGAACTTAAAGTCAGGAGGTAGAGTCTACAGCTAGTATTGCAGCTTCATGGTCATTAGGGACACAATTTCTTAAATATATTAATGTTTTTGTCTTCAAGGTATTGTTTTAGGATGTCATTTTATATTCACTGCAGACTTATTAGCTAATCTGTTATTTTTGTGGTTAACATTGTTTAGAAATACTGGCATTCGAACTCAGAGCCTGATGCTTCTTACATAGCTGCCCTACTACTGGAGCCATGGTCCCAGACCTTGTTTGCTTTGTTTTTGAAAGATGTTCTAAGGTTTGGAGTATGAATTTCAATTTATTATAATTTCACACAGTAGCAAACATTCATGTATATTGTAAGACCTTTCTATATAATTCCATTTCCTCCTTCCATCCTTTAAGCAATTTGTCAAACATTTTTCTTCCACATACATTATGATCCTACAGTACACTTTAAATTATTTTTCTTTTAAATTATCTTTCAAAAACTTTTCAACGAAGGAGAAAAGTTTTGCATTTACTCATTTACTTATATGTACCATTTCTGGCACTCTTTTCCTTTAGCATAAATCCAATTTCCTTGCAGTCTCATTTTTCTTATGCCGAAAAGTTGTCTTAACCTTTCTTTAGTTCAGTTCTGCTGAAGACATTGTCTAAGCTTTTGTTTTCTTTAGCCTTCATTTTTGAAAACTATTTTGTCTAAAAACAGTATTTTACATGACAATTTTTTTCCTTTGAGCCCTAAAAATATGCCTTTTATTGTAGTCTGCCTTGAATTTTTATTGGAAGTATACTAAATTCTTATTTTGTTCCTGTCTACATAATATGTCTTGTTCCTCTGGCGGCTCTTAGTATTTTCTCTTTGTCGTTGGCTTTCAACAGTTTGATAAGGATGTCTCTTTTTTTGTGTGTCACCTCCACCATCCCTCTTGCTGCATCCCTTCTTTCACCTGGAACTGCAATTATGCAAGGTTTAGAAACTTGGTATTATCCTACAAATCGCTGAGGTTCTTTCTTTTTTCTCTGTACCATTTTTATTCTGTGCTTTATTTGGTTAGATTCTATTGCTTTGTAATGTACTTTTTTGAGTGTCTTCATTTGTTCAGTGTCTAATTTGCCTCGCTAATCCTATCCTGTAAATTTTATTTCAGAATTTATAATTTTAATCTCTAGGTTCTAGTTTTTATGAATTTAATTTCTCCTGTATATGCAGTGTGGTTATTGTGCCCATTTTCACATTGTCAACTGCTAATTCTGTCATGTGCACTTGTGGCTTTATGTAGATTGACTTTATTCTTGTCTATAGATTACATTTCAGTGCTTCTTTGTGTACCCTAGTGTTCTTGTCTCCTCCCAGGCATTTTCATGATCTACCTGCGTACATCTGAAGGGCTGGTGTCTATGTGGGTTCTATTATTGATTACTTTTCTGCTGAGCATACTATGCTACAATAGTATTTATTCCCATAATGCTCTTATACTGCTCTAATCTTCTTTCTAGAACCCAAGTCATATATGTAACCTACTACTACACTTACTTTTCTATCTAGATACCCCAGAGTCATCTCATCTCAAACTCCACATATCCAAAGAGAATTCGTTAAATTCCCCCTCATAGCTGTTCAACTCCTGTATTCCGTGACTCAGTGAATGGTTCCTCTAGATGGTAATTACACAAACCAAAAATCTGGGAGTCATTCTTGGCTTCTTCCTTCTAGTGGATTTATGATTGCTTGCCAGCTCCTATTCTTATTCTGGGTAATTGCTTCAACTTTTGTTTGTTTGTTTGTTTTCGTCAGTTGTGGGGCCTAAACTCTGGGCCTGGGCACTGTCCCTCAGCTCTTCAGCTCAAGGTGAGCACTCTACCACTTGAGGTACAGCATCACTTCCGGTTTTCTGCAGACTTTCCTGCCTGGGCTGGCTTTGAACCAGGATCCCCAAATCTCAGCCTCCTGCACAGCTAGGATTACAGGCGTAAGCCACTGGTGCCTGGCTTGCCTCAACTTTCTTAATCCACACCTCATCACAGTTTTGAGGACACTGCCTCCTTTTTCTTGAGGAGTAGGTAGATGTCATCATCTGGAGATAATTAGCTTCATGCCATCTACTGGCCACCATTTTTAGTTTATGTGTAGACATGTGACTCACTTATTAAGGCTTCTGGGAAAAGATGTACTTGCTGTTCTCCCCACTTTACAGTGCTCTCACATCTCTCTCTCCTTCCCCACTAAAATACACAAAGTCCTAGTAATCTTCACATTCATATGAGCTTTAAAGCATTTCCTGGCCTTTCTAGAGTCTGGATTAGTATGCACTTTCCTATTACAGTACTTGCCACATGGAATCTATTCATCTCTTTTGTAGAATAACCATTTTGAAAAAAAAAAAGGTATGTTTTGTTTACAGTTTTCTATCTCTATTTCTAAGCCCTAATAAAGTGCCTGGTACATAGCAAACATTCAATACATATTTTTCCAGTAAGCAAATAATTATGTGGTCTGCAGGCATCAGAATTACTGATCCTGAGATTCTTTGGAAGCCAACTCTTTCTTCTGTAAATGTGTGTCTGCTTCCTGGGCATGACCCCTTTTCTTCCACAGTGTTGACTTCTAGGTAAACTGAGAGGGGAAATCAAAGAGCTTAGGAGCAGGTTATCTCTAGCCCTCTGAAGAGTTAGTAATGAGTCCTGGCTTTCTCTGCCTTTCTCAGCATCACTTATACATACCTGAATGCCCAGAATGGGTGTAGACTTAGCTGACCAGCCCAACAACATACTCTTATACGTTGGTTCAGGTTTTACATTGCCAAATGAAAGTTGGCCAATACATATACACAAACAATTTAAAACTTTCTAGTCATCTTTTGAATTTTATGAAATTTTTATCTCTTAAAAATGGTAGGTCGGGGCTGGGAAGGTGGCTCAGTGGTAGAGCGCTTGCCTTGCATGCACGAGGCCCTGGGTTCGATTCCTCAGCATCACACAAGCAGAAAAAAAAAAAAAAGCTAGGTCTTAAGACGAACAAATCTGGAACATTTTATACTGATCAAGTAAAATACAGTGATGTGCATCATTCACGTTACCTTTGCTGATGCTAGTTGGACGTGAGTAATTGAGCAAAGAAATTATGAGATTATGAGATTCTGTTCATGGTGATGTTCCTAAAAATTCTATAAACTAAATTACTGGAAGCAGCCAGATTTCAATGTCTTGAATAAAGAAATCTGAATTAAGAAAGGATTCACTTAAGTCCAGAGAAAAGTGTATTTGTGATTTAGGACTTAGGGAAGAAAATTAAGCAACAATAAAGGATGAACTACCCGGAGGAAGACAAATTTCCCTGAGCACTTGTGAGAGGTGAAGCTAGTTGTTGGGAGTGGAGCTAAGTAGGAAGGATTGGCCATGAGCTGGATCCTCAACAGCTCTGAGATACAAGAACGGCCTTGTTTAGTCAACAGCAGTACAGAACACACTCGCTAGGGGAGCTGGTGACCATGGCAACGGCGGCCCCCCCCCCCCCATCCCTCCGACCATGCGCAGTGCAGAGGGAGTGCGACCCTATCCTCCACAATGTATCCCATTTCCTCCCCCCCCACTCCGTCGAAGAACTACAATTCCCAAGAGCCCTCGCGGTGCGGCGTCGCCGCCTTCCCGCTGTCGTCCTGCCCAGGGCTCCAACCTCAGGCCCCGCCCTCCTGCTAGTCTCCTCCCCTCCCTCCGTGTGTGTGTGTCAGTGACCCAGAGGCGGCGCGAGGCGGGGAGACCGTTGCGGGGGGGGCGGGGGGGGCGCGCCGCCGCCTCCGCCAGCAGCAGCAACAGCTACAGCAGCAGCAGCAGCTACAGCAGCAGCAGCAGCGGCGGCGGCGGCTACAGCAGCAGCAGCAGCAGCAGCCCCAGCCTTGCGGCGCGGCCGGATCTGCCTGGAGCGCACCACAAAGCCGGCCCTTCGCCTTTTCCTCACCAACGGCTCTCGAGCGCTCGACTACGCGGCCAACTTCGCCTGGCGGGGCTGGG
The DNA here is from genome assembly GCF_019054845.1 of Dipodomys spectabilis. Lineage (NCBI taxonomy): Eukaryota > Metazoa > Chordata > Mammalia > Rodentia > Heteromyidae > Dipodomys > Dipodomys spectabilis. The sequence goes on from NW_024870818.1 coordinate 3,210,470, forward strand.
CGGCTGGCGGGGAAGGAAGGCGGCGGCGGCGGCAGTGGCGGCGGCAGAACGAACGCCGGGGCTGCCCGTTCGCGTGGCCCGCGCACTCACCCTCGGCCCCCGCGCGCCGGGTCTCGGGTGGGGGGGGGTGGCCGTGCTGACATTCGGGCCACCAGGAATTGTCCGGTGAGTGTGCGGGGCGACGCGAGCTGCGGGGAGGGGTCGCGGCGGGGCCGGGGGCCGGCGGGAGCGCAACTTGCTCGGCGGCTTTCTCCGCGGCCGAGCGTGCTGTTCGCTCGGGCTCCTGGGTCCTCCCGCCCCCGCCTGGGCGACGTCGAGTCGGGGAGGCGGCGGGAGCCGAGTTTGCGGCGCCTGCATCCCGCGCCTTCGCCGGAGGAAGCGCCTTTGTCAGGCGCGGCGCGGCGCGGCGCGCCCGCCCTCCCCCGCCGCGGCCGAGCGGCGTCCGGCCCGGAGCCCCGAGCGCCCCGTGCGCCGGGCTGCGGGCGGGGAGGCCCAGCGCCGGGAAAGAGAAACAAAGGGGGCCTGGAGTGGGCTTTCCTTTTGTGTGTGCGGAGCTGGGAACTTGTTTCTGCATCCTTACGTAACGCGGACTTCCAAGTTAGTCATTCTTTTTTATTGCTGGGATTATTGTCATCATCTCTGCGCGTCTCTCTCTCTAATTCCTTTCATCTTTGGACCTCAGAGCATTTATAAAGAAAACACTAATTTCATCTCCGAGGCCCAAGCAGCGCGAGTACATACATACATACCTACATACATGCCCGTTTCCGTAAGTGGGTAAACTGAGGTCCAGAAAGCTGTGTAATTGATGGGGATGCTTGGTCTGCCGCGCCTGCTGTCCGAGGCTCCGAAGGCGTTGGTGAGTAATAATAACTCGCCGTGGAAAAGTTAAAGATGCTCATTTTGCTCACAGGTGAACCAAAGTATGAAAGAAGTCTGGGGTAATTGTTAGGTAGTTCAGACAATAGTTCTTTTTCACACAGAGTTTGAATTCGAGTCTTGAAACCTCAAAGGACTTCTTGAAAAACGTTCGGAGGGGAGAAGATACAGAAAATCACCCACTCAGCTTATCTGTTTTTTTGTTTTTTTTTTTTTTAATCTTAATACGTGCGAGTCTTTTAGGAAACTAGAGAGCAGTGGTGGCGGGGGTGGGGAAGTAGAGTGTTGGGATCGTTTTTAAAATGCAATACGTTTTAGTCATTATGCACCACAGAACGTGCCTTGGTTTGAGCGTTACTTCCCTCCCATCCCTTGATTATCAGTCTATTCAGAAAACATTTCTGAGCCCTTTATAAAGAGTCGTTTTTGAACAAGAAATGAAACGTGTTTAAATATATTAAAAGATTACCTATTTGTTTTGGATCAAAAGCGGTTTACTTTTTCTTAGTCTTCCCAATGTTACTTTGCTTTCATAGCAGGAGATCTTTTGTTTCAGATACAGCATTGTCTTCTACATTGAATCTGCAGAGGAGAAATGAGTTTATTATTCAGTTTCAATAGGAGTGTGAATTTTAGTCTTTGAATTTTGGGAAGGTTCTGTTTCTGCAGTACTATTTCAGCTTATGATACGTTTTCTTCATAGCAGAAAAATATTTTCCGAGCATAATCAGACTTATGTGCCTCAAAACGTCATGATTGTGTAAATACAGCACAGGAATTATTTATTTTTTTATTCAGAACTTGTAGAGCAAAATCCTTTAAAGGGCAATTTTATTTATTTTGGTACTTTTTGTTCTGGGGTACCAAACTGAAAGGTACCAAAAAATTAAATCATTTCTAACAGATTTTTATTGAGATGAGAATGAACAGAGTTATAGCAAAAGCAAATACTTTTACTTTAGAAATTTGTATTGTACAGCTGCCCCTAGATTATACTTTCTGGTGGTTGCATCACAAAATGAAAGTGAGACATGTATTGCTTTGTACTTTTTTCCACAGTCTTCTAACTTACCTCTTTCTATAATTTAAGAGACCCTGGGTTTAACACAAACAGTTGGAAAATAGAATGTTAAGTGTGTGGAAGGTAATGTGTTGTAAAGTGATTATGATTCCTCAACGAATAAATTTAAAGCTTTAAAAAAAGGGAACTATCTCCTAGATTTTTATGATCTTGGTCAGTAGTGTCATATTTATTGATTTGAAAAAAGTAAGCTTGAAATCTCTTATAGTGGCAGATTTCAGGATTTTGTGCTCCTGAAGATTGACATTTTATCTTACAGTCACGTTATGTTGAACTTTATTTCTTAGTACTTACCAACTAGATTTATCAGAGTCATTTGTACTTTGAGGAATCCACTCAGTGCCTTTACTCAAATCCTGGAGTCTAAAGGCAAAAGTCGACTGTTGAAGCCGGGCTTTGTAGGTTTCCCAGTTTCTTTGGGATGCCTCAAAACAAATAATGAAGCCTGGGGGGAGGGGGCGGAGACGGCTGGAGGAAGGAGGGCGGGCAGAAAACTGAGGTGAGTACTAATGAGGCAAGTGTCCAGGGGAAATCTAAGGATGTTTCCATTTGACTTAGTTTCTGCTTCCTTTGGGGTTATCAAAATGTCAATTGTAAAAGTTGTCATTTCAGAATATGCTTTATTGTGGGTTTCTAGTAGCTCAGATGATACAAGGACTATAAAACTACTACTTTGTGAACAGCTCAGGTTTTCCATAAAACCTTTATCTGGGAAAGACGTTAGTTTAAGACTTAATATTGAAAACTATCTTCCTAATGTCTAACATGCACCATACATTTTACCATTGAACATTAATATAGACCTATCACTTGAATCAGTTTACTGAAATTATCATACATGTATTTTAACTGTATATATGAAAATTTCCTAATGACCAATTTATGATGTCAATGAGATGGTTTTAGGAATTCCTTTGAAAAATCATATTCAAATTAATATCGTTTAGCTGAAGAAAATAGATATAGGAACCAGTGAAGGAAACAAAAAAATCAACAGTGAAAAAAAATGATGATGATACTTTAAAGAGTCTAATATTAAAGATTTCTGGCAGCATTTATAAACAGGTATCAAAATTCTAGCAGTGAATTCTACTTAGCACTTTCTGTTTACAGAATTTTTTTTTAGCCACCTTTCCCAGATTTTCTCTAAATATATTATACATAGCACGTAAATAGAAGTCATTCTTTCAAGGGATTTGTGTTTCTGGACTTTTAGTTTTTACATTTGTGGTAGTGGGCAGTTTATTGATTAAAGTTTGGTTTATTCTAGAGAAAGATTTTCCCCAGATTAATGTTGGGAAACTCCAGAGAAGAAATATTGGTCACTCAAAGATCTAGATACGATCTTCTGCTATTAGCTTTTTAAAAATGTTATCTTAAGCAGATCACTTCTTTAGTTTTGCCTTCAGAGATTGAAAATAATTGCCAGACATGTTATACTTTGTATGTCCTAAATTTTTGCTGTTCCTGAATGCATTTATAATAAAGAGAAAGCACAGTTGCTTATGTGAATATAAGGGAAATTCCTTTCTTTTTTTAATGGAAATAAGAATCAAAACATGCATTTGATTCAATTTTTTTTTTAAGACAAGATCTTGCTGTGTAGCCCAGGCCTTCCTTGAACTCCATATCCTTCCTTACACTTTTGCCTCTCTAGTGCTGGGATTACAAATGTGAACAGCCCCCCCTCCCCAACAGCATTTCTCTAATTTCAAAATAAGCTTTGATTACTTATTTCTGTTAAAAAGGGGGGAAAAAGCACCAATTTGTCTGATATTCACTCAAATCTTGTATTTTTTTCTGTTATAAATTTATTGTCGCAACAACAACAAAAAAATCCATCAGGTAATTAAGAGAAGTGAATTGCAAATGATTCTAAGAAGACCTTTTTCTTTTTTTCAGAATATTGTACGAAGTGTTGTAGTTTAGGGTTTTGTTTGTTTGCCACTGAAAGCTATTTCAGAGAAATAGAGCTCTACATAATACTCTTATATCACCCCATAATGCTTTTATGCCTCAAAATATCATTTACAGAAAATAGAATATATTGTTGAGGCTTACAAATGGGAGAATCCTGACATTTGTCATACTGCCAATTACTCTTGACCAGTTATGTAGTTAAAAAAATTAATTCAAGGGCTGAGAAAGTGGCTCAGTGGTAGAGCGCTTGCCTTGCATGCATGAGGCCCTGGGTTTGATTCCTCAGCACCCCATAAGCAGAAAAAAAAAAACCGGAAGTGGTGCTATGGCTCAAGTGGTAGGGTGCTAGCCTTGAGCTGAAGAGCTGAGGGACAGCGCCCAGTCCCAGAGTTCAGGCCCATGACCGGACCCAAAAAAAAAAATAATTCAATATGTATGTAGTTTACTTCCTTTACAGAGCATTTCTTGCTGATTTTATTTTATAATGAACCTCTTGGGATGTTTCTAATTTAAGAAATATGCAGTATCCCCAGCTCCCCACAATCTTCTTCATTCTTTTTCTAGGTGTCCATCTGTCTGTACCCTGAGTCGTGGGGCTTGAACTCAGGGCCTAAGTACATTGCTCAAGGTTAGTGCTCTACAACTTTGAGCTACAGCTTCACTTTTAGATCTTTGATGGTCAGTTGGAATTAAGAGAGACTTTCCCGTGGGAGATAGGTTTGAACCACAATCCTCAGATCTCAGCCTCTTGAATAGCTAGACTTACAGGCATGAGCAACCAATGCCCCGCCGTTTTTCTTTTATTTGTTTTTGTTTTTTTTTGCTGTCGTTTTCTTCTCCCGTAAACTTAAGTTTCAGCTAAAATTCACCGTACGTGTTTCGTGTTTCGTTCTACTCTGGGAGAAGAGTACACTTTTGAAGGAGGCGTAAGTAGGAATATCAATCAAGTAGATACTTCCTTAAGTATCAAATCTGATTGTTCTGTGGTTACTGAGATATGCTTTTCCACTTAGTAGGAAAGAGTGCTAGGATTAGCATTTTTTGCTACTAGACTTGGGGCATAAATGCCAGATATTCATTCAGTGTTTACTGGGTACTTTTTATATATCAGGCACTGGTGTAGGTATAGACTGTGTGCCTTCCAGTGTGTTTACAATCTAATCCTAAGACCTGGACAAAAAAAAAAGTAGGGCTAGGATTGTACTTTAGTGATAGAGTGTTTGTCTATCATATATGAGGCCCTGAATTTGATCCTAAGTGCTTCAAATGCTTCAAGAAGAAATGACCTAGTTTACCTAGTTTCTTCAAAGAATAATACCAGCAAATAAAGAGTAAGGAAAAACAATAAGATTTAAGAGAAACTTAAGAGGCATAGCCACCAAAGGTGACATTTGGAATTTAGATTCTACTTTGAGCAAGGTAACTGTAAAAAGACATTTGTGAAAAATGGTTTGTTTGGATATGGGTTATTTAATGAAAATGAATTGTCAAACTTTTAGGTGTGATAATGTGGTGCATATATGTGTATGTTTATTGAAAAGTCCTTCCTTGTAGAGATATATAATAAAATGAATTATGAATTAAAATATAATGTCTGAATTTGGGGCTTAACAATAATTTGGAAGGGAAACATGAAATGTGATTGGCCTTATGTTGAAAATTGTTAATGTCATACAGATAGATACATGAAACTTCTTTCTTTCTACTTCTGTGTCTGTTGGAAAATTTCCATTAAAATGTATACATACAAATAAATTAATAAGAAAGGAAGGGAGTATGTGAGAGCTGAGAATGGAGTCAGGAAAATGCAGTTTGTAAAGGGTAGTCAGAAAAGACTTCTTGATAAGATGAGGCATAAATTTGATTAGAGCTGAAGAAGAAAATGTGTCTGGTAGGTAATCTTGGGGAAAGAAATTTCAGAAAGACCAGCCAATACACTGCCCCTGAGGTGCAAGCATGCTAAACTGCAGGGAACTACAAGAAGACAGCAGTGTCTAGATCAGAGTAGCGGGGCATAAAAAGTCAGAATGGTAAAGCTTTGGTGGATAGAGTGAAGTATGGGTTGTGTTAAAGATGACTATCCATCTTGTTTTAAAAGTAAACAGTTGTCTAACGTAAGTCTACTTTAGTAACTGAAAGCCTTATACTTACTCAACAAGACTGATTATTCAGAATATTTTTAGAACTTTCTTAATTACCTTCTAAGTCAAAGAGCCACACATGAAAGTAGCTCATCATTTTGTATTTGTTCCCAGTACCCTTGTTTTTAAGGAAAGGGGGGTTATTTGCCTATAAGGTACTTCATATTATTTTTTTGCGTATGATTCAAGATTTTGACAGAAAGAAAATAGGAAGTAAGTTGAGGCTATTTCTAAATAACAGATGCACTCTGAAAAAGCAATTACTGTTTCTAAAAATCAGATCCTCTCCTATACTGAAAAAGAGTTTTAGTACTGTTCTGGACATTTGTAACATTTGGAATTTTTTCTAAACATTAAAACATACATGTTTATATATATATATATATATATATATGCTTCAGTAAGAGTGAGTATTTATTTTAAAATTAAAACCGTACAACTTTCTTGTTGCTATGGCATAGAGTTGGGGAACTGAAAGAATAACATGTTTAATGTGAAGAGATGACTCTGGCTTTCAAATTTTGTATTCATGCTTAATTTCTCAGAAAAGTAATTGTTTCAGTTTTTTAATTTAATTGTTAAGGTGATATATAGGGGGGTTCCAGTTACATATTAAGGTAGTGAGTATATTTCTTGTTGAACTTGTTACCCCCTCCCTCATTTGTTTCAAAGTTTTAATCTTGTATTAGAAGTATTGAAAAATTAGACCTCAAATGTTTAAATGCTTGGAAAGTTCTCAATATGTACTTTTGGAAAATCTGTTCATAGGACAATGTTCATGTAGACATTACTAGTTTTAAATAATTATTATGCCAGTTCAATTGTTTATGGGGTTAATATTTCAAACCCAAGAAAATAAACTTCCATGGTTTTTCACTCTACTGATAAAAATAGGTGAAGACAATTCCTTTTCTAGTTAATTATGTCTAATGATTGAGAATCACTTTTCTTATTCGTGTTTTTAACCAGGATTATTTAGAATTTGATGGCATCAAGTAGAATTTGAGAACTTTTACTGTACACTAAATTATATAGTGACTACAGTCACTAGAGTGACTATTAAAACTATGAGGCCAGATGCTGGTGGCTCACGCCTGTAATCCTAGCTAATTAGGAGGCTGATATGCAAGGATTGCAATTCAAAGCCAATCTAGGCAGGAAAGTCTATGAGACTCTCCCCAATTAACCATCCAAAAAACAGAACTGGAGCTGTGGTTTAAAGTGTGAGTTCAAGCCCCACAACTGTCCGCCCCCCCCCCCCCCCCCCCCAGACTATGTGTATATAACTGTTTATAACTTTAACAAAGCTTCCTATTTTAAACATTTTTCAGTAAGTTGTTAGAAATCTAGCTCGTCAGTATTTGCATATATGTATTCATATGTATGTATAGACAGCCAGACCTATTCACATACTGTACAGGTTGAATTATTTAATATGTTTTAAACATTAGCCTATTAGCATGGAACACATAGCCCATCTTGCTATTAATTCTGAAAGTATTTTAAAAACTATCTATAAAATTAAAAGTGGCAGTAGTTTTTAATGAAAGACTTGAAATTCTATGCTAACTGTACCCATGTGTGGCTTGTTTTAGAAATAGCTTTCAGTCTATTGATTTGGTGTTTGGATTATGAATGTTTTATTTCCATTTTTGTGAAATAAAAATTTTATAATGGAAGAGAAGGGGGTAGAGATCAAGAGAAGGAATTTTTAAAAATAAATTCTCACACAATAGGTAAACATGGCCATGAACAGTTCTGATAACTTGGATCTACTAAAGTCTAATGAGTTAAGACATAAACATATAAATTCAGTAGAGAATAGAAGCAGTACAACTACATTGAAAGAAAACTAGTGCTTTGCGAAAGGGACATATTACTATGTTGACTTAAAAAGTATGACTATGGTAAAAAACTGCACTTAATTTTGGAAATAACAATGATGAACAATAACTAAGATTTATTCAGTCTGTTACCAAATTTTTGCAGTAGTAAATTCCAGTTTGCTATTCTAAGCTTAAGCCTTGCAAGGCATTTCTAATTCTGTGTCATTGCTTTTCTCATTTCTGTCTCTTCATTACTGTATCTATTGCTACACACACATATATATGTGTGTACATATGTATAATAAGTTATATATATATATATATATTAAACTTCCTTTGTCTTTTATGTGTGTGAGGGAATGGGGCTGTTGAACATGATATTCCATTAGACACTAAGAGATAACTTTTTGACATGTAAGAAAAATTTGGTAGCATAATTTCAAAGGCTGTCTTCAGTTCTTAGTGTTTGTTGTCTTTTCCAAAAATTTAAAATGGAAATTTTATCAGCACTCTAATAACATACATGGCCTTACAGGAAGACTGTCTGGATTTCAATTGAACTTCTTTCTCACAGAAAAGATGAAAAGACCAGTAATGTGGTTTTCTTTCAAACTTCTTTCCATAAGAATGAAATACAAAGTGATTGTCCCTGATTGTGTTCTAGTTGTTTGTTGTTGTGCTCAACAAACCAGTTGACCTACTATTTAGAAGGTACAGTTAAGTTCATTTTTATTTTTAACAATCAGTGAAAATATTGGAAGTGCTTTGTTGGTTCTTCAAGACCTGAATGTTGTATAGTATTCCTGGTTCTTGACAGATAACTATGCACAGTCCTTCTTGTGTTTCTTCTGCCAGTACTGACTTTTCTTTCATTTTCCCCTATGGTTAACTTAATGGATTTTTGTTTGAATTACTTTTCACCACCATCCTATAAATTTACCATCAAAGGACCAAAACATCCAAATTAGTTAAGTTTACCATTTATGAGAAAATGTGTAAAAAGATGTGACATTCATAACGTAGTGGCTCCTTCTAAACAGAAATCACAGCCATATTTATAGGCATAAGTCATGTAACAGAAAGCACTTTCTTTTCTTGCTTGCTTTTTTCCTTTTTGCTATAGTAGCGTTTAAATGGAAGGGCTTGTATTTGCAACGCAGGTGCTCTATCAGTTGAGCCATGCCCTCAGCTTTATTTGTTTTCCTTATTATTTATTCATTCATTCATTCATTTATATGTGGTGCTTCATTGGAAATAAAATCTCCTGGACTTTTCCTGCCTGGAATAGCTTCGAACCATGTTCCTCCGATCTCAGCCTCCTGCGTAGCTAGGATTACAGGTATGAGCCACCAGTGCCTGCTTCCTTGTGTTTTGGTTAGTGTCTTGTTTTTGCTTGGTCTGGTACAGAACACAATCCTCCTATTTATGCTTCCCTCATAATTGTGATGACAGCACATACCACATTGTTCAGCTTTGATTGAGATTGAATCTCTCAAATATTTTTTCCCAGGCTGGTCTCCAATTGTAATTTTCCCAGTCTTAGCTGGGATTACAGATGTGACCCTCCATACCTTGCTTCAGAAAACTTTTTAAATATACATTGCTTTTTTGTAATTTGCACTCAAAATAGTTTAGTCTCTGAAGTGGTCATATCAATGTACCAAAGGAGCTATGACAGTTTTTGAGGTGGTCTCTTAAGGATTTGTGATTTCAATTGATAGCAAATAATTTTCTAATTTATCACTGACACCAACCAAAAAAAATAACCACATTTTGCTAAAGACTTCTCTTGGCTTTGTCTCTTTTAGAAATAGCATGGTGATTGGAAGTGGCGCTGTGGCTCAAGTGGTAGAGCACTTGCCTTGAGCTGAAGAGCTGAGGGATAGTGCCCAGGCTGAGAGTTCAAGCCCCACGACCAAAAAAATAAATACTAGAAATAGCATAGTGATTTGTTTGCATGTAGTTCACCTCTTAAAGATCAGCCCATTAAGGCTTTAGCCAGAAATACCTCCTAAGCTATCTTTTAAATGGCTTCCAGAAAGGATTTGCTAGGTTCCATAAAGGAGTAGGCTGTTAATGATTCAGTAAGCCCCCTCATTTTCCTCCTACCCCTAACTTGAAAGCTTCTTCATAACATCTAGGTACCTTGAGTCATCATTGCTCCACTCTAAAGAATTGTCATATGGAAAAATTTACTGTGAAGTATAATTGTCAGGAAACAACCTGAGTCAGACCACTCATTGATCATAGTCATAGAACATACAGATTGTGGGCTTCACTTAAATCTTTGAATGTACATAAATGCCCTTATTATAGGATTGTAAGTCCTATAATAACCTAATAAAACTTTCTAAGGTATTCTGAGTTGAGTTTTGATTGGGTTGGCTTTTATTATGTTACATAAAATGAACATTTTTATTGAAAGCATGTATTGGAAGGGAGAGGCATTTATGTACAGGATAAAAGCCACTCTACCTGAAGTTAGGGAACCTAGACTTCTGGTCCATTTATTTCATTTATTTCACTTAACCTCTCTGAATCTTAGTTTCTTTACCTTTACAAAATCCTATAGGTTATCTTTACAAGATTAGCTACTCCTCAGCACATACAGCCTTTTGGAACAACTATGACATACAGCTAATGGCTGATCCCAAATCAACCTCAGACTTCTTGATTTTGTATTGTTTTGTTTGCGCTAGGGATTGACCCAGAGCCTTATGAATGTTAGGCAAGCATTCTACCACTGAGCTACATCCTCAGTCCTGTTCTTTGGGATTTTTGAGAAAGGGTCTTAACTGTGTACCTAAGGCTACCCTCAAAATTTCCCTTACTCTGCCTCCTGAGTGCTGAGATTGTAGGCATGCTCCACTGTACCTAGCCAGACTCCGTTTTGGTTACAGTACTATCTGAAACTACATAGTTGGCATTCTAGATGAAGTCTGTTATCTCAGAGATTCCATGACTTTCAATAATTTGTCTACATAAAGTCTCTGTCTTCTGAATCGCTATGGTCTCTTTATATTGAAGATTCATTGTTGAAACTTACTATATAAATTTAAGAATTCCTTGTGTTAAGGGATAGCATTTTTTTTTTTTGGGTCCAGTTGTGGGGCCTGAACTCTGGGCCTGGGCGCTGTCCCTCAGCTCTTCAGCTCAAGGCTAGCGCTCTACCACTTGAGCCACAGCGCCACTTCCGGCTTTTTTTTCTTTTTGCTTATGTGGTGCTGAGGAATCGAACCCAGGGCCTCAGGCATGCAAGGCAAGCACTCTACCACTGAGCCACCTTCCCAGCCCCAGCATTTTTATTTTTCATGTTGAAAACAAAGATTGAAGATAATTCACAATGACACTTAAAATTCCAAATACAATGGAAACAAACCAAAACAATTAGTGATAATATGATTTAAATTAATTTCAGGTCCTGAATGTTCTCTGGCACAGATCTCAGGGTGGTGAAGTTCAAAGTGATGTGTTTATCTGGAGGGTATACCATGGAGCAAAAAGAACAAACACAGATCCATCGATAAGAAGCCTGAATTCTAGTTCTACAAACTGGTTTTTAACTAACTGGGTTAGTGTCTTTATCTATTTAATGATATCATGCCAGTAACTTCTCAAGCATTAATGTGTCATATAAGTTACCTGAGGATCATATTTAAATGCATATTCTCATTCAGTAAGTCTGGGTAGGACTTGAGGCTCTTCACTTTTATCTAGGTATTTGTCTTTTTTTTTTTTTGTCTTTTTGTCGGTTGTGGGCTTGAACTCTGGGCCTGGGTGTTGTCCCTCAGCTCTTCAGCTCAAGGCAAGTGCTCTACCACTTGAGCCACAGCGTCACTTCCAGTTTTCTGGTGCTTTATTAGAGATAAGACTCTCACAGATTTTCTTTCCCGGGCTGGCTTTGAACTTCAGTCCTCAGACCTTAGCCTCCTCAGTAGTTAGGATTACATGTGTGAACCTTGTCTTTTTTTTTTTTTTTTTTCTTAAGGTCTTCCTGTGTTGCCCAGGCTGGCCTTGATCTATGTAGTCCTGGCTGACCTCAAACACATGAGGATCCTGCCTCCTCAGCGTCTAGAGAGCTGAGATTAAGGTTTACAGCACTATGCCTAATGAGCTTTTTTTATTTTTTGGTCAGTTGTGGGGCCTGAACTCTGGGCCTGGGCGCTGTCCCTCAGCTCTCCAGCTCAAGGTTAGTGTTCTAACGCTTGAGCCACAGTGCCACTTCCGGGTTTTTCTGCTTATGTGGTGCTGAGGAATCAAACCCAAGGCCTCATGCATGCAAGGCCCTCTACCACTCCACCATTCTACCTCTCTACCACTGAGCCACCTTCCCTGACCCCATAATGAGCTTTTTTTACAAATCATCTACATGTGCTACTACTGGTAGCCATGTACTACATTTATAAAAGTCGTAGATAATTTTCAAGGCTCCTTCGAAGCATACCCTACCTGTTAAACCCACTTCTTTCTCTCAAACTCCTGGATATCGCAAGCTTTATTGAGCTAGTACTATATGCTAAGTTAATGTCTTATAACAATGCTTTGAATTTAACATTTAATAGGGTGTAATGATTGCCAGTTACAGGTTCTTAACCTAGATGTCAGATGTTATCTAATAACAGTGTTAGGAATTAAAGTATTAATATATAAAGCTTTGAAAAAATGCTTGGCACTTAGGATAAGATATGCATATGTGGTTGTTATTATTTATTATCTCAGGTAATAAATAACAACTGAGGAAATGTGAACCACATTGATGTTGGTCTAAGCTTCACAGCTATTAAATGTTGGTGTTAACAGTTGGAAATTGTCTGACTCAAGAACTCCCTTACCCACTTTATTTTACTTCTTCTCAAGTAATGATTGATCTTGTCCTCATGCATATAGACTCCTTATTAATGTCTCATTGTAATCAAGAGTAATTCATTGGAGCACTCACACCTGGTGCTTATATGTAAAAGATCTAAATTTTGCCTGTAAATATTCATTTAAGTATGACTTAAGAATCATAGAATATACATGTAAATTCCATTTTATTCCATTCACTTTTCTACCTTTCTTTTAGCAGTTTAATCACCAAAATCCCTAAAAAGTGGAAGTAAAGTTTTATGTTGTGTTGCCATCAATTTAGTTGTTGTAATTGTCTTTGCTAAACATTTTCATGAGTTGAGTGCTCAATAATATGCCATACTATGTGGTGTGCTTAAATTATTACCTTTTGAAATTGGGTAATGATTGGATCGTGGTTTGCATGTTTTAATAAGTCCTAAGGTATTTTAATTTCCAAAGGAGTTTTTTGTGGATTTTACTTTTTATCAGCTGCTTTTTGAATAGGAAAACTCTGATTTAGTATTTTGATGCTTTTGTATTCCCTGTAGTTGAGTATACTTGATTTTTTTAAAATATGCTTTAGTGTCTGACACTCATTAGACCTTTAGTAAAATTTTGAAAAAGGTCTGCTTACTATTGTAAAGTTCTGTAGATTATTTGCTCTCCCCTTATTCTAGCTACCCATTACTTGTTATTTTCTCTTATCCATTGTCTCTTATTCCTTTGTAACAAAAATAAAATCCTGTTTATTAAGACAGTATGAGGCAGAAGATAAAATATGTTGGAGCCTTTGAACTTAGGGCAGGGAAATCAAGGGGCAGAGGATCCTTGAAATTAAGACAGACTTTGAATCTGTGAGAGAGTGTTTTTACCGTGTTTTAGAACTGCATTCTGTATATTTACACTTTGGGTAACAAACATACTTGAAATAGTTTTTATATCAATAAAACTGTTGTAACGGAAAACTCAGCTCAAAACAGGATTAAAGAGGGAAAAGGAAATGTATTGGTGTGTATAAATTGGTCCAGGATAGGTGTGGCTTCAAAATAGCTCCACCCAGGGTTCAAATAATGTTATCAAGACTTAGTTTCATGTACATTTCTTAGTACTGCTTCCTGAGTGGTGGCTTTATAACCTAGCTCTACCCAGAAAAATAATAACCTCCATCCTCTTAGCCTCTAAAATCCTGTGTCATGAGTTGAAAAGAGTCGCCATCTTTTCCCTAGAAGTTCCACAAAAAATCTCATTGATTCTCATGAACTCTGTGGCCAGGGGGTTTTGAAGCTCTCCTGTGTTTGAGAGTATAGGCTTGAACCTCCTTCCAGAAAGGAAATGATAACCATTTTATCAGAAGGGAGTTGAGTATAGAAAGTTGGGTGCATGGTTTTATCCCAGCTACTACTTGGAAAGCAAAAATTTGAAGTATTGTGATTTGAGGCCACCCTGGCAATTTAGTAGGACCCCACCAATAGGAACCCAACCAGCAGGCAATGTGTGGTACCACACTCTTGTGCCTGTTTCGCAGAAGATATAAGGAGGAGGATTCATAGTCTAAGACCAGCTTGTGGCAAAAACAGGAGAGCTTATCTAAAACGTAACAAAAGCTAAAAGGGCTAGACACATGGTACAAGTGGTAGAACAGCTGCTAGCATAAGTGCAAGGCCCTGAGTGTACACACACACACACACACACACACATGTCTGGGAGAATCCCATCTCCAATTAACCAACAAAATGCTAGACAGAAGGTGAGACTCAAGTGGTAGATCACAGGTCCTGAGTTCAACTCTAGTACTTGTCACAAAACAAAATAATTGGTGAGCATTTATTATATTCAATTTCATTTTTGTCAAAATGTCAATATATGATACAGAAAAGGGACAGCTATGTCACTTTTATACTTGGAGAATAGTTGGGAAGAATCTGAATTATGGTGGATCCAAATTACAGTTCTTTGTTGTTGAAGTCATACTAGGGTTTGAATTCAGGGCTTTACACTCACTTGGTTTGCTTGCCCTAGCTGGTGCTCTACCACTAGGGTCATGCCACTAAACTAGGCCTTTGACAGCTATTTTGGAGACAAGGTCTCAGAGACTTTTCTAACCAGCCTGTCTCCTAACTGTGATCCTCCAGATACCAGCCTTCCTGAGTAGCTGGAAATATAGGCATGAGTCACCAGTGCTTGACTTACATTCAAAATTTAAAAATCAAAACTAGTAGAATTATTGCAGCATGTCAAATGAGGAGCTTTCTACTTCATCTACTATACTCCTTCTTTTAGTATGTAATAGAATTGGGAATCATTTCTAACAAAAATTACATAGTATCTTTTAGAAGATAATCAGCAATTTGCATGGAAACTTATTACACATACAGTAGTGCCTTAAAGGGTATGATAGTTTAATTTTTTATCATTTGAGAAATTCCTATGACTGTGGACCAGCAATACTAGCAACTGTTTGTCTATATTCTGCATCTTCTAGAATTGGCAGTGTATTTATCTGTTTGATGTTTACAAAACTCTTGTGTGCTTTACATTATAGTATGATTCATTTGAATTAGAGGCCTTGAGATACAGTGTGACTTTAAATTCATGGTTTTAGAAAATTGTTAACAAATACTTACTGAAGAACATTTTTATACTTGTAAGAAAGGGAACAATATGATTCCTGAACAGTTAAGAGTTTAACTGAGTCTAAATAAAGTCATCTTTTTTAGAAGTTAGTAAGAAAAGCAATTAGGCAAAATCTAGTTGAATTATTGTTTCAATTGCAGTTTATTTGCCTTATATGAACAAAGAGCTCTATGAGTTTGAGCATATAAGATCTCTAAGTTTTTGTATTCTGAATCTGCTGTTTACATGGAATGCTAGGATATACTAAAGTGACTCCATTTATATTATTCTACAAAAAGATTGTTCTGAGTATAAGTCTTAAGTGATTTTCACAATTTATTGCTGTCTAAAAATTTCCCTTGACTTCACATTTTGTTCTGAGTATCTTGGTTTCTTTCTTCCACCCACACAGTGTTGAAGGCAAGGGATGCAAGAGTTGCAAAGTAATATAGCAAATTTGAGAGCCCTGGCTTTTTTTTTTTTTTTCCAGAACAAAATAACCTTTATTATACGATTGCTTTTTATTGATACAAAAAAAAAAAGCTTTGGCAAATGTTCAACACATGTATGAATAACCTTATTGATTTTGCTAGAATGAATAGGAAGCTTTGCTATTTGTTCTTGTAGATACTTGGCTCAGTAAACACAGTGATGGTAATAAACCAAATACTCCTATGAAAGGCTTAAAAAAAAAAAGCCAAACTTCCAAACTTATCAATCCATGTATCAAGCCACTTTATATTCATCCATGTATCTTTTCTTAAAAAAGAAAGGTAGTATATTAGAATCATGTTTATATTTCTTGTTATGGAAAACAATTGTGTAAACATACATTACAAGCTAATGTGAAAATTTTGAGAGAAGATATTTGACCAGAATTGTAAGCTGTATGAATAGAAATTTAAATGTACTGTCATATACTCAACAGTAAAACTCCAGTAAAGTCAAGGAAGCATAATTAGGACAAATAATTAGAAAACAATAGAAGCAAAGTAAGAATTAAAAAAAAAGAAAACTTCATTTTGCATGTCACATTAGTTCAACTTGATCTGGTTAAAATGTAACATTTTAGGAAATGTTTAAGATTCTAAAAGAAAAAAAAGACTTTTAGTGAGGGGGAAAAAGAAATGTTAGTGGGAACTTTTTGTATCACTTAAAGTAAGGAATCTCCAAAAATTTCTAGGGGGAAAAAACGTATTTCCTAATTTTATTAGCTCCTTTAGGACATAGCACTTCAGAGCATTTCAGTTCTGTAGGCATTTAATAAGTGAACTAA
Source organism: Dipodomys spectabilis (assembly GCF_019054845.1). Lineage (NCBI taxonomy): Eukaryota > Metazoa > Chordata > Mammalia > Rodentia > Heteromyidae > Dipodomys > Dipodomys spectabilis. The sequence continues at coordinate 3,227,036 of NW_024870818.1, forward strand.
CCTGAATTTTAGAAATTTCAGGTTAAGGTAGAATCATTTTCCTGGGCTCTAAATTTATTTTTTTCTGTCCTGATAGAAAGAGGTTCTCAGATTTGAATGTGAAGAAAACTAGTTGATATTTTTTATCTATAAAACTCTGGCCTGAGCTGAAATCTTTTGAAATGAAACTGGATTGTAAGAGTTGCTTCTTTCAGCTATCTAGACTAAAACTATTGACTAGTCAATAGTCTAATACATACATGTGTTAAAAAGTAAATGTAGTGGAGAAATGGTTTGAAAAGAAAGGAATGGTGGATATAACTGTTCATTGGTCAGTCCTAACAGTATAGGTAGAGGGCAGTGAAATTCTATAGCTTTCATGTGTCAACTGAGACACACCTAGATTTTCCAGTTTCAAAAATAGTAATCCTTATATATATTTTAATTGTATGTATTACATTATTTTGTCTTAAAATATATACTCTGGTTTTGGTTTCTTGGTGCTTTTGTTTATTCATGCTGTGTAGAATGTTAGAACACATTCAGAACTCTTGCTTAATTAAATTCAGAGCTCTTGAGCAAATTTTTTTTTTTTGGGGGGGGGGGGGGTCCGGTTGTGGGCCTGAACTCTAGGCCTGGGCGCTGTCCCTCAGCTCTTCAGCCCAAGGCTAGCACTCTACCACTTGAGCCACAGCGCCACTTCCGGCTTTTTTCTTTTTGCTTATGTGGTGCTGAGGAGTCGAACCCAGGGCCTCAGGCATGCAAGGCAAGCGCTCTACCACTGAGCCACCTTCCCAGCCCCTCTTGAGCAAATTATTTTGCCTAACTTCCTCATGTGTTATAGGAAAGTAGTAAGGGTAAATTTAACATATATCTGCTCTGTGTGTATGTATTTTCTTATCTTCTTTGTAACCTCACTTAAACTTTAAGTCTTTTATTAGGTGATATGTAATCTCTATCATGATTATTAAGGACCACTGTATCAGGCACATTCTAGTTGTATATCCTTTGGTTTTAAAATAATTTTTCCATGTTTGCTGATAGTCAGTAGGCTTTATGAAGACCTAGCCCTCAATTTCCACCAAATTGGTCTTTATTGGTTTCTTAACCAAACCCTTTACTATTTGAGCCTGCTGACTTCTTCTCTGAGTACACAAGATAGTACCCCCACCCCTTGCCATTTATTTATTTTATTTTATGTTCTTTTATTTTTGTGCTAGTCCTAGGGCTTGAACTCAGGGCCTGTGCATTGCCCTTTTTATTGTTATTGTTGTTGCTCAAGGCAACACTTGAGCTCAAGTCCACTTCCAGCTTTTTGGCTGGCTAATTGGAGGTAAGAATTTCAGTGACTTTCTTTCCAGGGCTGGTTTTGAACCATGATCCTCAGATCTCAGCTTCCTGAGTAGCTAGGATTACAGGCATGAGCCACCAGTCCTTGGTTCATTTTTTAAAAAATCATATTGTAGTTGTTTCTTTCACCAAAAATTCATGTCTCCATTTGTCAAAGTCCGACAGCTTATATACCTCTACTACTATGAAGCTTCCCCTGATTCCTCTTTCACATAAAATTTTATTTAAAATCACATAGTACTTATTATTAACATTAAGTAACATTAATATTGTACTGATTTGGGTTGGGCTGATTAGCACTTTTTTTCAAAACCATAAAGTCAACAAATATTTGAGTTAAGGAATCATACTTTTTACATTATTTTTAATATTCTAGCAGCTTCTTACATTTTAGTGAATATTCAGTAATACTTGCTGAGTTAATAATTACATTATTGGTGGGTCTCAGTGTCAAAGAGGGAGAAACATCAGTTTGGAAACTGCTCCAACATAATTTAGCTGACACATAAAAGAAGCCCATAAATGCTATAGGAGAAATCACTAATAAGCATTTACTTGAAAGTACTAACCTGGAATATTAGAAGGATAGTTTATTATACTTTGAGGGTGAAAGGATGTCATGCGCCACCATTGGGATTTCTAGCAACCTGGAAATAGTTTTTAGAGGACTTTTTTTTCTTTTTCACATATATTTTTGTTGTAAAAATACTGTACAGAGGGGTTACAGTTACAAGAGTAATGACTACATTTCCTATGGAGCATTGTTACCTTCTCCTTTGTTTTTCCCCTACCATCCCTTCCCTCCCCACCTCCGCAACTCCTCCCTCCCCCCACCCTGAAATTGTAAAGTTCATTTTCAGTATAATGTCTTGTACATCTCATTGTTACAATAGATCAACCTGTATCCTTATTTAAGGATTTTGTTATATCCTTTCCCCTCCCCAAATTATAAAAATGCAATATGCAGGACACCGGAATCAAATACAGTGAAAACGGGGAAGAACATACAAAAGAAACAAGAATCACATAGTGCACTATAAATACATTAAAAACAATAGCAAGAAAGAAAAAACCACTTGTGTCCCTGTCTTGTTTTTTTCACTTAACCTCATCTTATATGGTCATATGTACATAGTTTTTGTCCTTTTCTGCTCGTCCTAGACATATACTAGCTATTGCAAATAAAAAAAAAAACCATGGGACCCATGTTTCTTTGGTTTTTTTTTTTTTGTGGGGGGGTGTCTGGTTGTGGGGCCTGAACTCTGGGCCTGGGCACTGTTCCTCAGCTCTTCAGCTCAAGGCTAGTGCTCTACCACTTGAGCCACAGCACCATTTCCGACTTTTTTCTTTTTGCTTATGTGGTGCTAAGGAATCGAACCCAGGGCCTCTTGCATGCAAGGCAAGCGCTCTGCCACTGAGCCACCTTCCCAGCCCTCTTACTTCATTTAATATAGTTTTTTCCAAGTCTTTCCATTTCCTAACAAATGGGGCAATGTCATTCTTTCTAATCGAGGCATAGAATTCCATTGTGTGTGTGTGTGTGTGTGTGTGTGCACATGTGCGCGCGCGCAAGTGGGATTGCTGGGTCATAGGGGAGCTCTATGTATGGAGTCTTTTTAGGAACCTCCATACTGCTTTCCAAAGTGGTTGAACAAGTTTACACTCCCACCAACAATGCAGTAGGGTTCCCTTTTGGCCACATCCCCTCCAGCATCTATTGTTACTAGATTTCTTGATTATAGCCATCCTAAGTGGGGTGAGGTAGAATCTCAATGTTTTTATTTGCATTTCTTTTCTAGCTAGAGAAATTGAATATTTCTTCATGTGTCTATTGGCCATTCTTTTTTTTAAATACATTTTTATTGTAAAAATACTGTACAGAGGGGTTACAGTTACATGAGTAATGAGTACATTTGTTGTCTAGCATTGTTACCTCTTCCTTTGTTTTTTCCCTATCATCCTTTCCTTCCCTACCTCCCTAATTACTTCTCCTCTCCCTCCCCCCCAGCCGAAGTTGTAAAGTTCGTTTTCAACGTAGTGTCTTGTACATCTCATTGTTACAGTGGGTCAGCCTGTATCCCTATTTAAGCGTTTTGTTTTTTCCCTTTCCCTCCACAAATTAGAAGTGTATATACAAGATGCAGGGCACTTCTTATTTCCTCTTCAGAGAAGTCTCTTTAGAGGTCTTTTGACTTTAGCTATTTCACCAAAAAGAAAAAAGACTACGGTAGCTAGACAAGCTAGGTAATTAGTAAGCAAGTAATCAGGTGTTTGTATTAAAACACTAGGCTTTACATCTGTTGGTTTGGTAACACCTTTGTTCTCATAGGAATTAAGTCACATTATATTAGCTGTGGGCTTATACTGAACTGTTTATTTCAGTGTTCAACCTGATTTGATCTTGTTGCTATGGTATAAAACATACTGTTTGTGCCATGCAAGGATCCTGAATGATAGGAGTGTCTTTTGTTATTCATAATATGAAGCCCTTTCTGAGAACATTTGAATTTTTGCCTTTGAGGTGACTTAGAATGGGGTTCCTAGATAGCCTCAGGTCACCAAAAGGACCACGGACTATGAAGTTGGAACTTTCAGCTCCACCCACTTGGCCTACAGGAGAATTCAGGGGACTGGAAGTTGAGTTTATGGATTGGTGAGCACATCTAGGCACTGGGAAGATGGCATGCCTGTAGAAGGCATGGAAGCTCCGCTGTCCACATCCTACTTCCAGATACCTTTTCCAGTTGCTTGTTCCTGAATAATATTCTTTCGTTGTTCTTGAGACATGATTTTGCTTTGTTGTTCAGGCTGATCTTAAACTCCCCTACTCATTATTTACTTCAGCTTACCAAATAGCTTGCAAACCCTGTACCTGGCTTGAAATTGTGATCTTTGCCATAAGCTAGGAGATTTAAGGGAGGTATGTTTTTGTTGTTTTTGTTTGTTGTTTTTGTAGTGCCTGGATTTCAACTCAGAGCCTGGAACTTGCTAAGCAGATACTGTACCACTTAAGTCACACCTCTAATCCTTTTTTGTTTTAGTTATTTTTCATACTGGGTTTTGTGTTTTAGCTACCCTCAGACTCTGATCCTCTTACCTGTGCTTTCTGAATAGCTGAGACCACAGGTGCACACCACCACTGCACCTTGCTTTTTGGCTGGGGCAGGGGCGGGGAGGTGCAAGGGATGGCAGGGGGAGGGGGGGATATCTTTTTGCACAGGCTGGCCTTGAACAAGCCTCCTGATCTCTGCCTTCTGAATGCCTAGGGTTATAGTTATTCACCACTACTCCTGATCCATTTTTGAGTTAATGTACTAATAGATCATGGAACCAGGAAGTGGGTTGTGGGAACCCCCCAATTTGTACCTCAAAACCTAGAACTTATAATTGGTGTCTGAAATGGGCAGAGTTGTTGGACTGGGACTTGTGGGAATCTAACACTACTCTGTGAGGAGGTAGTATCAGAATTGAATTAAATTTGTTAGCTGCCCAGTTGTCAGAGAATTGGAGGATTGGTTGATATCAAAGAAAATGCTTCTTAGTTGTTTTCATTGAAGATTACTTGAGGTATAAAAATACTTTAAAAACTAAAACTTGTATCTGCCATGAAATATAGACTGAAACAATAAAATATTTAAAATTCACAAACAAAATTGAATCAATCAAGAACTTGACTGATTTTGAAAAGTACAGCTCTTCACCTTAAGCTTCCCTTAGCTTCTCTGACCCAAGAAGTAGGAATTATAATACCTAGAATTTTTAAAATGTATGTAATTTCTAAAGTTACATAGGATCAATATTTGAATTCCAGATGTATGTCAGCATCCGATGATCTTGGAGTCTGTAAGAGATTTTATAATATGCTAGTGCTTTATTTGTTGGTTTGCTTGTCCCTTTAAGAGCTTTAGTTGAGGTATACTTTTCATGTCATGCAGTTTTACCCAATTAAACACTTCACCTTAGGGTATTAGTATATCACGGAATTATGCAGCCATCACAGTCAATTTTAGAATACTTAAAATTTCATCACCTAAAAAATTAAACTTGTACCATTTAGCCACACTTTCCCTAATCCCTTCATCAATTTCTGCTCCCCCACCTTCACAAACATACAGGCAACCACTAATCTACTTTCTAACTCTAGATTTCATACAAATAGTATCACACAAAAAATACAGTGATTGACATCTTTCACTTAGCAGTTTCCAGTTTACAAGATTTCATCTGTGCTGCAACATGTACTGATACTTCATTCCTTTTCATTACCAATTAATATCTCATTGTATTGGTGTATACCCATTTTGTTTATCTGTTCATCAGTTAATGATGTTTGAGTTGTTTCCACTTTTTGGCTGTTATGAATAATATGGCTGTGAAAATGGATGAAGGTTAGCTGGGTGCCGGTGGCTCACACCTGTAATCCTAGCTACTCAGGAGATCTGAGGATCACAGTTGAAAGCCAGCCCAGTCTGTGAGACTCTTATCTCCAATAAACCAGTAGAAAACTGGAAGTGGTGCTATGGCTCAAGTGGTAGAGTACTCACATTGAGCTGAAGAGAGCAGGGACAGCACCCAAGCTGAGAGTTCAAGCCCCAGGACTGACTAAAAGAAATGGATAAAGGTTTTGTGTGTACATTGATTTTAATTTTGGCAAGTTTATACCTAGGAATTGAGTTATATTACAATTTCATCTTTAATCTTGAGGAGCTGCCAGACTTTTTCTGACTGTACCATTTTATTTTCCTGTAATGAAAATTTTCAACTTTTCAACTTTTCTGTGTCCTTTCCAATATTAGTCATTACCCTCTTCTTTATTTTTTTTTAAATTATAGCTATCCTAGTGATTGTGGTTATGTTTGTATTTCCTTGATGACTAATTATACTGAATCTCTTTTCATGTACTTACTGATTATATATAGGCTTTAAAAAACTAAATGTTTACTAATTTTTACTAATCTTTACTAATCCTTGCTAATTTTTGCTTGGTTTATTGCTTAAATATACCAGTTGAAAGTCCTTTATCAGGTAATATAATTTGAAAATTCTTTACACAATTATGTGGGATTCCTTAGACAAATTCTGTGGCAGTGCTTTTCATACTTATTTGTTTAAGGAGAGCTTGTGAGCAAAGCCCATCAAGTAAGAGTGTGAATAGCCAATTTAGGGAAGCATGCTCCATCTGGTATACTAAAAGAAATGTCTTCATGGCATGCCTGTCACTGAATTTCTGTCTAATTTTCAGTTTTCTCCTTATGATACCAAATTATAATATATATATGTTATATAACAGAATAACACAGTAGGCAAACATTTCACCATCCCATATAATAATACTAGGTGTGAATCATATGTGAGCCGACAGCTGTGCTCTTTAGTACTTGGAATATTGCCTCCAGAACTAATGAAACAAGCTCTTTCAACATAGAAGCTGAAAGATGTGTCCACTTAGCCCCACCACCTTCATCAAATAACTTTTCTCTGGATATAGATTTTTCTCAGTTATAATAGTAGAGAATTCAGAGGGAAAATTAAACTATATTCTTTAAGGTTCTTTTCAGCCTTAAAATGTGATTATATATGTGCAATAACATTAGTGACTTTTCTTATTCTTCCCCTTAACAAGAAAGAATTGTCTTATTGGGAAAGCTTAAACCTTATGTTATTTTCACAAAAGATTGGAATTAGAGGCCAGGCACCGGTGGCACATACCTGTAATCCTAGCTACTCAGGAGACTGAGATCTGAGGATCGAAGTTCAAAGCCAGCCCGGGCAGGAAAGTCCATGAGACTCTTATCTCCAATAAAACCACTAGAAAACTGGAAGTGGCACTGTGGCTCAAGCGGTAAAGCACTTGCCTTGAGCTGAAGAGCACAGGGACAGCACCCAGGCCCAGAGTTCAAGCCCCACAACTGACCAAAAAAAAAAAAAAGATTGGAATTATTTGGATTTAACAAACAAAAACTTACTATAGAGTAGTAAATACCATCTAAGAGAATTGCAGTGTGAGTTAGAGGAACATGACCCTTAGATCACCAATAAGATAGAACTAAAGGAAGAAACAATTTACACACCTGCTGTGGGTGTGGCTAAAGGTAAAGACACTGTAAGGAATGAGTCTTTGAGTGCATCCTTAAGTATTCAGAGATCATTAGAGAAGAAGCAAGCTCTCAGAGGTCAGTTGTGTCTGAAGGTGAAAACAAAACCTAGACTACAAAAATAAGAAAAATAGGACTATAAGAAAACAAACACCTGAAAGGGCCTAGAAATTGTGAGGTAAGTGTACTTTATTTTGGTTAATTTGGGAAGGAGAGTAATTTTTTTTTTATTTTGAAGTTTTAGGAGACTGAAAGCTTACTATTGTTTTCTTAGCGTAATGGAAATAATTGCCACAGATTTATCAAAGAGTAAGATAAGGAAAACACCATAAGCCCATAAGTAAGCTGATATGTAAGAGTGTTGGAAGGGTCATTAAGATTCACAGCCATTTGATAACTTTGATTCCCACAACCCAAGGAAGCTACTTTAAAGTTACCATTTTATTTTTTATTTGACTGACTTCTATGATGACATTAATCAAACATCATTATAAATAAATCAGAAAGAAAATCAGAAATTTAGAAAAATAAGAGAATTGGTTCTTTTCCTCAATAAGTATGGATGGGTCTTTGTCGTAATATAAAAATAGCTCATCATAATTACTTAGGAAATATTTTGTCTTTAATGTCATCCTAGAACTCTTGAAGAAAAAATATATTTACTGAGAGGGTTATTTGATATAAACACAGAGCTTGAAATACATAGAACCTATTATACTCCTAATGCTCTATTTTTTATTCATCGGGGTACTAAAGGTGAAAAAGAAATACACTTCCAGAGTTGAGAGCATTAGTCCAAAGTGTAGCAGGTCCTCGGGGTTTGTTGTTGGAATCAAGTTTAAGACATAGACAGCCACAACTACATTCTATTTGGTATGAGTGTTGAACCTGTCATGTCCGGCTTCTTGAACAATTTCATCAGCCTAGAATTACATAACAAAAGCCAAGTCACCACATAGCAAGACCGTAGAATCTTTATAGGTAAGTTTTTTTGGGGGGGCGGGGGGGCGAGTATGGATGTGTATTTACACTGGACATTAAGCAGAATATTTGAGCAAATTATTCTCACTGTAACCAAAGTAGGCTTGCTGCCAACAGAAAGAACAAAAGAAATTTTACACAGATTTACTGAAGAACAGCTTCAGGGCATGTGACACAGTTATGCAATGCAAAAAATAATAGAAATAAACTTATCAGCTGTAAGAGAAGGAGGTTCATTTTATTCTAAGACATCAATGACAAAATAATGTTACTATGTTGATCTCTTTAAAAAGGATAGCTTGACTGAATCAGAGCTGTTGTCCTATGGGCATTGTAAGAAGGCTTTACAGATAAACTTAGGGCCACCAAAAATACTCTTCATGACTCTTAAACAAAGATAGTGTATATATTGGTGAGATTTGATTTCCCACAGATATTTACTGACATCTGAGTTAGGCATTATTAGCAATAATAGTACTATTAAGTATATTGTAATTGAGTAAAGCTTAAATTGTCTAGTTATTTACATTTATGGCTATAAAATCATGGATATCAATTTTGGGACTCTGGTGCAGCATTTATTTTTACAATATATTGAACACAAGAGCTACTAAAAATTTTTATAAAAGAATTATATATTATTTATAAAAGAATTTTATAAAAGAATGAGTACCTTGACAAAAGCTGAACTTAAATTTAACAGGTGGGATATATCAGGCATGGTGGCACACACTTGTGATGATAGGCTGAAGCAGAAAGATTAGCATGAAAAGCCAGTCTTGGCTACAGAGAGACCCTGTTTCAAAAAAAAAAATCTTAAATGTAATTAAATGCTTTTGTCTTTATAGAGGAATAAACTAGTTCAGTATACAACCATTCCTCATAAAGAATTTCCTCCAAAAAGGACATGGGAAAATGATATATAAATAGGGTAATCTGACAGTAGCAAATTCATTAAACAGCACACTACCAGTAGCTATTTGATGAAGCTTGTCCAATCCCAATGTACTTCTGTGTACTAATTTAATTTTTGCTACTGCTATGCTAGGGAATCAAAGTCAAGACTTTACTGGGCATGCTGGACAAGCATTCTACCTCTGAGCTACATCCCTAGCTTAAATTATTAAATATAAAGGTAGAAATAAGCATAATTAATTGAAAATGTGGTTGAATCTTCATCTGTTTTTTGTTTTGTTTTCCCGGTCATGGGGCTTAAACTCTGGGTCTGGGCACTGTCCCTGAGCTCTTAAACTCAAACAAGTGCTCTACCACTTGAGCTACAGCACCACTTCCAGTTTGCTGGTGGTTAAAAAAAGTCTCAGGGACTTTCCTGCCTGGGCTGGCTTTGAACTTCGATCCTCAGATCTCAGCCTCCTGAGTAGCTAGGATTACAGGTGTGAGCCATTGGCACCTGGCTTCATCTGTTTTTATTACTAGGATATTGTAGTATTCCCTTCCACCCCTCCAAAAAAAAAATCAAGATTTCTTTAATAGTACTAAAAAGTACTCACTCTTTCTTTACATATACATTTTGTTGATTTTTTTTTAATAGCGTGCTTCCTAACAGATACTGTAAATAGGCTGTGTTGCTGTCATGAAATGGTAGTTATCATTGTTCTATTTCTGACATCTATAAAGCATTTTAAGAAACAAAATACTTTTCTTTTGAAGTACTTCATCCCATAACTTGATACTAAGCCCATTTTACAATTGTAGGTGCATCCTCTTCCGTTTTTCCCTTTTGGGTTACAGACTTCGTCAGGGAGGAGATGAGGGAGACGTGAATTCTCATTCCGCCAATAGAATCTAGAATTATGTAGTATTTACCTATTTTGCGTAGTGCAGGCCCACCCACACACATTATGAAGTGCTTAAGTGAAAGAACACTGAGCAGACAGCTAGCTCTTCAATGTGTGATGCCAGGTGGAACTGACAGATGCTCTAATACTATCTGGATTTTATTCTCTGGTGAGAAGGGTTTTTTGCTTGTAACAGTAGAGATGGAATAAAAAGGTAAGTTGCTCTATGGCTTAAATGTTTGTTTCATTGTTGCTTCCTGTTAAAGTAAACATACAAAAGGAAGGATCTGAAGCATAATTATGCAAGGTATTTATAATTTTTTTCACTTTCATATTTAGCTTTGGAATTGTGTTTATGAATTAAATATCCTTCCATTCTAGTACTGAATCAAAGTCAAACTCTATAGTTAGAGTTCTTAGGGAGGGTTTGCACTATTAATCTCATCTCCTATCAGTCCTAAAGGAAGCTCAAGAAATAAAAATACAGGATTTATTGCCTGTTGATAATAGGTCAACAGAAAATTAGAAAGTTGTTCATTTTTACTATTTTTGCAGTCTAAGATATTGAACTTAGTTTTTAAATATTTTAGCCCATACTGTCATCGGCTGTTTTCTATTAAGTTATTAAATTTGACTATTATATGTTCTCTGAAGAAAATTGTTTAGTACCCAGAATGATGGTGTTATCATTGTATTAGTTGTATCCTTGGTTAGCTGTTAGTTTTGCTTTATCAGCCCTAAATCTTCTCTCAATAAACAGTTGTTCTTTATAAGAATTTTAAGTAATGTTTTGATCTGATATAGTGGGAAGAGATTTAACAACATTAAGTATGATTATTGGTTAGAGGGACTCTTGTCTAAAAACAGGACAAGAATAGTCATTATTTTCTAGCGGTGTTCTTTTTGAAGCATTTTGTTTTTACCAAAAGAAAAAATGTAATGAAATGTTTTTGTTTCTATAGGAATTTGTGAAAAGTTTTGTATGATTTAGAGTAGTGATATGTATGACCTTTTTAAAATTTAGGTTTTTAATCTGTATATTTACAAGATGAGTGATAAATCGGGGATGAGAAAAGTTGAAAATTAGGGAGAAGATCATAACTACTGCATTGGGGTATTTGTAATGTGATAAATTTTAAAAAGAGGAAATTACTAGAAATAGCTATGTAGTTATCATTTTCTAATAAAAAGGGTTAAGCAGGAATACCATGCTGAGTAATTTAGAATGTTCACTCTACTAAAAAAGAAAAATAGATGTTCTTAGCCTCCCACACACAGTATCTCTAAATTACTGTTATAAAAATTTATAAGGAACACATTATGATTTGGTCAAAGAAAGATTTCTGCTTTGGAGAACTTTTCATGAACCAAAAAGACAAAACTAGTAAGATGAAACTTCAGTTCTTCAGTGAAAATAATAATGCCATTTTTAAATAGTAATTTCTCTATTGGTAGAGCACACACAAACAAACATACTGGGATTTGAACTCTGGGACTTATCCTTGCTAGGAGGGCACACTCCCACTTGAACTGCGCACCCAGCCCTTTTTTGTCCTGATGATTTTTTTATTTCATTTGTAGATGGAATAACAGGTGTTTACCACCACGCTCAGCTATAGATTGAAAAAAGGGGGTCTTGGGAGTTTTTCTGCATGGTTGGGCCTCAAACCCTGATCCTCTCATTCTAGGCCTCCAAAATCAATTTAAGATTTCAGGTATGAAGCACTGACTGTTGTCACTCACTGTTGTCCAACTGAGAACTAACTTTTGAAGAAACAGTATTGGAGATCCATTTGTAATTTTGAATTTTTAACCTCATTTTTCTTATTCCTTCTGAAGAAGCTTATTATGGAATTTTGAAACAAAAGATTTAATGTTAATTTCTCTAAGAGCTAAGAATACATGTTATAACTCATTTAATTTACATGTACTGTTTCCTCCTAGTGAAAATGAAGTGTTTATACATCACTTAACCATGAAACTAACAGATCTTTGATTGTTTTATGATCTATTATGTATTTAGCGTAGTAGAAAACTAGAACTTTTTACGTGGTATCAAAATTATGAAGATTAGATTATAAACATTCATTTAGATGCTGAGAAATAAGGATAAAGTGACAGGGCAGCATTACTTTAATGGCTAATTAAATACAGAGTAGATATTTTGCATGGCATTATATTCTTGGAAATATTCATCTCACAGTTAAAATATTTTTAGGATACTCCTAAAAACTATAACTTTTAGCCATAATAGTCTCACAGCATATGTTTGAGTCCTGCTCTGTGAGCCTGATTTCTAAGTCCAGACATAGTATATATAAGTGAGTATAAAGTACATAACCCAACAGTCAACTCATTACAGCTTTATTGGTCTCATTTAGTCCTCATGATAGTCCTGAGGTGGGAAATTTGCACCATTTTGGGGTATATAAAAATCATGTGTTAGTCTGTAAATTTGAGAACTCAACAAGGATCCTAGATAGAGACCTTCATTTATAACTCAAGGACCCAAGTTCTTCCAGGTGCCCTAGATAGTTATGGCTTTCCAAATGTCTTTTCTAGTTTGAAGGAAATGCTATGATAACAAAGTAATTAGTGATAATTTAAGAAAATATTGAATTTTAAGGTTTTATATTTAAAAGCTTTTCAATTAAACCTTGTCAAAATAACTAGGGATGCTGCTATTTCTTCATTCTTCCTCCTCTGAGCCCCACTATTTCTATTCTCTTTTATAAACTCTTAAAGAAACAATTTATGTAAATAGATGGACTAAAGAATAGAGACAAGTTCAAATACAAGTATTTCAGCATAAGGTATTCAAAATATAAGATGTAATTGCTTTTTTAAAGACCATCTGGGGCATTCAATGCTAAAATTATACTTGTATGTCTCTATTACTATTAAGAAAATTATTACTATTATTATTACTAAGATGGTCGCTTTGCTTACCTATCACTCAGTTCATTGTGTGACCACACTTGTGCAGTAAATAACATCTTCCCTGACCAAAGGAGCTGTGAATAGTACAATTTCTCCTCAAAAAAAGAACAAGAAGAAATGCAACTGTGACTGGGCAAAACCAAACAACATGGAACTCACATTTGAATTATGGAAGGCTAAAAGGGGCAAATTTTGAATCTGGAATTCATTTTTGTAATGCCAATAAGTTTAAAGAGCTTTTTATTTTCTATTTTTATTGTCCTTTTTGTGTTTCCTCCTCCCCACCCCCAACCCCTGGGGCTTGTACTGGGGCTGGTACTGGGGCTGGAAGGCCAGGGCCTCAGGCTCTTGTTTGGCTTTTCTGATCTAGGCTTACACTCTACCACTTAAGCCATAGATCCACTTCTGGTTTTTTGCTTGTTACTGACTTCAAACGTTGATTCTCAGATCTAAGCCTTGTAAGTAGCTAGGATTACAAGTGTGAGCCACTAGCACCCAGCTACTTTGTCTTTAAAACTTTTTTTTTTTTTTGCTTTTTACAACATGGAAAATTAGTAAAACAACTTCACAGATGCCCTTTACTCAGCTTCCTCTAGTGGTAATAACTCACATAATGTATCTATCAAGATTAGCATTAGTATAATACTATTTACTCAACTATGAACAGTATTCAGATTTCACCAGTCTTTTCCATTAATGTCCTTTTCTGTTCCACAGTCCAGTTTCTGATCCTATATTGTGTATAATTGTTGCATCTTCATAATCTCCTTTCATGATCATGGGACTTTTAGCACACTCTCACATTTAATCATCAATTTGGATTTGTCATTGTTTGCATGTCTTTAGATTGAGGTTATGAAGTTTTGGATAGAATATTTCAGTATATCACATCAAAGATAAATTATATCAAAATGTCTTATTACAAGCAGTGTTAAACTTGACCAGCTGATTGAGGTAGTATCTGCCAGTTTTCTTCCACTATGAACTTACTACCTTCTGAGTAATTAGTAATTATTTTGGGGAAAAATACTTGACTATTGTTAGTTTAAAAAATAATAAGATGCATGTAAACTTGTTCAGTATCTTAGTAAAAGTTAAGACTACAGGTATCCAGATATAGTTTCTGGGAGTGATTTAGGCACCCCAAATAATTAGAGGCTCTCTGGCTGGGCACTGGTGGCTCATGCCTGTAATTCTAGCTACTCTGGAAGCTAAAATTTGAGGATTGCAATTCAAAGCCAGCCCCCCATGCAGGAAAATCTGTGACATTCCTATCTCCAATTAGCCACCCAAACCAAAAGTGGAGATACAGCTCAAGGGGTAGAGCACTTGCCTTGAGTGAAAAAGGGAGCCGGGCGCAGGTAGTTCATGCCTGTGTAATCCTAGCTACTCCAAGAGATTGTAATCTGAGGATTGTGGTTCAAAGCCAGCCTGGATAGGAAAGTCTGTGAGACTCATCTCCAATAACCTACCAAAAAGCCAGAAATGGGGCTTTGGCTTGGTAGAACATTTGCCTTGAGTGAAAAAGTTCATTGACAGCACCCAGGCCCAAAGTACAAGCCTATAAGCCCCAGGACCGGGACCAGGGGGAAAAAAATTGCCCGTTAAGGACAATAGCATCAGTTATATAAGCTCTTACCCTGTAATACTCTATAGTAGAAAAGAATTTGGGGGCTTTTTAGGTTTATTTTTTAATTTAGTTTCCCAATGTAGTTTTTCCCCAGACAAACCTGTTTCAGCAATTCTAGAATGATAGAGTTACAGTAACATGAGAGTTAAAATATTTCCTATTTTGTAAGGTTGTTCTGAGACTCAAATCAGTCACATAAAATGCTTAGGACATTATTTGGCTCAGAGCTAGACTAGTGTTAGCCCTTGTGAAAGAGACTACCAGTGTTAGATGCTGACTTGGGAAAATGATACAATTTCCTATGAATGTACTTTTGTCTTGTGTTTTTGTTCCAAATAACTGATGAATCCCACCATTTTTTCCTGCTTTTTGCTGAATTTTGTTTGTTACTTTAATGGTTAATACAGGAGCTAACTTCTATACTTGCTTTCTGAGAAGCATATTATCATTTTAAGAACTTCGATAATCTAAATTGCTGAGTGTAGGTCTGAAAAGGACAGTGGCAGTAAACATGTTTGAGCTCTTAGTTGTACTTTTAAAATAGCTTTTCGGGTGATTGAAGTTGGAGGAAGATTATAATGGTAAGGTTATTTTAAGCAAACACCTCTCCAATCAGGAATAGTGCCCTGAAGTCTTTTTTGGCTTGTCACATTCTAGGAGCACATAAAGCTTTTTGTCCCTAAGCTGTCTTGACTCACTTCAAATACATGTTTTTCTAATGGAGCCAGGAGTTTAAGTTCAATACTCTGGTTTTTCCTTTGCATTTCTTCCCTCTCTATGTTTTAAATAAGTATGTAATGTGTCCACTTCATGTACTGAGGTTTTTAATATTGGTCACCAGCAGGAAATGGATTGACAAATGCAATGAACATTGAGGAAGTGGCAAAGGGTTCAGATGATTTCACAAAGTACTCACATTCATAGTTGTTACCTGTCTACACTTAAGTATCATTTTCTTAGGGTTTGTTTTATACACGTATACACGTATGCTTTTTGGTCTCTTATATAAATGATCCCCCAGGGCTGGGAAGGTAGCTCAGCGGTAGAGTGCATGCCTTGCAAGCATGAGGCCCTGGGTTCGATTCCTCAGCACCACATAAACAGAAAAAGCCGGAAGTGGTGTTGTGGCTCCAATGGTAGAGCGCTAGCCTTGAGCTGAAAAGCTGAGGGACACCACCCAGACCCAGAGTTCAGGCTCCATGACCGGCAAAAAAAAAAAAAAAAATCCTCCAATAGGTCTCGTATTATATAAGAATTACTATAAGAATTAGCCTGTTCAGTCCTATGTGGGTGCAAATTTGCACCCACAGCAGGTATCTTCATTACTTAGTTTTATCTTAGTTCTTTTTACTTTTCAGAAATTTGTACTGGTGGTTAGTAGACAGTAAGTAAAACAAGGTGTGTGCATTGTAAATAGTAAAAGGAGCATGTTATCTTGAGGGACAAAGATTGGTTTTCCCATTTTTCATCTCCAGGTGAAGCTAATGGTTTTTCTCGCTTTCTTTCTCTCTTTCTTTCTCTCTTTTTCTCTCTTTCTCTCTTTCTTTCTTTCTTTCTTTCTTGTTGTTGTTGATGGTGGGGCTTGAATTCTGGGCCTGGGTGCTGTCCCTGACCTCTTCAGCTTAAGGCTAGTGCTCTACCACTTGAGCCACAGCACCACTTGGAGTTTGCTGGTGGATTACCGGAGATAAGAGCCTCACAGACTTTCCTGCCTAGGCTGGCTTTGAACCATGATCCTCAGATCTCAGCCTCCTAAGTAGCTAGTGTTACAGGCGTGAGCCACCGGCGCCTGGCCTGATGATTTCATATAGTAAAAAGTTTTTCTGGGGCTGGGAAGGTGGCTCAGTGGTAGAGCACTTGCCTTGCATGCTCGAGGCCCTGGGTTCGATTCCTCAGCACCACATAAGAAAAAAAAAAGCCGGAAGTGGCGCTGTGGCTCACGTGGTAGAGTGCTAGCCTTGTGCTGAAGAGCTGAGGGACAGTGCCCAGGCCCAGAGTTCAGGCCCCATGACCGGACCCCAAAAAAAAAAGTTTTTCTTTTGGGAAAACGTGATAAGAAAGTAATGGTACTTCTTTCCTTCGCAGAACAAATGGTTAAACTGTTCGATCTGTCAAATTCATAAAACCATTCTTATTAAATAGGAAAGTCACATGCTTAATTTTCAGTGATCAAGCAGAGCCTATTATATCTTGTTTATCTTAGCAAGATTTTCTCAATGTTTTTCCAGTCTCAGAATGATATTCCATGTTCTCAGCAATAGATCACATTGGAATAGGGCTGTATAGGGTCAGATCAACTAACTGAATTGAAGCCCGTGAGGCCAGTAATTGAAGTATTAAGATTTTTTTTTTAATTGGTTGTGGGGCTTGAACTCAGGGCCTGGGCACTGTTCTTGAGCTCTTTTGCTCAAGGTTAGCTCTTCCACTTTGAGCCACAATTTTCATGTTTTCTGGTGGCTAATTGAAGATGAGAGTTTCATGGACTTTACTACCTGGGCTGGCTTTGAACAGCAGCCCTCAGATCTCAGCCTCCTGAGTAGCTAGGATTACAGAGCCCAGCTGGGATATTTTATATTCCATTCAGGTTCTTAAGTGCATAACTTCAGGAATTTATTTTAGAGCCTCGTATTTTAGAATACAGAGAAAATGATATATAGAGTATGAATACAAAAACACAGCCACTCAGCTGTGTTAGAAGACTAATCTCTTGTGTAGCTCTTACACTTTCATTTAAGAATTCTGCCACCCAGGGTGGAGGAGGAGGGAGAAGCAAGAAGTGGGGCTGTGGCTGAGTGATAAGAATGCTAACCTTGATTTAAAAAGCTCAGGAAGGGGCTGGGAAGGTGGCTCAGTGATAGAGCGCTTGCCTTGCATGCATGAGGCCCTGGGTTCAATTCCTCAGCACCACATAAGCAAAAAGATAAAAGCCGGAAGTGGCGCTGTGGCTCAAGTGGTAGAGTGCTAGCCTTGATCTGAAGAGCTGAGGGACAGCGCCGAGGCCCAGAGTTCAGGCCCCATGGCCGGACCAAAAAAATAAAAAGCTCAGGAACAGCACTCAGGCCCTGAGTTCAAGTCCCAAGGACCTGCACACACATACACGTCCTTTGTGTATGTTTATAAAGGTATCCGGATTAGGTAGTGTCACGCTTTCACTTTGATCAAGTATAATTTAGAAAATAAAAAAGTTTATTACATTTCCCTATATTCTTGCTACCATGTTATCATTTCTGTTTGCAGAATTTTCTCTAGCCATTCTGTTTTTATCTGCTGGAAAATTCTTTTAGTGTTTTCCCATCTGAGAATGTCTTGATTATCCCTCTATTTTTATTGGCTATAAAATTCTTTGTTGACATTTTTTTAGAACCAAGAAGTTATTAAACCATTATTTTTTGTCACTCATTGTTTCTAATGAGAAAACTGCTACCATTGCACTACCAGTTTAACTGTAACTGGTCTTTACTACACCTTCCACCCCCGCTACCCTCCCATAGGTAAAGGATAGATTTTTCTCTACTTTCTTTGCCTTTAGATTTCAGAACTTTAAATCTCTTTACATGAATATCTGAGTGGAGTTTGAGCAGTTTCTTACTATTATTTCTCTTTTCAAATTTGTTTTCAGCCTTTATTTCTTTAGCTCTTCTCTCCTTGAGATTCCAATGAAACAAAAGTTACCTTTTTTTTTCCTCTAGTCTCACAGAATCCCACTTCCAAATTTTTCGCTTTTGTTCAAATTTGATATCTATCATTCTAGTTTCCTGATTCTTTATTAAGTCCATTCTATTTTATAGTTGAGCTGATTAGTAAGCTTTTCAATTTGGCTTATATATTTTCTACCTCTAATACCCTTCTTTATATTTTCTATTTCTTTGCCAAAACTGTCTATTGGTACTGGAAATTTGAAACCAGTGGTAGCTTCCACTAGGCCTACATTGACACTACCTTCCTCATTGTGTTTCAAGGGGCTTACCACTTAGCACTTGCAGTGTTTCTCTAGTCTTGAGCTAAAGTAAAACAGCTATCAAAAGTTTTCTGTGTAACCTGGGTGTGGTAATCAACAACTTGGGAAGCAGGGACAGAAGAATTGTTAATTCCTGGGTAGCCTGGCTCCATAGTGAGATTTTGTCTCAAAAAAACCCCAAAAAGTCAAAACTAAGAAAAAGAGATTTTTATATCTTTCTAGGCATTTTAATGTTTCTTTAACCAGAAAGCAAGCTTTTGTTGTAGCATTTTACTTATTTGTTTGATTTATTATTTGATTTACTGATGGTATTAGTTGACATTTCCACGCTGCTGCCTTCTTTAGGGATGTATTGGTCAAAAAAAGCCAGGCATTGGTGGTTTACAATTGTCATCCTAGCTACTCAGGAGGCTGAGACCTAGAGGATCTCCATGCAGAGCCAGCCTAGGCAGAGAAGTCCATGAGATTGTTATCTCCACTTAAACAAAAAAGCAGGGCTAAAGGTGTAGCTCAAGTAGTAGTAGATTGCCATCTATGAGCAAGAAAATCAAGCAAGCATGAGGCCCTTTGCTTGCTTGCTGGCTTGCTAGGTCTGGCTTGCTAGGTTTGGCTTGCTAGGTCTGGCAAGCCAGTAAGCAGAGCTGAGGAGTAGTTCAGTGGTAGAGCATTTGTATGGTATGGAAAGGCCCTATGTTCAACCCCACCACCACAATGAACAAAAGGAAAACACAGCAAACTTATGTCCATAGTTTTTAGTTGTACCCTGTAGAAGTAATAGGAAAAAAGCCAGACACTGATAGCTCATGCCTGTGAAACTAGATACTCAGGAGGCTGAGATCTGAGAATCAAAGTTCAGAGCCAGCCCAGGCAGGAAAGTCCATGAGACTCTCATCTCTAATTAACTACCAGAAACCAGAACTGATGCTGTGGCTCAAGTGGTAGAATACTCACCTTGAGCTGAAGAGCTCAGGGACAGTGCTCAGGCCCAGAGTTCAAACCTATGACCACCACCACCAACAACAACAAAAAAGAAATAACAGGGAAAAGTACATCTACTCAGTTGGTCTGTATCTAATTTATATTTTGATCCAGTTGTGTCAAATATATAAGCATTGATGGGGAAAATGTCACATACTTTGTATATCATGTGATGATTTGCATAATACTGTGCTCCAGAGGACTGCTGGAAAATAATATATTTAAACTGAAATTCATTGTTCACATTACTAATGAAAACTTTTCCCCTACAGGAAATAATGCAAAAAGTGTCCCAAGGCTCTTGACCAGTGACCAAAGATTTGAGAAAGACAACCAAGCTCATGTTTTCTCCTGATCAAGAAAATCATCCTTCCAAAGCACCAGTAAAATATGGAGAACTCATTGTCCTAGGGTAAGATTTTTATATCTCATGGGACATTAAGAGATAGAAATCCTCTTACTTTTAGAATTTATGTCTTTTCTACTCCCTCCTCCCCCAAATCTAAAGTTACAGGTTAATGTTATCATATTAAGAAACTGAGTTTTCACATTTGTGCTATTTTATTTGGGCTTAATTACAGCACAAACAATGCATAAAAGAACAAAGTTTGCTTTCTTTATCCCATCTTTTAGAAAGCTTTCTTCTACCATTCAGCCCACTATCCCAAAAGCCCCCATTCTTTTCCTCCTCTGAGTTATTTTTTGTCACTTGCTGTTTATATGTTGTTTTGTCCCTCTGAAGTAGTTGTTGGTTTGTGTTTAAGATATTTCTATTATTTCTAGTCAAAAAAAGGTATGTAGGTGTATAAAAACAGTAGGATGATGGAGAAGCCTAGAACTAAGCTACTTGCTTGCACAGTATTCTCTTTCATTTAATTCCTAGAAAAATAGGCTGTGGATTGAAGACTAGATAACTCTAGTACTTCAGTTTATTCAGTCCAAACATGTTGTAACTGTCAAAATGGAAGCAGTCTAAACTGGAGATCCTAAAAGCTAAAATTGCAAAATATCCTTTCCACCTGTTGTTTCTCTGATTATGTATAAAAAATAACTGTAGAGATTGCAGTAAGTTTGAGAATTAGATGGATACTGTTTAAGTGAGAATCTGTTGTTTCAGAAGGTAAGAGAGAAAAAATTACTGAGCTTTACTGGAAGCAGAAAATCCTAGATTCTGGTGCTTATTCCAGCATAGCTAACTGTATGGTCTTAGGCAAGTCCACCATATAGGCTGTACAGTGACAATTAAACAAGATCATCTAAGGACTTTTTTCTTTCTTTTTCTTTTCTTTTTTTAATTTTTAAGTAATTGTCCAAAGGAGTTTCAATTCAACATGTCATTTTATGAGTATAGTATATCTTGACCAGTGTCACCCCTTCCATCATTCTGCCCCATCTGTCACAAGCCTAACAAAAAAAGTTCTCTGATTCCATTTTCTAAGACCTTTTGAAAACGCATTTTTTTTTTAATCTTAAAAAGCAAACTGATAGCTGGGTGCCAGTGGCTCATGCCTATAATTGTAGTTACTCAGTGTGAGAGTTGCTACCGCACGGTTCAGGCAGAAGAGAGTTTATTTGGGAGAGCTAAACTACCAGGCTGGACTCGAGCAGGTTGTAGAATAGCATCTGGAATGTAGCAGGTAGCAAGTAGCAGCTTAACTAATGGTGGAGAGAGATTATATAGGGAAAGGTGGGGCCTCAGCAGATGTGGAAGTGATCTCAGAGCCTGGGACCTTTTTGCTGATGCCCAGTCAGGTGATTGACAGGTGGTTAACAGTTACAGGTAGTTACAGGTTTGGGGGCTTCAGCGTTGTATTTGGGTTGGGGGAAGGAAGGTGGTGTCTCCTAAGCAGACATAAAAGGGGCTGAGTTTTGAGGATTGTCCTTGGAAGCCAACCTGGGTAGGAAAGTTTGTGATACTCTTGACTCATTAACCACCAAAAAGCCAGGAGTGGAGCTGTGGCTCAAGCGGTTTAGTGCTAGCCTTTAGGGACAGCAGTTCAAGCGCCAGGACTCTCTCTCTCTCTCACACATACACACACATACATATACACCCCCCCCAAAAAAAAAACACCCTTAAATATCATAAACTTGGGATGGGCATGGTGGTGTACAATTGTAAACCAAGCTACTTAGGAGGCAGAGATTTGGAAAATCACAGTTTGATACCAGGCCTGGAAGAAAGTTAACAAGACTGGTGTGATGGCCATATAATCTGGGCTCTAATCCTAGCTAGGCAGGAGATAAGAGTAGAATGGGATAAATATGAGTGTGGAAGTTAGAGTCTGATCCCAGACAATAATGCAAGACCCCAACTAAAAACAAACATAGCGAAAAAAGGTTTAGGAGTATGACTCAAGTGCAAGGTCCTGAGTTCAAACTCTGGTACCACCCAAAAAAATCAAAGTATTTAGTAATTGCAATATTATAACTTCAGGTCATATCGCTGTTAATAGTATTAATGACAAACAGCTTTTTTAACTACCAGAAGAAGAAAAAAACAACTATGCTGATGAGTTAATTTTTTTAGCAAAGATTTTATCTAGGCAGTGTTGGCTCACTCCTATAATCCTAGCTACTTAAGAGGCTAAGACCTGGAAAAATCAATTTGAAGCCAGACCAGGCAGAAAAACCTAAAGATTCTCCCAACTAACCTGTAAAAACCAGGCTGGAGGTATAGCCTCAAGGAATTCAAGGATTTTTGAAGAACCGGATAGTTTTAAACTGTCTCATTTAGCCTAAAGATTTCCCAGTTAATCATTAGCAGTAGTAATTAACTATATATCTGATATTTAATGACCTAAAATGCAATAAGTCTAAGAGTAAAACCAGATATAGTTATCTATTTCCTGCTATTGCTTAGACAAGAGGATTGAATTTAGGAACATAAACTAGGAACTTGAGAGCACAGATCCAGAAAAAGCATGAGTCAGGGACTTTTAGAAGACAGTAGCCAAGGGTCTGTAAGGAGCTCACCATAAGGCTGATGGCCACACATAGTCCAGAATAGCAAAATTAAAGTATAAATGAAGGGGAGCTCTATTTGCCCTTGGAACAAGACCAACAAGATTAGCAGGAGCTCTCACCTTGTAATGCTTTGTTTTATATTGGGTTAGTATAATTTCTATACATGGCAATCATTGAGTAAACTCTTTTCATCTTTAAAACATGATTCATTCTTGTAAACTATTTGCTGGCCATTTTCAATTGCTTTTTCTTCCAACCTCAAATCCATCCCTAATCCCTGCTTCATTCCTGCTCAGATGGACCGACTACATAGGAGAATCAAAAACTTTGTCAGGGACAGGGAGCAATAAGTAGTTATTATTAAATTACTCTTTATGCCTCAGTGAAAAAGTAAAAAATGACCAAAAAAAACCCTTGAAATTATTTTCTAGTTTTGCCAGTGTCGTGTTTGTGACATTCCGAAATAATTCGTTTTTCCTAACTTGTAAAAACGTGAACGGTTGGGCTGGGAATGTGGCTTAGTGGTAAAAGTACTTGCCTAGCAGGCATGAAGCCTTGGGTTCAATTCCTCAGTACCACATAAACAGAAAAAGCTGGAAGTGGTGCTATAACTCAAGTGGCAGACTGCTAGCCTTGAGCAAAGGAAGCTCAGGGACAGTGCCCAGACCCTGAATTCTCAGGACTGACCAGAAAAAAAAAAAAAAGAAAGAAAATGTGGACAGTGATGCCAATTCGGCAGTTTTTACAAGGCAAGATTAAGTGAAATGCTGTATTTGAATACAACTCAGTAGTGCTTGGTGTATAGTACTTGTCTGGGTTTGTTTTTAACTTTTCCTGTGTTATTTCAGTCCTTGTTAGAGAGAGAGAGAGAGATCATGGAGAAATTACCATAAAACATACTTTCAGGGCTGGGAAGATGGCTCAGTGGTAGAGCACTTGCCTTGCACGCATGAGGCCCTGGGTTCGATTCCTCAGCACCACATAAGCAAAAAGAAAGAAGCCGGAAGTGGCGCTGTGGCTCAAGTGGTAGAGCGCTAGCCTTGATCTGAAGAGATGAGGGACAGCGCCCAGGCCCAGAGTTCAGGCCCCATGGCCAGACCAAAAAAAAAAAAAAGAATCTAGTGTGTGTGTATGTGCGTGCACGCGTGCACACACGCACCAGTTTCAGGGCTTGAAATCAGAGCCTGGATACTGTCCCTGAGGGTTTGTTTGTTTGTTTTGTCTAAGGCTAGCATTCTACCACTTGAGCCACAGCTCCACTTTCTTTTTTTCCTTTTCCTTTTTCTTTTTTGGTAGTTAATTGGAGATTAAAAATCTCATTGACTTTCCTGCCATGGCTGAAAGAACCATGCTCATAGATCTCAGCTTCTTACAGGTGTGAGCTGGGGTAACTGGCTGGAGATTCTACTTTAAACAATACATCCACTACATTTAGAGGTCGTATTAACACACACAAGAACATTCACCCTAAAAAAAAAAAAGAGTCAGATAGGCCTTACTCAGTTCTTCAATAAAAGAAATACAAAAGGTACTTCTATCATAATAAGGAAGAATCTCATTTTGTTTCACACTAAAACAATTGGTCTAGAGGTCATCAATTGCGAATGGTTAACATGTGCTAATAGATAATTAACTGAGAATTGATTCTACAAAGTAAAACATTTATTTTATACTTGTGTGATTCTTAAAAGAAATCACCTAAACATTTTTTTCTTCTCCCATCAGGTATAATGGGTCTCTCCCAAATGGCGATAGAGGAAGAAGGAAAAGTAGGTTTGCTTTGTTTAAAAGACCTAAGGCAAATGGGGTGAAGCCCAGCACTGTGCATATTGCATGTACTCCTCAGGCCGCAAAGGTAAAAAATAAAAATAAAAAAGTTTAAAACTAAATAAGTAACAGAAACTGAAAGATTTTTATGTGTTTATATTTGCTAGCATTTCCCTCACATTTCTATTTGAGAACGTTCTTTTTGTTTGGATTGGAGCAGAAACTTTGGAAACAGTATATTTCAGGCTGTAGTGTGGAAAGGGAACTGAACTTAAAAATGACAAATTAGAATCAGTGGATAGAAATTAGAAGGAACCATTCCCATTCCCTGTTAAGAGAGGTAGAGGTAGAGCCAAGGCTTACTTTGTTACAGCCATCCACCCTACTTTACCATAAGGGCCTCCCCTTGACATGGTGGAATGTGGCTTATAATATGTAACATTTAGGTTTTAGAAGCCATTCAGATGAAGTCATTTCTTCACTGAAGGTTTTTAATTGGTGTTTCTGTGGACGCTCTTGTTTTTATTTATTTATCTTTTTGTGTTTTGTAACTTTGAGAGTTTCTACCACTCGCTGCACTTGTATGAAGTAGGCCTCATCATTACATTGAATCAAAGCAATGGAAGCAAATAGCCATATCCACAGTATAGCCCCATCCCCTCCAAATACCACACCCCCCCACACACACACACACTTCTAGTCTCTTTGCCTTTCTTTGCCAAAATTTCCAGAAATTTGCCCATCATTTCAGGATACTTGTACTTTCCTAAAATGATAAACAAGAGGGAATTTCAGATCTTTATCTGTCCTCTAAATTATATGATCAGCCAAATTTGATACTATAGATGAGCAAATTTTATAAACTAGAGTTCTTTGACTTCTGAAGTATAGCTATATAGCCCTGAGATGTGCCATTAGTATTGCAGTATCTGGAGTATGTCTTTGTACATTTAATAAATGAGACTGTAAAGCTGACATATGCTGCCCTGTTTTAAATAATAGTCCAGTCTTCAAAATTAATAGGATTTTCAGCCTTGTTTCATATATATAGTTTGGGGTGCAAAATAGAGGCCTCAAACCTTGACAAGTCTTCCTTTGTTACTATTTGGGAAATTTTTAAGGTTTTTCATCTTGCTCCTTTACAATAAGGGATATGCTTAGAAGGTAGTAGAAGTAAATAGCTTATTCATCTCAATTGGAGGAGCTTCTTAAATATTTCCTTACAAGAGTGTCCTTGGCATTTTGGGTGTTCCAGTCCTTCTGCAGGACATTCCACCATAACATGAGACATTTAATATTTTTCTCCCACCCACTAAGTACCTTTTGAGCCCTCACATCCTTGAGAGAGCCAAAAAATACATTCCCATATTTTCAAATGCCCTTAAATAGCAAATACTACCTCTGGTTTTGAACTACTATCAGGGAAAAATATTTAACCTTATTTGTAAAATATTCTGTTTTTTAAACTTTTTTTTTTTTTTTTTTTTTTTTTTTGGTTCCGGTCGTGGGGCCTGAACTCTGGGCCTGGGCGCTGTCCCTCAGCTCTTCAGCTCAAGGCTAGCGCTCTACCACTTGAGCCACAGCGCCACTTCCGGCTTTTTTCTTTTTGCTTCTGTGGTGCTGGGAATCGAACCCAGGGCCTCAGGCATGCAAAGCAAGCGCTCTTACCACTGAGTCACCTTCCCAGCCCCTGTTTTTTAAACTTTTATGTATTTAGTTAGTAGAGCTAGTCCTGGGGCTTGAACTCAGGGCCTGGGCATTGTCCCTGAAACTTTTTTACTCTAGGTTAGCATTCTACTACCTGAGCTATAGCTCCATTCCAGCGTTTATGTTTGGTATTTAATTGGAGATCAGAGTCTCATGGACTTATCCTGCCTGGGCTGGCTTTGAACCATGATCCTCAGATCTCAGCTTCCTACAGGTGTGAGCCACCAACACCCAGCTCTAAAATTCTATTTTATATCCATCTTCCCATTTTTTTATACTTTTTAGTCCTTTATGGAATCATTATCTCGGCTTTTTTCATCTTTATTAGGCAAAAAGAACCTTAGGAATCAGAGATAAACAAAAGTAATTTTTTTAATTTTTAAATGAATATATCAGTGAGAGCCTGTAAAAAAAATTTCTGCCAGTCATCTGGATTAAAGGATTCATATCTTGCCTTCTAATCCACTGAAACTCAAATTTATCTTTTCATAGTTCTTATTCCCAATCTAAGAGTGAGCTTAATAGCTAAGAAAAGATTTCAGTCTCAAAGTCCACTTAATTTTTTAAAAAATTAAATTGGCTTGCCATTAAGAGTCAACTTTCAGGCCTCGTTGATGGCACTCTGGACAATTGAGGCAGAAAGATCAATAGTTTGAGGCCAGCCTGGGCTATATGGCAAGACCCTGCCCTCCACCACCAAAAAACAAAAAATTCAAAATAGCAATTAATTTGAAAATTTGTTTATTAATGTTGTGTCAAGTATCAATTTTTAAATCTGTGTAATAATGATATATAGTGCCGTTGAATATATTAATACATAAACCTCTAGAGAAAGGCAAATAGAGAGAGCCAAATGGGCAGATACAGGTATGTCTATAAAGTGTGATTTCCTTAAAAGAAACAGGTGAGAAGCAAAAGGAGCATTGATAAGCTTTGACAAAACCAGCTAGTTAGTATAGCACCCCAAATATTTGTTTATTATCTTTGGGTTTGAAAATTAATTTTCTTATTCTGAAAGCTATTACTTTAAAGCTTTTATCTACCACCAATTAGCTAAAAACTAAAACTAGACAAAAACTTTTATTTTTTTTTAATTTAATTTTATTTTATTTGAGAACATACTGTACAGAGGGGTTACAATTACATGGGCAGGATAATGCATACATTTCTTACCAAGCATTGCAGCCTTAGACAAAAACTTTTATAAAGCCAAACTTCTAATTAGAAACTTTTTTTTCTTTAGCTTCTTTGCTTTGTGTAATCACTCTTTGTGTCTGTTTTCCTTTTACACAATCTGTTTCCACTTCCTTTGTACATGACTAGGTTTTTTCCCCTCTGATATTATCTTCAACTCATTTACATAGAAAATGCTTGAAAACAAAACTGAAAATTTCTTTTTAGAAATGTTTTTAGTTTGGAATAGGTCAAAAGTACAAATATAAGCATTATATCCATTTCTATGAATTTTTCTGTATGTAGCCCAGTATATGGCAGATTTGTCATCTATATCACATAATGGTTAGAGAAACAAATATTTCTGAGTATTGCTACCACTTTATAATTATTTAGGTAACTTGAAAAATAAGATTCCTATTTAGAAATAAGATTTTTGTATTTCTGTATCAGAGGGGGTACTGAGTATTGATTTCTTTCTCCATGGCATTTGATTTTGATCACTTGATAAAAAATACTTATAAGGTAACACAAACTTTTATGTCATTTTGATTTTTTTTTTACGTTACGTTCTTATTCTATAACTGCCTCAAAGTATTCTGTATACCCAGTCCCTAGAAAACACCAGCCTCTAATGTTTATAGTGTGTCTTATGTATGACAGATATTTTTACCTTCTTTTGTGAAAAGATTTTCTACTAAACATTGACTACATAATTTTACTATTAACCTTTTTATTTACAGGCAATAAGCAACAAGGATCAGCATAGTATATCATATACTTTGTCTCGGGCCCAGACAGTTGTGGTTGAATACACTCATGACAGCAACACAGATATGTTTCAGGTATTATAATATGAATTTTGAAAAAAAAGTTAATCTGTTTTCAATACTGTACCAACAAAATCCTCATACTTCCTGTAAGTTATTATGTTTTCTTAATCTTTCAAATTTGCAAGTGGCAAATTTGAAATTTTTCTAATAAAGTGTTTATATTTAGCTTTTTATGTTTTGCTAAGTAGACTTAGCTATGTAGTTGTCTTTAAAAATGCATTTTTATTATGGGAAACTTCAAAAACCACCAAAGGAAGAGAATCTAGTATAGTACAAAATATTTCTCTTCACCTGGCTTCAATTATCAACATGGTTGATCTTGTTCTATTTGTTCTGTCTGCATTGCTAGATGCTCAACTGCTCCTGACCCTGTTAGTCCTCATGCCATTCATCTTTTCACTGAATCTCTGAAAGACCATTCTTAAAAACAGAACAAAATAAAGCACTATAAAATCATTTCAGTTAAAACTTGTCAGTGACTTTAGCTGTGCTCAGATTAAGGATACCATATCGTAATCTTGCAAAACTATTGTTTTCTAAACCTTATATATAAAAGTCATTGTGGCATGTTAAGATATGGACTCTGCTGCTGCACGCCTCAGTGTCCTTTAAGGATAACAGAATCTCCATCAGGACAGTTAGGAAGATTAAATGAGTTTGTATGTGAAAAATGCTCAGATTTGTGCCAGCTACCTATTAAAAACTCTTAGGAAATGTTAGTATGAATATTCAGAAAAAGAAACCAGAAGTATTCTGTGTACATTTACAAATTTTTTGTAAGGGAGGGACATGGAGAATATTACCTCACCTTCTCTACACTACAAAAACTACAAACAAATTCTAAAACTGTTTTTCAGCACATACTTTACTCAAAGCTACTGGTACAAAAAAGAGTTCCTGCTGGGCGCCAGTGGGTGCCGGTGGCTCACGCCTGTAATCCTAGCTACTCAGGAGGTTGAGATCTGAGGATCGCATTTCAAAGCCAGCCCGGGCAGGAAAGTCCGTGAGACTTTTATTTCCAATAAACCCCTCGAAAACCGGAAGTGGTGCTGTGGCTCAAGCGGTAGAGCGCTGCCTTGAGCTGAAGAGCTGAGGGACAGCGCCCAAGCCCAGAGTTCAAGTCCCATGACCGACAAAAAAAAAAAAAAAGAGTTCCTCATTTTTTTTTACAGGGCTAGTGCTTATGTTTTTATAAACCAATAGATTATAAAAGAATTAGGCCCAAGGTTTAGTAAAATTTGTGGTTCTTCTCCCTTAATATTAGGTCACTTAAAAATAAGCTAGAACATAAACTGCCTGATAATGTTGCTCTTACAATTATTGTTCTAGTTAATTTACCATTTTTCTCTAGTTTTAATATTAAGTAAAGTTGAAAGACCTTTCTAAATTAATTTTAATTTTAATAGCAAAAGTACTTCTTTGGACTTGTTTTTCTCAGCCCTTTTAAATGAGATGTCGAATTTTTTGAATAGTGTCTCCACAGCTGATTTACAATGAGTGTGTGTTTGTCTTCTTGCTTTTACTAAATCTAAATACATAATGAAGATAAAGGTTGCATCTCACCAAAAACCTAACTCAAAGAATTAGAATGTTCTCCCACATTTTATTTTACCAACAAGCAACTAAATTTAGCTCTAAAAAAAAAAAGCCATCTCTAAGAACATCTTTTTTTTTTTTTTTTTAATAATTTCAGTTTCAAAGGCCTGTGTAATCTGGTGCCTGAGTGCAAGCAGTTACTTTTTAAGAATTATCTTTGGGAAAGCATGGAGAATATGAGCCCCTAATCATACCATTTGGTAGGCTAAGGCAGTACTCATTGATTGGTTCCCTATCTAGGAAAAAGCATCATCTTTGTAGATTCTGGGGTTCCCTCCCCCCCCCCCTAGTATCTACATCCTTCAATTTTATGATAGTAATTTGTAACAAATACATTAACAAACTAATAGTTATATTTACTTTAACCTCTGTGACTTCTTCCACTGTCTGCCTTTTTCTTTTCAATTCCCAAACTGAAAGTAACTTAATTACTGTTTAGTACACCTGAAGGTGTTAATTCTCTGATAACCTCACCCATCCAGAAACCTGTCTCACAAAAATATGAGCTAGAAGAAAGAAAAAAGTTCTAAGTATTATAAAGAGAAAAAAAACCTACACAAATGTCATTAGATAGCACAGTATGATTCATGTTAAGAGTTTCTTTAATGCTAATTCTCTAATTGGCTTTCACATCACTTTCATCCAACCCCATAAAAATGATTCCTTAAGAGCCTGTACAAACATTTTAGTTTATGTCTCTTGATAGTTATAAATGGTCTCAGGAAGATGTTTCAGGAAGACCTCTAGGTGTACAAAATAAATGCCACAGAATCCACACATTAAAATGGCTTTTCTCTGCTTCCTCAAGAATTCTTAGGCCTAGAACCTTTTGAAACTATTCTTTGAAGTTAGTTGATTATTTGATTTCTCAACTCATACCAGAATTAAAGGCTTGTTACTAGATTCAAATAGAGAAATCTGTGAAGTGCACATTAGACCTCAATGCAACCCCTTAAGACCAGTATTTGTGTATATCTTTCACTGCAACTAAATACATCATTGCATTTCATTCAGCTTTATATAAATGGCATTGAGTATAACGTTTACTCATTGTAAATTCTTTTTGTGGAACAATCCAGGTAGAATTATAAATAGTAGTTATATTTACACCTGAAAGGGTTAGTTTATAGCCATCTAGAAATCTCAACTATCCTGAATTTTTTATTCCCTAAGGGTTCCATGAATTCTGTCAGAATTTCCCAGTTCATTCTATGCACAAAATGACTAGTATATCAAAAACTCTGATAGATTAGTTTTCAAGGGTATAGATGTCCTAAAGTTAAGTACGATACATATGAGCTTTAGAAATTTCAGGAGCTTAATGTTCTTATCTCATTATGCCTTTCTTGATTGGATTTTAGCACTGTGTTGTTTGAATAGGTTTATATATATATTTCTTTTTTCTTTAGATTGGTCGGTCGACTGAAAGCCCTATTGATTTCGTAGTAACCGACACAGTTCCTGGAAGTCAAAGTAATTCTGATACACAGTCAGTTCAGAGCACTATATCAAGATTTGCCTGTAGAATCATATGTGAACGGAATCCTCCCTATACAGCACGGATTTATGCTGCAGGATTTGATTCATCAAAAAATATCTTTCTTGGGGTAAAAAACTTTCTTCCTAAACAATATATTCTTTCATCAGCTTCTATTTCCAAGTTATACCTAAATGGCAGTACATTATTCTCTTGATAGGAGAAAGCTGCCAAGTGGAAGACATCTGATGGGCAGATGGATGGCTTGACCACTAATGGTGTTCTTGTGATGCATCCACGCAATGGGTTCACCGAAGACTCCAAGCCTGGAATATGGAGAGAAATATCAGTGTGTGGAAATGTATTTAGCCTGCGTGAAACCCGGTCAGCTCAGCAGAGAGGGAAAATGGTAACTATTGAAGTGTAGCTTTTTATTTAACTATAGTGAACATGTGAGATAAATTGGACTAAATGCATTATTATTATATATATGCTTTGGGGGTTAGGGGAGGAGTTCCTAGGGCTTGAACTCAGGGTCTGGGCACTGTCCCTGAACATTTTTGCCCAAGACTAGTGCTTTACCACTGGAGCTCCTTTCCCAGTGCTTTCTATGGTTAATTGGAGATAAGGTCTCTTGGACTTTCCTCCTTGTAGGTAGGTTCGCAGGCATGAACCACTGGTACCCAGCATATCATTATATGTTTTATTTTTAAAACAAACAACAAAATAAAGCCTCTTAAGTATATCACCAACAAAGGGAACTAAGCCTGACTTGATTATCAGATACTGAGAAATACTATACTAGAAGACCATAATAGCTTTTGTTTTTGTTTGTTGGTGTCAGTGGGCTTGAACTCTGGGCTTGGGCTCTGTGCTCTTCAGCTCAAGGCAAGCGCTCTACCACTTGAGCCACAGTGCTACTTCCTGTTCTCTAGTGGTTTATTGGAGATAAGAGTCTCACAGACTTTCCTGCCTGGGCTGCCTTTGAACTTTGATCCTCAGATCTCAGCCTCCTGAGTATAGGTAGGATTACAGGCGTGAGCCGCTGGTGCACAGCCATGAGTACATTTCTTGTCAAGCATTGTTGCCTCCTTCTTTGTATTATTTTTGTTTTTCTGAAACTAGATATAGCTTTGTAGCCCAAGCAGCCCTCAAACTTAGGATCTTCCTGTCTATCTCTCACATCTGTACTTTTGCTTGGGCTGGCCACAAACAGTGATCATCCTGATCTTCACCTCCTTAATAGTTAGAATTACAAACATAAGCCACTACTCTGAGCTCTTAATATTTCAATTAGGAAAAGTCTGTAATAAACATTTTTGTCACATTATGTTCATATATTTAAAAGCTTAAGCCTTTCTAGATTTAACCACATTTTTACCTTTCTGTTTGTTTTTGTTTAAAATTAAAAACTAGTTTATAATTTGGTTAGTGTTTAAGTCACGAGTTGTCTTTAGGCTAAAATAGAGACATGTTGGTGTTGAGTATTTTATCTTTGATTTTCAAACTTTTCCTGATGGCTTTTAGTTTCTTGACTTTCTTAGTAATCCTAGGAAATCTAGGAGATGTTTATGAGAAATCCCCAAAACCGATGTAAACTCCAAACCAATGTGTCTTTTGATTCTCGTCTCTTCCAGGTGGAAATTGAAACCAATCAGTTACAAGATGGCTCACTTATTGATCTCTGTGGTGCAACATTGCTGTGGCGTACTGCAGAAGGCCTTTCCCACACCCCAACTGTGAAGCATTTAGAAGCTTTAAGACAGGAAATCAATGCAGCAAGACCTCAGTGCCCTGTAGGGTTCAACACACTAGCCTTTCCTAGTATGAAGAGGAAAGATGTTGTAGATGAAAAACAACCATGGGTCTATCTAAACTGCGGCCATGTACATGGCTATCATAACTGGGGAAACAAAGAAGAACGTGATGGAAAAGATCGTGAATGTCCTATGTGTAGGTCTGTTGGTCCCTATGTCCCTCTGTGGCTTGGATGTGAAGCTGGATTTTATGTGGACGCCGGCCCTCCAACCCATGCGTTTAGCCCCTGTGGGCATGTGTGTTCAGAAAAGACAACGGCCTATTGGTCCCAGATCCCACTTCCTCATGGTACTCACACTTTTCATGCAGCCTGTCCCTTTTGTGCACATCAGTTGGCTGGTGAACAAGGCTACATCAGACTTATTTTCCAAGGACCTCTAGACTAACAGTTGTCCTCCAGGACTACATTATAAATTTATAAGCTAAGTGAGTTGGGTTTTTCAACCTGTTGTCCACATCAGTTTCTCTGCTCTGGTCATTTGCATTAAGATGAAGAATTTTTTTAAACATTTATAATAAATAGTAGCAATTTCTGAGCAAAAATCTGGGAAACTCAAGCAAAGGGATTTTTGAAAGTACCAGACTTCTGAATTCTGAGTTTTGAAAATATATTTTGAGGAAAAAAGACATAGTCTAATTTGATGCCTTCATTTTAGTGTTTTGAATCACCCATCCTCAGTGTTGAGAAATTGTTTTGTATAACTGAGGGTACTGTTGGTTCAAACTATGTTAGTTTACAGTTTGTTGCAAACATTGTAAAATATAGCAACATGTATATTAACTTTTTTCTATTTATCTTTATGATAGAAAGTATATTAGAATGTTTTTGGTAGAGTAGCATGGTAATGATGGTGTCACACTCTCAGTGTGAATGGTAGTGTAGTGAGCACATAGCTCAAGGATTTGCAAAGCTAAGGACAAGAGAGCCTCTCTCCTCACCCTGTTAAATATGGAATTTGGTGAATTAAAATACTTTGTAATACTGAATTCATATTAATTACCATTGTCTAAAAGGTATTTGTTTTTAACACAATGAAGTTAATCAGGAAGATTTTTTTCCTTAATGTTTCTCTCAAGTGTAGTACTATAACAAAAACTTAATGCTAAAAACATTTTATATACTCCTTTGAATATGCAATCTAATCTAGATTATCTATTTTTCTCCCATGATGACTAATCTGTTTTTAGTATCAGCAACATTTGGCAAGTTTATTTTTTGGATATAAACTATGGTTCTCATCTGTTCACTGTTTCTAGAAAAAAAAAACCATTTCTATGGTAAAAAAGCATCAAATAAGGAAAGATAGTGAATATTTGTTTTTAGAAACAGAAATGCTTAGTTAATTCTATATTTGGCTTTATCCAGGCATTAGAAAATATAGAGACATAAAGGGTTGGATGACAATAGAGCCATCCCTCCCCCCATTAAAGCAGACCAGCCTTAACTGTGGAATTGAATCCTAAGGAAAGTTGCTGTGGTATGATTTAAATGAGTGCTTAGTGCTTGGTTGTCAGATGAGCATCAGTGACAGCAAAGGGAAGGAACAAACTTGCAAGGTCTGTTTATTCTTGAACCCCAGGATATCCTTTGCTTTCAGAAGCAAGAAAATGTTTCTGTTCCTCTCCAACCTTTTTTAAAATGCTCCACAAGAAGAGACAGTTGCACTACATCAGACCCTTTCGATACTTGTAGAAATCAGTACACTTTTAGATTAGACAAATCATTTTTAGTTTTAGTCTTTTGATTTCCTTTAGTTTGAAAAACTGTATCATACTTAATTGACTATAGCAAAATTTTGTATGGTAGCATAACTTTATTCTATTACATCACTTTTTTTTCTTTCTTTAAAAAAAATTGTTGCTTAGAAGCCATGAACTATTTTATTTTACTGTGTCAAAATTCCTTGTTTGAAAAAAATGATCATTTGGGTTCACTCAGGAAATGCATGTCAGGAAACTTGTACTATAAGTTTATTAGTTGTGATGTATCAGTAACTGCTGTTACCCTTTTCAAAGAAATATAATTGATTTTGAAGTTTTTTAGATTGTCACATGATTTGTGACTAATGCAAGGAAATTAAGTCCTGTGTTGTGTTTGTTCTAGTCATTTCTATTCAGGCTATATATTGTAGCTTAATTTTTATTTGCAATTAATTTATTCAAACTAAGTAAATACTTTTCAAAATAGATATTTGAATTTGCCTCTGTGAGTTCCTTTTTGCATAACTGAGAATGGGAAACCAGAAGTGAAAACTACACTTTAAAATATCCATTTACATTACACAAGAAGTTTGTACTTAATGTCACACTTTCATCTATCTATCTTTGGAAATCATCTCATTAATAAAAGAAGTTGTTAGGAGCTCAATATTATAGGACCTTTTTTAGAGAGTTGGTTCTTTACAGATTGCATACAAGGCTATTTAAGTAGTGTCTCCAAAAGCACCATCAAGAAAGGTAATTTTTATGGCTTAACTCTTATCAAAGCCATCTTCATATATACAAGTTCCTTAATTTGTATAGGGAATTCAATTCCCTCTCATCTACAATATTAGTCATAAAACATAACAACATGAAGGACAAACACTGAGACATAGGAATCCTTTACCAAGTTACCCTCTTCAAGCTGCAATTGCTTACTTCACTCAAAAAAAAAAAGTCCCCTGGTTTATGTAAAGCAGGGTAGGAATAACTCATTCTGATACAGATGTATAATTAAATCTAGCATTTGAGTACTCCACTTTTTTTCTTCAAGATATCTCAAGAACCTTGAGTGATGCAGGATCTGACACATACTGAGAATATCAGTGAAAAACTGTCCTCCGTTATTCCTTTATAAGATAAGCAATTCTAACATTGTCTCTTCAAATTGTCATATTTGGCAACATAGAATACATTCCTTTCTCTTTATGCTGTAAGTATTAACCTTGCAACAAGTCAGATCATAACATACTTCTTTTATACAATCTCACACCACACCTGCACTTTCAGAATTATTCATATAAGTGCCTCGTCCTCAAATGTTACCTACTGATTCTTCTTGTAGCTTGTACAAATCCCTGGTGTGCACCAAACCATTCTAAGCACTGGGTAATCCAGCAGTACAAAAACATCCTTGCCCTCATGGAATTTGTATTCTAATCGGGAAGAGAGAAGTGTGCAAAGCAAAGGAAAGTGGTAGAGTGCAAGGCCTTGGGTTCAATTCCCAGCACCAAAAGTAAAGCAAAAAGACTGCTTAGTCACCCACAGCAACTGGAAGGCTAGAGTTGCCAGTTATTGAAATAGACATCGTGGAAAGAACAGAGATGGGTGTACTGGTGGACCATAACTTGGATATCACACCAAGAGTCCTATGTCAGACAAGATTTTTGCCAAAAGCAGGATGATCTTGCTTTTTTGTTATTTGGCTTTCAAGTTTCTGTCTGAGGAAGTTGTGTTTTCAACTGCAGTTAACTTCCTTTAGCCAAAATATTTTCACAGTATTTCTTCCTCTGTACCCAAGTACACTTTTTAATTCAGCTCCTACTTTTAAAAATTAATAATCCTCAGTTTTCTTGAATGTTAATCATTTGCTGTTTCAAATTCTTCTTAATAGTGATAACTCTGCTAGGTCAAGGGATGCTTTTCCTTTACATTTTTAAAATATTAAAATGCTTATGAAAAACAGTTTTTGTTTTTTGGGTATTTTTGTCGGTTGTCGGGCTTGAACTCTGGGCTTGGGCACTGTCCCTCAGCTCTTCAGCTCAAGGCAAGCACTCTACTGCTTTAGCTACAGCACCACTTCCGGTTTTGTAGTGGTTTATTGGAGATCAGAGACTCACAGACTTTCCTGCCCAGACTGGCTTTGAACTGTGATCCTCAGATCTCAGCCTCCTGAGTAGCTAGGATTACAGGTGTGAGCCACCGGCGCCCGACAGTTCTTGTACTTATAAAATAAAAGTACATTTTTATAATTTGGTTTCTAGCTAGGAATGTGGTTCAGTGGTAGAGTGCTCGCCTAGCATGCATGAAGCCCTAGGTTCAATTCCTTAGTACCACATGCACAGAAAAAGCCAGAAGTGGTGCTGTGGCTCAGGTGGTAGAGCACTAGCCTTGAGCAAAAAGAAGCTCAGGGACAGTGTCCCAGCCCTGAGTTCAGGACCCAGGGCTGGCAAAAATAATAATATGGTTTCTCTGAAGGAAGCATGCCTCTCAATTATTAATAGGAAATGGAATAAATAAGATCAAAAGTTTTCCTAGTAATTGTTGTAACTAGTACTTGTGACTATGATACTATGTATCATGTCACATCAGACTTTCTTTCTGAGCCACAAGGTAGATGCTTGCAAACTTTCTTATATGATCAGAGAGAAAACTGAAAATTCAAACTTTAAGCTTCCAAAACCCTGAGTGTTCAAAAAAAATGAAGGTGACATAGCTAGTTGTTGTAGTAGAAAATGTGCTTTCCCCTGGCTAAACAAGGGACAAGATGGGGTGGGGCAAAGAAAGATCTATACAGTAGTTCTGACTGTATAGTAGTTCATCAGGGCAACAAGAGAAAGCCCATAGATAGTACCAGAAAAAAACAAAAAGGATTACATGGAAAAGGAATACCAATTATAACAAAAAAATGTGCCATCCAACCTTTTAACTTTTGAGAAGCATTTACTGATGAAGAAAGGCTCACAAGAAAACCAGTACTAATGGGGCTGGGAAGGTAGCTCAGTGGTAGAGCACTTGCCTTGCATGCTTGAGGCCCTGGGTTCGATTCCTCAGCACCACATAAGCAAAAAGAAAAAAGCCAGGAGTGGTGCTGTGGCTCAAGTGGTAGAGTGCTAGCCTTGAGCTGAAGAGCTGAGGGACAGCGCCCAGCCCAGAGTTCAGGCCCCACGACCGGACCCCCCCAAAAAGAAAAGGAAAAGAAAACCAGTACTAAAAGGGAAAGTAAGGATTAGTCTTCTGATGTTCCTCATTACCATATAACTGTAGATTTTAGAAACAATAGAATTTAAAGTAAAGGAATCTTCAATAAAGTTGCTGATGAGCCCACCAAGTCCTCAACAAGTGAGATTACTGATTGATACCTGATTTTCAAACCTCAGTCCCCATCTGTCCTTATATTCTTGCTTATTATAAATGAGTCACTAAGAATGTTACAATGTTTTGACTATTGAAGCTAAGATAATATATTGTGTTTCATAGATTTTTTAATTCAAAATTACAAGTGTCTGCAGAAAGAAAATAACTTATCATGTAAACAAAGGTTCCCAAGTATAGATGGTCTGCTTCAGATTTTATTTGACTTAAAAAGTTGTCTAGTTTGTAAGTGAAACACAGGAATAAAAGAGAATTGTGAATTGTGAGTTCTATCTAGTCTCGTAGTGTGCACCTGTAGTTCCAGCTACTTAGGGAGGCTAAGTCAGGACATTCACTTGAGTGCAGAAATTCTTGGGGAGGCTGGGCAACATAGTGACCTACCTCATCCCAAAAAAGAAAGAAAAGCCAGTACTTTCATTTGTAGCCCTTTTGTACTTAACCTAAATCAGCAAGCATAAGTGCTCTCTCAAAGGAAAGGTCTTTAACTTTTCTAATTTCATGGTTAGGGCAGTGGTTTTGCATAATGCACCTCTGCAGAAATACTCTTCAGTTTATCAGATTCTGTTCAGTAAACTTATTTGAAATGGAAATGGTAATTAATGATTTAATGTTATATCAATACATGGTCAAAAATATTTTTAATAATAGTATAATAGTAATTTGGACACCAAATGCCCATAAAGTTGTCTGAATCACAAGTTGCAAATCCTGACTTGAAGAGGCAGGAATTTAACTGGACCAGGTGTGGAGGGACAGGAGAATGAAAGCTGATACAGGGTGTCAGGTGTCTACAGCTAGGCGCTTCCAAAGCAAAGATGAGGCCAGGTGGCAGCTGAGGTGGTAGGAGGAATCCCCCATGGTGGGTGTGGCTAACATGTTAGGAACCCTGAAGTAATTACTTCCCAAGTTGAGTTTGCACAGAGCGTGGAGAGGGAAGAAGTTTCTTAGAGGCTCAACTCACTACCCCACTCCTGACCCCACACATACACCAGAGCCAGACAGTTGCTTCTAATTGGGTGGAGGGGATAAATATATATATATATATATATATATATATATATATATACATACATACACACACATACATACATATACATATTCATATATATATACATACACACACACACACACATATATTTGTTCATGGGGCTTGAACTCGACCTGGGTGCTGTCCCTGTCCCTCAGCTCTTTAGCTCAAGGCTAGACCTCTATCACTTGAGCCAAGTGCCACTTCCAGTTTTCTGTTGCAGGGGGGACACAGAGATGGTTATTGGAGATGAGAGTATCAAGAACTTTACTGCCTGGGCTGGCTTTGAACCACCATCCTCAGATCCCATCCTCCTAAGCAGCCAGGATTACAGGTGTAAGCCACCAGCTCCTGGCTAAGTATAACTTCTTAAACTGAGCAGTTCAAAGAGGAAAAATAGTTTACTTAAGTGTGCAATTCTAAGAAGTTTTAGTAGTATCCTCTCTGTAAACATTCTGCAATAAATGCTGATTGTTTTATCACTGATTTTATTCAGAATTCAGCCATAGCAGCACGCCCTAGATTGAGTGTACTGTGTAAAGTTGGTGTTTTAACAGCAGAAATAATCTAACTGGTATCTGTTACATTATGAGATGGAAGTCAAAGACCCCCTTGGGATGTGGCCTTTTGCAGAGAAGCATTAAGATTGTTTTAAAGCTATAGTATTTGTTCTAGGACTTTTATAGGTTTGAGATTTTACAATCGACAGTTTGTTTGAAGGTGCTTTTATGGTTTCATTATTGCTACTAACTTCAAATAGAGCCATATTTATTTACCAAAGTATTTTCATTCCTCTTTAAATACAAAAGGGCTATTGAAAATATCTGGGTGGGATTCCACAGCTAGAAGCAATTCTTCAAACAAGGCACAAGTCCAAGCCTTAATACAGCCTCAGATACCAGTCCTTAGAGAGTAGGTAACAATGGGCAGTTATTCTTTAGGGGGAAAAACAAAAAACTAGTGACTGTGAGGGAGTTAGAAAATACCTAGATAAGCAGCTGCCCTTCAGAGAGGATGCAATCTACCAATGAAGCTAGCATTTCCTATAATTTTGTGAAATACTTTTACAATTAATTCCTTGCCTTTACCTGAGGTCATAAATCTCAGTACCTGCCATCCTACAGGGGAAAAATAAAAAACCCACTGACATTAATGCACATGGATATGAGCTCAGGGAATTAATGCTTATGACACCTCATTTTAGTTCCTTTTTCTCTGGAGCGGTCCTGTGTGTGGAATTAGATTCATGCAAGTGGTCTCAGACTAACAAACTGAATCTCTTCATCTGGGGAGCTTTGAGGCCTTTGAAATATGAGTCAGAGTATGTTAAATAAATTTCCACCTGTCTTTTCATTCTAAGGACTTTTTTAAAGTTACTCAGAGGCCAGTGGAAAGGATAATGGAAATACTTCATGGCTGAAACACTTTTGAGGCAGTTTGGGGGAGAGTGTGTAGCAGAGAAGCAGTGTATCTAATACATCCCAAGGACCTATCCCTATTAGCTTGCTGGCACTTATTTATTTATATGTTAACCTATGACTCCAGCTTAAACCAGTTTGAGGAGCAAAAATGCTTAGCTATAAATCAAATTGTAAAAATCCAATCTTTTCATGCATGCCTTCATCAGGATGAGTAAGTCTAATTGGCAATAAAATGTGCTACGAAATTGGACAGTCCTGAGCAAAGGAATTTATGTGGCATGCAAATATGTGCATTTTTAACCAGAAAATAGCATCCCTGTATTCATAGGACCTGGATGCATGTTTTCTCTCATATTTGGAACCTAGAATTGATTTATAAACATGTAAACACTCTGTGGTGGTATCCAAGTGTACATAAGTATATTAACAAAAATATGGTAGGTTCGGGGGAGAACTCAAAAGTAGTAATTCCTTAGAAAGGTTAACACAGTCCAACACAATAAACACCAGCAAATGGGTACTAAAAAGAGGGATGAGCCAGGTTGCTGGTAGCTCATTCCTGTAATCTTAGCTACTCAAGAGGCTGAGATCTAAGGATCATGGTTTGAAGCCAGCTCTGGCAGGAAGAGGCCTAGGGACTGCTGTGGCTCAGAGCAAAAACAATTCAGGGACGGTACCACTGTCCTGAGTCAAGCCCCAGCAGCCGGAGGGAGGGGGTGGGCGTGGGGGGGGGATGGGTAGTTGATTAAGGTGAAGAAGGGGTAGATGAAGAGAGGAAGTAGGGGTGGTCACAATCATAAAATTCAATGCATAGCCTACAAAATTAATAAAAGGTAGGATTAGGAAGGATGGGGAAGAATGATGGAAGGGGTGACATTGAATATAATGCATTATACTCATAAACTGCTTTGTTGAATGGCAACTCCTTTGAACAACTAAAGACAACTTTTTTTAAGCACCTAAACAAGTTCCAAGTTCACACCCCTTAGAGTAAAAGCATTTCCAATAAATCTATTTTGTTTGTTTCTTTAAAGTTTCTCTTTCTGTAGAAAAGTGTTTGAAGGCTTTATTTAGAGAACCTAGCTGTAATTGAAGGGAAATTAGGCCTTGTCAATAACCATCCTCCTAGCTAGAAAGAGCAAATTGACTCTTAATGTCCTCTTTCATGTGCTTCTGTTTGTGCGGCTCATTTCCAGCTAACACAGACTTCCACAATGCCAGCATTTGCTTTTTTATTTCTTGGTGGTATCTCCACACAAGCTAAACCTACCTTAGTGCCAATAAGATAATACTGCCATGTTTTTCTGGGATTCCAGAGCATTCATTCTCTTTCAAGTGGAGTTGCAAGTGGTGTAATTAGTTTAACCTAAAATTTCACTGGGTGTGGAGGTACACTGCTGTAATCCCAGCACTCAGGAAACAATGGAGAAGGATCACAATTCTGAGGCTACATCGCAAGCTGCTGTCTCAAGAAAGGCTGGAGATGTAGCTCAAATGATAGAGTGCCTGCTAACAAGGGCAAAACCCTGAGTTCAAACCCTAGTACCACTGAAAAAATAAGAAGTTTGATTCTGTTTCTTGACCAATTATTTTCACATGAAAAAAAATTATTCTGTGACCAATGATCTCTTAAACATACCAAGGACTAATAATATTGAAACAATGGAGAGGAGGCATCGGGCAATGCCATACAATGGCACTCTTAATCCCTTTCCAACTTTATTTATTTGCCATACTGAGGCTAAACTTAGGACCTTGTACTTACTAGGCAAACATTTTATCCTCTAATACTTTTTGCTTTAGTTATTTTTCAGCTAGGGTCTCAGGCCTATCTTAATCTACAAAGTT
This sequence comes from Dipodomys spectabilis, assembly GCF_019054845.1. Lineage (NCBI taxonomy): Eukaryota > Metazoa > Chordata > Mammalia > Rodentia > Heteromyidae > Dipodomys > Dipodomys spectabilis. The sequence continues at coordinate 3,269,453 of NW_024870818.1, forward strand.
TATAAACTCTACCAACTTTAACAATGGAGGTATAAAACTATATTTTATACATATATTTTATATAAAACTATTTTATACTTCATTGTTAAAATATAGTTTTATACCTCCATTATTGCAGAGATTATAGGCATGAACCACTACACCTGACTTGTTTGTTATAAAGATGTCCCACTTTTTGCCCCAGTCTCAAACAATGATCTGAGTAGCTGAAATTACAGGTATGAGCCACCACACTTCGTTGGTGCCACTCTAGAAGGAAAATCTGTATATGAGAATAAAACACAGAAGACACATTTTCTAGAAATAGACTCTTAGTCTATTTTTTGTAATATTATTTTGCCTTTCATAATCTGTAGTTCTTTCTAAAGTTTCTAGATATGGAATTTTTAATTTATCTTATTAGGACATGTCCTGCTTTTCAAATCCATAATTCAAGTACGCATCCTTCCTTATCCAAATTCTATACTGCCCATATCTGTGATATTTTACAACATAAACATTGTATGCTACATATGTATTTTCCTCTGAATTAGAGTAAAAACAGGAAGGCAATAACAAAAAAAACACACGGACAAACATTTGATCTTTTCTAAAGCCCGAGGGGATTATGGAAAGTAAGAAGATGTGTATCATGAAAGTCAATTTGCAATTTAATGTTCATTGAATATTTGAACAGACTAGAAATGGACCCTTCATATGCTGAAGAGCAATTTTTAATTTTCTAGCAACCTTGAGATAAGGGGACAGAGGAAAGGAGATCTTCATTTCTGAATATAGAGTTGTAAGAATCTTTATTGGCATTTATGAGAAAACTTTCTCTATCCTTAAGGCTCTGGGGTAAATCTGAAAAAAGGCCTGTTAGCAACTTAAACTGAAAAACAAGAGGTGATGTTCTCTATTTGAACATCACAGTTTGCCTTGTTAAAATTAGTTATTACAAAAAAAACCCAAGCCAAGCACCGATGGCTCATGCCTGTATTCCTAGCTACTTAGGAGGCTGAGATCTGAGCATCACAGTTCAAATCCAGCCCAAGCAGGAAAATCCCTGAGACCCTTATCTCCAATTAACCACAAGGAAACTGGGAGTGGTGCTGTGACTCAAGTGGTAGAGCGCTAGCCTTGAGCTGAAGAGCTCAAGGACAGCACCCAAGTCCAGAGTTCAAGACCCATGACTGACAAAAAAAAAAAAAAAAACATTAAGATGCCTAGAGAAGAATTCTCTTTGCATTCATTCTCATGGTGAGAGTGGCTGTTACACTGAATCTCTTAATTGCATGACTATTCAGACATATTCATCCCCTAAGAAAGGAAAGTGAGTATTGAATGCCAAATACATACTTTAGATCCATTTATTCAATAAAAATGCATTGAGCTAAGTGAGAGGCACTGGAGATATGAAGATTATCATAATTGCCAAGGCTCCAGCCTTTACAGTGCTGAAAATCTAGGAAAGGTAAATAAGCAGGGACAGTCTGAACATCATGTAGGGAGTGCTAAGGAAGAAACTCCCTCAGGAACATAGGAGAGACCTGAGAGAAGTGGGAAGAATTGGGGCCCTGAAGGCAGAGGAAAGTAGCCAAGGGTGAAGGGGGTTGGCAGGTGGACAGAAGAAAGAGAATTCCTATCCCGTTAGGCAAAACAAACGCATATATTTGTGAGACTAACAGTAATGAAAGGAAGGGCACACAAGGGAAGCCAAAAGAGCAGGCAGGAGGCTCCAGCCAGGGCTTTTGTTAGCCATTAGCCACAAAGATGCTGAGTTCTAAGGGCCTGGCACCCATCTAATCTCCACATTTGGGAGATCATGGTGGCTGCAGTGAGGAATAGTGTGCAGGATGGTAGGCAGAAAGATGGAAGCTGTGGAAGGGCCCAAGTAAAAGGACAGGGCGCTGGGAATAGAGTGAGGATCTGATAGAGGATCTGAAACATACAGCATGTCTTCATGGCTGATTGCATAGAAAAGGAGCCAGGACTTTGGTTTGGGCAGCTGGTCGATGGTTCATACCTAAAGAGCTGAGCATCCATGAGGCTGTTCTTTTGGCAGTTGGATGAACAAGTCTGAAATGCCCGCTCACAAAAAAGGTCTGCCTGAGAAACGTGGATGGGAGGATCACCAGCCTAAGATACGACAAGAGAGATATGCTAGGAAGCTGGCATGGAGGCTGGCAGAGGACACAGGGGTCTTTGGTAAAATCTGAGCTGCAACCAACCCCAGGACCCTTGCCACTGCTGAAATTTTAGCTACTTGGAAGCAATAAATCCCTTTAATGGTTTAACCAGTTAGACTTGAATTTTCTATTGCCTGGAAATGAAAACACTAATTAATAAAAGAGGGACTGTTGAATCAGAGGAATGATAGGAGCCAAGGAGGATGTGAATGAGAGTCAGGGATCCAGTAGATGAATGAAGGGGTTTGTGCTTAGGTGGAATGTGAGGGAAACTGGGAGAAGAGGTATGCAGAGTTGGCCTGATGGAAGATAATATAAACGTTAGTCTCTGTTCTCTTGGGCTGGGGGCTGTGGGCCGTGGATTATCAGAACAGTTCCAGCATTGTGCTCAGATAACTCAATGAGGGTTATATTACTCCAAAATGTAAAGGAAGAAACTTGAAACCCACCTAAGGACCTCAACCTACTAGTTGTGGGACACAGGCCCTATTGAGTTTGACTGCACAGCCTGCCTCCCATTGCTCACCCAAGGGGTGTGTTTGGTGTACTGAGCACAGGTGGGCTGTGAACTAGCTGGGGAGGCAAGAGAGACAGCTTACAGAACAGCAGCAGCACAACAGAAGGGAACAAGCACACATACCCAAGCAGTGACTCCAATTCTGGTGGGTAACAAGCATGTCATGTTCATTGTCCAGCATGGGATGTCAGATTCTATCCATGTGCATTACTGTCATCCCACACTGACTTTTTCCCATTTTAATTAATTTCTTCAAGAGTTAATACATGCACAAGGAACAATGCAAAGTCTATAGAAGGTGTACAGTGAAAAACGTACCTTTTTCCCTCCTGTCTCCCAGTTAACCTGCCTGCAGGTATCATCTTTGCCAGAAACAAGAAGAGAGGCTTCTTAACCCCTTCCTCCTCTCTCTCCATGGCAGGCACAGGTACATCAAGCTGCGTTCTCTTCATGTGACAGTCATACAGATCTCCCTAATATAGCGGTGCTAGAATTGACCCCTTAAAAATCAAATAAAAGGGGCTGGGGGTTTAACTCAGCGGGAGGGCTCCCGCCCAGTGCATGCAAGGCCCTGGGTTGGGTCCTCAACCCTGGGGGGGGAAAAATCAAATATAAAAAAATCAAATATAAAACTTGAGCATGAGCTCACACCTGCAGTCTCAGCACTCAGGATGCAGCTTTTGGAGGATGGAACACTCATGGCTAGCCTGGGCTAAAAAGAAGATTCTACCTCAGGAAAAAAATGAAAAAAATTGTATGTAATAGAATGTATATGATATATATGACATATATACAATACGGTATATATTCACTATAATACAGTGATATATGAATTGTGATATATAATTTATATAAAATGTGAAATTTACTATAACAATGTGTGTAATATATAAAATATATGAATTGTGATATATAATTTATATAAAATGTGAAATTTACTATAACAATGTGTGTAATATATAAAAATTATACATAATCGAATATATATGTCATATAATATATTATATATTGCATATATTATATATAATACATTGTGTATAGATTATATATGTAATATATGTAGGGGCTGGGGAGTGTGATTGGGAGGGAGGGACTTATTCATCCCGTCAACCTCCACTGTTCTACTAAATCTCTTCAGACCACACACAGGCCCAAGGACTGCTGTTTCTGAGCCCCAGCAATTGCACTTTTCTGCAGTGGCCTTAGTTTCTGATGACAAGAGTTGCCTACTCCTCCCGTACCCATCTGAGGGACCCCTGTGCTTGTGCTGTAAATCTCCCACCTTCCTGTCTGTTGCCCAGACTTTCATCTTCCCTTCAGCCATGGGAATGGCACTGCGTGACATCCTGCCTCAAGCCAGCTCTGCCTGCCACCTACTTGGTCAAGGGCTGTCCTCCAAGCTCTGCCTTGCTGTGGAGGCACACACGTTTCTGTGCAATGAAGTCTAGCTTTTTTCTCATTAAAATAACTTGATTTCAAACTACTATCTCCCTTTGGATTTTTTTTTTAATCCTAGTTTGAAAGGAAACAAAGTGATGGCTTAATCATCTCAGGTGCCATTGACTCCAAAGCTGGGGACAGGTTTTCCCGGGAAGACAAATACTTTGACTTGATAGGTTCCAAATGTTATCTCCATGATATCTGTGTAGTGTTTGCTCAATCAACTGGAGTAGCCAGCATCACTGTGGAAGAGTGCTGAGTTTCCAGGTGCTGTGCGAGTCCTTCCACTGATGGGGGAGGGGGGTGGAAATCCACCCAACCCTCCACATGAGTATGATCAGAGCTCAGTTACCTGGTCCACCACTCCTCCACCCAACTTGTCAGGTACTTCGGTTGTGCTAGATTCCTCTCCTTTCTTCACACTCCACGTGTATCTCTGCCAGTCACGATTAAAGGAATTCACAACCAAGCCCGGTTCTCAACAGTGACCTTGTTGGAAACCCTAGGCCAAGCCACTAGCATCTATCTTTTGGGCTTCTGTTATATTCTCCTCCCTGCGTTCCTTACTTCTTTGTTTGACCTCCTGCAATCCATTCTCCACAAAGTAGCTACAGTTACCTTTTTAATATATAGCTCTTAGGAGATAAACACAAAGGAGCAATGTCTACATGCCTCTTTATAATTATAAAAAATAATATATATATATATCAAAACAAGCCCCAAGATATAGAAACAAGAGATCTCTCTGTTTATAATATATATTTAATTTTTTATTTTTGATGATTTTGTCTTTTCTTTATGTGTGGTGTATTCATGTGTATATCTTCAGGAGGGAGGGTACAGAATTTGAGGGGAAAAGGGTGAAACAGTGCAGCAGTGGAGTTCACAGGACACTGATAAAAAGTGAAGTATACAGATCATGGGTAGAGATGGGAGGGAGGGACTGGGAGAGAGCGAGGGAAGGGATGACACTTGCAACAGGAAATGTATTCCTTACCTTTGTATAGCACCTTTACAATAACAATAAAGTAAATTAATTTAAGACATAAAAATGAATAAAAGGTTACTGTTTACAGCTAGGTGCTAGTGGCTCGTGCCTGTAATCCTAGCTATTCAAAAGGCTGAGATCAAAGGATCTGGAAGCCAGCACAGGCAGAAAAGTCCAAAAGACTCTTATTTTTTTTCTTTTCTTCTTCTTCTTCTTCTTTTTTTTTTTTTTTGGCCAGTCCTGGGACTTCAATTTAGCTTTTTTCTGATTACGTGGTACTGAGGAATGGAACCCAGGGCTTCATGCATGCTAGGCAAGCATTCTACCACTAAACCACATTCCCAACTCCCCAAAAACTCTTATCTCTAACTAACTACCAAAAAGCTGGACGTGGAGCTGTGGCTCAAATGGTAGAGTGCTAGCCTTGAGCATAAAAGCTCCGGGACAGTGCCTAGGCCCTGAATACCAGACCCAAAACCGGCACCAAAAATAAAAAAGATCACTGTTTACAAAATCCAGTAGAACTCTGAGCTAGAAAAGGCTTTGTTGGCAATAGGTTGCTTTCTTGTTAAGAAATTAGTTGTACTTATACTACTTATACTACTGAGAAGGAGCAATGTAACGTTTAGAGGTAAAAAGGTTGTCTTTAAATGGGAGACAGGCTCAAAGAGTTCTATCAGGTATAGCAATCAATTCAACTCAATGTACTTGATTACATGTAAAAGTTTGAAATGAAGTATATGTCACTATGTAATTTTCAAAAATCAATATTGAGTCTGTAATTGAAAAACACTTAGATTAATCCAACCAAAATCCCACTGAACATCATCAGTGATTAGATATTTCAAATGCATTCCTATCAAACTCATAGAAAATAAAATATAGATCAGAACCTATCATCTCCCCCAGTTTTTCTGCTTCAGATGCTCAGACAGCTTCTTATCATTCTTTGATCCGCCTCTGGCCCTCTCATCCTCGCTTTTACTCAGCCTGCATCTTCATCTCATGAACTTCCAAGCCTGCCCTCTTACTCTGCTCCAGCCACACTGCCCATCTTTCTGTTCTCAAACACATGAGAGTCATTTCTACCACAGATCCTTTGCACTTACTATTTCTTTACTATAGGAGCTTTTAGATTGCAGCACTGCTGCACCCTTCTCCGCATGAAGTCCTGAACTCAGATGTCACCAGTTAGTCTCAGCAAACCCGAGGAACCATCTGCCATATTGTCTCATTTTATCTTCTTCTTAGCCCTTAGTAATTTACCTTTTTGTTTATGTACATGTTTATTAGCTATCTCCTCCTTACCTGGAATGCAATCACTTTGGGCAGGGTCTTGGTTTGTCTTCTTCAGCCTTGTATCCCTTGCCTAGTACATAGTAAACACTCAATAAATACTGGTGGATTTAATTCAACTCATTTCAGCCAGGTGCCCGTGGCTCAAACTTGTAATTCTAGCTACTCAGCAGGCTGAGATCTGAGGATTGCAGTTCAAAGCCAGCCTAGCAGTCCATGAGAAAAAGTCTATGAGACTCTTATTTCCAATAAACTACCAAAAAGCCAGAAGTGTAGCTATGGTTCAAGTGGTAGACTGCTACGACCCTTGAGCAAAAAGTGTTCAGGGACAGCATCTAGGCCCTGAGTTCAAGCCCCAGGACCAGCACCAAAAAAAAATTTTTTTTTAATTTTATTTTATTTTATTTGAGAACATACTGTACAGAGGGGTCAAAAAAATTTTTTTTAATCAACGAATAGGCACGGGTATAGGGAAATGCCCACGTGTTTATGTGTGCATGTATGTTTTGCTGGGGATCAAAGCCAGGGTCTTGAGCATGTTAGGTAAGCACTCTACCCTCTAACTGGACAATTCTTTTTAAACTCCACAAGCATTAGTGGATGCCATTCTATTTGTATATTAAGGCATCCTCAGGCCAGTGTGGCTTTTTAGTAGAAAAACTTGGCAGTAAGACAAAAGTCACATCTATTATTGTGTCACAGAAAAGCAGTTGTTGTTTTTAAATAATCATGTCAGATCAAAGCACATTCTGTTAGCTTATTTGCTAGGTACAAAATGTGAATGATTTGCATGTGTGTTGGTGTAAGTTTAACCTGCTACAGATTGCCTACTATTTTAGGGTCCCCTGATTGCTGAAAGTTGTTTACTTCATTTCTTTCATTCTAAGTATAGAGGACGCTGAGCTGATCAGAGGCATGAGCAATGGAAGATGCAGTGAGTGAGTTTTCAGATATATTATAAAACAAACAATCACAATTTTTGGGTATTGCTTGTACTTTTTTTTTTCTTGGTCATGGGACTTGGGTACTGTTCCTGATCTCTTTTGCTTAAGGCTAGCACTCTACCACTTGAACCACAGCACCACTTCTGGTTTTCTGGTGGTTAATTGGAGATAAGAGTCTCATTGGCCTTTCCTTCCCCAGGCTGGCTTCAAACTATGATCCTCAGATTTCAGCTTCCTGAGTAGCTAGGATTACAGGCATGAGCCACCGGTGCCCCGCTTGCTTATACTTTTGAGATGGAAAACTCAGCTGTTCTTGTTATGTGCTTTAAAATTTTGACTAGCTGGTAGGAAATCCTGAACAGTTGCACAAACACTAAAGCAAGGACTGTTTGTGTGTGTGTGTGTGTGTACATGTATGAAAGTGTGTGTTTGTTGAGACAGGGTCTTCTTGTATAACCTAGGCTGGTCTTGAATTTGCAATTCTCCTGCCTCAGGTTCCTGAGTGCTGGTGTTACAAGCATGCATTACATTCCTGACTTGAAGCAAAGACTTTAAAAGTTCCTTAAAATTCTTCTCTGCGTGAAATATTTTTTGACTTTTTTTTTTTTTTAACAAATTCAGGAAAACAAGTCCCAGCTTGTTCAGGATAAACATCCTTCATCAATCCTGGTGTCACTATATCCACAATTTCTACCAGCACTGCTTTGGCTTTTAATCCTAAAATTTTCTTTTAAAATCATACATTCCTGACAGTAGATCCATGTTCCTATCTAGAGGAGGAATTACCCGTTCAAGGGCCTGGAAGAGGAAGAAAGAGGTTTACTGGAGAGACTAAGTGCTGAGTTTTCTGGCCCTGGAGTAAACGACTGCAGGACAGCACAGGGCAGACAGTCTGGAGAAGTGCAGGAAAGAAATTCAGGGAACTATAGGACAGTGCAGTCAGTTCAAGAACGAAGGAGCAGGCAGGACAGGGCAGTAATGGTAGAGCTACTTTAGATAATGGCAATATGGGGCAAATGGTTTTACTCTGTGTGTGTGTGTGTGTGTGTGTGTGTGTGTGTGTGTGTGGTGTGTGTGTGTGTGTGTGTGTGTGTGTGTGTGTGTGTGTGTGTGTGCCTGTTCTGGAGCTTAAACTTAGGACCTATGCACCATCCCTAAGCTTTTTGCTCAAGGCTAGCACTCTACCACTTGAGCCACAGCTCCACTTTCAGCATTTTGTTTTTTGTTTTTTGTTTTATAATTAGAGATAAGTCTCAGGGACTTTCCTGCCCAGGCTGGTTTCAAACAGTGAATTCTTAGAACCCAGCCTCTTGAGTAGATAGGATTACAGGTGTGAGCTACCAGTGTCCAGCAATGAGTCAATCTGTGATGTGAGTTACTAATTCTGTGAAAATGGAGTTTTAAAGTTCCAAGTGTTGCTATGAAATATGAATTTTGATGGATTTTTTCCCAGTTAGGGTCTCAACACCAAACAGATGGCACCCTTAATTTAGACTAAATTGAGAAAACGTTTATTTTCTTTTTCTTCCTTTTTTCTACTTTTTCTCTTTGCCACTTATACATGCTAAGTATGTGCTCTATCACTAATCTGCACCCAGTGTAGAGTTTAATTTCAAGGGGATTCTTTACAAGAGCGTGACTAGCACTAAAGTTGGTCTAGGTCCTTAGGGCTCAGGTGCAGCAGAAGGGCTGACGGCTCTGGCCTGAAGAATGACTATTTATAAGAACAGTCCCTGATCAAGGACTGACTTCGGTCATTTGGAATGAACCATCAAGGGCAGAGGAGTTATAGGCCACCTCACTAGAAAAAAATCCAAAAAGGAGCCACCGGAAAAGAGAGCAAGTGCCCACGACCACATTGACTCCGGCTGGCAGAGAAGAAGGGGGAACAAAGAGGAGAAAAGATCAGATTCCCCCCACTTCCTTGACGAGAAGGCTGAGGAAGAGCCGTCGCAACCCACACTTTGTCATGGCAAAGTTTCCAAGCGAAGCTGTCCAGAGTGAATAGGATGTAACCTTACAGTCAGATTTGGAGGGCTGTTGTGTTTTCATTCTCTCCCTGTGCTGAAAATCCATTCCAGGATCTTGTGCATGCTAGGCAGGCATTCTACCACTGAGCTACAACTCATTCCTGGATTTGGAGTTTGGATTCACATCTTACACTAGACATTCTGATTCCTGCATGGAGACAGTAGACTAAAAATTGCGCTTGTTATCTTAAAGTGGCTGAAAAATGTAAGGTCTAGACAGAATTTTCATACCGTAGCAGAGCATGATTACACACACACACACACACACACACACACACACACATTTTATATATGTAAAGGGACCATAGAGACAAAAAAAGTTACATATTTGGAAGTGGAAATGTTATTCAAGTGCTAGAATGCCAGCCTTTGAGCCGAAAAGCCAATTGAGAGTGCAAGGCCCTGAGTTCAAGTCCCAGCATTGGCATCAAAAAATAATAATAGTATGTTACATATTGATTCAGTCAGAAAAATGGTCTCATCTGATATACTACTTACATAAGAGTTTCCAATATTTTCACTGTCAAAAGGAACATCTCAGAGAACATGCTTGAGATACCTTGCATGGGCAAGCCAATCCAAACCAGAATTCCATATGAATATATGGGTATATGTTATAAATGTATATATACATATATTTATATATACACATATATATGTTATATATTCATATATATTATATATGCGAATGAATATATGAATTCCATAGCTTATGTCAACTATAGGCTTAAACAAGAAGTTAGCACTGTGACAGATTTCAGAGGAGTTTAAAGACATTGATTAGCTACCTCTGTATTGTCCTTTCAATAATGGCCCTGCAGATATTATTCTTAGGTGGTACAGTATCTGGTGGGTGGGGACATCTTACTGGCCAGGCTTTCTTGTTACAATTACTTATGCCTCCTCTCCAAGCTTTAGACTTTAGCTATGTGATTCAGAAATTCAATTTCTTTTGTTCACTCAAGAATAATCAGGACATAAATCAAGAATTTATGTCCCTCCTTGCCCACCTCACCACAGATTTACTGGTAAATCAAAATATCCATTGAACTAAAAAGACATTAGAGTCAGAAAAGGGCTGGTTATCACATGCTCTAGCCGAATGTTTGAAGAAAGACTGTAGACAAATAAGACATATTTTAATTTTCAAGAAAATAACTCAGTTGATAGTATAGCTCAATGGCACTGAGTTTGCCTAGCATGCTCAAGGACTTGGGTTCAACCCTTAGCACCACAAAGAAAAAGAAGGCGGAAGAGGAAATGGAAGAAGAGAAAAAAGTATGCATTTCATTTACGGTGGACCAAAAGCGTAAGCATCACATATAAATTACAACATATAATAATTTGCTTGACTGATTGAATGTGTGAAACAACCTAGATTATTCCTCCAAAGGGAATATAACCTATCTTCTTTACAAATCCCTGGGTAGTTTGTTCTCTTGCTTGTTGGCTTATTTTTTGTTTTGTTTTGTTTTTTGGAGGGGTGCCTGTCCTGGAACTTGAACTCAGAGTGCTGTTCCTGAGCTTTCTTGCTCAAGAAGAAAGTTTTACCACTTGAGCCATTGCTCCATTTCCAGCTTTTTTGGTGGTTAATTGGAGATAAGAGTCTCAGGAACTTTCCTGCCTGGGCTGACTTTGAACAATGATCCTCAGGTTTCAGCTTCTTGAGTCACTAAGATTACAGGTGTGAGCCACAGGCACCTGACATGTTGTTAAGGGATTTTGTTGTTGACTCTTTTTTTTGGGGGGGGGGGATTGAACTCAGGGCTTCACCACCCTGGTAGGCATACCACCACTTGAGCCACGCACGTATCTAGTCCCTCTTGGGGTGTTTTGATGTGTTGCATACCACAAATGGGCAGAATCTTAGAATCATAAAACTTTGATTAGCCAGAATTGAATCTGAACCCTTAATTTAAAAGGATCTCATCTGAGCTGGGCGCCGGCAGTTCAAGCCTGTAATCCTAGCTACTAACGAGGCTAAGGTCTAAAGTTCAAAGCCAGCCTGGGCAGGAAAGTCTGTGAGACTCTTTTTTTTGGGGGGGGGGTCCGGTCGTGGGGCTTGAATTCTGGGCCTGGGCGCTGTTCCTCAGCTCTTCAGCTCAAGGCTAGCGCTCTACCACTTGAGCCATAGCACCACCTCCGGCTTTTTTTTTTTTTTTCTGCTTATGTGGTGCTGAGGAATCGAACGCAGGGCCTCATGTATGCAAGGCAAGTGCTCTACCACTGAGCCAACTTCCCAGCTTCTGTGAGACTCTTATCTCCAATTAAACACCAGAAAACTGGAAGTGGCGCTGTGTTCAAGTGGTAGAGCGCTTGCCTTGAGCTAAAGAGCTCAGAACAGCACCCAGGCCCAGAGTTCAAGCCCCATGACCAGAAAAAAAAAAAGCATTTCTTTTGATACTTGTTCAGATATCAATTTATTTCTCCTCAGGTCTTAATCCACCCTCACCCACTATTCTGCTCTTTGATGATGGAGGTATAAACACTTTTTTTTTGTTGGTCGTGGGGCTTGAACTCTGGGCCTGGGCACTGTCCTTCAGCTCTTCAGCTCAAGGCGAGCGCTCTACCACTTGAGCTACAGCGCCACTTCCGGTTTTCTGGTGGTTTATTGGAGATAGAAGTCTCACAGTCTTTCCTGCCCGGGCTGGCTTTGAACCGTGATCCTCAGATCTCAGCCTCCTGAGTAGCTAGGATTACAGGCGTGAGCCACCAGCGCCCGGCTAAACACTTTTCTTTTGCAGTCTGCGGGGTATTAAGCTTTGTCATTGAAGAATGCTAAATGGCCATTGTAGGGGGAAATTGCTTTTTTTTTTTTTGGTGGAGTTGTATTTGACATTGAATACAGAACCTTGTCTAACACTGGAGCACAGAAGAGCTGCCCTTTTATTTGTATTTTGTTTTTTGAGAGTCTCCCTAACTTTGCTCCAGGTGACCTCAAACTCAATATTGTTCTGTCTCTGCTTCTGAGTAGCAGGGACTACAGACTTATGCCACCATGCCTGGCTATGAAAGTACCTCTCGGGGCTGGGAAGGTGGCTCAGTGGTAGAGCGCTTGCCTTGCATGCCTGAGGCCCTGGGTTCGATTCCTCAGCACCACATAAGCAGAAAAAAAAAAGCCGGAAGTGGCGTTGTGGCTCAAGTGATAGAGTGCTAGCCTTGAGCTGAAGAGCTGAGGGACAGCGCCCAGGCCCAGAGTTCAGGCCCCATGACCGGACCCAAAAAAAAAAAAAAAAAAAGTACCTCTCTTACTTATTCTGAGGTGCTTTTCTTACTTCTGGGGTCATGGCAGCCAGGGGGAGCTAGAATTCTGTGCATTCACCAGCCCAACAAGTCTCATTGACACCTCAAGCAGGTGTTTCTTGCTTCCTGGTCCCTCCTTATAGTACCTCAGCAGATTCCTTGCTATCTCAGGGTGACAGTCATATCTTCTCCAGTGAAGTCAGAATCTTAGCCTTGGAGAAGAGTGTGTTTGTGGCGGGTGTGTGTGTGTGTTTGTGGGGTGTGTGTGTGTGTGTGTGTGTGTGTGTGTGTGTGTGTGTGGTCTTCCATTTCTTCTTCCTTAGATACATAGCCTTAGTCCTAGAGCAAGCATTCTGAGTGGGGCTGGAGACTAATTGTTTGTAGGAAGCATGTGTGACATAATATTTGATTATTTCTCCAAAAGTCACAGTACAAGCAACTAAGCAGAGAACCTATAATATTAAAGTTTCGGAGTGGGATAATTTTTTAAAAATGTCTAAAAAGTCTCTTTAGGAGGCTGTGGAACATGGCCTAGGATTCACCCATTCTTACATTCTCCCTCTCCCACTCATCTTCTTCAAAATTCTCTTCCCATTAGTGGGCAAGCCCATTTCTAGTTGACATATTTCATATGAAACATCACCTGCGGCGAACGCCTTCTCGGCCAGCGAGGAAGAACGACCACCACACCAGGAGTCTTCTCAGATCACACTTTATTGGAGAGCCTTTTAGTTGAAGGGAGAGCTTGAGCGCAAGAGAGCGAGCAAGGAAATGCAGCCGCTTATATAGGGTTTGGAACACGGGTCGCTTCAGGATTGGCTGTCCCTTCTACCGTCACCAGGTGCCACGGGATTGGCTCAGGATTTACAATGGTGGCGCATGCGCAAAGCTAGGGACCCGCAGTCCCGCCAAGCACTGCCTAATGTGGAGTTGTTTACCTCTAAGCAGAAAGGAAGTGGGCACCATCTTGTAATGGCGTTTGTCCCGGCTCCCTGCAATCACCTATTCAAAGCCAAGTGTGGTATGGTCTCAGCTATTTGGGATGCTGAGAGGGGAGGATCACTTGAGCCCAAGAGTTCAAGCCCCAACCATGGTGAAAAACACTCTCAAAATTAACAAAACTTTGTCCCGTTCAGATATACTGATGGCTCTTTGTTTTCTTGGCGCTGAGGCTGGAACCCAGGGTCTCAGGCATGCTAGGCAAGCACTCTGACCCTGTTGTTTTGTCTCCTGACTAGACCTTAATGATACCATGCACTCAAAGAATATAATCATTGAAATAATGCCAAAATCTAGGCGCTAAGTTTTTGAGATTTCAGGCTATTTCATGGCCTATGGATAGCAGCCTCCAGCTGCCCATGGCTTATACAGTGGCACTTTATGTTCATATTGCAGATGCTGGGCCCAGAACAAATGCAGAATGGCCAAAGACAAGTTGTCAGTTATAAACTGAGTAAATAAAAAGATTCATTAAACACCAGTGTTAAAACAATACAGGATTTCTAAACAGTCTTTGACTGGTACAATGCAGTACCTACAGATACTAAACACACATTCTATTTGTAAGTTTTATTAAGTGTTTGTAAGTGCCAAGCACTAATGATCATGATCATTATAATAACCAACATCTATTGAGTACTTGTTATGCCTGTACTGTTCTAAGTATGATCGCTTGGCAACAGGGCTGAGAATGGAAAGGAAAAAGCCAAGAGCTCTGCAAAGAGGCCAGTGAGGAGGCTATCCAGAAGCTCACACATGAGATGGTGCTGACTTAGATTAGGCGATAGCAGAAAGAGCATGCTCTAGACATACGGATACTATGACAGAGAGCCCTCAAGTCTCCTCAGCTACTGCACCATCTCCCCACAAGGCTCATTCAATTCACTACCAGAAATATAGAGCTCCAGATGGAAACAGAATTTTTAACTCATCTGTTAACTTCCCACCATGTGACCAGTACTATGTAACACAATATAAAATGCACCCAAAAGTCACAATCACAAATGTTTAGTATTTTTACAGCTCTTGTAAAACTAAAAAGTAATAGAGTTAATAGAGAAACTTGAAAATACAAGCCATAGGATTAAAAAAGATTTGTGTGTGTGTGTGTGTGTGTGTGTGTGTGTGCGCGCGCGCGCGCGGGCCAAGGCGCTTTCCCCAAGCTTTTGTACTCAAAACTATTGTTCTAGCACCTTAAGCCACAGCTCCATTTCCAGCTTTTTTTTTTTTTTGTAATTTTCTGCTCAGGCTAGCTTTGAACTGTGATCCACAGATCTCAGGTTCCTGACTAGCAAGGATTACAGGCGCAAACCACCAGCACCTGGCCATAAAATTAAAATTTGACAGAACTGACTACACCAGATTTATGTTCAGTGAGGCCATAACAAATAAACTGTGATAGAGGACAGACTCAAGGAATGGTTATATGATATGGTTATATGGTTACATGGTACCACCTAGCATATATAAGGAGCCCCAGATAAGTCAGATAATAAATCTTCAACAAAAAATGAAAAGAAAAAAGAGAAAAAGAAAAAAAAAATTCTGCGTGCCGGGCACTGGTGGCTCACACCTGTAATCCTAACTACTCAGGAAGCTGAGATCTGAGGATCACAGTTCAAAAGCCAGACCGGGCAGGAAAGTGTGTAAGTCTTATCTCCAATTAAACACTAGAAAACTGGAAGTGGCACTGTGGCTCAAGTGGTAAAGTGCTTGCCTTGAGCTGAAGAGCTGAGGACAGCAACCAGGCCCAGAGTTCAAGCCCCACAATCACCACCACCACCAACAACAAAAAAGTTTCTGTTTGTAAAAAGAAAGAAAGAAAGAAAGAAAGAAAGAAAGAAAGAAAGAAAGAAAGAAAGAAAGAAAGAAAGAAAGAAAGAAAGAAAGAAAGAAAGAAAGAAAGAAAGAAAGAGAAAGAAAAAAGGAATTAATAACCAATCCTCAGAACTGGGTCCCAAATGCCTAAGAAAAATTGAAAAGAAAAGGTTCAATGTTAATCATAAACAGAGGAATGTAAATTTAAGCATTTGAGATATCACCTTATATTCAAATAGATTTGTAAAAATTAAAAAATTTTGGCTGGGAAGGTGGCTTAATGGTAGAGTGCTTGCATAGCATGCATGAAGCCCTGGGTTTGATTCCTCAGTACCACATAAATAGAAAAAGCTGGAAGTGGCACTGTGGCTCAAGTGGTAGAGTGCTAGCCTTGAGTAAAAGAAGCTCAGGGACAGTGCTCAGGCCCTGGGTTCAAGCCCCAGGACTGGCAAAAAAAAAAAGGTGTGCAGTCTTGGTAGTCTTAGAAAAGATGTAAGAACAAGAACACTCATGAGCAAGAAGTGAGACTAAACATAGATACAGCTATTCTAGAAAGTCCTTCACAGCATGTCATTATATATGTACACACAACTTGTCACTCAGGAATCCATGTCCACAGAGAATCATGGGAACATGTTTCTAAAGATATTTGTCACAGGGGCTGGGAATGTGGCTCAGTGGTAGAGCGCTTGCCTTGCATGCCTGAGGCCCTGGGTTCGATTCCTCAGCACCACATAAGCAAAAAGAAAAAAACCGGAAGTGGCACTGTGGCTCAAGAGGTAGAGCACTAGCCTTGAGCTGAAGAGCTGAGGGACAGCGCTCAGGCCCAGAGTTCAGGCCCCACCAAAAAAAAAGATGTTTGTCACAGACAGGGTTGTTTGTAGTACAATGGAGTTGAGGTCCAACAATAGAGAAACAAATGTTTTTTAATTTTTAATTTTTGTCGGTTGGGGCTTGAACTTGAGGCCTGGGTGTTGTCCCTTAGCTCTTCTGCTCAAGGTTAGTGCTTTACCACTTGAGTCACAGTGCCACTTTCCATTTTCTGGTGGTTAATTGCAGACAAGAGTCTCATGGCCTTTCCTGCCTGAGCTGGCCTTAACTGTAATCCTCATATCTCAGCCTCCTGAGGAACTAGGATTACAGGCGTGAGTCATCAGCACCTTGCTGTGAAACACATTTAAAAGCACCAGACATGTAATATGGAACCTTATCTAGCAGTTAGAAGACATGAGCTAGACACATGGACAGAACTTCAAAACAAAACTTCATTGAACACTGCAGAATTTAAACATACTCATTTAAAGAACAATATTATATATGCTTATATCTCAGAGATATGCATATAACCAAGAATTTAAACATACTCATTTAAAGAACAATATTATATATGCTTATATCTCAGAGATATGATATAACCAAGCACAAGAGAAAATAATAAGGTAAAATAAGATAGGAAGAGGCCGTGACTGGAGCATGTACCATGAACTGAGCTGAGAAATTAACTCAAGTCTTTGTGCTTAAAGTCCTGGGAGGTGGGAGGAATGCTTACCCCCATTTTTCTAAAAACTTTCATACCACGAATGAGACATGATGGCTATTTTTCAGCAGCAACTCTAGGCTCATTCATCTAGCTTGTCCACGTGAGCAAAGCTGATATCCATGAAAAGTGAGACAATGGAGGATAGTCCCGTAAGCTTTATTTACAAAACAGAAATGCAGTGTGAGATGAAGATGAAGAAGGAAGAAGGAGGAGGAGGAGATGAAGAAGAAAAAGAAGAAGAAAAATGTGACACAGTTATGTGGGTGACTCCTCTAGCTTGGTTATTTCCATCATACAAAAAGACAAGATATTTGAAATAATATTATGTAACTCTGAATAAAGAAGACACTCCAAGTCATCTGAGACGCTGAACGAAATCTGAATTTTGTTCCTAGAGATGGATTATTTGGCATCACTAGGCTCCTATATGTGTGTTGTATATAACACAAAAAGTTGTGGGTTTTTGTGTTTTTTTTGTAGTGGTACTGGGGTATGAAGTCAGTTCTTTGTGTTCTACCAAAAAAACAAAAACAACCAAAAACACCCCAAAAAACTTAAGAGGCTATATACTGGTGACTCATGTTTGTCATCCTAGCTACTCAGGAAGCTGAGGTCTGAGGATCACAGTTTGAAGCCAGAGCATGCAAGAAAGAGGTTCTTATTGAATTAACCACTAAAAAGCCAGAAGTGGAGCTGTGGCTCAAGTGGTAGCCTTGAATAGGGGGGGAGGAAAAAAGCTCAGGAATAGCACCCAGAAGCCCCTAGACTGGCTTACACACACACACACACACACACACACACACACACACACACACACACACACACACTTTTTTTAAAAGTGAATTGGCCTTAGGATTTTGTTTGTTTCAAATTGCTCTCGACCAAACAGGAAACAAAGGAGTCTGATTTGGTTCCAAGACTTCCTTTCTAAGGCTGCCAGGTCTGTCCTCTCTCTGGGAGTGAGAGCCAGCAAGACTGGCTATTTCTCTGCTTCTGAGAAGGCCTTTTCTGCCTAGGTCGTCACAGCTTCAGACGCCACCTGTGCAATGAGTCTCTTGCCTGTTTGCAGTTCATTCTTCCTCATCTCCAATGGTCTGCCTGAGCAGATGACCGCTGGGACCTCACATCTCTTGTTTTCTTAACTTCAAACTAGAGCCGCCTCACTTCAGTGACTCTCTAAGAAGGGACTGGTTTTAAATAGAAGGTTTTAAATAGGAGGGGAATGGAGGAGGGGAGTAGATTCTTCAGCCTTTGGTTCCATATTATCACCCAATTCTTCAGCAGAGTTGCCTTTCACATTTAAAATCCCTTTCTTTGAACACTCAGGGAAAAACATTTTTTTAGCTACTGTTTCATTTGGCTATCATTTCATAGTGAACTCACTTACACATTTAGCTAAACACATATTAAAAGATCTGTTAGCAACACACCAAATTTAATGGAAGAAAACTTGAATTCCACTTTCCCGTCTCCATCCTGTCTCAGTAACTGCTGTCTACCTAATCAGGTGCTGTATTTGAAAGACTGTCCATCCTCCAAAGCAGGTTTATTAGTTTTTAGAAACCATATGGTGTTAATTGATGATAAAAGTGATACTGTGAGGCACAGATGTTCCCTGTTTTTCATCTAGCAGTCTGTACTCACTTTGAAGTTTATGACCTGCTTACAGATTTGGGAGTACAAAGGACCGGGGCCTTTCAATTCACAGAAAAACACTGAGTTGCTGGCCATTGCTAGTGGTCCTTTGCAATTAACTCCCACACTTATACGAAGAACAGTAGCTCTATAATTATAATTAAACCTTACAATTAAATTCCATGCTTCTCCAACTATTAAAGTATTTAACACTCCATTGAAAGTATTTATACTGGCTGTGAATATTAAAAAATATTTACTATATACCAAACACCAAGTAACAAAAGCCATTTCGCAATTTTTATGATATGTCTGGCTTTGGATTTTTTAAAACTTTACTATATTTACTACATATCCAAGTAGAAAAATTACAAAACACAGATTAATGGGAAAAATATAATCTTACTTCAACATTTTTGTATATATACTGTTAGTCTTCATTTTTGTCTTAAACAAGAACAACTTACTTTGAAATTTCACCCTAATAGACTTGTTTTTCCAAAGATGAGCTTCTGAGAAATCAACTTCCCTTGCACTGACAACAGATTCCGCTCTGGGGTGAGGAAGTGGCTTACATCCTACCTAACAGGGTATTACTGTTACTCTGCATGCATAAAGCCTTCTTCCGCCAGAAAGACAATTGTGTGTCAAGAGTCTAAGAGTGGGACTGCCTTGGGGGAAACTGGCTCCAAAGCAAATTTTACTCAGATACAGTGAGTAAGCTAGGCATTGTCTTCACCTCTCTGATTAATACCTCCCAGAAAGGTGTAGGTTTGAACCCCAACTCCTTTTTATAGCCAGATAGCTCTAGTACCAAAGCCCTCTCTGTCACAGTGGCCTCAACCATGAAATGGGGACAATTACAGTTCTAATCCTCCCATTTTCCTGCAAACTCCCTGCTTCCTCCCCGCTCTGTCCCCTCAACAGCCTCTGGGTCTTTGCCAAGACCAGTTAGTTTAAAGTCCTTCCCACAGTAAAAAGGTTCCAACAAGTGTGGACATTCTATGGCTGTGGGTTAGCATGAGGATTCGGACACACTTGATATGAACCCCCCCTGCCACACTTGGGGATTCTCAGAACAATGATCTGTATTACAGGGAGGATTTGGTTTAAGCCACTTACCTTTTTATTTGTCAATACTCTCTGTTTTTTAATTCTAGTCCAGTGCTCTTAGTAGAACTTTCGCATCAATCATCTGTGCTGTCCAATATGGACATGGACAGCTATAGTGGTGAATGCAGTGGAAGAATTGAATTTTTAGTTTCAATTTAATTCTTATTAATTTTACTGCCCAGAGACAGTTTGTTGATTTCTGTCTAATTTGATTTCTCTCCTTGTTTAATCACTCCCATTTCCTTTAAGCCTAAAGTGGATCTGACTACAGAGGCTTTTCTAAATGTCTCCTCATTCACACCATTTCAAATAGCATAGTTTTCTACATTGCATTTTCTTGATATGTGATAAGAACAACCCAATCACTAAGCAAGCTCCACACTTTCAGTGTGAAGCTCCTCTACCCAGTCTGACTTACTACCAAACACTTTGCTACTTCATTTTTTAAATTGGTGAATTTAAAAGGCTCCCTTAGAGATGAAAGTTGGTATTTCAGCTATCAAACACCGTCATTTACCAGCGGGGTAAATCATATCTGCTCCATTCTGTCTTTGGGGCGATCCCATAGACTGTTACTCAGAGCCTCAGTCTGACCTTCCACCTGAGATCTTTGTCCACTACTCCAAACTGTATCTGAACTTGACCAGACTTCCTAAGAGCAGCCACTGAGCTCCTTAGAATCAGCAGCTATGGGTCTGGCCATTGAAAGTAAGATCACCACCCTCCCTCCAGGATCTAGGTCTCTGTTCTTCACTGTATGATAAGCTGACATCTAGTTCAGGTCCTATATAAGTCACCTGACACTTATTTCAGGGCAATGACTAAAAAAAAAAACAAAAAAAAAGTCATAAATCCAAATCTCTTTTTGCATTAGCTTTTCCTCCTCTCCCAGGGAAAGGTTGCCACCTGCTGGTAACATATTAGCATTGAGCTTTTCCGTGATCACTGAACAACCACTTCCTCCACACAAAATTAATGTATGCAAAACCCCACCTGTCCTCACTCTCGTGGGCCACGAGGGGAAAGGAGGGCAAACCAGGATGCATGGAGCAGGGCAAAGAGGAAGCTCATCCTTTTGAACGGCCCCCAGAGGAACTGGCTTCAGATAACTAAATATAACAGCACTCAGCAGGACATGCTTCCAATTAGCTCATAGGAGACTTCAAAAAGATCGGTTGACTTCCACTTCTGAGTCTCTTCATTCTCCACAGTTTGGGAAGTGAAAGGATTTAGAGAAAACAAAAATCGATCATTTTTAGGGCAGTATGTCTTAGCTCTGATTCTGACTTCCCTCTAGCAAGGAGATTGAACTTACACATACGACATTTCAGAGTACATTTTGCTCACTATTATCTTACTGAGCAGGGTGCTGATCAATCTAGCCTGTCCCTGCTGAAGTGTACCATCGTATCTTGGAACTCACCAAACTTAAAGAATTACTCATGGAAACTGAGCCCCAATGACTCATGCCTATAACCCTAGCTACTTAAAAGACTGAGAAAGGGAGAATTAAAATTTTATGCCAGGCCAATCTAGGCATAAAAGTTTAGGAGATTCCTTCTCAACCTATAACATGCACATGCCTGTCATCCTAACTATAGTGGAAGTGTAAAATAGGTGGATCATTGTTTAGGTGTGTGGCTAGGCAGAAAGAAAAACTTATTTCAAAAAAATAAACCAGGTAAACTGGGCACCAACAGTTCACTTCTGTAATCCTAGCTGTTTAGGACGCTGAGCTCTGAGGATTGCTATTCTAAGCTAGCCCAGGCAGGGAAATCCATGTCAGTCTTACCTCTAATAAACTACTCCCCCAAAAGTGAGAAGTAGAACTGTTGCTCAAATAGCAAATGGTAGAGTGCTAGCCTTGAGCAAAAGAAGCTTAAGGATAGCACTCAGGCCCTGAATTCAAGTTTCAAGACCAGAACAGAAAAAGAAAAAATAAGTAGGCCAAAAAAGGACAGGAGACTGGCTCAGCCTGGCAAGTGTGAGGCCCTGAATTTAAACCCTAATACCACACACACATACATACATACACACACACACACACACACACACACGCTAATACCATACACACATACACTAGGGCTTTCAACTTTGAATAAACTCAATATAAGTAAGTTGATATTTACAACTAAATAATCAATATGACAAAAGTTTATGATGGAAGAATAGGGACAAATAGTAATAAGTTCTGAACAAAACTAGCTTAATGAAGAATGGCTTGCTGCCAGCGGTGGTTGAAATTTGGCAACCTCTAGAGAAAATCTTAGGGAGCGCTAAATTTTCACTTCAGTATCTTCTACTTGTATTAGCAGAGAAAGAAAAAAGTAAAATGACAGAAAAAGAAAAAAATGTTTTTGTTGGTATATAAAGCTTTAAAAGGTTGCATTTCACCTGGCGCCAATGGCTCAAGCCTGTAATCCTAGCTACTCAGGAGGCTGAGATCTGAGGATCGCAGTTCAAAGCCAGCCAGAGCAGGAAAGTCCATGAGACTCTTATCTCCAATAAACCACCAGAAAATCAGAAGTGGTGCTGTGGCTCAAGTAGTAGAGCACTTGCCTTGAGCTGAAGAGTTCAGGGACAGTGCCCAGGCCTGGAGTTCAAGCCCCATGACTGACCCAAAAATAAATAAATAAAAGTTTGCATTTTAATAGCCAATGGAATGAATGAACCATTAAAGGGTCTAATCCTACAACACAGCTGAGTATGTGTGTGTGTGTGTGTGTGTTCAAATAAAGGATTTTTGCTTATTTGATGTTTTGAGACATGCTCTGTAGCCCAGGTTGGCCTAGAATTCACAATTCAAAACCTCCTGTCTCTATCTCCATAGGGGTAGGATATCAGGCATGTACCACCACATCCAAGGGTCAAATAAGATTTCTTATAAGGTCAAGTGTGTATTTGAGGGGGAGAAAACAAGAAGCCACAGAACTTGGCTGCTCATAGAATAGTTTCTGGTCCAATCATGTCAGCTTTACCTAAAAGATTGTTAGCAATGTGAATCATTTGGTGTTTCAACCCAAATGTGGAAACTGAATCCACATTTTAACCAGAATTCCAGGTGAGTCTTAGGTACATTGAGTTGGAGAGACAGTGGAGAGAAAGTTGCCATTGCCAGAGAAACTATTGTGAATTTTAAAACCATAAATTTAAAGATAGCAAACAGCCTTCTGTAATTTTAAGTTGGCTGGTTCTATAAAAAACATTCTTAGTAGTATAACCTAGTTTTTAAGAAGTCAAATGTATTATGAAGAGTTTTAAATATCAACTTATTTAGTGGCTTACAACAGCTTAGACACTCTCTTTTTCCAGTATGGATTTTATTTAAACTATCTTAGGAGATAATGGATTGTCAAATTTGTAAACCCCTCCTGAGATGATTTTAAACAATACTAAAAGTTCTGTAAAAGTTAAAATGGCTTGTCCTTCTATGAGCATTTCTGAAAAACAAGTGTAAGGACTTAGAACTTTTCTGTCAAAGTGGTTGCTTGACAAAAGCAACACCATTTTAAAGGTAGCCAAAATCTTACAAGAAGCTATTTTAGTTAAGTCACAATATGTTAAGAGAATTGGTTTTTTGCCTGGCATAGGTTCCTCATGCCTGCAATCCTAACTACTTAGGAGGCTGAGATCTGAGGACTGTGGTTCAAAGCTAGCATGGGCAGGAAAGTCCTTGATAGTCTTATCTCCAATTAATTACCACTACCTCCCCTTCACCCCCCCCCCCCAAAATGCTGGAAGTGGAGCTGTGGCTCAAGTGCTAGAGTGCTAATCTTGGGGTGGCAGGGAAGCTCAGGGACAAAGCCCAGGCCCTGAGTTCAAGCTCCAGGACTAGCACCAAGAAAAGAGAGGAGAGAGGAGAGAGAGAATAAGGAAGGGAGAGGAAAGGAGAGAAAGAAAGGGGGAGGAGAGAAAGAGAGGGAGGGGGAGAGAATAGTTTTTCTGAGGGCTAGAGGTGTGGCTCAAACAGTGGAGCATCAGCTGAGTCAGAATTGTTTTTTTGAGTTCCTGCTTTGGACAAGTGTTCTGGTTTTAGTTGATTGCTCAGGTAAACTTTTATCCCCTTTAAACCAGGCAATCATATAAGATTGTGAACTTTGTTCTGACAAATCAGAACAAAGGGCAGTACTGTGTTAGGGATAAAAATCTAGGCTAAGTGGCCTCCTATCCTTGCTTACTTGGCAAGTGCTTACTTGTCTCTTACATGCCCTTCTACAGGAGTAAACTTTGCTTGCTGAGTTCTCTTAGACTTGGTGTCCTTCCTATGCAACACCTCGATATTCCAAGACATTTCCAACAATTTGGGAACTCATCCAGGATGGGGAATCCCATCCTGAGGAGGGCATCCTGCTGTTTCTTGTGAACTAAACCTATGCTCACTTGTAGCCAACATCAGACCTGAAATCAAGTTAGTCAGCAAACAGGGAAGGGGCCCAAGCAGGTACTTGGATAACTATGTAGCCTCATACATGGACTTAGTCAAGAAAAATAGAGTTATCAGTAGTGCATTGATGGCTGGGTATTTTCAGGGTCAAATGTGTATCACTGAGATGTGTCCAAACAGAAGAGTTCTGATGCATGGGTTCATTCTCTTGCTAGGGAAGAACTGGAGACAGGAAGCAACTCAATAGGGATGATAAAGTACACAAAGGGGTGCGTAAGAAACCTCCAATGGGTGTGGTGGGGGAGCCATGAGCACATAGGAAAACTTAGTCATGGAAACCTGCCAAATTGTAGAATAAGAATTCTAACAAGTCCTTATGTTGAAAACCAACTTTATAACTTTGGGGGGTGGGGAGGAGGATTGGGTGAGGGGGTGGGGGAGGATGGGAAGGGATAGGAAGGGGAAACAAAGGAGGAGGCTACAATGCTTGATAAGAAATGTACTCATTATCTTGCCCATGTAATTGTAACCCCTCTGTACAGTATTTTCACAATAAAAAAAAAAAAAAAAGGAAGAATTCTAGGCCTAGGGAAGCCAAGAAAAGTAGAGCTAAAAAGAATCTATTAGACGTTCCTCTGATAGTTTGTTAGGGAGAATGCTCAGGTTTGAGTACTCTTTAACAGCCAATATTTGTTTTGGAGCTCATTTTTTTATGTGTGCTTTACATGTCCAAATCTTATTGTGCATGTGTGTGTGTTTGTGTAAATGGTCTGTTAGGTCTTGAAATTATAATGTATGAATCTTAGCAAGTGTGTTTAAACATTATGGCATAGGAAAAGTTTTAAGATTGCATTTCTTTCTGGATATATAGCATTTTATGTTGATTTAAATTCAAAGATTTTATACAAGTTATCTCAAAACCCATATTTTAAAAGGTTCGATCAGTGAGTAGGAAAGATAGGGAGAGGTATGAGTATATGATTTTTTTTTTTTTTGGGTCGGTCCTGGGACCTGAACTCA
Organism: Dipodomys spectabilis; assembly: GCF_019054845.1. Classification (NCBI taxonomy): domain Eukaryota; kingdom Metazoa; phylum Chordata; class Mammalia; order Rodentia; family Heteromyidae; genus Dipodomys; species Dipodomys spectabilis. The sequence goes on from NW_024870818.1 coordinate 3,294,588, forward strand.
GCCTGGGCGCTGTCTCTCAGCTCTTCAGCTCAAGGCTAGAACTCTACCACTTAAGCCATAGCGCCACTTCCAGCTTTTTCTGCTTATGTGGTGCTGAGGAATCGAACCCAGGGCCTCATGCATGAAAGGCAAGCACTCTACCACTAAGCCATCTTCCCAGCTGGAATATATGATCTTTGTAGTTATCAAGATTGTCAAGATTGTTCCGAAGAGCCCATGGGATGGGGGAGGGAAGAAATGGAAAAGGCATGATGTAATACTTCAGATGACTTTTGAAACCCAGACAAATTCTTAATAGGTGGACATGTGCCAAGTCCTGTCAAGCGTGACTGCCTGATAGAGTACTAGAGCAAGGTCAGACCAGACAGACAAGAAAAACAGCCCTTTAAAATAAGTAATGGACTTTTGTAGATGATTCTTCCCAGATAATTGAGGGAAAACACAATGGGTATTTGGTAATAGATGGGAACACCCTAACTGGTTAAGTCGAGCCTACTACAGAGATGGTGATCCCTCAGGCTGCACTTGAGTGGATCTCTTAGCTGAAACTGCCAACTAACAAGGTTTGATCAGCAAAAGGAAAGATAGCGTCTATGTGGAGCTTATTTAAGTCCTGGAAAGTTGCCTGAAGCATGGGGTCTCTCCTTTGCTTTCTTTCAGGTTGCGAGGCCTTTTGGCTCAAACCCACCTTGAGTTTCCAGCTCACCCTCATCAACCTGGAGACTTATGTCCTCATGAAAGCCTGGGAAGGAAGATAAACTCCATCCCAGCTGGGAAGGACATCAGCTTCTGTTCACGGCCAAGACACTTGTTCCAGCAGCCAAACAAGAGGAGACTTATTAAACCTGAGTTAAGGTCTCTCTGGTTTCCTACCGGAAGGAACAATGGACTGTAGTCATACACTCCAACCTTGAAGCCATCTGGAAGGATGGCCATGGTTAAACATCAATCACCCACTCTCATAACACCCAGGTGATAGTTTGCCTTGGCTCCAAGGCCTGGACAGATTCTCCAGGTGAAATGGAATTGGAGCTTAGGAGCTGATGCCCTGGTAGACTCAAAACTTGTAATAAATCCTTCTACACAAAGGGGTCCTCCTATGAATACAACACCTACTGCTATTCGAGGAAAAATGTAAAGGCAAAAGACAAGGTGCTAGGAATCCCAAATCTTTGTTCATAAATAGCCAATTGGTTGAAATTGTTATGATGTTTATAAAATCTATCTCCTGTGACATGGTATGCTTGGAGGCAGAAGGAACTAATATATTGACTTTTACCAAGTATATGTGCTTCATATTTGCAATCTGTTTTTGACCAGGGCCACAAACCCCATTCCTGTAGGTATTATCTGTGTAAGCAAGGGAAACAAAGAGTGGAATGAATAGTCCATTATTAATAGAACTCAAGGCAAGGCACCTTATCTCAACCAATAAAAGTTAGGTGTCCTGGCACATTAATAGGATCACAGTTCAGGGTTCTCTGATACATAAATATGAGACCCTTTCCAAAAAAAGTCAATATAAATGGAAGTCCTACTTTGGCATCAGGATAAACCATAACCTATTTTCAGATTAAACTCATACTGTTATAAACTGATTTAAATACTAAATTTAGTAAGTTTACATTGGTGGATAAAATAATTTAGGACATTACACTAAAAAAAGCTTTGCTGAAACAATAATCAGCATATTTTCAGTTCATGAGTACTTGTGGATTTGCTTACCAAATATTGTTTATGCTAATATAATACACAGTACAATATTTATATAAAATATACTGTACAATATGTATATTACACACATATATTGTATATTGTATATAGTACATATTGTATATTATATATACAACATTTGATAGATGCAAAGTTTGCTATTGTGAAATAAAGAGCTAGTACTCATGTCTTCTTAAACTGCAAAATGATTTTTTTTGTTGTTCCTTGTACCAACATCTGTTTGCTGCTCTGTATTTATATTGGCACATAAATACACAGTTTCTATCAGCGTTTATTAACTTCATTATTGTCATACCCACAAGTATACATGTAATACAGTAAACATAGGTATTATGATGTTGGGAAATGTGCAATTCTTTTTTTGTTGTTGTTGTTGGTCCTGGGTCTTGAACTCTGGGACTGGGTGCTGTCCCTGAGCTCTTCAGCTCAAGGTAAGTGCTCTACCTTTTGAGTCACAGCGCCACTTCTGGTTTTCTGGTGGTTAATTGGAGATAAGACTCTCAGGGACTTTCCTGCCAGGGATGGCTTTGAACCACTATCCTCAGATCTCAGCCTCATGAGTAGCTAGGATTACAGGCGTGAGCCACTGCTGCCCAGCTTGGGCTATTCTTTAATAGAATATATAAACCTGATGACTATATAGCCCTGATAACTTATGTTTCATGACTTTTTGTTTGGCAGAGGAGTAGTACTGGGAATTAAGCCAGAGCCTTGAGCATGCTAGACACAATCACCCTACCACCAAACCACATCCCCAATCCTTGCTTTTTCAGACAAGGTGTTGCTATGTAGCTTACATTGGTCCTCAAATTAAGATCTTCCTGCCTCTCTCAGAATAATAGGCATGTGCACATTGGACTTTAACTTTCATGATTCCTAAGAGGTATAATAAATTGGACAAATATAGTATTTGTAATATGGTAGCTAAGAATTTTCTTCCTATTTGCTTCTTCTGAGGTAAATGATAGACTTAAAAATTGTTTTTTTCTGTATGTTTTAAAAGTGAGCACTAATAGATCTATGCATATTTATAATTCGGTATTTTTTCAAATATTGAAATGATTCAGTGATAGAAATTGAGCTTACAAAATTGAAATTTATTTTTGTGCTAGTCCTGGGGCTTGAACTGGGACTGGACACTGTCCCTGAGTTTTTTTGCTCAAGGTAAGCACTCTACCATTTGAGTTACAACTCTACTTCTGGCATTTTGGTGGTTAATTAGAAATAGAGTCTCACAGATTATCCTTTCTGGGCTGGCTTCAAACTGCAATCCTCAGATCTCAGCCTCCTAACTAGCTCAAATGGCTGAAATTTATCTTTTTTTTTTTTTTTTTTTTGTCGGTGGTAGGGCTTGAACTCTGGACCTGAGTGCTGTCCGTGAGCTCTTCAGCTCAAGACAATCACTCTACCACTTGAGCCACAGTGCCACTTCCAGTTTTCTGGTGGTTAACTGGAGATAAGAGTCTCACAGACTTTCCTGCCCAAGCTGGCTTTGAACTGTGATCCTCAGATCTCAGCCTCCTGCATGGCTAGGATTACAGGCGTGAGTCATGGGCGCCTGGGCATGAAATTTATCTTTAAATTTACTGGAGCAATTGATATACTTTTGGGTTTTTGTTTTGCAGATCTGATCCTCAACAGTCACTTTTGTTTAGTTTCTACATTAACAAATTATTCAGTGGTAAGGATCCCTAAAAGAACTAAATACAAAACTAGATGTTTATATTCTTCTGAAGGTATGTTATCTACAAGTGGATAATGAGGAAGCAAACAGGTTGGTCCTGTTCTTATATCCTGGAAGAGACCAAGGTTTATCAATTAATCCTAGTGAAAACAAAAACTTGGGATCTTTTTTTTGGGGGGGGGAACAAATTGGAGTATAAACACAATAGGTGCTAAAAAAAAAAACAAAAAAACAAAACAGGGGGCTGGGAAGATGGCTCAGTGGTAGAGCGCTTGCCTTGCATGCCTGAGACCCTGGGTTCGATTCCTCAGCACCACATAAGCAAAAAGAAAAAAAAAAAGCCAGAAGTGGCTTTGTGGCTCAAGTGGTAGAGCGCTAGCCTTGAGCTGAAGAGCTGAGGGACAGCGCCCAGGCCCAGAGTTCAGGCCCCATGACCGGACCCAAAAAAAAAAAAAATAACACCAAACCAGCTAGACTAAGAAAGCTTTTGAACTACTGTTGATATCCTGATGCAAGTTTAAAAATGAAGGAAGTTGATAAATCTATTTAAGTATGAACTGGTTTTAGACATGAGGTACAATTAATTTTATTTTTGACTTTAAATTTGGTTAATCCCTTCTTTCATATTTTTGTAATATAAAGTTATGTTTTAAAATTTAAATTTTTTTTGTAAAGATATTGTACAGAGGGGTTTCAGTTATGAGTAAGGTTATGAGTCCATTTCCTATAGGGCATTGTTACCCCCTCCTTTGTTTTTCCCCTACCATTCCTTTCCTCCCCACCTCCTCAACTCCTCCTTCCCTCCCCCAAAGTTGTAAAGTTCATTTTCAACATAATGTCTTGTACATCTCCTTATTTCAGCATTTTGTTATTTCCCTTCCCTTCCCAAATTAGAAAAATGTATGTACAAGATGCAGGACACCAGAATCAAATATAATGACAACAGCGATTATACCAAGGAGGAAGAACATACAAAGAACTAACCAAAAAAATCACATAGTACATTTTAAGTACATTAAAAAGAACAGCAAGAAAGATAAAATCTCTTGTGTCCCTATCTTGGGGTTCATTTCTCTTAGCATCAGCTTATATGGTCATATGTACATAGCTTTTGACCTCTTCTGCTTGTCCTAGACATATACTAGTTATTGAAGATGAGGGAATATTTTAAATTTTTAAAAATTGAATCGGCAATAAGCTTATTGGATAAAATATGACATATATACACATATCCATCATTTTAACTACTTGTTTTTTCTGGGAAGAACATTCAACATCCACTTTTTCTCCATTTTGAAATATACCTTGTGTTACACACCAGTAAAATTTATTCCATTTGTCTGGAACTGTACATTTGACCATCTTCTCATAGCTGCGCTTCAACCCCCAGACTGTAGTGACCACTGTTCTCAGACGGAGTTATTTATTGTTTTACATTAAATTTCTTTCATATTGGGACTTTTCTCACTCTCCTTATTACAAAATTGTTGAGAATTGAATTCAGAAAAAAATATAATGTAAGAATTTCCTCTTGATTGTCTTTTGTCATTTCCGTTCTTTTTATACTTCCCTTCTCTCAACTTTACCTTTGAGGTGAACTATTTCACCAAGTGATGTTTCCGGTTTTCAAAGTGACTTTTTTCAAACTTTTTTTTAAACCTCTGTGTGATATTTTCACTTTTGATTTGAAACTTGCTGTCTTAGAAATGCTTGGAACTTATTTTTTAGGCAAAGAAGTAGTTAAAAATGGAGTAAGATCTTCCTAAAATACATTTAGCAAACTAATAATGACTGCTTTTTTAAAAATAGGGTCTTGCTCCCAGGTGTACTGAAGGACTTAAAAAAATTCCAAGACATCCCCTACTTGCGTGTTTTATTTTTTTTTATTATTATGTGTTAAATCCTTGGAATCAGGATGTGTTGGCATATTGCTAAGAATCACAATAGGAGGTATTAATAATGTGATGATCCCTCCCCCCCAAATAAAGAAAGAATATAAAATGTGTAACTGTTAGGATCAGTTCAAAACTAAGCAGCTGGGGTATTAATTAGACTAAGGAAGAAGGAAATTTAACTGGGACAAACAGGTCCCAGGTAACTAGAGAAACACAGGTACAGACGCTGGGAATAGAACGAGACTAAGATCTGACAGTTACTGAAACCTGACCTTTTGTATTGATTAAGGTTAGAGCCCAATGTTAAATTTCAATAATAAGCGCACATACTTGAGTTTCTCACTCTTCAAATACCAGGAATACATGGTGATTGGCGCTGTAGGGCTGTGCGATAGGCGTCTGTGGAGGAAGGCCTGGAACTCAGGGAAGCCTTGAGAAAGGCCTTACAATTTGCAAGGTCCTTGGGGTGTGTGTATGACCTTTGGCCTTTAAGGGCATTACTTTGGGAAACAACCTTGTTTACTCTTGGGGGAGGAGTGGAAGTCTGTTTCAATAGTTACGGAGGGCGATGTGGGGTGCGGAGGGTCAAGAAGGCCCTAGGGGCCCCGCTGAGGGACCGTGTCCAGCCCGGGACAGGCGGAAGGCGGCACCCAGGTGTTCTTGAGAACCACTCCGGGTGTGTGGTGGTGGGGGGGTCCGCAGGACGGGCGGAGGTGGGCGAGGACTCCCGTCTCCTCTTCCTGAAGGCGCAGGGGAGCTGCGCGGGGCAATCCCCGCCCCGGGGGAGCGCGGGCTGCGCCGCGGCGGGCGCGTCGGCCCGCGCCCAGGCCCCTCTTCCGGCGTCGGCGGCGTCCGCGGCGGCGGCTCTCCCCGGCCCGGGCCGCGGCCCTCCCGCCCCGGCGGAGCCGCGCGGTGGATTGTGGGCTGGGGGCTGCAGCGGCCTCGCGGCAGCCTCCGGCGTGATCTCCCCGGACCCAGCCTGGCCGGGCCGGCGGGGTGAGGAGAAGCCGGGGAGCCAGGGAGCCCGAAGCGCTAAAGGCAGCGAGCGGTCGCAGCGAACAGCAGCGGCGGCGGCGGCTCCCCTGGAGGCCGGGGATGTGGGAGAGGCGGTGGCAGCAGCGGCGGAGGCGGCGCTGCGGACCCGGGGGAAACTGCTGGCTGACAGGACACCCGGGAGAGACGTGAGGGAGCCGCCGCTGCCGCCTCTCACTTCCGAGCGGAGCCGGGCTCGAGAGGGCGGCCCTCGGCTCCCGGGGCCGACCAGCCAGCCAGCCGGCGCGGGACGGAGGCGGGAAGCCGGGCTCGGGCCTGGCCGGGCTCCGGGCGGCCGCGGCCGCAGAACAGCAGCGGCGGCGGCAGCAGCAGCAGCCTCGGCGCGACCGGGAGGGCTGGAGGCGGCGGCGATGCACTAGGCCTCGCTCGGGGGCGGCTGCCCGGGACCCGCAGGTAGGTGTCCGGCCGCCCCGCGTCCCCCCGCGGGTCGCGGCTCACCCTCGCTCCGCTCAGCGGGGAGAGGACCCAGGCCCCACCCCCGCTCCTCCCCGGCCCCGAGCCTCCGAGTTTCGGTCACTTGGGCACCGGCGTCGAAGCTCGCCTTCTACCTGCCACCTCCTCGTCTTCCTGGTCGCTCGTCCTCTTGGGTCCGGGCCGGCGGCGGTGCTCCCAAGCCGAGTCTGCGGTCGCAGACGCAGCACCGGCCCCTTTCACGTCTCCGGAGCCTGGCCTTGGAACTTCCATCACCTCTGTTTGACTGACATTCCCCCCCTCACCCCCCCAAACTTTACCTCTTTTTCCCCCTACCGGGCCCGTAAGTCCCATTTGGAGCTCACCAGAATCATCATTATCACCATAATAATAAATTTTGCCCGCACTGGAGATGATAAATCCAAAGAATAAGTTTTCAGTTTGCACTAGTTTGTTTCATAATGAATTTTCTTTAGTTGTGCTTGCTGTCTCCTATCTCTGCAGAGATAATAAAGGCCCTCCCTGCCTTCCTGTCGTTGTTTGGGAACTCTCTCTCTCTCTTTTTCCTGACTATTTTGATTAGCCACTTGGTCTATCCTTGTGTTGCTTGTTCGGGATGATATTTTTAGAATTTTGGCCGACCAGAATTGCAAAAAACATTTTAAAAATTCCTTTTAATCTTTTTTTTTTTGGGGGGGGGGGAGGGTCTGGCTAGAAGCTCCTCTTTCGAAGAATTAAATTGTTTGGAGTGTATTTGTTTCTAATTGGATACTTCTGATTTGCCAAACCCCAGGCAGTCTTCCCAGTCTGTGTTTATTGAGCAAGTGATGTGAAACATTATTTGTAGTATGCAGGCAAGTATGGGAACGTAAGGTGAAGATTTTGATGGAAATGGCTTTGTAGAAATATGAGGCACTGCTCTTTGGAAAGATACTTTGAGAGCCTGATTCTAAGCAGTTAAGGGGTAACAGATGGGATGATGGGATTTGACTGAATTTGTTTTAGAGTATTATTTCCTAGAAATGAGCATTGATGATTAATAGTGATCATCATTACTTATAATTGGTTGGGTAAAAATGACCAACCTGTGTAATTGATAAATGACCAACATGTGGTTTCAAAGATGTAGTGTTTGCAGTTTTATTGTGATTTGGCTGTGCTTAGTTCTGGTAGCTTTGTTATTGTTATTATTTCATTAGGGAAAAGTAAATTTATTTGTATTTGTTATTTTAAAATAACTTTTTTGAGATTAACTGATTACATAAATTTTATCAATTTCACAGTATTGTAGGATAGTGATCACAAACACATTTTTTTTTGTCGGTTGTGGGGTGTGAACTCTGGGCCTGGGCGCTGTACCCCAGCTCTTCATCTGTAGACCAGCTCTCTATCACTTGAGCCTCAGCCCCACTTCCGGCCTTTTCTGTTTATGTGGTGCTGAGGAATGGAACCGTGGGCCTCATGCATGCAAGGCAAGCACTCTACCACTGAGCTACCTTCCCAGCGCCTACAAACACATTTTAATCTTCACAAGGCAAATTGTCATTGTCATGGTCTGTAAAGTTTGTGAATTCTACAAGCTTTGACAGTACTGTTTCTTCTGCATAGCTTTAGAATTATTACACCAGTCTTCACTGTAAAACTAAAGACTGCTCATGTTGCTGATACTCACATATTTTATTCTTGTGGAGGTAATATTATTGCAGTGTTTGGCTTTCTGAAATGTTTTCCATTGGTTTCAAAAGTTGGACTGGTAAAAATTATTCAGTTTGCTAGGAAAAGATCAATTTGCATATGTTTACATTTTCAGAAACACTTAAAGTTTATTTCAGAATAAGATAAGCTTTTCTGTCAGAGTTAATCAACTTATATAACCCATGAAATGGCAAACTGCAGAATTTTTTCTTTTTGTATTTTTTTTTTTACCATGCTGCAAATGGAACCTAAGGCCTCAAGCATTCTGGGCAGGGGTCATTGGTGCATCTCCAGACTGACATTTACTAAGTTTTGTGATCATGGAATTCTGATTTTAGAACATTTTCATCACTCCCTCTCCCAGAAAGCCCCCTTGTACTCTTTAGTACTTACATTTTCCCCACCATACTCATCTCTAGTCAACCACTTTTCTTTTTCTTTCGGGTCCAGTCGTGGGGCCTGAACTCTGGGCCTGGGCACTGTCCTTCAGCTCTTCAGCCCAAGGCTAGCGTTCTACCACTTGAGCCCACAGTGCCACTTCCGGCTTTTTTTTCCCTGCTTATGTGGTGCTGAGGAATCTAACCCAGGGCCTCAAGCATGCAAGGCAAGCCCTCTACTACTGAGCCACCTTCCCAGCCCCTCAACCACTTTTCTATCTCGACTTTTACCTAGTGTGGGGCATTTTTTTTTTTGTCCGTCATGGGGCTTGAACTCTGGGTCTGGGCGCTGTCCTTGAGCTCTTGAGATTAAGGCGAGCACTCTACCACTTGAGCCACAGCGCCACTTCAGTTTAATTGGTGGTTAATTGGAGATGAGTCTCATGACTTTCCTGCCTAGGCTGGCTTTGAACCATGATCCTCAGATCTCAGCCTCCTGAGTTGCTAGGATTACAGGTATGAGCTACAGGTGCATGGCTAGTGTGGGCCTTTTATATAAATGACACTCATCACTTTTTGAAGTTATTTATTTATTTATTTTTGTCAGTTATGAGGCTTGAACTCTGGGCCTGGGCACTGTCCCTCAGCTCTTTAGCTCAAGGTTAGAGCTCTACCACTGGAGCCACAGCACCGCTTCTGGTTTTCTGAGTGGTTTATTGGAGATAAGAGTCTTAAGGGACTTTCCTGCCCTTGGCTGTATTTGAACTGTGATCCTCAGATCTCAGCCTCCTGAGTAGCTAGGATTATAGGCATGAGCCACTGGTGCCCTGCTTGAAGTTATTTATTTTTATGCCAGTGTTGTGGCATGAACTCAGGGCCTTGTACTTTTGCTTAGCTTTTTTTTTTTTCTTTCTCTAGGTTGATCTCTATTAATTGAATCACATCTCCACTTCCAGCTTTTTTTAAAACCTGGTTAATTTTGGAGTCTTGAACTTTTATGCCTTGGCTGGCTTCAAGCTAATTCTCAGATCTTTGCCTCCTGAGCAGCTTAAAAGTTATTTTTTAAAATTGATTTGTTTGTTTAAAAGTTGGTCAGGCAATAAGCAACTGATCACTGATACTAAAAGGGACATTGTGAATAATACACTATTTAGGTGTGTCAAGATGAAGTTTTTTGTCTTTTTTTGTCAGTGGTGGGGCTTGAACTCAGGGCCTGGGTGCTGAAACCCCAGCTCTTTTGCTCAAGTCCAGTGCTCTACACTTTTAGATCCAACTCCACTTCTGTTTTTTTCATAGCTTATTCAAGGTAAGAGTCTCACAGGGCCTTTCTGCCCTGGCTGGCTTTCAACTGTGATTCTCAAATCTCAGGCTCCTGAGTAGCTAGGATTATAGGTATGAGCCACCAGCGCCTGGCAACATAGTTTTAAAAAGAAAAGAACTGGCATGAATTGCTTCAATGATCTCAAGAGGAAGTTTGACTGACCCCTAGGAGTCAGTAAGGATTGGAGAAGTATTTTTGCCTTCGTATACTAGAATATCAGGTTAGAAAAGACCTTTGAAGGTCTTATTGCCTCACAAATAGCAGGAGGCAGATGAGGAAATCTGAGGGATGGAAGCTTGAATCTCCAGATTACTTGGCTCAAAAGCCACAATGTGAACATGTGTGGGTGGAGAATGTTGAGCCTGAGGGCTTCATAAGGCCTTCATAATCACTTAGTGCAGGACAAGACACCTGTGTACTTCTTGTTAGCTATCTGTATTTTTCTGCTTGTATTGATAATTTTATATGGCCTTTTATAAATTCCAGCTGACTCTTGACAGAAAAAAGTTTCCCCATAGATGTTAGAATTGCTTAGACTCTAATGTATTTGGGTATTTGACACTTTACTATCAGAGTTGGGAAAGAGTTGGGTAGTCCTCCAATTTGGGGGATAAATGGTTGACCTGTGGTATTTGTGCAGATTAAATCATGTCAGAAAATCTTGTAAAAATGCTTTAAAGATTGTAAATTTTTACTTGTTTTCTTGTGCAATAAACTTATTTTTAAAAAGATAAACTTCAAAATTAAAAAATATATAATTAAGGCCAGGTGTTAGTGGCTCACACCTGTAATCCTAGCTACTCAGGAGGCTGAGATCTGAGGATTGTGGTTCAAAGCCAGCCTGGGCAGGAAAGTCTCTGAGATGCCTATCTCCAATTAACTACCAGAAAACTGGAAGTAGCAGTATGGAACAAAGTGGTAGACTAGCCTTGAGCAAAAGAGCTCAGGGACAGTGCCCAGGACCTGAGTTCAAGCCCCATGACTGAACACTCCCCCCCCCCCCCCCAAAAAAAAAAGAGGCTTCCTTTTAAAAATATTCAGTGCAGTTAACATATAAAAGCATAGTTCTCCGAGGATAATTTTTGTCTTCCGAGGGATCTTTGACAGGGTCTGGAGACTTTTTTTTTAAACTTATTTATTTATTTTTTTATTTTATTTATTTATTTTTTGCCAGTCCTGGGGCTTGAACTCAGAGCCTGGGCACTGTCCCTGAGCTTCTTTGGCTCAAGGCTAGCATTCTACTACTTGAGCCACAGTGCCACTTCGGGCTTTTTCTGTTTATGTGGTACTGAGGAATCGAACCCAAGGGCTTCATGCATGCTGGGCAAGCACTCTACCACTAGGCCACATTCCCAGCCCTCTGGAGACTTTTTTGATGGTCACAACTGAAGGTGGAAGGGCAGAGTGATGTTATTGATATCAGGCAATTTTGCTAACACATAGGACATAGTCCAAAGCACAAGGAAAAGTATGTGACTCAAATGTCAGTATTACTGTTCGGGGTAGGTTTGACTGATTCTGTTAAGGGCCTGACCTAGTGCTGCCCCTGCCTTGTCCTAGGGCTTGAACTCAGGGCCCCTCTCTGTTTCATAGCTTACAACTGATGTTCTACCACTTGAACCTTGCCACAAGTCCAGCTTTTTGCTAGCTAATGATAGTTTGATGAGCTTTTATATTAGAGCTTGCTTTGAACTTCAGTCCCCTTAAGTCTTAGTCTCTAAAATTACATGTATGAGCCATTGGCACTAAGCTGAGCTACTGTTCTTGACTCCCATCTGGTGGGAAAATATTCTCCTGTGGGCATACTTGGAGTAGAGAAATGCTTTAAATTATTCAGCAACTCTATTCAGGGGAAGGCAGTTGAGGAAAAAGAACTCTGACAAAGTAGATTTCTTTAGTCTGTTTAATTGCCTTCACATCTGAAAAAAAGTAACTTTTTTTCCTTAAAATTGCAGCCTTATAGTACTACAATTTTGTTAATACTATGTTTTGCATTATTAGTTATTACTGTGTAAGTCTATGAAATTGGAAATAAAACATGATAGTATTTTCTTTAGCCAGAACTCGTGTGTGTGTGTGTGTGTGTGTGTGTGTGTGTGTGTGTGTGTGTGTGTGTGTGTGTGTGTGTGTGTGTGTGTGTGTGTGTGTGTGTGTGTGTGTGTGTGTGTGTGTGTGTGTGTGTGTGTGTGTGTGTGTGTGTGTGTGTGGCCTCGAACTCTGGGCCTGAGCACTGTTCTTCAGCTCAAGGCCAGCACTTTACCACTTGAGCCATAGCATCACTTCCGGTTTTTTGGTGGTTTATTAGAGGTAAGAGTTTCACCACCTTTCCTGTCTGGGCTGGCTTTGGAAGCATGATCCACAGATCTCAGCCTCCTGAGTAACTAGAATTACAGACCTGAGCCACTGGCACCTGGCTAGCCAGAATTTTGTTGTTGTTTTTCCTGGCAGCTTCAACAACTAAGAAAGAAGATACTTGTTTTAGTTAATATATATTGTGTATGTATGCACATATATATACTGTGAATGCCCCCCAAAATTCAAAGTTATATGCAAATTTCATCTTTTTCCCTCCACTTTGTTTCTTTGTCTTTTTTTTTTAGTACTGGAGTTTGGATTTGGGGCCTCATGCTTGCTAAGCAGGTAATCTACCGACCACTTGAGCCATGCTCCAGCCTTTAATGTAACTATTATGTTTTACATTTTTGGTTGTTATTACATACATTTAAAAAATTATTGAGATTAAGTGATTATATAAACTTCACAATATTGTGGGATAGTGATACTTAGCTAAAGTCACAAACACATTTTAGCCTTCACAAGGTGAATTGTCATTAACATGGTCTATAAAGCTTGTGAACTCTACAAACCTTGACAGTACAACTATTTGTTCCAAATAGGGTGATCCGTACATTTCTTTCCTTTTACTTAGTGTAAGCTGTTTTCTCTTTCTCTCTCATTCCCTCCCTCCCATTGCTGCCCTTGAGTTGCTTAGTTCAGTTTCATCAATGTCCAGTGCAGCTGATGGACCCATCTATTTTTTCACCTGTTTCCTTCTGATTCTGTGTCCTCCTCCTGGCTTCCTTCATATGTGTTCATGATACCATATGTGGGGTCAGGAACATAGAGTCATCTAAAAACAAGATGACAAATTCAGAAGAGGTCCTTTGTTTCTTGAGTCTCTTGTTTATTTTGTTATATCTTGTAGCATTTTGAATTTAATACCTGCATATTAGGGAGATCATGTGCCATTTGTCTCTCTGGTCTTGGCTTATTTGGCTCAACATGATTTATTCTAGTTCCGTCCATTTCTCTGCAAATGCCATTGTTTTGTTCTTTCTAATGGCTGCATAATATTCCATTGTATAAAGGTACCACAACTTATTGATCAATTCATCTGTAGTGGGGCATCTGGGTTGCTTCCATATCTTGGCTATGGTCAACAGTGCAGCAATGAACATGTTGGTGCCTGTGTCCTTGTATCCTGGTTTCTTTTGCTCAAGATAGATGCCTAGGAGTGGTATGGCTGGGTTGTACGGAAGTTCTATGTTTAGTTTTTTGAGGAACCTCCAGACTGTTTTCCGGAGTGGTTGTATTAGTTTAAATTCCCACCAGCAGTGCAGTAGGGTTCCTCTTTCTCTACATCCCTGCCAGTATTTGTCTTTGTTTGAATTTAGGATAGAGGCCATTCTGACTGGGGTAAGGTGGTATCTCACAGTTGTTTTTTTATTTGCATTTCCTTTATGACTAGGGATGATAAACTTCCTCATGTGTTTCTTTGCCATTTTCATCTCTTCTGAGAACTCTCTCTTTAGCTCTCTTGCCCATTTAATGATTGGTTTGTTAGATTTGGGAGGGATTAGTTTCTTGAGTTCCCTGTATATAATGGATATTAGGCTTTTGTCTGATATATTTCCCAATTGATAGCTATAGTTTTACCAAACTATGTCTTTAGCTGTGCAGAAACTTTTTATTTTAAGGTAGTCCCATTTGTCGAGTCTCTCCAATTTGTTGTGACCCTGGAACTCTGTTTAGGAAGTTCTTGCCTGTGCCTGTAAGATCAAGTGTCTCTCCTACTCTGTCCTGCAGTAGTTTCAAGAGTTTCAGGTTTGATGTTAAGGTCTTTAATTCATTTGAGTTGATGTTAGTGCTTGGTGATAGGCTGTTTTCTGCATGTGGTTGCCCAGCTTTCCCAGCACTAATAGTTGAAGAGGTTGTGTTTCTTCCACTGTATGTCTTTGGCTCCTTCGTTGAATATCAGCTGACTGTAAGTATCTGGTTTTATTTCTGTGTCTTCTAATCTATTCCATTGGTCTTTGGGTCTTTTTTTTTTTTTTTCTTGCCAATACGAAGCTGTTTTTATAGAGCCATAATAATGGCTCTATAGTAGAGCTTGAAATCTGGTATTGTGGTACCTCCTGCATTGCTGCTTTTGCCTAGAATTGAGTTGATGAGGTCTTTTGCTGTTCCATATATTGCATACATTTTTGAAATAGAAATAAACGCGAAAGCTGGGTGCCAGCGGCTCACGCCTGTAATCCTAGCTACTCAGGAGGCTGAGATCCCTGGGCAGGAACATCTGTGAAACTCTTTTTTTTTTTTTTTTTTTGGTCCGGTCGTGGGGCCTGAACTCTGGGCCTGGGCGCTGTCCCTCAGCTCTTCAGCTCAAGGCTAGCGCTCTACCACTTGAGCCACAGCGCCACTTCCGGCTTTTTTCTTTTTGCTTATGTGGTGCTGAGGAATCAAACCCAGGGCCTCAGGCATGCAAGGCAAGTGCTCTACCACTGAGCCATCTTCCCAGCCCCTCTGTGAAACTCTTTTTTTTTTATTGTAAAGCTACTATACAGAGGGTTACAGTTACATGAGTGAGGTTATGAGTACACTTCCTCTTGAACATTGTTACCCCCTCCATTGTTTTCCCCCTACCATCCCCTCCCTCCCTCCCTTCCCCAGGTTCTTTTTTTTTTTTTTTTTGATTGTGATTAAGTGATTACATAATTTCAAAGTCACAAGTTCATTCTAACTTTACTGGAGCAAATTGTCTATCACAGTCTGTAATATATAACAGTGTTCACATGTTATATACCATATTTGTGATCAGCAGCATGGGGATATTTAGTAGTGGTTCAACCAGATGAGTGGGAGTTCTTTGTTTCTTAAGTCCTGTTAGTTTTGTCCTATCACCTAACGTTTTGGATTTAGCATCCACTTATCAGGGAGACCATGTACTGTTTGTCTCTTCGTTCTTGGCTTACCTCGCTCAACATGATTCCTTCTAGCTCCATCCATTTCCCTGCAAATGCCATTATTTTGTCATTTCTAATGGCTGCATAATATTCCATTGTGTATAGATACCACAATTTTTGGATCCATTCATCTGTGGTGGGGCATCTAGGTTGTTTTCATATCCTAGCTATTGCGAACAGTGCTGCAATAAACATGGAGGTGCACGTGTCCTTGTATATTGGTTCCTGTTGTTCAGGGTAGATGCCTAGAAGTGGTATGACTGGGTCGTAAGGGAGGTCAATCTTTAGCTTTCTAAGGACCCTCCAGACTGCTTTCCAAAGTGGTTGTATAAGTGTACATTCCCACCAGCAGTGTAATAGGGTTCCTCTTTCTCCACATCCCCTCCAGCATTTGTCGTTGGCTGATTTGTGGATGTGGGCCATTCTGACTGGGGTAAGGTGGTATCTCAGGGTTGTCTTTATTTGCATTTCCTTCACCACCAGGGATGATGAACATTTCCTCATGTGTTTCTTTGCCATTTTTATTTCTTCATTTGAGAAGTCCCTCTTTAGTTCCCTTGCCCATTTAGTAATTGGTTTGTTAGGTTTGGGAGGGATTAGTTTCTTGAGTTCCCTGTATATACAGGATGTTAACCCCTTGTCTGATATATTGCTGGTAAATATTTTTTCCCAATTCGTTGGTTGTCTTTCTAGCTTAGTTGCGATAGATTTAGCTGTGCAGAAGCTTTTTATTTTAAGGTAGTCCCATTTGTCGAGTCTCTCTCCAACTTGTTGTGACCCTGGGGCTCTGTTCAGGAAGTTCCTTCCTGTGCCTATTAGTTCAAGTGTCTCTCCTACTCTGTCCTGCAGTAGTTTCAGAGATTCAGGTTTAATGTTAAGGTCTTTAATCCATTTTGAGTTGATGTTGGTGCATGGTGATAGGCTGGTGTCCACTTTTGGTCTCTGTGAAACTCTTATCTCCAATAAACCACTCAGAAAACCTGAAGTGGTGCTCTGGCTCAAGTGGTAGTGCACTAGCCTTGAGCTGAAGAGCTCAGGGACAGCGTCCAGGCCCAGAATTCAAGACCCACGACTGACCAAAAAAAAAAAAAAAAGGGGGGGGCAGGAAGTGGAGCTATGGCTTGAGTGATAGTGTTATCCTTGAGCAAAAGAAGCCCAGGGACAGTGCCTGGGCCCTGAGTTCAAGCCCCAGGACCTGGGAAAACAAAACAAACAAAGATATAAATCAAAACGAAATAAACAGATTTGTTGTAGCTGTCATTATGTTTTTTTTTCTTGGCAGCTTCAACTGCCAAGAAAGACCATTTTTTTATTAGTTAATACACAATATATATGTATGCACATATGTATATTGTGAATTCTCAAAACATTTCAAAGTTTATACACAGATTTCACCTCCCCTCCTTTTGTCTCTTTATCTTTTTTTTCCCTCAGTACTGAGGTTTGAACTTAAGGCCTTATGCTTACAAGGCAGACAATCTACCCACCACTTGAGCCCTGCCCCAGCTCTTGATGTTTTTAATATGTTTGGTATTGAAAGATGATCAGCAATTAGGATCAATGTTACTATTTATAGTCTTAGAGAAATTGTTCAGTCTGTCTGAATCTGTTTTCTCTATAAAATAATGGTAGCAATACTTCTTGTTATTATAAGTTTATTGTAAGGTTAAATGAGTTTTTGTCTACTACAGTTCTGTATAACTATAACATTATGAAAGCATTAGTTGCTTGTTTCAAAACAATCAAATGTGAAAAGGACTTGAAAGTTGCAAAGGTATTAATATGGAAATACCAAGGTGGAGAATAATGACTGATGATAGCTTCTAGCAAGAAGAGAAATACAAAGTCTATCCCTGACTTAATCTCACACACACAAACTAGAACAAGCTAGTATAGCACCATAATCTCAAGATCCTTGATATAAGGCAGTCTGACTTCTTTCAGTACACCTGAGGTTATAAGTATTCTAACACAATATAATTGATTTTTATAATGGTGAAATCAAGTTATCAGGAAAGATTAGCTTGTTTTTAAAATAAGCTTTTTAAAGAAAACATGAAAATATGTAATTTATATCAGTTATTGTTGAGAGGTGATTTACACAAAAAGTTTTAGACTTCATAAGTAAGCTATAGTTATGTGGATTAATTTCCTTGCTGTGAATAATTTATTTTGTTTTTCATTTAATATGTATGACTTTCTTTGTATTTGAAGGAGTTTTCTACCAGTGATAATTATTCTTCCAGTGGGAAATTTAACTGAAGAAAGTTTGTGTGTGTGTGTGTGTGTGTGTCTGTGTCTGTGTCTGTGTCTGTGTGTGTGTGTGTGTCTGTGTCTATGTCTGTGTGTCTGTTGGTTTTGGCAATCAAACATAGAGCCCTTCTCTTGCTAGGCAATTGATATATCACTGAGCTACATCCTTAGCCCAAGAAATAGGAGTTTAAGTCTCTTATGTGTAAAACTTTCAGGTTTTTCTGTTTTTTTTTTTTGTTTTTTTTTTTCCAACATCATTTTTGTTGTTGTTGTTGTTGTTGTTGTCAGTTGTGGGCCTGAACTCTGGGCCTGGGCGCTGTCCTTCAGCTCAAGGCTAGTGCTCTACCACTTGAGCCACAGGGCTACTTCCAGATTTTCTGCTTATGTGGTGTTGAGGAATTGAACCCAGGACTTCATGCATGAGAGGCAAGGCACTCTACCACTGAGCCACCTTCCCAGCCCCAACATCTTTTTGTGTAAAAATGTTGTGCTATAACTTTCAGAGTTCAGTTGATTCAAATATATAAGCTGAATGGGAGAAAAATGTAATTTCATTTAGCAAAACTGGCCAACTTTCCTTAACAATTATAGAAAAATAAAGATGAAGGTAAACAGAGTTCCAGCTATTCTGACTTTTCAGGGGATAGTTGGAAGGTTGGAGACATAAGAGCAAGTGGTAGTGTTGTATTCTTTTTTAAATTTAATTTTAAAATTATTATTATAAAGGTAAAATACAGAGGGGTTAGAGTTTCATGTCAAGTAATGATTACATTTCTGTTTGGACAATGTCACCTCTTCCTTCTTTCTCTCCCAGGGTATTATTAATATACTAGACTTTAAAATTGAATTTTAGAAAATGGAAAGGTATTTTCTTAGCAAAAACTGGATTTGAAGAATCATATTCAAATATTTGTCTTTTTATCTAAGAGGAAGTTGGAGTAGGCATTTATATATGAATGGTGCATCATACTTTATGGTTTTCTTTTATAGTGCAAATAAAGTAGAATTTTGAAAATTATAATATGTCCAGAAAGATCCCCTCAACTTTTTTTTTTGGCCAGTACAGGGCTTGAACTCTCCATTGCTGCTATTCCATTTCAACCATGCCTTGCTGGCTAATTTGAGAATGGAGTCTTGCAGACTTTGCTGCCCTGTTGGCTTTGGACTCTGATCCTCAGACTTCAACTTTCTGAGTAGCTAAGATTACATATGTGAGCCACTAGCACCTGGCTTACACTAGTCATTAATTTTAAGACTGTGTGCAATTTTGTTAAATTGATGGGCAGATTGCGGTCAGATTTTGAGGTTTTTAGACTTGATGAGAGTTAATCAGTTACAAATCTACAAAAGAGATTCTGACATTGAATGAGACTCTTCTTATAGTCTCATAGTTAGGGGCGTGGGGTATTCTCATGATAGTTGTGTTCTTCAAATAAAGTCAGACCTATAGTGTTGGCAATTGGGGATCAAAAACAAGGAAAGAATTTGTGATGTCTGGTGGTAGGATCCATAGAACAGTCCTTTTTCCTATAGAAATTGAAGAATGTGGAGATGAGGAAGTCAAATTGGTTCTAGAGTTACTAGTTTGGGAACTACATAGATGGTATTGCCATTAATTAAGCTTAGAGAAGGAATAAATTTTTGGCAGGTGGAGGAGGTAGGTAAATATGACAGGTAGTGAGTTTTACGTTTTGAGGATATTGAATTTTAGGTATCTGTGAAATGTGTAGGTAAAGGTAGTTATAAATTTGAAGATATTACAACAAGAAAGATGTAGAATCTCTTTATTATTATTATTATTTTTGGTGCTAGCCCTAGGGCAGAGCTTAATCTTTTTTTCTCAGAGCTGGTACTCTTTAACAGTTGAGCCACTTTTCCACTTCAAGCTTTTTCATGATTAGTTGGAGATAAAAGTCTTTTGGGTTTGTCTACTTTGGTTTCAAATCCTGAGCATCAGATCTAAGCCTCCTGAATAACTAGGATTACTGGTATGAGCCACTGGTACCCACTCATTATCTTAGTGCTTTTTATTGTTTATTCTTTTCTGGTGCTGGGCCTGGGGCTTGAACTCAGACTGGGCACCATCCCTGAAATTTTTTGCTTCAAGCTAGCACTCTTATTACTTGAGCTGCATTTCTAGTTATGGCTTTTTGGTTAACTGGAGGTAAGAGTCTCAGGACTTTCCTGCCTAGGCTGATTTTGAACTTTAGTCCTCAGATTTGAGCCTCTTGAGTATCTATAATTACAGTCATAAGCCACTGGTGCCTCTGGCTCTAACATCTTTTTTTTTTTGTTTTTTTTCTTTTGGCAGTACTGGGGTTGGATACTCACTAGGATGACCCTACTGCTGAGCCATGTCTCTGGACCCATAACAACCATTTAATAATTTTGTTGTTGATTAATGAATTATCATTACCTTGGAGGATTATTGGAGATGATTTTCTAACCTTTTTTTAACCTTCTGCATTTATTGCCTTTGTTAGCTTTCCAGGGTAGTCAGGTCAGGTTAGCCCCTATTCAGTTTTTAACCATTTTGTTAATTCCTTATGATTCTATTTTCTCCTGTCCTTTTTAGTTTTTTTTTTTTTTTTTGTCGGTCGTGGGGCTTGAACTCTGGGCCTGGGCGCTGTCCCTCAGCTCTTCAGCTCAAGGCGAGCGCTCTACCACTTGAGCTACAGCGCCACTTCCGGTTTTCTGGTGGTTTATTGGAGATAGGAGTCTCACGGTCTTTCCTGCCCGGGCTGGCTTTGAACCGCGATCCTCAGATCTCCTGAGTAGGTAGGATTACAGGCGTGAGCCACCAGCGCCCGGCTTCCTTTTTAGTTTTTTAGATTGAATATGGACTATTGGACTTAGAAATGAGGTCATTCTTAAACTTTCCTGAGCAGGTGAGTGGTAAAAATGGAAACCCCTGGAAAAGAGCAGACAATTGCATTCTATCACATTTTAATTGTGAAGTATTATGATAATTATGTACATTTAGCTATGGAAGAAAAAGTCCTATCAAAGGACTTCTTTTTTAAGTTATTTTTGACAATTGGATCAAATGAGGTAAACTGGAGAAGACAAAGAGAGTAATATAATTGTTAAGAATACTGTAAGGAATGAGAAAGAAGTATTTCAAGATGAAAGGATTGCTGAGCAATATTAGGGGCTTATTTGAGATTGGTGCTCATAAATTTGTAATCTGCATATTTTACAGGTTTCTCTGGCAGTGTCTTAGAGCCAGGAATAAAGCAAAGACCGATTCTATTAAAAATGGGTGGAGGTGACTGTCAGGCCGCTGGAGGGCAGAGGCAGCTGAGAAAAGCCACTTCCTTATACACCACCTGTCCTAATCATTCTTGGGGGTGCTCAGACTTGCAAAACAAGTTACATGCTGAAAGTTCCTGCTGATCCTGGCCAAAAACCCTGCTACAACCAGACTCTGAGCAACCTCTCTGATCCTGACCTGGGAGTTTGCCCAGAAGCCTACCCCAATAAACTTTTTTTTAAATTCACCTTTACCTCCTCCTGCGTGTTCTTTCCTCACCGAAAACCTTACAGTGACAACTGAAGATGTAAAAGGGAAACTATTTGAAGGAGTTGACCACAGGATTGAAGTTAAGTTAGAGAAGTTAATAAAGCAGAACTGGGGTAAGACCCATACAGGATGGTAATAGGTAATACCAAGTAGTAATTAATGAATTAAAACATTAACTTACTATTGGTTTGAAGGTAGAACGATAATGTGTCTTAAACTTATTTACCCTTTTCCTTTAACATTTAATATTTTTGATCTTGAATAATTTACTATATAATGAAGATCCTCCTTTCCTCCCTTTCCTCCTCTCTTTTTCTTTCTCTCCTCTCTTTCATTTTCTTTTTATTTCTACTAAATTTAAATCCAAAACTATATTTTGAAGGTACCCTTTTCAGCTCCAGTGTAAAAATATTCCCACTTTATATTTTCAAACTACAGATATGGTATTAGAATCTTTTTTTGGAATAAATTGTTTCACTAATTTGGAATTCAGAACACTTTTTCCTGTTGAAAATGCTAAGATAATGGCCCGTTTATCATCCCACATTGTGGCTGAATGATTATTGTTTTGCTGAGAAAAATGTAATATAATGGTTTTCCTTAAGGAAAAGTTTTCTAGTTTTAATCTTGTAAGCTTCCTCTCACAGATGCTAACTATTAATGCCATTTAATAGAAAATAGACATAGCCAGGTGTGGTAGCACATGCCTGTAATTCTGGGACTTGGAGGACTAAGGCAGGAGTATCTCACATTTTTAGCCAGCTTGGGTTACATAGATCCTGTCTTACAAAAACTAAAAAGCCAGGTGCCAGTGGCTTATGCCTCTAATCCTGGTACTCAGGAGGATAAGATCTCTGGCAAAGCCAGTGCAGGCAGGAAAAGTCCAGTTAATCAGCAAAAAGACAGAAGTGGAGCTGTGGCTCAAGTGGTAGTGCCAAGTCTTGAGCAAAAAACTATAGGGGACTGCATCCAGGTCCTGAGTTCAGGCCCAGTAGATTGTTTTGAAGACCAGCAAAATAATCTGAAAGCAAATGATCATGGGCTGCACAGTGTTTAGTTAAATATGAGTGATGATTAATTTTTCTTGTTTGTATTATTTTCTTTCTCTCTGATCCTTTTGTTCATTAATAATGCATATCACTGTACTATTGAACTAGTGGATTCAAGCAATCTGGTTTTGCCTGTTTCAGCTTATCTTCTTCCTCATTGTTACAAAAGGGGCATTAAGCTCAGATATAGAATGTGAGGCAACTGATTCTTTAGATCCCTTTTTTCAGTTATTGCATAAGTTCTCTCTCTGTCCCAAATGAAGCATAAGCTTAAGTGGTCTCATGCTCTCTGGGTTTCAAAAACTGTCTCTGCTTCCCCTTAGCCTCAGTATCAGTTTTCAATACTACACCACAGGCATGAAAATGAGAACCACTGTTGTCATGTTTTGACAACTTTCCTAATAGTAAATTAAATCTGCCCACACTGGCTTGCTAATTCTTGTCTTCTCCTTCCTTCCCCCCAATCTCTATCCGAATACTATGACCTAGCAAATAAAAGGGCACTAAAAGAGGGAATCAGGATCCTAAAGTTTAAATTGAAACATTTTGTATGGTGCAGTCTGAATGTTAATGCTTACAGATTGTGTTTTTTCTTGGTACTGTCCCTGAACTTTTTCATTCAAGGGTAGGACCCTACTATTTGAGCCACAGTTCTACTTTTGGCTTTCTGCTGGTTAATTGGAGATAAGCGTCTCATGGACTGGCTTAGAACCATGATCCTTGGATCACAGCGCCACTTCTATCAGTGAGACTCTTATCTCCAGTAAACCACTAGAAAACTGGAAATGGTGCTGTTGCTCAAGCGGTAGAGTGCTTGCCCTGAGCTGAAGAGTGCAGGGACAGTGCCCAAACCCTGAGTTCAAGCCCCACAACTGACAGAAAAAAAAAGATAGTTATAATAATAGTAATAGTTAAAATTATTTATTATCTACATAGGCCAAATATTGTGCCATGAGCTTACATAACTTATCTTACACCATTCCTATGGGTAAATACTATTGTCATTCCATTTTACAAATGAGGACACTGAGACATTAAGGTAAGAGGTCATACAACCAGTAAAAGAGAAGTAACTCCTTGTATTGCCAGTATTCCTTAGCAGTATATTATATTTAGAGAATGCTAGAGATCTAAAATCAAATTTCAGAAAGTCAGGTAATGTTACACAAATAAAATAGTATTTTGGATTTAGGTTTTTGTATTTTGAATGTATGTAAACCTATGAGACACTTCTTAGTGGCTTGTGTATCCTTACCTCCCTTTACACTTTGTTTTATATCAAAAGATTTTACTACATGTTCTATTTATAATGCCATGGTTGAGTCTTGAAACACTAGCTGCATTTTTTTTTCTTATTAGACACGGTCTTGCTGAAAAACCTAAGTTAGCCTCAAACTTGTGATGCTCCAGTCTCAACCTTCGGACTGTTGGAATTAGAGAGGTGTATCACAACACTTGGCTTCGAACATTTGTTTTTCGTTTCCCCACCTCCTATTCCAAAGTAGTCTCTGTAATCTGGTTTGGAAGCCCCACTATTGGAGTTGACATTGTTTTCTGATCTAATTGGTGACTTCCTAATTGTGAAACATGAAGATGTTTTCTTTTATTCTTTATTTATTTGTACATTCTTTATTTGTATATTCTGGGCTAATATTTCTATCGCTTTTTCTCATACCTTTTATCAACAATTTTTTAAGGTACTTGGGATTGAATTTAACTCTTTGCACTAATCATGTTCTCTACCATTGAACAATACCACTAATCCCACAAACTTTTATTTCTTTCATTTTTTTTCTTCAGAGTATTTTTGTTTTGTTTCATTTAATTTTGTTTGCGGTGGTCCTGGGTTTTGAATTCAGGGCCTGGGTCCTGTCCTTGATGACTTTCTTTTGCTCAAGGCTTGTGTTCTCCCACTTGAGCAACAGCTCTACTTCTGGCTTTTTTGTTAGTTTATTAGTGATAAGAGTTTCATGAACTTTCTTGTTCAGGCTGGCTTCAAATCTTGATCCTCAGATCTTAGCCTCCTGAGTAGTTAGGATTACAGGTGTGAGCCACTGATGCCCATCTGTTAAGTTCTGTACTCGGCTCTTTTCTCCTGCTAGTGGGTTCCCAGAGTGATTTACGCAACACCGTAGTCTTGTGGATAACATCTACAGGTCTTTGAACAAGTAAGGTACTACCTTGTTTTAGAAATATTCCTTACAGAAATTAGCCTTCACGAATATTTGGATTAGTACTGATACCTCCATTCAATCCTTATGCCAGTGTCAGATGATTGCATTTTGTTCCAGGCTTTTCAGTGCAAGGTTATGCCCAACTCAGCAATTCATTTTCATATGTGAAATTCAAAAAGGTATAGGCAAACAAAAATGTCTTACAATTTTGTTATTTGAACATGACTATCATTTTAAAATTAGTATAACAAAAGTTTCATTGTGGGCTGGGAATGTGGTTTAGTGGTAGAGTTCTTGCCTAGCATGCATGAAGCCTTGGGTTCAATTCCTCAGTACCACATAAATAGAAAAAGCTGTAAGTGGTGCTGTGACTCAAATGGTAGAGCTCTAGCCTTGAGCACAGAGTCTCAGGGACAGAGCCCAGACCCTGATGAGTTCAAGTCCCACGACCAGGGGAGGAGGGAAAGTTTCATTGTGATATTTCCATGCATGAATGTATATAAAGTACTTTGAACAAATGTATCCTTTTTATTAATCTTCTTCCCTGCCCCCTTTATAAACAGTTTTTATTTTTATTTTATTTTTGGGTACTTAGGTTTGAAGTCAGGATCTTGCTCTTGCTAGGCAGGTGCTCTGTTGAGCCCTAACTTGACTGGTTATTTATGTTCACTTGTATTGTTGTTTGAACTCAGGAACTTAAGCTTTCTTGGCTTGCTTTCTCAGCTTACTTGTTTGGCTGGCATCTACCACTTGTGCTATGCCTCCAGTTCAGATTTTTATTTACTGGTTATTTTGGAGATTGAGTCTCATGGACTTTTTGCCCAGTCTAGCTTTAGCCTCAATTTTCTGGAGCTCAGCCTCCTAAGTAGCAAAGATAACAGGCATGAACCACAACTAGCAAGCTTGACTGGTTATTTTTGAGATAGTCTTACTTCCTGCATTGGTGCACACCTGAACTGCAGTCTGCCTATTTTAGGCATCCTGCCATACTACTGTACTCAGATATTGGCTGTGAAGAGCTTTTCCAAGTGTGCATGGGTTGACTTTGAACTGTAAACAAATGCTTTGGATCTCAGCTTCCTAAGTAGTTAGGGTTATACTGGTGCCTGGCACAAACAATGCTTTCATCATTCCATCTTCATATATGTGTACGTATAAATGTGTGTGTGTGTGTGTGTGTGTGTGTGTGTGTGTGTGAGTGAAGTACTTCATTGTATTTGTCCTCCTAATTTCATTCTTTTATAGAAGAATAATATTCCATTGTGTATATATACCATATTTTCCCATTGGTTGATCAGAAATCAGGTTGACTACAATGTTAGGCAGTTGTGAATAGTGCAGCTGTAAACATGAGTTTGCAGATATCTCTGTTACATGCTCTGTTATATGCTAACATATTATATAATATGATACAAGCCAGGAAAGCAGGATCATATGGTAGTTCTGTTTTTTTTTTTAAATAGGAATCACCATACTGATTTCCATAGTGAGCACACTAGTTTACATCTCCATCAATGTATATGTATAGTGTTCCTGCCCTTGGTCTCCCTTATCCCAACATCTTCACCAGCATTTGTTGTTCTGACTGGGATGAGAAGGATTATCAGTGTAGTTTCAGTTTTCATTTGGCTAAAGATGTTGAGCATTTCTTCACATATTTATTGGCCATTTGTACTTCTTTTGAGATATGTCCATTAAACTTGCCAAGTTACTAATTGGATTGTTCTTTTTGGTGATTTTTTTTGGAGTTGCTTATATATAAGTCTTTTATTCTGTAAGTAATGACAAAGGTTCTCTCCCTTTCTGTAGGTTATCTTTAGATTCTGATCATTGTTTTCTTTGCCATGCATACTTTTTAATTTGATGCAATCCCATTTGTAAATTCTTATTTTTCTGAGCAATTTTAAGAGACCTATTCAGGGAGATAGTTATGTATGCCTATATTTTCAAGATTTTTTTTTTTTTTTTGCCTGTTGTGGGGCTTGAACTCTGGGCCTGGGCGCTGTCCCTCAGCTCTTCACCTCAAGGCAAGCCCTCTTCCACTTGAGCCACAGCGCCACTTCTGGTTTTCTGGTAGTTAATTGGAGATAAGGGTCATGAACTTTCCTGCCTGGGCTGGCTTTGAACCATGATCCTCGGATCTCAGCCTCTTGGGTAGCTAGGATTACAGGCATGAGCCACCAGTGCCCAGCTCAAGGGTTTTTCCATTGGAATTGTCAAAGTTTTAAGTCTTATATTTAGATCTTTGGTTCATTTTGAATTAATTTTTCTCTAGGGTAAGAGAGAGGGGTTTGCCTTGTCTTCTGCATGTAAGTGTTCAGTTTTCCAAAATACCATTTGTTGCACAGGCTGTCTTTATATTTTTTTTTCTTTACTGTCTTTCTTGAAAAATCAGATGACTCTTTTGGATTTTCTATTCTAGTCTTTTGGTGTATATGTCTGTTTTTGTACCAGTACCATGCTATTTTTGTTATTATATCTCTGTAGAATAATTTGAATCAGGTATTGTCATATCTCCATCATTGCTCTTTTTGCTCAGTATTGCTTTAGCTATTCAGGGTTTTTTGTGCTTCCACTACATTCTAAGGTTGATTTTTCTATTTCTGTGAAAAATGATATTGGGATTTTTTTAGGGATTGAGTCTTTTTTTTAAAATAAGAGATTAATATCTTTTATTTATTCAATAAATATGACATACAGGTAATACATTAAAAGACATATCATAATTAATGAAAGCTTTAATCAATTAAAAAATGACCCAATACAGAATGCATACGTTGGATGGATCTTGTTTTGGGGATTGAGTCTTTATAGTACTTTTGGTAGTATAACCAGTTTTACAACATTGAGTTTACCAACCCATGAACTTGAGAGAGCTTTTCATCTTCTAATGTTTTCTTCAATATCTTTTGTAGTTGCTCTTACTATTGAGTTCTAGTTTTACTCTATTGTGGATTATAAAATCTAGAAAATTACTTCAGTTTTCTTGTATTTGTTAAAATTTGCTTTCTATTTCTAAAGTTAATTTACTTTAGAGAAAGATCCATGGGTTGCTGAGAAAATGTGTATTCTGAGGCTGTTGGGTGACATATTCTGAAGATGTCTCTGAAGTTCATGTGATCTATAGCATCATTTAATTCTAAAGTTTCTTTGTTTTTTTTGATCTGGATGACCTGTGTATTGGTAAGAATGTGCACTAAAGTTACCTACTAATATTGTCTGTACTTGTTTGTCCAGTAATGTTGGCTTTATAAAATAGGGTATACTGATGTTTGCTTATATATTTATAATTGTTATGTTCTCTTTATGGATTAGTCCTTTTATCAATATGAAAGGGATCTTCTTTGTCTCATATAACTTTAGTTTGAAGTGTGCTTTGTCAGATCCCTTTCATATTGCTACTCTTTCTTACTTTGGGGCTCCATTAGTTTGGAAGATGTTTTCCTATCCTTTAATGTTTGCTGATGAGTTGCTTTTTTTTTTTTTTTGTAGACAGCAAGTGTCTCTACACTGATATGAGGATCTCGTGAACTTTTTGGCTGGCTTGCTTCGAACTCTAGTCTTCCAGATCCATGTAGATTGATTATAAGCTTGCCTGCCCTAGTGAGAGTTATTCTTTTCTGTGTATTTGTTTGTGGTGGTGTGTCTTTCTCTTTTGTGTAGGATCCCTTTAACTATCTCTGCTACGCTGATTAAGTGATCATGAGTTGCTTTAATTTTTATCATGGAGTTCTTTATTTCAGTTAAGGATAGTTTTCTGGGTATAGTAATCTAAGTTGGCAGTTATTTCCTTTCAGATTTTAAATTCCTTCCTTGCTTTTAAGGTTTTTTTTTTTGGTCCGGTCGTGGGGCCTGAGCACTGTCCCTCAGCTCTTCAGCTCAAGGCCAGCGCTCCACCACCGAGCGCCACTTCTGGCTTTTTTCTTTTTGCTTATGAGAAATTGAACCCAGGGCCTCATGCATGCAAGGCAAGCGCTCCACCACTGAGCCACCTTCCCAGCTCAAGGTTTATTGTATATTGAGAATTCCACTGGTTTTCTCATAGGCTTGTCTTTATGGGTGATTTGACAACTTCTCTCTTGACATTATCGTTATTTTTTTTTTTTTTTACTTTGTATACCTAGTGTTTCAACTATAATATGTGGGAGGTTCTTTTCTGGTTCTTGTCTGTTTAGAGTTTAGTTTTGTTTTGTTTTTGGGGGTGCTGCAGATTTGGGTCTTATAATTGTTAGGCAGGTGCTGTACCACAGCCTCTTTTTTATGTTGTTATTTTCAAGGTAGGATTTTGCTTTATGTCTTGGCCAGGCTGGGCTGTGATCTTCTTGTGCTTCCCAATTCCACTAAGGATGAAAGGTGCATACCACTGTGCCGAGCTATTATGCTTTTCTTTCCCATTCTTAGGTACTGGTTGAGGAGTCTCTTGAACTTGCTTTTTGTACAGGCTGGTCTTGAGCCATGATCCTCTGTTCTTTTCAAATAGTTAGGATTATAGGTTGAGCTACTGTGCCAGACTTTTCTAGTATCCTAAAAGCCTACTATATCGCAAGATGTTTGAAGTTTTTATTATTTATTGAATATGTTTGCTTTTCCTTCAGCTTGCATCTTATCTCCTATGCCCATGATTTACAGATTTGTTCTTTTAAATGATATCCACAAGGTTTTGCATATTCCATTTATACTTAGAAAATTTAAATTTATTATCTGCTTTTTCTAATACATGCACCTTATCTTCAAGCAGATATTCATTTGTCTCAGTCTACTAGTGGAACTTTCAGCTGAACTTCAATTTCATTTAACAAAGTTTTCATTTCCTAATTTAATTATTTTTCAGAATTTCTATATCTTTGATGAGTCCTCTTTAATATCTTGTATTCTTTATTTTGTTACTTTTTAATTTTTAAGTTTTTGTTTGTAATTCAGTGGTACTGGAGCTTGAACTCAGAGACTTGTACTTTCTAAGTAGGTGCTCTACTGCTTGAGCCACTCTTCTTTTTTACAGTGAGTATTTTCAAGATAAGATCTTGCTTTATGCCCAGGATCTCACTTTTATGTCTAGTCAGACTGCACTACTGTCCTCCTATTTGTGCTTTCTCATGCAGGTAGGATGACAGGCACTGCACTCAGCCATTGTGTTTCCCCTATAGCTTAGGATATTGGCTGGGCAGAGATCCTTCTAATCTCTGCCTCATAAATAGGGTTACAGGCTTGAACTACAACCCCTGGCTCATTCAGGTCTTTATTAGAATTTCATTGTCATTCATTCAGGTGTCTTGTTTCCTTTTCAATATCATTAATCATTCTCATAATAATTATTTTGAATTCTTTGAGATTATATCCACTTCACTTATGTTTTTTTTGTTATCATGGAGTCTTGTTGCCTTAATTTTTTTTTTCAGTTTTCTGTCTGGGTTATGGTTTCCACATCTGCAGCAAAGTCATTAGTTGGATCTGTCACCTATTCTTTCACTTGAAATAGTCTCAGTGCTCTGGAAGGACAGTGTGGTGGCTGACTTCAGTTGCTGTTTTCATCACTGAGCTGGGAGTATGACTTAATAGCCAGGCATTTGCCTACATGTTCAGGAAACTGGACTTGATTCCTACAAATGCTCAGATTGAGGAAAACTAGCTGGAATCCCTTGGACAAGGATTAGTTGTTCACTTCTTGGCTGACTTTACTATAGATACTATCCCCGTTTTTGTGTGTGTATGGGGAGCCCCTTTTGGCCACTAGGAGCTTTACAGCCTTTGGGCTAAGCTTGTTTCCACCTGTTCCAGATCACTTGTGTCTCCAGGAGGACAAGTGTTCTAGCCTAGAGATGATTCCCAGATGTGACAGAGTTGGAGAGTAAACAGAGCATTGAGTTCTGCACCGGCAGGAGGAAAACTGAGAAGACCTAGACACTGCTCACTGATCTTAGTGTTTACAAACTCTGGCTGGCAATTTGCTCCCCTGTGGATGGAGGAGACTGTGGAAATAATGTTCTTAGGTTTGGACTTGGAGTCCTTAATCCCATCTGGCAACAAGTACCTACTGGGATGAAATGCCTGGTAGTGTTCTTCAGTGCCTTTAGATTCTGTTCAGCAGTTCCCTTTGTGTGTGTGTGTGTGTGTGTGTGTGTGTGTGTGTGTGTGTGTGTGTGTGTGTGTGTGTGTGTGTGTGTGTGTGTGTGTGTGTGTGTGTGTGTGTGTGTGTGTGTGTGTGTGTGTGTGTGTGTGTGTGTGTGTGTGTGTCTATGAAATGAAAGTGACTCATTTGGAGAATCTGTCTTTGGGGCCTTCAGACCTACTCAGCAGTAAATTCTTGCTGAAATACAGTTTTTGGAGGTGGACCTCAGTCCTTTCAGTTTCTGTCACCCTCTTGTGGGGAAGAGACTGGAAATCACTTGATTCAGAAGGCCTGAGTTGGGACCTCAAACCCTCCTGTCAGCAAACACAAGCTGGGTTGTAGTTCCCAGTGTTTTTAGACCCTGCCTAGCAGTTGAGTGTGGAAGCTCTAAAAATTACCTGATCATGAAGGCCTGGCATCAGTCTCACAGCCAATACAGAGGCAGACTGTGGAGGACATATATTGTGCCAGTTATAATCTTGGTACTCAGTTTCCTCTGTGACCTTTCAACTGTAGGACTCACTGCTTGTAAGGAATAACAGAGCTTCTGCAGCACTATGACTTTGCTCCCCACTTCTTGACCTTCTCTGTAGATTGGTGTCAGACTCTTAACATGGTCGGATGTCCCAGGACTTCCTGATCTGTAATTGGTCTTTGCTTTCAAGACCTCAGTATATCTCAGTCTTGAACAATGGGCTCTTACTCAGGTAGTGTCTTGCTATGGCATTCAGAGATGATGATAATGTCAGAATGTCTTTCTTCACTAAGGCTAACTAACCGCCCACACCAAAACAGTCACTGACTCACCAAATCTCCATGTGTTCAAAGCTTGAAGAGAGTGTGGGCTTATCCTGTACCTAGAATTGCCAGTCTGTTATCTGGCCCACCTTACGATTGCATCTTCAGCTTCACCTCCTGCTTCCAGGGAACCTGTATGGGGATTGGAACTGTTTGCTACTTTTCTCTATAGTCTCTTTCTGATGTTCTGACAGTTGTCAAATGTCAGCACAACTTAAGAAATATGTATATACGTAAAAAGAATGAAGAATATGACTTATAATTCACTTACTAATGATTTTTCCTATATGACAATTACATAATAAAAATAACTTTCTTTTTTTTTTTTTGTCGGTGGTGAGGCTTGAACTCGGTCTGGTTGGTGTCCTTGAGTTCTTTTGCTCAAGGCTAGCACTCTATCACTTTGAGCCACAACTCTACTTCCAGTTTTCTGGTGATAAATTGTAGATGAGAGTATCACAGACACTCCTTCCCAGGCTGGCTTTGAACTGCAGTCCTCAGATCTCAGCCTCCTGAGTAGCTAGGATAATAGGTTGGTGCTACCATTACCCAGCTAGTAAAGATAATTTTAGTAGTAAAAATAATTGTAATGATAATAACTAACATCTGTGAACAATTAATGTTTAGACAAGCATTATTTTTGATGTTGTGCATATATTCATTCTCATAAGTCTTAGCAAAATGTTTATCAGGTATGATCTTTTACTCATCTCCATTTGTCAGATGAGGAAAGGCACAAGAAGGTTAAATAAATTTCCTCTTGGTGAGTGAAAGGAGGACACAAATCCTGCTTGTGGACTTCAAAAACTAGGGCACTTAACTACTTTGTATCATTATTGAATTCCTGTTTGATGTATGGAGTATTTTCATCTTTAATATAATGAATACTAAACTGGTATTTATTTGTGTCTTACATAATATAAAAGACTATTTTACTTGGAGATTTTTTTCTCAAACAATTACAAATTTTGTAGTAAAACAACTTTTACAATTCACAAATAATTTATGTCTACACTTCAAAGGATTTTGAAAAATACTTGTGGTTTTGAAGAAAATTTATGAAATGCATAATATATATATATAGATTTTGGGTTGTCTGAACTTTCTTAATTATTGTTTCTTATTTTTTAGTTGAGTGGTGATTTTATGCAATGGCTTCAAGCCACAGTTCTTCACCAGTGCCTCAAGGAAGCAGTGATGTCTTCTTTAAAAAAGAGGTAGATTCAGCAAAACATATTCGACATGTGCAGTCACTGCCAGATGTGTGTCCCAAGGAGCCCACAGGTAATAATTTTTTAATTTTGTACTGGGTTGGAACTCAGGGCCTGGGTGCTGTCCTTTAGCTTTTTTCTCTAAGTTGGCACTCTACCACTTGAGTCACAGCTCCACTTTTGTTTTTCTTTTTTGGAAGTTAATTGGACATAGAGCTTCATGAACTTTTCTGTTAGGACTGGTTTCAAACCAGCCTGACCCCTAAAGATAGTGATGAATTATTTAGTGTTGTAAAATACAGGAAGACTGTGATAGCCTTATGGAGAAAACACATGTGTAGAAAGTACTTGTGTATAATAAGCTTTGCTCAGGCATGAGTTAGAGTTGTTAGCATGGGTTCAGTGTTACGAATCAGTGATAAGTTGAGAGGCAGTGTCTTTAAACAAAAATATACATCAAATAAGCCTATGTATCTTAATGATTCATGAAATGAAATCTCGTGACTTCAGGCACACAAGAAACTTGAATTCTCCTAGGAGCAGTAATTCAGTATTTGTTAATTAGGTATTTACAATCACTTCATAGAACAAATGGTGGTGATTGTGTATTCTTTCCTATATTATTAATGCCACAGCAATATTATGTCAGCCAAATAAAGGGATTTGAGTCAAGAATGTGCTGTATATACTTTTAATTCCTTTGGTAACTGATACTGGAAGATAATTAGTTGATTTCTGTTAGTATATCATGGAAGAGACAGTTTGGTTGGTTTGTATACTTGTATACATAGAACACATTTTACAGAGTTTTCTTGTTTACTTTTTGCAGGTGATTCAAAT
This sequence comes from Dipodomys spectabilis, assembly GCF_019054845.1. NCBI lineage: Eukaryota > Metazoa > Chordata > Mammalia > Rodentia > Heteromyidae > Dipodomys > Dipodomys spectabilis. The sequence continues at coordinate 3,327,955 of NW_024870818.1, forward strand.
AGTTTATGTGTTGCCCCATCTCTAGTTACAGATCAACATAGATGGACTATATATCATTCCAAAGTAAATCTCCCAGCAGCATTAAATGATCCTAGATTAGCAAAAAGAGAATCTGACTTCTTCACAAAAACATGGGGATTGGACTTTGTGGACACCGAAGTCATACCTTCATTCTACCTCCCACAGATCAGCAAGGAACATTTTACAGCATATCAACAGGAAATCTCTCAGGTAAAAACTAAGTTTGAAATTAGTTGTAGTAGGGTCAGAAATAAATTTACATTTGATTTATTATAAATTTTTGATCAATGTTTTTTCCTCCTTTTTTCTTGTTAAAGCTTTAACATTTATTTGTTTTTCTGCTAGGAAGTGGAGAGTGATATATGAAAGACAGAACAAGTATATTTCTCTATTAAACAAATGATTGATTAGTGACTACAGCAGACACATAGGAGGTATTAATTTTCTCTCTGGTAGTCACTGTCATAACACCTAGATTTCCCTCTAGATTCCCCCTTCCTGACAGTCCTCAACTGTCAGTCTCTTTTAGGTATTGCCTCAGAAAAAGAGTTTATTACCTCAGTTTATCAGTAATTTTTGAGGAGCCTATCACATTCCTTTTAGACCTTATCTATACAAATTCTATCTTGGGTTATGTTTTTCTTTAGATATATTTTAATACATTTCTATTACTTACTGAATTTCAGAGTTACACATTACTTATTAGTACTAAGGTTTGGTTTGTACCCTATCTTACCAGTCAAGGAAGAAATGGTTGTATTTTGCTTATAAAGTCAGATGATTTTTAAGATTTAAGAAATTATAGAGTAGAACTGTTTCTGTGTCTGTAATTTCCACAGCCAATGTCGAGTGTCTAGCAGATAGCCTTAATATATCTGGACATAATTGTAATTCAGTATGTCGTATTAAACTGTGTCTAAAAGTAAGAATGGAGAGTTTGAGATGGTATATTACTCATTTTTAGATTGTTAGTGTCTGTTATTGATGTAGTTCTAACTACCATTTCAATCTTAAAAAAAATAAAATGATACAAAATATCTTTCAGTATAGAAGGGCTATAAATGCACATATGCATGTTTCTATGTTGCCCAGCTAGCCTCATACTACTGGGCTCAAATAGTCTTCTTGTCTCAGTGTCCTGCCACCACGTACAGATTTGTTGGATGAGCTAGGGTGTTCTTTTTGCCCAGGCAGACCTCAAACTATGATTCTCCCAACCTCTACCTCTGAGTAGCTGTAGGCAGGCATGTGTGAGCCTCTGGACCTGGACTCTTCTGTAAATTGCTTTTCCTCTTCCTTCTATTTATGGATATTTTATTATAATTGTATAAAATGAGGTAAGTATAGGTATATAAGTGTCCAGTATTGTCCTTTCTTGAGATTGAGCCCAGATCCTTACATATATTAGGCAAATGTTCTAACTCTGATCTATTGCATCTTAGCACTTTATAGTAGTATGTAGTTTATAAAGCATACCTATTACTTGTATTTATATTCAGAGAATTAATGATTTTATATTAAAAGTCGTACAACTAATTTGGCGTATTTTGATACTCTGTTGTGGAACATTCTACATAGCTTTGATCAAATTATCTTTTTATTAGAGAGAGAAGATTCATGAAAGATGCAAGAATATTTGTCCTCCTAAAGATACCTTTGACAGGAGTCTTTTACATACTCATGGTATGTGTATGTGTTATTTGTAGATAAAAAAGCATAGCATAAATATTTAAGAATACAATTTGTACTTTGGAATCTTGTTTCCAATCATAACTTTTATTTCTAGTTTTTTATTTTGTTTTGTTTTTTGGTGGTATTGGGGATTGAAGCCAGGGCCTTGTTCATATTTGGCACATACTTTATACTGTATTACATCTAATCCTTATAATTTTTGTTGTTGTTGTTTTGGTCATTTGGTCATGGGACTTGAACTTTGGGCCTGGGTGCTGTCCCTGAGCTCTTTAGCTCAAGGCAAGTACTCTACCACTTGAGTCACAGTGCCACTTCCCGTTTCCTGGTAGTTAATTGGAGATAAGTCTCATGGACTTTTCTGTCTGGGCTGGCTTTGAACCGTGATCCTCAGATCTCAGCCTTCTGAGTAGTTAGGATTATAGGCGTGAGCCACCTGTGCCTGGCTCTAATCCTTATAAAAATTTTTTTTTTTTGTCAGTCCTGGGGCTTTGACTTTGAGTCTGGGCACTGTCCCTGAGCTTCATTTGCTCAAGGCTAGCACTCTACCACTTGAGTCACAATGCTACTTCTGGCTTTTTGTGTTTATGTGGTACTGAGGAATCGAACCCAGGGCTTCATGCATGCAAGGCACGCACTCTACCACTAAGCCACATTCCCAGCCCTAATCCTTATAATTTTTATAGCATAATACTATAATCTTTTCTAAATCCTTTACTGTGACAAGAACTTAATATCTTGATGCTGGGTACTTTGTTGCTTAAAAGTAGATAAATAAGCTGGGTGCTGGTGGTTTATACATGCGATCCAGCTACTCAGGAGGCTGAGATCTGTGGATTGAGGTTTGAAACTAGGCTAGGCAGGAAAATTAATGAGAGTCTTATTTTGGGTGGTCATAGGGCTTGAATTCAGAGCACTGTCCTTGAGCTTTTTTGCCCAAGGCTAGTGCTCTACCACGTTGAGCCATAGGATCATTTCTGGTTTTATGGTTATTTGGAGATAAGAGTCTCAAGGACTCTTTCTTGCCCAGGCAGTAGATCCTCAGATCTCAGTCTCCTGAGTGGCTAGAATTACAGACATGAGATACTAGCCCCTGGCTTATGAGACTCTTACCTCCAATAAACTACTAAAAAAACCTTGGAAGTGAAGCTGAGGTTCTAGTGATAGAGAACTAGCCTTGAGCATAAGCTCAGGGACATTGCCCAGACCCTGAGGTCAAGCCCTGGGCTGACACTGTAGGGAAAAAGAAAAAAAAAAAAGATGAATAAGATGAATAACAAGAAATTAACCCTTAATTGCAACATTCTATGTTAAGGCTTTGTAAGGTTGAACACACAATATTCTAGCTCACTTTAGGAAATTTCCAAGAGCTAATGATGATTACGTATGTTTTAAAATAGTGTGAAACAGTGATGTATTACATATTTCTTGGGAATACTTAGAATAAAAATAAAAGGAATTGATACAAAGTCATAGATCTAGTCAAAAGAGTTGTAAGAACCTATTGTGTTGGCTGTACTTCAATAAGAGATGTAACTGAAATAGTGGGCAGGGACCAGGTCATGAAGAGTCTTGTATGCCATGCTTAGGAATTACTTTATTGAAAGGCAGAATACAGCTATACAGAATAATTTAACTAGACATGTAATTATAAATTTATAATTACATATTTTATTCTGAAAACTGTGGATCATGAATTTTGAGGCAGTGATTAAGAAGACAGTCAGAAGCTATTGCAGTGCTGAGTAGGAAATAGGGTGCCAATAACAGTTACAGTGGAAATGAGGAAGTTAGAACTAAATACTTCACAGATCTAGGCACAGGTTTTAATACCTGGCAATGGAGAAAAATGATTGAGGGATGACTTTCATGTTTCTTGTTTATGCAGCTATCTAGGTAGGAGGTGCAGTTCAGCTAAAAAAGCAAAATAGGGCTGAGAAAGTGGCTCAGTGGTAGAGCACTTGCCTTGCATGCTTGAGGCCCTGGGTTTGACTCCTCAGTACCACATAAGCAAAAAGAAAAAAGTCGGAAGTGGCGCTGTGGCTCAAGTGGTAGAGCGCTAGCCTTGAGCTGAAGAGCTGAGGGACAGTGCCCAGGCCCAGAGTTCAGGCCCCACGACTGGACCCCAAAAAATAAAAAATAAAAAAAAATAAAGAAGCAAAATAGGACATGTTGCGAAATGACATGTGTAACTGGCAACCTAGAGCCCTGGAAAGAAGAAATGAAGATAGGCTGAAAATATAGGCTGGACATTAGAGATATTATGCAAGACAATAGTGTAGTAGTTGAATCCAAGAGTGCAAGATTACCAAGGGAAAATGAATAATAAAGAGGAAAGGATTGCTGCTAGGACAGTGTGAAGTTACCATCTTCCCTCCCCCACCCCCTTCTTTTGTTGGTACGAGCCCTGGGGCTTGAACTCAGGGTCTGAGCACTGTCCGTGAGCTTCATTTGCTTAAGGCTAGCACTCTACTACTTGAGCCACAGTGTCACTTCTGGCTTTTTGTGTTTATGTCGTACTGAGGAATCGAACCCAGGGCTTCATGAATGCTAGGCAAACACTCTACCACTAAGTCACATTCCCAGCCTGATATTTTTTGATCATAAGAAATTCTAATGAAGCTGGTTACCAGTGTTTCACAGCCGTCTATATTCTAGCTACTCAGATAGCTGAGATCTCAGGATTGTTTATGAAGACAGCTGGGCAATTAACTAGCAAAAAGCTCAAAGTAGAGCTGTGGATCAAGTAGTAGTATTCTTGAGTAACAAAGCTAAAGGATAGCACCCAGACCTGAGTTCAAATCCTAGCACCAAAACACACACACACACACACACACACACACACACACACACACACACACACACACACACACACACACACACACACACACACACACACACACACACACACACACACACGAAGGAAGAAAGGAAGAAAAGTTTTGAATAGGATATGGTGGGTATTTTAAATAATAAAAAGTTTATTCTAGAATTTAATTCGTTTTCTGATACTACATAGCATCGTAAATTTAATTTAAAAACTTAATAAAAGATAATCAAAAGACTTAAAATGTATTTAGATGTTTCATTACTACTAAATGATTACAGTTGTTTGAAGCTTCTTTCTTGTTCAGAGCTTCCCCTTAGGCAGATATCATCAAGTAAGAATACTTGATGAAGGAAAAACCTAGAGTAGTTATTTGGTTGTAACCTAGTGTAATATTGCATTTGTCAAAATATGTATATTATGGGAGTAAAATTAAAACAACTTTAAAAGATTGTATTTTCCCTTTTCCTTTTTATCATAGATAAATCCAGGACAGATCTGGAGCAAGTACCTAAGGTAAGAAAGTATAAAAATAAGAATACTGCTTTTTAATATTAGATTTTTTATTTTGCCTTATAAAATTTTCATTTGGCTATTTTTTGACAGGCCATTTTGCTGCTTTTGGGGCTTTGGTCTTGCTTTTTTAAAATGAAAAATAAATTCATTTGGCAAATATTGTATGTAATTTTCTTTTTTGTACCATCAGTCTCTTCCTCATTATTGAAACCTGGAAATATATTTTAAGTATCTATATTCTAAAAAGAATTTGTTGATCTTACTATCCTTTCAGATTATTAAGAGATAGTTTCTTGGCATTAAAAAATTGGTAGCGTTGGGCTGGGAAGGTGGCTCAGTGGTAGAGTGCTTGCCTTGAATGCATGAGGCCCTGGGTTCGATTCCTCAGCACCACATAAGCAGAAAAAGATGGAAGTGGTGCTGTGGCTCAAGCAGTAGAGCACTAGCCTTGAGCTGAAGAGCTTATGGACAGTGTCCAGGCCCAGAGTTCAAACTCTCCACAACTGGCAAAAAAAACCATAAATAAATAAAATAAAAATTGATAGCACTTTTGTAATAGCTGCATTCTTTTTTGGGAAGAGAATCCATTTCCTTCTTCATGGTCCCAAAGTGATCTGTGACAGTTGTTACTTAGGATGAGAAAGAAACAAGTGGAGAGGGAGACTTTTAAGTTCTTTGCCTACAAAATAAAATTTAAGGCTCTTCATGATTTGCTTCTATCAGAGTCATACTTCTCACTTCTGTCTACTCCTCTTTACATACTCTACTTCAAACAACTTTTTGCTAGTATCCTACTTGCACTGTTTTCTCAGCCTGGAAATTCATTTTTTACTTCTTCCTGTTTTAAATCCTTTACAATTTTTGCTTCTCAACTAGACATAATTGGCCCTCTTGCCAAATTCCCATAACATTTTATCTAGGCTCCCCTCCCCCCAAATACTCTTCTTACAAAGTATTTATCCACTTATCCCTTGGTATCTAGGGTTCCCCTTTCCCTATTAAGGATACTAAAATTGGACAATGCTCTGATGTCTTATATTTTGCTTATAACCTTCTCATATCCTCTAAATTACTTAATGAGATAACTCATACAACATAAATAGTTGTTTTACCATACTGCTTGAGAATAATGACAAAGAAACACAGATGTATTTTTTGCCAAATAATTTTAAAAATTATTTTTTATGAGTATATACTTCTTGATCATGTCATTCCTTCCTTCATTTTCCCCTCCTCCTGTCCCTACCCACAAGTTACATAGTTCATTTTTACACAGTGTACATTTAATGTATTGACTGCATTTGCTTATCTTTCCTATCTCCATTCTTGTGTTCTCCCCAAAAACATGTTCTATTTTCTGGTATTTGTTTTGATAAATAAAATTTTAGTTGTTCAGATAAGTTACACCTTTGGATTCCTCCCATAAACATATTCTCCTTTAGTCAAACTGAATAATTTCAATCCTCATTTGGTTCAGTCTATAGATGTGGAACCTGAAGATAGAGAGGGTTGACCATATATGTATTTTATCATGTTCCATGGGCTGAAAGCTCCTTGAGATTAGGATTGTAACTTATCTTTGTTTCTAAGTAGATATTGTATTAATGCTGTTAATATTAAAGAGGAACTAAAAAATACTTATTTCCTGGTTATGTTTTCCCTAACGTTCATACTAGCTTTTTTGGATATAGGTGCAATGAATTAGTAAATAAAATATAGCAATAAATTGGTTAAACCATGTTTTAGGCATTATGCTAAGTGCTAAGGATATAGTGATTAATAATCTATAATTATAACCCTGAAGGAAGATCTGGGCTCCAAAGAGAGTTATGCATATTAAATAGCTTCTGAAGTACACGATAAACAATTAAATATATGTGGTGTACTTGTGTTCACAGGTATGAGTGATTAATCTTTGAATCATACACAACTATTTACTCCTTTGGTTAGGTCATCTCTTGTAAGGGTGTGTAAATACTTAGCTATAAGAATGTATAAAAGTGGCCAAGTACACTGGTGCATGCTTGTACTTGAAACTACCAGGATCTAGAGGTAAGATTGAGTTCTAGGGCTAGAGACTTTATCTGAAAAATAACTAAAAGCATAAAGGGCTGAGTTTATGGTTCAAGAGATAGAGTACTTAACTAGCAACAGTGAAGTCTGAGTTCATACCACAATACCAAAAAGGTGTGAAGATAATTGAGTGATGATAGAATGTAATATGTCATTAGTAAGAAGGAATGACAAGAAACAGATAAATAGATACAAAATAAATGAATTCTGCATACCATTCAGTATTATTTGGTCTGTGAGTCATGAGAATTCACAAAAAGTTCTAAGCAGAGAAGTTAATTCAGTTTTATGTGACATTTTAGGATGGTATATCTGACAGCAATGACACATACTCCCAATGTTAGGAGGGACATTGGTAAATAGCTGTTTACTAGTCAGAGAAAATGAAGAGCTGAACGGATGAGTGCTGAGGAGATATACAGAGAGAATTCAAGAAATATTTAGGAAATGTAATAGGTAGCTCTTACTGATGAGTTGGATATGGTATGTATGAAGAGTATCTCTTCATAAAACTAAATTAGTTGTAAATGTTAGTGTGTTATTCTAAAAACTAAATTTGAAGGGATTTGAGTAGGAGAAAGTAGAAACATAAGCGGTAAATGAATTTGACTATGGAGTAAGGGAACGACCCTCTCCTCTGGTAAATGCTAAAAACATTTTTTTTTTTTTTTTGGTCCAGTCGTGAGGCCTGAGCTCTGGGCTTGGGCACTGTCCCTCAACTCTTCAGCTCAAGGCTAGCGCTCTACCACTTGAGCCACAGCGCCACTTCCGGCTTTTTTCCTTTTGCTTATGTGGTTCTGAGGAATCGAACCCAGGGCCTCAGGCATGCAAGGCAAGCACTCTACCACTGAGCCACCTTCTCAGCCCCTGAAAACATTTTTTAATATCCTGTGTGAACATTTTAAACGTGACTCGCCAAGTTTACTTTTATTGTAAATTTTGGATTTAGAGTTTTGTGTGAATAAATAGTTATTTGCTTTTGCTATTCACACTCAAGATCCAAGTTAATTTTTGTTTAATGGTTTTGTAATGTTGGAGGAGTAATGGATATAAAGAAAATGTTGTAATCTAATTGGGGAAATATGTATTCTTTTAATAGATTTTTATGAAACCAGATTTTGCCTTGGATGATTCCTTAACTTTTAATTCAGTTTTACCGTGGTCTCATTTTAATACTGCTGGTGGAAAAGGAAATCGTGATGCAGCTTCCTCAAAGTTACTTCAAGAAAAGGTAATTGTTCCTTGACTTTTTTCCTATAGAATACTGGTAATAACATTTTGGTTGAGTGATAATTACTTGTGTGGGCTCAGATGAGCTCTTCTTTCAATTTCTTTCTTTTGGGGAGAATAACAAAGGAGGAGGTAACAATGTCGACGAGAAATGTACTCATTACAGTTACTCATGTAACTGTAACCCTCTTTACAATAAAATAAAATTTAAAAGGGGCTGGGAAGGTGGCTCAGTGGTAGTATGCTTGCCTCGAATGTGTGAGGCCCTGAGTTTGATTCCTCAGCACCATATAAACAGAAAAGGCAGAAGTGGAGCTGTGGCTCAAGTGGTAGAGCACTAGCCTTGAACTGAAGAGCTGAGGGACAGCACCCAGGCCCAGAGTTCAAGCCCTATGACCAATGCAAAAAAAATAAATAAATTTCTCTCTTTTTCAGACTTAGGATTTTAGCCAAGAAACTCACACATACTAGGCAATTGCTCTATGGTCACTTGGCTACATCACCAGTTCTTAAGTTCATCTTTGTTTTTAGTGATAATTGTAAACATTCTAATCTTTTGGAGCTAATGTGATTTTAAACTCAGGGTCTTGTTACTTACAAGGCAAATGAGTTACCACTTAAGCCAGAATCCCCAGTGTTTTCCTTTTTAGTTATGTTTCAGATAGTCTTGCACTTTTTGCCTATACATGTGGTCCTCCTACCTATACCCATGTATAGCTGAGATTACAGGCAAGCTCTGCAACACTTGGCTTCTTTGCTGAGATGGGAATTTCACTTTTTTGCCTGAGTTGGCTTTGAACTGGGATCTTCCCAGTCTTCCCATAGTAAAGGAATTACACACATCATCCATTGTACTTGGCCCAACATTTTAATCTTAACTGGTACTAATAGTATTTTGGTTTAGTGGAATAAAAGTTGTGCTTGTTAAAAAGGAAAAAAACATTCTGAGTGCTTCTCTCTCTGTCTCTCTTTCTTTCAAGTCCTGGGCTTGAACTCCTGTCTTAAGCTTTTGTGCTCAGGCTAGCGATCTAACACTTGAGCCACAGCTCTTTTCCGGTAGGTTAGTGGAGATAAGAGAGTCACAGATTCTCTTCCTGGGCTTGCTTTGAACAACAATCCTGGATTTCAAGCTTTGGAGTAGCTAGGATTAGAGGCATGAGCCCACAAACAGACTCAGTGCATCTTTTCTAAAACTGATTGAAAGAATATATTAGGTAACACAATGAATGCTTTGTATTTATCCCAAATGGTTTAGCTCTGCATCAGCTAATTTTATAACCATGATAAGCACAGAAAGCAGCTTTTCCTGGGAAAAGCAAAAATTAGCTGGGGGGCTGGGAAGGTAGCTCAGTGGTAGAGCGCTTGCCTTGCATACATGAGGCCCTAGGTTTGATTCCTCAGCACCACATAAGCAGAAAAAAAAAAAGCCAGAAGTGGCACTGTGGCTCAAGTGGTAGAGCGCTAGCCTTGAGCTGAAGAGCTGAGGGACAGCGCCCAGGCCCAGAGTTCAGGCCCCACAACCAGACCCCCCCCCCCCCCCCCCAAATAGCTGGGAATTTCCTGTGAATTAGCAAAAATATTATAGTTAAATACAGTATTTTGTTTTATTTTTATGAGCAAGGTAATGAGTCCATTTCCTATCAAGCATTGTTACTCCCCTTTTGTTTTCTCCTGCCACCACCCCCCCCTCCAAAGTTGTAAAGTTCGTTTTCAACATAGTGTCTTATACATCTCACTGTTACAATGGCTCATCCTGTATCCTTATTTCAGCATTTTGTTATTTCCCTTCCCCTCTCCAAATTAGAAAAATGTATACAAGATGTAGGATACCTGATCAAATACAGTGACAACAGGGGTTGTATCATGAGGAAAGGACATACGAAGAAACAACAACAACAAAAAAATCACATAGTACATTATAAGAACATTAAAAAGAACAGCAAGAAAGATAAAATCTCCTGTGTCCCTATCTTGGGTTCATTTCTCTTAGCATCAGGTTATATGGTCATACGAACATAGCTTTTGGCCTCTTCTGCTTGTCCTAGACATATACTAATTATTGCAGATAAGGGAAACCATGGGACCTATATTTCTTTGGGCCTGGCTTACTTCACTTAATATAATTTTTTCCAAGTTTTTCCCTTTCCTAACAAAGGGGATGTGTCATTCTTTCTGATGGAGGCATAGAATTCCATTTTGTATATATGACATTTTCTTGATCCATTTATCTACTGAGAGGCATCTGGGTTCCATATCTTAGCTATGGTAAATAATGCTGTGATAAACATAGTTGTGTTGGTAGCTTTATAGTACGGCCTTGTTTGTGATCATTTGGGTAAATGCCTAAAAGTGGGATTGCTGGGTCATAGGGGAACTCTATATGGAGTCTTTTGAGGAACCTCCATATTGCTTTTTCCAAAGTGGTTGAACAAGTTTACACTCCCACCAGCAATGCAGTAGTGTTCCCTTTTGGCCACATCCTTTCCAGCATCTGTTGTTACTAGATTTCTTGATTATAGCCATTCTAACTAGGGTGAGGTAGAGTCTCAATGTTGTTTTGATTTGCATGTCTTTTATGACTAGAGAAGTTGAGCATTTCTTCATGTGTCTATTGCCCATTTTTATGTCCTCTTCAGAGAAGTTTCTCTTTAAGTCTTTAGCCCACTTTTTAATTGGGCAGTTATTTCTGTGAGGATTTGTTGTTGGGAGACTTCATTTTTTGAGTTCTAAGTATATTTGAACTTGTCCATTGTATGGCTAGTGAAGATCTCCCAATCCGTGGGCTTTCTACTAATCTTGCTAGCTATGTCCTTTGCCATGCAGAAACTTTGCAGTTTCATGCAGTCCCATTTGTCCAACTTTTCTTTGATTTGTTGTGTTTCTGGGTCTTTATTAAGAAAATTTCGGCCTGTGCCAAGGAGCCCTAGAGTTTCTCCTATTCCTTCCTGTAATGTTTTCAGAGTGCCTGCTTTGACTCCGAGGTCTTTGATCCATTTGGAGTTGATTCTGGTACAGGGTGATATATAAAGATCTAGCTTTAGTTTTCTACAGGTGTTTAACCAATTTTGCCAGCACCATTTACTGAAGAGCCTTTCTTCCATTCCTCCTCCTCCTCCTGCTCCTCCTCTTCCTCCTCCTCTTCTTCTTCTTCTTCCTTCTTCTTCCTTCTTCTTTCTTCTTTTTTTTTTTAAAGCTCCCTTATTGAAGATTAGGTGGCTGTAGGTTGTAGGTTCATTTCTGGGTGTTCAGTTCTATTCCATTTGTCCTCAGGTCTGTTCTTGTGCTAGTACCAAGCTGTTTTGACTACTGTGGTTTTGTAGTAGAGTTTGAGGTTTGGTATTGATATTCCTCCAGCACTATTCTTGCTGCTAAAGATTCTTTTTGCTATTCAGAGTCCTTTATTGTTCCATATGAAATTTTGGATTGCTTTTAATGTTTCCTTGAAAAATGAGGTTGGAATATTGATAGGTATCGCAGTGAATTAGTAGATAGCCTTTGGCAGTATTGCCATTTTCACAATGTTAGTCCTCCCAATCCAGGAGCATGTGAGGTTTTTCCACTTCCTTAGTTCTGCTTTAATTTCCTTTTTCACGTTTTTAAAGTTTTCATCAGTGGTCCTTCACTTCTTGGATTTTTTTTTTTTTTTTTTTTTGTCTGTCATGGGGCCTGAACTCTGGGCCTGGGCACTGTCCTCAGCTCTTCAGCTCTAGGCTAGAGGGCTATCACTTAAGCCACAGCACCACTTCTATTTTTTTCTGCTTATGTGCTGAGGAATCGAACCCAGGGCCTCAGGCATGCAAGGCAAGCACTCTACCGCTAAGCCACCTTCTCAACCCAAGATGACCCACAAGAGCTTCAGTTTTTGAGACTGACAGATGTGGGTTAACATTTGAGTTTCTTTTTTTTTTTTTTTGCCACTTGCTTCCAATATAACTTTATTCAAGGTATTTAATGTTTATAAGTTTCTTCATTTGTAAAATGAGAATAATTAATATGCTAATAAAAAAGCTAGATGTATATAAAATACTCAGCACACAGAAGGAAGAGGTCAGTAAGTGGAAACTATAATCCTCTACTTCAGTGAATGATGTTTGATGTTGGTATAGGCTGAAGAGACATTTAAAACTAGAATTATAATCTGATAATTGTAGATTGAGAAAATAGTTGGCCTTTGTACAGTAGTAACGACAGGAACTGAGGAAGAAGGTGAATCATCTTTTGTTGGTTTTGGGGTAGCACCTTTCATCTCCTTTCCATTATTATTATTATTTTTTTTTGTTCCGGTCGCGGGGCCTGAACTCTGGGCCTGGGCGCTGTCCCTCAGCTCTTCAGCTCAAGGCTAGCGCTCTACCACTTGAGCCACAGCACTGCTTCCAGCCTTTTCTGCTTATGTGGTGCTGATGAACCTAACCCAGGGCCTCAAGCATACAAGGCAAGCACTCTACCACTGAGCCACCTTCCCAGCCCCCTCCTTTCCATTATTTTGAAGAACCTATAATGAAACAATTCACATTTATTATTTAAAATACATGTGGAAATATTTTATCATTTTTGGACAGTATTTACATATCCAAGAGAGGTATACTTATAATCATGATTTTTTTTCCATTTCTTTTAAGCTGAGCCATTACCTGGACATTGTGGAAGTAAACATTGCTCATCAGATCTCTCTACGTTCAGAAGCATTTTTTCATGCAATGACCTCTCAACATGAATTGCAGGACTACCTCAAGAAAACTTCCCAGGCTGTAAAAATGCTTCGTGATAAAATTGCACAGATTGATAAAGTAATGTGTGAAGGATCACTACATATTTTAAGACTGGCACTTACCAGAAATAATTGTGTTAAAGTATACAATAAACTGAAGTTAATGGCCACTGTACACCAAACTCAGCCTACAGTGCAGGTGTTATTATCTACTTCTGAATTTGTTGGCGCATTGGACTTAATAGCAACAACGCAAGAGGTTCTACAGCAGGAATTACAGGGCATTCATAGCTTCCGGTATGTCTGTTAAGTAAGCCATTAGAAATAATGTTAGCAAACTTTAAAAGATAGTATTAGTATGTAATGTTAAAAGTATACATGTATTCTAAGTATTTCAGATTGGTCTGCTTAATAATATTATTCTGACACAAGACAAACACTGTAAGGAATATTTACAAGACTTACAGAGAAACAAAATTTCTAGGAGATAAATATAATAACAGCAAATCACAGTTTGGAAAGTTGAAATAGCTTTGGGTAAATATGGAGAAGCTTTGGGTAAATATGGAGAAGTAAATATTAGTATATTTAAATTCATTTTTAAAGATTTAAACATTTTATTTTATTTTTGTTGGTCATGGGGCTTGAACTCTGGGCCTGGGTACTGTCCCTGAGCACTTCAGTTCAAGGTGGGTACTCTACCACTTGAGCCACAGTGCCACTTCCAGTTTTCTGGTGGTTAATTGGAGATAAAGAGTATCACAGACTTTCCTGCCTGGGCTGGCTTTGAACCATGATCCTCAGATATCAGCCTCCTGAGTAGCTAGGATTACAGGCGTGAGCCACCAGCTCCCAGCTTTAAAATTTTTATTTATTGCTTAGAGAATGTTGGATTCACATTCAGGGTCTTGTATTTGCCATGCTTTACCACTTGACCTGTGCCTTCAGCCTTGTTTTTCACTTATTTTTGAGATAGTGTGTTGCTTTTTGCCCTGGTATGTGCCTGAACTTTGATCTACCTACTGTGGATTTCCTATTGTTGTGATTATAGGCATGTGCCAATGTGTCTAGTTTCTCTTGTTGGAGAAAATCTTGTGGACTTTTCTGCATGAGCTAGCCTGTGTACCTTTATCCTTTTAGTTTCAACATTCTGTGTAACTTGGGGTGACAGGCATATTCCACTGCACCCAGCTATTAGAATAGGTCTTGGAAAGTTTTATGCCTTAAGCTACCATTCTCTCAATTTCAGTCTCCCAAGTACTTAGAATTACAAGCATGAACCACTGGCACCCAGCTATAAATCTTTATAGTAGGTATTAAATAAATTCATTTCTAATTTGCAATCTACTTCTATTTATTTATTTATTTATTTGGTCAGTTATGGGGCTTGAACTCTGGGCCTGGGCTCTGTCCCTGAGTTCTTCAGCTCAAGGCAAAATGCTCTACAACTTGAGGCACAACACCACTTCCGGTTTTCTGAGTGGTTAACTGGAGATAAGAGTCTCATGGACTTTACTGCCTGGGCTGGCTTTGAACTCTGATCCTTAGATCTCAGCTTCCTGAATAGCTAGGATTACAGGCATGAGCCACCAGTACTCAGCACCCTTTTATTTTTTAAATGGGGTCATCTGTTTATGTATAGGACAGTCTGGACCACAGTTCATCTGGGATGACTGGCACATGCCACCACACCCAGTTTTTATAGATTGAGATTGCAGTCTGTTTTTTATAGTATAAAAAAATCCATATTAAGCCAAGCACTGGTGGCTTATGCCTATAGTCTTAGATACTCAGGAGGCCGAGATCTAAGGATCATGGTTGAAGCCAGGCTGAGCAGGAAAGGCTATGAGATGCATATCTTCAATTAAACATGAAAAAACTGGAAGTGGAGCTATAGTTCAAGTGGTCGAGTACTAGCCTTTACCATAAAAGCTCAGGAACAGCAGTCAGACCATGAGTTCAAGGACTGGCACACACATATGTAAGTTTTCCACACCATGATAGGAAAGGCACAAAGTTCTTACTTTGAAAACATCTTTAGAAAGGAAAGAGAGCCAAGCTCTGGTGGCTCACATCTGTATTCCAAGCTACTCGTAGGCTAAGATCTAAGGATTGAAGTTCAAAGCCAGCCTGGCAGGAAAGTCCATGAGACTCTTATCCCTAGTTAACCATGAGAAAACAAAGTGGTGCTGTGGCTCAGATAGTAGAGTGCTTGCCTTGAGCAAACAAGCCAGGAAGAGAAAAGATGCCTGTGGCAGGCCCTGAGTTGATTCCTAGCAACAAAAAGCCAAGAACTAAATAAAAACTTTGTAGAAAACATAATTGAGTTTGAAATTATATATAAAAATTCCTTAGGATTACAATTTTAGATTTTCTGTGTGAAATCATGTTAGTGTTTTTTATAACAAATGAAAATTATTAACATTTTATTAGCAAATAAGCAGTTATTCAGTGTTCATATAGAAGTTACTATCTTCTGGAAATCTCATCCAAACCTTTCACAGATGATATTTAATATGTTCTGGGAAAGACAGCTTCAAAATAACTTTATTTAAATTGAATCATGAATTCTTTATATAGTTGGAATATTGATGTATAAAGCACTATTGAATTCTTAAGTAGTTTTATTCATAGATTTAGGAATGGCACTTGCACACTTACTACAATGTCACACACCAGGTGAATAGTAAATAACAGAACAAAATGCTCTGCTCTAACAGTCTCTGCAGTTTGTTTGGAGGGGTGTGAGACAGGTATTGCTATGTTAAAACAGTACTCTGATGAGTGTACAATTACTGTGAAACTCTGACCTCTTAGAGAATTTGTTGAAAACTATCATTGGAACTTCTTTACATAAAAATATACTTGTATGTAAACTTTTGCAATTAAAATTTCAGGGCAAACCATGGACATTTGAAGCCTAATTTGGGTTCTGCAACATGGAACCCAAAGTGACTACACAATTTCTAATTGCCCTTTCACCTCTGAAATTTAATTTTTTTTAGTTTGTGTGATATATTTAAAATAATCAGTTTTTCAGAAAAATTGGCTTCCATGGTGACAGAAACTATATTTTTCGTTTGTTACTTCTATATAAAAAAATGAGTGTTGATGAATATCAGAGCCAATATCCTCCACGTAATAAAGAGCTAAGGAATAGAATCAAAGATTGAATGTTTTCTTGCTAAACACCAACCCTAAACTTGTTTTAACTTTTACCCCAATAGTCGTATGCTTTTATTTTCCTTGTCTCATACTTTTGTAATCAGTAGTATTAATGAAAATTGTAGTTATCCAAAACTATGTGGAAAAAATTTAGGAGCAGAGTTATTATGAATGTTTTATGATGGATTGAATTACAGAATATAAATATTATTTGTGTTTATTCCTAATTTGGGTACTCATTCATTTATCCATTCATTCATTGTTGTGCTAGGCTAGGCTAGTGCTCTACTACTGAACTAAATCCCCAGTCCTTTTAATCTTCAGTTTTACATTTTTAGTTTGTACTTTAATGCAAATGACAAAATAGTTTTAAAAATTGTGTAAGCTGTTTGGGGTTATTGCTCAAGTGCTTTTCTAGTGTATACTAGGCCCTAGTTTCATTTCCAGAACTGCAAAAAATTTTTAAATGTTTAAGTTTTCTTAGGGTTGGGGTTATAACTCAGTGGAAGAGCCCTTGCCTCCCATGCTTGATACCGTGCGTTTGATCACTAGCATAGGGGAAGCAGAATAAACAGGTGTTTGGGTATGTGATTTTAAGAAGTCTTTAAAATGTTGTACATAGCTACATTTTTCTCATGTTTCTGTTACTTTCTTTACAACTTACATGTGTAAAGATGGTTTATTTGTCATGTAAAATGTTTCAGTAAAGCTGCCTAGTAAATGTCAGTTCCAGGATATAACTAACTTTATTAAAGTTTGGTATCTCCATATGCAAGTAATTTGCAAAATTAAAAATACTCTAAAATATTTCTCTAATCAAAGAAGAATATTGATCTATACTTGAAGACTAATTTTTTTTTATAACTTTTGTACTTTGTTTTAAATGTGTTAAATCTAACTGGTGATTTACTTCTTGTTTTTGTCTTTCCTTTTTGTTATAAGGTTGTTAAGTATCAACATTACTTTCTTGTATAACTTCACAAATATTTTTAAGGCCTTTTAACTTTGGAAACAATTCATTTTAGATCTTTTATTGTTTTGTCTAATGCATCAGGAAGTATGTGTATTACAGGTTTCTTGTCTTCTGTAAACATTAATGGCATAAATCATGTTTTTAATTTATGAAAATGTTTATGTTTTATCAGTAGGAATTTCACCTACTTTGTTTTCCTTTCTGACCATATTTTAGTCATTTTCCTAGAACTTATCTTAGAAATGTGTAGGATCAACTTGGCGCCAGTGGCTCAAGCCTATAATCCTAGCTGCTCAGGAGGCTGAGAGCTGAGGATCAAAGTTCAAAGCCAGCCCAGACAGGAAAGTCTGTGAGACCCTTACCCAGTTAAGCACCAGAACACCAGAAGTGATACTGTGGCTCAAGTGGCAGAACGCTTATCTTGATCTAAAGAGCTCAGGCCCACAGTTCAAGCCCTGCAACAGACCAAAAGAAAAGAAGAAAAGCATAACATCTTAATATTTGAAATCTTTTTCTTGGCAGGTCAACCAAAGGATTTGTTAATTAAGGGTGTGTGTGTGTGTGTGTGTGTGTGTGTGTGTGTGTGTGTGTGTGTGTGTGTGTGTGTGTGTGTGTGTGTGTGTGTGTGTGTGTGTGTGTGTGTGTGTGTGTGTGTGTGTGTGTGTGTGTGTGTGTGTGTGTGTGTGTGTGTAAAGGACTTGTTAATTAAGGGTGTGTGTGTGTGTGTGTGTGTGTGTGTGTGTGTGTGTGTGTGTTTACCAGAGCCTTTTTTGGAGGTTTATAGGACATGAAATCTTGTGGGCTTTGCTACTTAGGCTAGCTTTTGAACAATGATTCTCAAATCTTAGCCTCTTGGGTAGCTAGAATTACAGGTGTAAACCATTGGTACTTGACAATTACATATTTTATGGATATTATTTTGCTTTTGTATATTTTGTTCTTTCTATTGCTTTACTTATACGTCAATTTTTAGAAGTTACTACAAATACAGAACCCTATTTATTTATTCCAGTACTGGGGCTTGCATTTAGGGCCATCTCTCCAGTCCTGGGGCTTGAACTCTGAGCCTAGGTGCTGTCCCTGAGTTTTTTGTGCTCAAAACTAGTGCTCTACCTCTTGAGCCACAGCTCCACTTCTGGCTTTTTGGTGTTTAATTTTGGAGATATGGGTCTCATGGACTTTTCTGCCTGGGCTGACTTTGAACCAGGATCTTCAGATCTCAGCCTCCTAACCAGCTAGGCATGAGCTAGTGATGCCCGGAGATTTAGAACAACTCTTGCTTGGCTTTCTTCCTCAAGGTTGGTGCTTTACCAATTGAGTCACATCTTCAGTTTGAGTAATTGTAGACTTTTCTGTTCAGATGACTTGGAGCCATGATCCTGCAGGTCTTAGCGTCCTGAGTAGCTGGAATTACAGGTGTGAGCCATCAGTCCCTAATCTAATTCTTGTTTCTAAAAAAGAACTTGAAAAATTCTTGAAATTGTGTGTGTTAACAATATCTAGAAAATGTACAATATATGTATTTTCTTTTTTCTCATTCATTTTGTAGCTTTTGACCTTGAAATTATTTGCTGTTTAACTTTGTCTTGTGATTTCTGAACTCCCAAAGTACTCTTTATATTCTCCTATGATAACAACTGTCTATCTATCTTAAAGTTATTTGTGTTTTTTAGTCTATTGGGTTTTAAATGTCAGGCAAAATAGCTGTGCCTACATATCTTTTCTATTTTTCTTTCCATGACCTTTGGATTATGGGCTGAGCTTTCTGGTCTATTTGCATAGTTTGGTTTTGTAATTTTAAAATAATTTACTGCCTGCCTAAAATTTTCGCAAAAGTGGGCAGTTTTAAATATTGGGAAATGAATATCTTAAACTATCACAAAAAGAAATTCTATTAGCAACGAAATGACAAATAATATATATTATTTATGCTTTATACTAATTTAAAAGAATTGCTAAGGTTAATGATCATCCAGTATGGATGGGCCTCAACCTACTCTTCAGTATTGGCTACTTGCAAGTTTTGATACAGGAAAGCTTTAATTACTTTACAATTCAGGACTGTTATATTTTGCTTTTTATATTGTAAAGATTTATGAAGGAACTTTTAAGTTTTCATTATTTTTTGTTAATTTTTTACTACTTTATTATCACTATTAATTAGAGCTATCAGCCAACAATTGAGGACAGTTATCAAATACATTAGAACTCTGAACCAATACCATGCTAAGTATATTGCATGTATTATTTACCCTTACAAAAACTGAGATAGGTAATATCCCTATTTTGACAGATATGAAAACTGGAGCTTACAAAGTCTTGGATAACTCATTCTAGGTCATACAGACCTGAAAAGCTATACTTCTTAATGTAGTAAGTGACCATATTAGAAGATCTCAACCATTACTCTGAATATCAGTGCTAATTTTATAATGCTATAGATTTAAAATTGTGAAGTTATGCTGTTGATTTGCTGAGCCAGGAACGAACATAATTTTTGACAAGAATTAATGGCTGGATGTTGGTAGCTCACACCTGTAAGCCCACCTACACAGGAGGCTAAGATCTGAGGATTGCAGTTCAAAGCCAGCCTGGACAACAAAGGCCATGAGATTCTTATCTCCAAGTAAGCACCAAAAAAGCTGAAAGTGACGTTGCCACTCAAAGTGGCAGAGCACTAGCTTTGAACACAAAAGCTCAGGAATAGTGCCCAGCCCTGAGTTCAAGCCCCAAGACTTCCCTTCTCTCCTCCAAAATAAATAATGAAACTAGTTTGTTTCCTGTTGTAGACCTTTTTATTTCTTGGCACCATTCTCGGTATTAAACTCTACAGCGTGAGCTATTCCTGTAGCCATTGTTAAATTAATTATCTATTATATTTTATTTTAAAGGTAAAGTCCTAGTAAGTTTGCCTGAGTTAGCTTCAGACTAAATCTTATACCTGCCTCCCAAGTAGCTGGGATTTCAGTCTGTGTTACCATGCCTGGTTCTCCTTTCTTTCTTTTCTTTCTCTCTCTATTTCTCTCTTTCTCTCTTTCTCTCTTTCTCTCTGTCTGTCTGTCTGTCTGTCTGTCTGTCTGTCTGTCTTGTAGAAGCTAGGCATCCGTGATCATGCTGCTATATGTGAATTATGGTTGAAACCAGCTTGGGCAGGAAAGTCCGTGAGACTCTTATCTCCAATAAACTACTCAGAAAAAGCCAGAAATGATACTGTGGCTCAAGTGGTAGAGCATTAGCCTTGAGCAAAAGATGCTCAGGGAGAGTAATCAGGCCTTCTAAGTTCAAGCTCCAGGACTGGCAAAACAGCAAAACAATAAAAGGTTGAGAGTATTAAGAGTTTATTATATTTGCTAGCTTCTTGTGGTTTTATTGACCAAATATAATCTTGAGATTCTATTTCAGGTATTATTGATTGTATCAAAAATATTCAACATATTACAGATTCTATAATTCTATATAATCTATAATTTAGATTTCAAATATTTTAGTAAGAAGACTTTCACATTATATGCTTTGAGAAGAAGCCAAGATATCAGTAATTCAACTTTTTGAAAAGTTAGAGTTCTGTTGAGTTTATTGATCTCCCTAGGATAAATACTATCACATTTTTCTTACCTTTCCCACCTTTCTGTGATTATATTACAGTATACCCAGATATTATACCATATTCTATGGCATGTTTTCTCAATACAGATATCTCTTTCCTCTACCAGGCCCCAAATTGGTTTTTGAATGGCAAAAACATTGGCTATTTTATGGTTGGAATGTACAGTAGCTCTGTGATATTAAAATTTTATGAGTTTTTTATAAGTAACAAGAAATACAGATTGAGAAACATACAGTATACAGGCACTTCTTAATTCTTCTAAGAGTATATTCTGTTTCTTTTAAGAATTTATTACATTTATTCAAGTAGTTCCTAGTGGCCAGTATTGTGTTGTTTCCATTTCCTTGTTACTATCAATAATAACGTAGTGAATATATGTTCTTTTGTATCTTTGTCAGTGCATCTTTGAGATAGATTTCAAGAAGTGGGATTCCTAGGTCAGAGGGTAATTACCTGTGCCATTTTGCTACCTATTACCATATTACCATGATAGTATTTTAGTTTGTATTATTGAATATGTTCTGAATAAGTTTACTGTGCTATTTTGGTATCTTTTATGAGAAGTTCATTAATCTTCTCAAGGGTTCTAAGAAATATCTTTATATTACATTTGTAAACTTAATCTGTTATTTCAATTGTCAGATTTATTTTGGAATTGATCTTACAACCTAAGTTGTGTACAAATGATTTTAACTATTTCTTTAAAATTGTACCATATTCCAGATTTTTTTTCTGTAAAAGATAGATGTGGGCTTTTCCAAGTCAATGTGTATATTTATTTTATATGGTTGTTTTAAATTTATATTTAATCTAAAACCAAGTTTTGTTAAAATTATCCCAAAGCAAAAAGTTGTGTGCATGTGTGTGTATGTGTATTATATATGCGTGGGGGAGGGGCAATTCAGGCTGGCCTTAAATTTTTTTTTTTGTCGGTCATGGGGCTTGAACTCTGGGCCTGGGCACTATCCCTCAGCTCTTCAGCTCAAGGCAAGCGCTCTACCACTTGAGCCCCAGCGCCACTTCCAGTTTTCTGAGTGATTTATTGGAGATAAGAGTCTCACAGAATTTCCTGCCTGGGCTGGCTTTGAACTGTGATCCTCAGATTTCAGCATCCTGAGTAGCTAGGATTACAAATGTGAGCCACCAGTGCCTGGGAATGGTCTTAAATTTATAGCTTCCTGGGATTATAAGCATTTATCACCACAACTCTCTAGAGCTTTTTTTTTTTTAAAAAAAAATCAATTTTGTGCTAGGACTAGCATCTGGGCCTTGAATGTGTTAGGTAAGTGTTGTAACAATGAGTTATATTCTCAAATCCAAGATGAGAGTTTTTAAAAATTAAAGTAAGTTGATGCATGAAACATAAAAGTTGTACTATTTAAAGTTATTTCCCTAAGGCAAGAACAGATTAGATTTTCTTCTTCATTTCTAAATGCTTTAGACCAACAATGTTATCTAGGCTTATTGTTTCTATGAGGATATTAGGCTGTGCAGTGAAAATCCCTTTGTAAATGACAGTACTGCTTTATTTTTACCTGTATGTTCAAATGACTTACATTTAATGATCTTAGGGTTGTATACAGTAACTCAGATTGATCATGACAAAGATTAAATAGAATCAGTGTGATATCCGTGGTCCTTCACATGATCTCTGCTCACTTAGAACAAGGTCTGGTACAGAGTAGACATTTGATAGGCACTTGGATTTTTTGAATAAATGATTCTGGTTAGGGACTATCATTGCTCAGTAAATAATTAATGAAGAAATTAGAATACCTAAATATTTTTCTGTGACATAAAGTAGATCAGTTACCCAACTTTTCTACACCATATTTTACTGCTTTAGAGGTTAAAGATCTTTAATAAATTGAAAAATAGAATTCTGGACATGTTGTAAAATAATTTCAGCCATCTTGGCTGAAAACATCACTTTACTAAAACATCACATTATTGAACAGGTATTCAGCTAAAAAAGTTTTGCCTCCTAGTTGCCTTGAAAGTAAACTTATGTTTTTAAAATGAAGATATGTAATTTATTTTTCCTTTTATAGGCATTTGGGATCACAACTTTGTGAATTAGAAAAGTTGATAGATAAAATGATGATTGCAGAATTTTCTACTTATTCTCACAATGATTTAAACAGGCCACTGGAAGATGACTGTCAAGTTTTAGAAGAGGTATGTGCCTTGAACTGTTGATATTATTGATTAGTGTCACTTCCTGACATCTTTAGTTTAGAACAAACTTCTCAGGTTATGGTGAACAAAATTAGCTTCACTATCAAGATTTTGTCAGACCTATGAAGCCCTTCAGTAGCCATGTGATCTTAAGACACACCATAAATGTTGGGTATCCTATGAAATTAGAGAATAAAATTATTTTATAACTTAAGAATTAGAATTGAAATGGGGCCTTCATAGCTTACAAAGCAATTTCAAAATAGAGATATGGGGTGAATAAATTAGTTTGTATTTTATGTGTGCACATATGTGTTAGAATTTGTTTTATAAAAAGTTATCATGATAAATTTTTAGTCACTCAAATTCATTGAATACCTATCATGAACAGACTTTATGTCTGTATGTGCATATGCTTATATGTATATACATATTATATATCATAAACATTTTATGTCTATATATAAACCATATCCATACATATCACACAGATATTAAACATGTTCATGATAGATACTCATATCTAGTAACTTCTCTGTGCTAATCATTGTCAGGGACTAGTAAAAACATCCAAAGTCCCTGACTGATGGTCAAGTGGTTACAGAGAGGTGTGCAAGCAGTTGACTTCCCATTAAAAATCCAGGTTGTCGTTTCTGTCTTTTAGACTATGAATTAAAAACAGGCATCGGGACTATTTATTAATCATCAGTGGTAACTAGGCCAAAAGTACGAATATTATTTTGTTCCCAAACCAGATTTGTTACAGCGTTATCCAAAACCTGATAAGATTGCTTTGAGAGGGATTTTTTTCTGACTTTTGGAAATACCAGGTGTAAGATAGAGATTTAAGAATCAGACAGAGCCCTTGTTGCTGATTATTTCTACCTCTATATAAGATTATTACAGATTTAAAATGTGAAATTACATAGTCTTTTGTTTTAATAGGAAAGACTAGTATCTCTTGTATTTGGACTTTTAAAGCAAAGAAAACTGAATTTTTTAGAAATCTATGGTGAAGAAATGATTATTGCAGCAAAGAATATCATTAAACAGGTAATTGTACCTTTTTATTTGATGTGTGTTCTAGAATCTTCTATGAAGTTTTATTTTTATGTCCCCTAAAATATATGTAATGTGTGCTATAATAGAAATACTTCAGTGATTTTTTAAAAATTGAAAATATGGAAAAACAGAGTCTATTGGTCAAGATTATCTTTTTAAGAATATTCCTGTAAGTAGATTGATACTAATTTTTTATTATTGCCATCATAATGTACATATGATTTTGACCATAAATTTTATTTTATTTTATTTTATTTTTTTGGGTCCGGTTGTGGGGCCTAAACTCTGGGCCTGGGTGTTGTCCCTCAGCTCTTCAGCTCAAGGCTAGCGCTCTACCACTTGAGCCACAGTGCCACTTCCGGCTTTTTTCTTTTTTCTTATGTGGTGCTGAGGAATTGAACCCAGGGCCTCATGCATGCAAGGCAAGCGCTCTACCACTGAGCCACCTTCCCAGGCCCTTGACCATAAATTTTAGTTAGAATTATTGTAAGCGTTTTTTCTGTTTTGTGTTGTTCCTGGGATTTGACCTTGTCCTGGGCACTGTCCCTGAGCTGCTTTTACTCACAGTTAACGCTCTACTGCTTGAGCTGCAGCTTCATTTCTGGCTTTTTCTGAATAGTTTATTGGAGATAAGAGTCTCACGAACTTTCCTGTCCAGGCTGGCTTTGAACCATGATCCTAAGATCTCAGTCTCCTGAGTCGCTAGGATTACAAATGTGAGCCACTGATGCTGAGCTCATTTTCTTATTATAGAGGTCTTCAGAAACAACAAGTTAAATCATCAACAGTATGTTTGTTGCCTAAATCTTTTCAGCTTTCCATTACGGTGAATATTTAGGTGGTTTTCAATTGGAATAACACAGTGTTCTTCACTGGTCATATTAACATATGTTCTTAGACTAATTTTGAAAGTGAGGTTACTAGTCAGAGAGTGACATAATTTTTAAGTTGTTTAATACACAATACTGAATTGCTGTCTAAAAAGACTTTACAAGTTTTATGCTCAACTAACACTAGATAAATTCATTTTTTTACCCTTATGATCAGAAATTAGGATTTTAAATGGAAATAGATGTGTTATTTAGTTTTTCATGATCTTCATTTTCATTGGAGTCCAGTTTTTTTGTATGAAAAAGATACTGCAATTTTAAATGTGTTTAGTAGGCTTAGTTCATCATCATCCTTTTTTTTTTCTTCTCATTTTTTTTTCTTTTGGTGCCAATACTGGGCTTTGAACTTAGAGTCTCATACTCTTAGCTTTTTCACTAAAAGTTATGAGCCACACCTCCAATTCTGGCTTTTTTCCCCCCCTGTTAATTGAAGAAAAGAATCTCTTGGATTTGTGTGCCTGAATTGGCTTTGAACTGGCATCCTCAAATCTCAGCTTTCTAAGTAGCTAGGATTACATGTGTGAGCCACTGACACACTTAGCTTTGTCATCATTATATTAAATACACATATGAGTTTTAAATGTTTATATAAAAGTAAGCAAAAATTACTATCATCTCTTAACCTGTCTCAAGCACATTAAAACACTATTTTTAAATTGGCATAAACATTTTGGAAAATTGTTGGCAACTGATGTTACATATACAAACTTTGCTATTCTTCATTTCAATTCCTAAGTATTTATAACAATGCTGCCAGAAACACTCTAAATTCCATCGTGATTGGGAAGAATTAAAGTATAGTTATACAGTGGAATATTACACAGGATGAGAATGAGTATGTTATTCAAAACTGCACACACGAATATTATAGAGCTAATATAAAGCTAAAGAAGCCAGTCATAAAGTAAACACTATATGCCTCCACTTCTGTAAAATTCAGACACAGGAAAAATTAATCTGTAGTTTAAAAATCAAAATAAAATCTTTTGCAATGAAGTAGTAACTGGGAAGGAGGAAGAGGCAGCATTTAGTTCCATGAGTTGAATTTGGGTTGAACTGATGCATTCCATTTGTAAAAAATACTTCATTATAAACGTTTGTATGATTTTCTACATATATTTTTCAATAACATTTTAATTCTGATATTTTCCTGAAGTTTAACTATAAATATTTTTTAACTTTAAAATTATCATATATTACAAAGAAATCTAAATCTCCAATATGTGTTTATTGGGAGGACATTTTAATATAGGGCTCATACTTTGTTTCTCATAAGAGATACGTTCTTTTTCTAGTGAATGATTTTGAACAGCTTTAAATAGTAGGACATTTTAATTGTTATGTTTAAATATACCATAAAATAGTTAATGGGATAAGATAATGATTTAGTATTTCAAACACCTTGGGTTAATATACAAGTCTGGAAAAATAATTGCTATACTGACAGTGCTTTCTACCGTACAAATGGAACATGGAATACTTAGGATTCTGAAGACCATTAACTGAATTCTTTTTTTTGCTTAAATTTTGCAGTGTGTGATTAATAAAGTTTCACAAATAGAAGATATAGACACAGATGCTGTTGTAAAGTAAGTATAAAGATATAGATTTGGTGGTTTTCATCAGGAAAAAGATGATTCAGAAATTAGAATAATTTAAGGAAGATTTAATTAAGGAATTGTTTACTGAGATTGGGACATTGTGTAAGAAAAATCACACCTAACAATGAAATACTTTTAAGAGATAGGAGAAAAGAGCAGTTAACAGAATTCAGGAGAATTGAGAGTAGAAATGAAAAATTGCTATGTCCTTGAGTAGGGGAAAGTAGTCAGCCTGAGGTTAGGTAACCCTCAGGAAGGGAAAGGAACTAGAGGAATAAGTACAATATGATGGCCCCTCCAATCTGCAGGAGTCCCATCAAAGACGAAGTCAGAAACCACAAATAATACTGAATCTCACATATGCAGTGTTTTTGTTTTGTTTTACTCTATATCTTGTAACATCGCCACATAATGACAAAATTAATCTGTCCTTAAATGTTTCTGGTGCCTCCTTTGTATCACAAGTCTTAGGCTTTGGGGCCACTATTAATTACAGTAAAAGTTACTTGGACAAAGAAATCAAGATACTGAGACAATTGATCTGATAACTGAGATAGGTACCAAGTGACTATGGTCAGCTTCCATATACAGCAGGTCAAATTTATATCCTGGGTAGGTAGAAGCAGGTGTCATACTATTCAAAAAAGCACAGATTGTAAAACTCAAAAGTTGTTTATTTCTGGGCTTTTCTATTTAGAGTCTTTAGACCATATTTAGTACAGGTTACCTTAACTGCAGAATATAAAGCTGAATGAGAGGAGGTGATTTTTGTGTCTTTACTTCTTCTAGTCTTTACAAAGACTGCTCATTGTCCAAGCCCTGAAGGTTGGCCTCCCAAGACAGAGAGGATGGGTGGGAGAGGGAGAGAAGGAAGATAGGAAGCAGGGGTTGTTTATTAATTATAGTGGGATGGCAAGTATTCATTTAATTTATTTAGCTATAATTAAAATTGAGCTCAAATTTAATTTTGAATTGCCTATGTTTCACTCTTGAAATTTCTAATCTTTTATTTTGAATAGTAATAAATATTTTACATGTAGATATCTAAACTTTATGACTACCTAAGATAAATAACAATGTGGAAACTGAAACCTCTCTGGAACAAACTCACAGAATGGGAGATTGTGGAATTTTAATTTTCATATTATTACTTAGTGCTGGATGCCAGTGGCTCACACCTATAATTCTAGCTACTCAGGAGGCTGAGGTCAGAGGATCATTGTTCAAAGCCAGCCTCATCAGGAAAGTCCGTGAGACTCTTATCTCCAGTTAACCACCAGAAAACCAGAAGTGATGCTGTGACTCAAAGTGGTAGAGTGCTAGCCTTGAGCAAAAGACCTAAGGGATGGCTATGCCCAGGCCTTGAGTTCAGTTCCACAACAAACCAACACACACACACACACAGTTCCACAACAAACCAACACACACACACACACAGTAACTGCCTGGTGAAAACTTGATTTCAGAATAAGTTGAAGCAACTGTAGTAGTTGGAATTGGAGAATATGTCATTGACATTCTGTTAGGGCCAGTGGACATGAATGTTGGTAACTCTTTTTGTCAATTTAACTAGAGAATTTACTATCTAATGCAGAGGTACTTTTTCTTTTTAATAGAATAAACCTCTGGATGCCACAGCATTTATTAACAATCTAAATTAATAAAATATATGGAGTTCTGTTTTACATCAGTCTTTCTTTCTTTTCTTTTCTTTTCTTTCGGTCCTAGGGCTTGAACTCTGGGCCTGGGTGCTGTCCCTCATCTCTTTAGCTCAAGTCTAGCGCTCTACCACTTGAGCCACAGTGCCACTTCCAGTTTTCTGGTGGTTTATTGGAGATAAGAGTCTCACGGACTTTTTCTGCCCAGGCTGACTTTGAACCTCGATCCTCCAATCTCAGCCTTCTGAGTAGCTAGGATTACAGGCGTGAGCCACCGGCACATGGCAGTATTTCATCTTTGAAGTTACTTATCATTGTTGACTATCAATAATACTGGCTTATACAAAACATTAAAAAAATTACGATGTCTTGCTCTAAGCCTCTTCAGTATTTACAACAACCACATAGATTCTGTTGCTTTCCCCATATTAAAATGAGAAAATTAGAGCATGATGGAGCTAAGCTGACAAAGTTACTCAGCTAGTAATCCTGATAAATATTTAGAATTTCCTCTCACTTGTGGCAAAGTATATTTTTTTACTTTGTAGTTAGCAAAGTAGATTATTAAATTTGTTGAGGGAGATGCTATGTTGTTTTGTTGTTCTTTTTCCTCCTCCTCCTCTTTCCTCTCTCCTCCTCCCTCCTTTTCCCTCCTCCTCCGTCCTTCTCCGTCTTCCTCTGCCCTCCTCCTCCCTTCTCCTCCTCCTTTCCTTTTCCTCCCCCTTGCTCTCCTTCCCCTTTTTTCTTCAGCTAGTTCTGTGACTTGAACTCAGGACCTCGGCACTGTTTCTGAGCTTCTCTGTACTCAAGGCTAGCGCTCTACCACTTGAACCACAGTACCACTTCCAGCCTTTTCTGTTTATGTGGTACTAAGGAATAGAACCCAGTGCTTCATGCATGTAGACCAGCACTCTACCACTAAGCCACATTCCCAGCCTTGTGTTCTTATTTTTTTTTTTTTGTCGGTCATGGGGCTTGAACTCTGGGCCTGGGTGCTGTCCCTCAGCTCTTCAGCTCAAGGCGAGCGCTCTACCACTTGAGCTACAGCGCCACTTCCGGTTTTCTGGTGGTTTATTGGAGATAGGAGTCTCACGGTCTCTCCTGCCCGGGCTGGCTTTGAACCGCGATCCTCAGATCTCAGCCTCCTGAGTAGCTAGGATTACAGGCGTGAGCCACCAGCGCCCGGCTCTGTGTTCTTATTTTTAATTACAGATGATGTCATTACTCTTAACCAAAACTGATTGATGTTTTTCTGTGAACACAGCACATTCACATGGGATCAAATGTATGTTTGTATATGATTGGACTTAAAGGTATTTAAATAAGTAGTTGATTAGTAATTGACCAGCTCAAGGATTCTATTATTTTTGAGAGTTGGATAAATTTTTATTATAAAATTTTTATATTTAAAAAATTTATAATAAAATATTTCTAATTTTATGAACATTTCTATTTTATTTATATTATATGTTTTTTATCATATACATTTAATCATATTTGATAGTGTTTTCTCCAGCCTAAAGATATTTTATATTGGTTTAGAGTGATCAGTTATTTTTGTTTAAACTATTTTTTTTTAGGCTTGCAGATCAGATGAGAATGTTGAATTTCCCCCAGTGGTTTGACTTATTAAAGGATATTTTCTCTAAGTTTACAATTTTCCTACAGAGAGTTAAGGTAAGCTTATCTATCAGTTTGTCTAGAATATAAGGTTAAGTCAACTTTCCACATATATATTTATATTTATGTATATATATGTATATATATCATGTATACAGCTATATGTACAAACTGTATAAAAGTTTTTCTATATCTTTTTTTCTTCTTTTTTTTTTTTTTGCCAGGCTGGAGGCTTTGAACTCAGGGCCTGTGCATTGTCCCTAAGCTTCTTTTGCTCAAAGCTAGCACTCTACCATTTGAGCCACAGAGTCACCTCTGGCTTCTTCTGTTTATGTGGTATTGGGAATCAAACCCAGGGCTTCATGCATGCTAGGCAAGCACTCTACCACTGAACCACATTCCCAGCCCCTATATCTTTATTTCTTATCGTAATTCTGAAGAAGTTATTTTTTAGTGCTAAAGAGTATTTTTAGTACTAAATTGGACAGATACATGTTTAATTGATTTCATTTTTTAAAAGATTAAAATATTAAAATGTAGAATTAATAAACAATCCATATCCATTCATATGAGTTATTTTACTCATTCCTTATTATAAATTAAATATTCAAAACACTTTTAAAGTATAGTTTGCTGAGTAGCTATAGCAATGTGCCTATAAAGTAAAATGAATTAAGAAATTAAATACCAGGCATGGAAATTATTTTCCTGGACTTAGATTTGCCTCTGTGCTGCTTCTGTTAGAGTATGAGGTAATCCTAGGTGCTGTTTTATAAAATATAAATGGTCATATTTTTGTCAAAACTACCTTCTCTGTCACTGCTCTTATATAGGAGTCAAGTAATTTTCCAGTTGTAGCTATAAATTTTCATAATTAAGGACTCGAGTGCTGATCAGTATTATCCAAAGGTTTTTTTCTGTCTGTGATAATTACTGTCCAAGAATTTATCCTGACTTTCTAGCTCATGAATTGCAAAATGCATGAGGTGTGTACATACATCTCTATTATATATTTTGATGCTAGTTTATATTGTATGATAAGGAGTTACCTGAACTCACACATATAGTATTTGTTTCATAGTTAGAATTGAGTTTACCTATTAAAATTGTATACAAGGAAATTAGAGGTGTTATAGTACTTGCCATCTGTTATAGAGTCAGAAAATGCTGAGAAAACAGCCAAACACGAAACATTTATCACTATTTACTAGTAGTATTACAATGTACTTTTTTCTTTCTGGTTTGAACACCCCAGTTCTACTTACCTTGCAGATTGCAGTTTGGAGCACATCTGAACACTGCCAAGATCTAGGACATTCTTTAGGGCTTGAGGACTCTGGGCCAGTTGGTTGAGGGAGGATGTAGAAGGACTGTTTGAAGGTCTCTGTAGTTAAACACCTAGCTGTTCCCTATTTGTCAGATATAAAGAGAGAAGTTTTTATTTTGTTTGGACATTTGAAAATAAATTGCTGATCAACAATTCATGATCAACACGTTTTAGACATTTTCTACCTTTCTGAGAACATAACTTGGGTCATGGGACAGTATTAGCTGAGACCCAAACTGCAACTACTCATTCTTTTTCCCAAGTCCAAGTATTTGATTCCCTCCAGAAATCTATGGTGGTGCTGGACATGCTACACTATATCTTTAGAGGGTGGACCATGCCTCAAGACTTACATAGATTAGTCCCAAAATGTTTTTGATCTGTGTAATGATGAGATGATCTTTTGTTTCTTTATGTTTCTCTAGTATTTTTCGCCCCAAATACCGGTATATTTCAAGTAAGTTAGTAGTGTAATGGATACCAGAGAAGACTGTTCTTCAGCTAAAGATCTTTTTGTATTGGTTGAAAATAGTCCCAACTATTAGGTGGCCTAGACAATGGACTCAGGAGGAATTATCCTATTATCAACAAAATTTTCTGAAGGATATTGGTTATATTTTTAATATACTACTGCAACTGATGGAGTCTTTATTAATTTCTCTTTCATCTTCTTGTACTGAATAGCTCAGAATTCAATATCCAAGTAACAAGTATTTTGTCACATGATCTTCCACAAAAGATTTTATGTTTTTCACATTCATCCTCTGCATCCAAATCATCTGTGTCTTCTGATTTACTTTTCTCTGTGATTCCCAGAGTTAGTTTTTTAAGAGACATTTTTTGTTTTCCACTAACAAAAGTAACTGTCCTACCTGGAGCATAACTTGTGGGTTTTATTTCTTGGTTGAGAAACCAGTGAGTATTTGGATTATTTTTGTGATAGATAACAGTTACTCTCTTTCTCTGCATTTGGCTTATTTACCATTTGGTTTTGCTTGTAATTTTTAAAATTCCTTGATATAAGCTTGATGTGCTTATTGCTTGATATATACCAGTTATAGTCTTATGTGTTGTATGTGTGTGTTGTTGTTGTTATTGTTGTTCTTGTTCCTCTTGATGCAGACTAATTTTTCCCTGCATTTATTTCTACCATACTGGGGAAAATATCTTTATTATTAGTCTTTAGACAAATGGATCAGCTCTCTCTTATCAGTATTCTGTCCCATGGATTGAGGTATAATTTTTGTTTTTTGTAAATAGATACAGCAGATTTAATTGTAAGCTGTGATTTGCATGTGGCAATCTGGTATTTGTAGTTATTTTGAGTGGACTTGATAGGGCTTTGTTGAAAGCGATATACCTTTTTTATCACTATTTTGAGCAGTATGCTTTATATTAGATGATGAATATAGGTTTTCATTAAAGTTCAAACTTAATTTCTCGCTGGATGCTGGTGGCTCACACCTGTCATCCTAGCTACTCAGGAGGCTGAGATCTGAGGATCACGGTTAGAGCCTGCCCAAGCAGGAAAGTCTGTAAGACTGAGACTCTTATTTCCAATTAACTACCAGAAAACCAGAAGTGATGCTGTGGCTCAAATGGTAGAGTGCTCGTGTTGAGCTGAATTGCTCAAGGACAGCACCCATGCCCAGAGTTCAAGCCCCATGACCGACAAAAAACCCAAAACAAACCAAAACAAAAACATAATTTCTCTGATGGAATGTCTGAATGTCACAGTTTCAAAATTCTGCTCTGTATTTCTTTGAGTAAAGCTGCCATCTTGTGAACTGATTTTTTTTGTGCCCTAAACTTCTTAGTTCTTTCTTGGTTTGGGGTGTTTTGTTTTTTTGAGGCTTGGTTTTTAATAAGAATTGAAGTCCCTCAGGATATTTTGCAAATTTTTATAATATTTAGAGATTTGTTTCACATTAACATTGATATGATAAACTTAGCATTATATATTTCATATATGCTTTTTTCTTGTAATTTTTTATGATGCTTGAATATTTCTAGACTTTTAAGTTAAATATATTCAAATACCTATCCAAAGCCACCAATATTTCTAGAAATATGATGTCAATATAATATTTTTTGACATGTTGTTCAGTATTAGCCCAGTAATGTCCTTTACTGCAGGTTTTATTTCATAGTTTTGGTCTGTGTTCCAATCATGATGATGCATTTCATTTAATTATTTTTGCCTCTTTAGCCAAGTCTTTTTTTTTTTTTTTTTTTTTTTTTGGTCGGCTGTGGGGCTTGATCTCTGGGCCTGGGCACTGTCCCTCAGCTCTTCAGCTCAAGGCGAGCACTCTACCACTTGAACTACAGCGCCACTTCTGGTTTTTCTGGTGGTTATTGGAGATATGAGTCTCATGGTCTCTCCTGCCCGGCCTGGCTTTGAACCGCGATCCTCAGATCTCAGCCTCCTGAGTAGCTAGGATTACAGGCGTGAGCCACCAGTGCCCGGCTTAGCCAAGTCTTTTAATATTAAGTTATTTATAAGAACAGAAAGTGCTCAACCTTTCAGAAGAAAAGATGTCACAGACTACTATATTGGTTAGAATCCCTAACGTGATTTTGTTGTTGTTTGAGGTTTTGAGGATTAAACCCAGAGCCATGCACATGTCTAGGCAAGTCCGCTATCACTGAGCTACATCCTCAGCTCCCTAACTGTATTTGTTTTCTCTTCTGTATGATTTGTAGAGGAATGGTAAAGTAAATTATCCCTGATACATTAGTAAGCAGCCAAGGACTTTTAATGGTATAAGAAAGTGCATATATTATAATGTTAAGAGACAAGGTAAGATATGAAACCTACTAACATAGTATGATCTCAGCTATGTTAATTTTTTTAATGGTTTTACATTGTCATAGAACAGAGTCAGCTTGTATTTTTGGTAGTTATGTTCACGTGGTTTGATTCAGTGTAATTTTTTTGCTAGGCATTAGTAGCTCATGTAATCCTAGCTGGTTAGGTGGTAGAGATGGATTATTGCAGTTTGAGTACAGTCCATGCAGTAGCTGAGCATGGTGGTGTGTACCTGTCAACCCATCTGTGTGGGAAGCTGAGATTGGGAAGCTTGCGTTTCCAGGCTATTTCATTCCCAATCTTGGAGTGTTACTTTCTTTTCTCTAGCCCCTGGTAACCACCATTCTACTTTCTGTCTATATGATTTGACTGTTCTAAGTACCTTTTATAAGTGGAACCATGCAGTAGTAGTAGTTATCCTTTGTGACTGGCTTAATTTAGCATCATGTTCTCAAGATGTTGAATATGATGTAGCATGTATTAGAATTCCCTTCCTTTTCAAAATGGAATAATACACACACACACACACACACACACACACACACTACTTTTTGCTTATCCATTCATTTGCCAGTGGCACTTTGAGTTATGTCTACCTTTCTTTGGCTACTATAAATTGTGCTATAATAAATGTAGGTCTCTAAATATCTCTTAGAATGTCTGCTTTCAGTTTTTTTGAGTCTATATGTAGAAATGGAACTGTTAAATGGTGATTCCAATTTTTTTTTTTTTTAGTTGGTTGTGGGGCTTGGGCGCTGTCCCTCAGCTCTTCAGCTCAAGGAGAGCTGACTTTTCCTGCCCAGTCTGGCTTTGAACCACGATCCTCAGATCTCAGCCTCTTGAGTAGCTAGGATTACAGGCATGAGCCACCAGCACCCAGCTGTAATTCCAGTTTTTTGAGGAACTTCTACATTCTCTTATATAACAGTTGTAAAATTTCACATTCCTACCAATAGTGCACAAAGTTTCTACTTTCTCCACATCTTTGCTAACACAAGTATAAATCAATACCTATTTGCTGGTTTGCTTGAGAGTCATCTTAATGGGTGTGAGATGGCATTTCACTGTGATTTAAATCTCTTTGGAGATTGTCTTCTTTTCTTATTATTTAATCAGATTAGTTTCTCATGGTTAAATTGCAAATCTGCTTTATATATATATATATATATATATATATATATATATATATATTCTGGATTTTAACCAGGCATATGACTTAAGGATATCTTCTTGTATTCCGTATGTTGTCTTTTTACTCTGTTAATTGTATCTTTTGATGTGTCGATTTTTATTTTGATGAATTTATATTTTTTTTTATTGCCTATGCTTTTGATCCTAACCAGGATACCAGTTTCTAGTCAAGGGTCTTGGCATTTCTCCCCTACTTTTTCTATAATTTTAGGTGTTATGTTTAGGTCTTTATCTACTTTGAAATAAGTTTTCCATTTGGTTACCAGGTTGATAATAAAATACCTGAAAATAATATTTTGTGAGTGGGAAGAGGTTTAGTTTGGAAGTTCAAGAGGAAGGTGCTGAAGAAGATAAGAACCATCTTGGAGTGTTAGGGAAAGAGCCAGAATGTCTAGAATAGTGATTAAATAGCTGGGAGACAGTATGAAATAAGAGCGGGGGGAAAGCCTCAGCATGTGAATTATTATTATGTGAGGCAGCCATATCAACTAATATGATTCTTCAGGCAAATTATGAAAGTATAGAATAGCTGATTTAAGAGGTGAGAGAAATTAATGTAATATAGTTTTGGGAGATTTTCACTTTAAAAAAATCAGTAAAAATATAAATACCCTAAGCTTTAGAGTTTTTTTTAAATCACTCTTGTGATATAATGAAATATTAGTAGAAATTCTGATATATATGCATATATATATACCTGGACTCACTTATTATCATTAATGTTTAGAATTATATACACAGAATTCACTTTAAGGAACTTCAAGTACAAGCTGTTATAAATCCTTTAAAAATATCTTTTTTTTTTTTTTTTTGGTAGGCCACATTGAATATAATTCACAGTGTTGTTCTCTCAGTTCTTGACAAAAACCAAAGGGCTAGAGAACTGGAGGAGATTTCACAGCAGAAGAATGCTGCAAAAGACAATTCATTGGACACAGAGGTGGCTTATTTAACCCATGAAGGCATGTTTATAAGTGATGCATTCAGTGAGGGTGAATTAGCACCTTCAGTAGTTGATACTACCTCTCAAAGAAACGTGTCTCCAAATAGTGAGCCCTGCAGCAGCGATTCAGTATCTGAACCTGAATGTACTACTGATTCTTCATCCAGCAAAGAGCAGACATCATCATCTACTCCAGGAGGTGTGGATATTATGTGAGTATGGCAGCTATTACCAGAAAGAGAAGATATTGAATCATCTTATTAATGATTTCAGTAAGATTGAGAATTCAGTATATTCAGTACCCATCTACATTTTTGTCTTGGAACTGTAACAAAAGTGTATTAATTTTATGAAATATGTATCTCCTTTTGAAAATTCATAAGAAATATACAGGCAAGCGCTGAAGCTTGTGGAGAAATTACAGAATTTTATGGATGGAAAAAATATTAATTTACCAAATTATCTAATTAAATACCTCACTTTAGTAATAGAGTAACTGGTGTGCAGAGAGCTTAGATGATTTAAAGGGCAGAACTAATTTTGCTTTGGTCATTTTTGTTTGGTTTTCCTTTTTTGGTATTGAAGCGTAAGCAAAGGCTCTGTTCTTGCCAGGAAGCCCACCCTACCTTCATGACCCCAGCCCTGGTTGCTATACATACTATTATTATTATTTTTGTGAGGGTGATGTACAGAGGGTATAGTATTTTTTGAGTAGGGTCTCACAGTTATGCTCAGGCTGATCTGAATCTTTATCTTTGTATTTGTGCTTCTCTCATACATGAGATGACAGCTCCTTTCCTTTCCTTTCCTTTCCTTTCCTTTCCTTTCCTTCCTTTCTCTTTTTTTTTCTTTTTTGCAATGAAATAAAAGAACTTGTTTCCATTTTCTGCAGTTCATTTTGCTAAATGTTATTTTATATGATCAGGCATTCTGCCTTTGTGCTTCTCTCTGAAGAATATCCTCTTTTGGTCTCATTGTGTGTGAATGCCTACAATCCTGTATAATTTATCATGTCCCAGTGTATTTTAGATCTAGCTTCTACGTATTAGAGAAAACATGTGTTGTTTGTCTCTCAGACTTGGCTTACCTTACTTAACATGATTTGTTCTAGGGCCATCCATTTCCCTGCACATGACATAATACTATACTTTCTAATGCCTGTGTAAATGTGTATATGTACCACATTTTTTGGATCCAGTCATCTATTGTAGGGCATTTGGGCTGTTTCCATAGCTTGGCTATTGTGAATAGTGCAGCAATGAACCTGGATATGCATGTGCAAGGGTCTTTATAGTATCCTGGCTCATGATGTTCTGGGTAGATGCCTAGGAGTGGTATGGGTGAGTCTTAGGAAAGATCTATGTTTAGTTTTTTTTTTGAAGAACCTCCAGACTACTGTTTAGAGTGATTGTACTCATTTATATTCCCACCAACAGTGCAATAAGGCTTCTTTTTTCCCCACATCCCTGCCAACATTTGTCGT
The DNA here is from genome assembly GCF_019054845.1 of Dipodomys spectabilis. Classification (NCBI taxonomy): domain Eukaryota; kingdom Metazoa; phylum Chordata; class Mammalia; order Rodentia; family Heteromyidae; genus Dipodomys; species Dipodomys spectabilis. The sequence goes on from NW_024870818.1 coordinate 3,365,526, forward strand.
TGTTCAAATTCACAATGTTGGCCAATCTAACTGGGGTGAAATGATCTGAGAATTGTTTTGATTTGCATTTCCTATATGGGTGGGGATGATAAGCATTCATCATGTGTTTCTTTGCCATTCTTACCTCTTCTCTCCTTAGTTCCTTTGCCCATTTAGTGGTTGATCATTAGGTTTGGGTGCGGTTACTTTCTTGAGCAGAAAGTCCTTGTATATTTTGAATATTAGGCCTTTGGATGACAGGTTTTTTTAATTGGTTGAGATGGGAACTTGTGAACTTTATGCTGGGCTGGACTTGATTCATCATTCTCCTGATCTCTGCCTAAGTAGCTGAAATTATATGTTTGAATCATTGTGTTCAGCTGTTTTGTATTTTTTATATTAGTGAAACTTGGTTTTTAAAAGATGTGGATTTCCTAATGGATCACACTGTCTTTTAAAATATTATTGTCTTAAAAAACACTTCGTTTTAAATTTTTTTCACATTTTCAGAAATGTGAAAAACATTTTCATGAATCTAGAATCCTTCAGATAAATTCTCCAGTTGTTACCAGTTTACCACATTACTCTGTATCTCCCTCCTTTTTTTCTCTCCCTCTTTCTTTCTTTGTGTCTTACATTAATATATTTCTGAATCATTTGGGAATAGTTTAGAGACCTGATACCGAATGATCCAAAGTTATATCATGTATATTTTCTAAGCAAATATACCTTCATATATTCATAGTATACCACCAAAATACAAGAGAATTATCAGTAAATTATCAAATCTGTTTACCTCAGAGTTCACAGGTATCCTGTATTTACTAGTGTCTAACAAGACAAAGCAAGTCTAGGAGTGTGGGTCAAGTGGTAGCTAGAGTACCTGCCTGGTAAGCATGAGGCCATGAGTTCAAGCCCCAAAATCACCAAAAAATAAAAACAAAAAGAGAAAGCAAGACCAATAATTTCTCCTCCAAGAACATGGTTTGTGTTCTGTTATTATTAAGGATAACTAAGACTCAGTACTTTCATCCATTTTTACTTAAATCAGTTTATGGAGTTTATAGAGGTCACAGAGTATTAAGCCAGCTGTAATACTCTGCCTCCCCCCCCCCCCCATCAAAACTAAACTCATTAATATTAAGACTTTTTTCTGTATTTAGGCTAATTTTTTTAAGCTAATTTTATTTTATTTCATTTTATTATTTTTATTTTTGTTGGTCATGGGGCCTGAACTCTGGGCCTGGGTGCTGACCCTCAGCTCTTCAGCTCAAGGCTAGCGCTCTCCTACTTGAGCCACAGCACCACTTCCGGTTTTTTCTGCTTATGTGGTGCTGAGGAATCAAACCCAGGGCCTCATGCATGCAAGGCAAGCACTCTACCACTGAGCCACCTTCCCACCCTAGGCTTATATTTTTATGTTTACTAAATTTATGTTTACTAGAATTTCAAACTGCTATTGAGAGATTAAAAAGTCTGTAGCTAAATAATCCAGAATTTTATTTTTCCTTTGTAACATTTCCAAGGTAGGAGGTCTTACCCTGAGAAGACAGCTCAGTCTCTCTCACTATGGAGCTTCTGTTTGTGTCTAGGATGGTGTTCAAGCTTTTATCATCTCATCTTCAGCCCTAGCAAAGGGAGAGGAGAAAGGGCTGGTACCCTGTTACTTCCTTTTTGTTTTAACTTTTTATTTTTTTTTGGTGCCTGTACTGGCGTTTAGATTCAGGGCCTTACACTTTCACTAGCTTTTTTGCTCAGTTGGTACTTTGGGTAAATTGGAGATAAAAGTCTTGAAGATTTGTCTGCCTTGGCTGGCTTCAAAGCTCAATTTTAAGATCTCAGCCTCTTGAATAGCTAGGATTATAGATATGAGCCACTGGAGTCTGGCTTGCTTAACTTTTTAATTGGAGTAAAATGTGTATGTGGGAAAATGTACCAGTTATATTTGTTCAGCTCAAATATCGCAAAGCTGAAAATGTTGGTATACTCACCACCAAGATTAAGAAATAGAACACTATACACTCTCCAGAAAACCTCCTCATCACTGCATTACTGCATCAATCTTTCCAAAGGAAACCATTAAAACTATTGGATTTTCCACTTTCAAAAAACTTTAGAGGGCTGGGAATGTGGCTTAGTGGTAAAGTGCTTGCCTAGCATGCATGAAGCCCTGAGTTCAATTCCTCAGTACCACATAAACAGAAAAAGCTGAAAGTGGTGCTATGGCTAAAGTGGTAGAGCAAGCTTTGAGGAAAAAAAAAAAGCAGCTCAAGGCCCTGAGTTCAAGCCCCAGGACTGGCAAAAAACCAAAACAAACAAAAAACCTTTAGATACATGGAACCACATGGCTTTTTTTTTTTTTGGTCTATAATTTCTTTCATTCAACATTTTGTTTGTGATCTCCCAATTTTTTATCCTAGTAGTGGCCTTATATGTAATTTATATATAATTACTTCATCTCATGGTAACATCACAGTTCATTCTGTTTATAAGATTTGGGTTATTGTTATGAATGTTGTAGATATCTCTGGTACATATGTTGCAAACATTTCTATTGCATACAGACCTAGGAATGAACTACATATGTTCACTTTTGATTTTTTTTTATTTCTTGCTGATTTATTGGAGTTATTTATGCAAAGGTCTTAATACCTGGAATAATAATTTCTCCTACCTATTCTTTTTTAACTTTGCCTTTTTTCAGCATGGAAGATATTTTGTAATCTTAGCAATTTCAGAGGTTTAGGCAGGAGGATCTCAAGTGAGACCAGACTTCCCAAGTATACAAGATTCTATTTCAAAGTAAAAAGGGATGAGGATGTAGCCCAGTAGTAGAGTGCTTGAGGTTCTAGCCACATTATCTCAAAAACAAAAACCCATGATTGCCTTGAATATATTTAATCTTTTGTAAATCCATATGCATCTTAGATTGTTAGTTCTGTTACCATCGCAATTTAGAATTTCTGTTTTTTCCACTAACATCCTAGACACTAGAACAATATCACTTAACTGTATCTAGCACAAGCTGGGAACAGGTAGACTCATGTCTATAAACCTAGCTACTCAGAAGGTTGAGACTGAAGGATCTCAATTTATTCATGGTTATGTGTGTGTGTGTGTGTGAGAGAGAGAGAGAGAGAGAGAGAGATTATCTGTTTTATTCCATATAACATGTTTTTTGGTTTTGCAGCTATGTTGATTGATTTTTTTTTTTTTTTTTTTTTTTTGGCCGGCCTTGGAGCTTGATTTCTGGGCCTGGGCACTGTCTCTGAGCTTCTTTTGCTCAAGGTTAACACTCTACCACTTGAAACACAGCACCGCTTCCTGATTTTTTGAGTAGTTTATTGGGGATAGGAGAGTCTCATGGACTTTCTTGACTGGGCTGGCTTTGAACTGCCATACTCAGATTTCATCCTCCTGAGTAGCTAGGATTACAGATGAGTCACCTGTGCCCAGCTAGTTGATTCTTTTTAAGGCTGCATTTTGTTTTATCCATCATCTGTCAGTGGAACACTTAGCCATTTTGAATAGCTAATTTTTTGAGATTTCAAAGATTTTAAAAGTTATATACTCAATTTGAATTGCTTTATTATATTTGGGTTCATTTATTTTGTTTTTCCTCCCAATAAAATGAAAGTTTGAGGCCAATAAATTTAAAAATCTTTCTAAAAACAAACTTACAATGAGTTAAATTTATAAAGAATCCTTTCCAGCTTTTTGGATAGTCATCTTTTTAAAAAGCTTCACTTGTGGCTGGGAAGGTGGCTCAGTGGTAGAGCGCTTGCCTTGCATGCCTGAGGCCCTGGGTTCAATTCCTCAGCACCACATAAGCAGAAAAAGCTGGAAGTGGGGCTGAAGCTCAGGAGGTAGAGCGCTGGTCTACAGCTGAAGAGCTGGGGGACAGCGGCCAGGCCCAGAGTTCAGGCCCCACAACCGACAAAAAAATAAATAAATAAATAAATAAAAAGAAAAGGGCCTTGCCCATGTAATTGTAACCCCTCTGTATGGAATTTTCACAATAAAAAAGAAAAAAAAAGAAAAGAAAAGGGGCTGGGAATGTGGCTCAGTGGTAGAATGCTTGCCTTGTATGCCTGAGGCCCTCGGTTCGACTCCTCAGTACCACATAGGCAGAAAAAAGCCAGAAGTGGCACTGTGGCTCAAGTGATAGAGGGCTAGCTTTGAGCTGAAAAGCTGAGGGACAGCACCCAGGCCCAGAGTTCAGGCCCCATGACCGCCCCCCCCCTCCAAAAAAAAACAATAAAAAGAAAAAAAGAAAAGAAAACTGTATTTCAGTAGAAAGTTTGAACCTTGAAATTTAAGCAGGTATTTTTATGGGAGCTAATATTGAAATACTACCAGACTGTTTATATTGAAGTAAGTGATGACGCACAGTCAATTGTAGATTGATATATTGAAGTAAATGATGAAGCACAATCAATTGTAGATTGACTGATTTTGGATTCTAGTTCTGCCCTCTTAACCTGTGACCTGAGTAGGTTACTTAAACTTTTTAAGATTTAGTGTCCTTGTTTGTAAATAGCTATTTACTTTCCCGGCTGAATACTTTAAGAGTATAAGTTCCTCTATTAGTTTTAAAATACCAGTAAATACGTTTAGTGATATTATAAGGGTTATAGGTAATAACTTTAGAGTGGTGACTTGCTTCAAATTTACATATATATATATATATATATTATATACAGGCTAATAAAACATAGGAATCATCAGTCAAGGGAGTCAAAGATGAAGACCTGGCCAATACTGTTTAATCGCAGGCAGTACCCATCTTCAGGGCCAAGAGTCAAAGTAGCTAACCTAAATAACCCCACCTGCATTCCCAGTTGCTCTGGACCTGAACAGCTGAATTGGCTTTATGTATATATATATGAGAGTCTAACAATTTGAAACATCTTAGTTCAGCTGAAAGGGAGAAAAAAATAACATTAAGGCTCTTAGCTTATAGTAACATTAAGCTGATAGCATAGAATCATGAGTCTCTATATATGCCTCTGGGGCAAATGTTTAAACATAGCCTTCAAAACTGAAAACAATGTACACTGGTTATTTGAAAGAAGGAACTTATTGTGTTTGTGCCCAGTCCCAGCACATAGTATCAGTAAGCTATTAAGTGACTACACATATAATATGAAGTAATTGATAATTATAAGTAAAATAGGACCTCTTTGTCATGAAATCATATTCCTTCTTCCTCCTTCCCTGAAGTCATTCAGGTGTCTGTGTACACTTTGCTTTCCAAAGCTACCAAAAAGTACTCAACCTCTCCAAGTTATTTTTTGCTCTAGTATCTGCAGATTTTTCAGTGAATGTTAACATGTATTAAATATTAAAACAGAGTTGGCCACTGGTGGTTTGCATCTGTAATTCAAGCTACTTGGAAGGTGAGATCTCAGAGGATCCCAGTTTTAGGATAGTGAAAGGAGAAGTTCATGAGGCTTTGTCTCAAAGGAAGAAGGTAGACATGTTGCACACAGCTGTCATCGTAGCTGAGATGAAAAGTATAAAATAGATTATAGTTCAGGCATAGGTCTGGGCAGGAAAAGAGACACTATCTCAACCAGTACAAAAAAGGGATGAAGATGCAGCTCTAGCGGTGAACTATCTACCTGGCAAGTACAAGGTAAGACTGAAATGCAGTTGCACTAACACACTCACCTCCCCTTCCCACACACGCTGGAACAGAGAGAGAATAGTATTACATGAAGTTTTGGTAAAATATACCTGTTATTTATTCATTGATGTTTCATCATTAAAAACTATAAAGTATTTGCTACATAACAAATTTTTTTCTCAAATTTGTATTTTTGTCTTTTCATTGATTTATCACCTGTGAAAAGTACTGTTTTGTCAGTTAGCCCTTACTATATCCTATTTTATCATTTTTAGGACCAGTGAAGACATGAAATTAACTGACTTAGAGCTAGGAAAGCTGGCAAATAATATCCAGGAGTTATTGTACAGTGCCTCAGATACATGCCACGATCGAGCTGTCAAATTTCTTATATCAAGAGCGAAGGTATTTTCATAAAGCTTTAGATATTTTACTTTTATATGTAGTATAATTACTTTAGAGGTCTGGAGTCTTTGCATATATCTCTGTGTGCCCAATAATATGTATTATACTTGTAACACAATAAAATTAATGGCATTACTGGTTTGTCTATTAGGGAGCTGCTGAAAAGAAGAGAAATAGGATGCACTGGGCATAGTAGCATGTGCCTTGTAATTCCAAGTACTTGGGAGCCAAGAACAGGAGCATCAGGGTTTTAGGACAGCCTGGGCAGAAAGTTTAGCAAGACCTCTTTCTCAACGAGTAGCTGGGATGGGAGATGTGTGCATCTGTCATCTCAGGTACTCAGGAAGCATGAATAGGAAGAGTGTGGTGCAGGCTAGCCCAGTCAAAAGAGGGAGAGTCTCAAAAGTAAACAGAAAGGGTTAGAGAAATGACTCAAGCAGTAGAGAGCCTGCTTAGCAATCATAAGGCTCTAAATTCAAACCATAGTACCATCAAAAACAAGAAAAGAAATTAGAACAAATCACATTAATTTCAATTAAATGAATAAGGGGATTCTTTTAATATATGTACCTTAATAATTAATTGGAATCTAATATTTTATATATGCATATGTATACATATGTTTGTATATAGAAATAGCCAAATAACTTATTATATAATAATTCATTTGAGTTACTTTGTTAGTTATGAAGGGATCTGAATCAAATTTAAGTACATTCAGCTTTTCATGTCCAGCTTTCAGGGGTTTGAAATACGGGGAAGTTTACTTTAGCATAATAGTTACTCATAATGAATGTTATTAATATGGAGAAAATATAGCTAATGTTAACAATCTGTTCAACTTTTGGCTTATCCATATTAAGTGTTACACTAACTTCATGTCATAATTTTGTGTTATTTTTAAAACTTAGGATGGTTTTCTTGAGAAACTAAATTCCACGGAATTCATAACACTCTCTAGATTAATGGAAACATTCATTGCAGACACTGAACAGGTCTGTGGAAGAAAAAGCACATCCTTACTTGGAGCACTTCAGAGCCAAGCTAATAAATTTGTAAATAGGTTTCATGAAGAAAGAAAAACCAAACTCAGGTATCACTATGTCCATTCTTCAGGTTTTGCTTCCTTTATATAGCATAGCTTTATTTTTAAAAGAAAAGTTAGGGGCTGGGAAGGTGGCTCAGTGGTAGAACGCTTGCCTTGCATGCATGAGGCCCTAGGTTTGATTCCTCAGCACCACATAAGCAAAAAAGAAAAAAGCCGGAAGTGGCGCTGTGGCTCAAGTGGTAGAGCGCTAGCCTTGAGCTGAAGAGCTGAGGGACAGCGCCCAGGCCCAGAGTTCAGGCCCCATGATCAGACCCCCCCACCCCCCCCCCCCCCCAAAAAAAAAAAAGAAAGAAAAGTTAACTGGCTGGTCGAATTCCTGATTTAAAAAAAAAATTAAGGCAGAATGTGAAACTAAAATTTCTTAGCCTTCAAATATTTCCATACTTATCAGGAAAAACTTTAGTGTTTTTATCACTCAAGTAAATTTTTTCTCACTCTTCTTGGTTAGGCCAGGAAATATTAAAAGTATTGTTACTGGCCACAAATGGTTCCAATTTTTTAAAGTGTGAGCATTTAAAAAATACTATTATTCACCAAAGAAAATGTAGTTAAGCAGGGTTAATGCCTGTAACGCTAGCCTAAGCTGGCATGACGATCCTAAGGTCGAGGTCAGTCAAGGACACTGTGCCTCAAAACACCAAGACAATCCAAAACCAGAAGAGAAGAAAGTGTTTTGAAATATAATGAAAGTGTACCTTCCTTTCCTCTTAAATAGCCTCCTCTTAGACAATGAGCGCTGGAAACAAGCTGATGTTCCTGCAGAATTTCAAGATCTTGTTGATGCTATATCAGATGGAAAGATTTCTTTACCTGAAAAAAAACCAGGAGGTATGTGTTTCTTTTTACATGGTTTTTTTCAATATTATTTATTGCATATGAATGCTAAATTTTTAAATTACATTTTATCACCCTTAAATAGTTGTACAAAGGAGTTACTATTCAACAAATCAGTTTATAATTTATCTTGATGTTACCCCTTTCATCATTCCCTGTACATCCCTTCCAACCCAGTCCCTCCTCTCAGTTTCCTAGTTTCATTGATATGCACTAAATATTATTATTGTATTCTCCCTCTCTTCATCTATCCTGCTCCTTTTGATACCTCCTCCCCTTTAAGTGCCAGATTCCTGGTCATTTTATTAGACTGTGAATTAGTTTTTCTAAGGAATTGTACTATTTGAATTCTCCACTGCAAATAACATATTGGGTTAACAAATTTGTATACACTTGCATACAACCTTGTATGGCTTACTTGTACATTTATAAATTTGTTCTTACTTCTACATATGAGATAAAATGTGTGTCTTTTGTCTCTCTGGACCTCACTTAACACAATTTTTTTCAAGTCTATCTTTGTCTTTGCAGACAATGTAATATTCTTCCTAAAGAATAAAATTCCATTTTGGATATATACCACATTTTCCTGATTCAGTCATCCATTTAGGGACATCTGGGCTGTGTCTGTCCTTGGGCTATGGTGAATAGTACAGCAGTGAACATAGTTGTGCAGGTGGCTTCCCAGTATCCTGATTTGTAATCTTTTGAATAAATGCCCAAGAGGAGTATTACAGGGTCTTAGGGTAAATTCTGTATTTAGTTTTTTGAAGAATCTTCAAACTGCTTTCCAGAGTGATTAAATAAGTTTATATTCCTACTATCAGTTTTCCCCCATATCCATCTGTTATTGCTGGTAGTCTTGATGGAAGCCATTCTAACGGGTGAGAGAAATCTCAGTGTTGTTTTATTTGCATTTCCTTTGTGGTCAGAGATGTTGAACATTTGTCTATTTGCATTTTTACTACTACTACTGGGAAGTTTATTTAGCTCATTTGCCCTGTTGTTATTTACTTGTTGATTCTTGGAGAGTTTAGTTCTCTGAGCTTTTTGTATATTCTGGATATTAGGTTTGTTGTATAGATGGAAAATATCTTCTCCCACTCAGTAGGCTGTCTTTTTAGCTTATTAACTATGTTCTTTGCCATGCAGAAACTTAGTTTGATGTAATCCCATTGATCAGTTCTTTGATTTCCTGAACTTAGAAAGATACTGCATGTACTGAGAAGTTCTGAAGTAGTTTCATAGTTCCAGTTCTTACATTGAGGTCTTGATCCATTTTGAGTTGATACAGGTGGTACAGATGACAGGTATTCAGTTTCAGTTTTCTACATATGATACCCAATTTTTCCAACATCATTTATGCTTTTTAGTCATTTTATTTTTGGCTTCTTTACCAAATGTTAGGTGACTATAGGTCTATGGGTTTATTTCTGGGTTTTCAATTCTGTTCCATTGGTCATTGAGTCTGTTTTTGTTGTAAATAACTTGGTAGTTGAGTTTTTGGTCTAGAACTGGTATACCTTCAGCTTTTTGTTTTTTTTTTTGCCCAGGATTGCTTTTGTGATTTAAGGACTTCATAATTTCATAAGAACTTTTGAATTATTTTCTCTATTTGTATTGGTATCTTGGTGGGTATGAATTTGTAGATTGCCTTAGCAGTATTGTCATTTTCACCATATTTTGGCAATCCAGGTCTTGGAATATCTTTCTACTTCCCACTTCTTGACTTGCTGTCTTCAAATTTTAGTTTTTATTGTAGAGGTCTTTCACTTCCTTGGTTAAGTTGATTCCTAGGCTTTTTTGTTTTCTCTTTAGACTATTGCAAATGGATTTGCTTTCCTGATTTCACTCTAGATCTTCCCATTGTTGGAGTACAGAAAAGCTATTGATTTTTGTGGATTGATTTTATACCCTGCTACTTTGCCAAAGTTGTTTATCTGCTCTAGGAACTTGGGAGTGGAGTCTCTAGAGTCCTTTAGAGTTAGGATCATGTCATCTGCAAATAGGGATAGTTTGACTTCTTTTTATTCCTTACTTGGATCCCCTTTACATCTTTCTTTTGCCTTGTTGTTTGGCTAGGAATATTGAAAAGGAGTGGAGAAAGTAGATATCCTTGTCTTATTCCCTATTTAAGAGGAAATGGTTTTACTTTTTCATCCTTTAGTTGTTGGCTGTAGGTTTGTCATAACCTTTATAATTTTGAGGACTCTTCCAAGTATTCCTGGCTTTTCCAGAGCTTTTATCAGAAAAAGATGCTGGATTTCATCAAAAGCATTTTCTACATATATTGAGATGATCATGGGATTCTCTTTGGTTCTGTTAATGTGTTGTATTATATTTATTGATTTATGTGTATTGAACAAGCCTTGTATCTCTGGGATGAATCCCACTGATTGCTGTGCATGATTTAAAAAACAATTAGTTGTTGGGGCTGAGAAGGTGGCTCAGTGGTAGAAGTGCTTGCCTGGCATGCCATGAGGCCCTTGGCTCAATTCCTCAACACTACATAAGCAGAAAAAGCCAGAAGTGGCACTGTGGTTCAAGTGGTAGAGTGCTAGCCTTGAGCTGAAGAACTGAGGGCAGTGCCCAGGCCCAGAGTTCAGGCCCCACGACCACCACAAAAAAAAAAAGATTAAAAAATTAGTTGTTGAATTAAGGAGTTTTACATCTGTGTTCAAAGATTGGTCTAAAATTCTCTTATCCTCTGGTTTGAGGATAAGTATAATTGATTTGCAGTACATTAAAAATTATGAAGTTCTCAAGTATTTTTAAGAGAGAAGGAAGTTGCATTATTTCAAAGTTTTGTAGCTAATAAAAGTTTAACAATTTGAAATTGTATACATTTGCAAAAAATGCAACTATGCTACAAAAAAATAAAATACAAATACGAGCATTTGTTTAACATGTAGAAAATCATTTGTAATCTTAGTGATTCACTGGGGTGACAGTGAAGTTCAGTGCTAAGGGTATTAAGTACACTGTACTTTTTCTGTAAGATTGGCTGAAGAGGAAGAATGGATGATACAGTGATAGCAAGGGAGAGAAGAGAAATTAGAGATTGTTATCTGGGAGTTGTAGAAGAAGATTTGTTTGTTTGTTGGTCCTGTTTTTGTTTTAGTAGGGGAAGTTGAATTCTATTTTGTTTGCTTAACAGAACTAAGAAACTTGATTTTTGGATAGGAGAGGGGATGATTAATAGGACAAGGTGTCTACAGTTGAATTTAGAGAGACAGAATTGAAGAGAAAAACTATCTCTTCTGGGCTTAAGGGTAGATATAAGGTAAATTAGTTCAAGTAGGTGACAGAGAAATTGAAGTAAGCCAACTTCTCTTATTGGTGACTTTTTTTATTATGTAGTAGTGTTAGGTGGTGTTTATTATTTTAAGCTGGTTGTGTGATAGCAAAACAACCATTTAAGTAGCAAAAGCTCTAAGTATTGTAAATCACTAGTTTAAAAAATGATAAAGCTTATCACTCATGTATTAAGGTGTGCTGGATAACTGTCCCTGAGCAGTTGTCAGTTATAGTCTTTCAATTCTAATATTACGCAATCAATTTTAAATTAAAGTAATGTGTATAAACTGATTAAAACCATGTATTTTTCCTACAAAATGAGTAGTTTTCATTTTCTCCTAGGAGGTCTCTCTTTTTACTTATATTTGTCTCAGTCTCTTTTTCTTTGAATAGCAAAAGTGTATGATATTAGAAGTCTAGTAACATTTTCCTGGTTCTAAAGAATCCTGGATTATTATTCTTTCATATGCCATACATTTATTTATTGAGTTACTAGTTACTGAGGTAGGCATTGAGGGAAATGCAGGTTAATGCCTATCAATGCTAGACAGTGTTCTAAGTAACTTACATGTGTTACATTTTTTAGGTCCATGAACTAGACACTGTTAAACTGTTTAATATATCTAGCGATGATAGACCTAGGATTTGAATTCAAGCAGACTAATTTTTTTTTCTTATGCCCTATGCTATACTGGTGTTTGGTAATGTAGAGAACATTTAAATATTTGACCTAAGATCATGCATCTAGTGATTGGCAATACTGAGACTCAAATATAAACTTAATTCCAAACCCAATATGCCTTACTATGTTACATTTCTTTTCACGAAGTAGATATTTAATTTCAAAAACGAAATTATTCCAGACTCTAAGTTAGAACTGTTGTTTTCAAGTTTTTTCTCCATTATTTTGTTTGAGCACATATCCATTTCTTTTTTATTTGCTTTATTCTCTAGCTACAGAAGAAAGGAAACCAGCTGAAGTTCTCATTGTAGAGGGACAACAGTATGCTGTTGTTGGGTGAGTCACTTTTTTTTTTTATATTAGTTGAGTCAATTTTAAAGTCCTCTAGATCCTCCTTGAAATGAATTGGAAATTTGGATCAGTCATTTTAAGTCTTATGAAGTACTTAAAGGAAATTTAATGGATTCCCTTTTATTTCCAATATAGTGGCTTTCTTCCTTAGGAACTATTCTGATTTAACAAAGAGTTTGATTTTTCTTATATAGTAATAGGTGTAGGTAGTCTGAAGTGACATATTGGCTGCATGATGTTGTTACCATCCCAGGCTCTTTTGGGGCAATATTAACAGTTGAATTTAAGGCCTGTGCTTGCTAATAAGCATGTGCTCTACCATTTGGGCTATCATGCCCTAAGTATGTTTGGTTTTTTTACACCTTTCTTAATATGTAGTTTATAACTTAGTAATTTTAAGTTTTGGGCTCCAGAGCCTACAATGTATATAATAGTTGGATATGTAGAATCATTTTAAAAATTATACAAGTATTGCTGTAAGGCATTTAGCATAGTTCTAGCACCTAATGCTGGTGGTTATTCTTATCATCACCTTTTGAGTCAGTGATCTTTTATTCTCTTAACAATAAACATATATTAACCAAATTAATTGCAAACCATAACAATTCTAGCATATGTGTCTGGTACTATATGCCTTTGATAAAATTGGGTAATTAAAATGGTATTTCCGCTGGGCACACTGGTAATCTTAGCTAATCAGGAGGCTGAGATCTGAAGGTTGTGGTTTGAAGCCAGCCCCCTAGGCAGGAAAGTCTATGAGACTTTTCTCTAGCTAACCACCAGAAAACCAGAAGTAGTAGAGCACTAATCTTGAGCCTTGAGCAAAAGAAAAACTTCAGGGACAGTGCTCAGGCTTTGAGTTTAAGCCCCACAACTGACAAAGGAAAAAAGATATCTTCATATTCTTTTTCAAACGATTGTTCTGAAGAAAAAAATTCTTTGTGAGGCAAACTGTCATAGCCCAGGCTGGCCTTGGAATTCATTACATAACCTAGGCATACTTCAGTCTCACCATCTTCCTGCCTCAACATCGCCAGTACTGAGATTACAGATGTACAGTTTAAGTACTTCCATGTGTGTGTTCTCATTTGATCTCTACCACCGGTTTATGAAATAGACATTTAGGGATTATTGTTTCCTTTTGGCAGTTAAGTGAATTGAAGCTTAAAAGGTTAAATGGTTAACATAAAGTGATCCAAATGGAGTCAGGAGTTTTTGGTCTAATTCTTAATGTATGTATCAGCATTCATTTTCATTTTTATTGTTTGCTTCTTGTTATTGAAGTAGCCCTACTCCAGGAAGAAAGTAACTTCAAGTGCCTCTATTCTGGCACTTATCAGCAATATTATAGAATTACTAAATTTTTTTTCTAATTGTTTTTATAAAGGTGATGTATAGAGGGGTTACAATTACATGTCAGGTAAAGAGTACATTTCTTTTTGGACATTTCACACCTTCCCTCACTTCTTTCAGTTTTTCCCTCCCATCCCACCCATAAATTGTGTAGTTCATTTTCAACATAGTGTGCAGTGAGTACCATTGCTACATTAATGCAATCTTTGTCCCTCCATTTCTGTATCTACCCTTACACTCCCAAAGACATGTAAATGAATAAACACAACAGAAAAGAAAGAAAACAAAAATAGAAAAAGCCTCTTATTTCCATTTCCTGGATAAATATTATTTTATATGATCAGATGCACATAGGCCTTATGCCTTTGTGTTTCTTTCTGAAGAATATCCTCTTTTGGACTCATTGTGTGTGAATGCCTAGAGTGCTGTATAGTTTATCATGTCCCAGTGTATTTTAGGTCTGGCTTCCACATATAAGAGAAAACGTGCTATTTGTGTCTGTAATTTGTGTCAACATGATTTGTTCTAGGGCCATCCATTTCTCTACAAATGACATAATATTCTTTCTAATGGCTGTGTAAAATTTCATTGGGTATAGGTAGAGTATTTGGGCTGTTTCCATAACTTGGCAATTGTGAATAGTGTAGCAATGAACATGAATGTGCATGTGTGAATGTCTTTACAGTATCCTGCTCATGAAGTTCTGGGTAGATGCCGAGGAATGGCATGGCTGAGTCTTAGGGAATATCTATGATCTACGTTTAGTTTAGCTTTTTTTTTTTTTAATTGAAAAGGTGATGATCCTAGGGGGTTACAGTTACATAGGTAAAGCAATAAGTACATTTGTTTTTAATCATTGTTACCCTAATCCCTTTTTATCTTCCATTTAACCCTTCCTATCCCCCACATGTTTTGTTTTTTGAGGAACCTCCAGACTGCTGTTCAGAGTGGTTATACCCATTTCCATTACCACCAACAGTCCATATCCCCGCCAACATTTGTTTTTCAAATTCGCAATGTTGGTAACATTTAACTGGGGTGAAATGAGATCTCAGAGTTGTTTTGATTTGCATTTCCTTTATGGGCAAGGATAATAAGCATTTTGTCATGGTTCTCTTTGCCATTCTTACCTCTTCTGAGAGGTCTTTACATAGCTCCTTTGCCCATTTAGTGATTGGTTTATTAGCTCTGGGGGGAAAAGGGGTTAGTTTCCTGAGCTCCTTGTATATTTTGGATATTAGGCCTTTATCTGTTGTATTCCTGGTGAAGATCTCCCAATCTTATAATTACTTCTTTATGTATCTTTTTCCTTGGTTAGATTATGAGTTTTCCATAGGTAGGGAATCATGACTTACCAATTTTATTTTTCTAACCACATAATAAGCACCTAAAAAATGTGTGTAGAATTGAACCTTTTTTCTTCAATCTGTATTCAGCCATTGGAAGTATATACAGAACCACAGCTGTCTTATCTTTTCTCCTCTTATTTCTGTTAGGGCAAAGCTCTTTTCAGCCTCCTTATAATCTCACTCCTGCAATCTACTCATGATTTCCTTCCTTAACATTAACTATCCATAACAACTTGTACTTCATGTACTTACATGGAAGTGGTTTCTCTTTGGCCATCTGTTTTTCTGACTTTAAGCAAAAACCCAGTTGAACAATAATCTGAACTCCTTGAACTAAGGGGAACTATTATATCTTCCAAAGGCACTTATGCCAAGTAGAACAGGCTGTAGAAGTATGCATGGGGGGTAATACATGACCTATACATGGAACATAATATATAGCCTGAGAAGTAAGCTGTTACAAAGGTTAAGTACTATCTGCAGGGTATCTCGGCTTCCTGATATCCTGCAGACATTTGTAAGCATTAATTTACATAGTTTTCTTAGTTGTGACTACTTCAATAAACTTAGATATCCTAAAATAGTTCTTCCCCTTTAATTTCAATTTTACTTTATCTTCTAGTAGCATGTCTTTTCAACTTGTGATGTTATTGAGCTGATAACTTAGCATCTTTGGAGAATCTTTTTTTTTTTTTGGTCATGGGGGCTGAACTCTTGAGCTCAAGGCTAGCATCCTACCAGTTGAGCCACAGCGCCACTTCCGGCTTTTTTTCTGCTTATATGGTGCTGAGAAATCGAACCCAGGGCCTCATTCATGCAAGGCAAGCACTCTACCACTGAGCCACCTTCCCAGCCCACTGGAGAATCTTTTGTGATTTTCCAGGACACTGCTTAGGAGATCTGTGCTTTTTAGGAGCCATTCTAGCTTCTCTTCTGTCTCACTAAGAAAATCTAGACTAGATTTCCTTCATGAATTTTAGAGCTACATTTGAGGACTGACTACATATTTATGCAGAAATCTTGGCTAGTCTTTTTGTCAGTTTTTCTGAATTGGCCGAAGAATTAACGAAGAGACTTCCTTAATGAAGAGACTTCCTTAAGAAGGCCATACAGAGAGTGCCATGCTTACAGCATCAAATTTGATGAGCCTCTCATTAATGTCATGCAAGTGCTGACTCGGCAATTGTACAATGCCAAGGGTAAATACTCCCTTAAATGTCCTAGGCACTGCTCTTGCCTCAATTAAGAGTGAGACGTGTTGGACTTGTAGGTAAATTATGTAGGTACATAATTTAACATTTACCAAGATGAGCTTATCCTCAGATACATTGAAGTGGTAACTATTGATGTTTATGTGCTATATCAGTTTGAGTTTTCTTGCTTTGGTTGCCTTATAGATCATCTTTCCTTTTTTATAGAACTGTATTGCTGTTAATAAGAATTATCCTTGAATATTGCCAATGTGTGGATAACATACCATCTGTTACTACTGACATGCTTACGCGTCTGTCAGATTTACTAAAGGTATGTATGACTTCACCCTTTTATGGAAAAAAGTAGTTGGAGGATTCAACTCTAACACACTTTAAAGTTACCTTTAAGATATCAAGTTTATGATGTTGTTTGTGGTTGCATCACAACATGTTACTGGAAAAAGAGCTGCTTGCTTCCTTTCCCTTCCATGTTTATAGAGATTCCTCATTACACCCATAGTTGTTAATGGCTTTGGAGACAGGAGATGATTTGTTTGTTAGGTGCTGAACATGACTGAGGCCACTTAGGTCAAAAAACCTGGACTGTTTTCAAATGTGCATGGAAGGAATTCACTGAACTTTACAAAATTCATCTCACTAAGGTTAGAGATTTTTCTTACATCATTCTTTCAGAACCACTGATAGAGAATGAAAATGTGGTGATAATTTTATCAGCCAACTCATATTAACAGATAATTTAAATGATTAGTTTACAAGAAAGGCCTTATTCTTTTCAAATCTCTAATCTATTAATAGTGTTCTGAGTTTGACTTAGTCAAGATTTTTATTCTTTTGAAAATAGTATTTTTACAGTAAGAATGGCAGAAAACCAAGTTTTGTGAATACAAATTAAGAGTTACTTTCTAAGAATTGATTTTTAGAATTTCTCACTCTTTTTTCCTACCAGACATAAATATTATCATTGAGAATACCCTTCCCTTTTTATTATTGCATAATAATACTTGCTTCTACCAGAAAACTATGGTCCTTGAGTGAGCAGAAAGAGCAATTTATTTTTAGGACAGTTAAGACATTGTTA
This sequence comes from Dipodomys spectabilis, assembly GCF_019054845.1. Lineage (NCBI taxonomy): Eukaryota > Metazoa > Chordata > Mammalia > Rodentia > Heteromyidae > Dipodomys > Dipodomys spectabilis. The sequence continues at coordinate 3,382,805 of NW_024870818.1, forward strand.
TCATAGAAAAGATGAGCTTCAATGAATTGTTGAATTTTGTTTTTTTTTTCTTCTTTTGTTAGTATTTCAACTCAAGAAGTTGCCAGTTAGTTCTTGGAGCTGGTGCACTGCAAGTTGTTGGACTAAAAACCATAACTACAAAAAATTTGGGTATGGATTCTTGCATTTGATCCACATGCTGAGGTGTTAAGATGATGACGTATTTTGAGGTGAACAGTATTAGAATGTCTGAACGTCCTCATACTGATAATGCTTACAACTCAGGTCTGTTGGGAAAGCAACAATTCATTACATTGTCTAGTATCACAGTATTTTCTTGCAAGAAATGAAATATGTTGCCTTCCACCATGGTGCTCTTCATTTATGAACTTGAGCCTGTATAAAATTATTTTGCTTAATTTGATATTAATTAAAATCAAAGAACAACTTTTTTTGTTTTTCCATTATGTATCCACATCCTGAATCTTCAGCTCTTTCTTCGAGGTGTTTGCAGTTAATCGTGCACTACATTCCTGTGATCCGGGCTCATTTTGAAGCTCGACTACCACCTAAGCAATATAACATGCTTAGGCATTTTGATCACATCACTAAGGTACTTTGTCACATATTTTCTGTGGGCATTCATACATTTAATTTCTTAATTGTGTTTTTTTGATGTGTCTCTAAGGCTTTAAAATTCTACATTATTTCTCATTACAGGATTACCATGACCACATAGCTGAAATATCAGCCAAGCTTGTAGCGATAATGGATAGCTTATTTGACAAGCTCTTATCAAAGGTAATGATTTATGGAAACAAAGGTAATGATTTATGGAAATCATTAACCTTTGCTTAAAGACATTATGACTTCATATTAGACAGATTCTTATATATAGAAGCTATGATAGGAGAATCTAAATTTTCTATAAATATTTACCCATTGATAGAATTTTTAACAATTTTTTTTTTCAGGTAATAGTGACCATTTGCTGTGACAAAGACCATCCCTAGTAGTCTAAAAAAAAATCTTAATTCATGACGTTTAGCCAACAACTCAGTAACACGTTCAGATTCCCCAGATAGTTGATCACAATCTAGAAGGCTTAGAACAAGAGTAGAAATGATTCCATGTAAGATAGAAACAGTACACAGAAATATTTTGTTGGCTGCATTTATAGAGGTGTACCTTCTTTAGAAACAAGTGTTAGTTTGAAAACCCTCTGGAGACAGAATTATAAGGACAAAGATAAAAATAGGGAAAAATATAGTATTTGAGATTAAAGTATGCTACTTTATTTTTCTAGAATGAAAAGACAGTCTGAAGTGCTCTTGTTATATATACCCTCATATACCTTTTTTTTTTTTTTTTTGCCAGTCCTGGGATTTGAACTCAGGGCCTGGGTGCTGTCCTTGAACTTCTTTTGCTAAAGGATAGTGTTCTACCACTTGAACCACAGCTCCACTTCTGGCTTTTTTGTGTAGTTTTTTTGGAGATAAGAGTCTCCAGTCCTTTCATGCTTTAGCTGACTTCAAACTGTGATCCTCAGATCTCAGCCTCTTGAGCATCTGAGATTACAGCTACCAGCTCCTGGTAGCTGATAATTGTTTTTAGTTTATCTCTTTGTTTTCATTCTCAATAGTTCATTAAGTAAGCTAATGTTCATCCTTCCAAAATTTTAAGTATACCAAGAAAGTATCTTCAGAAAAATGTCACTTAATCAGCCACAAATCTTTTTGTCTTATCCCTCACTTTTTTCTTTCCCTGAGTTTTCCAATCTATGTCTTAAAGAGAAACTTGAACATTTGAAGGTTAAGTGTATACTTTTTGCCCAAGATCATATTTAGAAGAACCTTACTTAAGCAAGAGTTTTAACTTACTTTTTTTTCTACTTGCATCCTTCAGATTCTGAAATAGCAGAAGAACATCAAACACTTAGAAATCAAAATAAAGTGGTGGCCATTCACACACAGACATGTGCCCAAGCCTGTCATTATTATGTATAATGTCAATTTCAAATGACATAATACTGCATGTGTTTAATAGTTCTTAAGCTTTAGTCACAGGAGCCCTTTACATTCTTAAAAATAATTGAGGATTGAAGAGCTTTTAATGCAATTTGTACCTACTGGTACAAAATTTAAAAACACAGAAATGGACAAACATACCTTCTATTAGTGTTCAGAATGACATCATTGTCACATTTCATCCCAAAAATTATTCATGAGAGAATCAGGGTAAAAACTAATAAATATCTATGCTGGGTGCCGGTGGCTCACGCCTGTAATCCTAACTACTCAGGAGGCTGAGATCTGAGGATTGCAGTTCAAAGCCAGACCAGGCAGGAAAAACCGTGAGACTCTTATCTCCAATAAACCAACAGAAAGCTGGAAGTGCTGTAGTGGCTCAAGTGGTAGAACACTAGCCTAGAGCTGAATTGCTGAGATACAGCGCCCAGGCCCAGAGTTCAAGCCCCACAACTGAAAACAACAACAACAACAAAAGACTAATAAATATCTGGGCACTAGTGGCCCATACCTGTAATCTTAACTAGATAGGAGATTAAGATTGGTTTGAAGCCAGTCTGTGCAGGAAATCTATGAGCCTCTTACCTCCAGCTGCCAAAAAAGCAGGAAGTGGAACTGTGGTTCATGTGATAAAGCACTACCCTTGAGCAAAAAAATCTCAGGGACAGCATCTAGGCCCCAGGACCAGCAAAAAATATTTAAAAACAAACAAACAAAAACCTAACAAACAAGAACACTTGATAAATAACATTTTAGTATTATTTTGTAAATTGTTTATGCTTTCTGGCTTCTTTGAAAGGGTCTATGGCTCCCACAAATCCTCAGATCACAATTTGAGAATCAGTGCTATTGTTGATAAACAGGTATTAGTTTATATTTCATTTTAAAGAAGCTTAAGAAATTCACAGTTACATGCAAGCATACTTTACTAAAGTAGTTTCTACTTCTGTATGGAGAAAAATTACAAATTCTCTTATTTTCTTCATCCATGTCAAGTACAAGCTAAACTCAAAAACTATTCTGTTCTAGTTTTCTTGTTAAAATAAGACATTCTTTTGTAGAACCAAAAGTCATTAATGCATGTATGCCTTCAAGAAATTTACTAATTAACAAGACAGAGGGCTGTAAGCTGCAAACAATATAAAATTAAATAAATGTTTAGTAATTTCAGATCAGTGACTGGTATTGTTCCAGGGAGGAGGTCTATGCCTGGCCCTTGAGTTTTAAATTTATGATGTCACAAAAATGAATTTGAGAACAGATCATGATAGAGACCTAGAAATTTTTTTAGTATACCAAAGCAAATGTAAGATAGAAAGATAATATATAACTCAGACATGGGTACAGACACATCTGATACTAGGTGCAGTGAGTACAATAACATTCCAGACATTTATGATGAAAAAGTAGGGTCTTGGCTCAAATTTACCTTAGGATAAGTGTTCTTCTTTGTTCAACATCTGGTACATCTAGTTACCATTTTTTAGTTGGAGACAGAGATTTCAAGGTTCATCTGCTTATTAAATTCAAGTCATTGATGTTTTTAGCATCTCTTTAAGCAAAATATGGATATTGCCACACACTCCCTTTAAGACTGGCGTCCATCCTTACATTCGTTACCTCCCTCCTTCCCTCCCTCCCTCCTTCCTTCCTTCCTCCCCTTCTTTCTTCTTCTTCTTCTTTTTTTTTTTTTTTTTTTGCTGGTCTTTGGGCTTGAACTCAGGACCTGGATGCTGTCCCTGAGCCTCTTTGTGCTCAAGGTTAGTGCTCTACCACTTAAATCACAGTGCCACTTCCAGCTTTCTCTGAGTGGTTTATTGGAGATAAAAATCTCATGGACTTTTCTACCCAGGCTGGCTTTGAATCATGATCCTCAGATCTCAGCCTCCTAAGTACAGGTGTGAGCTACTGGTGCATGGCAAGATAAGTTTTCTTTTTTTGGTCAGTCCTGGGGCCTGAACTCTGGGCCTTGGCCTGGGCACTGTCCCTCAGCTCTTTAGCTCAAGCCTAGTGCTCTACCACTTAAGCCACAGTGCCATTTCTGGCTTTTTCTGCTTATGTGGTGCTGAGTAATCGAATCCTCATGCATGCAAGGTAAGCACTCTACCACTGAGCCGCATTTCCAGCCCCCATTTTTTTTTAAAACATACTTTGTACTGAGAAAAGTTCTTTTTCCAAGTGTTGTCTGCCCCCGTCCCTGGTATAAGGTTTTTCGTAAGATATCCTTGCTCACTTCCCAGATCATACTAATTATTTTGGTTAAGCACTCAAAGTCAGGGAAGAACTGTTCTTTTTCCTTATTACTAAACATTGCAGTTTATGAAAGAGTAAAGGGCTTATAGCAAAGAAAACAGTTGTTTTTTTTTTTGTTTTTTTTTTTTTTGTCGGTCATGAGGCTTGAACTCTGGGTTTGGACGCTGTCCTTGCACTCTTTAGCTCAAGGCGAGCATATTCTGCTGCTTGAGCCACAGCGCCACTTCCAGTTTTCTAGTGCTTTACTGGAGATAAGAGTCTCACGGACTTTGCTGCCTAGGCTAGCTTTGAACCGCGATTCTCAGATCTCAGCCTCCTGAGTAGCTAGAATTACCGGCGTGAGCCACCGGCACCCAGCAGAAAATAGTTCTTGTATGCTTTTGTTCAAACTATTCATTAATATAATGTTTGCTTTGAACGCCTGGTTGCTGTTTTGTATACTTCATTTTCTGATTTTAATCTGTGATTGTATTTTCTTTATGTTCATATTTGCCACCTACATTTAAGTTGTTAATATTTTGCCAATTTTGCTTAAATATTTTACAGTAAATGTAAGACATTATGGTGTTCTATCCATACTTAAGAATATAATTTTTAAAATTAAGAATACATTCTTCCATAACCAGTTATCATCCATCATCAGATCAAAAGAAATTAGCAGTAATTGTTTAGTGTCATCTGTTATCTCTTCTCATATATGAAGCTTAACCAGTAACCATAAAATGTCTTCTACAACATAATGTTTTCTTTCCTTTTTTCCTCTCTAATGACTTCTGTTACCTGGTGTGTTGGATTCCTGGTATGAGGCTCTTTGTCATTCCTTATCCTGTTTTGTTTTGTTTTTTTCCTTCCTGCTCTTCTCAGGAGTCTGAATCTATTTTTAATTCCTACCAAAATAGCAGAAGCATTTGCCTTAAGTTTTAGCTTTTTATTTTCTTACCCTCAATTTAATTTTGGTAAGAATAACAAAGTAATACAACCTAGTCTGATTTTAAGATACTAATAAATAAAGATTGTTTGGGTAAAAATGAGACATTAATATCACATTGTACTAATAGCTAGACTATTGTCTTAGTCATTGCTCACGTATTTATTCACTCAATAAGTTATGTGCAATCTGTGTGTTGGGTAGTATAGGGATACGCAAAGGTGAGCTAGCTATTCATCTTGTCCTCAAAAAAATAGAACATTCAAAATGTTAGAAATAAGGAATTGATTCAGTACATTAGAGCTTTTAAAGCTTTAGGAAAGATAGTTGCCAGGTAGGTAAGGAGATCTAGGAAAGCCTTATAGCTGTAGCGTGCATACAAATTTTGCTTTTAACTGGGAGAAAGCAAGGGTAAAGGGTGACATTGTCCAAAAATAAATGTACTCTTTACCTGAATTATGTAACTGTAACTCCTCTGTACATCATCTTTATAATAACAGTAAAAAATTCAAAAATTAGCTTTTAAAGATAGCTAAGATTAGGGGAAATGAGCTGAAGAGATCTCTGGGATAATAGCTGAGTAAACATGTTAGTAGCCAATTCCATTTCAGGGTTTTATAACCAGATAGACATCAAGTCAAATCCTAGGCTTGTTACATATTTGTTATTGGATATTTTTGGGCAAATTAATGAACTTTTTTTTTTTTTTTTAGTTTTTTTTTTTTTTTTTATTGTAAAGCTACTATACAGAGGGTTACAGTTACATGAGTGAGGTAATGAGTACACTTCCTCTTGAACATTGTTACCCCCTCCATTGTTTCCCCCCCTACCATCCCCTCCCTCCCTCCCTTCCCCGAGGTTCTTTTTTTTTTTTTTTTTGATTGTGATTAAGTGATTACATAATTTCCAGAAATTCACAGTATTGTGGAATAATGATGCTCATTTAAAGTCACAAGTTCATTCTAACTTTCCTGGAGCAAATTGTCTATCACAGTCTGTAATATATAACAGTGTTCACATGTTATATACCCTATATGTGATCAGCATCATGGGGATATTTAGTAGTGGTTCAACCAGATGAGTGGGAGTTCTTTGTTTCTTAAGTCCTGTTAGTTTTGTCCTATCACCTAACATTTTGGATTTAGCATCCACTTATCAGGGAGACCATGTACTGTTTGTCTCTTCGTTCTTGGCTTTACCTCGCTCAACATGATTCCTTCTAGCTCCATCCATTTCCCTGCAAATGCCATTATTTTGTCATTTCTAATGGCTGCATAATATTCCATTGTGTATAGATACCACAATTTTTGGATCCATTCATCTGTGGTGGGGCATCTAGGTTGTTTCCATATCCTAGCTATTGTGAACAGTGCTGCAATAAACATGGAGGTGCACGTGTCCTTGTATATTGGTTCCTGTTGTTCAGGGTAGATGCCTAGAAGTGGTATGACTGGGTTGTAAGGGAGGTCAATCTTTAGCTTTCTAAAGACCCTCCAGACTGCTTTCCAAAGTGGTTGTATAAGTGTACATTCCCACCAGCAGTGTAATAGGGTTCCTCTTTCTCCACATCCCCTCCAGCATTTGTCGTTGGCTGATTTCTGGATGTGGGACATTCTGACTGGGGTAAGGTGGTATCTCAGGGTTGTCTTTATTTGCATTTCCTTCACCACCAGGGATGATGAACATTTCCTCATGTGTTTCTTTGCCATTTTTATTTCTTCATTTGAGAAGTCCCTCTTTAGTTCCCTTGCCCATTTAGTAATTGGTTTGTTAGGTTTGGGAGGGATTAGTTTCTTGAGTTCCCTGTATATACAGGATGTTAACCCCTTGTCTGATATATTGCTGGTAAATATTTTTTCCCAATTAGTTGGTTGTCTTTCTAGCTTAGTTGCGATAGATTTAGCTGTGCAGAAGCTTTTTATTTTAAGGTAGTCCCATTTGTCGAGTCTCTCTCCAACTTGTTGTGACCCTGGGACTCTGTTCAGGAAGTTCCTTCCTGTGCCTATTAGTTCAAGTGTCTCTCCTACTCTGTCCTGCAGTAGTGTCAGAGATTCAGGTTTAATGTTAAGGTCTTTAATCCATTTTGAGTTGATGTTGGTGCATGGTGATAGGCTGGGGTCCACTTTTAGTTTTCTACATGTAGCTGCCCATTTTTCCCAGCACCAGCGGTTGAAGAGGCTGTGTTTCTTCCATTGTATGTCTTTGGCTCCTTTGTTGAATATCAGCTGGCTGTAGGCCTGTGGATTTATTTCTGGATCTTGTATTCTGTTCCATTGGTCTTCGGGTCTGTTTTTGTGCCAGTACCATGCTGTCTTTGTTATTATAGCTCTGTAGTAGAGTTTGAAGTTCGGCATGGATAGTCCTCCCATATTGTCTTTATCCCCTAGAATTGTTTTGGCTATTCTAGGTCTTTTGTTGTTCCATATGAATTTTTGGACTGTTTTCTGTATTTCAGTGATGTATGTCATTGGGATTTTAGTAGGAATTGCATTGAATTTGTATATTAGTTTTGGAAGTATTACCATCTTTACTATATTAAGTCGGCCTATCCAGGAGCATGGGAGGTCTTTCCATTTCCTAGTGTCTTCTGCAATTTCTTTCTTTAACTTTTTATAGTTCTCATTAAATAGTTCTTTTACATCTTTGGTTAGGTTAATTCCTAAATATTTTATTTTTTGGGAGGTTATTGTGAATGGGGTTGCTCCCTTTATTTCCCTCTCTTCCTGTACATTATCAGTGTATAGAAAGGCAACTGATTTTTGTGGGTTTATTTTGTATCCTGCTATTTTGCCGAAGTGACTTATGATTTCTAAGAGTTTGGGGATGGAGTTTTTGGGATCGTGGAGGTATAGTATCATGTCGTCTGCAAAAAGGGATAGTTTAACTTCTTCTTTCCCTATGCGGATCCCTTTAATGTCTTTTTCTTGCCTTATTGCCCTGGCTAAGGGTTCTAAGACTATATTGAAGAGGAGTGGAGACAGTGGGCATCCTTGCCTTGTTCCTGATTTTAGGAGAATTGGTTGTAGCTTTTCCCCATTAAGTATAATATTGGCTATTGGTCTGTCATAAATGGCTTTTATTGTTTTTAGAAATGTTCCTTCTATTCCTATTTTCTCCAGAGCTTTTAGCATGAATGAATGTTGAATTTTATCAAAGGCCTTTTCTGCATCTGTGGCGATAATCATGTGATTCTTGACCTTGGCTCTGTTGATATGTTGGATTACATTTATTGACTTATGTATGTTAAACCATCCCTGTGTCTCTGGGATGAAGCCTACCTGGTCATAGTGTATTTTTTGTTTTATGTGTTTCTGGATTCTGTTAGCTAGAATCTTGTTAAGGATCTTTGCATCTGTGTTCATCAAGGAGATTGGCCTGTAATTCTCCTTTTTGGTTGGGTCTTTGCCTGGTTTGGGGATGAGTGTGATATTGGCTTCGTAGAATGAGTTTGGGATAGCTCCCTCCTTCTCTGTTTCTCTGAAGAGCTTGAGGAGTATGGGTATTCGTTCTTGTTTAAAGGTCTTATAGAATTCTGCTGTGAATCCATCTGGTCCTGGGCTTTTTTTTGTTGGAAGACTTTTGATAGCTTCCTGTATCTCATTATAGGATATTGGCTTATTTAATTGGTTAACTTCTTCTTTGCTCAGTTTGGGCAACTTGTATTTCTCTAAAAATGCATCCATTTCTGCCAGATTTTCTTCCTTTAGAGAGTGTAGCTTTTGAAAGTAGTCTGTTAGAATTGTTTGGATATCTTGGGTACGTGTTGTGATGTCTCCTGTGGAATCCCTAATCCTATTAATATGGGTTTCCTCTCTTCTTTTTTTTAATTAATCTTGCCAACGGGCCATCAATTTTGTTTATTTTTTCAAAGAACCAGCTTTTTGTTTGGTTTATTTTGGTTATGGTTTTCTGATTTTCTAATTGGTTAATCTCTGCTCTTAATTTGGTTATCTGGCTTCGTCTAGTAGCTTTAGGTCCCATTTTTTCTTGTTTTTCTAGCTGTTTTAATTGCAGCATGAGATTATTTACTTGGTCTGTCTCCATTCTCTTTTTTTTTTTTTTTTTTTTTTTATTGTAAAGCTACTATACAGAGGGTTACAGTTACATGAGTGAGGTTATGAGTACACTTCCTCTTGAACATTGTTACCCCCTCCATTGTTTTCCCCCTACCATCCCCTCCCTCCCTCCCTTCCCCAAGGTTCTTTTTTTTTGATTGTGATTAAATGATTACATAATTTCAAAGTCACAAGTTCATTCTAACTTCCCTGGAGCAAATTGTCTACCACAGTCTGTAATATATAACAGTGTTCACATGTTATATACCATATTTGTGATCAGCAGCATGAGGATATTTAGTAGTGGTTCAACCAGATGAGCGGGAGTTCTTTGTTTCTTAAGTCCTGTTAGTTTTGTCGTATCACCTAACCTTTTGGATTTAGCATCCACTTATGAGGGAGACCATGTACCGTTTGTCTCTTCGTTCTTGGCTTACCTCGCTCAACATGATTCCTTCTAGCTCCATCCATTTCCCTGCAAATGCCATTATTTTGTCATTTCTAATGGCTGCATAATATTCCATTGTGTATAGATACCACAATTTTTGGATCCATTCATCTGTGGTGGGGCACCTAGGTTGTTTCCATATCCTAGCTATTGCGAACAGTGCTGCAATAAACATGGAGGTGCACGTGTCCTTGTATATTGGTTCCTGTTGTTCAGGGTAGATGCCTAGAAGTGGTATGACTGGGTCGTAAGGGAGGTCAATCTTTACCTTTCTAAGGACCCTCCAGACTGCTTTCCAAAGTGGTTGTATAAGTGTACATTCCCACCAGCAGTGTAATAGGGTTCCTCTTTCTCCACATCCCCTCCAGCATTTGTCGTTGGCTGATTTCTGGATGTGGGACATTCTGACTGGGGTAAGGTGGTATCTCAGGGTTGTCTTTATTTGCATTTCCTTCACCACCAGGGATGATGAACATTTCCTCATGTGTTTCTTTGCCATTTTTATTTCTTCATTTGAGAAGTCCCTCTTTAGTTCCCTTGCCCATTTAGTAATTGGTTTGTTAGGTTTGGGAGGGATTAGTTTCTTGAGTTCCCTGTATATACAGGATGTTAACCCCTTGTCTGATATATTGCTGGTAAATATTTTTTCCCAATTAGTTGGTTGTCTTTCTAGCTTAGTTGCGATAGATTTAGCTGTGCAGAAGCTTTTTATTTTAAGGTAGTCCCATTTGTCGAGTCTCTCTCCAACTTGTTGTGACCCTGGGACTCTGTTCAGGAAGTTCCTTCCTGTGCCTATTAGTTCAAGTGTCTCTCCTACTCTGTCCTGCAGTAGTGTCAGAGATTCAGGTTTAATGTTAAGGTCTTTAATCCATTTTGAGTTGATGTTGGTGCATGGTGATAGGCTGGGGTCCACTTTTAGTTTTCTGCATGTGGCTGCCCAGTTTTCCCAGCACCAGCGGTTGAAGAGGCTGTGTTTCTTCCATTGTATGTCTTTGGCTCCTTTGTCGAATATCAGCTGGCTGTAGGCCTGTGGATTTATATCTGGATCTTCTATTCTGTTCCATTGGTCTTCGGGTCTGTTTTTGTGCCAGTACCATGCTGTCTTTGTGATTATAGCTCTGTAGTAGAGTTTGAAGTTCGGCATGGATAGCCCTCCCATATTGTCTTTATCCCCTAGAATTGTTTTGGCTATTCTAGGTCTTTTGTTGTTCCATATAAATTTTTGGACTGTTTTCTGTATTTCAGTGATGTACGTCATTGGGATTTTAATAGGAATTGCATTGAATTTGTATATTAGTTTTGGAAGTATCACCATCTTTACTATATTAAGTCGGCCTATCCAGGAGCATGGGAGGTCTTTCCATTTCCTAGTGTCTTCTGCAATTTCTTTCTTTAACTTTTTATAGTTCTCATTAAATAGTTCTTTTACATCTTTGGTTAGGTTAATTCCTAAATATTTTATTTTTTGGGAGGTTATTGTGAATGGGGTTGCTCCCTTTATTTCCCTCTCTTCCTGTGCGTTATCAGTGTATAGGAAGGCAACTGATTTTTGTGGGTTTATTTTGTATCCTGCTATTTTGCCGAAGTGACTTATGATTTCTAGAAGTTTGGGGATGGAGTTTTTGGGATCGTGGAGGTATAGTATCATGTCGTCTGCAAAAAGGGATAGTTTCACTTCTTCTTTCCCTATGCGGATCCCTTTAATGTCTTTTTCTTGCCTTATTGTCCTGGCTAAGGGTTCTAGGACTATGTTGAAGAGGAGTGGAGACAGTGGACATCCTTGCCTTGTTCCTGTTTTTAGGAGGATTGGTTGTAGCTTTTCCCCATTAAGTATAATATTGGCTATTGGTCTGTCATAAATGGCTTTTATTGTTTTTAGAAATGTTCCTTCTATTCATTTTCTCCAGAGCTTTTAGCATGAATGAATGTTGAATTTTATCAAAGGCCTTTTCTGCATCTGTGGCGATAATCATGTGATTCTTGACCTTGGCTCTGTTGATATGCTGGATTACATTTATTGACTTACGTATGTTAAATCATCCCTGTGTCTCTGGGATGAAGCCTACCTGATCATAGTGTATTATTTTTTTTATGTGTTTCTGGATTCTGTTAGCTAGAATCTTGTTAAGGATCTTTGCATCTGTGTTCATCAAGGAGATTGGCCTGTAATTCTCCTTTTTGGTTGGGTCTTTGCCTGGTTTGGGGATGAGTGTGATATTGGCTTCGTAGAATGAGTTTGGGATAGCTCCCTCCTTCTCTGTTTCTCTGAAGAGCTTGAGGAGTATGGGTATTAGTTCTTCTTTAAAGGTCTTATAGAATTCTGCTGTGAATCCATCTGGTCCTGGGCTTTTTTTTGTTGGAAGACTTTTGATAGCTTCCTGTATCTCATTATAGGATATTGGCTTATTTAATTGGTTAACTTCTTCTTTGCTCAGTTTGGGTAACTTGTATTTCTCTAAAAATGCATCCATTTCCGCCAGATTTTCTTCCTTTAGAGAGTATAGCTTTTGAAAGTAGACTGTTAGAATTGTTTGGATATCTTGGGTACGTGTTGTGATGTTTCCCGTGGCATCCCTAATCCTATTAATATGGGTTTCCTCTCTTCTTTTTTTAATTAATCTTGCCAACGGGCCATCAATTTTGTTTATTTTTTCAAAGAACCAGCTTTTTGTTTGGTTTATTTTGGTTATGGTTTTCTGATTTTCTAATTGGTTAATCTCTGCTCTCAATTTGGTTATCTGGCTTCGTCTAGTAGCTTTAGGTCCCATTTTTTCTTGTTTTTCTAGCTGTTTTAGTTGCAACATGAGATTATTTACTTGGTCTGTCTCCATTCTCTTGATGTGGGCACTGAGGGCAATAAATTTGCCCCTCAGGACTGCTTTTGCTGTGTCCCACAAGTTTCTTTGTGAGGTGTTTTCATTTTCATTGAGTTCTAGGAAATGCTTTATTTCTTCTCTGATCTCTTCTGTTACCCAGGCCTTGTTAAGGAGTGTGCTGTTCAATTTCCATGTATTAGAGAAATTTCTGCGGTATGCTTTGTTATTGAGAGCTAGCTTGATTCCACTGTGGTCAGATAGGATACAGGGGATTATGTCGATCCCTTTGTATTTGCTTAAGTTCTTTGAATGAACTATGATATGGTCTATTTTGGAGAAAGTTCCATGAGCTGCTGAGAAGAATGTGTACTGTGTTGTTTTAGGGTGAAATACTCGGTAGATGTCAGTTAATTCCGCTTGAAGTATGGCCTCACTTAATTCGGTAGCTTCTTTGCCAATCCTCTGGTTGGTAGACCTGTCCTTTGGTGAGAGTGGCGTGTTAAAGTCTCCTAGTATTATCGTATTGGGATCTATTTTATTCTGTAAGTTTGAGAGCATTTGTTTAACATATCTGGGTGCACCGATATTTGGGGCATATAAGTTGATGATGGTTATATCCTCCTCTTGGATTGTTCCCTTTATTAATATGTAGTGTCCGTCCTTGTCTTTCTGTACTGATTTTAATGAAAAATTTATTTTGTCAGCTATCAGGATAGCTACACCTGCTTTCTTATTGGGGGAATTTGATTGGTAGATCCTTTTCCACCCCTTCACTCTGAGTTTGTTTGTATGTTTGGCTGAGAGGTGGGTCTCCTGAAGGCAACAGATGGATGGGTCTTGTTTTCTGATCCAGTCCTCAGTTCGTTTTCTTTTAATTGGCGAATTCAGCCCATTTATATTAAGAGAAAGTATAGAGAGATGCATTGTTGTCCCTGCCATTCCGTTTTCCTAAGTTTTTCTTCTTTCCTTTCCTCCTGGGCTTGCTCAGTTAGACTTTGAGTAATGCCTGTTTGGGGCAGGTCCCAGTTCCTGGTTGCTTTCTTCAGGTTGTGTCCCCCCTCTTAGAATTCTTTGTAATGCTGGCTTAATGTTTATGTATTCATTTAGTTTTTCTTTGCTATTAAAAGTTTTCAGTTCTCCATCGAATGTGAATGCTAGCTTTGCCGGGTATATCAGTCTGGGTTGGCAGTTATTGGCTCTCAGGGCTCGTATGGTGCTTTCCCAGGCTTTTCTTGCATTCATTGTTTGTGTGGAGAGATCTGCAGTGATTCTAATTTTTTTCCCGTTGTAGTATAGCTCCTTCTTCATTTTTGCTGCATGCAGGATTGTTTCCTTATTATTCAGATCCATCATTGTTACTATTATGTGTCTAGAAGTGTTTCTCCTGGGATCTTGCTTGTTGGGTGTTCGATAAGCTTTTGTGATGTACTTAAGATGGTCGTTTTTGAGGTGGGGAAAATTTTCATTGACTATCTTGTTAAATAGGTGTTGCATTCCCTTGCTCTGGAATTCCTCACCTTCGTCCACTCCGATTATGCGAAGGTTAAATTTTTTAGCATTATCTGCTTGCTCTTGAATTTCCCTTTGGTTTAATTTGAGTGATTTTTCCATATCTGTCACTTTTTGGTCCAGTTGGTGTATTCTGTCTTCTGTATCTGACACTCTACCTTCCATTTCATTCACTCTGTTGACCGTGGCTTCTATTGTGGTTTGCATGGTGGAAATGGATCCCTTTATGGATTCAACGTTGGTTCTCAGAGTACTGATCTCACCTCTCAATGAGGTGAGATCAGTATGCATTACCTCTAATTTGGCGTTTATCTCACTTCTTACTGAGGTTTGTGCTGCTTCTATTTTTGCATCCAATTTTTGTTTGATATCCTGTATATCTTTTGATAGTTCATCCTTGTGCTCTTTCAATTTCTGATCCATTTCTCGCTTTATTTCTTGAGTCATTGCCTCCAGCAACCCTTGGATATAGTTTTTGTCTTCCATTCCTGCTTTGCTCCCACTGGGGCTCTCCCCTGCGTGGCTGCTGGCTTTTGAGGTGAGCTTGCTGTCCTGGGTAGTGGTGAACCTTGTGATTTTTCTCTGTGATTTTCGCATTGGGGTTCAGGAGACTGCTCTTCAATCTTGTTTTGGTGTGTCTGTCTTTGCTTGGTTGCTGATTCTGTATTGGTAGAGAGAGTCTGTGCCTGATCTGGATTCTGTTGGGAGCCTATTTCCAGCTGCTATTCACTTAGGATTCTCAGCTCTCTGCTGTAGCAATTCCCACCTTTGGAAGGGTTGAGCAGCCTAGACTGCTTGTGTTTGCTCCTGCGGGTGCTCTTGGGAAGATCAGATGCTCTGGATGCACTCTCCCAAATACTGGAGTCTGCTATGGGCTCCTGATGTGTTTTTGTTTGTTTGTTTTGGGCTGGTTGTGGGCTTGAACTCTAGGTTTGGGTGCTGTCCCTCAGCTCTTCAGCTCAGGGCTGGCACCCTACCATTTGAGCCACAGCCCCACTTCTGACCCTTTTTGCTTTGTTCAGGCGCCGGTCCCCTGGCCTGGTTCCGGCCCCAGCCTGGAGCGCGCTCGTTAGGCCTGTGCTAATGTGTATACCACCTTGGTTATGCAGCCTGGAGGACACAGTTCAAATTTCTTCTACTGTTGGTAGTCTTGACCCAGGGGCACTGTTCCTGGCTTGAGCATTTAAGCTCCCTTCCAGGGGCGCTCTTGCTCTGGCCTGGCCAGCAGAGTGTGCTCCACCCGCTGGTGGAGCTCTCAAACAGTTCCCAGTTTTAGTGGGTCCTGTGGTCCGGGTGTTGGGGTAGGGAGTCTAGGTCAGGGTCTGGGGATTCCCTCCAGCTCTGGTCTCCCTTGATGGATTCCCTGTCCCCTGATGGGTACTCACCCTGTAGGTCGTCAGTTGTTGTTGCAGTCCGAGTTCAGTTGGGGTGGTTGCTGGCTGGGTTGGGCGGCCCCCCGCCGGGTCGTTGCGATCGCGATTGGGCGGGTGGTCTGCGGACAGGTCCCTTTGTGGCGCTGCTGGTGCCGGGCGGCTTTGACGGGATGGAGCCTCTCCGCTCCGGTGGAGAGTGATGGGTGGGGTGGGATCCTCCTGGAGACTCCTGGCTGTTAGGTTTCTCTGTTCCTGGCGATCCGCTGTTCTGCAATCCGGTACCTGGTGATCTGCAAGCAGCCCCCTGTGTCTCTGTGGCTCCGGCAGCCCCCGCCGGGCCGGCTGGCCGGCGGCTTGGCACACTGCCGCGCGGCCAGTAAAGGTTGGGGGAGGGGTCTTCGCTCTTCTCTGTTCTGAAATTCTTCTTTTCCTCTTTCTTTTTTTTTGTTATTTTCCACCTCTGGTTTTTCTCTGAGTGTTCGTCTTTTTGTTGTTGTCGGTCTCTTGGGGAGATTAAAGGTTGGAACTCGAACTCTCTTTTTGGTTGGAGAGAGCTGTGGCGTTTCCCTACTGCCCCGTCGCCATCTTGGTCCCCCCGAATATCTCTGTCTCCATTCTCTTGATGTGGGCACTGAGGGCAATAAATTTGCCCCTCAGGACTGCTTTTGCTGTGTCCCACAAGTTTCTTTGTGAGGTGTTTTCATTTTCATTGAGTTGTAGGAAATGCTTTATTTCTTCTCTGATCTCTTCTGTTACCCAGGCCTTATTAAGGAGTGTGCTGTTCAATTTCCATGTATTAGAGAAATTTCTGCGGTATGCTTTGTTATTGAGAGCTAGCTTGATTCCACTGTGGTCAGATAGGATACAGGGGATTATGTCGATCCCTTTGTATTTGCTTAAGTTCCTTGCATGAACTATGATATGGTCTATTTTGGAGAAAGTTCCATGAGCTGCTGAGAAGAATGTGTACTGTGTTGTTTTAGGGTGAAATACTCGGTAGATGTCAGTTAATTCCGCTTGAAGTATGGCCTCACTTAATTCGGTAGCTTCTTTGCCAATCCTCTGGTTGGTAGACCTGTCCTTTGGTGAGAGTGGTGTGTTAAAGTCTCCTAGTATTATCGTATTGGGATCTATTTTATTCTGTAAGTTTGAGAGCATTTGTTTAACATATCTGGGTGCACCGATATTTGGGGCATATAAGTTGATGATGGTTATATCCTCCTCTTGGATTGTTCCCTTTATTAATATGTAGTGTCCGTCCTTGTCTTTCTGTACTGATTTTAATGAAAAGTTTATTTTGTCAGCTATCAGGATAGCTACACCTGCTTTCTTACTGGGGGCATTTGATTGGTAGATCCTTTTCTACCCCTTCACTCTGAGTTTGTTTGTATGTTTGGCTGAGAGGTGGGTCTCCTGAAGGCAACAGATGGATGGGTCTTGTTTTCTGATCCAGTCCTCAGTTCGTTTTCTTTTAATTGGCGAATTCAGCCCATTTATATTAAGAGAAAGTATAGAGAGATGCATTGTTGTCCCTGCCATTCCGTTTTCCTAAGTTTTTCTTCTTTCCTTTCCTCCTGTGCTTGCTCAGTTAGACTTTGAGTAACGCCTGTTTGGGGCAGGTCCCAGTTCCTGGTCGCTTTCTTCAGGTTGTGTCCCCCCTCTTAGAATTCTTTGTAATGCTGGCTTAATGTTTACGTATTCATTTAGTTTTTCTTTGCTATTAAAAGTTTTCAGTTCTCCATCGAATGTGAATGCTAGCTTTGCCGGGTATATCAGTCTGGGTTGGCAGTTATTGGCTCTCAGGGCTCGTATGGTGCTTTCCCAGGCTTTTCTTGCATTCATTGTTTGTGTGGAGAGATCTGCAGTGATTCTAATTTTTTTCCCGTTGTAGTATAGCTCCTTCTTCATTTTTGCTGCATTCAGGATTGTTTCCTTATTATTCAGATCTATCATTTTTACTATAATGTGTCTAGAAGTGTTTCTCCTGGGATCTTGCTTGTTGGGTGTTCTATAAGCTTTTGTAACGTAGTTAAGATGGTCGTTTTTGAGGTGGGGAAAATTTTCATTGATTACCTTGTTAAATAGGTGTTGCATTCCCTTGCTCTGGAATTCCTCACCTTCGTCCACTCCAATTATGCGAAGGTTAAATTTCTTGCTTGCTCTTGAATTTCCCTTTGGTTTAATTTGAGTGATTTTTCCATATCTGTCACTTTTTGGTCCAGTTGGTGTATTCTGTCTTCTGTATCTGACACTCTACCTTCCATTTCATTCACTCTGTTGACCGTGGCTTCTATTGTGGTTTGCATGGAGGAAATGGATCCCTTTATGGATTCAATGTTGGTTCTCAGAGTACTGATCTCACCTCTCAATGAGGTATGCATTACCTCTAATTTGGCGTTTATCTCACTTCTTACTGAGGTTTGTGCAGCTTCTATTTTTGCATCCAACTTTTGTTTGATATCCTGTATCTCTTTTGATAGTTCATCCTTGTGCTCTTTCGATTTCTGATCCATTTCTCGCTTTATTTCTTGAGTCATTGCCTCCAGCAACCGTTGGATGTAGCTTTTGTCTTCCATTCCTGCTTTGCTCCCACTGGGGCTCTCCCCTGCGTGGCTGCTGGCTTTTGAGGTGAGCTTGCTGTCCTGGGTGGTGGTAAACCTTGTGATTTTTCTCTGTGATTTTCGCATGGGGGTTCAGGAGACTGCTCTTCAATTTTGTTTTGGTGTGTCTGTCTTTGCTTGGTTGCTGATTCTGTATTGGTAGAGAGAGTCTGTGCCTGATCTGGGTTCTGTTGGGAGCCTATTTCCAGCTGCTATTCTGACTTACTTAGGATTCTCAGCTCTCTGCTGTAGATTGCTGGCAATTCCCGCCTTTGGAAGGGTTGAGCAGCCTAGACTGCTTGTGTTTGCTCCTGCGGGTGCTCTTGGGAAGATCAGATGCTCTGGATGCACTCTCCCAAATACTGGAGTCTGCTATGGACTCCTGATGTGTTTTTGTTTGTTTGTTTTGGGCTGGTTGTGGGCTTGAACTCTAGGTTTGGGTGCTGTCCCTCAGCTCTTCAGCTGGCACCTTACCATTTGAGCCACAGCACCATTTCTGACCCTTTTGCTTTTGTGATGCTGAGGAATCAGATCCAGGGCCTCATACATCCAAGACTATCACTCTATTGCTGAGCCGCCTTATCAGCCTGAGCTCCTGCTTACTATCAGGTGCTGGCAGCCTGTGTTGCCCAATTCCCAGCCTAGGGTATATGGGTGGAGTTTTGGTGGGGTTTGGGCTTCTCTTGTCCTGAGCCTCCAGGTCTTTTGTTGTCACAGGCGTGCTTCCCGGGGAGTGTTGTTTCCTGATTTTCTCCCCTCTGTTGAAGCTTATGCTCAGCTTTTTACTTCAGTTGGGAGGAGTTGGTTGTGTTGTTCAGGCGCCGGATCCCGGGGCCTGGTTCCGGCCCCAGCCTGGAGTAATGAACTTATTAACATTTTGATGTTATTAATGATAACAAAAGTAACATTCCATTTAGCTATTACATTAGGTTGTATGTTCAGAGAGTATGATCAGTTAGAAAAACTGGAAATCAGTGATTATCAGTTTAAATCTGCTTTATTGAGGTATAATTTATATTCAGTAAAATTATTTTTTAAATATATGATTTGGTATATGTGTGTATATATATATGTAGAACTAACACAGTCATGATCACTGCTAAACATTCTTCTGGGTACTTGTACTTTTGCATTTTCCAGAATGTCCTTGATTCATTCAGAATGAATGAACCTTGTGACAGGTTTTTTTCATTCAGCATAGTGCTTTTGGAATTGGTGGATGTAATAAGATGTCAGTGGTTTGTTTGTTGTAGAATAGTATGTATCTATTATATGAATATATTACTTTTTTTTGTTCATCATCACTTAGTAGGCATTTGGGTTTTCTCCACTTTTTGGTGGTTATGACTAAAGATACCATAAATATCCATATTCAGTCTTTGTGTTTGTCTTTTCATATCTTTAATATAAATACTTTGGAATAACACATTAGCTATGGCTTATGGAATGTTAAAATAGCTGTTTAAGAAAAGAGTTCTAGGTGTTCTTACTTTTATCATCACTTGCTAACGTCAGCCTGTTTTGATTTTGTGACAGAGACTTTCTGTGTAGTTTCTTAGGCTGAAGTTGAAATCCTTTTGCCTTAGCCTATCAAGTGCTGGGATTACAGCAGTGGACCATACACAAAGCTCCTTGTTTTTAATGTTATTCTTTTACTGTTGTGCAAGGAGTGATACTTCATTGTGGCTTTTTTTTTTTTCCAGTATTGGGGATCAAACCCATGGCCTCATATGCTAGGCAAGCACTATACATCTAAGCTAGTCTTCTGCCCTTTTGTTGTGATTTTAATTTACCTAACATATGATAAGTTCAGTATATTTTCATGTGCTTGTTTGCCATCTGCATATTTTCACTAGTAAAGTGCTAATTTGTTTTTAGTTTTACAATCATTTTCTTACTGAGTTATAAGAATTCTTCATATATCTTAAAGGTCCTTTATCCATTACATGCCTTTTAACTGTTTGTGTAAGTGTTTAACCATTTGTGTAAGATAATCTGTAGATTTTTTTTTCATTTTGTTAATAGTTTCTTATGAAGAGCAGTTTTTAATTTTTTAAAAAAATCCAGCTTATTTCTTTTACTGTTCATGAGTTTCATGTCCTAGCTTAAGAAATTTTTGTGTAAACCACATCACATAGATACTAATGTTTAGAAAATTTATCATTCTTTTTTTAATTTAAGATGATAACCCACTTGTAGTTATTTTAAAAACTAATATCTAGATTAGTCAAAATGTAATGGCAGGCATTTGTAAGATAATAAAATTTATTAAAGGCCTTACATAAATATTTCTCTGCTGAGGCCATTTTAGTCCTCCCTATTCAGTTAAATTCAGTTTTCAAGTTGGAACACCTAGTAAATGTGCGTCTTAAATACAAAAATGGAAGTTTAGGGCATGAGGTTAATAGAAAGCATGAGGCTGAGTAAAAATGTTCAAAGAAAAGAGAGGATAGTAAACAAGATTTGATGAAGAAATCTTGCTTGCACTTAGATAACTGGAGGCTGAAGACAAGGTCAAGAGGGAAAGAGCTAGGAAAAGGTGTTGCATGAGGAGACAATTGCAAGTGAGAGCATGGACGTGCTATGCCACAGTGAAGAATGGAACTAGCAAAGTTTTACTGAGTGCAGAAGTTACGATGTCTCCACTGAGTTTTTTACAGAGAGAAATTTCAAAGGAGTGTTACTAGTTTGGGTGGTGGCAGGAACCAAATTTTAAGGGTTGAAAGTAAGTATTGTGTCAAGTTTATGTGACTGAGGAAATGCAGTAAAATGAAAAATGATATTTTTAGGGAAAGCAAGGGTAAAGGTCAGGGGTGGGAAAGTATATTTAGTTTTTTTAGTGCTGCCAAAACAAATGACTAGATGACATAAAACAATGTGTTCTTTCATAGTTCTAGATACTAACAATTCCTAAATCAAAGTGCTGGCCAGGGAATTTTCTCTCCGAAGGCTCTAAGGAAGAGCCTAGAGCTCTTCTATTTCTGCTTTTTATAACTTACAGCTGCTATCGCCCCATGGCATTCCTTGGCTTGTGTCACATCACACCATTATTCATCTGTCTTTATCTATTAGTCTTCCTATGTCTCTGTGTCTGAATTTCTCTCTTCTCTTCTTGAATTTAGGGTATGACCTTATGCAGTACCAGCTAGACATGAGTTTTTGGAGGGACATTATTTAACCCAATATAGAGGAGAACTTAAGAATAATTACCATTGAAATGATACTTCATACCTAGTAGAATGACTTAGAAAAGACAATAAAAAATTTTGACGAGAAGATGGAGAAATTGGAGTCCTCATTCTTTGCTAGTGATAGTATAAAATTTAGAAAATAGTTTCAGTATTTTTTTTCATCCCTACTATATACATTCCTGAGGTAAAAATATTTTTTCACAGAAAAATCTCTACTTAAATGTTCACAGCAGCATTATTCATAATAGCAACCTTCAAAAAAAAAAAAAAAGAAACAGCTCAGATGCATATCAGTTGATTAATGGATGAACAAAATTGGTCCATCAATAAAGTGAAATATCTAGTCACAAAAAGAAATATTACAACAATGAGTAAATTGAGATTTAAGTCAAAAATTCAACATATTGTAATCCCATCTATATGAAATAACTAAAAATTTGAGGAGCCAGGATTAGAGGCCAGACACTCAATTTTAATATTGGAAGCAGCCTATGTTCTCAGCCACAACTTAGTTCTACAGAATAAATTGTTAATTGCTCTTAGGATTTGCATGATTATTACTGATCACAGTTAATATAAGGTTGAGCCCTAAACCAGAATTAGATATATTGAGGGGCAGAAAATATGCTTCAGGAAATGCTCGAGACAGTGTACAATACAGAGGACTAAACATAATTTTCATTACTTTTCCCTTCCAGTATGAGGTGAAAGCTCCTGTTCCTTCTGCCTGTTTCAGGAATATTTGTAAGCAAATGACAAAAATGCATGAAGCTATATTTGATCTTCTTCCCGAAGAACAAACACAGGTATTAATTCCCCAAATGACTTTTGTATATATGATGTGTAATAGCCATGAAAATTGGGGTGTTTTTACATGTGTTCAGCATAATTAAACTTAATTCAAATTCCAATATTACTGTGACCATTTCAAAGTGCCCTTTGTTATGCAGTTAGTAATTCTAAAAGTAAAAGATAAGTTACTGTGAATATAATCCTAAGTGAATATGGAAGAAATGATGGAGTTAAGATTAATACACATAATTAATCCAATCTGTTTTATCATATTTGCTAGTTCACTGTAATTATTTAGCAAGAGTTTAAATTTGACTGATTTTTTGCTATTCAGACAAGTTTTCATTGGTCTCTAAAATTGATTGAGTGAATAGAAATGGTATTTGGGGGTCAGTAATGACTGTCTCAGTGTCTCGCCTACTCTCACTCATTCCTCCTGGTTTTATGCCACTTCACGCTTCCATTCAATACTAAATGTTACCATTTTTCTTCATTTACTCATCTTAATTTCATGGTTATATATCATCTAGCTCCCTGAGGCAGGCTCGCTGAGGCCTGAAGGAAATGGTAAAATAGGGAGGACCTTCTGAGGTCTCTACCCTTATTTCTTCCTAGCCAACCCGTGCTTTTTATCCTACATGTGAAATCCCTCCCCTTTGACTTTCTGACCTTGACTAGCCATATGAGTTCTAATTTGAAAAAGATAACTAGTTCATGGAAGCTGGACATACGGGTACTGTTTTTTTATCTGTATCATATAAAGGATACTCCTCATCAAAGCTGTGCAAGTTATACACACACTTTTTTCCCATAGAAAATACGTGTGCCACCGGGCGCTGGTGGCTCACGCCTGTAATCCTAGCTACTCAGGAGGCTGAGATCTGAGGATCGCGGTTCAAAGCCAGCCCGGGCAGGAAAGACTGTGAGACTCCTATCTCCATTAAACCACCAGAAAACCGGAAGTGGTGCTGTAGCTCAAGTGGTAGAGCTCTTGCCTTGAGCTGAAGAGCTGAGGGACAGCGCCCAGGCCCAGAGTTCAAGCCCCACGACCGACAAAAAAAAAAAAAAGATGTGTGCCAAATCATTTCCATAGATTAATTATATATACTTTTAGGTTGGATGTTTCTCAAAGAATTATTAGGTTATTAAAAATATGCACGAAGGATACTTTGAAATGATTTTAGTTCAGAGTTTAATAGCACCTGTTTGTCATTGTCTTTATTTTCCTCCATCAAGTTCCTGATTACTGTAAATTTTCCACTACCTTGTATTCTTTTTATCATCATGATTGATCCCACTTACATATCCACAGGAATTCTTCCATTGTGTAAAAAGGCAGGTCTTACTGCCCAAAGAATTAGTGCTTAGAGTAAGAAAAGCTTTTGTCAACTAAGAAAAAATAAAGTAACATTTAAATGCTTTCAGAGGAACATGTTTGTTTTGTTTAAGTATATGTCAGAAGAAAGAGGAATTTAAACATTTTATTGAAATAATACTATAACTCATATAATCAGGTCTTTTATTTCAGGAGAGTTTTAAGAAATTTAGTGTCCTTTCTTTTCCAGATGTTATTTTTAAGAATTAATACAAGTTACAAACTCCACTTGAAAAAGCAGTTATCTCACTTAAATGTGATAAATGATGGAGGACCTCAGAATGGGTATGATTTTTAATATATACTTTTTTAGCACATAGTCTCATACTGAATTGTTCCCATGATTGGCTTTTATTCTTTATGATCTTTTCTGCTGTAGTCAGACTAGGCACAGAAATTCTAAAATCAGTAACTTTCTGCTTTTCTCTTGTGGAAATTTCTTTCTGTCCATCTGAATCTCTTTACATTAAAGTGGTTTGTGAATGGCCAGTTCCTTGCCTGACTGTATCTACTTATTTGAGGCAATGTAGGTCAGTAATATCTCCTTAGTTATCCAGTCAGCTTCCCATCCAAACAGAACTCAAAGAGCTGTACTTAGTACCTGGATGGATGGATATATGAAAGTTACTTACCTTCTGTGACTGATTTATAAAATGATAAGAAGAAAATCTGTCTGGCTGGGAGGTTAGCTCAGTGGTAGAGTGCTTACCTCACATGCATTAGGCCCTGGGTTTGATTCCTCAGCACCACAGAAGCAGAAAAAAGCCAGAAGTGGTGCTGTGGCTCAAGTGGTAGAGTGCTAGCCTTGAGCTGAGGGACAGCGCCCAGGCCCAGAGTTCAGTTCCCATGACCGACCAAAACAAAAACAAAAAAGAAAATCTGTCATAGTTATTTCAAAAGAAAATCTGTCATAGTTATTTCATATGGTAATGAAAAATTGTGTGTAACAAACTATATTGTTTAAAAATGTGTGCCATAAAAAAGAAATTAAACCATAAAACATAGGCTAAGCCCTAGTTCTGCCACTACATATAATTGTTGTATGTATATATTGCACAATTTAAATGTAAAGTTGGACAAATCACTTACGTTCTCTGATCCTTACTATTTGGGCACCAGTGGCTCATGCCTGTAATTCTAGCTACTCAGGAGGCTGAGATCTGAGGGTCGCAGTTCAAAGCCAGCCTGGGCAAGAAAGTCCATGAGAGCACCCAGGCGCTCTGACTCTCTCTCACAGCAGCAGGGGCCAGCTCTTCACGGGAGCGTGCAGGTCCCCAGGTTTCCAGACCAACAGAAGCGCTTTGCTCCCATCAGCACTTGGCGTTTTCCTACCATAAATCTTAAATAGATTAGATATGCGGTAGTTACGTAATTGAAACCATAGATTGCAGGTCACATTAATGGAGGGAGGGGGGATCAGTGGTCTGGTTTGAACTCAGAGCCTTGGCTACCACTACCACTTCTAGTTTTCTGGTGGTTAATTGGAGATGAGTCTCATGGATTTTCCTGCCCTGACTGGCTTTGAACCTAGATTTTCAGATCTCAGCCTCTTGGCTTTGAACCTAGATTTTCAGATCTCAGCCTCTTGACTGGCTACTCGGGATTATAGGCGTGAGCCACCAGTGCCCAGCCACATTCATGTTTTATTAGAAACCTTGAGAAGAAAAACAGTAGGTCTGTGTATCTGTGTGTGTCCTTGCTCACCGCCTCAGTTTTTTTGCTCATTGCTGGCACTTTACCACTTGAGCTACACCACCAGTTATTGAAAGAATAAATTTTATCCAAGATGAAAAAAAAAAAAAGGAAGTCCATGAGACTCTTATCTCCAGTAATAAACCACCA
The DNA here is from genome assembly GCF_019054845.1 of Dipodomys spectabilis. Classification (NCBI taxonomy): domain Eukaryota; kingdom Metazoa; phylum Chordata; class Mammalia; order Rodentia; family Heteromyidae; genus Dipodomys; species Dipodomys spectabilis. Next base: position 3,407,993 of record NW_024870818.1, read on the forward strand.
GAAAACTGGAAGTGGCGCTGAGGCTCAAGTGGTAGAGTGCTAGCCTTGAACTGAAGAGCTGAGGGACAGTGACCAGGCCCAGAGTTCAAGTCCATGACAACAAAAAATAAAAATAAGATCAGATATAGTGGTATATATGCATGTAATCCCAGTACTTGGGAATTAGGGCAGGAGGATACAAAGTGATACCATCACAAAGAAGGCAGCTGATAAACTTCCTTCATTATTTTTTATAAAGAATAGTATAGATTAAAAAAAAATATGGAGCTGTGAATATAGCTGTTGTAGAGTGCTTACTTAGCATGCATAAGACCTTCGGTTCAATCCCTTAGCAGCAGCAAAAAATAGGAAAAATAGGGAGAGGAGACAGAACACCGATCATTTATTCTTTAGTATGACTTCCTTGGTATGTTATCTGCCTCATAGATTTTAAAAATAAAATTTTATCACCTTAGTGTTAAAGGAAATTTAGGTTTACATTTCAAAATTATAGGAATAAAAGATGTATTTCAAGGTGAAAAAGAAGTACTAAATTATTTTACAAGAGTGTTTGGAAGCTTCAGTCTGCTCAGTCTGTCTGCTAAACTGAATTTAAGTTTTAGGCAAGACTATGATTCCCTCATTTGACTATTACCTGAGTCTTCATTTTGCTTTTAAAGAATTGTTTTCAAAATTTTCATGAGCCAGAGTATAACAAGTGCTTGAATACCTCTCGCCTAGATTTGAAAACTGCTAAAATGATGCTACATTCTCATTCTTTCATTATTTCTCCATAAGCACAGTTCTTTTGTCAAACATTTAAAACAAAACAACACAACAACAATAACAAAAACTGGGTGCCCATGGCTCATGCCTATAAATTCTCTTAATTCAGGAGGATGAGTTAGGAGAATCAAGGCTTGAAGCCAGCCCAGGCACATACGTGAGCCTCTTCAATTTCAAAAGCTGGAAAAAACTCTTCTCTCCAGCAAAAGGCTGGAAATGAAGATGTGGCAGAGTGGAGAAGTGGTAGGGTGCCAGCCAGAAATGAAAACACCAAGGAAGAGCAGGACCAGAGTTTAAGGTTCAGTTCCAGCATACAAGGATAGGGACACACATATTCTCTCTCTCTCTCTCTCTCAAGATTTAACCTCTAAATACCATGCACACATCTTTAAATAATAAGTACATAAATAACTGCAAGCCTTTCTAAGATAACTGATGTTAATTAATCACACCAACATACACCCAGATACTTTCTTTTTCCACTTCTGGGAGTAGAACCCAGGGCTTTACTAGTATAGAGTAGTAAGTGTTCTACAACTAAACTACATCCCCAACTAAGGTATTTTTAACAGGAACACCAGACTATTTCCCACTTGATATTGAGATATAAATGATATATATATATATATATATACATATATATATATATATATATTACCTGCTATTGAATCTTCTTTTGAAAAGAAATAGCATATTAAGAATTTAGAGCTTGAGGGCTGGGAAGGTGGCTCAGTGGTAGAGCGCTAGCCTTGAGCTGAAGAGCTGAGGGACAGCACCTAGGTCCAGAATTCAGGCCCCATGACCGGGCCAAAAAAAAAAAAAAAAAAGAATTTAGAGCTTGATGCTATGACCTAAAGAGGCTATACTAAAAAAGTTAATTTTTTTTTTTTTTTTGGTCGGTCGTGGGGCTTGAACTCTGTGCCTGGGCGCTGTCCCTCAGCTCTTCAGCTCAAGGCGAGCGCTCTACCACTTGAGCTACAGCGCCACTTCCTAAAAAAGTTAATATTTTTAAGACCTCCCCCCCAAATTTTTAAGGATAGGTAGGTTCACTGTTCTCAGGCCAGTAGTTCTGAAGCATCCAAGCTCTAACTCATTAGCTATTATTTTCTGAGGGGAATCCTCGTAGTCACAGAAATTAATTTCTATGTACAAGTTATTCATATCTTTGATCTCTTGATAGTATTACAAGAATTGTAATCTCTATATTGTAGCTATGGACATAACTACCTGCTTATGAAGGAAATTGTTTCTGAAATCACAATTAAAATGCATTTTTTCTTTTTGAGCCAGTTCTGGGGCTTGAACTCAGGGCCTGGGTGGTCCTGAGCTTTTTTGCTAGACTAGTTTTCTACCACTTGAGCTCCACAGCTCCACTTCTGGCTTTTTGTTGGTTAACTGGCAATGAGCTTCTCAAAGATTATTTTCATCCAGGCTGGCTTCATGATCCACAGATCTTAGCCTCCTGAGTAGTTAGGTTTTCAGGCATTAGACACCATCTCCCAGTAAATGGTCCATTTTAGCATGACAATTGGTAGTATAGCTTAGTGCATTCAGTGTTATACAGTTCCGAAGTGTTTTTATCCCAGAGAAAATCCTCCTTACCCATTAGGCATTTGCTCTTGTTCTTCCTCTTCCTCTGTTATGTACTTCTTGATGAAATTTTCTTTTTCTCTAAGATACTTTTCAAATACAGACACTTATAGAAAATAGAACATTTGTGTTCCTGCTACCCAGAATTGATCATTATTATTACCATTTGCTATTTTTAAAAATATTTGTTATATTTTTAACTGGTATTAAAATTAGTATAACACATGAAGCTGAAGTACACCTTGATACCCCATTTCCAGTCTTCATTTCCAATGCATAGGTAGCATTTCTAGTAAGTTTGACCTATATACTTTCAGTTGTTCTCGTTTCTTTTATGAAAACTATGTAAAGCTGTTTGGTAAATTTAGCTGTACAGCAAGCATACTGAACAGATACATCCCATTTTTTAAAAATTCACTGCTACAGATTTCTGTTGGTATGGAAATACAATCAGCCCTCTATATCCATTGACTCCATGTCCACAGACTTAATCCATCAAAGATGGAAATGAGTAAAAAGATGTCGGTACTGAAAATGTACTGATTCTGTAGTCATATCCTAAAAAATGTGCATTACAACTGGTTATGTAAGTAGTATTTACAGTGTATAAGGTATTACAGATAAAAAGTATGAGATTTAAAAATAACTTCTCCAATGTTTAGGTTGGTAACAGCAGATGTAGCTTTTTACACTGGAAATCTTCAAGCCTTAAAAGGCCTTAAAGATTTGGACCTAAATATGGCTGAGATCTGGGAACAGAAGAGATGATGACATACTGAGATGATGACATACTGCAAAACTGGGTAGTTCATCTGACCATGGGATGTGTGTTTCTGAAGAAAACCTGGATTCCTGTGTTTCAAGACCAGAACCTGGAACCCAAGTGAACTGAGGTGTGGGAAAGGGAAAAGGAAAGTATCAGTGTTGGGAAACTGGATTCCGTGGGATCTACAAAGAATGCCATTTTGTACATCCTTCAGTGAGGAGTAACTGATCAGGTGTCTATAACATTTTTCATTCTCTCTGGAAACAGACTCAGGTTTCTTTGGACCAAATCCAAAAGAACACATAGCTGTAACACAGCTGTAGTTGACTAGAATGCTCTGTATACTTTATATTAAAAAATGCTTTGCATTTCTTCCAGTGCAATGAAATTCATATGGTGTCCCACCTTATTTAATGATGGTACAATTTAAAATATTAAAATCTAAGTCAACTTCTGTAGAAAGTTTTCTCTATAAAAAAGTAAAGCTGTTTGAAAAATTATTTTTTTACAGATCTTTCTATAAAAATAAACATCTTTTGATTGCTTGGATTTAGGAATTCAATTTTTGTTTTAGTGACTAATGTCAAGTTCCAGGCTTTGTGTGTTGTATATTTAATCTTTCTACTACACTATATGTCAATCTGGGTAGAGCTTCAAATAGTTTAAATACATTAAGGCTGATTTTAAGTGAATTAAAAATACAATATTTGCATTTATTTATGCAACTAATTTAAATACTTTTCAGAAGTGGTATACAAAGGATTACAATTTAATAGCTGTATTTTTATAAAAGTACATATGAAGGGTTTGGGATTTTTGGTTTGCTTTTTCTTGCAGAGGTAACAATATGTTTTCATCTAATATACTTACACTCATACTTCACATGAAATATGGCCCTCTAGATTCTTGTTTTTAAGTTATCTTCAATATGTAAATGAGCAAAGACCAGGGAGGGAGAAATAAAACTTTTGAAATATAGGCTGCTGTGTTGGGGGCCAGAAATCTGAAATGATAAGTAAGTTCTTTAAAGACCTTTATAATATCTAATCTTCAAAATCAGAGTCAGCAAGACAGATGAAAGTGCCTGTGCCTCACCTTACGCCAAGAATCTTGCCTAACCCTGTCAGAGTGCCTAATCTTGTGATTATATACGATGAAATAGTCTTTACTTTGTGCTCTTTGGTTTCTTGAAAGGAAAGCTTGTTTTCTTTCCTTTATCATTACTGAGGTATGTCATTGGTTCTTAAACTGTCTAATAAAACTGTAAAAATTACCAAACTTCAAAAGACAACTTTTTTTTAAGTGGTTTAGTATACAGTGAATTTTAAACAAGCAACCTATGAAAGCAAGTGTGGAAGAACTATAAAGTCCAGCTTCATTCTTAGAGAAAAGGCATTCAATGAAATACCAGAAGAGCTGATTCAGAATGTTATTACTAAACACATTTCAGTGGTAACAAGTTTCAAGCAGTAGAGCTTTTAAAGAGAGCTTTCAGTGAAGTTATACTCTTACCACAGTATACTAGAGTACAAGGCTGGGAAAGAAATGCCCTACCTTTCTCTGCCTGCCTCAACCCTTCCAACCAGAAAAGAAACACCACTTTGTTTAAATAAATGGAGAGTCTGTGGAAAGCATGGCAGGCCTCCCAGCTTTAGAACTCAATGAAAGGTACTAATAAGTACCTTCAAATGCAACTGCTATGGAAATGTTGGGTTTAAAAGTCTTAGAAATACCAAAAAAAAAAAAAAAGACTTGCAATATTTAAGTATTCAGTAGCTGGCTAGTATTGTATTTAGCAACAGTAAATCTTTCAACCTATACTGCTTAGCAAGAATAAGCCATTTTATTTTGCCATTTCATAACATTAGCATTAAAAAGTACAAGTATAAAGCCAGGCAGCGGCGACTCATGCCTATAATCCTAGCTACTCAGGAGGCTGAGATATGAAGATTGCGGTTCAAAGTCAGCCCGGGCAGGAAAGTCCATGAGACTCTTATCTCCATTAAACCACCAGAAAACTGGAAGTGGGGTTATGGCTCAAGTGGTAGAGCCTTGAACTGAAGAGCTGAGGGACAGCACCCAGGATTCAAGACCCACGACCGACAAAAAAAAAAGTATACACGTGTATTGCTTCACTGCTTTATTTTTTAAATCACTGGCAATTCAAAGTGACCATCAGTGAGACTTCCATGAAAAGATATTTCAGTAGAGCTGATCAGTTTTAGGATTAAATAATATTGCACTTTAAGATGAACTAACTTTCAGGAAGCTTCTTGTCAAAGTATTGCTCCATCTGTGTTTTCTGTAGACTAGAAGCATACTGCAGAAAACTACTTTAAAAATCAACTCTGCAGGATGCAGTAAGGTAGTAAAGCACCTGCCTATTTAGAATCCAAGAGGACATACATGTCATTGTAAGAAACTAGCCCATAATAAAGTATAAAGTGTATACACAATTTTTTTCATTTTAGTGGTCCAAAATGCGAAGATTTCCAGATACAATCTTGTTCTCTAATACTGCTCCAGGGGGGATGTCAATTCTGTCTCCGTGATTTGCAATGATGATAACTGTTCCCTAAGTAAGGGAAAACAAAAATCAAAAGTGTACTTGGAACTGCAACTGAAATGCAATTATGATTAATATATGTACAATTCCTATAATGGATTGTTAACTATAAACAAAATTAAACATAAAAACCAAGTATCATGCTAAGGAAAATATTATGATTTGTCCTGTCAATCCTGGCAGTATCTTGTCTCCTTGTCAGAGATAATAACAAGAATGAGAAGTAGACCTAGTACTATTGCAGTTCTGGCTTTTTCTGCAAGACCACCAAGATCAACTAATTTCATAAAGAAAGAGTTCTTGGTTTAAGATTTAAACATGAAGGGTTTCATAGATTATTTTTTAAGAGACAGTTTAGTGATAACTTTTCATGTTTTGATCAAGCAAATAGACATTAAAATTGAATACACCCCCCTCTCCAATCTTTGTTTAAGCCAATGAATACATTTTCCCCCAAGATCTCTGTTTAAGTAACTTTAAAGAGAACCAGATGTATGGGATCTTTTAAAAAATTTAGTATTAAAAAATCAATAGCCAGGTGCCATTGGCTCACGCCCATAATCCTAGCTACTCAGGAGGCTGAGACATGAGGATCATGGTTCAAAGCCAGCCCAGGCAAGAAAGTCCATGGGACTCTTTATCTCCAGTTAACCACCAGGAAACTGGAGGTGGTGCTGTGGCTCAAGTGGTAAAGTGCTAGCCTTGAGCTGAAGAGCTCAGGGACAGCCCCCAAGCCCATGGTTCAAGCCCCAAGACTGACCAAAAAAAACAACAAAAATCACTGTAAGTTTATTTCTACTTTCAAACAGCAATATTCGTGAGTTAATTTTAATGGTTCTATTTTAAAGAATGTCACGCCTGGCACTAGTGGCTATACCTGCAATCCTAGCTACTCAGGAGGCTGAGATCTGAGGGGTATGGTTCAAAGTCTGCCCAGGCAGGAAAGTCCATGAGACTCATCTCCAATATACCACTCAGAAAACCAGAAGTGGCACTGTGGCTCAAGTGGTAGAGCGCTCACCTTGAGCTGAAGAGCTGAGAGACAGCACCCAGGCCCAGAGTTCAAGCCCCATGACCAACCAAAAAAATAAATAAAAATTACAAAAAAGAATGTCACATTTCAGTAACAGTAGTTTCATTACTAGTTTGCTTTCCAATATGAATGCTATTTTCTATGAAATTCCTACCCACTTACTTCAAAATACATCTCTCATCAACACCTGGTTCAGACTAAGAATTACAAGTTTAGGACTAGAAAGTGAAATATGTTTTATAAAGCTATTACAAATATGATTTTCATTATAACATACCTTTAGTGAAACATTTTTGCCAAATGTCACATCTCCTGAGACTGTGAGATGATCCAATTCAAGCATATCTGGTATGCTTTCAAATCTTCTTAGATAATCTTGAACCTTTAAATAGAAATATAATTGTTCAAAAAAATGCATTCATAGAAAAAAAATTAAGTTCTAACTGGTGTGTAAAACATGGCCAAGCTCAGGTTTTCTATGGTAAGAGCCTATTTATTAACCACTCAGTATACTCAAAATCCATGCCAAAGAGGCAAGGAGATATGAACAGTATCTTTAGAATCAAAATAATCTGCAATACAGTTGAGCAGATCAGATACTTTGTCAAAACAAAACGCTATTGTCCTGCAGGCCAGATGAGTAGTTCATATAGTTGAAAAAAGGAGAGATCATATCATTATGGTTTGAATCTGATTAGACTAGAGTTTTAAGGTATGGATAGAAATCAGAAGTACAGTATATTTCAGGAAAAGTAATATCACAAATAAGCTTATTATCTTTGTCTTTTTCTTAGATTTATAAACACAAGAGTTGTCATTAATGACCTTGATTATTTTGCTGAGAAACTAGAAACAAACTTCCATTGGCTTTGATTTTTACTATATATTCCACTAGAGCTGGACTGTTTTCTATTCTGATTTACAGCCAGCCTCTGTATTCCAATGTTCACTAGATTCCTTCATAAGGCCTCTTCAAGAATATTGCTCCAGGGAATCTCTCTCAAGTACTTTTTTCTCCTGCTTTATCAATTTCCATCAACATATACAAAGTTTCTCCCATATTTAAAAACACCCTTCAAGTCTTAGATCTCTCTTTACTTATCGCCTAATTACTCTTCAAGGCAAAACTCTTGCCTACATTTCTCTCTCTAATTCATCTTTTCCCATTCTCAAATTCATTCTAGTCAGATTCCCACACCTCCATGTGGATAAACACAATGGTGATTTCTCATCCTGAGTCAGCAGCAGCATTTGATGTATGATCTTTTATTTCTTTTTTCATACTTCTTTCCTTGTTTATTTGGGCCAGTACTGGGGCTTGAACTCAAGCCTCATTCTCTTGCTCAGCTTCTTCCCTCCCTGCCCCCCCCCCACCCCCATGGATGGCACTCTACCACTTGAGTCTAGCTTTTTGCTAGTTAAGTTTTGCATGTTTTTTCTGCCTGAACTGGTGTCAAACCACAATCATCAGACTTCACTGTCTTGAGTGGCTAAATTTGTACGAATGAGCCACCAGTACCTGAATTTTTCATTCTTTCTTGGAATAAGTGTTTCATTGAGATAAACAATCATAGTTTGCAAACTTTTTCATCTGCAGTCCACACTAACCCCTGTCTGGTCCTAGAACAGATTTGGATAGCATAGCAGGACCTTTTAGACCAACCAACCACAAAGACTCACCATGTCACATCAACACTTGCAACATTTGATGTGACTGAAGTCTTTGGGATGCTATCAGCTATACTGATTTTTACTCCTGCCTGGAACAGGTTTTGTACTGTAGACACCTGCACTCAATCTCCACTCATACATAGTCTTTATTGTTTTTCTCCATAGATTTTTCACTTCATATGTTTTTGATGTATTTTACTTAGTATCTTCTCTCTCTAGAACATCGGTTTCATAAAGACAAAGATGTTGCCAGGGACTGGTGGCTCATGGCTGTAATCCTAACTGCTCAGGAAACAGATCTGAGGATTATGGTTCAAACTCAGCCTGAACAGATAAGTCTGTAAGACTATTATCTCCAATTAGCCAGCAAAAAGCCAGAAGTAGAGGTATGTCTCAAGTGGTAGAGATCCCACTGGTTAAGTAGCCTGGGTGAGTAACAGACTCTAAATTCAAACTCTAGTACTGAAAAAAAAAATCTGTTTATCTTTTATAGTTAATTCATTTAAATGACACCAAAGATGGAGAAATCCATGAGGTCAGTAATGGAAACTGAATCCCTAGTCCACAAGCACATCTTTCAGTTTACCTTTATAGTAACGTACCTTTGTAAAAGAACTGCCTAATTTAACCAAGGGCACTGTAGGAAATTCCCGCTTTTCACTCATCGTCAAAGATCCTGCATTAAGGCTATAGAGGTTTGACATCACAAGCAAGAGATCTGAAGTAGTCTTGACAGGCAGAAAACGACTCCTGGGAACATTAATACCTAAAGAATTCTCAAAACTTTTAATCGCAGCTCCAACTGCAGTTTCTAATTGAATAACATTTAGGCCTCCATCCAAAGTCTATAAGAAAAAGGAATGGGGAAAAAAAAAAATGAAACACAGGTTTTAGGTACCTATAACTCATAGCTCAATTTGGTGGGGGCTGTTTAATATTTGGGAAGTGTATCAGGGAATCATTAAAAGAAATACACTAATATTAATGATTAACAGTTAAGCTCTTAATCATATGAGATCTTTTCTCAGCCTCTTTGGTTCAGTAATATTTTATTTTACAATAAAGAACTGAAGGTCAGATAGAACAGTATGCATGAGGTAGGAAGTGCTCTACTTATGACAGCCCAGGGCTCTCACCATTACCACAGCCTAGAGACAGATAAGGTGCACATTACAGGGATGAGTAGGGCAAGGACTAGAGAGTGACTGATAGGACAGACAGACCAGAGGGAGTGGGGAGTATTATGATCTTAGGAAGCAAGGAAACCAATTAGATGCAACCTTGTTACCTTTGGATTCACAATGATTTCCATGTCAATCGCATTCTGTTCTTGCAGTCTTTTAACTGCTGCAAGAGAAATCCATAGGTTGTTTGTGTTAAATATTTTAAATTTTGATACAGACTTGAACTCATCAACATGTGCTTTTGGCACTTGAGCAATTTCCACCAGTCTCAATTTGCCTTCATATTGAGTAAGTGTTCCACCCTAAAAAGGAAGAAAATGAATGCTTCTACAACTTTGTAAATCACAACTATACTGTTTATAAATTTCATAGAATTTTACAATGATAGTCTTATAGTATACAAAGGAACACATTTGAAAGTACAAGTAAATTATTCCAGTTGTTATAATATATTCTCACTATCTTAGTCCATAATTAAAGCCCTTCATAAGTACATCAGATGCTTCAATTTCTAAAGGGCTGCTATATTAACATCACTGCTCATCACCAAACAGCTAGTCCTACCACCTCAGGCCCTGCCTTAAGTGGTTCTATGGTAAGAGAGAAACCAATGCAAAAGTGGCTAAGAAGTGGCCTCAGACTAGAGTTGTTCCTGCCAGTATGGATAGAGAGGAACATTAATAAGTACACTACTCAGTTATCTTACTTGTTTGAGTAAGCACTAAAATTTTGCATGCCATTTCATCAAAGGTCAAGTGTTGCCAATAAAGTCAGGTTACACAAATTTGTTCTTTGCACCAACAATTATTTTTGCAAGTGATACAAAGATATTAGAGTGACAAAACAAAACAAAAAATTTTGTAGGAAAGGAATGAAAATTCTGTTTTCATTAAAGGATTAAAAACCATAAGCACTAAGCTTTGAAGAATATTAAAGGTCTGAACAGTGAAAATGTTTTTACATTTCAGTTTTATTCCATAAATATACATGAAACTTTTCAATTAAAATTACTGACTTAGATTATCCAAAAACTAAAGTTGACTTTAATTCTATACATCATGGATGTACACACTGTTAGAAATGAGGGTACTCTACAAAATACCATCTCACTGTCTTATAATGGTAATAAGCATATTAAGATAAATACCATTATGCTTAAAATGGTAACTACTGAATTAGAAAAAAAAAGGCTTTAACTATATAATCTAGGAAATGTAAAAAAAAATTGAACCTCCAAATTGCTTCCTGTCAGTATTTACCTTTACATCTGCACGTGTTTTATTTGTGACTTCCATGACAAATTCACAGCGTTTCCCATTAGGTGGGTTCATAAGGTGATTAAGAATATAAAGATCCACTGTGGCACCTAGATTATCTATGTTAGACACAAAAATATACTCTTTGCCTTCTCCTATGAAGGTGCCAAGCAAACCAGAGTTGTAGAAACTGGCATAGATGTCTCCATGGCCTGGTGGGTACCAAGCTTCTGTATTTTCCCCTGAGTAAGATACATCCTTTGCTACAGGAAGTAATGATTCTTTATTAATCCTCGGGTACCTTAAAAAAAGAAAAATCATTTTGTAATATCAACTAGAGCACTACAGACCTTCATGTAAAACAGTGCATTAAAGTTAAATAAAATATCCTTTTTCCGTGTCTAATACTATGAACAGTAATTTAGTTATAAGTGAATTCATTTAAGAAAATCTCTTATCTGTGTTCCAATTCTGTTTTCTAGGTAGTAATATTTGCTGCAAAAAAAGATTTTCCATAAACATACTTGTGGAACATACATCATATTTTAAGGTATTTTGTGACTCTCCAAAAGATTAAATAATTTTTCTTGAACTTATTTGGTAGTGAATAATTCTTGGAAATTTATCTAGGGAAAGCTACCTTTTCTTTTTTCTGTAGGAAAATAAGCAGCAGGTGAGTACCTGGATGACTGCTTCCCAGCACCAGTGAGCACACAGGTAAAGACTGGCAATGGGGAGAGAAAAGCAGGACAGGGCACAGCAATAGACTGAAAGTCAACTAGAAGCTGGAGGAAAAGTATCTATGGTGTGGAAAAAGTGTTAATGGGGAGAGTCTAAAAAAACACAACTAAACAAATCAATGGTACAGCTTCAGACATAGGCACAACTTTATGTAGGCTTGCTATCCATACTTAAAGCTGTATTCCCCCTGCAGTCTGGGCTTCTATTCACCCTACCTTTTCCAGTACATGCTTTTTCTCCAGCATTTACTAAATTATTCAGGTTGAAGAAATTCATTCCAAAAGGAAAGAAGGTTATCAACACTTTAAAACATAACAGTCTTTCCCAGAGCTACCTAAAGAGTATGCCCTTAAAATGCAAGGATCTAGTAAGAATCTCAAAGATTTTAAGAAGAGGAAAATATAGACTCAAACAGTATTTATACTACACGCATTTATTAGCAAATGTTCAGCTTTTAAAGGCAGCAAGCCCTTGTAAGCATTCATCTTTGGCACAAGTACATCTGGAAGCTGCTCTGCTAAACATTTTTATATGTAACATCCACTACAGTGATTTTTTTTTTTTACTCCTTGTACCTGCTTTGATTGAAAGTGTAGATTTTCACACGACAGTGATTGTACTTCTGTAGTATTTTTTTTGTATCTTCATCCGTGTTAAAAGAATTCATTAAAACAAGAGGAACATCTGTATTGTAGGTTTTGTTCAAATGCTAGGAAGGAAAAGTAACAATCACATCACTCAGATTTATATTTCCTTTGCTTAAAAATGTAAAGTTATCCCTTTCTTGTTAATTCTAAAATGTCTAAACTGAGACCCAGACTGGTGCCTCTGAGCAGCACAGCTCTGGGGTTGTCTGTATTAGTGCTTGTGGTTCTATGGCTGGACGGATGGCTAGCTGAACATTTTTTCTTGTGTCTCAAACTGCGAGGATGAAAATGAAATGTTAACACAGCTATGGTTCCCTGTGCTCAGGACTGATGTTCAAAAACTCAGTCATGCTTAAACTGAAATCTTTTTCAATCTCAAAAGAACTAATAGGTAATACACAGTAGAGAAAAACACACTCTTAGAAGTCATGCTGTCTGGATTTATTAAATAGAGAACTTTGGGCCAATGAGTCACTTTCTTTATGTCCTGGTTTCCTCATCTGTAAAATGGAGGTAAAAATAGTACTAATAGTAATAATAATAATAGTAATAGTACTAATAGTAATAATTCTTGAAAGAGCTTAGAGTGCTTGGTGAATATTAAGTACTGGATAAACATTCGCTGCTACTCTAGCTTGCTGCTATATTTGCAGTTGCCTGCCTCATACTAGGCAGAAAGGATACAGAAGTGGAAAAATCAGGACCACTGCCATGAAGAATTTAGGATCTATGATTAATTCCTGTGTCTTTCAGAAAAAGAATTGAGAACATTCTTAGCGTCCAACCAGATACGGAGCATCTCCCAGCTTCCCAAAAGAGTTAAGCCAGGTTATCCCTACATCATGAAGCCTACTACCACTAGATAGAAGGGGACTAGAAGGAGGCAGATCAAAGGAGAATCTAAACAGACCCAGAGATTTCAGAAATCACAAAGGATATTTAAGATGAGGCTTTATGTCACCCTTTGGACATGCCATTAAGCTTTTTATTTCACACTAACAGCTCTTTGACTAGCTCAAATTCACATCTGCTACATTAAATAATAAAACATTATAATAACCTAAAAATTATTTTAGTTTACTAGTTTAATAAAACTATTGTTGTGTTACTTACTTCAATTTGCTGAACAGTCAGATCCAAAAAAGTATTCTCATTCCTCACACCAATAAGACTTTTAGGACCTTTGCAACCCATGCTGGTTCCCAAACCACCATTGAGTTTCACTACCACCAGCTTATTCAAAACAGAAGAGATATTATCAGGCAATCCTCTTGCCTTTATCTTCTCATAGGGTTGAATCTAAAAGGAAAAAATTAAATTATATGAGTAACTCAAATAGCATGATGATTAAAAGCAAGCCAACCCCAGGATTATATCCATACTTTTAAAAGAGTTTTGGTTTCTCTGTAAAATATAAACCACCTTTCCTTCAATGTCACAGGCCTTTCTGGTTCAAAACCAAATGCTTACAGGCAATTTCCCTTGCACACAGATTTGGTTTGGTGGTCTACTTACATTACAATGGAGTATAAAAAAAGGAAAAAGTTATCTGGGTGCAGGTGGCTCATGCCTATAATCCTAACTACTCAAGAGACTGAGATCTGAGGATCGTGGTTCTAAGCCAGCCTGGGCAGGAAGGCCCATGAGACTCTTATTTCCAATTAACCACCAGAAAACCAGAAGTGTTGCTGTGGCTCAAGTGGTAGAGTGTTGGCCTTGAGCTGAAGTGCTCAGGGACAGCGACCAGGCCCAGAATTCAAGCCCGAGAAAAGAAAGTAAAGGAAAATGTTGTGTCGTCTTCAAACATTTGTGTGGTTGGTAGGAACATTCAAATTTTCTTGAATTATCTTCAAATACTCATAATTTCCAGTTTGATATATAGTGAATGAGATATAGAAAATTCATCATCTGAATAGTTGTGGTGCAGTATAAACTACTTTTAATTCTGAAGACTAGATGATCATATAGTGTCTCCATCACAGAGGCAAACCCAAATAACACTAGTTCCGTGCTATTCTCCAGTCTGTGACTACATTTTAGAACAAAGTAGCAAAGCTCTCTGTCATGCTTCTAAGTGTGCACAAGGACAATTCCTTCCTAAAGAATTTAACTCTCTGCCTGGGTACTCACTGGTGGGCTCACGCCTGTAATCCTAGCTACTCAGGAGGCCGAAACCCGAGAATTGAGCTTTGAAGCCACCCCAGAGAAGGTTAGTCCATAAGACTGTTGTCTCCAATTAACCAAAAAAGCCAGAAATGAAGCTATAGCTCAAGTGGTAGAGCACCAGCCTTGAACACAAACAACCAAGGTGCTGGTGGCTCACGCCTGTGATCCTATCTACTCAGGAGGCTGAGATCTGAGGTTCCAAGCTAGCCCAGGCAAGAAAGTCCGTGAGACTCTTATTTCCAATTAATCACAGAAAAAGCTAGAAGTGGCACTGTGGCTCAAGTGGTAGAGCACAAGCCTTAAGCAAAAGGAATACGGGGACAGCACCCAGGCCCAGAGTTCAAGCAACAACAATAACAACAATGAAAACCACAATATTGGCTGTTGGGCGCACACACACACACACACAGACACACACACACCCCTCAGATGTCACTGAAGTAGAAAGGTATCCTCATTACTCTAAGAAATGCCCTAGGAAGGAAGAAGAGACCAAGATCTGAAGTTGGAGAAAATCCCAACTCATCTTCCTTTCTAAAAGCATTCTAGCTGTTTCAGTGAACAGAGAACTTTAAGTTGTCTCTTCTAGGAAAAGAACAATAACATTTACAACAGAAACCATTTTTTTTGTTGTCACAGCTATTTCCACAAAACACTAGTGTGTGATTCACTTCTTTTAATCTCTAATATTCTGTAGTAACTACCAAGTGTGGACCAATACACTTTCTTACTTGGGCGTAAATCCTACAGAACACAAAACAATATTACCAATACTTTCTACTCATCCCACCCTCATTATCACTCATTCTGAATTGTTTCCTAATGTATTAAGATTATCAGTTCTCCTGGTTTATGTAGTTAAGTAGATCTCAACAAAAGAAATCATCTTGTAAATATTTTAGAAACAATCACAAGAAAGAAAAAAACTTGAATCCTTATCTTGGGGTTCATTTTGCTTACTATCAACTTATCTGACCGTTTCTGCTCATCTTAGACATATACTAGTTAGGGCTGGGAAGGTGGCTCAGTGGTAGAGCGTTTGCCTTGCATGCCTGAGGCCCTGGGTTCGTTTCCTCAGCATCACATAAGCAAAAAGAAAAAAGCCGGAAGTGGCACTGTGGCTCAAGTGGTAGAGCGCTAGCCTTGAGCTGAAGAGCTGAGGGATAGCACCCAGTCTCAGACCCACGACCGGACCCAAAAAAAAACAAAAACAAAAACAAGACATATACTAGTTATTGCAAATAAGGGAAATCATGGGACCTATGTTTCTTTGGGCCTGGCTTACTTCACTTAATATAATTTTTTCCAAGTCTTTCCATTTCCTAACAAATGGGGCAATGTCATTCTTTCTGATGGAGGCATAGAATTCCATTGTGTATATATACCACATTTTCTTGTTTCTAACATAATTATAAGATGATATCTTTGTTGCTTTGTATGTCCCTCGCCCACAGTATAACCCTTGTTTTCACTGTATTAGATGTTGGTATACTTTGTGAGGAGAAGGGAAAAAACAAATTGTTTAAATAGGGATACAGGTGGACCCATTACAACAATGAGATGTACAAGCTGTTATGTCGAAAAACGAACTCTACAACTTTGGTTGGGAGTGGGGGATGGGGGGGTGGGGGGGTGGGGAGAGGAGATGGGAGGGGATAGGAAGGGGAAACAAAGGAGGAGGCTACAATGCTTGATAAGAAATGTACTCATTACCTTGCCCATGTAATTGTAACCCCTCTGTATGGTATTTTCACGAAAAAAGAAAAAAAGAAAAGAAAGGAACTGACTAAAGGAGAAAACAAGCCTTTGGGTACTTCAAAGAATGCTACCTAGATACGGGATGCTAACTGCCAAGGGGCAGGTCCAAGTGCTGTTCTTCCCTACACATATCATACTTACTAGTCACTTCCTTGACAGCATATGGTCTAGGTGAGGATAACAAAGGGGTAACAGCAACTTGTATCCTCAACACACATATACACACAGTGCCTTCCACCCAGTGTATCAAAATTCATTGAAGGATGTTTTAATTTGATGCCACTGCCATGAACATCAGTTTGTTCAGCATTTCAGTCCCAAATTCAGTGCCATGCTACTAGTATATGACAGCTGATGTCATATTGATACACAAAGATAGTTAAAATTATTTTTAAGCCCAGTTGTTGAAAAGCAACTGGTCAATGAAAGAAATGCCACAGTGATACAATGGCTCTGAGTAGTCTATAACAAAGGAAAAATCTCTTGGGCACATTATATTTACTCAGAAGAGTTGGAAAATGGGACAAAGTCAATTATTTTCCAATTACTTCATAAAAGCCAATTATTTCCATTTAGTAGTTGAGTTTTCACTTCTCAGGTAGAATATAATACTTGCAAAAGTCTCACAAGGGTATGAAAATCAATTTAAGTAAAAACCCATGATTCTTGAATGCATTTTAGGTAAAATTGTGAGCTCAGAAATACACTTAACTCTGTAATGATTTGAATAGTTATTTTTTAAATTACAATGTAGAATTTCTTTCCTAATGAGAGGCCTGTCTTCCAATTCCACCTTAAAATTTTAATGTAAAACATCATACATATGTACAGTTGGAAGAATAACATGTATAAAAGCACACTTGTCCCAAATAGCATTCCTTTTCAACCCTTCATGGTAAACAGTATCTGAAAATGAAGTGTCAGCCTCACACTGATTTTAACATTAGGGCATTTAGCCTTTAGTCAAAAGATATATTTGAGATACTTCTGGTTTTAGTTAAAATCTTCCAACAGTGATCATCTGAAGAATCTAAGATAAAATAAAAAATGTACCTCTGGACTGATATGGTGGTTCATGTCTATAATCCCAGCACTCAAAAGGCTGAAGCAGAAGCTTCAAGAGTTCTAAGACAGCCTGGGCTACATAGCAAGACAGTCTCAAATGAAAACAAAGTAAATGAATAAGATGCAATTCTAAAAATGCTCAAAAATTGGTGTGAAATAAATGAGCTAACTCACATATAACATTAAAATTCCAAAACTGAGTTAATAAGACTCTTGGGCATATGCCATGGGAACTAACAAAAAAACTTTGCTCCCTTCTGCCTGGATTCTTTAATGTTTTAAGTGTAGTGGGCATGGAGTCATCCCTCCCTAGCAAATGTCAAGGAATCGTATTTCTTTATGCAGTACATTCAGTTATACCCACTTACCTTGCGTATTACACCTAACCCTTAAAGCAGTATTGATCCAGCTAAGGAATCTGAGAATCACAAGAAAGGAATCTGACAACTGTGAAAGGAAAAGGAAAAAATAACAAGGTGTGAAGGGGGAGAGAGGTCCAGAATGGTAATGCTGCTGCTGGCCATCTCCAGTGGAATCTTCAACTTGTGTTTATGACTTATGCCTACTTCAGTCCTCTCCCCGCCCCCTGCCATGTGTATGTGTGTGTGTGTGTGTGTATGTGCAAAGAAAACTCACAACCAGTAGATGAATTGAACAACTGTTTGATTCCAGGAAGCCAGGACATTGTCTAAAACTTGTCATAGGTCCAATTAGATGGCCAAGTATAGCTTCTGTCACATAAATAAATCACTATATATCAACATATATATCCTTTCTGTTGGTGACACTGCCTCACCAAGCAGTCCCACATAGTGTATTTTAACAAGCCAAGGAGGTCATTGTTAGAAAATTGCTTAGCAACAGGTTGTTACAACTGGACATATCCAGTCTTAGAGAGACATTTTAGATATGTCTGCCATGTTCCTTCTCAGCTCTCCCAGGAGAATACACAAAGACAGTAACATAGACAGAAATGGATGGTGTCTGCTGGGCGCCAGTGGCTCACACCTGTAATCCTAGCTACTCAGGAGGCTGAGATCTGAGGATCGCGGTTCAAAGCCAGTCCAGGCAGGAAAGTCCGTGAGACTCTTATCTCCAATAAATCACTAGAAAACTGGAAGCAGGGCTGTGTCTCAAGTGGTAGAGCACTAACCTTGAGCTGAAGAGCTGAGGGACAGTGCCTAGGCCAAGAGTTCAAGCCCCATGACCGTCAAAAAAAAAAAAAGGATGGTGTTTGGAGACAACAGGGAGTACCACGCACTGCTTCAAAGTGATGTTTACTGAATCACTTTAGTCAGGCACTAAATGCAATCTTTGTGCTTTCAATCGTAATTATCCTGTTTCTCTTTTTCTCCAGGCATAAATAGAATTTAGTGTTGCAGAAAACCATATAGTGCAGTGGAGCAGATGGTAAGGCAAGCCCCATAGGTGATGTGGGACAAACTCAAAAGGTTCCTGGCAAAATATCCAGAGCACTCATGTTTTCTTCTTACTGGCAGAAGAGAATTGGTCAAATACCTAACTTGCTCCAGGGAATTAGTGAAAGAAAGCAATTGACTTAAGTAAGAGGATTTAAACATCATCCTGCTCTCTAGTTTTTCTGCAGAAATGGGAAGGAGGTCTTTTAAGAGATTGAAAAAAAAAAAAATCACACAGAACTGTCTGCCATGATCTGTAGCTTGCCAAGTCTGTTCACAACTTAGTTTCAACTTAGAAGAAAAGCCAAATTCATCACACAGCTATGGACACACTGTTCCCATTAGCAATAGTATAACCCAGTTCTGGGTAGCATATTTGTGCTATTCCTGGAGACAGTGCCAAATACCCAAACCAAGCTAACAGTACCTGCCCTGTTATGGTTCACAAGGGTGTGATTATTGCAATCTGAAAGAATTTTTTTTCCAACAACAGTAAGTTTGCCTAAAAGAAAATGAGCTGTGTAAACAGTCAAACAAATTAGGAATAATGTTCCATATGTACAGAGAGTGTTCCAAGAACACTGACTTACTCACTAAATCCTTGTGCACAGTGTATGTGTGTCTGTGTCTGTGTGCGCCCATGTGCACATGCCAAGTTCTGTGCTAAGCACATTCACATACTGTCTCTTCATTTCATATGTCTGAATGTAATGACCAGACTCCTATCATCTGTATATCAATTTCATCACAGAATACTGCCCAGACCATAGATTATTTTGTTATTAAAGAAAAGCTGGAAAACTAATATGTGCAACATCATCATGTGGTTCAACAAGTTCATTAACACTCTATTCCCTCAGCCACCAAAATGAGATCAACTCCTTTTACACATTGCAAATAAAACCTATTGTCTTCTACCAGATCCTCAGACCTTCCCTGAACCTCCATTCTTATTTCCATCCTTTCCTTCTAGTCATGGGAAGAGCTGTCCTAAGGCAATCTCTCTCCCAGTGGCCATCTCAAGGATTCCAATACATCAGTTATTCAGTCTCCACTTATCCCAGCTCATCTTTTTTTTTTTTTTTTTGAGAGTAGCTGTACTGGTGTATGAACTCAGCACTCTGTACTTGAGCCACATCTCTAGGTCTTTTTATCTTAGTTTTGTTGGTTATACATAGGGTTTTCTGGGTTTTGCCTAGGCCAGGCTAGACTGTGATTCTCCTTTTCACAGCTGAAATGGAAGGCACAAACCACCACATCTAGCTTATGGTTGAGAGGTCTTGCTAACTTTTTTGGCTTGTCTACTCCCAATCTCTACCTCCTGAATAGGGTACCTAACCTTCACTAAATTTTTTTCCATGAGCACTCCCAACTTCTCTCATCTCTCATTAATTCCACTACCTACTACAGTTTGCTTTTCTGCTCTATCACTGGATGGACTAGTCTTCATACAACCTCCTAATTGCTACAACTTGTCAATAACACCAATATTTCTTTTACTTGTATTCTCAGGTAAATATGACACAATGGATCATTCCCCAAATCCTGGAATGCTTTCTTCCTCTTACCTTCTGAAATACCTTTCTCTGTTTTCCTTGCCTACTTCTTGCAATAGACTTTCTTCTTACAGTCAGTTCCAATCCCTTGGTTTCATCACTTCTTTCTCTGGCTGCTAGTTAAGAGCATGCTCACATCTGTTTAGTTACAAATCTTTTCAATCTCATGAAATTGTATTTGTTGCCATGGTCAATATCTTCTCATCTTAGACCTGTCTTATCTCAGTGGTCTGCATGGTCTCCTTAGCTTCCTCCACCCTCATCCTCCACCTCCCTCTCTTGTAGGAGAGAATTTGAGCATGTTTTTAACATTATTCACAAAACAAAGCAGCCAGGAACTGGTGGCTCATGCCTGTAACTCTAGCTACTCAGGAGGCTGAGATCTGAGGATCACAATTTGAAACTAGTCCAGGCAGAAACTTTAAGAGACTCCAACCTCCAACTAACCAAGAAAAGCTGGAAGAAGAGCTGTGGCTCAAGTGATATAGTGCTAGCCTTGAGCAAAAAAGCTCAGGGACAGTGACCAAGCCCCAAGTTTCAGGACTAGTAAACCTGTATGTGTGTGCATGCATGCATGTACACAAACACACACACATAAAGATGGCAGAGATTAGTTGCCTACCACAATATCATTCATTTCCCTTCAATTTTAAAACTCTTTCAGCTAGGCATACTGCCTTCCAGAATAAAAGATTGTATTTTGAAGCTATTTGTACCAAAGTTCTGGCCAAGTCTATTAACTCAAAGAAAACTGAAAGATTTCCAGGAAATCTCTTAGAAGGGCAAAGGGATGTGCCCATCTCCTTGCTGCTATCTGTAATAAAGACATGACAACCAGAGTTCATTCTAGTACCATGTTAAGAATGACAGAACCCAAGACAGAAAAGCCCAAGTTTCTGATGACCACTAAGCTGAGATGCTACCACTGGATTAACTCTCCCCTGATAATAATAATAATAATAATAATTGTTGTTGTTGTTGTCAGGCAGGGAACTGTCTCTGAGCTTCTTTTACTTAAGGCTAGCACTCTACCACTTTAGCCACAGCTCTACTTCTGGCTTTTTGGTGATTAACTGAAGAATCTCATGAGCTTTCCTGCCCAAGCTGGCTTTGAACAGTCATTCTCAGAAAATCAGCCTCCTAAGCAGCTAGGATCACAAGCATGAGCCATCGATACCCCGCATAATTTTTTTATTTTAGATTCCCGTATTCTATATACTTGAATCTGATCCTAACTAGAAAACATGGTTTGCAAGGTCCTTGATGGTTTGGCCTTTTTTATCTTGTCCTCTTTCATTTCCCATGCCACCAACACACTGTTCTTTGGAACACAGAGCCTTGAATTCTCTAGCATGTCACATCATCTCTTGCTTGTAGACGTCTGTACTTTATCCATCTCACAACTACAATTACCTTCTCTTCAACCCCTGCATCTCAGTTCAGAACAATTATTTGTGGCTTTAGGAGCTACCAGGTACTTGCAAAGATCAGATATTTGTATTTTCTTTCAGAAAATTTCCAAAAAAACCCTAAAACCTCTTTTTACATTCAACTTAGTAAAAAATTTACTACATTGGAAAATTTTAACATAGAATATAAATAACAATCTTTGTAAGAGAAAATTAATGTGCAAATAAAGCAGAAATAAACTTTAACTCTCTCCAAGCTAAATTTCAATGAGAAAGTTTCAGTTTAGGTCTGGATAAGCTGACATTGTGATGTGGTCTGAGATGGTCACATACATGCCACCTTCCATTGCCATTCCTTTTTTAATTTTTTTCCCATAATAGGCAAGAGCTCTACCACTTCAGCCACGCCTTTGTCCTTTTGTTTGAATATATTGTTCCTGAGATAAGGGATTCACAACTTTGTTTGAGGCAAGCCTTAAACTTGAGTTCTTCCTGCCTCTGCCTCCTAGGATTTTAGGCATTTACCACCATGTTCCCTTTACAATTATATATATTTATATATATATTTTTTAATGGTCCTAAATTCTAAAACTCTATCAAAAGCTTTGACACAAGCTAGGTGCTGGTGGCTGGTGCCTGTAATCCTAGCTACTCAAGAAGCTGAGATCTGATGATTGTGCTTTGAAGCCACCTGAGGCAGGAAAGTCCATGAGACAGATCTCCAATAAACTACTCCAAATAAGCTGGAAGTGGCACTGTGGCTTAAGTGGTAGAGCGCTCAAGGCCCTGAGTTCAAGTCCCAGGACCAGCACAAAAAAAAAACAACCATAAAACTTTGACACTTGTTTGATCTTTGTTAAGGAAAATAGGAAATCCCCAAGACTCAGCATTTCCTGTGTCTTCCAATCAATGAGGTAATCTTTGCAAATGTCTCCATCACTTAGGCAGGACTTCACCACTTTAATACTGATGGCAAAAGGAGACAAATTACAGTCATGTGGAACTTGCTCTGCCCATCCACAGGAGGAACAGACCAACACTGCAATGGTGCACAGAACACCAACAGTTCGATTCCCAATTTATCATTTTAAAAACATTTTCAGGTCAGGTTCACAAGTAATTAATTCTTCTCTGAGGGAACTAGCATGCAATAATGGCTGAAAAGTAGTAGCTGGCTAAATAGAGAAATAGCTGAAATTGTAAGGACATGCTAAAGAGAAATTACATAGCAGTTATTTGTTCCATGACCTAATTCAACAAATCACATTAATTCTAAAATGCATGGTCTCATTTAATAAAAAGAATGCTCGCAAACTGTATATAGTACAGTTGTTGAGAGACAATAATGGCTTTAGTGCCAGGCTGCCTCCACCACTTAGGATAGCAAATTATTTAATTGCTTTAAGCCTTCTTCATTTACTTTGTTGCTTTGTTATAAAGATAAATGAGATGTGTATAAAATGTCTGGTCCACACTAAGTACTTGAATGTTGGCTAGTATTATTAATCTATCATTGATTCGGACATAATACTCTGCTATCACTTCATATTTCAACATTTTTAAACAAATCAATGGTTCTTATAATTAACTGGCTATATTTTTTTTCTTTATTAGTATTATATAAAATGGGCAACTTATAATCAATAGCTTAGATTTGATGAAACATGACACCTAACTGGGCTCTAAAACATGGATTTCACCTAAGTCTGCTGTCAAGTAGAGCTTGATAATATGAAGGCACAGGTTAACAAATTATGGTCTGTGGAACAATTAGCACTAGTTTTCACAAAATTTTATTGGAACACAGCTAAATTCAATATATATGGACTATAGCTGTTTCATGCTATCTGGCTGAATTTGGTCATCGAGACAGAGATAGTATAAATATAGTAGGCTTTATAAGACATATCATCTAGCCTTTTTTTTTTAATAGAAAAAGTTTGCCAACCTCTGGTTTAATGCAGTCTTCTCAGAAAAACACAAGTTCTGATTATATTTCTGCCTTTTCAAATCATTTTTCCTCTGAAATGGCCTCATGTTGCTGAATTTCTCAGAACAGCCAGAGAAGACAGAACCTTGTTTAGACTACATACATGATGGCTTCACATTTCTACTGGGATGAACACTTCCATATCACAGTTCCCTAGGCACGTGTATTTGTCTAGGAAAGAAAACTAAGGATATGTCAAGTAATTTTGAAAACAAAAGAATCTGAGATGAAGAAATCCATTTGTGAGTTATCTAGTAGAGCCAAATTCACAAAAGAAAGCAGAATACGATATCTAAGGAGTTTGTGGAAGGGTTAAAAGGAGTTTTGGTTCATCAAGATAACACTGTTCTTGGGGGGCTGGGAAGGTAGCTCAGTGGTAGAGTGCTTGCCTTACATGCATGAGGCACTGGGTTCTATTCCTCAGCACTACATAAGCAGAAAAAAACCAGAAGTGGTGCTGTGGCTCAAGTGGTAGAGTGCTAGCCTTGAGCCTTTTGCTGAGGGACAGTGCCCAGGCCCAGAGTTTAGGCCCCACAACTGGGGGGCAAAGGGGGGAAAGACTGTTCTTGGATTATACTGGATATAATATTAGCACACTTAACCCTACTAAAGTGTACACTTAGTACTGATTAAGATGGAAAATTTTATATTTTGTGTATTTTACCAGTTAATGTTCATGTAGGCATATATACCTATCAAGGACCCCAAGGACCATACAGCAGGATCATTTCTTTAGAAGCCATTTGCAACCCTCAGGCCTAGGAGTTTATCTGGTATAGCCTATGGTTTCAGGTCGTATTCCCTCTTATCACAACCATTATTGCACTGTTTCTAAATTGCCTGTACAGTGCTACGTATCTATTACATGACTGGAAACTCTATGGGGCAGTAAATGTCACATGACATACCCTACTACATTCATCACCTTTTTAAAGGTGGACTTGTAGTCCACCAATGTACAAATAAGTGAATGGAACAAAATAAGTGTTAATAAATGGAATCTATGTACTGAAAATTCTTGGTTTTTTTCTATTTTAAGATTTGGTGCAAAACCAGGTATGGTAGCCTATGCCTGTAATTGCAGCTACCTGGAGATTCAGATCTGGAGGACCATGGTTCAAATCGGCTAGAGCAAAAAGTTTGCAAGACTCCAACTCAACCTACAGCTGTGTTCAGTGGCAAGTGCCTATTATCCCAGATATGGTAGAAATCATGATTGCAATCAGAAGGATTTCAGTCCAGGTAAAAAGTACAATTCTATAAATAACCAGAGCAAAAAGAACTGATGGTATGCTGCTCAAGCAGCAGAGCACTTGCCTGCCAAGTTCAAGTCCCAGTACAACAACAAAAGATTTTTTGCAGCAATACAATATAGGCTTTAAAAAATGTTTGTATCATTCAACCTGATTTTGAACTCACAGAACACGAAGAGAACTTCTCAAACTGTTGTCCTTTTAACTTTACACTGAATGCTCTTTTGCCCAAATCCTTACACAAATCATTCTATTGTTTCTTTTTTTTCTTTTTTTTTTTAAACTTAAGACAAGCCGGGAGCCGGTGACTCACGCCTGTAATCCTAGCTACTCAGGAGGCTGAGATCTGAGAATCTCAGTTCAAAGCCAGTCCGTGAAACTCTTATTTCCAATAAACCACCAGAAAACCGGAAGTGGCACTGTGGCTCAAGTGGTAGAGCGCTAGCCTTGAGCTGAAGAGCTGAGTGACAGCGCTCAGGCCCAGAGTTCAAGCCCCACGACCAACAAAAAATAAAACTTAAGACAAGATCTTGATATGTTGTCCAGGCTACCTTGAAACTTGCAATTCCCTCCCTCAGCCTCCTAAGTGTTGGGATTGTAGGTACGAACCAGTTTTCCTGGATTATTTTTTATCCCATTTTTAAATTCTAAGTTTAAAATCAAAGTAGTTTACCCATCTATTAGACACCAGATTATAAAAAACCACCTATTATTTTAACTCATGAAACAAAGTACTGAATTGTCATACATTATACACAAGTTGAAGAAACAAAAATTGAAATCTAAGACTTCATATTACAAACATATTTTGTAGGTAATCGCATTAGTGAAGCGATTTCTCCATGGTAAGTAAATGAATAGAATTTTAGTTATTTAGTTACATTATAGATATTATAAAGCTCAGAGAAAATTCCTAAGGAAGTTTTGTCTTCACTTTTGTGTATAAAACCAATTGTTGAACAAGTATATATATATTTCAGTTTTTCCAACTATGACCTCCTATATCTTTAGAGTTTTAAAACTAAGTTTAATTATTCTAATGTAATTATTTACTCACTTATTAGAAAGAAAACATAAAGGCCCTTTTTCTAGTAGTTAAAGGACTCAGATGACATGTTCACGCAGTGAGCCCTCTCATATCCATAGACAAAAATTTATAAGGAAGACTAAATAAACATACGGTTCCAAAAATTAGTCAGCAATCTTGACACACTGTAGCAGTAAGACTCATCAGCACCAATTCAATAGCTCATTCCCACTATCCTTCAATACAGTCTGCTACCTCACAGTTACTCAAGTTAACCTTATAAAAATCTCAGAAAAAAAAATGACAGGTAGAATCACAAAAGCCACTTAGTTTTTAGTCTAAAATTTGAACTATGCAAACTTGAATATGGTACCTTTTTGGTCTATAGGGAATCATACATGAAAAAGTTCTAAATTAAACATTTCAAATACCAGTTAATATAAATAGCCAGTTTTGAGGACTGATCCATTTACAATAAAGTAAACAATATTTTAAATATTTCAAAATATTTTATCTAAACTGTCATTTTAAATAATAGCTATCTAATGCGTTGTTAATGTAGTGAAGCTGAGAATAAAACAGACTCAAAAGGCTTTTCTATCTCGTATCTAAAATATCACTTCCACCTCCTCTTTCTGTCCATATAGTATTGTTTTTATCGTGTCCAGCATAGTATCTGACACCTAGGAAGTTACTTATATTTGTTGAATGTTTAACAAAAATAGTAAGTATTTGCCTTTATCAAACTGCAAGTGCTTTAAGGATTAAAGGGATTATTAAAAGTTAACATGCATCACAAAGTAGAAATTTACTACAAGGTTAGCCAGCCCTGATAAAGGGAAAGGAAGGTAGAAAAGAGAAAAGAAGGAAAAACAGGAGAGAAAATTAAAAAGTAGCCATTTATCCAACAGTGATCAAGAAGCATAAGCAATTTGGGTTTCTTATATAGTTCTGAGTTTTACTATTTAAGAACTTAAGACAGTCACTTCCTACTTGCTTCCTAAAAATACAATCCATCTAGCCAGCTATAAGGATCAAGACATCATATCTTACATTTTCCAACATTTTCTTTGTTCAGCCAAAATGATCTCTCCTGAAAGATGTCTATTTGCAGACATGCCCCTACTTACCTCATCTATTCTCTTTTGTTTTTTGCCAATCCTGGGGCTTGAACTCTGGGCCTGAGGACTGTCCTTGAGCTACTTTTTGCGCAAGGCTAGCACTCTACCACTTGAGCCACAGCATCACTTCCGGGTTTTTTTTGTATATGTGGTACTGAGGAATCAAACCCAGGGCTTCATGCATGCAAGGCAAGCACTCTACCACTAAGCTACATTCCCAGCCCCACCTCATAGATTCTCATTCCCACTCATTTCATTGTTATACTCCAGTAGTACTATAAAAAACAAAACAGCAACAAAAACTATAGTTCCAGGCAGGCATGATAGCTCAAGCCCATTAACCTAGCTACTCAGAAGGATAAGATGAGGGGGCTGGATGGGGCATAGTTCAAGGCCAGCCAGGAAAAATTAAGTTCCTAAGGTTCCATTTCAACCAATGGTGGGTGAATTATCCCTGATATAGGAGAGGCACAATGGCATAACTGTCACCCTCAATACTAAGAAGTATACAGTAGAAGGACTACAGCCCAGACTAGATGGGCATACATCAAAACCCTTCCTTGAAAATGATCAATGCAAAAAGGGCTAGATGTGTGCCTCATATAATAATGTACCTGCCTAGAAAGTTTAAGGCCCTGAATTCAATCCCTAGTACTGCCATACCACCACCACCCAAAATTTTAAAAACTGTAGTTCTTTGAGTAATTTCTGCCCCCTCCCCTCTTAGCACTGGATATATTCTCTTAAAACTTAGAATGTCCACTTCTGATTTGAGGGGCATCTCTTTGTCATCAACTTGCTTAGAACTTCCTCAACTCACCAGCTGTTCTTTCTCTTATTACATTAAAGCATTCTATTTAGGTAGATAGCTAAGGAATATTAACTATCTTACATTTTTACAATAAACAAACATTTGTTCAGAGACCTTTCCTTAGGTTTAATATGGAAGAACTTACACAATTAAGAAATAATCATTCTAGATTTAGGCAATTTTCTCAGTTTTTCATAGTTTCTTTGGGTTTTTTGCAAGAAGGGGATGGAATGGAGTGCTGGGGATAGAATTCAAGCATACTAAGCATATATTCTACCACTGAGCTACACAGAGCCTCTTCCACATCTTTTTTTTTTTTTTTGCTATTTTGCTACTCACCTTTATCCAGTTTCTCCTCAAAGCATTTAAGTTAAATTTCATAAAACAACTTTTAAGCAAGGGAACAGTGGCTCATGTCTACAATCCTAGCTACTCAGGAGGCTAAAATCTGAAGATCTTGGTTCAAAGCCAGTTTAAACAAACAAATCTGTAAGACTCCAAATAACCAGCAAATTGCCAGAAGTAGAGACATGGCTCAAGTGCTATCCATGAGTGAAAAAGTAGAGTAAGTGAAAAGAAAGAAGAAGAGGTTCCATGCTCATGTACAAAACAACAACAAAAAAAACCCTTAAAAATAAAATAGTAACTTTTAAATTTGTATCTCAGTGCCTAGGATAGATGTCTAACACAAATAGCTATTTAATAAGCATTTGTGAACTATGTTTTTTGGAATAACTTCAAAGAAATATGTTTCAGGTTCCAAGGGAAGTAGTGCCTGTTACTGGATCTGCTCAAGAATAGTGAAATGATAGGAAGACCATATTAAAGACCCTTTAAAACATTAATGGCAACAGGTGATAGTTCTACAACTAACTATAGTCTTAACACGGTGGTTGAGATTCTGAGCTCAGGCAGATCTGGACCTAAATTCTACTTTAAAGGATAAGGAAATTTTTGAAGTCCCTTACTTGGAAACAGGGATAGAGAATTCTTAGAGTTGAGGATCATTAAGAAAATACATCTAAAAAGATAAAAACAATGCTTGGCACACATCAGTCATGAATAGATACTTATTACTATTGTAATTATTACTATTGTTGTGCAGCATATAAAGTATATATTTTATACAAGAGTGATAAGGAGCTCCTTTTTTAATTACTAAAAGATAACAAGAAAACTAGCTTGACAATCTACCTAATTCATATCTGAATCCTGCTCTGAGCTTCACTTTCCTCTTTTGTAAAATAAGCATAATTATAAGGGTTATTTCTAGGTCTTTTGTACATATTAAGTGAGATCAAGAAAATAAAAGTTTCAGTACAAATGTGTGACATATAAGCAGCCAAATTTTGGGTGCCTTTACCTAGAGAAGATAAAGCTTTGGGAGCTGGGAAGGTGGCTCAGTGGTAGAGTGCTTGCCTTGCATGCATGAGGCCCTGGGTTGCATTCCTCAGCACCACATAAGCAAAAAATGAAAAAAGCCAGAAGTGGCGCTGTGGCTCAAATGGTAGAGTGCTAGCCTTGATCTGAAGAGCTGAGGGACAGCGCCCAGGCCCAGAGTTCAGGCCCCATGAGCGGACCCAAAAAAAAAGATAAAGCTTTGTATACACAGGTCTTTGCAATTACTTTTTCATTTCCACCCATACTTTTAGTAATGATCTACAAATACATACTATAAATTACATCTTATTCAGTTCTTATTTGTTAACCTATTTACAGTGTTTTGTTTCTTATTATCCTTATTTTTGCTTCTCAAAAATTCCACACCTACTCTCATTAAAAACAGTAAGCACTGGGTTGGGATGTAGCTAAGTGGCAAAGCACTTACCTAACAAATGAAATGTTCTGGGTTCAATCCCCAGTACAAAAAAACAAAAGACAAAAAAAATTACAAAACAAAAAACCTAGCATTTTCCAAATATATACCCAACTGTGTAGTTTAAGCCTAGTAAAACACAAAATAACAACAATAAAAGAACTGGCAGAGGACTGGGAATGTGGCTTAGTGGTAGAGCATTTGCCTAGCATGCATGAAGCCCTGGGTTCGACTCCTCAATATCACAAACAGAAAAAGGCGGAAGTGGCCTTGTAATTCAAGTGGCAGCGTGCTAGCCTTGAGCAAAAGAAGCTCAGGGACAGTGTCCAAACCCTGAGTTCAAAGCCCAGGACTGGCAAAAAAAAAAAAAAAAGGTCAGAAAACCCAAATAACAAAAGTGACAAATAAATACAGATGGCACTGATCCAACACATCGAAGGTAAATATGAAGAGAAGTTGCCAAATTCTTAACCTTACTATACTCTAGCAGTTGTTATTGAAATTCTAAGAAGTTTCAGGATATCTGAGTATTTTTTAACTGCAAAAGACAAAAGTAAAGCCAGGTACTGGTAGTGTACACTTGTAAATCCTAGCTACTCAGGAGGTTGAGCTTTGAGGATCATGGTTTAAAGCTAGCTCTGGCAGGGAAGTCTATGAGACTCTGATCTCTAATTAATCACCAAAAACCTGGAAGAGAAACTGTGGCTCAGGTGGCAGAGCAGTAGCCTTGAACAAAAATCCTCAGGTACAGCACCCAGGCCCTGAGTTCAAGCCCTAGGATCAGCACTAAATAAATTAATCTTCACACTTTTATTTTTTACTTTTATTTATTTTTATTTTTGCCTGTCCTGGGGCTTGAACTCAGGGCCTGGACTCTGTCCGTGAACCTGTCTGTGTTCAAGGCCATTTCCAGCTTTTTCTGAGTAGATTATAGGGTCCATGCCCTCTTGTCAATATTGTGAGTCATTTAGCCTATATCTTCATCAAGTAGGATGGTAGGTTTCAAAGAACATTACACTAAAATATAGATTACAAAGGACAAAGGTAGATGACCAAGGAAGCTGGAAAGAATGATACTAGAGTAAATGTGAGGTCCAAATAACAACTTATTTATGTCATGATAGACTGGTTCTTCAGTAAAATGACCTTGCATCTCCCCTATAAGTCAATCCTCCCTTCAGAATAATGATAATAAACCAACTGCTATAGGAAATAGAAATAAAACCTCCATCCTGACACTATCCTGTTTGTGTTGTATACTAGCATTAAATTGTGAGATATCAACAACTGATTAAAACAGTGTAAAGTACATTGTTAGTTTAATTACATAACTCACTTTGTGGAGCAGCCCTGGAGAAATGAAAGTAAGGAAGAAGAGCAGAATCTGCTAAAATGAAGTTCTGTGGAAGACTCTGAGGCATATGTTTGACAAAAGGACAACCTACATGAAACTGTCAAAGCTAGGCTGACCTCTTTCTTCAGAGAAGTCCAAGAATGAAGGTCATCTTATAACAATGCTATGCCTAGACCTTTGATGAAAGCCAGCACAGGGTCATATTTGTAAAACAACTAAAAAGCAAGATGGACTGGAAGCAATGCTGAAGTGCTATAGCACTTGCCCTACCAAGCACCAAGGTCCTGAGTTCCAACCCCAGTACCACCAAAAGTTCTTTTTAAAATAAATATTCCATTTTTGTAGAAACAAAAAGATTATATGGAATATTATATCTAGAATATATTTCCTATTTCTAGTCTTTTGGTGTAGGAATTCTGCACTCTCATCAGTAATTTAGAGATTATTGTAAGGGAATTACCTCCTATCAGAGAACCTTGATGGGAAGTGTAGTGGAACTAATGAATTAGTAAAATCCCAAGGTCTCTAAGCTCTGCACCCATCCTTTCTCTACCCTCCAATCTGTACTTGGAGAGCTTCCATTTTTATATCATGATCTTTCAAATCACACAAAGATAAATTAACACACTTGCAAAGCAGAACATGAACCTTAAAATATACACAAAATAACAAATTTGTGTTCTCTTCTAGCATAGCTTCTATATTCAAAAGGTTAAGTTTGTCTAGAAAAAAAAAATCCCAGGCTTACAAGTAAGAATTAAGAAGTGAGAAAGCCAGACTTTTAGATCCAGTCCATCATTAATTAGATAAGTAAGGTTACTTCAATTATGAATAATTCCTGAGCAAAAGATATAAGTATTTAAAGTACCTAAATTATAATTTCAGGCCTGCTCCTAAACATTTTTTTAACTGGACTGAATCTACAATTAGCTCCTTTTTGAAACAATATATACCCATCCAGAAGAATTATCTCATTACATTTTTTGAGAAAATATTTTCAATTCTATAATTTAAAAGCAAAAGACAAATCCCCATTTATTAAGGCCAACAAAATCAAAGCCCAAAAAAGATTCTAAAAAACACATTGGCAGAAAACTAAAAGTGGACCCCAGCCTATCACCATGCACCAACATCAACTCAAAATGGATTAAAGACCTTAACATTAAACCTCAATCTCTGAAACTACTGCAGGACAGAGTAGGAGAGACACTTGAACTAATAAGCACAGGAAGGAACTTCCTGAACAGAGTCTCAGAGTCACAACAAATTGGAGAGAGACTTGACAAATGGGACTACCTTAAAATAAAAAGCTTCTGCACAGCTAAATCTATCGCAACCAAGCTAGAAAGACAACCAACTAATTGGGAAAAAATATTTACCAGCAATATATCAAACAAGGGGTTAACATCCAGTATATACAGGGAACTCAAGAAACTAATCCCTCCCAAACCTAACAAACCAATTACTAAATGGGCAAGGGAACTAAAGAGGGACTTCTCAGATAAAGAAATAAAAATGGCAAAGAAACACATGAGGAAATGTTCACCATCCCTGGTTGTGAAGGAAATGCAAATAAAGACAACCACCTTACCCCAGTCAGAATGTCCCACATCCACAAGTCAGCCAATGACAAATGCTGGAGGGGATGTGGAGAAAGAGGAACCCTATTACACTGCTGGTGGGAATGTACACTTATACAACCACTTTGGAAAGCAGTCTGGAGGGTCCTCAGAAAGCTAAAGATTGACCTCCCTTAAGACCCAGTCATACCACTTCTAGGCATCTACTGAACAACAGGAACCAATATACAAGGACACATGCACCTCCATGTTTATTGCAGCACTGTTCACAATAGCTAGGATATGGAAACAACCCAGATACCCCACAACAGATGAATGGATCCAAAAATTGTGGTATCTATACACAATGGAATATTATGCAGCCATTAGAAATGACAAAATAATGGCATTTGCAGGGAAATGGATGGAGCTAGAAGGAATCATGTTGAGCGAGGTAAGCCAAGAGCAAAGAGACAAACGGTACATTGTCTCCCTGATAAGTGGATGTTAAATCCAAAATGTTAAGTGATACGACAAAATTAACAGGACTTAAGAAACAAAGAACTCCCACTCATCTGGTCGAACCACTACTAAATAACCCCACGCTGCTGATCACATGTATGGTGTATATGTGTACACCGTTATATGTTGCAGACCATGATAGACAATTTGCTCCAGGAACGTTAGAATGAGCTTGTGACTTTAAATGAGCATCATTATTCCACAATACTGTGAAATTTGGGAAATTATGTAATCACTTAATCACAATAAAAAAAAAAAAAACACCAGAAAACTAGAAGTGGTGCCATGGCTCAAGTGGTAGAGCATGAGCCTTGAGCTGAATTGTTCAGGGACAGCTCCCAGGCCTAGAGCTCAAGCCCAACAACTGACAAAAAAAAAAAAAAGAGATCTTTCATGCGATTGTTTCTAACGTATTTATAAGATTATGTCTTTGTTGCCTTGTATGTCCCTCCCCCATGGTATAACCCCTGCTTTCACTATATATGATGTTGGTATATGTGGAGGGGAAGGGAAAAAGCAAATTGTTAAAACAGGGATACAGGAGGACCCATTGCAACAATGAGATGTACAAGTCGTTATGTCGAAAAACGAACTTTACAACTTTGGTGGGGGGGTTGGGGGGGGACAGGTGGGGGGGTAGGATACAAAGGGATGGGAAGGGGAAACGAAGCAGGAGGCTACAATGCTTGATAAGAAATGTGCTCATTATCTTACCCATGTAATTGTAACCCCTCTGTACAGTATTTTCACAATAAAAATATATTTAAAAAAAAAACAACACACACACACATTGGCTGATGCCTATTATCCTAGCTACTTGGGAGGCTGAAATCAGGATTGTCACAGTTCAAGGTCAACCTGGAAAAAAAGTTTACAAGACCCTAGCTCAACCAATAAAAATCTAGGTACAGTAACATGCACTTGTCATCCCCATTACACAGGAAGCATAAATGGGAGGACAGTGGTCCAGGTTGGCCTGTGTATAAATGTGAGACCCCACAGGAAAAATAATGTACCAAAAAGCTAGAGACAAGGAAAAGAGTCAGAGAGCCTGACAAGCACAAGGCCCTGAGTTCAAATGTCCTCCCCTCAAAAACACATGCTGACTGTAATGATCACACTTTGTAGAAAAGATAAAAATTAACTTCAGTACTAAAAATGAAAGTTTTCCAGGTGAATAATGAGATGGAGTAACAGTGAGTATGCTAATTTATCACTCTCAAAAGCATTAGAGCTAAAACATTTTCCACATATGGGAGTTTCTCATAAGGAAAAAAAATGTAAGAGGGACTCCATTAATTTAAGCTGCCTTACATGGCTGTATATGTAAGTTGAGTTGGCCTATATGCCAGAAAATCTGGCAAACATAAGCAGTAGAACAGACTTTTTTTTGTAAATAAAGTTAGTTCACATCAGATTACAGACACATAAGAAATAAACTATAAATAATTATTCCATTTTATCAAGTCATTTTCTATCAGTGTTAAAAAGTATTACAGACAGCAGAGGTCAAAAGAGCTGGTTAGAAAAGGAAAAATGGTCAGCATGTTAATGAACCCTGTATCTTAGACAATCACTTCACTTAGATGACCACTGAACTTCTCTGCACATGATCTAGTATAGAAGACAACACATAAATACTACTAATTGGACTGTGTAAGTGCTACATAATGCTAAACATGACTATAAAATGCTTCATGGCTTAATATATTTCCACAAATACTCACTTAATAAATTCTCATAACAACCTTGTGAAGTACTTATAGATAAAGCACTTGGTATTCTCATTTTGCACAAAACTGAAAAAGTGGCAGAGCTGGATTGAAACCTCCAATATTACTGCTCTACACCTCCCCTGTGACACTTTCTTGCTAGGGTCAAATCAGAGGTGCAGGTATCTGGACTGCACCTCCAAGAATAAGCAGAATTTTGATAGGTAAAGATAAACCTACACCATTGCTTTCCAAGAAAAAACAACATAACCCAAAGTTAGGACACAGTGGAGTACAATGTTGGTTCATTAAAGCACACAGTGCTACAAGATGGGCTTAAAACATAGGGAGAGCTTTAAAATCTTACTTGGTGCCTAAGTGACCCTTTAGGCAATGAAAAATCAAGTAGTTTGGTAGACAGAATCTCCGTGTGTTTTGGAATAAACACAGATTACAAAAGAATGACCTCATTTGCAGGGCTTAAATTATAAGGCAATGCTAGAGTGAGATTTGATTTTCAAAAGTCTTCATCAGGACTCTATAATATCTAAAAGGGGAAATATTTGAAGGCTATCTCTATAGTTTCAGTATAGGGTTCAGCAATTCGCAGAGCACTTGGTGTGATGGTCCTTAGAAGTCCTCTATAATATAAAAATAAATTTTAAAGAGAAAGAAAAGAAGAAAGGAAAGAAAAGGAGAAGGAGGAGGATGACATAAAGGAGGAGAGAAGGAAGAAGAAAGAAGAAAAAGGAAGTAGTCCCCTATACTCTCCCACCTGCACAGTAAAATAATCTTAAATTTTGTTGCGTTTTTTTTCTCTAAACTTACCGAATCTTCAGGAGGTCTCTGGATTTTCCCCCAATCCACAGAAGGTCCCTTTTCTTGCAAAAATCTATGAAATAACTTCCGAAATCCTTCAAAATCTTTCTCAGTGTGCTATGAAAACAGATGTTGTTACAAATATTAGGATGTTTAATATTTAGCATACAAGATACAAATTTAAAACGCTTTAAATGAAATTTTTTCACTATTAGAATATAGAGCAGACTTTTCCATATCTTAACTTAAAATTAACCAAGTAGAAAAACTAATAGGAAACACATTTAAAAGAGTACAAGTCAAGGAAGTAGCACTGTGGCTCAAGTGGTAGAGCGTTAGCCTTGAGCTGAGGAGCTAAGGGACAGTGTGCAGGCACAGACCACCACGATGGGGGGGTGTACAAGTCAAGAATCTTCCCTACCTTCCACCAATATGATGTAATCTGAAAACCATTGGTTCATGGGAATTTCAACCAGTTGTTTTTTTTTTTTGGTTGGTTGTGGGGCTTGAACCCTGGTCTTAGATGCTGTTCCTGAGCTCTTCAGCTCAAGGTCAGTGCTCTACCTCTTGAGCCACAGCGCCACTTCCGCTTTTCTAGTGATTTATTGGAGATCAGAATCTCACAGACTTTTCTGCCCGGGTTGGCTTTGAACCATGATCCTCAGATCTCAGGCTCCTGAGTAGCTAGGATTACAGGCATGAGTGACCAGTGCCCAGCTTCAACTAGTTCTCTACATCACTTACCAATGTCTTTTTCTACTTATAAGTGGAAATTACCTTTGCTAAAAAGAACAAAAAGGAAAAAAAAAAAAAACCCAAAGCATAGCCAATCTAAAAACACTCAGAGCAATAGGACAGAAATTAGAATTAGCTTTTGTAATAAGCCAATTCTATTAGATTTGGTTTTAATTAGCTTTATTTTTTGAAAAGGCAATGCAAATATTTGATTGATACATATTTCTCACTAAACACTGGTAACCATTTCTCAAGTGGATGACATAAAAATACAGACTAGAGTATAATTTTGTCCAGATTCTTTTTTTGATTTTTATAATTTCCTAGACTATTTAGAGAAAAAAAGACCTAGTGATTTTACTATGGGAAAATGTTGAAAAGCCTTAATTGTTCAAGAATGCTACTTTTTAATGGATGTTATCATATGTCCTACACTTCTTTTAGGCAAGACAATCATCACTAGTAGCAACTAAGTATGTTGACAGATGAAGCAAAAAACACTGTAGAATCCTTACCTTAGACTCATGTGATGGGGCCGTGGTAAGTATTTTGTCTAATTCCTTCTTCACAGATAATTCCAGCTCTTGTCGAATGACTTCTTGGAACTGAGAAGCGCCATCTTGAGACATTGCTTTGCTAAGATCTTAAAACAAAAACATAAAATTGTGAATTGAAATTTCAGCCATTTAAAAAAGTTTATAAGTTAAAATGGATCTCTTTCTAGTGTTCTGTCAAATTAAAAGGGCATGATCCTATGGTTCTATGACTGACTACTGGGATCAACCAATTAGTAATTTATAATAATATAGGTTCAAATTTAATGGTTTACTAGATATTCTTTAGAGTAGTACACTAAACACTTTGGGGTAACTGCAGCAGATGAAAACAAAAGAATCTGGATTTGGGCATACAGTTCCATTTATGACATTTCCCCAATAGACATCAAAACTAGAGAAAAAATTTAAATTTAAAATAGCTGGGTGCTAGTGGCTCACAACTGTAATCCTAACTACTCAGAAAGCTGACATCTGGGGATCATGGTCAGAAGCCAGTCTGAGCAAGAAAGTCCATGAGACTCTCATCTCTAACTACCAAAAAGTTGGAAATTCATGTGGTAGAGCACTAGCCTTAAACAAAAAAAAAGTCAGGCCCTGAGTTCAAGCCCAAGGACCATCTGCTCCCTCCCATCCCCTCCTCCTCAAAAAAAAAAAAAAAAAACCCAAACTAAAAGACATTAATATGAGCAGGTTTTAATAGAATATATCCTTATTGAACTGCTGTCTAATAAAATACCTGGATGGGTCTGGAACTTCCCCTCTTATTTAGGCAGTATTAGAAGGAAAATCATTCAAGTTTCAAATCTTCCTTGAAAAGAACCCCTTGGGAGACAATGGAATACAAGTAACTCTACTTTCATGAATCAACATTGTATTTTGAAAGGATGCAAAGCTACCTGCCCTATCTGGTCCCCACTTTTAGCCTACTTTTCACTACTTTCTTATATCAGACTAGACTGTCAGGACTTTTGATATAGCTGGACATCTCTGTGAGAGCTGGATCTCACTAAAGGTGACAGCGATGCCTATTAAATGAATGCAAACAAAAATTTAAAAATTCAGAAAATGGGCTGGGATGTAGCTCAGTGGCAAAGCACTTGCTTAGCAAGTGCAAAGTCCTGGGTTTGATTCCCAGTACTGAGAAAGACAAAAAAAAAAAAAAATACAGTTAAAACAAACAAAAAATACAGAAAATAAAAATATTCCCTTACCACCCCCCCCCCCCCCAGGCCAAAATACTTTTAGGAAAAAAAGACACCAGCACAGGTTGTTGTACATACTTTACTATCTTGAGAATCATCTTTCTTCTCATAATATGAAGTAATCAGATTATTTGTCCTCTTCTATCCTCAGTTAACAAATTTAATATCATTTATAACAGTATTTAAACTTGTATTCAACATCTTGTTTGCTATCTAGTTATTTCTCCAAATACTCTAGTCACTTTATTTTATTTATTTATTTTTTTGTCGTTGGGCTTAAACTCTGGGCCTGGGCACTCTCCCTCAGCTCTTCAGCTCAAGGCTAGTGTTCTACCACTTGAGCCAAGCACCACTTCCGGCTTTTTCTGCTTATGTGGTGCTGAGGAACCTAACCTAGGGCCTTATACATGCAAGGCAAGCGCTCTACCACTGAGCCACCTTCCCATCCCTAAAGTCACATTTTTGTAAGACTAAAAAATTCCATATACTATATACTATAAATTCATTGTCTATAAAGAAGAAAATACATACATAGGCAGAATTAAAGTGAACAAAATATTTTAAAGAAAGTTTTGAGACAAACATTAGTAAGCTACATTGCTTCCAGGGCAAGTTACTCAATTTAGATAAACTCTCTTACTCCAAATATGTACATTTTTAAAAATTATTACAAAAATGAGATACATAACATGGCCCTTCAAAAATCTTTTTACATACGGTTTTCCATTATATAAAACCAAAGAGGGCAGACAAGGAAAAATAGTGACAGTACAATAATTCAACTCCAAAATAGCCCATTTCTAACTGCTCTTTTTTTTTTTACAGGCATAAACCACAATACAACTAAGTTTATATACTCCAGGAAAATTACTAGTGACCCAACATTGTGGCTTACAAATAACTTCTTTGTGAGCAAACAAGCACAATACATCATATAAGTTCCATGAATAGCCTAACACTATGTTCTGAATAGTAAGTAGCTTTGATTATAACCTGTAAAAATCTATGACAATAGATGAGCATATTTGCATAAACTATGACAAGGAATTAAAAGCTCTTACAACACTAAACTAGAATTAATATTACACCATCCATGCTTGTTTATCTCTTGGCAGACTTAGTTGCAATTTAAAATTTGTCACAGGTTAAATCTCCCTTCCTGATTCCTCATATATTCCTAAGATTACTCTTCCTCAATTGTGCCTGATGCCTCATGTATTCCTAGGATTACTCTTCCTTAATTGTGCTGTGTTTGTTTGCAAGTGTTTCTTTCTGCAGAAAAAACTCCTTACATAGCCCATGCTGGTCTCAAACTTGTGATCCTTCTGCTTCAGTCTCCCCATATGACTGGATTATAGACATATACCACCATCTCTGGCTTCAACAATCTTAAAGTCAATTCCGATATTAATGTTTGGAACATAATTGGGGGGAAAAATCTATGAAATACACTGAAAAAAATCTCTGCATAAAGAACTGGTTTTGGATCATACCATTTTATTTATTTTTTTTGCATTTGAAAAACTTTTTTTATTGTTATTATAAAGGTGATGGACAGAGGGGCTCCTGTTATACAGGCCAGATAAAAAGTACATTTCTTTTTGAACACTATCACTTCCTCTTGCCTTCTCCCAGTTTTTCCCTTTTAAAGCAGTTTCAGAAACAGCTATAACCTTTTATTTTTTCTTTTTTGGAGACAAGATCTTACTATTATAGCCTAGGTTTATTTTGAAATTCCTATCTGGCCTCAAATTCATAATCCTGTGCCTCTGCCTCCTAAGTGCTAAGATTATAGGTATGTCCTATCACAGCTTCTTTTTAGAGTAGGGTGGGTCTTTTGTTGTTTAATTCAAAGACAACTACACATTTGCTGATTTGTTCCTTAAGTTAGATGTGAAGGCCAACATTCCCAAAAAACAGTAATGGAAACATTTACTTACACTCTGGGAAAATGCCAGCAGGAGAAAAATTAAATATAAGTGCAAAATTTAAAAATAGCTACATGGACAATTATAAACAACTATAGAGGACCTTTGTGCTAAAACCACAGCCTGTCTACCTGGTTTAGGTACAAATCACACAGAACCTACCACGTCACCATCCTCCTTATCAAGCAAAACTAAGACAGGCTGGCTGAAAGATCATATTATCTGTGATCTTTGCCAACTGTAGCAGGTCCAAACCTCAGACAGATTCCAAAAATCCCAAATACAGGCTCCAACTTGAGTTGTGAGAAACATTCCTAACTTTCATTTGTTTGACAAGCACAAAATACACAGAAAGAACAATCTGTATTCTTTTTACCCTGTTTACAAATATAATCAGCTTATACCACAGAAGAGCTGGTTAACTCTTCTACCACATTTCTGCTGCTGTTTTCCCTTTCCTCCTCTGGGCAAAAATCTGCTTTAGTGACTAACAAGAAGGATGGGCCTTAAAAAAAAATAAAGAACAAAGGAAAGTGCTTAATTAAGCAAGAATAGCTACTTTAAACACTTGGGTCAGATCTAGAATGCTCAGGGCTAGAACCCTTTGTTGTTGTCCCTGTTGTTGCAGTGACCTCCTATCCATTCTGGATTTTAAAAGATTTTTAAAAGGCCTGGATTTTTTGGTAGGAAAAAAAATAGACCTTAGAAACTTCTTTGGGTTTTAACAGTCTTGGATTACACTTCTGGCAATGACAGTAGTTTTTAAAGAGAAGGTCAATTAAAGAATTCCCTGAATAATGCAAGATTTCTAACCTCATGTTACTGTTACTCCCCACTTCCTAGACAAATATAATCGATCCTCCACAACTTTAGGCAGAAAGTGGATTAAGAGTCAAGTGTTTTGTTACCATATGTATACCGCAAAACACATTTAGAGGGCTGGGAAGGTGGCTCAGTGGTAGAGTGCTTGCCTTGCATGTATGAGGTCCTGGATTAGATTCCTCAGCACCACATAAGAAGAAAAAGCCAGAAGTGGCTTGAGCTGAAGAGCTGAGGGACAGGGCCAGGCCCAGAGTTCAGGCCCCACGACCACTACCAAGAATAACAAAAAACATATTTAGAAATGAAGGCACAATCTATTATCTTCATTTTATAGATGAGAAAACTCAGAAAATAGACGACTTATCCAAGGTCACAGAACAGGCAAGTGCTGGGATCTAGAAGGGAGGATTCTCACCGCCCCCACAGAGGCCAATCCAGAGATAGCAAATAGAAATATCCTTTTTTCCCCCTAGTCTGGCTCTCTTTAACTTTTGGCATAAAATCCCTAAACACAACCTCTTCCAAAAGCATTCATAACATCTTTCTATATCCAATCGAAAGATAGGACACACACACACCTCTTTGAATTTACTAGAATTACTTTAGCTGATTTCATTACAATTAGTCAATTTCATACAGAACAGGCAGTAATTATTTTTACCATCTCCCCTCCCCCCTTCACCACCACCACACACAATTTCCTAATTCTTCCTTGTTTACAAGAACTAAAGTTTCAACATCATAGACTTTATGCTGGGTGAGGAAAGGAGAGCAAGAAGGAAGGTACACATAGAAAGAAAAAAACAAGCAGATCAAGAGACACTAAGTCTGGTGATTTGTTTAATTCCTTTCTTTTAGCTATTTCATTTCATGCATTTCAGCAACTATGAAATATACATAATACCCTTCTCTAACACTTTAAGTCATGGAATTAAACAAATGAACTTCACATTCTTAAGTACAAAGCTAATTTCACAATTAACAGGCTATGGAGAAGACACAGGAAAAACACCAAGAGCAACAAAAGATGGAAAAGCCATCTCCAGACCACCTCTCATTACTTATTCCTTAAGATCAGTCTCACCCTTCCTAAGAAGCCCATATTGAGAGGCATTTAAAAATCGGAAGATTAAAGTGTACACTTAAATCCTAAACTACTGGTGACTTAAATTAAAATTAAAATCTTAAATTACTGGTGACTCAAATAAACATAAAACTCCCAAAATACATTGGCAATTGAAGAATATACTGAAGTTGAAAAATATACTGAGTAGATTTATGACCATTTCAAAGTTTCTTCTGGGTTCTCACTATAGTCCTTCAACTCAATTATTTGTAAATATGCTTCCTAGAAAAGCTCTTCTTTGGGTTCCATTACCCAATATTATCTTACATCATCCATCTCTTACCTCTCTGACTATGCCTCAGTTTCCATAGCTGGCTCCTCTGGTCTTCTGTTCCCTGGATTTCCTGAGATCTCATCTCTAAGCCATTGTGCTCTTCAACTGTTTTCCTTCACTTCTATCTGTTGATTGGATATCCTATCTGTTAATGGGAATCCTTTTACAGGAGAATGGTATTTAAAGATTTATGACAAAGACTAAAAAGCGCTAGGCTAAGGGTTAACTTGTACATATGCACCTCTCTCTCATCCTGACCTTTTTCTTCAGAGCTTCAGAATCACACTACCTACCCACCTTTTGCAGCTGGATACTCAAGCTAGTCATCTCAAATAATGTTTTTAGCCAAAACAAAACTCATGATCCACACTAAATTACACTTCTTGCCCT
Organism: Dipodomys spectabilis; assembly: GCF_019054845.1. Classification (NCBI taxonomy): domain Eukaryota; kingdom Metazoa; phylum Chordata; class Mammalia; order Rodentia; family Heteromyidae; genus Dipodomys; species Dipodomys spectabilis. The sequence continues at coordinate 3,450,602 of NW_024870818.1, forward strand.
CCATGGCACTAACATTTTCAGTCACCCAAGTAGAAACCACAGTGAAGCAGTTCCTTTCTCCTCATAGGACATCTAACTCAACACCAAAACCTAACTGAAATCACTGCAATTCATTGCTTTCCATTTCTGCCATTACTATCTTGTTTTTCTAGCATTTTCACTCTAGTGGTCATGAAAACAATAGCTATCTACTATGCCTACCACTTTAAGGGTGCCATTTGAATGGATTGATCTTCATTACACCACTTTTATCCATTTGATGGAATTTTCATGGCTTGCTGAAACAAATACAAATTCTTCATCTAGATAATTTAAAGTAAGGCTGAAGTATCTTCTAGAAAAGCCAAAGCTACTGAAAGATGCAGAATGCCTGAGGGCTACAATTTCCAATTCCAGTGTGACTTGCAGAAGTTATTCTAAAACTTTAATTTACATACAAATCACCTGGAGGACTTTTTAAAACACTGATTCCCCACAAGCTCCTAGATATGCTGACACAATAGGTATGGGTTGGGAAGAATAAGTACTTCTGATAAGTGAAGAGCACTGCCAGTACTGTTTTCAGTACTTCTGACAAAGATTATACTCTTTTTACTTCAAAGTTTGTAGCAGTCAAGTTTCTCCTTCTTCCTGTCCCAATAACCTCTGGTCACCTAATCTATACCCCCAAACTAAGTGTCTAAGCCAGCATCAGGGCCAGACTAGTCTTAAAGTCTTCCTAAACATTAGTTTAAGCATGAAAAAACATACATGATTCTGGCTAGTAACCTCAAGGGCATAGTTTACCAAAGGAGTTTAAATAAATGTGTTCATGTTTGAAAAAAGAGACATGAGAAAAAAGACATATAATGTTTAAGTGCCTTTTAACAACAAAATAAAATTGGGACAGTACTGAACATGCAAAGCTATTCACCAGTTAAGATTTTATTTTTTTGCTGGGCTGGTGGCAGAGCACTTGTCTAGCATGCATGTGGTCCTGGGTTTAATCCCTGATAACACACACACACACACACACACACACACACACACACACACACACACACACACTCTCTCTCTCTCTCTCTCTCTCTCTCTCTCTCTCTCTCTCTCTCTCTCTCTCTCTCTCTCCCTCCCTCCCTCCCTCTTGTCTAGCATGCATGTGGTCCTGGGTTTAATCCCTGATAACACACACACACACACACACACACACACACACACACACTCACTCTCTCTCTCTCTCTCTCTCTCTCTCTCTCTCTCTCTCTCTCTCCCTCCCTCCCTCCCTCCAAATATTTTTCTTGGAAAATCCTGCATTGCTTACTTAAAAAAAAAAAAAAATTGGTAGCATTTATAGCCAAGGTAGACCTCTCATGAAGATCTACCCTTTTCTCAGACAATAGAGTAGTTTTTGTTTGTGGTACTACAGATCAAATCCAGGACCTTATATTTTTACCACTGAGCTACACACCCCACAGCCTGTAGTAGTTCTTAAAGTCTCAAGGAAAAGAAAATGTCACATTTGGAAAGGAGACCATTTTAAAAGATACATTAATAATATCACTTTACTTTAAATATAATGGATGACAAGAAAACCATGCCAAGGTGCCTATCATGCTGGTTTGTTGAAATGAAGGGAAAAGAGTTTAACATAAAATCACCATCGGGGCCAAAAAATCATCTCTGCCCTACAACTTTACATATGTACACTTAGATTTTTTTAAGGCTTTTTTTTTTTTTTTTAAGATCAGTGAATTCAATTTCTCACCTTCAAGATGAAGAAACAGGGGGCCCAGAGATGCTGACTTGTCTAAAGACACAGTGACAGTGCCAAACTGGAACCCAAGTCCTCTGGGTGACCTTGCTTATTCCTCCTTACTGGAGGAAGCTATCCCCTTTCAGTTACAGTGCATTTATATACTTTTCCACCTCCAGGTGCATGCCACCAAATGTAAATAAAAACTAGCAACTCATCTATGTTTATTCTCTAAGGTTATTTTGTAACCTTAAAACTATTCATTCACTAGAGTGGCTCAGGCCTGTAATCCTAGCTACTGAGGAAGCTGAGATCTGAGGATCCCACTCCAAGCCAGCCCAGGTAGTAAGTTCATGAAACTCTGGTCTCCAATTAACAGAAAAAGCCCATAGAGTACTAGCCTTGAGCAAAAGGAGCACAGAGACAGCACCCAGGACCAGAGTTCAAGCCCCAGGGCTGGCAAAAGACAAACAAAAAACCCCAACACTGTGAATTAGAGTATTTCCTTATGGGCACATTATGCTTTTAACTTTTCCTAAAACATTGTTTTCTGAGCAATTTAAAAAAATTGAACTTTTATGTACTCCATATTTAGTTATCAATGCTACTCATCTTACCATTTGTACTGGTGATCCCCAAACAAAACCTGTTTCTATGTTACTCCATGTCTATGCACTTTTCCCATGTTTTATAATTCTAAGTAGGAGTATAATATAAATGAATATTACATCCGTCTCTGCTAGTGCAGCAGCTATAGGAAAATACCAACTCCATTCACTTTGAAGATTGGTCATCATGGTGTTTTACAGAGCAAGTGGGCCTAGTCTCAAAAAGTGTGTTCCTTAAAACAGTATTTTTATTATTTGGTAACTAGCAAGTAAAAATTAAGGTCATCATGGTGTTTTACAGAGCAAGTGGGCCTAGTCTCAAAAAGTGTGTTCCTTAAAACAGTATTTTTATCATTTGGTAACTAGCAAGTAAAAATTAAGCTAAGGATAATAGATTTGTTTTTTACTTTTATTTTTAAGAGTAAAAGGAAATCACACCTAGAAAAAGAAAACAAAACAGTAAACTCTTGATTCACATAAGAAAAACGAACAAAATGCCTACAAATGTTTGAGGAAAATGAAAACATTTTGTTGTTTATGAAAGCTAACTCAGATGGCATAGCTAATTTCTCTGTGGCTCTCAAAAACAATCCTTAGCTGTCAAGATGGTTAAAGGGTAAAATCAATTTCTTTTGGTAATGACTGAGGTAAATAAACAATGGAACTATTGGCAGAGGCAGAATTTGAGTACTACACAATCATTTTACAACAAACTAAAGATGCCTGCATAACCAATCAATAGAACCAGGGAACAGTTTTCAAATGCAGTATTACTTTAGTTCTTACACAAAAGTTGCTAATTCAACTTTGGATAGCTTAACAAACTAACTTCCAAACAGCAAGTTGGTAATAGAAACATACATGTCTAGAAGAATTTTAGAGATCTAAGAAATATGGTTTTGTTAATGGTCACTACATCTAAGACAAGCCATAAATTACTTAAGACCAAGATGTCCACAACTTTAGCACTAAGTATGACATTACAAAATATGAAATATTAGACATTAAAGGTTGTGTCAAAGGACAAATATGTTTAGCTAAAGTCCAGTCTCTAAAGAAATCCAAGCAATAAAAAGGTCAATTAGGCTTCATCCATTTGAAATCTCAAACGCACACAGTACCTCCTCTATAGGTTCATTTATCATATTGTTGAAATTTACTCCAATAGTAGAAATGTAGTGATATAAGTAATATTTCTTCTAATAGTTCAGATAATATCAGGATGAGTACTTTATAGGATGTTAGTACATCCATGTCCACAGATAATCAGGAATTAGTTTAACTTTCAACTCTTTGTTCATATTAACTTTTCAGCGATGAATATATCTGGCTTTCTGAGAACTCATAATACTTGCACTTCTGCAAAAAGTACCAAATACAAGTTAACAGAAAGTAGAAAACTACAATATATTGTTCTCTTATCTACAATATTTTTATTATTTAGGCTAATATTAATAACACAAACTGTCCCATTATTTTAATTAAATGTGCTAGAATTCTTTGGAGAAAAACCACAAACAGCTTTCCATCCCTAAGCACATACAGAATGGTTTCCGTGATGGGTTACTTGGTCTCTGTGAAGTGCTATTGTAAGAAAATACATACTGTCCAAATTAATAGTTACCAATTAATAATACCAATTAATGTTACTTATCAAATGTTCTTTGTCATTTTTTCACAAATAAAAGAAAGGCTGAGTTAATAGGAGCAAGGGATGACAAGGCCCATTTGAAAAAGTCAGTTAACATTTCATCAGCTCAACTTTTCATGTGAATTTCTTTTTAACATCAAAACTATGACTTTGAATTTAGTCCCTCTCTAACATAATTCCTAAACACAAAACTTAAAAGCTGTTGCTAGTCCTGACTCAAATCCATGCCACAATCCCTCTAGCTAAAAGTATCCTCGTCATCTAAATGATCAACAACAGGTTTTAGAATTTGAGAAGTACCAGGCCAAGCCTAACCTTGACAACCAGGCCCCAGACTGCTTCTCATCCCTGTATTCACTGAGACCCTTCCAGTTATAATTAGCTCAGTAATCTTCCCTGGCTAGCTGCCTTCTACCAGACAGGAATGACCAAGAGTCACAAAAAGAATTCCAACAAATGGGAAACTTGACAAGCTATGATTTTTTTAAGTGACACCAAAGTATTTAAAATGGGCTTCTCTGAAATATAAGAAAATACCTCAATTTTAGAATTACAGACAGTTTTATAGAACTTAGATTGACAATAGAGTATTAAAAGTTTAAAAAAATACAACAATTCTTCTAAGATTGCAGTTTAAGGACACAATATGGCCTTAGCTAGCTAGACAAAGTTAGTTTCTTATCCATTTTTAAGTTTCAAAACATCTGTATCTATAGAAGCTAAGCACTGGTGGCTCACGCCACTTAGGAGGCAGCCTGGGCAGGAAAGTCCGTGAGACTCTGATCTCCAAAAAACCAGAAATGGAACTGTAGCTCAAGTGTAGAGCATTCACCTTGAGCTGAAGAGCTGAGGCACAGAGCCCAGGCCTAGAGTTCAAGCCCCACGACCGACCAAAAACAAAAAATCTATAGAGATAACTTTTATTATTTTTTAAAAGCAAAATTCCAAATTATACCCAATGACAAATCTGGCAAAAACAAACAAAAAACCACAATTGCTAATGACCTCTACATCCTCCAAGAAAGAGTGCTCACTTCTGTTTAGAATAATTGGAAGCCCTGTAACCAACCCTAAGGTAGAAAAAAATGGAGTTAAAGAGGATATTTCATAGGCAAACAAAAGGTGGCCTGAAGGCAGAATATACCAGTTAGAAATCATACTGGAGATCATAAAGAAGACTCTTCGTGTTAAACCCTTAAGAGTCTAAGGAACACAGACTTGGAGAAATGACAAAAGGAACAAACTTGCTAGAGGCATGGCTTAAGTGAAAGAAGGCTTACCTCACAAGAATAAGGCCCTGGTTGATAATAAGTGTTTTTGGTAACAATGCTATCTGTAAGGCCACTATCATATGTTTAGGGGAGGAAAACAATAAAGTTTACCAGCTTCAGCTGGACACCAGTGGCTCACAGCTGTAATCCTAGCTACTCAGGAAGCTGATACCTTAGGATACTGCTTCAAAGCCAAAAGTTCAGGTAAGTCTGTGAGCCTAGGGACAGTGCCCATGCCCTGAGTTCAAGCCTCAGCATCAGCACAAAATAAAATAAAATAAAATGCTATATACCCATATTTAGGTAGCTTAATACCAAAATTCATATAGGTGGAAAATAAGAAAAGTTGTGAGTCCAACTGTGACCCTACTCTAGAGGTTGAGATCTGAAGATCTCAGTTCAAAGCCAGATGGGGCAGACAAACTTTAAATACTTATTTTTATTTAGCCAGCAAAAAAAGACAAGAGATGTGTATCAAGTGGTAGAGCAACAGCCCTGAGCAAAAAAGCCAAGTAGTAACAGTAGGCAGAGAAAGGGGAGGGGGATGAAGGAGGGAGGGAAAGAGTGCTCTTGAGGGCTCTTAAGAAGCTTTAATGAAACAAGATATGAAAAAGGGAGTTAACATTTGTTAACTCTTTCCTTTACAAAGTAGGTAGGGTGAGCTAAATGCCAGTGAGTGAAAATATCATTAAGCTACCCAAGGGTGGAGGAGGAAAAAAAACCAAGGACTGTAACTGGCTTAAAACCATCAAAACAAAAAAATCCCAACCAGGTGTTGTTGGCTCACTTATAACCTTAGCTACTTAGAACTGAGAATTGAGAATCACAGTTCAAAGCTGGGTGAAGCAGACAAACCTGAGACTCTTATCTCCAATTAACCTAGTCAAAAGCCAGAAATGAGGTGTAACTCAAATGGCAGAGCACTATCCAAGAAAAGTGTAAAAGTGCAAAGCCCAAAGTTCATGCCCTAGTTTTAAAAAAAATGTTCTTACTTCACTTAATATAATTTTTTCCATTTCCTAACAAATGGGGCAATGTCATTCTTTCTGATGGAGGCATAGAATTCCATTGTGTGTGTGTGTGTATATATGTATATACATATATACCTATATACATATATATATGCCACATTTTCTTGATCCATTCATCTACTGAGAGGCATCTGGGTTGGTTCCATATCTTAGCTATGGTAAATAATATAAGCCAGGCCCAAAGAAACAAAGGTCCCATGGTTTCCCTTATTTGCAATAACTAGTATATGTCTGAGTCAAGTAAAAAGGGTCAGATAAGTTGATGTTAGGGGAATGAACCCAAAGATAAGCATTCAAATGTTTTTTTGGTTTTTTTTTTCCTTTCATGCAATTGTTTCTAACATATTTATAAGATGATTTCTTTGTTGTGTTGTATGTCCCTCCCCCACAGTATAACCCATGCTTTTACTGTATTTGATGTTGGTATAATTTGTTGAGGGGAAGGGAAAAAACAAATCGTTTAACTAGGGATACAGGTGGATCCATTGCAACATGAGATGTACCAGTCGTTATGTCGGAAAAACAAACTTTACAACTTTGGTGAGTGGTGGGGGGAGGATTGGGTGGGGGGAGGGTGGGAGTATGGGAAAGGATGGGAAGGGGAAACAAGGAGGAAGCAACAATGCTTGATAAGAAATGTACGCTGGTTACCTTGCCCATGTAATTGTAACTTCTCTGTACCGTATTCTCACAATAAAAAAAAATTAAAAATATACCAACAACAACAACAAAAAATGTTCTTCAAAATTCCAGTCCTTACCTTGAAAACTCACCAAGTAGCAGAGTTAAAACATAGAGGCTTCATATTTGCAACACAAATTATAAACAACAATAAGACAATCATGTTAAAAACTGTTTTCAGGCTGGGCGCCAGTGGCACACACCTGTAATCCTAGCTACTCAGGATACTGAGGTTCAAGTCTGTGAGACTCTATCTCCAATTAACCACCAGAAAATCGGAAGTGACACTGTCGCGCAAAGTGGTAGTGCTAGCTTTGAGCAAAAAAGCTCAAGGACAGCGCCCAGGCCCTGAGTTCAAGTCCCATGACTGACCAAAACAACAACAACAACAAAACATTGTTTTCAGTGCAAAACTGACAGTTTAAAAGCAGAAGAAATATTTAAAGTAGTTGGCAAGTAAATGCAATGTGGTATTTTGGATTGAATCAAGAGGATAATAACCTAAATAAGGTGTATAGATCTGCTAATAGTAAAGGAACTATCATAATATCTTAGTTTTGATAAATGTGTAACTTTCTAATAATTGTAGAAATAAATAAAATATAAGGTTTGGGGTTTCTTCCTTGGTACTAGGGTTTGAACTCAGATCCTCAAGCCTGCTAGAGAGGTGCTCTACCCCATGAACCTTGCACCCACCCTTTTTGTTTTGGTTATTTTTCAGATACATTTCTCTTGCTTTTTATCCTGGCTGAACTGGATGGTGATCCTTCCATTTAACGTTCTGTGTAGTTGGAATAATAAGCACACATCACCACAACAACTTCTGTTGGTTGAAATGGGGGTCTCACAAACTCATGCCCAGGCTCGCTGCATTTCTCCTGGATCCCCACCTCAGAGTAGCTAGGATTACAGATGTGAGCCACAGCATGCTGTTTTGGTTTCTTCCTTTTTTTTTAAGTGGATGACAAAGTAATGACAGATATACAGTCACTTTTACGTATTCTACTTTATTTAGAAGCATCCTGAAGTCAGCTAACCTCCACAGCAAAAGTTTTTAATGTTTTTAAATTTTAAAGTTTTTAATTCTAAAACATAGACTACCTGGAGTTTACTAAGTATACCTAATTTGAGAAGTGACTACTCTGCTTTCCCTAGCACATGCTTGCAAAATATGGGTTTTGTGGTATTGAATATTGTTACTAAATCTGGCAAATATCTAAATAAGAGATTATCTGTCTTTCTATCTTGAATAAGACATTTATTCAATCAGAACCTAAACTTCTCTAGCCACACATAAGGCAAATAATAACTTGAGTCTAATGCCAACTTACATTTCTGAGCTTCATGCTAAAGACAGTCCCATCTATATCTATAATAATGTATGCAATCAGTCTCTTTTATTATACTCTCCAAAACTTAGACAAGAATTAATGAAGTGATGTACAACTCATTAGGCCATTTTTATTCCCATGGTCAAATGATGGGCATCACTAGCAACTTTTCCAAAGAAAAGTTCATGTACATATTGAAAACATGAAATGGTTGTGAACTTTGCTAGCTGTGTGTTCAGCAAGATGGCTGAAGCTGTCTCAGGCTGGGGTCTGCAAGGGAAGGGTGGTTTACTTGCATATCAGAAAGCAAACTCTACGCTACAAATTGGTGACAGAGGCTTAAGGCAGTACCAGTTTCAACGTGTACACCACAGGTACATTTGCACATACAGGCAATGTTGCCACTTAGCTTAGTTCGTGGGCATTCTATTTTAATAACGTTGGATTTAGAGGGCAATCTTCAAATTTCAAATAAAGTTTTCTTTTCATATGTGTCAAAGAAGGAAAAATAAAACAGCAATGCAGCAAAGTCATTTCTCCCGCTGAAATGACCTCCAGCTTCACCGAGCTATTCCCGGTTTCGCAATAAATGTATCTGAGACTCACACCACGTACACACACAGAGAAGCTAAGAACAGTAAAGCTTCCTCAATAGTCCTGGCAAACGTAAGGGCTCTCCCTCCACCCTCCCTCCCAACTCCCCTCCAGCCCTGCCTGCTGCGTCCCGTTTCTGTCCCAGCCCCACGTCGGTACCAGAACCAGACCGACCGCGATAAGAGAATAGGGATTAATCAGAAGCCAAAAATCCTGTTTCAACCATCATTTACAGCCACTATCGGGAAACCAGAGTACTACTAACCTGATTTCAGAGAGGCAGAGCTAAACCCAGCAGGGCACAGGGGGTATATATTACACGAACCTGAAATGCCAACCCAGCAAGAAGCTCAAGGCATCGCAGACGTCAACATAACGAAAAAGCCTTCGCAAATGATATCTCACAAGAACATTTCCACTTCCAACCAACCCACCGATCCACCCCTCGACGGCCAGTTCCCCAAATTCTGCTGAAGCAACCCGAAAGAGAAGAGGCATGTCTTACCTTGAACAAATAGCGACATTTTGGGGTTTTATGCAAACACTCAGGCTTATGGTTTATTAATTTCCAGAGGAGTCAAGCTATCAGGGCAGGTCTGTCTGTTTTTTTTTTTCCCTTTTAAAAACCGACGTGCTCTTTCTCCAATGTGTTGCTACTTAAGGCAGTATTCCTGCAAAGTGACTAAAACTGATCTCCAAAAAGGAAGAAAAGGCAGACAGAGAAAGAGAGAGAACGGAGGGGGGAAAGGAAGGAAAGAAGGGAGGGAGGGAGGAAACAAACTACTCCTCCTCAAGAAAACCTCCCTCAGTTCCAAAAGACGGAAACTTGGTGCGCTCGAGTCCGCTTGGGAGCTGCCGGCCGCACGGCGCTCCTCACACCAAGGAGGGCCAGCTGCGGAGACTCCCGGAAAAGGTAAAATCGCCCGAACTTAAATTTCATCAATGGAAGAGGCGGACCCACAGCGGTGATTTCACCGCCCCTCGGTCTCCACGCCCTCTGGGGCTGGATTGCAGCCGGCGCCCCCGGCGGCCCCCTCTCCGGCGCGGCCGCCCGGCCTCGGGCAAGTTCCTGAGAAGCCCCGCCAACCACAGATCCCGGCCCGGGTCAGGGAGGCGGGGGAAGCCGGCGCTGGGCGGGAGGGCGGGGGCCGGGGGGGGGGGGCGCATGGAACCATTCCGGCCAGCCCATAAATATCCCGCGTCTGGGAGGCACGGAATTCCGCACTCGTGCTGACCTGATACCCGGCCTCCCGGGGAGAGGCCGCGGGCCCGCCGGCCCTCCCCGCCGCCGACACCCAGAGGCCGCGGGAGGGGCGCCCGCCGCCCGCCTCCCCCGGAGGCCCCGACCCTTTCCACGCACAGTCTCCCCCCGAAGGTGGTCTCCGCGGCCGCACCGCGGGTAGGGAACGAAGCTGAGCACCTTTCCAGAGGGAAACACTCCTCCCCTCCCCACCTCACCGGGGTCGCCGGAAACCCGGCCCCGACCCTCCGCCAGCCGCCGGTGAGACCCACCTTCCTCTCTTCCCTTAGCAGCTGGGAAATTGGGGGCGTTTATGGCGCCCCAGGAAGAAGGCTCGGAGGCAGGGAGACTGTCACCTCTGAGGTACCTTTCTGTCTCCCCCTCTTCCCTCACACGTGCATACCCTGGGCCTCTCGGCTGCACTCGCGGCCCAGCTGCTGAGCCCCTCGGCCCACTTTGGGCTGGCACCTGACACCCCAAATCTCCACTTTCTCCCAAACATCTCCCCTCCCCCTCCATTCCTAGCAGTTTCCCCCCTCAATGCGGAAATGCCCCTACCGTGCTGACCGACAAACGCAGCCTCCAGTCAGGAGCCGCGAGGAACGTAATTCTTGACCAATGAGATGTGAGGAGGTGGCAGAGGGCGGGACGTACGCCGCACGAGGATGTCCCGGCGGAGGCGGGCGCTGAGGCGGACGCGGGAATCCCGTGCGTGGGCGCCCCACCTGCGGCGCCGGCTTCGCCGTAGCACTTCCAGCCCTCAGACAGATACCTCAGCAACCGGGACAGCGCAAGCCGCAGCCGGGATTTATGTGCAATCGGAAACAAAATGTTCCTGCTTTCCAGAGACAAGCAACCTCTCGGTCCATGAAGCCGCCACTCCCCACAGTAGCTGCACCAGAGTAGCAGGCCTACCTCAGCGGGGCCCAGCCCTGCCCGCCAGTCCTGGAAGAAGGGCGGGGATGCGTTCCGAAGTCCGCGGTGGAAGGTGTGTGGCCTGCTAACCCGAGAAGGGTTTGAGGGCATCGAAGAAAAAGAAACATGAAGGTCCCCTCACTAGAACCATCACCATCAGCCTTGCTTTGGGTTTGAGTCTTGTAGAGATGTATGCCATGATAGATGTTTACTTTCTGATCCAATTTCGAAATGTCCTAAATTATCCCTCAAGAGATACTTTTCTTCCTTCAGGAAAAGGGGATAATCGAAGATTAAGATACAGAGAGTAGTCTGGGGATTGCAATAGTACTTCACACCTGGTATTGCCAGCCCCACCTGCCTGTCAGATTGAGTGCCTGTGAATGGGCTGTGTCTCATAATTAACATTTACCCTTCATAACCCAAACAGCCCACACTACAACTTGAATTGTCAGCGCCCTCGTAAGTGCTTCCACGTACTTCCAGAAGAGTTAAGCTTTGACAACTTTATTCAGCCAGGTAAAGTGAAAAAATATTTAAATGACTTTTCTTTTTGGTTCCATGTATTCCTGTGGAAATATTAGTAAAGCAACACTGAAAAGGTCCATGATCAGTTGTCATGGTAGACAATAAGAGTCATTGATGTGGAATCCAAAAAGATTATGCCTCAAACCTCTCAGCTAAAAAATGAATTTCCAGCTGGACACTGGTGGCTGATGTCTAAAATCCTAGATATTCAGGAGGCTGAGATCTGAGGGTCGTAGTTCAAAGCCAGCCCTGGTAGGACAGTTCTCAAGACTCTTGTCTCCAAGTGACCACCAAAAAGCCGGAGCTGTGGCACAAGTGGTAGAGTGCTAGCCTTTAGCAGAAAGAACTCAGGAACAGTGCCCAGGTCCTGAGATCAAGTCTTGGTGAGCATGGACACACAACAACTAAAACAATTTCCTCCAAATAAGGCCAAAAAAAAAATCTAAAATCCAAATATCTGAAGATTGGAGATCTTATAGTATTGCTTCATCCTTTGAACAGTAGAGAAACTGTTGCAGCACTGAATGAGCTGTATTTCTGTCAGAAATAGCACCAAAATAACGCCAAAGATTTGGTCCCTGTAGTGTTACATAGCCAGAAAATTAAAAAGTTAAAGGACAATTCAGAATCCTTAATTATACTAGCTTTATTGAAAGAATGGTCATTGTTCCACAAGCATCTGGTAATTCCGAAGAACAACATCATGATACATGAGTGATTAAATATTTATATATACCTGTATTGCCTTAAGAAATCTCCACATTGGTGATTATCCATCTTCAGGGGCCAAGTCTGTAAATACTCAGGTTGGTTTTAGAGAAGTGATACTCCCAAATATTTTCATATAGTGCCCTGCAAGTGTTTTAAATTGTGATTTAAATTCTGAATCCTCAGGCACTTTGTAGAGAACTTTCTCATTCCCTCAGAGCTACTAGGAAACCTCTCACTTGATAGCTCATGAAAGGATGGTGGGGATGGGGGAGATGACTCTTCTGGACCCTGGAACCACAGTCCACTAGAGAAACAATTGCTTATTTCTCTCTTTACTCTTGGAACAATTGCTCTCTGTCTCTTTGTTTTTGACCCCTTTTTTATACTATACTATCTGTAAGATCCCTTCGGGGTATAGAAAGTCGATATCTATATCATTAGAAATCTGAAATGTGGCTAGTTTTACAAATTAAACATTTGCAGAGGAAGTGGTGCTGTGGCTCAAGTGGTAGAGCACTTGCCTTGAGCTGAAGAGCTGAGGGATGCCGTCCAAGCCCAGAGTTCAAGCCCCATGACCAACAACAACAAAAAAAAAAATTGCAGAAAGTTGGGTTGATGAATCTAATGGAGGATGAAGATGGGGTGGAGATGAGGATGAGTGAGCAGGGATAAGGATTTATAGGAAAAAAATAGGAATATGAAAGCCAGGTTTTCTCTAGTTCCTTATGCTACTATCCAATGATGATATAAATTAGGCCTCTAATTTTCTTCAATCCTTTCTACTTCTCTATAAATACATGAGAAAATGTATGAACTAGTTCTGTTTCCTAGGATGTATAACAATTTTGCCTTTGCCTTTCTTTTTCCTTCTATCTAGATAGCAACAAGCAAATGCTGTCTGGTGTTCTATTTCTAAATATCAACATATTTTTGGTACCTGGTTTTTTTTTTTTTTGTTTTTTATTTTTTTTGTCGGTCGTGGCGCTTGAACTCTGGGCTTGGGCGCTGTCCTTGCCCTCTTCAGCTCAAGGCGAGCACTCTACCACTTGAGCCACAGCGCCACTCTGTTTTCTAGTGGTTTTTTGGTGATAAGAGTCTCATGTACTTTCCTGCCTGGGCTGGCTTTGAACCACGTTCCTCAGATCTCAGCTTCCTGAGTAGCTACGATTACAGGCGTGAGCTACCAGCACCTGACTACCTCTTACATTTATTTAGTGCTTGGCACAGTATCTGGTACATAAGAAGTACTCTTTAGTTTATGTGGGATAACCAATTTAATGTTACTGCATCTTTTTAACTCACAGTAATGCATCCTACTCAATAGTCTCTGAAAAGCATAAATGAGATAAGAAATTTAATTTATATTCAGAGCTAAAGTGTGTGTGTGTGTGTGTGTGTGTGTGTGTGTGTTGTGTTTACCAGTCCTGGGGCTTGAACTTGGGACCTAGGTGCTGTCCCTGAGCATTTTTGCTCAAGGCTAGCACTCTACCACTTGAGCCATAGCTCCACCTCTGGCTATTTGGTAGTTAATTGGAGATAAGAGTCTTGTAGACTGTCTTACCCTGGCTTTGAACCAAAATCCTCACATCTCAGCCTCCTGACAAGTATGAGCCACCTGACTAAAGATAAAGATTTTTAAGGTTTAATTATTTCAACCTAGAAGATGGCATTGGGCCAAAGTATAGGAATAATAGAAGCAAATATAATATTCTGATGACTTTATAGTGCATTTTGCTAACTACTCACCATAAGCATCATCTAATAAGGTGGTTTAGAAATTACAAACATATGAAATAAGTATAGAGATCAGCAATGTGTGGGGGCTTTTAATTTTTTTCTATCATTGTCCTCTATACTGAAGAAAATAAAGCAGTACAGCTTAATGTCATAGGCCAAAAAAAAAATCTGTGTCAGGCCCAAAATGTTGAGCCAAAAGACTAGGCCACAGTTTTATCCATTGGATTGCTGCACAGATACATATTGGCTCCCCATCTGTACTCATCTAGGCCACCCACAGCAAAGAAGAGGAAAGGAGCTATTGTCAGCATTTGCCAGTTACTGACTAGATTTAACTAGAGTATTGTTAAAATCCAAAAGTAGCCAAGCAGTGTTAATTGGAAAATATATATCCAATTATATCTATGAGATAGACTAATAAATGAGTAGGCTAAAAATGAATAAGGTCTACAAATACTTAAGGATGAAAAGAGCTCCATTCTTTATTGTTACCAACACTGAATCAGGAAGTTTGCTGAAAGAAGTTGTGATTTTAAATGGTAACATATCCTATTTGTTCACAGTGTGATTTTAAAATTATATGTGAAAGTTGCTTAATGTATGTGTGTGTGGTTTGTATGTTTGTGTGAGTGTGTATGTGTGTGAGTGTGTGCTGATACTAGAGCTTGAACTCAGGGCCTGGGTATTGTTCCTGAGCTTTTGTGCTCAAGGCTAGTACTCTATGTCTTGAGCCACAGCTCTACTTCTGGATTTTTTTTTTTTGGTGGTTAATTGGAGGTAAGAGTCTCACTGACTTTTCTGCTGGCTTTGAAACATGATCCTCAGATCTCAGCCTCCTGAGAAGCTAGAGTTATAGACATGTATCACTGGTACCTAGCTTAAAATTATATAACTGTTATATCAGAACATTAGTAATTATGTAAAATAACTGAAATGCTTTAAAAAGTAAACAGTAGAAGAGTGCTTGTCTGGTCCTCAGTACAGCTATCTAACTAAATGAATAAATAAATAAAGTTAACAGCCAGGCACTGGTGACTCATACCTGTAATTCTTGCTATTCAGGGGGCTGAGCCCTGAGGACTATAGTTCAGAGTTGACCCAGGCAGGACAGTCCATGAGATTCTATATTTTCAAACTATCATCACCTAACAACCTGCTCTCATAGAAAACCTGAGAACATATGTAATGTTTTGTTATATTCCTCCTAGCCTACTCAGTAAAGCAAGCTGCTTCTCTGCCTCTAAAATCAAAAGAGGTCTGACACATGATTGAGATACAATTTCTGAGCATCATCATTGCTCACCAAATACAAAATAAAAAAAAACCTCACTAATAAATACTGTATTTCTTACTAAACTCTTAAGCCAAATATTATTTTATCAGTGTGTTGTATGTGTAACTGACAAAGTTATTATTTCTTTTTTTTTTTTTTTTTTTGTCGGTCGTGGGGCTTGAACTCTAGGCCTGGGCGCTGTCCCTCAGCTCTTCAGCTCAAGGCGAGCGCTCTACCACTTGAGCTACAGCGCCACTTCTGGTTTTCTGGTGGTTTACTGGAGATAGGAGTCTCACGGTCTTTCTTGCCGGGGCTGGCTTTGAACCGCGATCCTCAGATCTCAGCCTCCTGAGTAGCTAGGATTACAGGCGTGAGCCACCAGCGCCCAGCTTTAAAGTTATTATTTCTTACTGACTTCAAAATCCTCAAATATTCAATAGAAAAGCATTCAATCTTATTTTTCCTTTCTCTTTCAGATATATTAAAGATTCCATATTTTTCATTCCATCAGATGACTATTGATAGTTTTCCAAACATTTCTGCCTCTGATTGCACTTATTAAATTTCCTGTGAGTGCCACCACAGGGAAGGAAAGCGTAAAAAACTTCTGTTTCCTGGTTTAATTTTAGGGAACTTATTTTAAGCATTTCATACCTGCCATCTTAACTAATACTAAAGAGAAGATGTGCAGACTACTCTTGGATGAGTCTTAAATAATGCTGTAATTATGTCGTTAAGTGACTAATATAATTAGGAAATAAAAAGTAACTGTTTTCACTGTCTTAAATGTAAAAGAAAAGACATATCTAGAAGACCATACAGAAGTGTGGAATAATTTTAAATTAAATTTAAATTTTTTATTTCAGTAAAGGTGAGCATCTTTTTTAAAAAATCCAAACAGTAGTATCAAAATTCCCATAATAAATAGCAAAACTCTCCTGACTTCTCTTTACTCCATCCCTGCACCCTAGATGCAGTTTTCTTCTATTAGTTATCTGCATATTTCCAAACTATAAACTGTAGCAAATTCTATCTTTATATCTCACAAGCATTTCATAGTGCTTAGCATACATTAGGCACCAAAAAAGAAATTTACTGAATGAACTGTCATGTGAGATATTTATAAATGAACTTTAATAAACTGTAGAGTGCTATATGTGTATATGATATGTTATTTCTATGGGTAATTAATGTGTTTGGGATGGCAAATTTGTTTTTATAACAAAAACGGGCATTTCTAAACAAATTCTTCTATAATAGCTTGTTTGGAAAGATAGCCACATTTCTTCTCATCCGACTATATCTGCTTTTTTGCATTATGACTTTGTCACTCTTCTTCTTAAGAAGTGGTATCTGGGCTGATCTTTCTTTATTTTTTTTTCTTTTTCTTTTTTGCCAGTCCTGGGGTGTGAACTCAGGGCCTTGGCACTGTCTCTGAGCTTCTTTGGCTCAAGCTAGCACTCTACCACTTGAGCCACAACACCACTTCCAGCTTTTTCTGTTTATATGGTACTGAGGAATCAAACCCAGGCACATGCATGCTAGGCTAGCACTCTACCACTAAGCCACATTCCCAGCCCTGATCTTTCTTTAATGAATCATATACAACAGACATGATCTTGAATAATTCCAAGCCTTAGTCTCAAGAACCTTTCAGCTTTCAGCCACACTCCTTGGAATTGTGTCCTGTAACAACTTCATTAAAGAAGACCATTTTAACCTACTGGAAAATGACAGGCTGCATGAAGTAAAAATGAGTTGTTCCAGTTCATGCCACTTAAGACAAATTGTCAGACATGTGTTGAACTCATCTTAGGCTGACTAGCTCTAATTAAACTGTTTAACAAGTCAAATTTGCATGTGAGTAACCCAGGTAAGACTTGCTCACCGAGATATATTCAGTACTGTGTGTTGTTTCATGCTGGGATATACTTTCTTTCTTTTTTTTTTTTTTTTTTGTCGGTCGTGGGGCCTGAACTCTGGGCCTGGTCACTGTCCCTCAGCTCAAGGCTCAAGGCTAGCTCTCTACCACTTGAGCCACAGCGCCACTTCCAGCTTTTTCTGCTTATGAGATGCTGAGGATCGAACCCAGGGCCTCATGCATGCAAGGCAAGCACTCTACCACTGAGCCACCTTCCTAGCTTGAGAATATATTTTCAATTCACATACTTATCACCTCTAAACTTAGAACCCTTTTGAGGAAGAAATTTCCTTTTAGCAATTTTCCATATCAAGTCATTGTCCCTAAACTTAAAAATCTACTTTTCATCTAGAGTTTTGAAAATCTCTAAATGGAATAATGTACATTTTGATTTTAAAATGTGTTTATACATAATTTAAAATATTTTGCTTTAAATATGTGCTATATGTACATAAAACTATTCTATTAGTGTTTTCATTGTAAAAATGAAGATACAACTCAAATGCCATTAAGGGAGTAGTAAAACAATAATAAATACTTTTCTTATTGGTATAAAAGTATACTATCACTCATTAAAATATCTAGTGGCAGTGTATATATTTATATGAATGAGACTCTTTGTAGTAGAAGAGAGGAAGAATCAGGCAATTTATCTATCTCAGCACTTACAAAAGGAAATTATCCCACAAACACTTGCTACCGGAGTCTTTTTGTGCAAGCACTGTTCTATTAGGTAGAACATTTGCAAACTGGCTTAAGCTCACAACCTTTCAAGGAATTACTTGCTAATGAGAAACTCCTACTTCTATATCAAATGGTCTAAGTAAACTCCATTTCTATGCTCCCCACTCTCTCCTCTGCCATCTCTTTTCCTACCTGAGGTAATGCAGGGAAAATCAATAATGACTCACTTAAATGTCTCCTCTTCTTTTTTTTCCTGGCACCTGTGTTTGAACTCATGCCTTTAAACTTGTTCAGCTTGCTTGCATTGCTAATATTCTACCACTTTAACCACACCTGCTTTTTGTTATTTCTCAGACTTTTCTGCTTTGACTGACTTCAAACTGTGATACACTGGATCCTGAGTAGATCCTTAGATTACAGGTGTAAGCTACCAGTATTCAGCTTAAGCTTTTTCTTATTAGGGGTGATTTTCAGTGTTTATATCTTATCTAGCTTGTGCGTAAGGAACACATAAAAAAGATGTTGTATTGTGGTCTACAACAATGCTGAGAATTTCCTTTTTTACTATCTTTTCTCATTTCTGTTCAGAGAAACTGGAAGTAATGGGGAGAGGCATTAAAATAATGGTTAAGGGCAGGAGAGCTCCATTTGAGTCTGGCTTTCAATCTAGAAATGCTTAACATCTATTTGTACTCAGCTTGATTTATCACCAATTCTGGAGTTATATAAGTCCCTCTCAAATCTTATGATTTGTAAATAGAGGTTGCTGGAGGTAAAGACTAGAAAAATTCAATGGAATGGAAATAAATAGTAAAAGAAAACATTAAGAAAAACTTAAATTGTCAGATAAGATGTGCAAATGAAAATCTAAACTAGATGACTGAAAGTATGCTCTTTTTTACATTCTTATAAAATTTCAGAGCATAAGGTTACTCATTTCTTTTTCAAAAAGTATTTTGAATACTTTTATCAAAAGTATTTTTAAAGCTGGGTGCTGGTGTCTCATACCTGTAATTCTAGCTATTCAGGAGGCTGAAATCTGAGGATTGTGGTGTTGGGTCTTCGTCCGTCCCACAAAAGACGGACGGGGTCCTAGGAAAGGTAAGTGCAGCGCTCGCCCGTTCCCTAGCCTCCCTCAGCCCAGGAGACAATCAGACACAGCGGGGAGCCAAATCCAGCAGGTAGAAAAACTCCTTTATTAACAGAGAGCAGCCCCTTTTAAAGACAACAAGGGTGGGTGGCATGGTAAGGGAGGAAGAGGAACCAATCACTGTCAAGGTCACACCCTATCATTCACTTGAGCCTTCACGGGCTGGTTAGGCACTGATCAGAAGATCAATTGGGGTCTGCCCACTCAACCCCCTCCCAGAGCCATCTTGGCTGGCCATGTGCTCTACAGTAAATTAGGCTCTGCCCACTCAACCCCCTCCCAGCGCCATCTTTGCTGCCCATGTGCTCCACATTGTGGTTCAAAGCCAGCCAGGTAGGAAAGATTATGAGACTCTTATCTCCAATTAACCACCAGAAAACCGGAAGTGGCACTGTAGCTCAAGTGGTAGAGCACTAGCCTTGAGCTGAAGAGCTCAGAGACAGTGCCCAGGCCCAGGGTTCAAGTCCCATGACCACCAACAGCAATAACAAAAGTATTTTGAATGTATTATGTGCCAGGTACTATGTCAAGAAACCTAAATTTATAACAGTGAGCTTGAGTGATAACCGTGAACTTCAAAGTATTGGAGGGTTGAAAGACGAAACAAGTTCAGTAGTTCAATAACTAACTGAAGATTGACTGAAAATCTGTGGAGACAGAATGCATGATCTAAAAAAAATTAGGAGCATAATATGATAAAGTCTCTTTGAAGCAAGGAGAAGTAGTTCAGTAGTACAGTTCAGTCCTTAGCATCACACCACACACACCACACACACACACACACACACACATACACACACAGGAGACATGAGACAGATGGTAAGAGATTGAGTTGAGAAAGCACCTTTCTGAAGTAGCAATCAGGTTGCTGACTGTTTGGGCTATAATCTAGATTGCACAATACTCCTCCAGAGGGTAACTTTTTCATACAATGTTTATGTGAATTAACATGGAAGATGAACATTTAAGCTAAAGCCTAAAAGATTAAAAAAAGACCTGAGGACATAGTATGCCAGATAGACTAGCAACTACAGAGGCTCTGAGATAGAAAGAACACTAGGTATGAAATTGTAGTAAGAGTAAGGCATATTTGTGAATAGAGAATGACATAAGGCAAGAAATGAATTTGGATTGGTAGGAAGAAATCAAGACAGAGAGGGCTACTTGTGTTGGTTTGGGTTTTTATCCAAAATGTATTAGAAAGCAATTGAATCATTTTTAGTAAGGAACTGACATGTTCTGATTTACATTTCTTAAAGAACAGAGGTCTTAAGGGGGAAGTAACAGGAACTGTTTGTTGTTGGATTGGATGATTAGTAATGAGGAATGAATGAAAGGAAAAAATCAAAGAAGATAATCACAAGGAATCAAAGAAGATAATCAAAGAAGGCTTTCTATTGAGATAGTAGAGACTGAAGGAGATCCAGTTTTGAGAGAGATCCATTTCAGTTATTTTAAGTTTTAAATGCCTAGGAGACAAATATGAAAGCTATGCCAAGAGATATTTAAAGATATGTTTGAAACTCAGAAAGGGAGTTATCCTATTGGTATAAATTTAGGAATTATCAACAGATGGTTTCTAAAGCATGAGGATGGATAAGATCATATATAGAGAAGATAGTAAAAAGAGAGTCTAGAAACCCTAGCATTTTCTAAATGCTGGTCACATAGGAAAGGAGAAACAACTGGGTGTAGTAGCTCAGACCTGTAATCCTAGCTACTTGGGAAGTGGAGATTGGAGGATCACGGTTCAAAGATAGCTTGGCATGAAAGTTCAAGCAACCATCCCACTAAATGTTTGGGCATGGAGGTGCATGCCTGTTATTCTAGGTACAGAAGAGGCAAGGTGACTGGGTACAATGGTATGTGCCTGTCATCCCCGGTGACATAGAGAAGCTCAAGTAGGAGGACTGAAGTGCAAGCCAGATGAGCAAAAATTGAGACTCACCTCAAAAATAACCAAGTAATAAAGGGCTAGAGGCATGGCCCAAATGGTAGAACACCTGCCTTGCAATGTGAGGTCCTACATTTAATCTTCAGAAAAAAGAAAAAGTAGCTATGTGAAGGAAAATGAGAAATCTCATTATGTAAGGAAACCAGGATAATATGTGATATTCAGTCTAAAGATAAAAGTTTCAGATATGGCTAGTTATGAGAGTTCAACTAAACTGAAGACAAAAAATCAGCCAACTAGAAGTTGTCATTTACCTTTTCAAGGACACTAAAAAGAGATTGAAATAAAGACTTTTTAGTTTCTTATTGATTTTGATGACTTATTAGATTATTAATAGTAAAGTATCTTCAAAGTTTAAAGTTTTCTCCCAGAAAAATTCAGAATCTAGAATTCTATGTATAAATAAAACACATAAGAATGAGAATAAATTAGGAATGTTTTCATTTGACTTGACCCCTTATACACATTTTCAGGAATTAATTCATTGCTTAAAGGAAATCAAAGAGAGCTCAAAGGAGAAAAGTAATAGCCCAGGAATGAGATCCTGTAAGTATTTTTTCTCTAAGAGTGAGAATAAAACACATTTCAGAAGCATAAACATTTAGGCCTGTAATCAATAAAATAAAACAGGAAGTTATAGGGTTTCAGAAGAATACTTGTAAGTAAGTGGTAAATCCAGTTCATTAAATTGCATGCCTTAAAATAACTTAGTAACATGATAGAGTAACAAGAACTTCTGTCATCAAGATCAAGGAAACAAAAAAAAATCGGTGATAAAGGCAAGGGCTAGATATGATTCTCTCTCTGTCTCTGTCTCTCTCTTTCTTTTTCACATATACACACACACAAAGTAACCCTAGCTACCTGGATCAACACCCAAGAGGCCATCCCTGGGCAAGAAACAGAGATTCTATCAGACCCTATGTAAAAAAATCACTGGAGCCAAAGGTTGAGATGGACCTCAGTGGTAGAGTGCCTTCCTAGCAAGTTGGAGGCACTGAATCCAAATCTGAGTACCAGGAATAAAGGTCTTTAGTACAGGCAAACAGTTGCATAAGCCATGGACCAAAGGTGAAACAAATTAAAATGTGGTATTATTATGAAGAACAAACATAGAAGAGATTATTTGATATTAACACACAGAACATTCTTCTTTGATGTGTGAATTTAAAAACATAGTTCCCTTTCCACAAATCCATTCATACTGCTTGATTCTGTTGTGCCTAACATTTATAAAATTACGATACTGAACTAAATCTTCAGTGTGTGTGTGTGTGTGTGTGTGTGTGTGTGTGTGTGTGTGTGTGTGTGTGTGTGTGTGTGTGTATGTATGCGTGTGCTGGTTACAGAGCTTGAACTCAGAGCCTCATGTTCTTGCTCAGTTTTCTTGCTTACGGATGGTACTCTACCATTTGAGCCATATCTACCATTCAGCATTTTACTGGTTAACTGGGGATAGAGTCTCTTTGGACTTCCCTGCTTGAACTGTCTTCAAACCTCCATCCATCAGGTCTCAGCCATTTGAGTAGCTAGGATTAAGATGTAAGCCATGGTTATCTGGTTCAAATATTCAAATTTTAAAATGAATTAAAATATAAAATGAAGAATACTTATTCTAATAGCAAATATTATAAATATTGACTATAAATGTAGTAGTATTCCCAATGATAGTTCAGCAACTGGAGAGAAATAAACATATGAAAATGGAAAAGTAAAAATACAAAAAAAATACCAGTTTAACTATGTTCTTTAAATCAATAAAATTAAAAAAAAATCAAACAATAAACATTGCAAAGAGGCAACTGGAAAAAATATAGGATAATGTTATTAAACTAAATTATCATTGTTTATTTTCAAAATGGGGTTTTAAAAAAGAAGTTGAGACAAAAAGTAGTGTTATATGTGTATTATTTTAAATTATGCAGTAACTATCAGAGTACTAAATTTAGTTCTCTATATCTATCTTTATAACAAAGATTTTTAAGCTGTGGGAGTGAGGTTTCAACCTACATTAGAAGGAGAAAAGAAAAGGGAAAAAGAGGTATCAGATGTGTTGCATGTTTAAGGGAAGAAAACATTGTAAATCAATTTTCAGCTTTACATTTATATGTAAAATTTATTTGCTACGTAAGTCTTGATCAACAAAGTGGGAGAAGTATGATTAGGTTGGTACAGGTCAGACTGCATTTTTATCTTTTATTTTCTGTACTCCCTGAATTTTTAAAACTTGTGCATACATTGTTAATTTAAAATACTTATTTGTTTAAAAAATTTCAAAACTTCCATAATGCAAGTGGCATAAAAGTACATATTGGGGAATTTTCTTGAGAAACAAAGTGGCAAGTAATTGTACCATTACTTAACAACAAATGAAAAGTTAATTATTTTTAAAGATTAGTTGGGGATCAAGGGAAGGCATGAGGCAGAGGAAGAAGTTTAAGGCATTAGGAGTCCAAGGATACATGAAGTGTATAGAAGAAAAATCAAGTGAAACAACAAAGTTTTAAGTATTTTCACAAAGAAAGCCAATATGACCTTGAATTAATACATATATTGCCTTACTGAATCTAGGTAATAGCATTGCTTGACAGTGAATATAATTGGCCTATTTGCGTAGATACATAGAAGAAACTCATTTGTTCAAAAAAGAGGAGAATAAAACATAGAGGAGATGCTATTTACTCAGTAACATATAAAACGGAATCTCTACATTTGGACAAAGGAGAAAGATGATGAAAAATATTTAACATGTCAAACTAAAATTTGACCCAGCCAAACCATAATTTTAGGAATCAAACGAGAACCTTTCTAGAAAATGTACTTCTATTTTATTTTTATTTTATTTATTTTTTGTTGGTCATGGGGCTTGAACTCTGGGCCTGGGCGCTGTCCCTCAGCTCTTCAGATCAAGGCTAGTGCTCTACCACTTGAGCCACAGTGCCACTTCTGGTTTTCTAGTGGTTTATTGGAGATAAGAGTCTCATGGACTTTCCTGCCCAGGTTGGCTTTGAACCGTGATCCTCAGATCTTAGCCTCCTGAGTAGCTAGGATTGCAGGCGTGAGCCACCAGCGCCCGGCAAAAATGTACTTCTTAATTAAATAAATTATATCATAAGGAAGGGTTGAGCGACTGGGTGCTGGTGGCTCACATCTGTAATCCTAACTACTCAGGAGGCTGAGATTTGAGGATCGTGGTTCAAAGCCAGCTGGAGCAGAAAAGTCTACAAGACTCTTATCTACAATTAACCACCAGAAAATCTGAAGTGGAGCTGTGGATCAAAGTGGTAGAACACTATCCTTGAGCAAAAAAGCTCAGAAATGGAGCCCAGGCCATGAGTTCAAGCCCTGGGGAAGTGAGCAGGAATGGGGGGAGGAAAGGGTTGAGGTAAAAAACAATGATGGGAGAGGTAAACAGAATATTGACTGATAGAAAAGGAATAGTGAAGAAACTGATCTACACATACATGGTATGTATTATGGTATTATGCCAGATGGTTATTATAGATCACTGGAAAAAGTGCAGTAACCAGTAACCAGTAAGTGGCTTGCCTATAGTCTTATTCATGATATCATAAATTTCTACATTGTTTGAACTAGTGTTAGTTAGGTTTTCCTATGACTTATAAACTGAAGAATTCAAACTGATACAGGTCCTAGTATCTTACAGCCAAGAACATGAGATTAAAATGTTCCAGTTGTACTCTTCTACTAAATTCAAATCTAAGTGAAGATGTATCTGAAGCTTTTGAACTACCATGATAGTAGTTCTCAAGATGAAGCAAAACTAGTGGAGAGCAGAGTAAAGGGTGAAGACAAACTGAGTCTTGATGACAAGGTTTGAATTCTTTAAGATCCACGTTCTGCTGTCTGTGTACTTTTTGATTATTTAAGCCAATAAAGTCTTTTATTTATTTGCTTAAACTATTTTAAATTGTATTATCTATCTATAGTTGGACTATAGGTATAGTTTAATTTATACAAATGAAATGTCCTTGTTAGAGATGGTAAACAATTCACATTCATAGAGAGATTGTTAACAAATAAGCCATGATCATATTTCTAATATGCTGTCTATAAGGATGGATGTCAATAATATACTCTGTGCAATCAACATGTGAACAGAAATCACACTACTGCTTTGATTAAAATATTTGAATCAGAGTAATATTTATAACTTTTTGGAATTTTAGGAAAAAGACTCATATTTTGTTCAATAAGAACAAAGCTGAAGCTGGGCGCCAGTGGCTCACGCCTGTAATCCTAGCTACATAGGAGGCTGAGATCTGAGGATCACAGTTCAAAGCCAGCTTGGACAGAAAAGTCCATGAGACTCTGATCTCCAATAAACCACTAGAAAACCCGAAGTGGTACTGTGGCCCAAGAGGTAAAGCGCTTGCCTTGAACTGAAGAATGCAGGGACAGTGCCCAGGCCCAGAGTTTAAGCCCCCGACTGACCAAAAAAAAAAAGAAAAGAAAGCTGAAAACAGACTTTTAAAAGACAACAATGTTAGGTCAAGAGTGAACAAGAGTGCAGAGGATTGTAGTAAATAAATTCTTGCCTCATACTCTAGGTTTATGGAAGTCTTTAAAACAAATACGCAGTGTAAACAGTTTAAAATTCTGTTACTTATTCACTAGAGTCTTGCTAGGATGTCTTACAAAAATTAGACTTGAAAAACCTGAAAATCAGGAGACATAAGAGATTATACTTGTATTTTTACAAGATTTTTTTCCAAAAAAAAAAAGATTTTTTTCCAAAACAGGAGAGACCTTAAAGTCAAATAAATAATAAGTGAAATTGTGACAAAAAATACGCCCTCAGCATTTACCCAAATGATCACAAACAAAGCCATACTAAACCTACCAGCACAACTATGTTTATTGCAGCATTATTCACCATAGCTAAGATATGGAACCAACCCAGATGCCCCTCAGTAGATGAATGTGGATCAAGAAAATGTGATATATATATATATATATATATATATGTGTGTGTATATATGTACATATATATATATATATGTACACAATGGAATTCTATGCTTCCATCAGAAAGAATGACACCGCCCCATTTGTTAGGAAATAGACTTGGGAAAAAGCATATTAAATGAAATAAGCCAGACCCAAAAAAATATAGGTCCCTTAGTTTCCCTCATTTGCAAGAACTAGGATAATTTTATCAGATGAGCAGAAAAAGCTCAAAAACTATGTACATATGACCATATAAGATGATGCTAAGGAAAATGAACCCCAAGATATGGACATAAGAGGCCTTTCCTTGTTGTTGTTGTTTTAAATGTACTATGTGATTTTTTTTTGTTTCCTTTGTATGTCTTTCCCCTATGATATATCCCCTGCTGTCACTGCACTTGATTTTGGTACCCTGCAACTTGTATATACATTTTTGTAATTTGGGGAGGGGAAGGGGAATAACAAAACGCTGAAACAAGGACACAGGATGACCCATTGCAACAATGATAGCCACAGGACAGTATATTGGAATTCAACTTTACAACTTTGTAGGGGAGGAGTGAGGGAGGTGGGGAAGGGAAGGAAAAAATATGCCCTCAGACACAGTTCTCAAAATTAATTTTAGCACTGGAAGTCTTATCCAAATGATTTTTTAGAGAGAACTATAATATTCAAATTAGGCAAATGATATATTTGTCAGTATACATAGGGATATTTGTTTTTAAGTTTAACTGTATGACATTTATTACAGAATAGATTAGGGAGGCTATTTTAATGAACACAAAATATACATAGGAATTATAGATGGCAGTTCCACTTTTGCTAGCATTATTAATTTATTTTTGATTATGTAGGAGTAAGATAAATATTTGCAAATACTAATTCCCAGACAGTTTTCAATAACTTGACTGAGAAGCCTAAGAAAGGAGAAAGATAATTTACTTGAAGACTGAACCACTAAGGATGTCTATTAGTAGAATTTGTTGTTATAAACACAAAGCTTAGAAAAGAAGGAACTAAAGTTACAAGAATTGTTTAAAATACCCTTAGTAGGACACAATACTATTCATCTTTTAAAAAATTATATAAGTGGTTGTTTTACCTCAACAGAGAATTTGTCAGATGGATGCATCTGAACTTTTTTTTTCATTTAATTCTTTTTTTAAAAATTTTTTTATTGTGAAAATACTGTACAGAGGGGTTACAATTACATGGGCAAGATAATGAGTACATTTCTTATCAAGCATTGTAGCTTCCTCCTTTGTTTCCCCTTCCCATCCCTTCCCATCCTTTCCCCCACCCCCCCCCCCCCGCATCTGAACTTTTAACTGGCATCTGTTTGAGCAAGATGCATATGTATTGTGGATTTGTTCTCATTTGTATAATTTTATATCAGTAAATATCTGCTGATGTATCTTGATTTAAAAAATGATAAGCACATAAAAATGTAAATGATGAAATCATAGTAACACAGTTCACTTTTTTATTTTTTTATGAAATCTGCTTTTTGATGCCAGCTTTGGAGTTAGTTGTGCCCATGTACCTTTCTTTGGCTATTGAGCTACAGTAGTATGAATCACTCTGAGAGAGATGTTTTAAAAGCAAGTGTCAGTGCACAATTCTGTCTCCTTCCTTCTGCCACAGTAATCAGAGAGGCAATTTCTTAATACAGTGTCCATCAGCCAGATGCCTGAATGATAAACAACAGAATCCTTTTACAAACAGTCACTGAGCATGTGGAAAGTTAGAAACTATGTGTAAGTGGAAGAAGTACTAGAGAAAGGAGAATGGAGCATTCTGGCAGAGAGAATCAAAGATGACATGAGAGAAAGACAAGAGAATTTTTAGTTTCCAGTGTTTCCCTGGCCCCTTGGCTTCCAATACTAAGCTTCCCATTCCCTTAAGCAGCTTGAGTAGGACTCTCAATTCTACAAGAAGTCTAACTAAAATGTCATTTCCACTCAGCACAATGTCCCTAAAATTAATCCTGAACAATTTCCTGAGTCAAGAGAAAGGATTTTAATATTTATTGCCAAATATCACCCATTAGGATGACAGAGAGGAAGTAGCCCTTTCATAGTATTTTTTATAATTCATTCTGCACACAGTATTCTTTCTTTTCTTTCTTTTTCTTTTCTTTTTTTTAATTTTTGCTGTCCTGGAGCTTGAACTCAGAGCCTGGGCGCTTTCCCTGAGCCTCTTTGTGTTCAAGGCTAGTGCTCTACCATTTCAGCCACATCACCACTTTCAGATTTTTCTGAATAGTTTATTGGAGATAAGAGTCTGAGAGACTTTCCTGTCCCGGGCTGGCCTTGAACCACGATCCTCAGATCTTAGTCTCCTAAGTAGCTAGGATTACAGGTGCGAGTCACTGGTGCCCAGCTTCTTTTTCTTTTCCTTTGCTTTTTAATTTTTATAAAAGAAAAAAATCCTCAGCTTCTGTGATTCTCCTTTTTTTAGCCTACTCGGTTGCTAAGACTGGAGGCACTTGCATTGCCTAACTTCCAAAGTGTGTACTGGGTATACATATTTAAAAATAAAGCCAGAAAACCAAATGTAAACTTCAGTAATAGACAAAAAAAGAAAAAGAATCAATCTATTAATCAGTGTTTATCAGTGGCATTAAATTTTTTTCCAATATTTCTAACTTGACCTTTCTTTTCTCTTGTCCATTCATATATTAGGATCTTAACATTTTCTTACGAATTTATATGCACTTTTTGTATTATAATATCTACTATAAAATATTTTTCCAATTTTATGTAGCCTTATTTTGTTTGTGGTCATTAGGTTTTAGATCTTAACTGTTCCCCAGAATCTATCTGTTGAATTCTATGATGCTATTAGGAGGTGGTGATGGTGAAAACTTTAGGAGATGGGCCTAGTGGCAGTGAGGTCCCTAGGACACCAGTAGTTCTTCTCCTTCCTTCTCCACCTACCTGGCTACTGTGATGTGAGGAGCTTTGCTCTACCATACATTCCCTGCCATGATGTTTAAGCCAAAGTAAATCTTCCTTTTAAGCTGTTTATCTCAGGTATTCTATCATAGCGAAGGGCTGTTAACATAGTGGTTTATGTCCATTATTGACTATATTTTCCTTTACTAGGCTATTACTATACCAGAGACTGTTAATCATTCCATTCTCCCCTCCCCTTCTGTCTTCCTCTCTCTCCCCTTTACCCCTTCTATTCTTTCCTCTCCTCTCTGTCTCCCTCTCCTGTCTCTGGCTTGAACTCAAGGCCTCAAGCTTTTCCTTGTTTTTTTTTTTTTTTTTACTCACAACTGGAGCTCTACTACTAGAGCTATGCTACTTCCAGTCTGACATTTGCTGGTTAATTGGAGATTGTGTCTTGTGGACTTTCTACCCATATGGGTTTAAAGGAGTCTTCAGTTATAACCCTCTTGAGTAACTAGAATTACAGTCATGAGCCACTGGAACCAGCATATGTAACAATTTTTTAAATCAGAATTTAAGGCTAATTTTAAATCATGTGGAACTAAGAGTTCATCCTTGTAACACTAAAATCTGGAAAACTTACAGATGTGCTGACCCTTCAACACAATGAACTGCTTTCCCAGAAGATTCACTTTAGGAGGTAGAAATTTCAAGTGCTGTGTTTGCAGAATGTATATCAGAACTTCTGGACTACTGGGTTGACAGTCATGTCTGGGCCTATTCATCAGAGTTCATGAGAGCCTAGTCCTCATAAAGACTCTCATTTAGCCCAAGACCTTTCAAAGAATTAGAGTTGAAACATATGTCACAGTGTCCAGGCACCAATCAGTAGAAGTACCTAGATTTGAAGAACCTTTCTATGGAAATTTTCATTCTTAAGATCCTCTGATTTTTGCTGGAGAAAATGGCAGGTACCCTAGAGATTCTGATCTTAGAACACTTCATGCTTATTGACCACACCCCCAAACCCAGCTCAGTGCCTTAACTGTCTGCCACTGCTCCAAATTTATCATATTCAGTTTGTAGAGAAACCACATCTTGATGCCTATCCTGAAGAACCTGATACACTAACCACACTGCCAGACTGAGCCAGTTAAACCCAGGGCTGTGTTCTGTTTCTCTGGAAAGCTATAATCCCAGTGATACTATCAATTATGACACATTTGCCCAGGTTTGTCTTAAGTTGATTCAAGCACTAAGGGAAATAAAGCCATCTATTTAGATTGATACCTTTTCCTGCCCTCTCTATAAAAAGGGCTAATTCTGTAGTTAGGCAAACAGGTAGTTACAGTGAAGTATTCCTATCCATACCATATTAGGTATTAGATTTTTCTCTTACGTACTTGCCTAGTGAAGTACATATATCATTTGCTTGCTTTCTCGACACTTGAAAATGAAATCCATGGCATAGATGCATGGTAAAAAGGAACCCAGAGCCCAGTATTTCAGCATAGATGGGAAAAGAAAGGAAAAGTGGTCTAGTCCTAGCTACTCAAGAGGCTGAGATCTGAGGATATCAGTTCAAAGCCAGCCCAGGTAGCTAAATTCATGAAACTCCTATCTCCAATTAACCAGTAAAAGGCCATAAATGTGGCTCAAGTGATATAGCATCAGCCTTGAGTAAAAAAGTTTGGCAAGAATGTGAGGCCCTGAGTTCAAATCCCAGTACAAGCACAAGCACAAAAAAAAAAAAAGAAAAAGAAAAAGAAAAGGAAAGGTGGTACAACAGAAGCAACCTTAATGGGGAAATGCAGACCTGGGGAGTTGAAGGCACCACCACAAACATGTGTCCTATGAACTCACAAATAGGAATCTGACCATCTAGAGGTATATTTAGTCTCCAAGATACTTGAGGAAGTTACAGCTTGCATATATGTTTGGAAAGAAATAGAGCTAGGCATGGTAGCACTTACCTATAATCCCAGCACTGGGGTGAGGGTGGCAGAGGCAAGAGGAGAACAGGTTCTAAGCTAGCTTGGGCTACATAGCAAGATCCTGTCTCAAAAGGAAAAAGAAAAAAATAAGGAGGAGTGAGAAAGAAATAGAGATGTCCAAAGAAAAGAAAAACCCATACAGTGTGGGTGGTAAACCTTTATAAATACAGCCCTACTGATCTATATTCCCAGATGTTGCTCATTTTTTTTAAACTCTTAAGGTTGGGTCTATTGTAGTTCATAGAACCTATTTAAATGTCTTAGGGTAATCTGAAAGTATATGTCAGAAATAATACTTGAATAGCTGAAATGTAAATATTAAAGAATAATGTTTTGTCCTAAAATGAATTTGCCAAAAAGGAACATTTTTTGTTTTATGTTATATAGATATAGATATAGTATGTATATGTGTGTGTATGTCTGTGTGTGTGTCTCTGTGTGTAAAGCAAAACCATGAAATAGTTAATGAGGCATTGCAAAATAAGCTCCTCCCTCCCCTAGGGAAGCAGTCAATGTTCAAACTGAACTTTGTTTAGAAACTCTGGAATCATGTGTTTAAAGAATGAGTGATGTTTGTCACGATTTACTGCCAAAGGACATCACAAGCTTAACATGTGCTTACTGCCTGTTCTGAGAACTTACTCTCCGTGAGCTAGCCAGCTATTAAGCATGTGGAAGAGCCTCTGGTTGTATCTCAAACTGGGTCGCATCTCCATTTTCCCAAGGAAATGCTGAAAACTTCCTGCCATCTTCTCTTTCTCTCGGATTCCTGTTTTATAAAAAATCCCTTGATTTTGAACCTTGGAGTCATGATTATTGAAATTGATAAATATGAGGATAAATGTAACATTTTTCAGCGTTTAAATATTCCTTCCTTACTAAGCTGCTCACTTTCTGAGAAATGTGCTTATGTCCTGTACTGTGGAGATGTAATTCTCTTTGCAAACATCTAGCTCAAGAAAGTTGAAGTTATAACAATAACAACTAACCTGCAAAATGCTATGAATGCCCCAGGCACTTTGGTTTTTGTTGTTGTTGTTGTTAGTTTTTTTAAGTCTCCCTTAAACCTCACAGGAATTTCTGGGAAGAAAAATGGCTTGAATACACTTTTCTTTTTTCTTTTTCTTTTTTTGTTTTTTGATTGAATACACTTTTCTAATCTCTCCCTTCTCCCACCTCAGTTCCTTACTGGAGCAATTCAGAATCATCTGTGCTTCTGAGGACAACCAAGAGTTTTTCCCCAGGAGAGGATAGCTGTGGGATATATAAGGCCTATAGCTTAAGAAATCTAACTTCCATCCGAGAGGAGATACAGTCACTCTTTTTACAAGTGTGAATTAAAAGAGGGCCTCTCTCCCTTATACTGTACTGGGAAAGCCTGAGAGCAAATAAGCTTGTCCTTTATTTCAGTAAAGGAGACTCAATTTGTCAACTGATTAGTAGTTCTCGAAATGTTCCAGGAACAGAAACAATGACATCACTCTGGAACTTGTTAGAAATGCAATTTTGAAGCCTAACTACAGGCCTGTAAATCTGAAAGTTTGAAAGTAGGGCCCAGCAAACAGTATTTTAGTAAATCTAAGAGATTACAAAAAAGAAAACATTGAGGATAGAAAAACACTGGGCTATGAGAGAAATAGCTTAATATCCTCCACTTGGATGGTTTATCAGTACCAGTACACCTGGCCTGCAAAGACACTGAGGAACTCATAACGAAGTAATCAATCAAAAAGGGTAGCCAGGCACTGGTTGGTAACACCTGTAATCTTAGCTACTCAAGAGGCTGAGATCTGAGGATCATCATTCAAAGCCAGTCAGGACAGGAAAGTCAGTGCGACTCATATCTCCAATTACCACCAGAAAACTGGAAGAGGAGCTGTGGCTTAAAATGATGGAGCGCTAGCTTTGAGTAAAAGAGCTCAGAGACAGAGCCCAGTCCTTGAGTTCAAGCCCTATGCTTGCACAAAAAAAAGGGCAGAAAAATAATAAAAACATTATAACTTTAATCATAATAGCAGCCCTATTAGTGCCCCTAATTAATCTTTTTTTGTACTTTTTTTTACTTTAAAAATACTGTACAGAGGGGTTACAGTTACATGAGTAAGGTAATGAGTACATTTCCTATCCAGCATTGTTGCCTCCTCCTTTGTTTTTCTCCTACCATCCTTTCCCTCCCACCTTTACAACTACCCCCCACCCGCCAAAGTTATAAAGTTTGTTTCCAACATAGTGTTTTGTATATCTCATTATTAAGACTTTAAGGAGGTTAAGTAATTTTTTCAAGATCACACCACCAATATTAAAAGAATCAACATTTGAACCCAGGGACTAATTTCAAATTTTCTGCCTTGCACACTATACCCTAATTAAATCCTAATTAATTATACTTCAACTGTTTCTGTAGAATCTATTGTTTACTTTAATCTGTTTTAAATTGTGATATAATTCCAGCTTCTTGGGAGTAGTGATAATAGGATTGCAGTTCAAGACCAACCAAGACAAGAAAAGTGAAATCCTATCTCAAAGAAAAAACTGGACCAGTTGCAGGTACCAATGGTTCACACCTATAATCCTACCTACTTAGGAGGCTAAGATCTGAGGACAAATCCAAAAGACTCATCTCCAGTTAACTAGACAAAAGTGGAGGTAGTTTAAGTGGTAGAGTGCCAGCCATGAGCAATAAAAGCTGAGTGAGAGGTCAAGTCTTATTACTAGGAAATACAAAAAGGAAAAAGAAAAACAGACATGGTGGTACACACCTGTAATCCTAGCTACACAGGAGGTGAATGAACGTAGGAGTATTACAATCTGAGACCAGCTTTTTGCCTGGGTAAAAAAACACAAGACCCTATCTGAAAAAATAAAGCAATAGGGCCAGGTATGTATGTGTGTTGCTTAAGAGGTAAATTACCTGCCTAGCAGATAGGAAACATGGAGTTCAAAACCTATACTACCAAAAAATCATGATATAACATTATAGAGAATATGCAAGGAAAGTACATTTATTTATCTATGTGTCATTATGATGTGTGTATATGCATATATATACTGAGAAAGAGTGTATATTTTTATATATTTCAATACAGACAACATTCATGTAAATTCCATTACCCGGGGCAGCCCTTTACATGCCTGTCTTTCATATGAACTTAACTATGATGAGAATTGTTTCTAGAGTTTTCCTTATTAAGTTACTTTTATAATTATTCTCAACCATTGATATTTTGTTTCTCTGTTTTGAACTTGCCGTGTAAGAATGTGACCTTTTGTGCCTCGTTTCTTTTGTTCAACATCATGACATTGATTTTGTATGTAAACTATATTTCTTTTCATTACTATGTATGTGTTATAGTGAGAAAATAATCAACATTTATTTATCATGGTATCATTTCTTCTTTCACATTGTGTGTTTCTTTTTTTTGGGGGGGGGTCCAGTCGTGGGGTCTGAACTCTGGGCTGGGCGCTGTCCCTCAGCTCTTCAGCTCAAGGCTAGCGCTCTACCACTTGAGCCACAGTGCCACTTCCGGCTTTTTTTTCTTTTTGCTTATGTGGTGCTGAGGAATCGAACCCAGGGCCTCATGTATGCAAGGCAAGAGCTCTACCACTGAGCCACCTTCCCAGCCCCATTGTGTGTTTCTTAATTCAGACATTTGTTAAATGATTCCTTATTACATGAATTATCTTGGTGGTCCTGAACTATTCTTTTTATCTCCAGGTTATCCCAGAGAAATTTTTGTGAAGTCAGCATTGACAATATCCTCCTGTGAAAAGAAGTTGTAAGAGAGGAAGAAGCAAGACTGAGAAGTAAGCAGTGGCCACTTTATTCATGGAAGTGGGGACTATTTTAAGGATTGTGAGTTTTATTCTGAAGGTAGTTAAAAAAAATCCTTTCTGGCTGATTGTCTTGACTTTCTAACTTCATGTAAGAAGAGCGTGGAGGATAACTCCTAAAGCAATGTCTCCCCCAAGACAACCATGAATTTTATTGGGGGAGATCATGAATATTTATTTTGGAAAGATTTGCCATTACAGACACAGGTGAGCACTTTTCCTGATCATTCTCAGTTTGAAGTCCTGCTTCTTCTTAGGGGTATGTTAAAATATGGCAAATAGGAACAGCCATAGGGTGGAAAATTTAGCAATATATGAGATAATAATCATTGGAATTTCCTTTAGATCACCTGGAAAAGTATGAGTCAGAGTGACCTAGTGACTTGGTCTTACTCCTTCTGTTTTCTTCTAAAGGGCCTTATCCAAAACAAAGCAACATGAGCCAGGTACTTGTGGCTCATGCCTGTAATCCTAGCTGCTCAGGAGGCTGAGATCTGAGGATCGTGGTTCTAAGCCAGCCCAGAAGGAAAATCCATGAGACTCTTATCTCCAATTAACCACCAGAAAACCTGAAATGGCACTGTGGCTCAAGTGGTAGAGTGCTTGCCTTGAGCTGAAGAGCTCAGGGACAGCACCCAGACCCAGAGTTCAAGCCCCACTACTGACAAAATAAACACACACATACACACACAATTACAACAACATGATGATGTGTTAACTGTCATGTAAAAGGAAATAACCTGGTTCTATTGCCCTTAAATGTTCTTGCCTAGTAGCTAACTAGATCACTTCAGCTACTGGTTAATTTCTCTCAGCTTGGCCCATTGGTTCCCAATTTTCTCATTTTTCTGTAATCAGCTGATAAAGTGCTAAGGCATATCTCACAAAAGAGGCCTATAAGTTGATACATATATAGATAAAATTCAACAGCTTTTGATAGTGTACAATTATGTAAAAAAAAATCAAGTGAAAGAAAAACATGAACTATAAAGTGTAAGATTTAACTGAAAATTTCACCTAAATGCCTAGGGTAAAGACCTTTCAAACAGCAAACACTTCTGATTCATACCATTAAGTATAATGAATACTAAAATAAGAACTCTATAAAGTTAGATTACAGACTAGCATTTT
This sequence comes from Dipodomys spectabilis, assembly GCF_019054845.1. Taxonomy (NCBI): domain Eukaryota; kingdom Metazoa; phylum Chordata; class Mammalia; order Rodentia; family Heteromyidae; genus Dipodomys; species Dipodomys spectabilis. Next base: position 3,486,438 of record NW_024870818.1, read on the forward strand.
ATTGTAGAAGCTACCAAATTTTATCTATAAAAGACCAATATGGTAAATACTTTTAGCTTTGCAGGCATAGTATCTCTCACAGCTATTCAATTCTGCTTTTATGTGGAATACTAGCTGTTTACATTGTATTCACACAATGTAAACAAATGGGGCAGCCTGTGCTTGAATAAATTTTATTGGTAGCAAGCAAGATTTGGTCCACAGCTGTAGTTTGCTCATCCTGCCTTAATGTGTAATTTCAGTCATCCTTCTATTTGTTGTTTTGCTTTTGCAAAGATCTAACTTACATTCAATTAAAATATAGCATCATTAAGAACTATTTGATAGCATTTTGACAAATTATTCATAATGTGATTAGCATTCTACTCAAGAACATATTCATTTAGAACATATTCTTTGCCCCAGGACGTGCCTTCATGACCCTTTCCAACCAATCCTTACCTCTGCCCCAAGAAGTTAATCACTGTTCTGGTTTCCATAACCTTAGATCATTTGACTCTTCTTGAACTTTATACTATCTGAATATTTCTTTTACTCAACTTACTTGTGAAATTCATCCAGGTGTTGAGGTTATCAGTAGTTCATTCCTTTTTATTGCTGGATAATGTTTCATTGTATGACTATATCACAGTTTTATGAATATACCTATATCAGTTTCTAAAACCTGCCTTAACAAGCTATCCCAAATCTGGTGGTTTATGACCCAGAAAGTTATTCTTTCACAGTTTCAGAGGTCAGAAATCTGAAATCAAGGTATTAGCAGGATTCTGCTTCCTCTGAAGGTTCTAAGGGATAATCTTTGTTTGCTTCTTCTGGCTCCTGTGGCTTTGGCAGCATAACTCCAGTCTCTGCCTCTGTCTTTACCTACTTGCTGCATCTGTTTTGCTTCTCTTATATGAGGATAATATCAGTAGCCCTACTAACGAAGGAAGCTCTCATCTCAAGATCCTTAATTATATCTACAAAGATCCTTTTCCAAATAAGGTCCCATTCACAGGTTCCAAGTAGACACATCTTTTAGGAGCCACTGGACAGCCAACTACAGAATCACAATTTATAGTCACTCAATAGTAGACATCTAAACTACTAAAGTTTAACTGAATATTCACATACAAGGCTTTGTGTAGATATATTTTTACAGTCTTTGAATACCCCAGCTGTAATTATCTTAATATTCAACATGACTAATTTTATTTATTTTAGTAATTACCTGTAATAAGATTTTTAGTTTTGGCAGGAATATGTGTATAAGGTAATCAATGTGGATGTATCTGTTTTAAATATTTTGTATAATTGTAAAGATAATGATGCCAAGAGACAGAATTTGGATTTCTTTCTTTCTTTCTTTCTTTCTTTCTTTCTTTCTTTTTGTCGGTCATGGGGCTTGAACTCTGGGCCTGGGCGCTATCCCTCAGCTCTTCAGCTCAAGGCGAGCCCTCTACCACTTGAGTTACAATGCCACTTCTGGTTTTCCAGTGTTTTTTTTTTTTATTGGAGATAAGAGTCTCACAGACTTTCCTGCCCGGGCTGGCTTAGAACCGTGATCCTCAGATCTCAGCCTCCTGAGTAGCTAGGATTACAGGTGTGAGTCACGGGCACCCAGCTAGGATTTGGATTTCTACCAGGTTTCTCTAAGCAATATGTAAATATCTGGAGATATAATTTAATAATAGAGAATTCAATCCTCAGCACCACAATAGTTAGCTAGCTAGATAAGCTCCATCCTGTCATTTCTTTTTTTTTTCTAATACTTTATTAGTTCTTGTAGCCTTTTATTATGCTAAGTTGGATACTTTTTTTGTCTCAAATGGGAATAATAGTGATGATTCCATTGGGTTGGAATGTAAGTGTAGTTCTTCAATAAAAAGCAAAGTCATTGGATTTCCATCTACCCTTCTAGTTCCAATAAGTATAACTTCTAGGCCAGGGAGGGAAACATTTTTTTCTGCAAGGGTCATTTGACCTGTGATATTGTTATTATTGACTTACTGAATTTTGAATCCAATCTGCAGTTGCCGTGGCAGGAACAGTTCACATGATTTCACAGGCCTTATGTAGTTTAGGGAAAGGCTTTCTGGCTATATTTAAGTGTGTGTGCCTAGCTGCACAACTCTTCAAGGAAAGCTCTGTAGAGGTCAAGGACTCTGTCATCTGTGTATCCTCTAACTCGAGGCACGTCTCAGTGCTTTCTCATCCCTACAAGTGTTTCCTGACTGAATAATGCTTGTGAATAAAAAATAAGAAGGAAGAAAGTATCCTTCTTTGTAATAAAGTAATTCCACTACTGTTGAATAGTTCCAGTTAATGAAATTTCTTAGAAATGGTTTAAATAGAAGATTTCTTTTTTAATCTACTAGCAAGCCTCCAGGATTCTTATTTATTACACTAGTAGTTTCCTCATTGAAAATTTGTTTCCTTTATTAAAAAATTCTAGAGATTGATTATTGAGTACATTATTCATTTATGAAAGCAAGTTGAACCACTTCTCAGGCCCCTTGACACTTGCAAGGGTGAAAGGTAATAGAAGCACAGAGTTCTCCTTATTCTTTTTAGACAGTTTTAAGAAATGGTCACGTGAATGATTACTAGCAAACATAGAATTGTGCAATTTGTTTTGTAATTACTATGTTACTCTTTTGCAAGGTTATAAACCAAAACTGTTTTTAAGTCTTTTGAATACATAATTGGAATAGAATAATTTTGAAAGGTTAGCTAAATAAATTTAAATTTTTCACTTATGCTAATATCCATTGTTACTTGTTTTGTTCCTTTAATTTTCATTTTATCTTGGCCTATCACTGAAATCAGAGTTGACAAATACACTCTTTTGAAACCCCAATTTCTTCATTCTTGGCACAGTTATCCACGGGAAGAGGTTTAACAGAAGAAAGACTGACACCATAGTCACATGTGAGATAGGGTAACTTATGATACAACTATTTAAGGACATATAAAATTTGATCCCCAAAAACATAATTAAAAATCAAATAGGCTTCTTAAAGTTGTTTTACATGTACTGTTATTTACCAGATAGTATTATTAGCTGCTTTTTTAGCCTCTTTTATTAGTTTGAGAATTTTTAGCTATAATAACAGAATAATAGACTAACATATCTTAACCAAGAGGAGTTTATTTGTCAAACATAAACAAAGATTAGAGACTTGCTGGCATGTGTTTATCAAACTAATGTCAGGGCTCTTGGCAGATATCTCTGTGATTCTCTTTGTCCCTCTTTGTTTTCACAAGATGGATGGAAAACCTCTAAGCTGGTTTTTTTTGTTGTTGTTTTTTGTTGTTTTTTTTTTGGTCCGGTCGTGGGGCCTGAACTCTGGGCCTGCACGCTGTCCCTCAGCAATTCAGCTCAAGGCTAGCACTCTACCACTTGAGCCACAGCGCCACTTCCGGCTTTTTTTCTTTTTGCTTATGTGATGCTGAGGAATCAAACCTAGGGCCTCAGGCATGCAAGGCAAGCGCTCTATCACTGAGCCACCTTCCCAGCCCCTGCCTGTTTTAAAGGCAGCAGATAGGGCACACTATTGGTCAGAGATTTCTACTTGCTTTTTTTCTTTCCAAGAAAGAGTATCTTTCTCAAATCAACCTTTTGGTAGACTTCTTCTGGCAAAAGTGTGTCACAAGACTGTCTCTAGTTGTGAAGGAGGTGTGGAAATGGATATCTATTTTAAGGCAAGGAAGATGGAGTTGGGAATGGCTTTGGGGTAAAAATACTAAACACTATACTAAGTGCTTATTAATATATATCAAGTGATCCGTATTCTTAAACAAAACTAAACTGCAGGTATACCTCTACCCTTTTATTACCTTCCCTATTATTTTCTTTTCCTCATTTGCTCAGAATCAGAAGTTCTTGGTTGTGCTGCTTATCAACAAACATTTAATCATCTATGATTTCAAATACCTTAGTATTTACTCTGTGACTGGGAAGAGAATTAGAAATGGCTTCACATATGATACTTGTCCATTCATTCAAGAAAAATTTATTGAGTGCCTATGGTATATCAGACACTATTCTAAGGTTTTTCTGATCCTAAATAAAATTAGGTTAATGCATTCACTGATAATATAAATTCCCAACAGAGCAAACTTCCTGTCAAAATATATTTGCTTCCTGATTCAAACTGTTGTTCCTGGCACTACTTTCTTAAAAAAGAGAATATACGGAACTGGGAAGGTGGCTCAGTGGTAGGGTGCTTGCCTTGCATGCATGAGGCCCTGGGTTCGATTCCTTAGCAACCCACATAAGCAAAAAGAAAAAAGCTGGAAGTGGCGCTGTGGCTCAAGTGGTAGAGCGCTAGCCTTGAACTGAAGAGCTGAGGGACAGCACCCAGGCCCAGAGTTCAGGCCCCACAACCGGACCAAAAAAAAAAAAAAAGAGAATATACTTGCTTAGAGTTGATACAACATGGGTAAATTTTCTTTTGCTTTTGTCTCCAGCCACTTTTTGCTCCTATTCTTAGTGTGGACTTTATGACAAGTCCTTGTTGGTGACAGGTCATAGATAGGCCTGAAGAAGGTAGGTATTTCACTGTAACTTGATGAATCCTCCTAGGTCAATCTATCTTCTCACTGCCATTTTTTATAAAGATAGGATCAAACCACCTTGCAGCTAGAAGGAAAAGGGCATGTGCATGGAGGTGGCTTATGAGCATCTGGCTTGTTTTGTACTACATTTTTATGTTCCAGAGTTTAAGGAAAAGTATTTTCCCTTAATATGTGTGGAAAAGTATGATACAAGTTCTTCTGGGTCTAAAGAAAGAATTAAGCCAGATAAAAATTCATAGTTACTCAAGATTATATTACCAAGAGGAGTATCATCCAGGATAAACCTGTGCTTGAGTGAAAACTCCCCAAGAGTAGCTATTTTAATCTACGCTATAGCTCATCATTTAATCATGCATTTATTGCTTGCAAATGAAATAGATAGTAAGCAGGGCACCCGTGGCTCATACCTGTAAATCTAGCTACTCAGGAGGTTGAGATCTGAGGATCGTGGTTCAAAACTAGCCCAGGCAGGAAAAGCCATGAAACTCTTATCTCCAATAAACCACCAGAAAAACAGAAGTGGCACTGTGGCTTAAATAGTAGAGTGCTTGCCTTGAGCTGAAGAGCTGAAGGACAGTGCTCAGGCCTAGAGTTCAAGCTCCATGACTGACAAAATAAATAAATAAGTAAAATAGATACTATAAAAATTTAGGTCAAGCAATAAATCTAATGAGTAGGACTAGAGATATAATTTATAGAGTACTTATCTAACATGTATAAGATCTGATGATTTATAAAATATACTATATTCACTACATCTCACTTAAAATTTATGTTTCACTGTGCCTGCTCCAGAAAATGTACATCAGAAAAATGTGTATATTATTTCTGGCCTGTATGGCTGTTACAAAATAGGAAAAGAAAAAAACAGCAAGTGTGGTGGTTCATGTCTATCATCCAACAAGCCTGTCATCCCAATTCTTAGAGAGATGTTACATAGGAGGTTTGCAATCCAGGCTTGCCTGGGCAAGAAAAGTGAGCCCCTACATTACAAATACCACAAAAAGTGTTGGTATGGATCAAATAGTAGAGCACTAGCCTAGCAAGCATGAGCACAAAGCCATTAATTAGTTCAAACCCCAGTAAGACCTGGAAAGAAAACAAAAATTAATGTGGGAATGTACTTTGTTTCTCCCATTTAAAAAAGAAAAAGCGCCAGACTTGGTGGTCCAAGCTTGTAACTGCAGCACTGGAGAAGCTGAAGCAGGAATATCACAAGTTTGAGAGAGAGAAAGAAACAGAGAGAGAGAGAGAGAGAGAGAGAGAGACAGACAGACAGACAGACAGAGACAGAGAGACAGAGACAGAAACAGAGACAGACAGAGAGACAAGGAGAGAGGGAGAGAGACAGAGGAGGGGGAAGGAAGGAGGAAAAAGAGGGAGAGAAAGAGGCGAGAAGGAGAAAGAGAAAGAGAGAGAGAGGAGGTAGGAGGAAGAGAGGAAAAGAACAAAGGAAAGTTTTACAAAATTCTAAGTCTTAGATTTTTTGGCACTTTTTTAATTTAAAAGTTTAATGATGAATTATGATAATTAATGGTCAATATTAGTCATTTAAAAATAAATTCTAATGGACAGGCACAGCTTCCTTCACTCTTTTGAAGTGTCTGTGTTACATCATATACAGCTTTCAAATTTTAGACCCTTGAAATGTCAAGATCTCCAGAAATTATATAAAGAAACTACAAAGTAAAATCCTTGAGCTAATTTTATTTTTGTTTTAGTTTTTAGACAAGGCATTGACATATACCCCTGGTTGGCCTGACTACAAAAAGAAAACCTTGAACTTTTTTTCATGTATGTATTTATTTAGAGATGGGGTTTCTCTATCTATCTAGCTATCTATTTATTTGGGACAGGGTTTTATTATATAGCCTTGGTTATCCTCCAGGTTGAGGAACTAAATTTTCCTCTGGAGCATTCTTGCAAATGGAATTTCTAACCCCAGTCAAGCCTTTATGACATTGTGATTGCAAAGGCATGAGAGACCAGAGGTAGAACTACTGACTGAAGCTGTTTGTCAATACTCATCTGTAGAAACTGCTAGATAGTAAATGTTTAATCTTTTTAGTTGCTAAGTTTTGGGGTAATTTATTTTGTAGCAATCAATAGCTAAAGTACTTTTCCTCCATGAAATATTTAACTTAATAAAAAGTAATAAATCATTTATTAAGAAGACTTTTACTTTTAATAAGTGTCAAACATTTCCTGTTTTAGCTATTACTTTGAAAATATGCCAAATTATTAGTCTTTCTGGGGAACTCACATTTCATCCTGAATTATCCCCAAATTCCCCTAGATCCAACATGCATCCAAATGTATGATTGTTTTAGTTTATTTTATTTGCTTATTTATCAATTAAATTAGAACAAATATAGTTCTTGTCACTATGATGCTGTGAAAAGAGTAATGCATGGACAAAATATAGTTCTTGCCCTTAAGAAACTTATGACCTCCTTTTCATTTTGTGTGGTGTGTGTGTGTGTGTGTGTGTGTGTGTGTGTGTGTGTGTGTGTGTGTGTGCGCGCGCGTGTGTGTGTGTGTGTGTGTGTGTGTGTGTGTGTGTGTGTGTGTGTGTGTGCCAGTCCTAGGTCTTGAAATCAGGGCCTGAGCAATGTTCCTGAGCTTTTATGCTAGTGCTCTAACTGGAGATTAGTCTCATGCACTTTCCTACCTGAGCCTTGCTTTGAACAGAAATCTTCATACCTCAGCCTCCTTAGTGTCTAGGATTATAGGCATGAGCCACCAGTACCCAGCTTTGTTTTTTTTAACAGTACTGAGAATAGACTCGGTCTCATACTTGCTAGGCAAGTGCTGTTCTGCTGGAGCTATGTAACAAGTCCTTTTGCTTTTAATATGTTTTTTAGATAGGGTCTCACTTTCATGCCTGGTAACTTTGGATCATGATCCTCTTACCTTAGCCTCCTAACAGGATAGACCTACAGTTATGAACTTGGCTTATTTCTGAGGTAGACTCATTAACTTTTGTCCAAGCAGGCCTTGAACTTCTGTTATCCTATCTCTACCTTCTGAATAGCAGGATTACAGGTATGTACCACACCTAATCCCCCAACTATCTCCTCTTCTTCCTTCTTTTCTTCCTCCTCCTCGTTCTTTTTGTTCTTCTCTTTTCCCCTTCTTCATCCTTTTTCTTTTTGCTTTCTCAATTTGTTTTATGTGTAGTTTTACTTTTCTAAACAGTAATCTTTTTTTTTTTTTTGGGGGGGGGGGTCCGGTCATGGGGCCTGAACTCTGGGCCTGGGCGCTGTCCCTCAGCTCTTCAGCTCAAGGCTAGTGCTCTACCACTGGAGCCACAACACCACTTCCGGCTTTTTTCATTTTTGCTTATGTGGTGCTGTGGAATCAAACCCAGGGCCTCAGGCATGCAAGGCACGCGCTCTACCACTGAGTCATCTTCCCAGCCCATCTAAACAGTAATCTTTGCATGATGATTTTTGGTGAAATAGCAAAGAAGTCAGTCCTAGAACATGTATTTTATTTTTTTTTTTTGGTCGGTCATGGGGCTTGAACTCTGGGCCTGGGCGCTGTCCCTCAGCTCTTCAGCTCAAGGCGAGCGCTCTACCACTTGAGCTACAGCACCACTTCCGGTTTTCTAGTGGTTTATTGGAGATAGGAGTCTCACGGTCTTTCCTGCCCGGGCTGGCTTTGAACCTCGATTCTCAGATCTCAGCCTCCTGAGTAGCTAGGATTACAGGCGTGAGCCACCGGCGCCCGGCTGGAACATGTATTTTTAAAAGGAAATATTTGGGCCTTTTATCACTAAGTCCAATTTTCCACTGTCATGAATTTTTCTCTTATATGACACCATTAACAGGATAAATAGATCTTAAGGAAGACTATTTTGATTATACAAAAACATGAAATACAGCTGCACTAAGCTTTGTACCTCACTGTACAAAGTAATCTATTGTTCACATAAAGAGAACACAAGCTTATCACATAGCTCTGAAATGATTGCTAAACTTCAGGCTATGTGTTGTATTCAGTTGTGAATGCTATTTGGAAAAACGAATCTAAAGTTGAGAGCAAAAAAAAATTGAGAGCAATGGTTTTTTGACCTTATAATTTCAGGAACCAATAAAATGCATACATTTTTAAACCAGAGACATAGCTATTTTTTTTCATTTTTAACCATGAAAGCAGAACAAATAAAAGCTTTTCATATATATCATTGTTGTTGCATAAAAGGAAGAATATTTTAATGACTTTTTCTCCTCCAAAATGGAAGAAAGACCAAAGGGTTTATATTAAATGAATATACACCAGCTTACTGCATTGGTTCATTTTGCTAAGGAGACTAATGAAATTGCTACAATTTAGATCTGCAGTATCCCCCATTGATGGCTTGGTGCTCAGCCTTGTGCTATTTTATAGTGATAGAATCTCTGCTATTTAGGAGGTGGAAGATTTTTTGGGTAATAGTAGCATATCCTCATGGGGGATAGTAGGCCTAGGTCTCTTCTTTCTCTTGTTCACACCTGGCTATGAAGACAGATGTTTTGATCCTCCACACACTTCTACTATGATGCATTGCCAAAGGCTTAAAAACAATAGGCAAGGGGCTGGGAAGGTGGCTCAGTGGTAGAATGCTTGCCTTGCATGCATGAGGCCCTGGGTTTCATTCCTCAGTACCACATAAGCAGAAAAAGCCAGAAGTGGCACTGTGGCTCAAGTGGTAGAATGCTAGCCTTGAGCTGAAGAGCTGTGACAGCGCCCAGGCCAAGAGTTCAGTTCCCAACCATTAAAAAAAAAAAAAAACCCACAAAAAACAAAAACTAAAACTAAAAAACCAATAGGCAAATTGATTATCAACTGGAACCTCCAAACTGTGGGACAAAAATAAATATTTATTTTCATAACTTGATTATCTCAAATACTTGTTACAGTAATAGAAAACTGACTACCTCAGAAACATTAACTAGTACTCCCTGACCTATAATAGGAATTGACAAACTTCTTTTTTTTTATTTTTAATTTTTTGGTGAGACTTGAACTCTGGGCCTGAGTGCTGTCCCTCAGCTCTTCAGCTCAAGGCTAGCACTCTACTACTTGAGCTACAGTGCCACTTCTGGTTTTCTGGTGGTTTATTGGAGGTAAGAGTTTCACGGACTTTCCTGCCTGGGCTGTCTTTGAACCACGATCCTCAGATCTCAGCCTCCTGAGTAGCTAGGATTACAGGCGTGAACCACCAGCACCTGGCTGACAAACTTATTTCTCAGTGACCAAATCTGGCCAAATCTGTACTTCCATGGGACTCAAGCTAAGAATGTTTTTATATTTTGAAAGAATTACAAATAAAAAAGAACTACAAATAAAAGACTGTTAGTGGCCTGCGAGGCCTGAAATGTATAGGAAAACATTTGTTAATCTCTCGCCTATATCACCAATAGAATTAGATCTCTTTAGAAAGGACTTTGATGCTGATGCAAACTATTAAGGTTACTGCTGGGTGGTGGTCACCATTGTTAAGGAAAGACTGGGGTCAGAGCTTCTTTGGCATATTCCTGGAAGTTCCTCTGACTCTGAGACTTTGGGCAAATACTGAATCTCAGTAAGCCTCAAATGAGATAACCTCATTTGTGACTTGATAATGGTTGAGCTCACTTCCAAACCTGAAAGTCTGTTTCTAGGATATTACCAATTTCCTATGGTTTATTCTCTTAAATTTAGTTTCTTCTGTTATGTTCAACAATAAGATATTTGTGAGCCCTCTTATTTAAATTCCTCATAGACTATATTTCTTTAACTTTTCTCTTCATTTGAGTAAAATAGCTTTTTTGAAATACAATTACATGTTATTTACAGTACACATTATTGGGAAAATTCTAGAAACAGAACTACTAGTTTTATTTGGCAGATTCCAAAGTGTGAAGTCTTATTAAATGTGGAAATAAGGCAAGATAAATACATATTTTGCTCACTTAAAAAAATTAAATCATGGATAGATTTTAAATCTAAGAACTGACAACCTACCAAAATTCAATGTAAGTAGTTTTAAGATTGACATCATTTCAACTCAGGAATGTAATATTTTAAAATATAATTTTATTGTTATTAAGATATTGTACACGGGATTACCATTTCATAAGTCAGTTAATGAGTACTTTTCTTTTTTTGGACAATGTCCCCCAGTTTTTCCCTCCCATTCCTGTCCACAAGTTTACATAGTTTATATTCCTCATAGGGTATACTGAATAGCATGATTGCATCTGTTCACCTTTCCTCCCTCCCTTCCAAAAACCCTAAAGCAAAAACAAACATCTCTCCCAACAACAAAAACAATAATAACAAAAAGCCCCACCATGTTTCTGTTTCCTGGAATTTGTTTTGATAAATAGTATTTTAAATGTTCAGCGAAGGTACATCTTTGTGTTCCTCGCCTAAGGGCATCCTCCTTTGGTCTGACTCTTTGTGTATTAATGTACACTGGGGCATGTCCAGTTATATTTTAGATCTACTTTCCACATATGAGAGAAAACATGTCCAGTTATATTTTAGATCTAGTTTCCACATATGTCCCAGTTTGTCTTTTTGAGACCTCACTTCACATGATTTGTTCTAGGTCTATCCAAGAAATGAAATATTTTAAGTTATTAAATATTACATTTCACCCTACTTTTTCAGGTGAAAGAAATCAATATCTTTCAATCCATGAATCAACATGATAAATGCAATCTAATTATAAACTAAAAGAAAACATTTTTCTTGCTTAATTTTTCTGATTAGCTACCTCATTGAACCCAGGCTTCAGTGCATGCTAGGGAAGTACTCTATCTACCACTCTAGCCCAGTCCTCCATCCTTGTTTCTGAGATAGGATCACTCTAAATTGCAATCCTCCCTCCTTTACCTTCTGAGTAGCAAGTATAATAAGAATGCACCATGTATAGCTAAATGGTATAGGTTTCTTTTGTTTCTTTATTTTGTGCTACTGAGGACTGAACTCAGAGCCTTGGGCTTGCAAGTACTCTCCTATTTAAGTCTCACATCTAAACCCAAAATTGCATTTTTTAAAAAAATGCTAGTACCATGGATTGAGCTCAGAGCCTTGTACTCTTACTGCTCAACCATTTTGCTCAAGGGGTCTGCCCTGCCATTTGAACCATACCTCCAGTTCAGCTTTTTTGTTGGTTAATTGGAGATAAGAGTGCATCAGACTTTTCTGCCTGGACTGGCTTTGGACTGCAATCCTCAGATCTTAGCCTCATGACTAGTTAGGATTACCAGAGTGAGCTACCAACATCCAGATGACATTTTCATGTATTTATCTTTTAAAAATTATAACCATGAGAAGATAAAACCAAAGTCATAATCATCTAAAATCAGGCATACATTTACATAAGTCTTTTTTGGAAAACCTCAAAGGAAGCTATGGCTTCCTGCCAATGGGGATAGGTTATATGATTAAGAAAAACTTAAAACTCAGGATGGATAGACTTTAAATAAAAATTAAACATTAGTTGTGTTATAACCACTTAGTTGGTAAGAGTTGCACAATTTTTTTTTTTGGGGGGGAGGATGAATTGAGAGAATTGGGAGAATTGAGCTGAATTGGGAGAAATTTTATAGCACATGACAATTTGCCCCAAAGTGAGCTGGCAGGGAAAGGAACCTAGCTGTTGGTCTCAGCAGTGAGTCTGCTGTTTCCTGGGTGAAGTAAATGTGAGTCGACTTCCTAGTTATGATCAGAGAAGAAAAATAAAACACACCCAGTAATGACTCTAATCATATATACCATGAAAAAAATTCCTTCTTTTATGTTTTTCTTTCAGGTATTAAGTCACAACAATGAAAAAAGAAACTAATACAGAAAATCGATACCAGAGAAGTGGGATTGTTGTGATTAGATAGGCCTAACCAAGCTAGTTCTTAAGCTTTTGAAACTGGTTTGTATTTTTGAGAGAAATTTAGAAATATGGAGCAGCAGGCTAGAAATGGGAATTCCTTTGGGAGATCAGAAGATGAGAATGCCTGTTGGAATATGAACAGTAAATGTCAGGCTCTTGAGTTTTTCCATGGGAGCTAATACTGTATAGGGAATTGGATTAGAGGCTATTCATATTACACTCTAGCAAAGAATTTGTTTACATTTTGTGTGCAAAACTTTGAATGATGCTGAATTAGAAACAAATAAACTCATTAATTTTCTAAAGATAATTTTAAAACAGCATAACATTCAAGGTTACTGCTAGCTGCTTTTTTTTTTTTTTTTTTTTGGTTGTGGGGCTTGAACTCTGGACCTGGGCACTGTCCCTGAGCTCTTCAGCTCAAGGCAAGCGCTCTACCACTTGAGCCACAGCACCACTTCCAGTTTTCTGGTGCTTAATTGGAGATAAGAGTCTAAGGACTTTCCTTGCCTGGGCTGGCTTTGAACTGCAATCCTCAGATCTCAGCCTCCTGAGTAGCTAGGATTACAGGTGTGAGCCACTTGCACCCGGCTTGCTGGCTGCTTTTAACCAGATTTTCTAATGAGAATTGGGTGCAAAAAGCAAAGCAGAAGGATTTGAAAAACATGAAGTATGACTAGAAAAGGAGAGAGTTGAAAGTTGTGAGTAAAGAGAATATGGTTGTAAAAGAGATATGTGGAATTAAAAAGAACTCAAGCCTTCTGCACTGGGATAGGAGGGAATGATGCTAGGCTGTTCCTACTCCTGACCTGTGTAAAGCAATAGTTTTAACCCAAACCATTCTGATGTAGGTAGCAGTTGAGCTACCTATTGTGTAAGCAATGGGACAGGATCTCTGGGGGTGAAAAAAAACCTTGTAATTAAACTTTCCAGTTTACAGATGACCATCCTATGTGGCCATCAAGGTCATGATATTTCATGCAAGAAGGGATTTCTGAAGACTCCACTCACCTAAGGATTAACCATTATATTCATTCCAGGCTGAAGTGGGTCAACGAATAGTTCTAAAACAATATATTTTTAGTATACCTACCGGTGCCAGTACAACTATGCCCTGGAGATCAAATGTAATTCAGTAAACTTCTCCCACCCTTGGAACAGTGACTCTGCCCCATAGGCTGATGGAGTGGGATGGAAAACAACTTAGTGCTCCAAAGCCATTCTTTCTGGCAGTCACTTTTCTGCCATCTTGGAATTTAGGAAAAGCTGGACTAACTATCAAGTGTTAAAGACTTTTGTTGCTAACAAGACCACATTTGACAAATCCCGAGGCAATGGTTTATTGGACTACCTGCCATCACCTCAGAACCTGACTTGGACTGTTTTAACTATGCATATCTTCTCACTAACTGCTCCCAAGTCCCCCTATTTAACCCTCTTTGTACCCCAAAAGACAGAGGAAGATGGCTGAAAATGGGCTGAAGTGCACTCTTCCCATGCTATGTTAATCTCTTTCTCTTCCTGTTTCTGGCCTACTAAATTTTTCTATCACTTTTACTGTATTCTCATCTTGCCTGAATTCTTCTCATGCCAGATGTAAGGTTGATTAAAACAAGAATGACTTTACACTTGTTTTTATGCAAGTAAACAACTACCATCTGTCAGCACACCATGAGGCACAAACTGATATTACATTTGTGACAATTACATCAGCGAATATATCAAATTATATCGAAAACATCAGCTATTTCACCTGAATTATATAAAAGGAGGGATTCCTAGTACTGGGGTTCCAGGGCACCAACTGGTTATTAGACCATATGATGTAAGCATCAAGGATCAACAGACCACAAGCACATCTCTGTTCCTAGGGCTTCAGCTCAGCTAAATCCCTGCTTAACATGATTTACTCATTACTGTTCCTCAGGATCCAATAGTTCTGAATGGCTCTGTATTTGAAATCAGTCTGCCTGAAATCAGTCCCAGTTGTGTCTAAGTGGTTACTAATAGCTTATTTGAGTATCTGCAGAGACTATATTTTATCTGTTCTCTACCTTAGCCTCTGCTCCCTCTCTCCTCCTTTCTAGTTATTCTGTAATCTTTACATCACTGTGAATTGTGATCTGAGAGTTAATACTAGTAATTAATATTGTACTAAAGAACCTGTGTTGCCTTCTGAGGGAAGCTTGGAGGAAGGAAGAGAATTATTTGAAAGTGGGTGAAAAAGTACAGCAGAGGGGTCCATCAGCTGCACTGGACATTGATGAAAGTGAACTAAGCAACTCAAGGGCAGCGATAGGAGGGAGGGAATGAGAGAGAAAGAGGAGACAGCTGATAATAAGCAAAAGGAAAGAAATGTATATATCACCTGATCTGGAAGAAACAGTTTTATTGTTAATGTTCATAGAGTTCATAAGCTTTGCAGATTAGAAAGATGATGATTATCATTGTAAAGGTTAAAATGTGTTTGTGACTTTGGCTAAGTATAACTACGCCACAGTACTGTGAAATTTATATAGTTACTTAATCTCAATAAAGAAATCTTTGGGGGGAAAAAAGAAAAGAACCTGTGTTGCCACAGGCCTAGACTAACTGACTTCAGTGGTACTTGGTAAGTTAACGCAAAAAAAAATTGGAATTGATATAGCTTGTGCATTTGTTGTTATTGTTGACATTGTGGAAAGATTCCATAGACAGACATATGTCTATCCATGTTTTTGACATAGTTCATTCCCAATGCAGGACCATGAAGGCTTCTTCCCAGATTTAAAAGGAAGACCAGGGACAGATAGCCATGCACGTGTGGCAGCATCAGGATCCCTACAGGCAGACCCTGAGAGGGTAATATTTGAAGCTGTGAAGACAGAGCCTAAGTTGGAATGGAGACCTGTTAAGACTTTGGGGAGTCTTGGAGATGGACTAAATGCATTTTACATATGAGATGGCCATGAGACTTTGGGGACCAAGGACAGAATGTTATACTTTGAATATGAATGTCTCCCACAGGTTCATATATTTGAGTGTTTGTTTTTCAGTGGGTAGTTTATTTTGGGAGATTCTAGAAGCTTTAGGAGGTATGGCCTACCTGGAGGAAATAGATCACTAAGGGTCAGCCTTTGAAAGTTACACTAGTTTTCCCAATTCACTCTTAGTCTCTGTTTCCTATCACCCTGATGTGAGTAGCTCTTCACCACACTCTCCTACTGATAGGATGTTCTGCCCAAGTACATGGGGACAAGTGAACATGGACTGAACTTCCTTAAACTGTGAGTAACATAAATCTTCCTTCCTTGTAAGTTATTCTCTAAGGTATTTGGCCAAAGCTAGGACAAGTGTCAACTAGTATAGTGCTTGTCAAATTAACTTGAATAAATGAATAACATTGTACCATTGGATATATACTGTTTGCTAAACTTATTAAGAAAGAAAAATTCTTCTTTCTTCCTCGAAGCAATGTCAGAAATCTTAGTTTGCTAGGGTTTCATAACACAGTGTCAAAAACTAAGTGGCTAAAACAATTAAATACATATTGTTTCACTGTTCTAGGATCTCTAGTTTGAGGTACATTTGCCATCAGCCTGGTTTGTGTAGGCTCTGAGGGAAGAATCCATTTCATGCATTCTTCTGTGTTTTTTTTTTTGGCTGGTTCCTCTATGTCTCTTTATATTCTTGTCCAAATTTCTTCCACTTAACCTAATTTTAATTTTATTACCTATGTAAAAACCTATAGATGAATATTCTGAGACACTTCCATTTTAGAATTTCAACATATGAATTTTGACCTATAACATTGCATATAATATATTCTAAAACACCAAGTTAGTATTCATGTGGTGTGACTGAATAAATGTATTTTTCACTTCAGAGACATGAGACTTTACAAATTTTGTTGATGGAAAGAGTTACATTCAACCTATAACAGATGCTGGAACACTGAATTAATATTCATGTGCTATAACTGAATAAATATATTCATGCTGTAAAAATGTACACTTGAACATAATGTTTAAGTTAATGTATAGGCTTCAGCCTCAATGAATGGCCTCTATGAGAGTTCATATTTAAAAATATTAGCCAGGTAAAAGTCAAAGGATAAGTCAGATATATATCCATGAGGATGTTTTGAACTATAAAAAAAAGACATTTTCAATTTTAATAGACTTAAATAGGATTTAGCAAGGCACTGGTGGCTTACACCTGTAATCCTACCTACACAGGAGGCTGAGATCTGAGGATTATGATTTG
Organism: Dipodomys spectabilis; assembly: GCF_019054845.1. Lineage (NCBI taxonomy): Eukaryota > Metazoa > Chordata > Mammalia > Rodentia > Heteromyidae > Dipodomys > Dipodomys spectabilis. The sequence continues at coordinate 3,503,107 of NW_024870818.1, forward strand.
AAGCCAGATGGAACAGGAAAGTCCATGAGACTTTCATCTCCAATAAACTACTCAGAAAAAGCTAGAAACGGCACTGTGGCTCAAGTAGTAGATTGCTAGCTTTGAGTAAAAGAAGCTCAGAGACAGTGCTCAGGCCCAGTTCAAGCCCCACAATTAGACAAAAAAAAAAAAAGAGAGAGAGAGAATAAAGAAGAAATAAGAATTTTGGGGGGGAGGGAGGGTCTGGTCGTGGGGCCTGAACTCTGGGCCTGGGCGCTGTCCCTCAGGTCTTCAGCTCTAGGCTAGCGCTCTACCACTTGAGCCACAGCGCCACTTCCGGCTTTTTTCTTTTTGCTTATGTGGTGCTGAGGAATCGAACCCAGGGCCTCAGGCATGCAAGGCAAGCACTCTACCGCTAAGCCACCTTCTCAACCCAAGATTTTTTTTTTTTATTATACATAGTAAGAGATCCTGAGACAGAAAGGCTTTAAGGCATTTAATCCAGTGTCTGAAAGACTCTTTTTCTGTTGTTTTCCTCCTTATCATGTCAGCCTCATATTCACTATACAGTTCTCTTCATTGTCACCAGAAAGCTATAGCATCACAACCTGATGTGCTGAAAGTCACCACACAGATAGTAACTATGACTTTTGAAAAAAATAGAGAAACCTTTACCAGAAGATTTCAACAGACTTTTTCTTTTGGTTCATTGCTCAACATAACCATGTCCAAAACAATTACCATCAGGAAATGAAAGAATATATTTATTTTTGACATAGGGTCTTGTTATGTAATCCAAGCTGACCTCAAATTGACAGTGCTAGGATTCTAGGTGTCCAGCACCATGCCTACTTGAATAGAGAATCTTACTTGACCTAGACCAGTAAGGATTTACTTCCTGAGAGTGATGAATATCTTCTGAAGCACATAAACACTAAGTTAGTACCTGAACACAGTAAAGAACTTCACTTTTTATTTTTATTAAAAAAATTTTTTTTCCTGTCCTAGGCCTTGAACTCTGGGCCTGGGCACTGTCCCTAAGCTGCTTTTATTTAAGGTTAGCATTCTATCACTTGAGCCAAAGTACCACTTGTGGCTTTTTCTGTGATTAGTTAGAGATAAGAGTCTCATGGACGTTTCTGCCCAGGCTGGCTTTGAACCATGATCCTCAAATTCAGCCTCCTGAATAGCTAGGATTTCAGGCATGAGCCCCCAGCTCCTGGCTTAGTAGGGATCTTTAAGTTAAAAAAAGGAGTGGAGTCAACAGTATTTTAAGTGTTTATTCAAGTTCTATATCTTCTATTCACACAATCTAAAAAGTGTCCTGCCCATGAGACAAAATTATTTTCTCCCTAAGGGGAAACAATGCTAAGTCCCAGCCAATAACTATATTCAGCTCTAAGTTTAGGTTCCCTATCAGGTTTGAATTTGGTTTCTTCTGACACAGGGACCATGGCTAAAAGATAAATTTTCTACCCAAAACATGTATAAAGTACAATAATAGTAAAGGAACAGGATAAGTAAAATTAAAACTATCATTAGAAAAGAAGAGAAAGGGGGCTGGGAAGGTGGCTCAGTGGTAGAGCGCTTGCCTTGCATGCATGAGGCTCTGGGTTCGATTCCTCAGCACCACATAAGCAAAAAGAAAAAAGGCAGAAGTGGCGCTGTAGCTCAAGTGGTAGAGCGCTAGCCTTGAGCTAAAGAGCTGAGGGACAGTGCCCAGGCCCAGAGTTCAGGCCCCACGACCGGACCAAAAAAAAACAAAAAAGAAAAGAAGAGAAAGTAAACCACAATTCTGTGGACATTGGTCCACAGCTCATATTATATCCTATTAGAAAAACAAAAGAGAAATGCCTGCCTTAGTAGTGATGAGTTTCTTGTTTGTCAAATCTGGTTGCCTCTGGTTCTATTTCTCTGGGAACCACTGCTCTTTGTATGCCTTAGCGCTGTACTCTAGCGCTGTACCTTCCTTTTTCTTTATCTTCTTTGGCCACATTTGAGATAGTATTGTAGAATTTAGTATATCATTGGTGTGAGTTTGGAGGACATATAAGAGTGCCTTATAGAGATTTAACTACTTCAAGATTTGTACATTGTTTCCAGGCTTAGAATTATTTGTTAGTTAATTACCTTAAAACTTAGTAAGTTCCAGTTTCTTTTCTTCATGTAGTTGGTAAAGCTTGTACCATATCCATGGCCTAGGGTTATTGTTGATTTTCAGAGAAGAAAATTGGTAGTTGGGGGTATAAGAACCTAGATTCTAGCAATGCTTCATGTATGTCTCCACCCATAAGGAACTGAAATGCTAGGATGAAAGCCAGTCACAGTAGTACACATTGGAGATTCCAGCACTTGGGAGGCCAAGGCAGAAGGACTGCCAGGACATTTCTTTGGTGCATTAGCAGCAAGTATACCTGGTTCTAAATCTCTACATGCTTCAGTCTTCCCTTAGCAAAGTTTAGTTTGTACTAATCAGGAGCTCAATTTATCCTACTCTCCAATTCTGGCCTTAAATAGAAGAGATTTTTGAGGCTGTACACTAATACTGTGTGAGTTAGCATCAATTCACCTTTGTTGCTAGCTCTGACAATCCTCCCAACTTCCAACTTAGTCTTATTGTGCAAGGCCCATTTAATTTATCTACCTGCATATGCTTCATATTAGTTAATCCTACTTTGCTCCCTGTAGCACGGATCTGCCTCCCTACTTAGCAGAATCCTATTCTGTTCTTATTCTCTACCATCAACCCTTCCCAGAGACTGGTATCAATCTCTAGATGTCCTCCATGTGACTGTTGAATGCTGAGAGTCATGTCTGATGGCAACTCTGTCTATTTGGCCTTCTAAACTGCAGACCTTTAAGTTATATATTTTCTCCCATGTGGAGTATTTCATTCTGCTGTCCCATGACAGCACTTGTTTAGGTGAATCTATTGCCAGTCCCTATAGATATCACACAGCTCTATTCTTTTCCATAGTACCTGGAGCAAAGACTACCTCTGATGGATAGGGGACCTTAGACACAGCTTCATCATAAAGCAATTAGCCCAACCATGTATCTAGACTTTGCCTTTAGTAAAGAACACTTCCTAGACTTTTAGCACTTGATGGAAATGAAGCAACATAGAAATTCTGTGGTTAAATATCACTTTAGTCTGGAAATACTGTCAAATGGGAACATGAATAGAATAACAATATCAGGTAACAAATGTGCATGTTAATTCAAGTTAATATTTTAACTTGGAACTCTATATGGAACATTCCATTCACTTCCAAACATTGATATTTTGAGACTTGGTGTAATCCTAACCACATATGTTTTACATTATACATTTTACAATGTTGGAAGAATACTGTTTTCTTCAAATGAGAAACATAACTCAAAGAAATAAATTTTCAAGCACATGAAAACGCATTTGCATACTCTTTGAATACAGGAAGCTTTCAGTAGCTTTCAAGAGTGAAAATGCTACTTTCATAAGAAAAAATATTGTTTGACTACAAAATAGTACACAATAACAGTCCATAGATTCATTTTCTCCTGCCAATGCCATCTTGGCACCTCATAAGCTGAGTTCAAGATCTCTTTTTTGGAAGTATGGTACCATCATGCCTCCCAAACTGGTCAAGTTGGTGAGCTGAATATAGTAAAGAACTCTCAGCACAAGATAGCGGATTCCTTAGAACAGAGTGATTCTTCCAACAAACACCCAGTGTACCAGGTTCTGAGATAGGCACACTACAGAAACAGGTCCTGTGATCTGGGACTTGTATAATTCGGAGGATCCTTATTAAGCAAAAGAGCAATTATAAGCCACAACTGGATATGAAAATGAATAGAGAAGGGCTGGGAAGGTGGCTCTTGCCTTGCATGCATGAGGCCCTGAGTTTGATTCCTCAGCACCACATAAGCAGAAAAAAAAAAAAAAGCCGGAAGTGGCGCTGTGGCCCACGTGATAGAGTGCTAGCCTTGAGCTGAAGAGCTGAGGGACAGTGCCCAGGCCCAGAGTTCAGGCCCCACAACCGGACCAAAAAAAAAAGAATAAAGTAAAGAAATTATGATTTTTTTCAAAGCTGAGGAATGCCATTGAAATTTGAAAACCAGAAAAACATGTCATAGGGTGTTTTTGTTTTTTGGTCGGTTGTGGGGCCTGAACTCTGGGCCTGGGCATTGTATCTCAGCTCTTCAGCTCAAGGCTAGCGCTCTACCACTTGAGCCACAGCGCCACCAGGCTTTTTCTGCTTAGGAAAAAGCTGAGGAATCGAACCCAGGGCCTCATGCTTGCAAGGCAAGCACTCTACCACTGAGCCACCTTCCCAGCCCCTGTTACAGGGTTTTTAGTAACATTGTCTGATATAACTCTATAATATTTCTTATATATTTATGTTTACATACTTTTTGAGCATCTTTTAATACAAAAATAATATAAATTTGTTTAGAACTAAAATAGAAGATAGTTCTCTACATGAATGTCAAAAAAAATTTTTTTTCCACGACTGGGACTTGACCTTGTTAACTGACTCTTTCACTCACTGGCTAGCACGTCACCATTTAACTCTTTTTTTTTTTTTTTTTTTTGTTAGTCATGGGCTTGGATTCAGGGCCTGGGACTGTCCTTGAGTGAGCTCTTTTGCTCAAGACTAGCACTCTACCACTTTGAGCCATAGTGCCATTACCAGTTTTTGAGTGGTTAATTGGAGATAAGAATCTCACAGGGACTTTTGTGTTGAGGTCCAGCTAACTTTTAACTTTTTTTTGGGGGGGTGTCCGGTCATGGGGTCTGAACTCTGGGCCTGGGCGCTGTCCCTCAGCTCTTCAGCTCAAGGCTAGCGCTTCTGGCTAGCACTTCCGGGTTTTTTCTTTTTGCTTATGTGGTACTAAGGAATCGAACCCAGGGCCTTGCATGCAAGGCAAGCGCTCTACCACTGAGCCACCTTCCCAGCCCCAAACTTTTAACTTTTTAAGTTTAAGAAAACTTGTCTTTCAAGTTTCTTTCAAATGTAATCAGAAAAATTTGAAGAATTTAAAATCTTTGTTGTTGTTGTTGTTGTTGTTGTTGTTGGTTCTGGGGCCTGAACTCTGGGCCTGGGCGCTGTCCCTCAACTCTTTAGCTCAAGGCTAGTGTTCTACCACTTGAGCCCCAGTGCCACTTCTAGCTTTTTCTGCTTATGTGGTGCTAAGGAATCGAACTCAGGGCCTCATGTATGCAAGGCAAGCACTCTACCACTGAGCCACCTTCCCAGCCCATAAACATCTTAATAATTATCATGGGGCTGGGCGTTGGTGGCTCACACTGTAATCCAAGCTACTCAGGAGGCTGAGATCTGAGGGTCATGGTTCAAAGCCAGCCCGGGCAGGAAAGTCCATGAGACTCTTATCTCCAGTTAACCACCAGAAAGTGGCTCTGTGCCTCAAGTGGTAGAGCGCTTGCCTTGAGCTGAAGAACTGAGGGACAGTGTCCAGGCCCAGAGTTCAAGCCCCATGACTGATATAATAATAATAATAACAATGATTGCCTTCATTGTTGTAGTATATTGAGTCCTGTATTATCTTTGTTATTTTATATCATGTCAGCAAGAAATTAAAATCTTTTATGAATACATTCATAAAACTTTGAGATACATAAACAAACACTATGTATTCAACTATGCTTCTATACTTCTGCTAAGGATTATTTGCCACATTTATAAAGTCATTACATTCTTTCTGTTTTATCTGGTTCTCATAAAAAATGTAGAAAAGTATATGGTATACAAGAGACATTTGTCAAATTCTGAAGAAGAGAACTTCTGTTTTGTTTACTATTGAAGAGAACTAAATTTAACACTTGTAATACAGTCTACACATATAATGTCTACTCTAGCTTCTAGTTCCATATATTTCAAACTTAGCCTTCTCTGCTACCATATTTCTTACTACTATAAGACATGTATGAAACTTGATACAAACTCTGAACATTTTTCTTTTGGGTCACAGCTTACCCTGATGCTATGAATGAACTGAGGGCAATACTGGGAGCCATTCCTACGTTAAAACTTTTAATTATAATCTATAGTATGGCTCATGCCTATAATTCTGGCTGCTCAGGAGGTGGAGATCTTAGAATCATAGTTTGAAGCCAGCCAGGGCAGGCAAATCCATGAGACACTCATCCCCAGTTGACCAGCAAAAAACATGAAGTAGAGAGGTGGCTCAAGAGATAGAGAAACATTTGTGAGTAAAAAAGCTGAGTAAGAGCATGAGACCCTGAGTTCAAACCCCGGTAGTAGTATGCATACATACATGCACATGCACACGTTTGTGCGTGTACACACACACACATATACCATCACCATACCACCACCACCACAACGTAATTATAGGTTGCTGTTTCTCTTTGGCTAGATAGCTGCCTACTGTGTCTTACATCAGCATTCTATTAAACCTTGTTTCTCCTTAAAAACAAAGCAAGCAAAACAGCAAAAATAAAAACAAAAACAAAAACCTGAAGTACTGTTAGAGTGACTACATACTCCATAAATATTCCAAGAAAACCCAAATTTGAAATAGTCTCAAGTCAGCTGTCTCTGAGCTAAATCTACTTGTAGCAATTCCTACACTTTGCCATAAGTTCTGTTGGGGAATGTTTTTACTTGGATTATGACTACACTTGCAAATTTTTCACATTTCACCATGTGAACACATTGCAACAGCCCTTCTCAGTTCATACAATGGAAGGATATCAAAGCATAAACATCACTAACCACAGAAAATGTATTTCTTTCTTTAGAGGTAAAATAGACATAGTCTCTGCCCTATGCCTGTCTCATCTTTTCTTCTGGGGTCGGGGGTGGAGAAAGTAACACAGTGCTTCTATTTTTCTGATTAATCCTCATATTAATTGTAATATGGGGCAATGTCAATATCTGGAATGCCAATATCTAGACTCCTGAACCAAGGTATAAATTGGCCTCTACTTTCCTTCTCACATCATATTTTTCTTTGCCTTGCTATCTTTGTTTTTGTCTTTGTCTTTGTCTCTGGGTTGGAATCTGGAGTAGTCAGAATTATAAGCATACTCTATAGACAGATGTTTACAATATTGATATCTGGCAGTCTCAGAAGGCAGTGTGTGTGTGTGTGTGTGTGTGTGTGTGTGTGTGTGTGTGTGTGTGTGTGTGTGTGTGTGTGTGTGTGTGTGTGTGTGCTGGTACAGGGGCTTGAATTCGGGGCCAGGGTCTATCCTTTAGGTTTTTCACTCAAAACTTACATTCTACCATTGAGGCTCACCTCCACTTCTGTTTTTTTGTTTTGCTGGTTAATTGGAGATAAGAGTCTCTTGAACTTTTCTACATGGGCTGGCTGGAAACTATGATCCTCAGATCTCAGTCTCCTGAGTAACTAGGATTATAAGCACAAGCCACTGGGACCCTGAGGCAATATGGTTATATGGTCAAAGAAATGATATTTGAAAATGTGAGAGCAGCCAAAGCAAACAGGATTCCTGAACATCTAGTTATAGTTTTTGAAAAACCATTTCTATAATTGGTGCAATAAAAAATTTAAAAGGTAAGATTTTTTCTTTCTTTTTAAAAATTCATCTATCTATCTATCTATCTATCTATCTATTACCAGTCCTAGAGCTTGAACTCAGGGCCTTGACACTGCCTTGAGCCTCTCTGTGCTCAAGGCTAGCACTCTATCACTTGAGCCACAGCACCACTTCTGACCTTTTCTGTTTATGTGGTGCTGAGGAATCGAACCCAGGGCTTCATGCATTAGAGGCAAGCACTCTACCACTAAGCCACATTCCCAGCCCCTTTTTCTTTCTTTTTTAATAAGTTGTACAACTGATCGATGGAAGTTTATTTCCCTTTGTAAAAATAAAAAATATCCTTTAGCTAATATTCATGTTGATTATAGTGAATAATGATGGAAGTGAATAAAGGACACCAGATCTATATTTATCACTTTTTAAAAAATGGAAGTCTTTAAAAGAATTCTGAGAGAAGTCCTAAAAATGTGCTCCAGGTTGTGGCTGCAAACAGTTTTCACAGGCCTCCCACTACTGCTAAGTCTATAAGTATTGGACCATATGTTTCTTTCAAGTATAAAAATACAGAGTTAGAAATTCTACTAAGGAAAATTCTCCCGCTTACCATTAATGTTTGTTGATCAGATTTATTATTATTATTTGGCTAATGCCATGTAAGTCATACCTATCAATGATATATTCTTCATCTTCATTTAATAGTACATGACTGTACTGGACTATCATGATCTAAAAAGTCATACTACTTGTTTGTGCATGTATTTAGATAGAAAAGCATTGAGACAGATAACTGCAGATGTGCTAGATAGCATGAGTTCTTATTAAAGTTTAAAGAAAACATCAATAAGATATTAGCCTCAGCTTCACTAGTGATACTCAGAATTTATTCCATACCTTAGTAAACTTATGATAATTATTCTTTTACTTAAAGAAAGTTGGGTTATAATCAGCCCTCAAATTAACCTCCAGTTTGAGAAAATTCTGCTCTGATGTATACTTATTGTGAATATATTTTCAAGTAGCCTGTTCTGAAACAGCAAATGAAAACATCTTATTTGTTTTTTCATCATTCGTTCTTTAGTTCATAATGCCCCTAAAATGTTAAAGTTTGTTTATACTTTGGCATAAAACAAAATAAATCTTGCCCAGTAAATGCACACTTCTGTTTTTTTTTTTGTTTAATACTTTTAATGACAGATATAGAGAAACTTCTCAGTCTGTTCTTTATTTGCTTAAACATACTTCTGGATGGCATAGGAATGTGGTTGACCCTGGGCAAAATTAGAAGAAAGGTAATATTTGTCCTAGATGTCAATGTCTTCTTTCCTGAAGGCACCCTTGCTCCCAGAGCTCATCTTAGGCATTCTATTCTAGGATTTTCTTCTCATTTTCCAGTACCTGAATTTGTAAAATAATTTTTACTATAATGTCTCTCCCTTGCTTAAATTAAGTTAAATTTTATTTGTTTTGTGTGTATTTCCCTTAGAGCCATTAGATACACTAGTTAATGCAATTTTAAAAAACAAAAGCAAGCTGGGCACCTGTGGCTCATGTCTGTAATCCTAGCCAATTAGGAGGCTGAAATCTGAGGATGGTGGTTCAAAGCCAGCTCAGGTAGGAAAGTCCATGATACTCATCTCCAGTTAACCACCAGAAACTGGAAGTGATGCTATGGCTTAAAATGGTAGAGCAAAAAGATCTTAGGGACAGCACCCAGGCCCCAAGTTCAAGCCCCATGACTAAAAACAGCAGAAAGAAAGAAAGAAAGAAAGAAAGAAAGAAAGAAAGAAAGAAAGAAAGGAAGGAAGGAAGGAAGGAAGGAAGGAAGGAAGGAAGGAAGGAAGGAAGGAAGGAAGGAAGGAAGGAAAGGAAGGAACGAAAGAAAGAAAGAAAGAAAGAAAGAAAGAAAGAAGCAGATATGTTTATAGGACAAGGCTAGAATAATCAGGGATCAGAGAAAATAACAATCTACCAGAAAGGGTGTCCTTTTTAAAATTTATATTGTCTTATTCATTCACTTGACATGCATTTATTGAGTGTCTGTGGGGATCCAGAAATATACTTGGAATATTCAAGTAATGAAACACATAGTCCTGTGTACTTATGAGGCTTTCATTTTTTAAAAATCCATGTCTCTTGAGAGTACGACTCATCTTTTTCATTTTGTAAGTTATAGCATCATTGCATGCAATTTGGACATTTTTGCAGTCTATTTCCATTGAGTGTGTTTCATGTCATGTCTGTATTATTTGATGAGACACTGGGGTGTTGCCATTTAGCTGGCTAGTCAGTGATAGGCTTGTCATCATTGTGAAAACAAAGTGAGAGGCTGACACTAAGGTTACCATTTGCATAGAGGTAAGGATGTAGGCCAGAGCTTAATGATTCTGTGCTCAACACATGGATGACACTATTTGTGTCATGACCAAATTATATCATGTCACATCATGAACAAATCCCAAATGCTCAAATTTCTTTAAGACTCCTAGAGCTATAGGTTAAAGTGGTTACTAAAACTGGAACTATTGGAACTATTTCTGTAGAGACATTCCATAATGGGTCTTTCCCCCTGTTAATATGAATTTTTCACACCCTTTTAAATTCAACATTACATAGAAGAAAGTAAAATATGAGAAATTTTGAATAAGGAAGTTACTGTGGAAAACAAAACCTGTTTTTTTTTAAAGGTTAGCTAAATCCACATCAGTATGGCTATTGTATTTTTAAAATGGAAGTTGTACTACTAAATATGTAAAGACTATTTTTCATTAAAAATACATTACTATTGTGATACTTCTGGGGGCTGGGAAGGTGGCTCAGTGGTAGAGTGCTTGACTTGCATACATGAGGCCCTGTGTTTGATTCCTCAGCACCGCATATGCAGAAAAAACTGGAAGTGGTGCTATGGCTCAAGTGGTAGAGCGCTAGCCTTGAGCTGAAGAACTGAGGGACAGCGCCCAGGGCCAGAGTTCAGGCCCCAGGACCAACACACACACACACAAAATTGAGTGATCATTCTGTCTTCTTAATGTCTTTTTAAAAAATTATTTTATTGTAAAGATGCTGTACCAAGGGGTTACAGTTATATGAGTAATGAGTACATTTTTTTGGAGGGGGGGGGTCGGTTGTTGGGCTTGAACTCTGGGCCTGGGTGCTGTTCCTGTGCTCTTCAGCTCAAGGTGGTCGCTCTACCGCTTGAGCCACAGCACCACTTCCGGTTTTCTGGTGGTTTATTGGAGATAAGAGTCTTACGGACTTTCCTGGCGGGGCTGGCTTTGAACTTCAATCTTCAGATCTCAGCCTCCTGAGTAGCTAGGATTACAGGTGTGAGCCATTGGCACCTGGCTTTAATGAGTACATTTCTTGTCTAGCATTATTACCCTTCCTTTGTTTTTCCCCTATTACCCATCCTTCCCCCACCTACCCCAATTCTCCCTCCCCCTAATGGCTCCCCCAAGTTGTAAAGTTCATTTCCAACATAGTGTCTTGTGAATACCATTGTTGCAATGGGTCATCCTGTGTCCTTGTTTCAGCGTTTTGTTATTCCCCTTCCCCTCCCCAAATTAGATAAATGTAATATAAGATGCAGGGCACCAGAATCAAATACAGTGACAACAGGGATACCATAGGGGGAGGAACATACAAAAAACAACAACAAAAAAAATCACATAGTACATTGAAAAAACAATGACAAAGAAAAACCTCTTGTGTCTGTATCTTGGGGTTTGTTTTGCTTAGCATTATCTTATATGGTCAAGTGTACATAGCTTTTGAGCTTTTCTGCTCATGTGATAAGATTATCCTAGATCTATACTAATTATTGCAAATAAGGGAAACCATGGGACCTATATTTCTTTGGGTCTGGCTTACTTCACTTAATATGATTTTTTCCAAGTCTTTCCATTTCCTAACAAATGGTGCATTGTCATTTTTTCTGATGGAAGCATAGAATTCCATATATATATATATATATATATATATATATATGCCACATTTTCTTGATCTATTCATCTACTGAGGGACATCTGGGTTTTGTTCCATATCTTAGCTATGATGAATAATACTGTGATAAACATAGTTGTGTTGGTAGCTTTAGTATGGCCTTTTAATATCTTTTTTGCTACATAATTATTAAAAATACTAGTGTTAAATCAAGCTTCTCAAGCTATTGTTTATTTTATTATATTATTTAAGTTGGGAATCATCCATTTATTTTCCTCGAGACTCTTCATTGATACATGGATTGTTGAGAAAAACCTGTGCAATCTCCAAGAATTTGTAGATTTCGTATTCCATCCTGTCATTAAATTGCAGTCTCATGAACTGTGTTGTTGTGTTGTTTTAAAACTGAGATTTTAGACACCAGGACCACAGTCCAAGAGTCCCAAGTTAGGTCTGATCATTCACTCCCATATACCAAATAAAGAGACATGGTGTAGAGCAGAGAAAGGTTTATTACATGGCAGCCATGGGAATACAGTACTTTAGTACATCTTCAGCCATCTTTAGAGGTATAGGTTGGCATCAGGTTTAATAGGGAGAATCAGGGACCGGGAGGTGAGAAAGATATGCATATTAAAACATTTCTAAGTCAAAGGTACAGCTTGGTTACCATTTGCTCAGCCTTTGTCTCAAGATGAGTTCCAGAGAAGTTGTCACTTTTTTACTGGAACAGAACAGGAACAAGATGTTCTTTTGCTTTAAGGTAATAAGAAGACATTGCTTATTTGAGAGGCAGTTTACCTTTCACATATGATTATCACTGAATGGTTATCATTGAGTGTGGTCTTTTCTTCTTCAAATTGGTGATTGCAAGGGACTGACTGCAGCATAGAATAGCTCAAGTCAAGGGTCACTGTTACAAAACTAGGGAACTTTTAGTTCATTCAGGCCCTAGAAAGTACATCTTTACTTTGCTCTTATAGTTTGTTTTGACAAATTTGTGGAATAGCCATTAGTTTTTACATATACCTTAAATTAGTTTTTAAATTTTCTGAACTTCAAGAAGATGTACAAGGGTGTTATAATTTAACATGTCCATCTCAAGCTAGTGTTTAAGTCACGTTACCTAATTTAGATCTTGTAAGGCTCGGATCAGGGGACAGAAAATGATTCTAAGAGATTCTAAAGGTTGTTTTGCTTCAGTGGAGTTGAAACATGAACACCTCTGGAAGATGCCTAATTTTCAGCTAGATAACAACAGAACATAGGATAAAATAAGGAGAATATTAGGTCTGTCCAGGAGAACAGCCCCTCTCCCCTTCCTCTTCCTGCCTGAAACCAGTAATTACCTGTCAATCACCTGACTGTGAGCCAAGGATCCCAGGCTCTGAGATCAATTCCCTATCCTCTGTGGTCCTACCTCTACCTTTCCCTATATAATCCAGCTCAACACAAGTCCCATCCTCTTTTTCTCTTTTGCCTTCATCTCTGCACACCTCCATTTCATCTGGGTTAGCAGTTTTCTCTCCCCCCAATAAACTCTTTTCTCATGTGGCAGTTTCCTTTCTGGTGAACCTTACAGAGAACAGAGGAATATGATAATATTCCCTAAAACATGGTACTCTAGGACAAAAAATGTGTGAAGGAATGTTATACTGAGCATTTATAAATATTAAAAAAATAAATGATATAATATTTATGGATGGTATAACATGTATGGATGGAGTCTCAATTTATAAATATCAATTCACTATTCACTCAAAATGCTGACAAAAAAACAGGCATTCTGCCCTTCTATAATGAAAGAGCTTACTTAGTTCTCCACTTCACAGAGAAAAGCAGAGAACATGAATGCATACTAAGTAGCCAGCCTAGGTATGTACAAAAGCAGAGAGGGAGCAGGAGGAAAGAGGGAAAGTATTCCAGTGTGAAAAGAGCCTGAGCATAAAGGGGAAAAAAAGACATTTTTTCTCCTTTGTGCCTATGGAACACATTTTCACTAGCTTTGACCAGGAAAAAAAATAGTATATTTAAATATTCTTATGGTTGTGAGAAAACTATTTAGTGATATTGGAGATAAAATCTGATGGTAAAATAGATTTTAAGAAGTATTTTTAATATAAGGAGATAGGTTTATGATCATTTATTGAATGCTGAGCCCTCATGTGTTAAGTATAAACTCCTTATGTATGCTGTCTCATTTAATCTTTATAACTTTTTGAAGGAATTGGTTATTATTTGTGGTCTATATTGAGAAGTTGAGTTATTCAGTGGTTAAGAAATCCTCCCAAATCCTCAGTCTCACACTTAGGTTTGCCAGTTTTGAAGCCTATGTCTTAAACACATGGTTCCTCATACAGTATTAATATGTGATTTGAAATCATGTACTACAGTATAATTATATACATAGTTTATGATTTTTATTTATAATAACACAATCATCTTCAAACATCTCTGGTTGTTAAAATTTGTGTTGTATATTTAGACCTAAATTTTGAATTGTTTATTGTCCTTCCTTGTTACAACCAAATTTTTGTCAAGGTTTCCCTTTAGAAGCTGTTGTGTTGCTAAAGGTCAGCACTCTACCACTTTAGCTACATTTCCACTTCCAGCTTTTTGGTGATTAATTAGATATAAACATCTCACGGACTTTTCTGCCTGGGCTGGCTTCTCATTACAATCCTCAGATCTCAGCTTCCTGAATAGTTGTAATTGCAGATGTGAGCAACCAGCGCTCAGCTCAAGTTGTACTTTTAAAGGCAAGAACATCATGTGCTACTAACCAAATGTTATTTGGTTTTGGGCCAAAGGTGTTTGTTGGCATGCATGATATCTTCCTTTGAGTACGCTTCTTACTGTTTCAGAGACTATTTCTCAGGAGTTTTTGTTTTGTTTTGTTTTTGTTTTTTTGGTGAACCTGGCTTCTTAGTGTATCATGTGTGATGGCTTACTCTGTTTTGGTTCTTCCCTGTTTGACCTCATTAAAACTCTTTTGTTAGTTTACTTAAAAAGTATTTACCGGGCATGTATTATGTCTCAAACAAAAGCTGACACTTGATCTTCAGATCTCAGCCTCCTGAGTTGCTAGGATTATAGGCATGAGCCATTGGCATCTGGCCCTGACTTAGGTTTTTTTTTGGTCAGTTGAGGGGCTCGAACTCAAGATCTGGGTGCTGTTCCTGAGCTCTTTTGCTCAAGGCTAGTACTCTACTACTATGAGCCACAGCTCCAGTTCTGGTTTTTGAGTGGTTAATTGGAGAATAAGAGTCTCATGGGTACTTTACTGCTGAGACTGGGGGAGGGGGGAGTACTTTTCTGCTGGGGCTGGTTTTGGACCCAGATCCTCAGATCTCAGCCTTCTGAGTAACTAGAATTGCTTATAGGTGTGAGCCACCAGTGCCCCACTTGACTTAGATTTTTGAGTAATGTTATAATTAAGATTGTAGGGGCTGTACTTTAACAATCACACTCTCTGGGCTGGGAAGGTGGCTCAGTGGTAGAGCGCTTGCCTTGCATGCATGAGGCCCTGGGTTCAATTCCTCAGCACCACATAAGCATAAAGAAAAAAGCCAGAAGTGGCGCTGTGGCTCAAGTGGTAGAGTGTTAGCCTTGAGCTGAAGAGCTGAGGGACAGCGCCCAGGCCCAGAGTTCAGGCCCCACGACTGGACCAAAAAAAAAAAAAAAAAATCACACTCTCCTTGTCCACAATTTTCAACTCTCTCTTTTCCTGGAAAAATTATATTTTTGTTCCAAATCTTCTGTTTTGCCTTTTATTTCTTATTGTCACTGTGAACCTGATTAATAGCAGTCAACTATAGGTATGTCACAGTCTGACTACTATGCTCTGTGGAAATTATCTCTGGTAAATTGCTTAGTCCATTCACTTTGAATTTAGCCTCATTGAAACTCTTAGGTCATTCAAAATTCTTTACTAGAATGTAATATGAATATCCTTTAGTCCAATTCCTTATAGAGTCCTCACTTCCAACAGAAACTTCATGAACCTGTCCGTACTCCTATTGGCCTTCTTCTTCAGAGTTTCCACCAGAATTTCCCACTAAATTCTGAGTGGCTTAAGCTTTCAGAATCATGCTGTCCCAAATGCTTCCATATTCTTCCCAACAAACCAGTTCCCGAGGTTTAAGAACCACTTGGCCTAGTTTAGTCTCAGAACTTCTTTGGTACTCTACTTCATTGCATCCAGTTTATTTAATTACTTTTCTCATCGATATGACCAAACACTTTCCATAACAACTTAAGGAAGGGTGAATATTGGCACATGGTTTTAGAGGGCTCCATGGGGTGGGAGCTTTTTTTTTCTGCAAAAGGCCATTTGGATATTTATAACAACATTCAAAGGCCATATAATGTAGTAATACAGGCCAGTGGCCCCAGGCAACTGACAAGGAACTTATAGGAAGCATTATGTGTCTGTTCCATCATGTACCAAATGATTACAGGGCCCTTACGTAGCCTGTGAGCCAGGTGTTTATACCTTTACCAGTCCATGGTCCTTGGCCTCATGTGCTTGGACAGGATATCATAGTGGCAGGAGTATATGGTAGAGTTTTCACTACATGGCAGGCAGGAAGTAAAATGAAAGGAAAGAAGTGGGTACTAAGTGTAACTTCCAAAGGGGTGTACCCAGTGACCTATTTCCTCCAACTATACCCAACCTTATAAGATTTCTAGAATCTTCCAAAATAGTACCACCAGATAGGGACCAAGTCTTCAACATATGAATCTGAGATTTGGTGGGGTGGAGGGAAGACAGGGGGCTTCTATTCAAAACATAAAAGCTGCAATTTGATGGATGAATTAGCATACATAAGAAGTAAGTGCTTTCTGGGCTAACTCCTCAATTTTCTCTGTATTTTCTAGTTCAAATTCTGAGGATATGTGATTTCCCAGGTTATCTTTAGCAATACATGCTTGACTATCCATGTGCATTCACATAAACACACATTCTGTGCTATGCCATTGATTGCCTGTGTATAGATTGCCTTGGACAGGTGCTCATCTTTAATTCAGACAGCTGCAGCATAGCAGAACAGGATCGTAGGATCTATTTAAGGATCTGCAGTGGAATCTAGGAAAATGACAGTCTCATTTACTGGAACCATGGCTATAATAATTCGTATAAAGGATGTGTCACTGCCTAAGAAGCCTCCCTAGTAATCTTCTCTTATACCTTATACCTGCTTCTATTATGGCACTTCACAGATTGTGTTGTTCCTATTGTTGTCATGCCTGTCTATTTCCCAAATAAACTGTATTTCTTTGTTTTGTTTTGTTTTTGTCATGGGACTTGAACTCGGCCTGGGCACTGTCCCTGAGCTCTTCAGCTTAAGGTTAGTGCTCTATCACTTGAGCCACAGGGCCACTTCTGATTTGCTGGTGGTTAATTGGAGATGAGAGTCTCACAGCCTTTCCTGCCAGGGCTAGCTTTGAACTGTGATCCTCAGATCTCAGTCTCCTTAGTAGCTAGGATTATAGCCATGAGCCACCAGCGCCTGGCAGACTGTATTTCTTAAGGAGAGAGAGGATATGTTGTATTTACTTCTCTTTTCCTAGAACCTAGCACAATGACTTCACATTGCCTAGAATGAACATTCAATAAATAGTGTGGAATAAATGAATGAGATAACAAATGACTACTATAATGTGTTTGAAATAAAGGATAAATTCTTACTACTCCTATTGTCCTTAAATGTTATGCTTACTCTCTACTGTTCAGCCATTAGGCATGGATGATGCCTGGGGTCTGATTATATTGGTAGCTATACTACCCCTAATTCAAAGAGAAATCTCTACTAGTTAGGGGAGAAGATAGACTTCTGGTTGGTAATTGCAAATTGTCTTGTAGAGAGTCTGACATACATAGAACCTAAGTAAGACATCCTGCCACTTCTCCTTTCTTTCCTAAGCTATCTCACATCTTGCCATTCAACATTTCTAGTTCATATTAAACATATTTTGTTTATCCAATGTGTGCTGCAAGGGGAAATGTGTACTGGAAAATATTTGCCAGTCATGGGGTGCCTAAATTTAATGAATATCTATACAGAATTTTAGGGCCAGTTCAAGTACTGGCATTTAGACTGAAATTAGATATAATAGTGAGCTTTGTAGCACCCTCCAGGAGTACTACTTTTAAGTAATAGTATAGAAGGGAAATGGCACTAATTAAAGTGAATGGCTCAAAGGGTAATTTTCTTCTGCAACCAATCTGCAACAGACCTAGTTCTTCAACTTTCTAGTGTCTCAATCTGTGTAGAGATCTATTTATTTCTTTGTGGAAGGAGGAATACAAGGTATTTGGGCCTGTGTGTGGGATCTGGCATGTTGTCTTGCTTTACTGTGTTCTTTTTTTCCTTTTCCAAGTCTAAAAAAGGTTTGTTTTACTGGAGTTTTTAACTACCCGTTTATTTTCTTCATTGCTTCCATTCTGCCTGAAGTTAGTTACCATAATAAATATTCTCCAAGCTATGCATATATTATATCCACCAGTGCTGGGGAACAAAGAAAGATGCATTGTCCTGAGAAGACAGCTGTTGTTAAACAAAGCAGCAGATGTCTCGAATCAGACCTCATGGGCTGATTGAAACACTCTGATCCTCCTCAGGAGGTTGCCTTCTGTTTGTTACACTTCAGACTCTACTTCTGATTAGAACAAGTATGTCCTTGGGAGTTCTTAGAAAGAAAAACATGTAATAGGAAAAATATCTATTCAGCCTGGTTCACCAGCAGAGTGCCCTTCTAGTGAAGAGCAGAATAATCCTTCTGTTTCTTTCAGATTATATTCTTGCTACCAGCCTCCATGACTCAGAAGAAGAACTCTTTCCCCAGCTTCTTTTGGTAATTGTAAGTTTGTCTCAAGGTAGAATGATGCATATAGTATTCATTTATTTAAAAAATGCATTGAATCAGTCCTCCTCTGGGCCAGGTATTGTACACAGGACTAGAAAGACATCAGCTGCCAATCATTCTTGGAATCACAATTTGAGACTTATGCAAGTTAGAAACAAACAAGTGATCACAGTTGAAACATGAGTTCAGGGGCATAAAGTTGCAAATAAGAATCAAGGACAGTTCGTTTTCGACAAACTTTGGTGGGGGGGGGGGCGGGGAGGATTGGGTGAGGGGGCAGGGCGGGGGTTGGGGAGAAGGATGGGAAGGGGAAACAAAGGAAAGAGGCTACAATGCTTGATAAGAAATGTACTCATTATCTTGCCCATGTAATTGTAACTCCTCTGTAGAGTATTTTCACAATAAAAAAAAAAAGAATCAAGGACAAAGTTTCCTAGGTGGTTTGGAGTCTAGAAAACAGCTGTGGGAATATTGTAGTACTGTAGGAAGAAGATTGTGAGCAAGAAGAAGGGAGAAATACAATAGCATAAAAATATTTTTGGTGTGTGTGTGTGTGTGTGTGTGCCATACTAGGGCATAAACTCAGGGGCCTTGTACTTTCCCTTAGTCTTTTTTTGCTCATAGCTGGTTTTCTATCACTTGAACCACAACCCAAGTTTGGCATTTTGCTGGTTAATTAGAGATGCAGGTATCTAGGACTTTTCTACCCAGGCTGGCTTTAAAACTCAATCTTTGGATCTCAGCCTCCTTCCTACCTAGGATTATAGGTATGAAACACTGGTACCTAGCTAAAAGAAGCATATTTAATTTTATACTTTATTTAAAAATGAAATTCAATTTTTTAAGGTGTGAACTGGAGGTCTAGGTGCTGTCTCTGGGCTTTTGTGCTCAAGGCTAGTGCTCTACCACTTAAGCTTTTATTTATTCATTTTTTTTTTGTGGTGGTTAGTTGGAGAGAGAACTCTCATGCACTTTCCTGCCTGGGCTGTCTTTGAACTTCAATCCTCAGATCTCAGCCTCCTGAGTAGCTAGTATTACAAGCAAGAGCCATTGGCACCAGGCAAAATTCAATTCTTTTTAATAAACAACGCACAGTAAAGTTTGAATGAGAATTTGAAACTGTAGCAATGAAGATGCAGGGATATTTATAATCAGTGGAGTTGAGAGTTACAAAACATGCTTTTCAAAAGGAAGATGAGTTTTTAAAAAGCTGAAAAATGCTACTCAGTCTAGTGCTTGAACCCAATATGTTAACAATAGGTTAAGCGAAGTTAATCAGACCCAGAGAGACAAATGATATGTGTTTCTCTTATTTGTAGAAGCTTACAAACTCATAAGGAAATATATTGGGCTTTATGAAAATGTATATAAGTGTATTAACTGAAATATGGCAGATTCAAGGGAGATCTCAAATAGTGTAATTCCTAGGCAAAATCAAAGTTCAGCAAGGAAGCAGGTACTCCAAAAGAGTGAATGGGGTCAAGAGGAAAGGAGTAGACCAATGAAGAGAAGAGGAGAATGCAATAAAAAAATCCAGTATATAGCCTACAAAATTAAGAAAAGCCAAAAAGGGGATGTAGGAGAGGGATAGGTGAGAATGTTGAAAAAGGTGACATTGATTAAGATATTCTGTGTTCATAAACAGCTTTGTTAAATGTTGACTCCTTTGTGCAATTATTTAAAGATAACAAAGAACTATAAAAAAACAGAATCACTACACTATAAGGTCAAGAAGTAGTATTATATGAAGCACAATAGGAACACTACAGGATGCAGGGACTAGCAGTAAAGAAAAGGAAGGAGGGGCTGGGAAGATGGCTCAGTGGTAGAGCGCTTGCCTTGCATGCCTGAGACCCTGGGTTCGATTCCTCAGCACCACATAAGCAAAAAGAAAAAAGCCGGAAGTGGTGTTGTGGCTCAAGTGGTAGAGCGCTAGCCTTGAGCTGAAGAACTGAGGGACAGCACCCAGGCCCAGAGTACAGGCCCCATGACCGGACCCCCCAAAAAATAAATAAATAAAAATAAAAATAATTTTAAAAAGAAAATAATAAAAAAAAGAAAAGGAAGGAGGCCATACCAGAGATAGGAACATTTTACCTGTCTCTTGAAGGATGAGCAGAAATTAAAGTGAAGGACGGAGAGATGACCTCTAGGTAGGGGAAACATTACAACAGACATGAATATCCAATTTGGCTCTTAGGTGCTGAAATCCTGATGTTGACACACAAAAAGAATTTGAGGACATGTTTAGATATAATTCATGTTTAGATATTAATAAAGCAAAGTGAAAGAATGATAGAAAATAGTACACAACCCAGACATGCATGGGTTCAGGCACATCTGATAACAGGCCAAAAAGTGCTTCAACCATCATGTACTTTTATGGTAGAAAAGTAGGTTGGGTGAGTTTTGGCTCAAATTCACTTTAGGATATATGTTCCCTTTTGATCTGGCACCCTGTACATTTTGTCTTTCTTGCTATTACATTGTTTTATCAATTGGGTAGAGATTTTGAAGTTGACCTGCTCTGTAAATTTCAGTCATTGATGTCCCTTCAAAGGATAGATTTTGATTCTGCCACATACTTCCTTCAAGACAGGTGTTTATAATTGAGATATGTATTTTAAACATGTTTTATGCCAAGTGGTGTCATTTTTTTCCCCATATTTTGTTTTTGTTTTTTCATTTTTTCTTTGTGGGGCTAGAACTCTGGGCCTGGGGACTGTCCCTCAGCTCTTCAGCTCAAGGTGAGCACTCTGTCACTTGAGCCACAGCACCATTTCCAGTTTCCTGGTGATTAATTAGAGATGAGAGTCTCACTGACTTTGCTGCCCAGGCTGGCTTTGAACCAGGATCCTCAGATCTCAGCCTCCTGAGTAGCTAGGATTACAGGCATGAGCCACTGGTACCAAGCTAAGTGTTTTTCTTTAAGCTATCCCTGTTCAGTATCCAGAGCACATTATTTTGGGTAGGAGGTAGGGTCAGAGTGAGAAAGCTACTCTTTTTTTTTCTTCTTACTAATACTGCAGCTTCTGAGGAGGCTTAAAGCAAAAGTGTTTATGTGTTTCTAATAGAGCTACTCATTAATACAATGTTTGTCTTTGAATTCCTGTTTCCCATGCCCATTTTCCCTGATCTAATATGCTTCATTTTCAGACCAGGTTGAATTTCCCTATTATACACTGCCACCATAGCCTTTATTAGAATTAATATTATGTAATCCTATTTTAAATATGACCTCTAGACAATTTGAGAGGACAAGAATTCTGTCTTGCATATCATTATATTCTCTCTGTGTGTAACAAATACCAGCATGTAGTACTTTTCACAGTATTTTTCCTCTGTGTGTAACAAATACCAGAATGTAGTACTTTTCACAATATTTGTTGAATAGCTGAACTGTCTCAACTTACTTAGCTAAGTAACTTTTTCAGTTTTCCATTTTTATTCATCACATACCAATTCATCTCACCCAGACAGGTGAGAAATCTGTGCTAGAAATGGAATCTGAAAGACAAATGGGAGAGACCACCGTCTTCTCTGTTTGGGACTAAAATCTTCTACCCACTCCCCCTTCCCTGACCCCCTACATTTCTCAGTGGCCTCTTGATCTTTTCTCTAAATAAACTTGAGCACAATCTGGTAGCACATTTCTTCTTTAGAGGGTCAAAGCTATAAAGATGCAATTCCTGGAGACTACCAGTGGTAATGTTTATGGCTTTTCACTTTCCATTCTATTTATATACATTGATAATATTAGGGTAGCTGGGTTTAATCTATTATATATATATATATATATATATTACTGTAGAGGTGATATACAGAGGGGTTATATTTAACTGTGTCAGGTAATATGTACATTTCCTTTCGCATAGTGTCATCCATTCCCTCATTCTCTCTCATTTCCCCCCTCCCATCTCTAACCACAAGTTGTTTAGTTCACTTTCATCAATGTCCAATGCACTCTACTGCTGTACATTTTTACCCCTTTTCCTTAGATTCTGTGCTTCCCTCCCACCCCCGCTTTCCCACAGATATGTATGTGAAAACACTGTATATAAGGTAAAGAATACAGAATCATCAGAAAAAGAAAAAACAATTTTAAAAAGTCCTTTGATACCATATCTTCAGAGTTTGTTTCAGTATGTATATTATTTTATATAAATATGGAGAGGTGCTTGGACATTGCACTTTTGTGATTCTTTCCTAAGACTAACCGCTTTTGGTCTCACTGTATGTGAATATTTAGAATCTTGTGTCATTTGTCATATCCCAGGGAGTTTTAGATCTAACTTCTGCTTATCAGAGTGAACACGGACCATCATTTGTCTCTCTGATCTTAGCTTATCTCATTTCTCTGATCTTAGCTTATCTCATTTAACGTAATTTGTTCTAGTTCCATCCATTTCCCTTCAAATGGCAATGTTATTCTTTCTAATGGCTGAGTAAAATTCCTTTGTATATAGGTACCACAGTTTTGGGTCTACTCATCTATCGTGGGAACATCTGGGTTGTTTTCATATCTTGTCTATTAGAGAACAGCAATGCACATTGAGACACAGGTGTCCTTATCATATCCTGGTTTATAATGCTCAGGTCAGATGCCTAGGAGTGGTATGGTTGGGTTGTAGGGAAGGACTATGTTTAGTTTTTGGAGGAACCTCCAGACTGCTTTCCAGAGTGGTTGTACTAATTTACATTCCCACCAGCAGTGCAGTAGGGTTCCTTTTCCCCCATATTCCTGCCAATATTCCTTGTTTGAATTCAAAATGTTGGCCAATCTATCTGATTTGAGATGGAATCTCAGAGTTGTTTTGATTTGCATTTCTTTTTTGGCCAGGATGATGAGCATTTCCTCATGTGTTTCTTTTCCATTCTTACCTCATCATCTGAGAAGTCTCTTCTTAGCTCCCTTGCCCATTTAGTAATTGGTGTATTAAGTATGGGAGGGGTTAGTTTCTTGAGCTCCTTGTATATATTGAATATTTGTCTGATGTATTTTTGGTAAAAACTTTAAAGATTGGCTAACTTTCTAGTTTAGAAACTATGTCCTTAGCTGTGCAGAAACTTTTTCTTTTAATGTAGTACCACTTGTTGAGTCTTTCTCCTATCTGTTGTGCCCCTTGGACTCTATTCAAGAAGCATGCCTATACCTGTAAGTTCTAACGTTTCTCCTATTCTCTCTTGCAGTAGTTTCAGAGTTTCGGGTCTGATGTTGAGGTCTTTATCCATTTTCAATTGGTATTAGTGCATAATGACAAACAGGGATACACTTTTAGTTTTCTGCAATATGGCTGGCCAATTTTATCAACACAAATTATGGAAGAGGTTATGTTTTTTTCCACTGTATGTTTTTGGCTCCTTTGTCAAGTATCAGATGGCTATAAGTATGTGGTTTTATTTCTGGATCTTCTGATTTGTTCCATGGGTCTATTTTGTGCCAATACCAATCTGTTTTGTTTTGTTTTTTGCCTAGAATTACGTTGGCTGTTCTATGTCTTTTGTCGTCTCATATGAATTTTTGGATTGTTTTCTCCATCTTAGTAAAGAAAGTCATTTCATTTTCATAATATTGATTCTACCTACCCATGAACATGGAAGGTCTTTCCATTTCCTGGCATCCTCTTTGGTTTCTTTCTTTAGATTTTTATAGTTTTCACTGTAAAGATCTTTTACATCTTTGGCTAGGTTAATTCCTAGGTTTTTTGTTTTGGTTTTAGTCTATTGCAAATGGAGTTGTTTTCATAATTTCCATTTCTGCTTGTACATTGTTGGCATACAGAAAGGCTACTGATTTATGTGGTTTAATTTTGTATCCTGCAACTTTGCCAAAGTGGTTGATCAGCTCTAGGAGTTTGGAAGTGGAGCTTTTTGGGTCCTTTATGTACATAATCATGTCATCTGTAAATAGGGATAGTTTAATTTCTTCTTTCCATATGTGAATCCTTTTTATGTCCTTTTCTTGCCTTATTGATCTGGCTAAGAATTCCAGAACTGTATTGAAGAGGAGTGGAGAAAGTGGACATCCTTGCCTTGTTCCTGGTTTTACAGGATGTAGTTTTTAGTTTTTCTCCACCTAGTATTATGTTGGCTGTTTGTCTGTCATATATAGCCTTTATTGTTTCAAGGACTGTTCCTTCTTCCCAGTTTCTCCAAACCTTACATATGAATGGATGTTGTATTTTGTTGAAAGCTTTTTCTGCATCTTTGAGGTGATCATGTAGTTCTTGTTCCTGTCTCTGTTGATGTGGTGAATTACATTTATTGATTTGCATATGTTAAACCAACCTTGCATCTGTTGGATGAAAAGCTTACTTAGTCATAGTTATGATTTTAAAAATTTGTTTCTAGATTCTGTTGGCTAATATTTTATTGAAGAGCTTTTCTTCTGTGTTCATCAGAGAAATTTGTCTGTAGTTCTCTTTTTTTGTTAGATCCTTATCTGGTTTTGGGATGAGTGTGATATTGGCTTCATAGAATGAGTTTGGAATTTCTCTTGCTGCTTCTATTTTATAGAAAAGCTTGGAGTGTTGGTATTGGTTCATCTTTAAAAGTATTACAGAATTCAGCAGTGAATCCATTGGGACATGACCTTTTTCTTTTGGAAGACTTCTGATTATCTCCTGTATTTCGTGTGTTATTGGCTTGTTTAGCTGGTTTATATTTTCTTGGTTCAGTTTAGGAAGTTGGTATGTTTCTAAAAGTTTTTCCATTTCTGCTAAGGTTTCGTTCTTTTGTGAGTATAGGTTTTGGAAGTACTCCTTTTTAATTATTTGAATTTCTTGGATGTTTATTGTAATGATTGCTGTGGCATGTCTGATCTTACTGATTTGACTCTCCTCTCTTTTTTTCATTAATCGTGCAAGTGGTCTGTCAACTTTATTAATTTTGTCAGAAAACAAGCTGTTTGTTTCATTGAATTTATGTATAGAGTTTTAGTTTCTATTTCATTGATTTCTTCCCTAATCTTTGCTATCTCTCTCCGTCTAGTAGTTTTAGGTCTGATTTGTTCCTGCTTTTCTAGCAGCCTTAATTGCACGATGAGGTTATTTAATTGAGCTGTTTCTGTTTTCTTCTTATAGCTACAAACTTTAACCTCAGCACTGCTTTTGCTGTATCCCAGAGGTTCTGTTGTGATGTGTCTTCAATTTCACAGAATTGGAAGAACTTCCTAATTGTTGGGTAGAATACTCTGAAGATGTCTGTTAAGTCTATTTGGGTTATGGTATCATTTAGTTCTGAGGCTTCTTCACTTATCTTCTGTTTGAGTGACCCATCCTTTGGTAAGAATGGGGTATTAAAATCTCTCACGATTATTGTGTTTGGATCTATCCTGTTCTGTGAGTCCAAAGTATTAGTTTAAGGTATTTAGATGCTACATTATTTGGTGTATGGATATTGACTGCTGTGATTTCCTCTTCATGGTTCATTCCTTTTATTGGTACATAATGACCCTCCTTATCTCTTGATACTGATTACAATGAAAAAAATCTATTTTATCAGATATCAGTATGGCTACTCCTGCCTTCTTGCAGTTTCATTTGCATGAAAGATCTTTATCTATCCCTTCTCTCAGAGTTTGTTAATATCTTTGACTGTCATTTGGGTCTCTTGAAGACAACAAATGGATGAATCTTATTTTTTGAACCAATCTGTTGTTCTTTTTCTTTTGAATGGGGAATTGAACCATTAATGTTTATAGTTATTAAACAGAGATGTGTCATATTTCCTGCCATTTTCTTGATTTCCTGTATTTTGCTTCTTTCCTATCCTGTGCTTACTAAGTTAGTCTTTTAGTGATTTTTACATAATGTGTCACCTTGATTATGATTTTTTTTCAAATTGTATACTTCCCTTTAGTATTTTTTGTAATGCTGGTTTAATGTTCATGAATTCCTTTAATTTTTGTTTGTCATGGAAGGTTTTAGTTTCACCATCAAAAGTAAATGATGGCTTTGCTGGGTACACAAGGTTGGATTGGCAGTTGTTGATCTTCAGGGCTTGGATTATACCATTGCCGACTTTTCTTGTGTTGGGAGTTTGTGTGGAAAGATCTGCAGTGATTCTGATTTTCTTTCCAATGTAACATAACTATTTTTTTATTTTGCAGTGTTTAAAATCAATTCCTTGTTTTTCAAGTCTAACTTTTTTACTATATGTCTAGAAGTGTTTTCCTTGGATTCTGTCTACTGGGGGTTCTGTATGAGATGTTTCTCTTAAGATTGTGGAAGTTCTCTGTTATTAGATTTTCTATGCCTTGATTATTGAAATTCTTTCCCCTCATCGTTCCCATATACGTGTAATTTGGTCTCTTGACTGAGTCTGCTTATTCTTGGATTTCTCTTTGGTAGGTTCTGAGTGTTGGTTTTTTCCATACCTTTGAATTTTTGTTCTAGCTCCTCTGTTTTATCCTTCATTCCTGATATTCTGTTTTACATTTTACTTATTCTGTTATATAGTCCTCTCAGTGTGGTTTGCAATGTGGAAACTGAACCTTTTATGCTTCCAAGATCAGTTCTTATAGTGTTAATTTCATTTTTAAATGAGGTATATAGATTTTCTAGTTTATCTCCACATCTTTTTGGAAGTCCTGGATCTTTGTCATTACTTCTTTGTACTCTTGAACTTGTTTTTGCATCTCCCCTTTTATTTCATTGGTCAAATCTGTCATCATTTCTTTAATAATTCTTTTGTCTTCTATCTCTACTTCACTCTTACTGGGGTCCTTCCCTGGATTGTTATTGGCTTTGGATTTGGTTTGTTGTCTTGATTGTTCATGAATCTTGTAATCTTTCATTGTGATTTACATATTTGCATTCAGGGATTGTCAGGGTTGTGGTGTATCTATCAGGTGGTAGCCCTCAGTTGGCAGGGGCTAGCTAGAAGGAGCTCAGCCCTGGGCCAGTGAGCTCTCTGCCAGCTGATGGGTATTCAGTTTGGTGTGCAGCTGGGGCTGGGAAGGCTAAGTTCATTGTCTGGGTCCAGTGCTGTGGAAGCTTTCTGCTTCTCCATGCTGCAGTCTCACTAGAACAATAAGTCAAGGATATGGAAAAAAAAAATACTGAAAGCCTATGGAAGGGAAATCCAAGAATTAGCAAACTCAGCCCAGAGACCAAATTTCTGCGTAGTTAGGAATCAGTGAAGAAGAAGAATTCAATATTAAAGACATTGAAAGTCTATTTAGTAAAATAATAACAGAGAACTTTCTCAATTCTGGGCAACCATGGGGCCATTCTTGTAGCTTAGCCATGTTGTTAGTGTTGATGGACATGGAAAATAGCCATCATGGAAAATAGCATGACAATTTTTCAAAAAATTATAAATGAGCAAGGTGCTGATGGCTCATGTCAATAATCCTAACTACTCAGGAATCTGACATACAAGGATCAAGGTTCGAAGCCAGCCTAGGAAGAAAAGTCCCCAAGACTCTTATTTCCAATTAGCCACCAGAAAACTGGAAGTCATGCTGTTACTCAAAGTAGTATAGTGCTAGCCTTGACCAAAAGAGTCCACAGATAGCGCCCAGATTCTGAGTTCAATCCCCATGGCTGACCCAAATAAACAAAACAACTTTTGGCTTTTACATTTCAGAGTATATGAGATGGAGTTTGTTTTCATTGTTTTAATCATAGTAAATTAACAACCTTCATTTTGGATGAAGTTCATGAGCTATAGTGTTTTCACTGCAAATCAATTCATTTAGCCAACAAATGCTTTTTGAGTTACTTTCTATGGGTCAGCGAGATATTAGGTGCAAGGAATATAGAAATGAGCAAGTCATACCTTAAACTGAAATATTGTAGTCCAATAATCACATTAAATATATAGATGATCATGTTTCAAATATAGAAAGAGCTATATTGGAAGATGTATGTGAATTTAAAGGTATCACAACCTTGTTCTGGGTAACTTACATCTTCAGCACACACCACAGGTTTGACAAGTTATAGAAACTCAGTAAATTAATGAATAAGTGAATGAATTTTTCCACAGTTCTATGCTACCTTCAGTGTTTTGTATGGTTCTTATGTATTCCCAAATTGATTCAACCAGAAATTCCTAAATTGGCTGTGTTCTGAAAAAGAAAATAAGTACATTTTTTTAACCTTCTTCAGTGTTCAAATGTCACTTACAGATCAAATCTTCAGTTTGACTAGCTACTTGGGAGGCTAAAATAAGGAGGATCACAGATCTAGGACAGCTTGGGCAAAAAAGTCTGCAAGATTCCTTTTCCATGGCATGTGCTTGGGATCCCAGATAGACAGGAAACTAAAGTAGGCAGACAGTGTCAGTCACATGCAGAAAGGTGGCAGGGAGAACAAGACTGTACTTCAAAAATAACTAGCAAAAAATTTGAAGTGTGCATGAAGGCCTGAGTTCAATCCCCAGTGCTGCAAAAAAAAAAAAAAACTTCAGATTGATTTTCATTCCTTTAGCCTGCTCCTATAATTATGCAGAGGGTTCCAGAAAAACCCTTATGGTAA
This sequence comes from Dipodomys spectabilis, assembly GCF_019054845.1. NCBI lineage: Eukaryota > Metazoa > Chordata > Mammalia > Rodentia > Heteromyidae > Dipodomys > Dipodomys spectabilis. The sequence goes on from NW_024870818.1 coordinate 3,531,913, forward strand.
ATGGCATCATCCTACTCTACAGCTTCCTTGCTCCCTCAGCTACCAACTCCTCTATGTTTTCCTCTAAGTCAGACTGCACTCTCTTCCCAGGTATTTAGCCTTAGTAGTCTTTTTTTGACTCTTTGTCATGATTTGGTGATCCATGATGCCCCCATTCAATGAAACTTCAACATATCAGTCCTAAAGCTTGGCCACAAACAGCTGGCAGTCTTGTAGTGGTCCCCCAAAACAGGTTAAGACTTTTACTAATATATTGATTGATATTTGTTAATATCTGCTCAGGAATTATCAACTAGAGCTCAAGCCTATATGGATCACTACCACAAGGCAGCCACTAATAATAGGGAAATTCATCATTTCCAAGATTTCTACAACAGGCTGAACCAACTGCTTTATCCCAGTTATTACTTCACTCACTCTCCCAAACTTGGGTTATTGGGAACTTCCTAGCTGAAGAATATTTGGCCTGTGGCTTACTTCTCTTTGCTAGTTTGCTACCTCTATACAAAGGCAGATTCATGTTACATGGGCCTTAAGTATCTACAATATAAGTAGGCAATGCTCCTTTCAAATACAAAATGGTAAAGCCCTCTCACAGGACCTTGGAAGAAGCCTATGTAAAGGGAGTCCTGAAGATTATCCCTCACTAGCTTTAGGTCAGTTCCACCTCTGCCTTCATAGTATGCCTACCTAGTCTCCAATCTACCTAAGAATCTGGAGGTTTCTTTAAAATTGCAGAACATGACTTGCCATGAAGAAACCCATAAGTCATAAACTATTTTTTTGATTGGGGAAAGAATAAACTTAAGTTGGGGCTCTCAAAATTATAGTATTTTTTTTCTTTGACTGATTTCCTTCTTCAAGTGTTACTTTTAGCCTCCCTGGATGGAACATTCTTCTGAAACCATCATAAACTTAGATGTTTATAAAAAAATCTTGCTAATTATATTGGGCTGTTGAGTTCTGCTTTAAGTCACATTAAAGAAGAAAAAATAGTTTCTTCTTCCTTCAATTATTGAAGCTTCTCTTTAATTGATTTTTATCCCTATTGGAGAAGCAATGTGATTACAAATTCAAAGCACCAATATAATAATAAATTATTTTCTTTCAAAAATAGATCACCTTATATCATATGTACGCATACATATATACACACACAGTCTTTTACCTTGGCAAAATTAATCTTCTTCCATCATGTATGACACAAAATTTAGCTCTTTTATAATGAAATAGCCAAGCCATTTTTTGCAAACCATTGTGCTTTCTATTGAGAAATACAGTTCTTTTGGTGAGTTTAAAACAAAAACACAGAAACACTTTGATCTCAGGTTGAAGACACTGATCTTCCTTATAAAGCTCTTATAAGAAGAAAGTAGTCTCAATAAATCAATAAAATTTGTGATTGTATTAATAAGATCAGGCTGCATTTTATTATCTAAGGGTTTTGATCACACAAATGTTTATTTCTTGCTTATTTGACATGCAGAACCTAGGTTAGCAAGTGGCTCTCAAAGACACAAGCTGAAAGAGGACCCATCTCTTTAAGTGTTTCTGTGATCATTGAAGTAATATACTGTTTCTAGTCATGAACTGCCTCTCTAGATCCTACTTATACTTGACAAATTTTTAAAAATACCTGCTTTCTCTCACCCAAAGTATAGTATGGTATAAAAGCAGAATAATTACTATGAATGCCTTACTGAGGGAAAAGTAGAAAATGCAAATATAGGTTTGTGAGAATTCTGAAATCTCTTCACAGAGAACATTTGAGGGCTCTGCTACATTTGGTAGAGGAATGTTACCTGATTAAGCTCTGATTTTGAGAAGCATTTTGTTCTCTGTGGCCTCTGGCTTTACATTCTGAAAGATTCCCTCTTTTTTCATTTTTCTTTTTGACAAATCTAAAGTAGACATTGAGACAATCTGCTGTTTTCAGGACTGAGCACCTTTTATATGTTTTACATAGTGCTTGTTCTGTGAATATAAAGACACATACATGCAATGACTTTGGACTCATCCTTTCTCTGTGTGCTAAACAAGGCACTATGTAGTCCACATTGTACTATCTGTATGTATTACCAGTTAGGTCTCATGCCCTTCCTGCTGCAGTGAATTGTATATGCTTTCCAAAGGAGACTTTAGGGCAAGCCTAATGTTATGAAAATATCTTTGGATACATGATCTTAAGTAAGTTATTTGATGTCTCTGCATTTTTTTCCATCTGTAAAAGTCTATTGTTAAATTAAGAGGATTAAAGTACTAATCAACAAAACCATCTAAATGTTTGCTAAGTACTTTCACATTTTTCTATTCTTTAATCCACCAAAAAAATTAAAAGGAAGTATTAGAGTTCCTACTTTATACGTGGAAACTAGAACTTAACAAGATTAAATGACTCACCTGAGATTTCTCAGATAATAAATGATAAAGACAAGATTTCAAACTTTATGTACAGTGTAGCTTTCACCATAGTTGTTTATTTGGGGGGGCAAAATTATTAAATTTTATAGCAATTTTTTTTTTTTTTTTTTGTCTGTCATAGGGCTTGAACTTTGGGCCTGGGCGCTGTGCTTCACTCTTCAGCTCAAGGCTAGTGCTCTACCACTTTAAGCCACAGCGCCACTTCTGGTTTTCTGATGGTTTATTGGAGATAAGAGTTTCCTGGACTTTCCTGCCCGGGCTGGATTTGAACCGTGATCCTCAGATCTCCTGAGTAGCTAGGATTACAGGCGGAAGCCACCAGCGCCCAGTATAAAGCAAATTTTATAAAGTATACTTGCATCTCTGTGTGTGTGTGTGTGTGTGTGTATGTGTTGGTCATAGGGCTTGACCTCAATTCCTGGACATAGTCCTTGAGGCCTTTTGTTTAAGCTGCACACTACCACTTTGAGCCATAGCTCTAATTCCAGTTTTCCAGTAGTTAATTGGAGATAAGAATCTCACAGACTTTCCTGTCCAGGCTAGCTTTAGGATTACTGGTGAAAGGATCCATCACATCCATCTCAGTGGACATAATGCTCACAACTGGTGTGAGCCATCAGCATCCAGTCTTTTGTATCTTTTTATTTTTATTTTTGGTACTCACATTGATGTTTATTACAGTGTTCTTTTACAAATAAGCAAATGGAAATTTAGGATGACTTAATTATATTCTAAGGTCATCTTTTGTTCCTTTTTAAATAAGCCAAAATGTCACAGTGATGATAATCAGTGACAAGAATCTTGACACCTAATTTTAGCCTTTCTGCAATTATAGAGGACCTATAGAACCTGAAATGGGGGTATAATCTTAAACTATTGTAATAAGGCATTGTGGGACAATTCAGAGAATGCAGAATTGAAAAAATTATTCCAGCAAAATGTAGTCCAAGTGAGCAAAATTATTGCAAAAAGAAATAATATATACTCTAGTGGAAATATGGACAAAGCTACTTATTAATTGTTAAATGTTTAAACAAAGCAGTATTTTGAATTGCATTTTATTGATGCCAAATGTGATTCAAAGCCAAACAAAATGTTCAAAACAAATTAGGAAGAAAAATATCCTCTACTTGAGGTTTGTGTTACAACTAAGAAATTCCCTTTTCCAAATTATATTAAGTGAAGTAAGCTAGGCCCAAAGAAACATAGGTCCCATGGTTTCCCTTATTTGCAATATCTAGTATATGTTTGAGTCAAGCAGAAAAGGTCAGATAAGTTGATGTTGGGGAAATGAACCCTAAGATATGTATTCAAATGTTTTTTTTCTTTCATGTGATTGTTTCTAACACATTTATAAGATTATTTCTTTGTTGCTTTGTATGTCCCTCCCCCACGGTATAACCCCTGCTTTCACTGTATTTGATGTCGGTATAATTTGTGGAGGGGAAGGGGAAAAACAAATCGTTTAAATAGGGATACAGGTGGACCCATTGCAATAATGAGAAGCACAAGTCGTTATGTCGAAAATGAACTTTACAACTTTGGTGGGGGGGGGGGGTTGGATGGGGGGGGTGGGAGGAGGATGGGATGGGAAGGGGAAACAAAGGAGGAGGCTACAATGCTTGATAAGAAATATATTCATTATTTTGCCCATGTAATTGTAACCCCTCTGTACAGTATTTTCACAATTAAAAAAAAAGAAATTCCCTTTTCCTCATTAAGCAGAACTAGTTAAAAACACCTCTCTATTAAGCTCTATTTTATCTGAAATTTTAGTGGTTTTACAGGAAATGTAATGAGCACCATCTGGTCTCTGACTTACCAATGGGTAGAAGCATTTCTGTGAAAGAAATTCTTGAAGAAGGGGTCGCATATTTTATTTCTAGGTGTTTTTTTCACTAGTTTTCTAGATAGCAAGTATATATACAAATTACATTTTCCCTATTGTGTATGTATCTTGGATGTCATTAATGGACAACAGTAATTTTTACACTATTTTTAAAAGTCAGTTCTTTGCAATGTTTTGAAGCCAAGAGTAGGATGTTGTTTCAACCTACTAGAATTTCATAGTTTTTCCCTGTGAGATGCTGTAGGCAAGAATAATTTAATGAAATTCATATTGGAAACAAATGTTAAATATTACGTAGGTTTGAATATACATAGTTGTAAATTTGCTCATTAAGACTTTTATTGTTTTTATTTTAGTTACTCATCTCCGGAACATTTTTTCTTCCTGATTCATTTCCTCAATTGTAGCAGAAGATGCCAGATGTACATCTAAATACTGCTCCTTTGTTCTTTCTATCTTGTAATGAAGGACACATAGATACATAGTTATAGTACATGTCCTTATAGTACATAGGTATAGTGCATATCATGCTGTTCAATGTGGTCATATAAGTTCATTTCAGTGGAATATGAAGTAGTCTTATATTCATACTATAAAAACTTCCCATGCAGGGCGCCGGTAGCTCACGCCTATAATCCTAGGCTGAGATCTGAAGATTTCAGTTCAAAGCTAGCCAGGGCAGCAAAGTCCATGAGACTCTTATCTCTAATAAACTACCAGAAAACCAGAAGTGGCGCTGTGTCCCAAGTGGTCTAGAGCGCTAGCCTTGAGCTGAAGAGCTTAGGGACAGCGCCCAAACAACAAAGTTAAAGCCCCATGACTGACCAAACAAACAAACAAAAAACTTTCCAGCCAGGTATTGGTGGCTCACACCTGTAATTCTAGCTACTCAGGAGACTGAGATCTAAGGACCGTGGTTTGAAGCCAGCCTAGGCAGGGAAGTCTGGAAAATTCTTATTGCCAATAAACTACTCAAAAAAGAAGTGATGCTGTGGCTCAAGTAGTAGAACACTAGCTTTGAGCAAAAGAAGTTCAAGGACAGCACCCAAGCCCAGACTTCAAGCCCCACGACCAACCAAAAAAAAAAAAAAATTCTTAACTTCACCAGCTGGAGAATATGAGTGTCATCATAAAAAGCTGCTACAAAAACTATGACTAATATCACACAAAAGGTTCATACACTGAATCCTTTTCCTCTAAGATCAGGAATAAGGGGTAGAAACCCATCCTTCAACTTCTATTTTACATTGTTATCCTAACCACTGCAATAAAGTAAGAAAAAGAGGAGGAAAAAAAAAAAGTAAAATGTGTACAGAGAAAGACAAATACTTAGGAAAGAAAATAAAGACATAACAATAATAACTGCGAAAACCAAAAAGCAAGGCAGAGAAAGAGAAAAAAAGTCAATATTTCTTTGTTGTCGAGGAGGAGAGGAGCTTCCTCTCCCACGCACCCTCCTCTCCCACGCACCCTCCTCTCCCACACACCCTAACAGTGTTTTGTTTTGGTTAAGTCTGAACAGGTTAGAACAGAGGAAGTTGTCTGGTTCAAGGATCTAGCCAAACACTTAGTTATCCAGCAATTGTAAGGTTCTGAGCTAGTTCCACAGCTCAACATGTAGACAGAAAATGCTATTTGCACCTTAACTGGGTTCCAGTGCCTTCTAAAATCTCCCAAGTAGCCTGATGCCGGTGGCTCACATCTGTAATCCTAGCTACTCAGGAGGCTGAGATCTGAGGATCGCAGTTCAAAGCCAGCCTAGGCAGGAAAGTCTGGGAGACTCTTATCTCCAATAAACTACTAGAAAACCGGAAGTGGTGCTGTGGCTCAAGCAGTAGAGTGCTCGCCTTGAGCTGAAGAGCTGAGAGACAGCGCCCAAGCCCAGAGTTCAAGCCCCACCACCAACCCCCCCCCCCAAAAAAAAATCTCCCAAGTTCAGTCCAGGCTTCTTCTTCTGTCATGGGTGGTGACTTTAACTTGACCTCTGGTGACTTCTGTGTCACTCAGGTCTAGCCAATTCACAGATCACTCTGTACTCAAGCAGCATAATTTCCATGTTATTGACACTGTCCTGCCTTCCAGTTTGCTTTCCACTCAAATTGTACTAAATACTGAGCTGGCAGTCATTCAGCTCTGGGTTTTACCTCACAGGATTCCCACCTCACTCTAGTTCACTCCAATTCCCATCTGTCTTCCTACTCCCCTAGCAGTAGGACACACCCAAAGCTAGAGGTGGCCCCTTGGCTCTGGTTTTTTTATTTGGTAGTTGCTGGTTTACTTTGATTTGTGCCAATTTCTACTCAACTGGTTCCTTGTATCTAGAACTCACAGGAATGTGATGTCAGCAGTTTCTCCATGTGCAGAGAGTCAGTTCTGGTGTGTGACTTAAAAACTTTATTGAGAAGCTGTTTTCTGGCTGCTTTGCTTATAAGTCATAGAGAAGCTAATGTGTGGCTTGCTTCTAATCTGCCATCTTTGCTATCCTGCTAACATTTTTTTCAACATAAAAAATTATTGTTGAATTAATATGACAAAAGGATCAATTTATATAATCAGGATGGAAGGTCAAATAGAAATTATCATTCTGTTAGTTAAAAACTCCAATTTTGTTTCATCTATAAAACCTTATTTTTTTAACACAACCTTAAAGCTTAGGGCTTCCTGACCCATCAATAAATTTTTAAATGAACATGAATTTAACAAAATTTGCAAAGAACTAAAAATAACTAAGACATTTGTGTATGTGTATGTATTTGTGCATGTGTGTGTGCATGTTATTTAGTGATTAAATCTGGGGTCTTGTGTATGCTAAGCAAGCAATTTACCTCTTGAGCTATATTCCCTGTCCTTTTGAATTTTTACTTGTTTTCTTTTTTTTTTTTGCAGCAGCATCTTGTCACTAGCTTTACCTGGGATGCCCTTCAATTTGTTATCTTCTTGCCTGTGTTTCCTAAGTTGCTAGGAATATAGATATGTGTCACTATTCCTGACTGTCAAGACCTCTTTAAGAGGATAAGTGAATATGGGGTACTTGCCTGATCAGATTTTAAGACATTAACAACTGTAGCTCTTAAGATAATAATGCTAAATAGACAAATAATCAATGAAACAAAAGCCCAGAGATAGACACTGATAGGTATAAATTTTAGGTATATGATAGGCGTGGGTTTGCAGATAATAGGAAAAGGATGCATTTTTCAATAAGTAGTATTGGATAAAGTTATTTATAAAGAGGAAAATTACATTAGATTGCTACCCCACATTAAAAACAAAATAATTATTCTGGGAGAATAAAATAGAAAAGTCAGAAACGAAACCAAATCCTTTTAAAGATAATATAGGAAAATATCTTCATATGGGCTGGGAAGGTGGCTCAGTGGTAGAGCGCTTGCCTTGCATGCATGAGGCCCTGGGTTTGATTCTTCAGCACCACATAAGCAAAAAGAAAAAAACTGGAAGTAGTGCTGTGGCTCAAGTGGTAGAGTGCTAGCCTTGAGCTGAAGAGCTGAGGGACAGTGCCCAGGCCCAAAGTTCAGGCCCCACGACCGGACCCCCCCCCCCCAAAAAAAAGGAAAATATCTTCATAGCAATACAGCATGGAAAGGTTTCTTTTTTTTTCTTTTTTTTTTTTTTTTTGGGTCCGGTCGTGGGGCCTGAACTCTGGGCCTGGGTGCTATCCCTCAGTTCTTCAGCTCAAGGATAGCGCTCTACCACTTGAGCCACAGCGCCACTTCCGGCTTTTTTCTTTTTGCTTATGTGGTGCTGAGGAATCGAACCCAGGGCCTCAGGCATGCAAGGCAAGCGTTCTACCACTGAGCTACCTTCCCAGCCCTGGAAAGGTTTCTTAACACACAAAAAGACAAACATGGGTAAGGAATGTGGGTTAATGGTAGAGTGCTTGTCTAGTATGCATGAAGCCCTGGGCTCAATTCCTTCATACCACTCAAGCACAAAAAATAAAATTATACACACACACACACACACACACACACACACACACACGTAAAGACAAACACATCTGGGTGCCAGTGGCTCACACCTGTAATCCTAACTACTCAGGAGATCTGAAGACTGTGGTTTGAAGCCAGCCTGGGAAGGAAAGTCCATGAGACTTATCTCCAGTTAACCAACAAAAACCCAGAAGTGGCTCTGTGACACAAAGTGGTAGAGGACTAGCCTTGAGTGAAAAAACTCAGGGACAGTGCCTAGACCCTGAGTTCAAGCCCCATGACTAGGAATAAAAAGACGAACATAAGGGAAAATGTTGAAAATTTAAACTACTTAAAATTAAGAATTTCTGATCAAAATGTGCAATTGAGAAAGTATAAAGACAAGCTACAAACAAGATAACTTGTAGCACATGTTACCAAGACACAATAACTAAAATAAGAACTGCCACAAATTGGTAAGGAAAGTGACAAAACTGTGGATAAATGGACAAGAGACTTGACCAGATATTTCACAAAAGAAGAGACTCAAATGGCTTACATACTTGTGAAATCACATTCAACCTTGTTATCAAAAAACACAAGTGCAATGAGATACTGTTCTATACCCATCGGGTTAACAGAAATTTAAAAATAGATAATACCATGTGTGGAGCATTTGTATTAATGGGGACTCAGCTGTGCTGGTGGGAGTATAATGGACACAAAAAACTTTGAAATATACTTGGCATGCATCATCAGGATGAATAATAGCATACTTTTCCACTCAGGAATTCCACTTCTAGAATATATACCCCAGTAACACTTTTATATTCATCAGGAGACATGTAGTTCATGTATCAGTAAAGATTTTCCATGAAACAAGTGTGTGTGTGTGTGTGTGTGTGTGTGTGTGTGTGTGTGTGTGTGTGTAAAGAGATTCATTTTGAGTAACTGGCTCATGAAACTGTGGAGAATTGATGAGTCCAATATCTGATAGTAGAGGCTACCAATATGGAGAATGGCAATTCAAGACTGAAGGCAGTTGGCTAGTGAACCAAGAATTGCTAATAACTGCAGATGAAGCCATAAAGGCATACTGCTGGTAGAGTTCTCTCTTACTCAGTGAAGGTCAACATTTTGTTCTATCAGGCCTTCAGTAGACTGGAATAAGACTTGCTCATATTTTGAAGGGTAATTTGTTTTACTCAAAATCCAATCATTGAAATCATATCTATATACATATATGTATACACACACCTTCATAGAAATATCCAGAAGGCTTGACAACTATCTGAGCATCAGAGGTTGACACATAAATTCACAGCTAGAAATAATTTAGATGAGTCTAAATGTCCATCAGTGGTAGAGTAAATAATAAATTGTGGCACATATGTATATATACATATATAAGTATATAGTATGTATATAATGATGTATATAAATAATAAATTGTGGCATATATATACATATATAAACTTCTAAATTACTTGTGGTGATAAGCAGAATTATAGGTTGGCCCCCAAGATCACTCCTCCAGGTGTTATACTCTGTATAATCCCTTCTTGATTACTAGAAGAGCCTGTAACTTGCTTCTAACCAATGGAATATGGCCCAAATTATGGGCAGTCACTCTCATAGTAATGTTTCTCTCTCTCTCCTCTCTCTCTCTCTCTCATTTTTTCTCTCTCTTTCTCTCTCTCTCTCTATATATATGCATGCATACAAACACACATAGGCATGCGTATCTGATCAGACACTTGAAGAAGCAAGTTGTCATGAAATTGAAGCAAGTTGTCATGAAATCTTGTTTATTTTGGAGCTTGAACTCAGGGCCTGAGTGCTGACCCTGAGCTTTTTCACTCAAGGCTAGCACTCTACCACTTTGAGCCCACAACACTACTTCCTTGCCATCAATTTTAAAACCATAAGAAAATGAATTCTACCATCAACCTGAATAAGCTTAAAAGCAAATCCTCCCCTAGTTGTACTTGATGAGAATGTGGCCTAGCTGATACCTTAATTACAGCTTTGGGACAACCAGAGCAGAGGATTCAGTTAAGTGATGCCTTTATACTTGCCCTATGGAAACTGTGGAATAATAAATGTGTGGTGATTTAAGTCACTTAATTTGTGATAATTTTTTACATAGTATGGAAAACAAATACAAGTATACAGGTATAAAAATTAATAATTATAGCTACATGTATTAACATAGAAGAATCTTAGAAATATATTTTTAGAATAAGAATCAAGTAGTAAATATTGCAGAAAGAAAGATTTCATTTGCATGATGTTTGAAAACAAAATCCAAAGAATGCATAATTGAGGGAGGGATACATATAATGGTAAAATTGTAAAGAAAAGCAAAAGAAAAAATATTAGGAAAGACAGGAAAGTGGATTATTTCTGGAAAGGAATTTAGGACCCATACATATATTCTAAAACATTAACAATATTCTCTTTCATAACTAAAGTTTACAATATCATTATTAATTAAATAATAAATATGTATACTATATATTTCACAATGAAAATAACATTAAAATCAATTTAATTTATAAAAATATGAAGAACATTTCTGTATTTATCAATAGCTTTTTCTCTAGCTCAGTCCCCCAAATTCAAATCTTAATTCTACCTTTTTTATGATCTTGGTCATAGTGCAGAAATCTTAGATAAATGTTCAGATATTAGGCTTTCCAGATGAAAGGGCTGCAATTAAACAAGTACTGAAAATAGTTACTCTAATAATAAATATAAAGCCAACAATTGCGAGTTACCTATACATATGAATATTATATATTTTCAAATTAAAAATGATAGTAATCACACTAGCACCTGTAGTTTTAGCTACTTGGGAGGCTTGGGAGGATCATGGTTTGAGACTAGTACCAGCAAAACAGTTCACGAGACTCATACTTCTTTTTCTCTTTAAGTAGGTGTACAAAAGGGTCAATTCAACGTATACTTTATAAGTACAGTGCATCAGTAATTGATGTCATCTTTTCCATTGTGATTTCCCTTTGAGATGTAAGCTGTTTTCTTTTTCTTTTTTTTCTAAAGCAGTTGCAACTTGTCTATAGGCAATGTCAACGATTTTTCAGGATGAGTCTGAGTCTTAGGTACTTTAGTCTGACAAACCAATTTGACTTCAACATTGACAGAAATATGAACATTTTAACAGTGGAAGAACACTTTCATAGCAAAGTATTCAAATGTTTTCATGGTATCAGTGTTAGGGCTTCTGTTTTGAGAAGTTTTGTTCTATTTGACAACTTTATGTCATTATTAAAGCCAAAAGAGAATGACGTCATTTTGAACTAAAAGTCAGCATAAAAGAACATCTGACATAAGTAAAAGTCTCTTAAAGCAATGGAATCTTCCCAAATATTTCATAACAATAGAATGGTGTGATAAAGCAGTATTTGTAATTGCTAATTTTAGGTGAAGATAATATAAGACAGAAATATTGCCAAGCTTAATTCTCAGAAGATTCTTTGCCTTTCCTTAATCCCTAGATCTATGAATACTTTGTGCTTTGAACATTTTATTAAAATGTTCATTTTCTTAGCTGAGCATGGTGGCTTATGCCTGTAATTCTAACTACTCAGGAAGCTGAGATCTGAGGATAGTGGTTGGAAGCCAGCCTAGGCAGGAAAGACCCTAAGACTCTTATCTCCAATTGAATACCACAAAAGCTGAAAGTGGAGCTGTGGCACAAGTGGTAGAGCACTAGCCTTGAACAAAAAAAGCTTAGGGATAGTGCCCAGGCCCTGAATTCAAGCCCCAGGACCAGACTGTCTACAAAATTCATTTTCTTTAGCTCCTAATTTTTCAGTTAACCTGCATTTCTATTAAACTAGAATAAGAAAATTGTCCATCATGTAAATTAAAGGATTTTAATTAAAGGAAGAAAGAAGAAAGAAAAAGGAGGAAGAAGAGAAGGAAGAGTAAGAAGAAAAAGAAGCATCAGCAAAAGCATTAAGAGAGGGCTACATGGTTATTGCAGCTTTGAGATTGGAGCAGATTTGACACAAGGAAGGTGACATCTCTTCTTAATCTGAATTATAAACCACCAAAATCTGTTTAAACAAAAAGAGTAATGCAGATCAGGGTGTTATGCATTCAAAAATACAACCTCAACAGACCACTTGTCTGTTTCAAGTTTTCCAGTTATAAGATAAAATAAAAATGCTCCTTTTCTTTATCATCTCTCCAGCATACAGCTGGGCTATAGATAACTCACCAAAAGATTTTTCAGAGCATGATGTGCAGAAATGGTCCCTGTCAACAGTGGCTTATCACACTTAAATCAGTACTACTTTCTGTTCCTCACATTAACTTCTTGGATTTGCACCTGAAATATTTTGCAAGACATTTTGAAATCAGAAAGAGCGATAAGAAATTAATTACTTTAAAATTTTATTTTCCATGTTAATAAATTGATTGAAGTATAATATACATAATGATATATTATTAATATTATAGTATAATAAAGACAGTGATAATAAATTTCATACAATTTATATGACAGTCATTACTTTTAAACAGCTTGTGATAGTAAAAACAAAAAATAAACAAAAAAAATCTTCTTGTATCACGAGGTCTACAATGCATTTCCCTAGTAAGAAGAGTTGCTATGAAGTTGCTCAACTGTGCACATGACCTTTCAAATAGAACTCCATCACTTAATGCTATGAACTTTCAGGCAAGTATTTATTACTTGGGATTAAATTTCACTCATTCCTTGAAAAATATACACAATACCTATTACATAATTTTCTAAAATACTTAGTTTTGTTTCCAGGTACATCTTGATATATACTTTTTAAAATTATATTATCAGCAGAGCCCTTTAGAATTTAAAGTTTAGATAATGTTACTAACTATCCAAAGGAATTTGTAAGTCTTTCCAGCAGCTGTTCTTCCATTTTCCCTGGCAACATTAGGTGGTAAGGACAGGCAGTAACTGAATCTGTGTAGCTGTGGGTGTGACTTTAAGAATGACATTGATGACTGAAATACTCAGGCCTGCTGCTCTGAGAAATTTTTAAGTATAGAGCCACGTAGCATGGAGCACTTAACACCACCACAAAGCTTTACTTAGTTCACAGATAGAACTTTTGTTGAAATAACTTCTGGAAATAACTTCAGAAAAAAAGGACAAGAGGTGGACAGATCTGGGTTCAAATTCTAGCTTATCACTCCATTCCCTGTAAGCCTTGTTGACTTAACTGTAAAATAAAAATACAGACTCTATAAATTCTACTCTTCCACTTGGGTACTAAAAAGATGCAAACTGTTCTATTAGTGTAAAAACTAGAGGCTTAAGAAACATTATTTCTTTCCTCCCATTTGGGTCAAGTTGGCCTTTCTTATTAAATATTCATTTCATTTTCAATTATAGCATCCTTTGATTCTTTACAGTCTAGTTAATGAGATGTAATTGGTAGCATCAGGCTCTATGTTGCTGATACCAGGTCAGGGGATAGAGTTTCTCTAGCAGGGCTTTGTACATAACTTGTCTGCTGCAAGGTCATACTCTCTGGTAATGTTCATGAAATACAATAAATAATTTGTTGGCAATTTTATGTGTTCTTATGTGAGTTTTTTGGTGGTTGTTATTTGTAACTACTACCCTGGAGTTTAGGGTTGGCAATCTAATCTTCAAATTTGTAGAAAGGAAAAAAAAAAAAAACCTTCACAGCAACTGCAGACTGAATAAAGTAGATTGTATACTACCAGGCTTTTAGTACAACCTAGTTCATTAATGAGATAATATAGATCAATTAAGGCGCCACAAACTCTGATGTAACCACCCTATAATGGCCCTTTGGACCTTCTCCATCATGCAGCAGGAAGGCCAGATCTACTTAATAAAACACCAGGTCAGCATATAATGTCCAATGAGTATTATCAACAAATTGCATGGAATTTGAATGAAGAAGACCATTAAAATGGCAAAGTAAAATATAAGTGTTGATATAGAAATCCTCCTTCCTTCCTCCTGTCACCGTATGCAGGTGAAGGTTAATGAAGTTTCCCTCTAAAAGTAGGACTCTTCACTTAGGTTCCTTGACTTTGATCACAGAATAAGAATTTCTGGTCATAATGGTAAGAAAACTTAGCAGAGCTTGGCCGGGGCACACTCTAACAGAGTGTGCGGGTGCTCTCAAAGGGAGGGAGAGACATACACAGCTCTTTGGTATCAGGGGTATTTATATGGTAAAGGCAGGGGGGTCTTATTTCAAAGTTATCCAAAGATAGGTGTTTTATCTTTGCTCTAGTCATTCTTTTGGAGTTCCTCGATGTTTTGGGCATTTCCTGACATAAAACAGATGCTTATCCTTGAGATAAGGAAGATGTCCTGTTGCTTTTTTCAGAAGCAAAGATAGTGTTTTTATGTTTTTAAATACCTGGTTTCTGAACTGCCTTCACCAGACCTCATTTTCCCTAATTTATCTTGACTCATTTTCCCCTAAAATGACTTTGGTCCCTTAATCTTAAGGGAACTAGATGAATAAATATCTCCTGTATTTTCTGTAAGCGTACCATGCCTTATTTCCCCTGATCTGTCCTGCCTCACTCTCTTCCTTCCTTGTTCCTTCTTTTCTATTTTATCTTTTCACAGAAAGAATAACTGACAAACGCAAGCATACTGTAATATGATGATGATAAACTATTAAATGTAATATGATGATGATGATGATGATGAAGAAAATAAATGACTAGATATTGAGAAGACTAATATTGTTGGTTATGTAGTCCAGAGATTCCTTAAGGCTTGTGCTGAGATCAGAAATGAACCAAATCCTAAGCACATGTGAGCAAAATCTTCAAAATATGGCTGAAATGTCATTTAAAAAGACCAAACTTATGTGAATTTTAGTTATTCTGCATCACTGAACTTGTTTATCCTTTGCTACATTAAAATTAACTAAATTTTTATTGACGATCAGTTATCATGGGATCCAATATAAATAACATTTACTTAGTTCACAGATAGAAGTTTTGTTGAAACAGTAACTTCCTGTTTGCCTAACCTTTATTATGCATATACACATAAAAATTGTGGAATAAAACTCATTTATAATTAGCAATAGCTATTTTCTGAGTGGTAATACATGAGACAATTTTTTCCACTTGTATTTTTCTTTATTGTGCTTTCCTTTTTCTACTTCTTTTCTCTTATTTATTTATTTTTTAATTACTATTTTTGTGTCAATACTGGGACTTGAACTCAGGGTTTCATGCTCTTAGCTTTTTTTGCTCAAGACAAGTGCTCTATCATTTGAGACATACTTTCATTTCTGGATTTCTGCTTATTAATTGAAGATAAATCTTTCTGCCTTTTCTGCCAAGACTGGCTACAAATCATAGTCTTCAGATTTCAGCCTCCTGAGTAGTGGGGATTATAGGCATGAGCTACTAGCACTTGGCCTTTTTAAAAAAAAAGTTATTTTTTTAAAGTAATACAAAGTAGTGAGATTTTTGTGTTTTGTTTTCATTTACCTAGTTTCTGGTTAAAAGTGACAACTCTGGAATGAAAAGATATTATATAATCCAAGTGAACCAATAGAATTTAAGATGCACTGTATTTAAAGCCAGAAATCTTTAAAAGTTGACAAGCAAAGAAAATCATTAAGCATAGTGAAATGCAAAAGACTTCAGTATTCTTAAGGACATTTCTTGAATAAAACAAACTGAATAAAATGTTTAATTATAACAAAAACCAGCTCCTTGGAGGTATGGAATAGATAAATAAAATTATTAAAAGTAAATAATAGCCTGGTGCTGGTGGATCACAACTGTAATCATAGCTACTCAGGAGATTGAGTTCCAAAGATAACTATTTGAAACCAGCCTGAGCAAGAAAATCTATGAGATTCTTATCTCCAATAAATTACCCCTTACAAAAAGCCAGAAGTGGAGCTGTGGCTTAAGTTGTAGAGTGCTAGCTTGAAGATTAGAAAGTCTAATTATTCTGTAATGACTCCATAAAAGATGCTGCTATTAAGTGCTTTATCTCGAGATTTTTAAAGGATCAATTTATAGCTAAAGTAAGAGAGTTTGCCTGATACAAGACAAAACCTGTTACCGATTATTAGAATCAAACTTTGGCTAAAAAATACAACTTTCTTCCTTTAGATAAATATACAGAAACCTTTGACTTCTTTGATTTCTTTTAGTAATATAAATTTTCTCAGCAATCACTTTCCAAATACAATGTAAGTTAACACTCATAAAGACAGAATTTTTTATTGTGAAAATACTGTACAGAGGGGTTACAATTACATGGGCAAGATAATGAGTACATTTCTTATCAAGCATTGTAGCCTCCTCCTTTGTTTCCCCTTCCCATCCCATCCTCCTCCCACCCCCTCACCCAACCCTCCTCCGCCCCCCTACCAAAGTTGTAAAGTTCGTTTTTGACATAACAACTTGTACGTCTCATTGTTGCAATGGGTCCACCTGTATCCCTATTTAAACGATTTGTTTTTTCCCTTCCCCTCCACAAATTATAACAACATCAAATACAGTGAAAGCAGGGGTTAAGACAGAATTTTATAAAAAGAGATACACTAGCAGAAATAATAATCTATTTCTTATGGATAAGAAAAAGAACTATTAGAGTTTCTTTGGCTCTGGGCCAAAGAAACTAGTAGTAGCAGACAAACAAATTACTTCTTCCAATAAGACTAAAGTCTTGAACTTTTTACTGCATTTATGGACATTTTGGTTCAAAGAAGACCATCCCTTTCTAGGAGACTTGCTGCAAACAATAGCTGTCAGACCACCAAATGCCAAATCCTTCTCTCCTTTATGTTTCCTGGCTGCCATGAAGTGAACAGGCCTTCTCAGCCATCTAATAGTCCCACTTTGCTATACTTTGGCACCGCAGGACCAAAACAGCAGACTGAAACCTCTGAAATTAATATTCAAAATAAACCTTTTCCTTTATTAAGTTGTTTATCTCAAGGATTTTGGTATAGTAATGAAAAGCTAACTGATTCACTATGTAATAAGAACACGGTTAAGCATTTTGTTATGATAGCATAGATAAACTAAATATTACAAGTGAAATAAAGTGGCCTAGCATAGGTGTATATTCCCATAGTCCCAGCTAATATGGGAGGCTGAGGTAGAGGGACTACAAGTTTGAGGCCATTCTGGGCTATTTAGCAAGACGTAGTTTAAAAATCTAAACAAAAACAAGTCAAATGATAATATAATCATTTGGCTCATTTATGAGTAAAATATTTTGCTTGAAATATTGAGTGCCATAGAACTTTCAACCTCAAACACCATGCAGGTGATATAACAGAACAGAAGTCAGGTGAAATACAGTGAGGAATGGTTTTAGAGTATGGGAAACCTTGATGCACTTAAATAGTGGTTTTCAGAGTATGTCTCTAGCCTATTTGTATCAGTAAATAAATAAGAGTAATAACTTGTCTCTCAATCCAGATCTTACTGAGTTAAAAACTTTGAGGCTGAGTTTTAACAAGCCACCTGAGTTTTAACTAGCTTGTCTCTTATACACACTCAAGTATGAGAATCATAGATGTAGATGTATGCTAATTAAATTTTTAAATAATCATGTATATTTAAAGGAATTGTCTGGTGTTAGGTGCCAGTGGTTTACACTTGTAATCCTAGCTACTTAGGAAGTGGAGATCTGAGGACTGAGGTTCAATGCCAGCCTGGGCAGGAAAGTCCATGAGACTCTTATCTTGAGTTAATTACCAAAACAAGCAAACAGCAGAGCTAAGGCTCAAGTGGTAGAGCACTAGTCTGAAAGCTGAAAACACTCTAGCCCTAGGAGCTGAAAAAGCTGAGATAGCATCAGGCCCTAAGTTCAAGCCCAGGACCATGAAAAAATAAAACAAATAAACAGAATCATCTGACCATATTTGCAATCAGAATCAATGTGTATTTTAATTCCTGATGAGAATCAAAGGAAAAAGCAAAAACTTGAATCATTTGTATAATTATGTCCATTCCAAACTTCCTTTTTCTAAGATGGAAAAAAGTAGTAAGTAGTTAAGTTGAACCTAAGATTTATTTTCTCTAGGATTCAGGCATATCTGGTCCTGGTGTTTGGTGGAGTGATCCTTCTTTCCTTCCAGGAAAGAACTAATTCTAGTAGAAGAAAGAACTAAGGGCTGAGGCTGCATGAGGGTAGTTGTACTATAAAACCTAGGAGCTAAAGAAGGTAGTTTTTACTATTTTTTTCTCAGACACAGACAAGACAGCTTGCCTGAGGCATGATAATAGGGTCCAGATGTGTCAGTCTTGGCTGTAGGACCATCCATGTTTTTGTTGTCCTAGAATGTGGACTTCAGGCCTTTCAACTCTTCTTGAACACATTGTTCTTGCAGCTGCAACAATGGTGGCGGTGGTGACATGACCTGAAAGAATGGGAGCAGCTGCTTTCATCAGACAAAAACTGTGAAACATATGAAACTAAGTAGTTCTTAGAGTACACATGAAACACGCCTGGGCACTGCTGGGCCTCTCCAGGAGAGATAGGGAAATGCTATTTTAAAGCATGCTACTCTGTGTAGCATGAATTACACAAAGAAGAGCTTTGGGTTTTTTGAGTTTTCAGAAAAAAGAATATTTAAATTTGAGTCTGTCACATGTTTTTATTTTGTCTTAGCAACACTTAAATCCATGTTGCTTCTTGTGTAGACTTTAACATAATAGTCAACATGGGAGACTCAACAATTAAACCTCACACATTTTAGGTTCATGAAAAAAAAAAACCAGCAAGATTGTTAAAGTTTCGGGACATGAAGTTAAAAAATCATGGTGTAGTCCAGGCGCCAGTGGCTAATGCCTGTAATCCTAGTTATTTAGGAGGCTGAGATCTGAGGATCACGGTTCAAAGCCAGCCTGAGCAGGAAAGTCCATGAGACCCTTATCTCCAATAAAACCATTAGAAAACTGGAAGTGGCACTGTGGCTCAAGTGGTAGAGCGCTTGCCTTGAGTTGAAGAGTGTAGGGACAGTTCCCAAGCCCAGAGTTCAAGCCCCACGACCGACAAAAAGAAAAAAGAAAAAGAAAAAAAAATCATAGTATACATTGCTGATATTTTTCTCTTCAAAACTTCCCCATAAAATGGAATAACTTCGCAGATGAGCTGTTCTTTGGCACACTTGCAAGCAGCTTGTTTCAAAGGAAGAACTTTAAAAACAGCCACTTCTTTCCTGCCAGAATTTTGAGAGATTGATGCCCTTTTCCTTCATTTGTGCCATGCCTATAGGCTACAGATTGTCAGTTACTTCCTGAGACCCTAAATCGAATTTTGTTAAAAACATTTGTTGTTCTCAAAAAAGAAAAAGTTTGGAGATCACAAATCTGTAAGAATTCCTCTAAGCAACCAGAATTTTTCAGGAAGTTTTGAGGTTACTTTATTGCATTTAACTCTGTGTTTTGATACTTGATGAACAAGTCATCTGGGATGTTAGTTTTCCATCCAGAGAGTAATGTCTTGCAACTTTCCAACTTGTTGGTGGAGCCAAAAGTATTTTTGTTGTTGTTGTTTGTATGTTTGGGGAGGGATTTTTTCTTTGGTTGCTATTTATTTGAAACCAACTACTACTCCTTTAAACACAAAAAAACTAAAATAGTGACTTTGATATGTCAGTTCTAGCCAGCTCACAATGGATGGTGAGTTGGGGGATGGCAGAAAAGATCAAGCAACTGAGTTTTATCCAGGGATGTTTCTCTAGACAAGTAAGTTCCTCTGTGGATCTCAGTTTTATTATTGAAGTTGGAATCAGGGCAATTGGCCCAAAGTTCTGCATTCCTTAACTCCCAGAGGAATTCTAAAAATGAGTTAAGCGTTTAAAGAGAAAAATCTATAAATTATTGATATTACAGTTAAATTCCTCTATGGAAATAATTGGATAAACTTTTGAGGTATCACTGAACAACCAAGATTTATGCATTGTTTGTTTTGTTTTGTGGAGACAGGGTCTTACATTGTAGTCCAGGCTGTCCTGGAATTCGTATTGTAGCCCTGGCTAGCCTTCAATTCATCTTTTAAGGGATTGTTTCTATATTAACTTAGTAGAATTGAGCTCCTGGGTATACAAAGTAACCACTACAAGGAACTATTGGATGCCCCTTATTCTCACCCTAATTTTGTCATAAGCCATTGTAATAGCTTCCTAACGTTTTTATAACTTTGGTCTCTTCCCCCAGTGCTTTTTACACATGACTTGTACTATTTCCCAAATACAGCTCGTCTCATAAGACCTTCTGGATCAAAATCTTAGCTAAGATTTATATAACATATAAAATTTATATAACATATAAAATCCTTCTTATGGCATATTAGACCTGTACTGCCTTCTTTCCTTCTTTCTTTTCTTTTCTTTTTTTTGCCAGTCATGGTGCCTGAACTCTGGGCCTGGGCACTGTCCCTCAGCTCTTCAGCTCACGGCTAGTGCTCTACCACTTGAGCCTGAGCCACAGCACCACTTCCAGCTTTTTCTGCTTATGTGGTGCTGAGGAATCAAAACCAGGGCCTCATGCATGCAAGGCAAGTGCTCTACCACTGAGCCACCTTCCCAGCCCCTTGTAGGTTTTGTTTTTTTTCTTTCTTTCTTTTTTTCCTTCCTTCCTTCCTTCCTATCGTCTTGGGGCTTGAACTCTGAGCCTGGGCGCTGACCCTCAGCTCTTCAGCTCAAGGCTGGTGCTCTACCACTTGAGCCACAGTGCCACTTCCGGTTTTCTGGTGGTTTATTGAAGGTAAGTGTCTCATGGACTTTCCTCCCGGGCTGGCTTTGAACTGCAATCTTCAGATCTCAGCCTCCAGAGTAGCTAGAATTAGAGGTGTGAGCCACCGGCTCCAGGCTGTCTCATTGGTTCTTGCTTTCTGTTTCTGTCCTGATTCTAACTATTCCTAGCTGGGGATATAGCTTATGGAGTAGAGCACTTGCCCTGAGTTCAAACCTCACTACTGCCAAAGGGGGGAAAAAAGAAAAAGAAATTAACAAGATCCCCATGTCAACTAATAAGCTAATAATATCCATAGTCCCGGGCGCTGGTTGCTCACGCCTGTAATCCTACCTACTCAGAAGGCTGAGATCTGAGGATGGTGGTTCAAAGGCAGCCTGGGCAGTAAAGTCTGTGAGACTCTTACCTCCAATTAATTGGCCAGAAAACCGGAAGTGGCTCTGTGGCTTAAGTGGTAGAGTGCAAGCTTTGAGCTGAAGAGCTCAGGGACAGCCACCCAGGCCCAGAGTTCAAACTCCACAACTGATTTTAAAAAAAATCCAGAAGTGGAGACTTGGCTCAAGTGCTAGGGCACCAGCCATGAATGTAATAGCTGAGTCAGAGCTCAAGGTCCTGGAAAAAGAAAAGGAAAGAAGAGAGAGGGAGGGAGGAAGAAAGGGAGAAAAGGAAGGAGGGAAAAGATATGTATATTTTAAAGTTGTGAATATATGATGTGTGAATTTTACCTCAATTTTTAAAAATACCAATTGAAGATTCTGCATGAGGTTTCCCAGAGGATTTTCCATCCAGGGTTGGGAATCTTGAGGTAAGATTCACCATCTTCAGCACACTTATGCTTACAGGAAATGCATTTTAGGCTACCTGGGCAGAGGCCAGCTGCTGCTTCTGCCCTCTATGTGTGCTGAGCATGCTGCTGAGAAATAAAGTCTTTTCTTTGCATACTGCTTTGTAATTTTTAAACATCTTCCCAATCATTAGCTCATTTGATTCTCCTAGGTTTTATCTCCAAACATACTTATATTTTTTTCATACTTACGTGCTGAAGGCCGAAAATTATCTACTTAAATGCAATGGATTTATCTTGAATATCTTTGATGACTTTTTGTTTCACTTTTCTTTTACTTTTAATATATTTTACTCATATATGCTCAGTTCTCCTGATTTCTGTAGCTATAAATGTTTCTGCTTTCTGAGTCTAAATTTTCAACATGGTCTGTTTTTCTTTCTCCCTTCCTCTGAGTAAGATGTATAAGCTTTTACTTTAAAACTATACTCACTTCTTGCTTTTCCTTAATCTTGTCTAGATGATTCAGAATAATTTAGTCACAGCCCATACAATGATAGTTGTTGCCCTTCCCTGAATATTTTTATGGTAGAGCCATCATTTATTTAATAAAATATTTTATAAGATGCTTGTGTTTTATAATACAAATTAATTACATTCTTTTATTTCCTGTGGCTGTTTAAAGCTTATTTTAATGCTCAAGTTTATTATTTATTCTTTTATAGCCACATATTTACTTTGAAGTCCTTTTTAAGGACTTCAAGCTTTACATTCATTGAAAATCTTTATTGTATTCCTGGAAATAGATCCTCTCCTATATTTACAAATCACCATTTTGGGAGGATGTTATTTGCAATTTCATCTTGGACAAAAATTTGAAGATTGTTTCTAATTGTTGTATTTTCTTTCAGTGTATTTTGTAGTCCCTTTTGTCCTATCTGTTGACATCCAGTTTATTTTATTCTTATTTTGTCTGTCTTAGAGACAAGTCCTCACCATGTAGCCTTATGGTTCAGGGCTGGCCTTGAACTCTCAATCCTCCTACCTTGTCCTTTCCACCCTGTGAAATTCTAGGTATGCCTAGTCTTTTCTCATTTCTGCTATGGGATAATATAATTATTGTGACATAATTCCCCTTTTTTGTATTTCCCCCTATATTTCCTAGATTTGGCCTATACTTCTTTGTGAGAATGTTTATATACTACAGTGCCATAAATGCCTATACTCACATGAAGCCTCAACTGTCTCTCCACTTTCCTCATTCACCCTGCAAAGTGAGTGGGGGGAGGGGGGGGGGGAGGGGAGCGGGGGGGGGGGGGGTTCAGTTCATGTACCCTGTAGCATCACTGGATTTCGTTGTTTATCTAGAAATTTCCTTTTTTTCATAGTCTTAAAGTCAAAGGCATCATTGGTCCAAACACAAGACTTTCTTGATCTAAATAGAATGAATATATTTCCTATCTTTTTATTTTAGTATCTTATAGATACCTTACTTTTGCTTATGCTCTACATTTCATGAAATGTCAGAATTTATCAAAATTATAGCCTCTTGCTAATGCAAAAGCCAGATTGTATTTTTTAGTACCTTCTGTATCCTGTCCCCTTAGCGCAAGTAAATTCTACATTAGAATCATTCAGCAAAATATGTATTTATTTATTTATGTTAGTATATATGTTAGTCATGGGTCTTGAACACTGGACCTGGGTACTGTCCCTCAGTTCTTCAGCTCAAGGCTAGCACTCTACCACTTGAGCCACAGAGAATTTCACAGACTTTTCTGCTTGGGCTGGCCTTGAACTTTGATCCTTAGATCTCAGCCTCCTGAGCAGCTAGGATTACAGGCATGAGCCACCAGTGCCTGGCAAAATATTTATATATTTATTTAAAAATGTTTGCTGTTTTTATTTTATTTTTATTTATTTATTTATTTATTTTTGGGTCCGGTCATGGGGCCTGAACTCGGTCGGCCTGGGCACTGTCCCTCAGCTCTTCAGCTCAAGGCTAGCGCTCTACCACTTGAGCCACAGCGCCACTTCCGGCTTTTTTCTTTTTGCTTATGTGGTGCTGAGGAATCAAACCCAGGGCCTCGAGCATGCAAGGCAAGCGCTCTACCACTGAGCCACCTTCCCAGCCCTGTTTTTATTTTTTATTTTATTGTAAAGGTGATATACAGAGAAGTTACAATTTTATAGATTAGGTAATGAGTACATTTCCTTTTGAACAGTGTCATCTCTATCTTCATTCTCTCCCAGTTTTTCTCCTCCCCTCTCAACCCCACTCCTCCCCAAGTTGTATAGTTCATTTCCAACATAGTGTTTAGTGGATTTCACTGCTGAATTGGATCACTCTTCATGCCACCATTTCTGTACTTCCCCTCTACCTCCCCAAATCAGATACATTTATATATGAGACCAAAGGAATAGAAATCAAAAACAGTGACAAAAGGGAATAAACCAAAGGAAAAAGGGGAAAAAAAACAAAAACAACACAATAAAAAAACCTCCTGTTTCCATTTCTTTTTTTTTTCCTGTTTCCGTTTCTTGAAGTTCATTTCAATAAGTATCATTTTATATGAGCATATGTACAAAGCTATTGAGCCCTTGTGATCCTCTCCTAAGAATATCCTCCTTTGTTCTCACTGTGTGAATATTTAAGTGCTATTTAATTAATTGTGTCCAAGTGTAATTATTTGTCTTTTATTATTTTATTATCCATCAGGTTTACTTGTAGATTTATAGGCACATTCTAATTATTACAAATGAGGGAAATCAAGAGCCTCATGTCTAAAATATACTTAGAGTTAAATTAAAAAAAATTAAACCTCCCCAAAACAAATCCTCAAAGAAACAGCAACCTAATTAATAAACTTAAAGAGAGAGTTCTCTGAAGAAAAAATAAGAATGGCCAATAGACAAAGAGATGGTCAACATCTCTAGCCATAAAAGAAATGCAAATCAAAACATCATTGAGATTCTACCTCACCCCAGTTACAATGGCTATTTTCAAGAAAACTAACAATAACAGATGCTGATGGGGATTTGGCCAAAAGGGAACACTACTTTGTGGGAATGTAAACTTGTTCAGCCATTCTAGAAAGCGGTATGGAGGATCCTCAAAATATTTGTTAAGTGAAACTTGAAATCATTTTGCTTCTCTTAAGTTTATCATTTTTCTGCTCTTACTTATTTTTTATGTTCCCCCCTCCTATTTTCCCAGACTTTCTAATACTATTTTTGTATGGAATTTTCTTTTAGAGTTATTAGGATAGTCTTACAACTAGTTAGAATAGTTGCACAACAGTGTAAATATACTACCAAGTGTACATTTTTAAGTGGCTAATGGTTAATTTATGGTTTGTGAAATGTCCATATTTTATGAAGATAGCACTTCCAGGTTACTTCAGACATTAAGGGATGATTTGTCCCTGGAACAGATTTGGCAGTCCATACTCTTCTTTTTAAATGAGGAAAAGTAGTAAAATCAATCCCAGAAAGAGAGGGAGAAAGTTTTCTTCCTTGTGAGTTTTTGGAATCAAATAGTCTTAGTTCAGATTCTGATTCTGTCAGAAACTAGCTGTGTGCTCTGCATCAGGTCATTTGAGAAGTCAATTTCTTATATATTAAAAAAAAAAAAAAAAGAGCCAGGCACTGGTGGCTCACACCTGTAATCCTAGTTTCTCAGGAAGCTAAGATGTGAGGATCATGACTCAAATCCAGTTTGGGCAGGAAAGTACTTGAGACTCTTATCTCCAATAAACTACTCAGAAAAACCTGGAAGTGGGGCTGTGGCTCAAGTGGTAGAGTGCCAGCCTTAAACAAAAGAAGTTCAGAGACAGTGCCCAAGACCAGAGTTCAAGCCCCAGCACCAGCAAAAATAAAAATAATACCGCCCCCCCCCCCCCCAATAAGCTGGATGCCAGTGGCTCACACCTGTAATCCTAGGTACTAGGTAGGCTGAGATCTTAGGATCTTGGTTCAAAGCTATCCCGGGCAGAAAAGTCCGTGAGACTCTTCTTTCCAATTAACCACTCAAAAACCAGAAGTGACACTGTGGCTTAAGTGGTAGAGTGCTAGCCTTGAGCACAAAATGTCCGAGGCCCTGAGTTCAAGCCCCATAGCCAACCAAAAACAAAAACAAAAAAACCCCAAAAATCCCCACTACTTCTTAAGGACCTTGTGAAGACTGTATGTAGTAATGCATGTAAATGTTCTTTGGAGTATGAGTTTTTGCCCACTTACTCCTTCTACCTTCTGAAACTCCTCCTCCTTCCATAGATACTAGACTACATGTGCCCCCTGCCTGGGTGAATTGGTCTTTTCCCATCCCTATTCTATATAAATAAATGCAAATCAAGGAAGCACCAGGTAGAAAAGTAGGCTTGCACCACATCTGATGAATTTTAGCATTGTAAGAAAACAACAAAGGAGTTGGGATCAGATAGCTCAATAGGACAAAATAAATGTGTATTCCCTCCTTTTGATATTAATTTTTCCATAGATTCCTTCCCATTGAACAAAATAGCACAGGAAACCTAACTATTGTGCACAAGTTGGGCTAAAATTACTATATATTTTTTTAATCTGGTGGGAAAAGAAACCTTGAACTATAGTTGAAAGTATTCAATGTGTTAGAAAGGTAAAAACACTTGATACATTATAAGGAGGAAGCAGATTCAAGGTAAGAGCTCTAGACTGGGGATTAACAGTCCTGGCCCTGACACCGACTAACCTTCAATAGGCCACTGTTCCTAGCTTGCTCCATTATTCAAATGAAAAATGTAAGCGTTGAACTTATCCCCTTATTCTTTGAAATTCAACAATTTTTTCCATTGAAAAATTCCACTCCTTAGGAACTTTAAAAAATATTTTACCATTTCTATGTCAATTATAAGATGGTTTTAGGTATATTTTAAAATATTTTGGATCTATATTTTTATTTATTTATTTATTTGTCAGTCATGGGGCTTGAACTCTGGGCTTGGGCACTGTTGCTCAGCCCTTCAGCTCAAGGCTAGGGCTCTGTCACTTGAGCCACAACGCCACTTCCAGTTTTCTGAGTGGTTTATTGGAGACAGGAGTCTCACAGATGTTCCTGCCTGGGCTGGCTTTGAACCACAATCCTCATAGAATTACAGGCATGAGTCACTTGTGCCTGGCTAGATCTGTATTTTAATAAAAATATATTAAATTAATTTTAATAAAATTATTATGTGATTTAAATATAGATTTAAATATAGATTACTAAGCAAGTATTCCTTTTATTTTAATTCTGAGTTAAAAAACATTATTATCTCCAAGTCAGTTTTTATTTAGCAAGTTTTTATTTTCAATTTTTTTTAATTTCATGAACTATGACATTATGATGGATGGATTAACTGTTATTTTTTTTTACTTTGGTCTCATATTAAAGAGAATATAATTTTGGTCTCTATGGAATGGCATGTTTGAGAATTATAATTAAGTCTTACTTAAAAACCATACAAGGACCTGGTGCTGGTGGCTCATGCCTGTAATCCTAGCTACTAAGGAGGCTGAGATCTGAGAATTGCAGTTCCAAGCTAGCATGGGCAAGAAAGTTAGTGAGACTCTTATCTCCAATTAACTACCAAAATGCCAGAAGTAGATCTGTGGCTCAAGTGGTAGAACACAAAAGCCCAGGGATAGGGCCCAGACCCTGAGTTCAAGCCCCAGGATGGGAATTTTTTTTTAAGCCATACAAAGTATATCAGTGTTATGTTCTTACAAGATATGGATTCTGAGTTTTTGGAGGGAGGGGAAGAAATATATCATCCTTGGTGTTGGTTCTAGAGATTAGATAGTTAAATTGAAAATAAATTTATTGTTATTCTATTCCAAGGTACTATTGGTTTGTATTCATGAGGGTATGCTGAAAATTTCCTTGATATGTTCTGAAAAGCATTACCTTAGAATCCATTCACCTGTCTGTGAATGGCATAAGAGCACAGCATTGAGGAGAAGGTACTGGCATTGAAGTAGAAGGCCCATATTTAAGTTTTGGTACCATATCTACTTTTAGAATACAGATCAAATCACTTAATTTTCAGCCTTAGGTTTCTCATCATAAAATTAGAATAATTATTTGTCTTCTCTCTATGGTTGAGTCTTCCTAAAAACCAAATAAAATTAAGTCAATGACATGATATTGAACATTTTGCTGTAATAATTATTACATGAATGTTTATTCATTATGTAGCATTTTATTATGTAGCATTTTATGATGTATATGCTAATACTAGGGCTTTAACTCAGGGCCTAGGTGCTGTCTCTTAGCTTTTTTGCTCAAGGTCAGGACACTCTACCACTTAGGGCATACCACCACTTCTGGTTGGCTGGGGTTTTTTTGGGGGGGAGGCATATTTATTTATTTGGGTGGTTAATTGGAGATGGTATCTCATGGACTTTTCTGTCTAAACTGGCTTTGAATCACAATTCTCAGATCTTAGGCTTCTGAGTAGCCTGACCCACCACAACTGCCTATGTACCATTTGACAGGGTAAGTTGACTGAAGTGACAACCGGGGGGGGGGGGGGGGGGGCTAAAAATTTAAGGAAGCACTTACTCTCAGAACTGTGCAAATACAGAGTGTGTCTTGAGAGTGACTCCTTAAATTTTGAGTCCCTGCTGATTCCTCACTCTCTCCCTGATAGTTCAGGCCTAGGTATATGGCCATAAGAATCTAGATGCAAGTCTGATTTCTGAAAGCCTTTTTTTATTTTTATTTTTTTATTTTTTATTTTTGCTTATGTGGTGCTGAGGAATCGAACCCAGGGCCTCTGGCATGCAAGGCAAGCGCTCTACCACTGAGCCAACTTCCCAGCCCCTGAAAGCCTTTTTTTAAAAAATGAAATTCAGTACATTTAAGGTATTTAGGAGCAACTGTATACCTACTAGTTTTCAAAAGCTATGAAACTGCTGGTAGGATGAAATATTACTTCTCTAATTTCTTTTTATTGATTATATTATACTACTTATATCTGTGAGCAGTTAGATGTTACAAAATAAACTCATTTTTATCGTCAGATACTTTCCTGAAGGTAGTTTTCCATCATGATAGGTTACTATATGATACCATGTCTACATTCTTATTTTCTGGAATTGGTAATATTGAATTTGAATACTAAAGCTTTCAGCTTCAGCTTCTTTAAACTGCTTGCTTTTAAGGTAGAAATGATTTGCTTGGCAAGTAAATAAGATATCACAAACATTTTTAAAATTCCAGAGAAAAATGAATATGAAAACTGTAGTTCCAGGCTGAGAGCTAGATTCCTAGAAATAAACATGAATTCCCCTGCTATTGAACTAGACCCATTTCATCCACTGTGTAGTATGCCAAGTTGTAAGTTGCAGAGAGTTTATTTGGGAAGTGGCCAAGGATGGAGACAGGAAGGCATGGAACAAGGTCAAATCTACCTCCCCAGAACAAGGCTTAGGGACATATATAGGATAAAGAAGAAATGTGATCTAATTTGTGAGGAAAGATGATTAGAAGTTAAGAAAAGCAAAGCAATTATGTTCTGTGTATGTGTAATAAATGATAGCTCTTACGAGGCAATATGGTGGCTTTTCTCTTTGTTTTGAGGGCAGAGTTATTGGTCCCTTGAAATCAAAGAAGTCACAGGTGAGATATTGAATAGGCCCAAGTGAAGAATTAGTTGTTTTAACAAAAGAGTCCTTCAAGCTCCAGAACAACCATTAGCATCGTGACCCATAGATCAGAGGTGTTCTCTACAGCAAGAGAGAGCTAGAAGATTAATAATAAATTATTCAGCTATATGGACTAAAATTAGTGAAGTTTAAAGTCAACAAAAAGCAGTAACTAAAAGCAAGTGAATTTTGAGAGTTTATTCAGGTCCTCTGTACAAATGGCCCAGATTCAGCCTCTATGCACAAACAGATTTTTCAAGAGCTGTTCACATGCCCTTGCTTCTGACGTGAGGTTTTCAGGTTAAGAATGAACTAACAAACTTCTCCATGAGTTCTTTAAACAAAGAAAGCCAGTGTTTGAGTTAGATGCATATTTAGAACTTTTAAAAGTGCTTGCTTATAGAAGTTTAAACTTTGTAGCCTCCTTTTTTTATTTTGCTTTTTCATGCAGCTATTAAAAGGTTTGACCAACAATTTTTTTCCTATAGTTGTCTAATTGTCCATATGTAGGATTTGAGAGATTTTATTTCCTAACGTTTTATATTTAATCTCCTCTGCTCCTTAAGTATTGCCATATTTTATTTTAGTTTGAAGCTAAATTTGT
Source organism: Dipodomys spectabilis (assembly GCF_019054845.1). Classification (NCBI taxonomy): domain Eukaryota; kingdom Metazoa; phylum Chordata; class Mammalia; order Rodentia; family Heteromyidae; genus Dipodomys; species Dipodomys spectabilis. The sequence goes on from NW_024870818.1 coordinate 3,561,915, forward strand.
CACTTAAGAACGGTGTTTTTGAAAAGAGATGAAATAGAGTCAGAGTGAATGGCAAACTTACAGAAGCTAAAGAACTGGTAAGTAGAGAGATTCCTCAGGAAATGTGGCCTAGAGTGAAAACATTGATGAGATACTCTTTATTTTATGTGATTAATAAAAGAAGAAAATCTGGGCGCTGGTGGCTTACACCTGTAATCCTAGCTACTCAGGAGGCTGAGATCTGAGGATTGAAATTCAAAGCCAGCCTGGGCAGGAAAAACCGTGAGACTCCTATCTCCAATAAACCACTAGAAAACCAGAAGTGGTGCTGTAGCTCAAGCGGTAGAGTGCTTGCCTTGAGCTAAAGAGCTGAGGGACAGCGCCCAGGGCCAGAGTTCAAGCCCCACGACCAACAAAAATAAAGAAATAAAAAATAAATAGAATAAATAGAAGAAAAGCTTGAGGCCATTTTCTTACATTTGCTATTTTAACAGATTATCAACAACATGTTGCATATTTAAACTATTTTTCCCTCTAATGTGAAATGTAGATACATTTATGAGCAAGAACTTTGGTACCACAATGAACAACCATATCAAACTAAGTACGTCATTTGGGTATGTTTCCTCTATCACTCAGCATTGTGTAATTTGGTTTCTATTATCTCCCAGAAATGTCCTAAGTTGGCCAGGACATAATAAGCTATCTGCTAGATGTGGAGGTTGTTAAAGATGAAGGAATTTAAAATTTAAACAGAAGTTTCAACTCTACCAAAATACCACACAGACTTACCCGAGATTTAAAATGAACTGTATTCTGTTTTTGTCTTTTCTTTTTTTGGTACTGGGTATCAAATCCAGGGTGTTGCACTTGCTATGCAAGTGCTTTGCCACTGAGCTACATACCAGCCCCATGAACTTTATTCTGAATGCTTAAAAGTTGGGAATTTTTCCCTCTTCTTTTATGTGTTTGGACTTTCAAAGGTGAACAGGCTTACTTTTATAATCAAAGAGTAGAGAAAACAAGAATGCATTCATATGAGGATTTAAATCCTCCTAGTCTCTGCTATGTTGGAGGAGTGTTGGGATCTCAGCAGGGCATCAAAGCAGCCTTGGGTGGGACTATGGATTCTAAATAATGGAGCTGAGTATGGTAAATGTGTACAATCTAGATTGGCTTAGTATGGTCTCACTCGCCCATATTCATCAACTATTCATTACCAAGCATGACAACTAAGTACAAAGTGTTGTGTGAAGAGCTATACAGCCAAGATAAAAGGAGCTCCAACATGGAGCTGTTCTAGAAGAATTCTTTAATTAGCACTATGATAGGAGTTACAAAGAAACCACAAAATTCTTAGAGAGTTTGTAATGACAGACCCTGATATCATGTTAAGGGAAGGGAACTCAAGGACGGCTGGTGTGAGGAAGTTATATATCTAAATCTAAAGTGAGAGGCAATCAGCCAAACATGAACGGTGAAGAAAGGGGGTGTGTGTGTTTGTGTGTGTGTGTGTGTGTGTGTGTGTGTGTGTGTATGCTACTACTGGAACTTGAACTCAGGTACTCTTTCCTGGCTTTTTCTATTCAAGGCTGGTTCTCCACCACTTGAGCTACACCTCTACTCGTAGCTTTTTGCTGGTTAGAGATCAGTGTCTCACTGATTTGTCTATCATAGCTGACTTTGAACCATAATCTTCATATTTCAGACTCCTGAGTAGCTAGGATTACAGGTATTTTTATAGAAGTATTCATTTCAAAAATGCCCAGAAATAGGAAAACACATGCTAGTGTTAAGAAACACAAGACCATTATGGATGAGCCTAGAAAAAGGAGCTACTTTTTAAAAATCTTTTAAAGAGATTTGCATTTGAAGAATACTTTACTCTATGGAATATGGATTAGTGTGGGCTAGAGGAGAGAAGAGCCCTATCAGAGCTTATTACCTTCCTCCAGGTGGGAGAGAATGGATTCCAGGTAGTCTCTAGATGAGTTGTGGCAATAGTCTTGGGTCAGGATATCCAAGTTATAGAGATAGTTTTAAAGTATAGTTGACAAGAATTGCTCTCTGGTTGGGGCTGGGAAGTTGGCTCAGTGGTAGAGCCTTGCCTTGCATGCCTGAGGCCCTGGGTTCGATTCCTCAGCACCATATAAGCAAAAAGAAAAAAAAAGCTGGAAGTGGTGCTGTGGCTCAAGTGGTAGAGTGCTAGCCTTGAGCTGAAGAGCTGAGGGACAGTGCTCAGGCCCAGAGTCAGGCCCCACAACCGGACCAAAAAAAAAAAAAAAAAGAATTGCTCTCTGGTTATTTAAGAGAGAAATTATAAATTGTCAAGAATGACTCCCAAGGCTAGATGTTCCTCAGTGTCAGAGCATGTACAAGGCTCTGGCTTATTTCAGCTCTACTAAAATAAAACAAATAAATGAAAACAAAGCCCTCTTGTTATTAAGGTTGTATAAACTGCTAGGACATCTCCCCACGTTATGGCTCTCTGAAGTGGGCAAAACATTCATTATCACTTTATAGATTTTTTAATGAATAAATCAAGCAATTGAGTGGCAACTCCACTTATGTAGTGATGCCAACTGGACTTCTGTATCTGAATCAGTATTTGAATTATGAAAGCAGTGATTCTCAGTGTAGATTCTGTTTTGTATTGGGAAGCCTGATAATGATGTGTTGTTTGCTTCAGGATTTGCTGTTCAAATGTTCCTATTATCACTTGAAATGTCAGATGACATCTTACTTTGCTACTGGCAGTTCAGACTCCACGGTAATGACAATAAAGAATAGTAGCATACACAGAAAACTGTTTCTGGCTAGGAAAACCCCACCCTAAAATGTAACTTAGATGTTCCATTCTTGCCATCCTTAGTGGGTTGTGTTAATGTTTACTTTCTTGCTCTGATTATTTAATTTGTCCTCCACCTTATTCTTGCTCTATAAATGACTCCTCTCCCCAGCAGAAATTTTCAAAGAACAGTACAACATGTATATTCTTCAGGTGTCTCAGAAATGTTATTTGTGTTCAAGAGCACCTCCTCCAGTCTCCATCCAACACTGTTCTTCTTAGTCTGCTATGCCTGAAATGGGGGAGGTGATGGCTTGCCACTCTTTCTCTTTGGTGCCTTGTCAGCCTTTCTTGCTCTATCAAACCAGTACAGCTTTCTGTATGTAACAGTCCAGTCATTAAATTCTCTTCAGCAAAACCATTCTGAGCATGTTTTATTCTCCAAACTTGACGGAGTTTTCTATTTCTTCTTATATTTGTCATTGCTTGTTTTATACATTTCAAGGCTATATTGTTAAATTGCAAAACATTAAGTTTAGAAATCATAAACCATAAGTTTATGATTGATGGGTCTCCTGGATTGGTAGTTCTTTTGCATATTATTTTTTGGAAAATACGATTTTGACTAATAGTAACTAATGGATAAATAAGTCTCCTTTGGGTTTGTATTTATTGCTCATATTATTTTCTTTTAGGCTATTGCTTTTCAACCTTCTGTGTTTTTTGTTTCAAAGTAAGTTTTTTTTCTTTTTCTATTTTATTTTCAAAGTAAGTTTTTAAAAGTTTATAATTTGATGGGGCTGGGAAGGTGACTCAGTGGTAGAGTGCTTGCCTTGCATGCATGAGGCCCTGGGTTCGATTCCTCAGCACCACATAAGCAGAAAAAGCTGGAAGTGGCACTATAGCTCAAGTGGTAGAGCACTAGCCTTGAGCTGAAGAGCTGAGGGACAGCACCCAGGCCCAGAGTTCAGGTCCCACAACTGGCAAAAAATAAAATAAAAATAAAAATAAATAAAAGTTTATAATTTGAATGTTTTTGTTGCTATTTGTTTTAAAAGATTTTTGAGACAATATGTCACTATCCAACCCAGGCCTGCCCTTGAACTCTCCATCTTCCTGCTTCAGCTTCTAGAGATCAGCAGTGGGCTGACAATTCCAACTTTCTAATCTTCTAATCACTTGGTTTTTCCGGTACCTGTTCCACCTTGAAGTTATCTAGGGACTTCACTAGGAATCACCTCATCACCATAAACTCAGGTGCTGATAAGCAGAATTTATTTTCAGTGCTGTTAATCCAGCACAAGCATGCGTGATTAATAAACTAGCTACATCCCTAGCCTACTGAGATATTATTGAAAGGAGCTTATTATGAATGACAAAAGGGAAACCATACAACTTATGTATCTTTAGGTTTGGCTTATTTCATTTAATATAATTTTTCCCAAGTCTTTCTATTTACTTATGAATGGAACAATGTCATTCTTTTGGATGGAAGCATAGAATCCCATTTTGCATATATACCACATTTTCTTGATCCATTTGTTCAATGTGGGAGTCTTCGTTGATTCCATATCTTAATTATGGTAAACAAATGCTGCAATGAACATGATTGTGGCTGGTGGTTTTAGTGTGGCCTGCTTTGTGGTCAATTGGATAAATGCCCAGGAGTGGGATTTCTGGGTCATAGGGAAGTTCTATGTTTAGTCTTTTGCAGAATTTCCATACTGCTTTCCAGAGTGGTTGAACCAGTTTACATTCCCACCAACCGTGTGGTAGTCTGCCTTTGGCCACATCTCTACCAGCATCTGTTATTGTTGGTTTTCTTGATAATGGCCATTCTAACTGGGTGAGGTGGAATCTTAATGTTGCTTTGATTGCAATTCTTTTATGGCCAGAGATGTTGAATATCTCTGTCTATTGGTCATTCTTATTTCTTCTTTGGAGAAGTCTCCCTTTAAGTCTTTAGACTATTTATTAATTGGGTTGTTGTTTCTTTGAGGATTTGTTTTTGGGAGGTTTAATTTTTTGAGCTCTGAGAATATTTTACATATGAGGCACTTGTCTGATGCATAGCTAGTAAAGATCTTTTCCATTCTATGGGCTTTCTATTTATCTTGCTAGCTATGTCCTTTGCCATGCAGAAACTCTTTAGTTTGATGCAATCCCATTTATCTAGTCTTTCTTTGATTCGTTGTGATTCTGGATCACATCTGAAGTTTTGACCTGTGCCAAGGAGCCTTAGTGTTTCCTCTGTTCCTTCCTGTAGTATTTTCAAATTATCTGCTCTTCAATTGAGGTCTTTGATTAATTTGGAATTCATTCTGGTGTAGGGTGATATATAAGGATCTAGCTTCAGCTTTCTGCACATGTATAGACAATTCTGCCAGCACCATTATGTGCCTATAAATCTACAAGTAAACCCAAAGGATAGTAAAAGACAAAAAATTACACTCGGACATATTAATTCAACAACATTCTAAACATTCACAAGTAAGAACAAAGGAGGATATTCTTAGGAGAGGATCTCAAGGGCTCAATAGCATGTGCATGTGATCAAATAAAACGATGCTTATTGACATAAACTCCAAGAAATGGAAACGAGAGGCTTTTTATTGTGCTGTTTGCGGTTCTTCTCTTCCTCCTCCTCCTCTACCTACTTCTTCTCTTCCTCCTCCTCCTCCTATTTTTCCCCTTTGTCGCTGATTTTTTATTTCTGTATCCTTTGTGTTGTATGTAAGTTTATATCTTATTTGAGGAGGGGAAGAAGCAGCATCGAAACCATGGGACAAGGGTGAACTAATTCAGCAGTGGAACCCACTAGATGTTATCTTGGAAATGAACTATACAAATTGGGGAGGAGTGGAGGTGAGAGGGGAAAAAACTGGGAGAAAATGAGGGAGGGGGTGACACTGTTCAAAAAACAAATGTACTCAATACCTGACTTAGGTAACTGTAATCCCTCTGTACATTACCTTTACAATAAAAATTAAAAAGTAAGAGTCAGATGGGTGCAGAAATGCTTCTGGAAGGATTGCCGTGATAGCCATGCAGGGAGAGCCCCAGGTGCAGTTCAAGCTCATCCTGGGCCTGGTGGGCGACAGCGGAACTGAGAAGATGAAGTTCATGAAGTATCACCTGACGGGCGAGTTTGAGAAGAAGTATGTAGCCACGCTGGGCATCAAGGTCCACCCCATCGTCTTGCACACCAACCGAGGGCCCATCAAGGTCAACATGTGGGACAAGGCTGGACAGGATAAGTTCCTCAGCCTGAGAAATGGTGACTACATCCAAGCCCAGTGCGCCATCCTAATATTTGATGTAACATCAAGAGTTATTTACAAGAATGTGCCCCACTGGCCTAGGGATCTGTGCTTGTGTGTGAGAGCATCCCCATTGTGTTGGGTGGCAATGAAGTAAACATCAAGGACAGGAACGTGAAGGCAAAGTCTGTTGTCTTCCACCAGAAAAAGGATCTTCAGTACTAAGACATCACGGCCAAAAGCAACCACCAAAAGCTCTTCCTCTGGCTCACCAGAAAGCTCATGGGAGACCCTGACTTGAGTTTCTCCATGCCTGCTCTTGCCCCACCAGAGGTAGTCTTGGATCCAGCCTTGGATGAACATGACCCAGAGGTTGCTCAGACCACAGCTCTCCAGGATGAGGATGATGACCTGTGAGAAAGTGAAGCTGGAGCCAGTGTCACAAGTCTACTTTTATAGGCAGCTGTCCTGGGACGTCAATGGTGCCCATGTGTGCCACTTTATCATCCAGCCAAGCAGAACATGTGCTTCATCTTTGGGATGCTGAAGGAGATGAATGGGCATCGGATTGAATGTGGCAGTTAAATACCTTCACTTTTTTTTACTTGAATACTTAGCTGTTTGGAACACAGTTGTTTCCTTCTTGAGTTTCAAAGATAAGACGGCTACAGTCATATCACAATACCCAGTGGTAAAACCTTGTTTGTTATTCCCATTCCTTTGTTTAGAATCAGAATAAAGTTGTATGTCAAGTACCTAAAATAAATTAATTAATTAAATTTAAAAAAGAAAAGAAGCCCTGGGTGTCAGTGGCTCACTCACACGTGTCATCCTAGCTGCTCAGGATGCTGAGATCTGAGAATCATGATTCAAAGCCAGCCCCATGAGACTCTTATCTCCAGTAAACCACCAGAAAACCAGAAGTGTCTCTCTTTTTTTTTTTAAATTTTATTTTATTTTATTTGTGAACTTACTGTACAGAGGGGTTACAATTACATGGGCAGGATAATGCGTACATTTCTTACCAAGCATTGCAGCCTCCTCCTTTGGTTTACCCTTCACATCCCTTCCCAGCCTCCCCCCTCCCCCCCAATCCCAATCCTTGTACTTCCCTCCCCCCCCCCCCCCCCCCCCCCGCGCCGACGTTGTAAAGCTCGTTTTGGACATGACAACTTGTACTTCTCATTGTTGCAACAGGTCCACCTGTATCCTTAACCAGAAGTGTCTCTGTGGTGGTAGAGTGCTTGTTTGAGCTGAAGAGTGCAAGGACAACGCACAAGGCCAGAGTTCAAGCCCCATGAAAGAGAGAAAGAAAGAAAGAAAGAAAGAAAGAAAGAAAGAAAGAAAGAAAGAAAGAAAGAAAGAAAGAAAGAAAGGAAGAAAGGAAGGAAGGAAGAAAGGAAGGAAGGAAGAAAGGAAAGAAAGGAAGAAAGGAAGGAAGAAAGGAAGAAAGAAAGGAGGAAGGAAGGAAGGAAGAAAGGAGGAAGGAAGGAAGGAAGGAAGGAAGGAAGGAGGGAAGGAAGGAAAGAAAGGGAATTAATGACAAAAGGCACTTCGATCTTACTCAGGGTTTCAGGAGCTATGTGACAAGAAACTAGATGGCACTAAGACTAAATATAATTCTTGTTAAGGTCAGCATAGATTTTCTTTTTTGCTTACTATCATGTGTTCACCAACATGTTTTATCAATACCATGTGGCTGCTAAGTGTCCTAGGCCAGAGCAAGCAGGTAATTTGTCACATCGTTCCTGCAAGCCCTTGGGTATTTTGTATTGCCTTCTGAGCCAGGCAGTGTTACACAAGCTGTGATTCAACCAGTAGATAATACATAAGTGGGCAAGCCTCCTTCCCTGCCTGGGGTTCCTGCCTGTGCCCTGCCCTGAATCCCAAACAACTCTTAACACTTTGGACCTAGCCTGTTTTGTATTTCTAGCCAATTTCTGGAATGTGAAAATATTTACCATAGTTTGAAGTACAACTGTGTATTCAGAGCACTCTTTCTGTAAAGAAAACATTTTGTTCTTGCCATGGGCTAGTCTTAAAATGTAAATTAAAACCAAGAGTCAAAATACATAATAATTTTCAGAATGATAAGAAAAAAGAAAAGAAAGGAGAATTCTACAAGAGCTGGATGGACGATTATATTTAAGGTCCTGGTAGTCTATGAATCAAGGAGCCATACCTCGTTAATTTTTTAAATCTCTTCTTCCCCTTTATACTAGTCTTTATCTGCTTATATCACAACTTATTTCCTGCTTATTGTTGTCATGCTAACAGTATTTGTATAACTAGTACAAAGAGGTTAACCAAACCACCTGAAAACACACAGTTTGAATTCACACAATTCAATCTTAGATTTTGTGTTCTTAACTACCATATCACCGTTGGTGCAGCATTAGACGCAGAAGCAGCCCACTTAACACACCCATATTCTTGTTATTAATCTTCAGCTCGTATGTGTGTGTGTGTGTGTGTGAACACCAGATCCACTGTTAAATAACTCCAATAAATCTTATTTCTATTCTTTTTTTGGGTGGGGAGAGGAACTTACACTGCAGTCTTTTTAGAAAATGTGATTAACCCCAATCACCTGTATAGAAATAATCATGAGTACTATCACAAAATCAATGACTTAAAATGAGATTTTAAAAAGATTATTAAAATATGTGGTCATTCTTTTTTAATTTTTTATTGTGATTGATTACATAAATTTCACAAATTTCATAGTCTTGTGAGATAGTGATACTTAAAGTCACAAACACATCCTAACCTTCATAGGACAAATTGTCATTATCATGGTCTATAAAGTTTGTGAATTCTATGAGCTTTGACAATACAGTTATTTCTTCCACATTGGGTGAAATATACATTTCTTTACTTTTGCTTAGTGTCAGCTGTTCCCTCTTTCCCTATCATTCCTCTTATTCTTTTATGTCTGTTACTGTCTATTGTTTTTGAGGAAAGAGAATGACTATTTTCTTGGGTAAGGATTTCTCTGGAATTTTTTTTGTCATATAAAAATACTAGATCACTCTTGACTAGCCAATTTCTGGCATATGAAAATATCTACCATAGTTTGAAATACAACTGTGTATCCAATATTATTCCTCTCAGCAAAAAGAACAATCAGTTTATTAGAGCTAATAAAAAGCAGAAAGATAGTGATAATATAAAATGATAGCTCTCCAGATATAATATTTTTTTTGAGTATTATCAAAGACTCCACCTATTTGTCACCAGCAGTCTTGGCCTGACTTGGGACAATTTAGAGCTTCATTAGGTACCAAAAAGGAAAAGAAGCTGGGCACTGGTGGCTCATGCCTATAATCCTAGTTACTCAGGAGGCTGAAATCTGAGGACCACAGTTTAAAACCAGCCCTTGCCGGAAAGTCCATGAGACTCTTATCTCAAGTTAACCACCAGAAAACTGGAAGTGATACTGTGGTTTGAAGTGGTAGAGTATTCGCACTCTCAAGGACTGCACCCAGGCCTGGAGTTCAAGCCCCATGACTGACCAAAAAAAAAAAAAAAAAGGAAAGAAAAGGACACAGATATCTATCTGTAACTAAGGATTTAAGATGTGTTTACAATATAGAAACATTTATGCTTAATTCTAATAACTATGATGTTTTAAATTTGTTATTCCTAAACCATATGCCCCGGCCTGTGGGGTCGGTCAACAAGGGCTCGAAGAGGAACTGACCTGAATGAGAGACCAAACCAGACAGGAGGAAGGAGACCAAGACAAGGTTCTGATCAAGGTCTGTTTATTGAACTTACAAGCAGGCTTATATACTATAAATGAAGAGGAAGTGGTTGCAACATATTGGTAACACAGTTTGTTACAAAATATGGAATGCAGGTGGCCACGTAAGTAAAAGATCAGTATCTATCTTTATGATAAATCTAAGCCACAGGGAGGTCTGTTACAAAATTCCTTAATCCCATGAGCTGACAATTGGCTTTGTGGTTAAGCACTGTAGCAAACAATAGCTTTAGGAAAAGTTTTACAGTGGTCTCCGGCACGATACATATTTGGTTATAGTCCAGATATTTTTATTTTCTTTAAATTAGGTTTTTGAGTGTATTTGAAATAGTTCAACAAATAGTCATTGAGTTTCTTGGTGCTTAGGATACAACAGTGATCAAAGATCCTAGTGCACAGAGACCTTACATTCAAACTTTAGAGTAACCCAGCAATGGAGTTAGTGATTGGAACTAAATTAAACTATAAACAGTCCCCTTTTCACCTGACTGTCATCTTAGAATTGATTGCCCTTGCTGTAGACCTTGCTGAATCATCTCCCCCTGTGGCTATAAAAGAGACAATCTGTGATCTGAGGCTCATACTGTTGACATGTCTGCTAAAAACAGATGCTGGGGGGGAAAAATCTTCTCTAAAACTCAGGATTCCATCTCTGCACAAAGAGCCCCTTCCCCTGTTCCTATCCTAACTCCCTCCTATGACCAGCCCCATACTTCCCTGCCTGCCTTCACTCTCCCTGCCTAATGAAAGAGACCTTAGCTGTAAGAGAATGGCCCCATATCTTCTCCAGCCAGGCTGAAGAGCAATGGTTGTCCACCATTTCTTCTCCAGCAGGGCTGAAGATGGCATGGATGACCTTCTTAGTTTTGGAATCCAATAAAAAAAATCTTTTGGCCCATGAGTTCATCTTCCTGATCTTTTCTTTATTTATACTCCCTGGTACTTGAAATATTTATTTACTATTTCCTTATAGTTGGTGTTCATAAATTTGTCAATTGAAGGTTGGGACTTTGAAACACAAGGGTAATTCATAAATCCTTAGTATAGCTCCACATTACTAGGTATTTTTTCATTTTCAAAAGTTCAATCAAGTTAAATAACAAAGCTATAAAACATGATGGATATTTCCAGGATACTGAAAGGCCTTTCAGGGATAAGTCTCAAGAGAGTTTCTCATCAACCCAGAGATCTTAAAGGAAGCAAGGCAAGCAGTTAGCTATGTAGTTTTAAATCTTATTACTGAAGAGTCCTTTTCATTTTACCTGTCATTTAAAACAAATTCTTTAAACAAACCATGGTTTAAGAAATCATGGATTTCCCCTGAATCTGCCATACCTGCTCCTCCTGTAGGTATCAGAAATCCCCTTTTAAACTAGACATCCAGAAGATACAGAGATGTGAATACAGGCATATCCCAGCTTGGCATATCCCAGCTTAGTACTTTGATGCTTATGGCTAGTCTGCCACCACAGGGGACCTTGTTTTGAGCTGGTGAAATGTTTGCACAGGCGCGTTTGTGTGATTGTGTGTGTGTGTGTGTGTGTGTGTGTGTGTGTGTGCTTTAGGAGAGAGAATGCATAAATGGTGGTGTTCAATGTCAGATGGACTTTTAAAATACTCCTGGAATGATAACCACAATTCAACTGTGGTGTATTAGTATCATAATGCTGCAGTAACAACCACAAATTTGGTGACTTAAAATAACTAAAGTTTACTCTTTCCCAACTTGGGAAATCAGATATTTGAAATCAAGATATAGGTCATGTCCAAGCCCTGGTGGCTCATGTCTGTGATCCTCACTACTTAAGGGGCTGAGATCTGAGGATCATAGTTCAAAGCCTGCCTGAACAGGAAAGTTCATGAGACTCTTATCTGCATGCAGTTAACCACCAGAAAACTGGAAGTGGTGCTGTGGCTCAAAGTGATAGTGCACTAGCCATGAGCATAAAGAGCTTAGGGACAGCACCCAGGCCGAGTTCAAGCCCCACAACTGCAAAACAAACAAACAAAACAATATATATGTAGGTCATAACAGTCTCTATAAGCACTAGTGGAAATCTTTCCCAGTTGATTATAATTTTCAGTGCCTCTGAGTATTCCTTGGTTTGTGGCTACATACCTTTAGCCTCTCTCTCCAAGTTCATATGACCTTCTCTCTGTTTATATTCTTTTCTTCTCTTACTTACAAGGACATTCAACTTTGGATTTAGGATCTATTCAGTTAATCTGGGATAATCATATCTCAATTCTCTTAATCTAGTTACATCTGCAAACACTCTTTTTTTCAAACTGTCACATTCAGAAGTTACAGGTCTTTTAGAGGGCTTGTTTCTAGCTCATTACAATTGTATATCAAAATAACAACAACAATAGAGCAAAACATGCAATCAAAACATTAAGTGAAGCTAGGTGCTAGTGGTTCACTCCTGTAATCCTGGCTACTCAGGAGGTTGAGATATGAGGATCCAGGTTCAAAACCATCCAAGGCAGGAAAGTCTATGAGACTCATATCTCCAGTTAATCACACACACACACACCCCTGCCAAGGAAAAAAAAAAGCCAGAAGCACAGCTGTAGCTCAAGTGGTAGACTACTAGCCTGGAGCTGAAAAAGCCCAGGGACAGTGCCAGGCCCTGAGTTCAAGCCCAGGACTGGCAAAACAAAAACGAAAGAACAAAAACACAAGAAAACATATTAAGTGAGTTGATTTATTTCCTTTTTTGTTTTCATTCCTTCTCTGCCAACATTTCATACATAGTTCTTGTCTGAGATAACTGACTACAGCCTCAGCTCCCAAATGAATGTTAGCCTGAGACTTAAGTTCTGCTCTTGGCTTTGAGATCTGGTTCCTTCTGTTGGTTCTCATGGCTCTCATTTTGGCTTGATCCAGGAATAGCTCTTGGTATGTCTTTGCAGGAATGACTCTGACTACTGACTTTGCAGCTCCTTCATGATGCTGCCTTCTGTTCTCAGCATGGGTTCCTCCCATTGCCCAGTCCTATTACTAATAGTACTTCAGTTGGCTAGGTCCTCTGTGCCTGAAGGCATGACTCATTGGGACCTCTCATGGGTCTTGCAATGGCTTGAGAAGAGCTAGAAAGCATTGCTTCCCTTGAGTTTTCCTTATAAAACTGTGTAGCCTGGGTTGAATATATAGCCATCATCCCCATTGCAACAAGAAACAAGTTTTGGGGTTTTTTTTGCCAGGAGCTCAACTTTTTTTTTGCCAGTCATGGGGTTTAAACTTAGGGCCTGGGCACTGTCTCAGCTCTTTTCCTCAAGGCTAGTGCTCTACCACTTTGAGCCACAGTTCCACTTGTGGTTTTCTGTTGGTTAATCGAACTTTACAATCTGGGGGAGGGGGGCGGTGAGGGGGGATATAGTTGTGGAGATGGGAGGGAAGGGATGGTAGGGGAAAAACAAAGGAAGAGGCAACAATGCTTGATAAGAAATGTACTGATTACCTTGCTCATGTAATTGTAACCCCTCTGTACAGTATTTTCACAATAAAAAAAAATTAAAAAAAAAAGAAATAAAAGAATCACATTGTAAGTACATAAAAAACACTAGCAAGAAAGAAAAAAAAAAGAGTCTCACAGACTTCCTGTCTGGGCTGGCTTTGAACTGTGATCCTCAGATCTTAGCCTCCTGAGTAGCTAGGACTACAGGCATGAGCCACCAGTGCCTGGCAGAAACTCAACATTCTATTGCTTCCTTTTATTCCAGGATTCTTTTCAAATTCATTTGGGACTTTGGGTATTTATTTTAACCTATAAAAAAGTCAAGATTTTGCCAGGGTCTCATGCCTATAATCCTAGCTACTCAGGAGACTAAGGATTGCAGTTCAAAGCCAGCCCAAGCAAGGAAGCCTATGAAACTCTTATTTCCAACTAATTACCAAAAAAGCTGGGAGTAGAGCTATGACTCAACCTTGAGCAAAAATGCTGACAGGCCCTGGCCCTGACCCCGAGTTCGACCTCAGAACTACCCTCTTCTCCATCAAAGAATCAAGATTCAGGCACAGGCCTATCTTTTTTCTTATCTAAATTCCACACTTTGTTTTTCTTGTTTTTTTTTTTTTAATTTGATAATCAATTTCATTATATATTATTCCCTTTTTTCTAAATCATTTGGTTTTCTAAATGACTCAAGATCTAGCTGAGAATTTTGCTAGCAGCTTCAAGGTAAGATATATTAAAATTTTCTTTGTAGGTGAAAAATAAAAAAAGCATAAGACAAGTCTTGCCCTTAGCCCAAGACTTTTACCCTAAAATCTGAGTATACTGTGTGGTTTTTAACTGATCTATAAATTGACCTTTCCCTCTCCAAAGAGTATCCAGATCCTTCATTCAGCAATCACGGCAACCTTTGAGCTTCAGAGACTCAGGAAAGCAAGGCGAGTGTTACTTATTATTCAGATCTTGCTTTTGTGCTATTGCTTTATTAAAAAAGACCTCTTATAACTAAATAAGTGTCAGGGTGTCAATTTGATGAAGACAGCAAATTACTATCAGAATGAGATTAGAAGACTCTTTTTGGTAGAATGTTTTGATTTTGTATTAAGTAGATTTCCAAATGTGGAGAGTTGATTTCAGTGGACTGAACAGTAGATGAGCAATAAAGTACTATTAAATCTGAACTTCAATTCTGTGTGTAGTAAGTAAACCACTTGTGTTTTCTTGTCTCAATATGAAAGTAGGATAAAAGTGGACAGATGAATTCATAATTGTAAATTTGATAAAGACTTTATTCCAGGCCCAGTTTTTATTTTGTAATAAAGTACTCATGGGCTAATGTATCAATAGTGTGTCCTTGGGTTGGGGCAGGCTCAACTGGTAGGTGAAGTGCCTGCAAAGTAAGCACTACTATCGCAAAAAAGTGTAATTTTCATACTCCCTGCCCTCCTTTTGTGTGCCACAACTTCTTCCATACAATTGTTGGTTTGTGACCCAAAATATGATACTGAATGTTCTTGCAACCAAAGGATATTCAACTTAAACACTGTTATTTTTGTGTATTTATTCACATAGCTCTTATGCTTTTTTCTAAGGTTAGGCTGTAAAATCATATATATGGTTTCAGAGGACAATAAGGATCTTTAAAGGAGAGAATGGTAGTATATACTTGTAATCTCAATTACCCAGGAGGCAGAGGCAGGATGATCACTGTTCAAAGTCAGCCTGGACCAAGTTAGTGAGACCTATTTAAAAACAAAATACAAACAAAAGGGCTAAGGGCATGGTTCAGCTAATAGAATTCTTGCCCAACATGTATGAGGTATTCCTAAGGGGTGAAAGACTTTAAAATAATGGAAAGAATGTCATAAGGATGACCAAATGTATTTGTGAGAAAGAAAAATTAAGAACTAAGGGTATTGTTGTTGTTTATTTGTTTGCTGTTTCTGTTGGGGGCCAGAACTCAGGACCTGGGCATTGTCCCTGAGCTGTTTTGCTCAAGGCTAGTGCTCTAACACTTTGAGCCGTAGCTCCACTTCTGGTTTTCTGGGGATTAATTGGAGATAAGAGTCTCATGGACTTTCCTGCCTGGGCTGGCTTTGAACTGTGATCCTCAGATCTCAGTCTCCTGAGTAGCTAAGGTTACAGGTGTGAGCCACCCACAGTACCTGGCTAAGAACTAAGAGGTTTTTTGTTTTTTGTTTTTTTTTTCTTTTTTCTTTTTTGGTCGGTCATGGGGCTTCAATTCTAGGCTTGGACGCTGTCCCTGCACTCTTCAGCTCAAGGCTAGCATTTTACCACTTGAGCCACAGTGCCACTTTGACCTTTTCTGTTTTTGTGGTGCTAAGGAATCAAACCCAGGACCTCATGCATGAGGGACAAGCACTCTACCACTGAGCCACCTTCCAAGCCCGAACTAAGAGATTTTTAACCAGCAAATGAACATTATATCTGAAGGTAAGATGAACTTAGTGCAATCAGCTTCAACTGTTTGAAAAATTATTTTATTTTATTTTGTTTGTTTTGTTTTTTGGGTCCAGTGGTGGGCCTGAACTCTGGGCCTGGGCGCTGTCCCTCAGCTCTTCAGCTCAAGGCTAGCGCTCTACCACTTGAGCCACAGCGCCACTTCTGGCTTTTTTTTTTTCTTTTTGCTTATGTGGTGCTGGGGAATCGAACCCAGGGCCTCATGCATGCAAGGCAAGTGCTCTACCACTGAGCCACCTTCCCAGCCCCTGAAAAATTATTTTATAGAGGATAATATAATGACTTCCCTCCTTATTCTCACTGAAGTTAGGACAACAAGAAAGTACATATTAGAAAGGTGTTACCTTCTCACCTCTTATGGCTCTAAGTCAGAGAAATAGACTGTCATTTCAGAGATCAGGTCCCTCTGTTTCTTAGATTCCATTAGTACCAGGGCTTGAACTCAGAGACTCACTGTTACTCAGCTAACTTACTCACGGCTCTTGCTTTACTACTTGGGCCGCATCTCCATCTTCATTTTCTGATTAATTGGAGATATAGTCCCATGGATTTGTCTGACCTGGCTGCCTGTGAACCTCCATCCTCCAACTCGCAGCCTCCTAAGTAGCTAGGATTAAAGGTGTAAGCCACCATTGCCTGGCTTGCCCCAGTGTCTTCAATGTCTCCTAAAGAAGCCTCTCTTGGAGCCTTATTTATATCTTTTTCCATTGCAGCAAAATTTATCGCCATTTTAATGTCTGTGCAGGAAGACTCATTTCCTCTGCTTAGGAAGGGAAAATAAGTGATCACTGCCCCATGAGACAGGCTCAAATTCAGGTACTAAAAACCCATACCATCCTCTTTCTCTTCTACTTCATTTTTTCCCTAGTACTCACTGGGTTTATCTCTCAAATCCTTAATTACTGTTCTTGTCCTCCTATTGGCAACCCTGACAGACCCTGACCCTGAGAAGTAGAGAATTCTTAACTTTATCTTTGCATTATGAATTTAAATTCAAAGAAAGGTATGAGCAGAAATAGGCCATTTTCTTCTGCAGATCACCAACTGCAAGGTTTCCTTTCATAAAAGCCAGTATATCAATTTTCTATCGAAAGCACATTTTTGTGAAGCATGAAAAAAATTTAATCCAGAGCTTTGTACCTGTCAGAGAAATGAATGGCTCTTGTATTATGAAATGGCTGCCAACAAATATGAGGCCTGGGTATCATTTCTTTCCTGTCAGGCATCTCTTTTTGAAGCTGTAATGTTACAGGTGACTGCAGTAGTTTCTCATGATCAAGAATCAGTGCAGTTTCTTCTTTGCCTATGGCTTATAATGTTATTTTTTTGGAACTGGATGATATTCTGAGGTACCTAATATTTTGTGCAGAGATTTAAGCAAATTGCTGCTTTACTTTAATTTTCATATTATTTTTATTCAGGTGAAATCTATCTAACATAAAATCAACCATTTTAAAGTGAATGATGAATGAGTTTTCATTGAGTGCATTCATAATGTTGTATAACCACCATCTAGGTCAATTCTAAAATATTTGTGTCATCTCATAAAGAAAATCCATAGCAATCACAAGGCCCTTATAATAATAACTGATCTTTCTCTTTCTGACTGTATGTATCTATATATTCTGTGTATAAAGGAAAGCATACAATATGTGACCTTTTGTTTTGACTTCACACAGCATAAGGTTTTCAAGACTCATCTGTATTTTGGTATGCTACAGGGCTTCATTTTTTACAACTGGGTAATATTTCATTGTATTTGTAAACCATTTGTTTTTAAATATATCTTTATGTATGGATGGATATCTGGATTGTTTTCATCTATTGGTTATTAAAAATAGTGCTGCTATGTACATTTTTCCAATAGCATTCTATTTGAATATCTGTTTTTAAGTCCTTGGGGGGCATATAGAGTAGAATTACTGAGTCACATGGGAATTTTATGTTTAACCTTCTGAGAAACTGCCAAACAATTTCCCTATATTTATTAAATTTGTATGTGTGTGTGTGTGTATATGCCAGTAGTGGTGCTTGTATTCTTCTTTAGCTTTTTTCTTCAAGGCTGGTACTCTACTTCTGGCTTTTTTGACAGTTAATTGGAGATAAATGTCTCACCGACTTTTCCTCCCAGGCTGCCTTCAAGCCTTGATTGTCAGATCTCAGCTTCCTGAGTGGCTAGGATTACATATGTGAGCCATGGCAGTTGGCCTTATGGTTATTATTATTTTTTTGGTTGGTCATGGGGCTTGAACTCTGGACCTGGGTGCTGTCCCTCAGCTCTTCAGCTCAAGGCAAGCACTCTACCAAATGAGCCACAGCAACACTTCCGGTTTTCTGGTGGTTTATTTTAGAGATAAGAATCTCACAGACTACCTTCCTGCCAGGGCTGGCTTTGAACCACCATCCTTAGATCTCAGCCTCCTGAGTAGCTAGGATTACAGGCATGAGCCACTGTGCCTGGCCCTATGATTATTTTTGAAAGAGAAAAATGGAAGTATTAATGAGATGAACTTGTCTTAGTAAAGGAGATAGTAAAGTAAGCCATGAAACTTGGCCCTATGGTTATTTTTGAAAGAGAAAAATGGCAGTATTAATGAGGTGAACTTATCTTAGTAAAGGAAATAGTAAAGTAAGCCGTGACACTTGGCCCTATGGTTATTTTTGAGAGAAAAATAGAAGTATAATGAGATGAACTTATATTTTGTAAAGTGTCAAAAAGCATATAACTGTGTTCAGCAGAGGTGTTTTATCTCACTAAATCCTGTTCCTGGACAAACAGAGCCAATGTACACGCTGAATAACACCAGTAGCTGTGTTTATAATGAGGAGAAACTTCAAATCTGCCCTGAAGTCCAGCTACATTTTCACCATGTTGTTTCTTTAATAGCACAGAACTATTGCCCTTCGGGCAATTTGCTCCTACAATTAATCTCACCCTCAATTAAGAGAAATGTTTCAAATGAAGGTGAGAATTGAAAATCTAATGAGGAAAACCTGAAAATCAATATGCAATGTCTTAAAAATCAAGTCTAAGCAAGGTGCTGATGGCTTACACATGCAATCCTACCTACTCAGGAGACTGAGATCTAAAAATCATGGTTCAAAGGCAGCCTAGGCAGGAAAATCCATGTGACCACCAGAAAACCAGAGGTGGTTCTGTGAGTCAAAATAGTAGAACACTAGCCTCAAGCAAAAGAGCTCAGGGACAGTGCCCAGGTCCAAACCCCACAACCAAAATAAATAATTAAACGAAAAGTCAAGTCTATACTCCTTTCTTCCCATCAGCCTAAGGATCCACATTTTGAACAGCTGACTAATTTTACCAAATTAATTATCATTTAATTGACATATATGAAGGCATCTGCCTATTTTCCTAGAAACTACTGCTCTGTTCTGAGAAATTTGCTGGAAAAACTAACTTAATTTTACCTATCATAGAAACAATCTGGACTTTTAAAATTCATGCCTTGTGGTCAGTTTTTTCTGTCCCCAAAGCTCTTGCCTTTTATTATTTAATTGTAGAAGGGCCCTGAATGATCTACAGCTCACACCCATTCTACAGTTGGCAAGA
Source organism: Dipodomys spectabilis (assembly GCF_019054845.1). Taxonomy (NCBI): domain Eukaryota; kingdom Metazoa; phylum Chordata; class Mammalia; order Rodentia; family Heteromyidae; genus Dipodomys; species Dipodomys spectabilis. The sequence continues at coordinate 3,581,218 of NW_024870818.1, forward strand.
AAAGGATGTAGGAAAAATGTCACCATTCCTATAAGTCTATGCTTGATCATGTTGTACTGGATCATTGTGTGCCATGGAATTACACTCATAATGATATAAAGTAGAAAGAAGTAGAAACAAAACCCTTCTCTTTCTTGGAGGTTTTTTTCAGGTCAGCACAATTTTGATAATATGAACAAATTGTATACCCATAAAATGAGCTCATTCATCATGAATCTTGCCATGTTGTAATTCAGGAGTTCTCCTTAGAATTACAAAGCTCTCACAGTTCAGGGGGCATGGTTGCTAGAGAATGACTCCTCAGAGAACCCTAGATAACCCTAGTCATAGGAACCTCTGCTTGGCTGCTAATCTACTGTGTCTATAATAGTTCAGCCCTGATCCCTGACCTTATGCTGCCTGAGTCACATGCTCTTGGGGAAGATGACTAAGTTTAAGTGGAAAGGCCAAAAGAGGACAGGAAGGGAGAGCAGCTTGGGGCTAGATTGGATGGTATAGGGAGATAAGGGAGAAATACTCTATGGGTCACATTTTCTTCCCATAGGAAAAAACTTTTTCTCCTGTAGTGAGGCTTATATATTCCTGAGAAAAGAGTAATGATTATGTCTGTGGAGACACAAAATATCCCTGAAAGAGAATTTTTGAATCCTGTTAGGCGGCATAATTGCTCCTCACTGATAGGAGAGAGTCTGACACTTAAAGCTTCATATTTGGAAGATTTGGTTAATAGAGGGGTGTATATTAAAACCTTAAGTCTCACTTTCTACTTATTCAAGAATGTCACCTTAAGATCCTAGCCTGCTCAGATCCCTAATGTTTAATTAACATTTTTCAAGGACAAGATAAATTATTCTTTGTATGAGAATTGATACTTGTTTCTTGGTAATTTATTTCTTGAGATTTTACACTATTATATATTATTTGGATATTTTCAAAAAAAAGTCTTAGGAACTATATCTGATCCAAGTTAATACTTCTCAGCAGTGTTTTTGGACGGTGCCTGGGTTCACTGTTTATATAAACTGAGCCCAGGCCCAATATTGCCTTAGAGACTGTCAAGTGATGTCCTTTTAGCTGGCATAGAGGCCCTCCCTTTTTTCGTCAGAGCAGAGGGCAAGTTTTTGGAAAACATGCAAGGCTCATATGACTAATGAGAGTTTGTTTGGCTCTTACAAGCGTCTGTGTCCCATTAAACTAAAATAGGAATGAGAGCATCACATAACTTTGTGAATGCCTCAAGAATTATTCTTGTCTCCAATACATGGGAAATTAATTGCAGGATCTCAACAAAAACAAACATCCCTTAAATATTGCCAATCCCAAGTAATCCTACGTTGGGACCCCAACAGTAGTACCCAAGGGAGTTTTGTGAATAGGGAAGCTTGCTTTCTCTAGTGTCAGTCTCAAAAGGTCAAGAATGTGTTTTGGCTTTGCTTAGTAAATCCCTAATTCCCCAGACAGAATTTACCTAACTGTTGAGAAGCTACTTGGAGAAGCTATTCAGGTATTCCCAGGTTCTCAGTTCGTGACAATGGAAAGCATCCTTGCAATATGTACCCCAAATAGCACAGCATTGTCTCCTCCCAGCCCATTTGCTGAAAATGACCTCTTTGAAAATGCTTTCAACTATATTTGAAGCTTTATTGACACTACCTTATTATGCCTTAAAGAATTCTCCATGTTTCCCCTCTAGCCTTCTCAACCTTTGACCCTCAGTAAAGCTCTCCCTCCCCACTCTTGCTCACATAATTCCAGTTTTAGTAAAGACAGTTTATCCTTTGGTCCAAAGCAGTAAAAATGACTCGTTATAGTGCTTCCTGCTTTTTGGAGGGTAGAATGCTGACACCTTTTGAGCCTCTAGCTTCCTTACCAAAATAAACTGGTTGTTTCTGTCTCTGATCTGTTATTGTTTCTGCTGACAAAAATAGAAGTTTGCCAGGCGCTGGTGGCTCACGCCTGTAATCCTAGCTACTCAGGAGGCTGAGATCTGAGGATCACGGTTCAAAGCCATCCCGGGCAGGAGAGACCGTGAGACTCCTATCTCCAATAAACCACCAGAAAACCGGAAGTGGCACTGTGGCTCAAGTGGTAGAGCGCTCGCCTTGAGCTGAAGAGCTGAGGGACAGCGCCCAGGCCCAGAGTTCAAGTCCCACGACCGACAAAAAAAAAAAAAATAGAAGTTTGGTGTCAATGCTTTCCTAGGGGTAGCTGAGGCCTAGAATGAAGCTGATTCAGGCCTTTCCATGCTTCAAAATCCAAGACCGAATGGGCCCCTAATCTGAAGAGTGGCAAAAGTTCCTCCTCTCCAGCCTATCATTTCAGTTTATTTCCTACATGGGGATTAGCCAGTTCCTCTGTGACTGAGAGTAAAAATATCCACCCTTTAAAAAGTTCCACCTAACCCCTCAGGTGCTCCTTAGTCCTCCAGATACAGTCTCAAAGTTGTTTTCTAGAAATCTTTGTTGCTTCTGAAAGTTGATGTTAAGTCTCTTTTATCAATGGTCACTTTTGAAAGGGTAACTTAGTTATGACCCAGGACCCCTGGACAGTATCTTGGCCTAGCAAGCAGAAAGAGACATTATTTCAAAATATTTTGCCTTTGCCCCTCCCTAGTCCCTTCTAGTTTCATAACCTTTCCAAGTGTTGGAGAGAAGATTGGCAGAAGAGATATGATTAAGAATTAATAATAAATCATAATGTTGTGGACTCCCACCAATTAAAATATGACCTTACAAAACACCCAATTTCTTAGAGACAACCAATCAGAGCACAGCTCAGGGTTTAAAAAAAACCTTAGACTCAGAGAACCATCTGGCCAGATGACAGACAGAGCATATGATGGACAAACACTGCAGCAGTGGCCTTTGAACTTCTTCTGTCAAATTCCTTAGATAAGAACCTAAGGTAGAGCCAGGTGCTGATGAGTCATGTTGTAATCCTAGCTACTCAGAAGGTTGAGATTTGAAGATGGAAGTGTAAAGCCAGCAGGAAAGTCCATGGGAGTCTTCTTTCCAATTAACCACCAAAAAGCCAGATGTGAAGCTGTGATTCAGTGGTAGAATGCTAGCCTTGAATAAAAGTACTCAGCAACAGCACCCAGGACCTGAGTTCAAGCCCCAGGACAAGCACAAAAAAAGGAAGGAAGGAAGGGAAAGAAAGAAAGAGAAAGAAAGGAAGGAAGAAAAAGAAAGAAAGAAAGGAAGGAAAAGGTAGGGAAAGGGAGGAAAGGGAGAGAAGGGGGGAAGGGAAGGGAAGAGAAGGGAAGGGAAGAGAAGGGAGGGGAGGGGAGGAAAGGGAAGGGAAGGAAAGGAAAAGGTGGGTAATGGAGCTGCAACACTGACAGGACTGACAGGCATCTGCTGTTAAGCTGAACACTGATCAAGGGATTGCCTACTTCAGGGTTACAACTGGCTACAACTCTAGCTGTCTCTGCTGGCTGTGAAACCATAAAAGCTATGTAAGCTGTGCCCACCTCGAGCAACAGAAAAAAATTATCCCCATATTGATATTTTGTACCCATCCCATTTCTTAGTTACAGGGGCACTAGGCCTGTTCAACATGGATCTGGGAAAAGATGGCTTATTCCATGTGGGTAGTGGAGAGAAATTAGTACTGGCACTATTTATGAAGTGAGGGCAAGGAAATCAAGGAGAGATAATTTAGTATCTGGACTTAGTAAGAAGGAGGAGCTGTTACTGCCCAAAAGTCTGAAATGAGAAGGAAAGATCCCTTTGTTAGCACTCAAAAACAGTATGAAGAGAACTGAGCTCTGGTAGACGGACTCAGGCAACAATGAACGCTGCAAGGAGACAGCTCCTACTCCTTCACTTTCCAGTTTCCTGCCAGGTGCCTCTCATCTCACCTGGCTCTCTAAACCTAAGCCTAAAGTTGAAGGCATGGGGGAGGTAAAACCCAACAGCATTTTTCTTTAAGTGTATTTCTTAAGTTTCAAGAAATATTCTAAGGTAAGTATAAGGATTCTATCAATTGATTTACCTCATGTTTTCCTCTTGGTTTTAAAAGCTTTAGCCATGTGGCCTCAGAGTAATTGCTTTCCAAAAGTCAGGAGCCCTACTCATTTTTATTGATACTTATTTAACCACACTCTTTCTCTTCACAGACTTTATTGAACCTCTCTGCTCCTTTTGCTTATCTTTCATGATTTCCTTAAGGTGCTGCAATAAAAACTGCACCCTTAATATAGAAGAAGTCAAGTAAAGAATAGAAAATGTTCTGATTCAGTCTAAGAACTTTAAAAACAAAAAAGTTAAAGTAAAATTTAGGGAAGTAGAAATTAGATCAGTATTAAAAATGGAAACTATTTCAACTTAGGAATTATCAGGAAGAATCACAACCATAAACTAAAAATTACAGTAGGCTTTGGGGTGGAAGTTTCAATGAGTTTTAATATATTTGGGTACCTTGAAATTAATCCTATTTATTGGGACTATCTTTGCACAGAATAATCAAATCACATACACATACATATTCAGTGTGCGTTAACCTAGCCCCCAAATAAAATCCCAAATGTGATGATACCATCACAGTCTGATGAGGAGGGGAAAGGCAGCTAAATCTTCCCTTCTGTTTGAAAAGGGATAGCAAGAGGGCTGGGAAGTTGGCTCAGTGGTAGAGCACTTGCCTTGCATGCTTGAGGCCCTGGGTTCGATTCCTCAGTACCACATAAGCAAAAAGAAAAAAGCCGGAAGTGGTGCTGTGGCTCAAGTGGTAGAGCACTAGCCTTGAGCTGAAGAGCTGAGGGACAGTGCTCAGGCCCAGAGTTCAGGCCCCACGACCGGACCCAAAAAAAAAAAAAAAAAAAGAAAATGGATAACAAGTTTTGATATTAAACTAAAAACACAAGCTAAAATATATGTGGGTAAACATTGTCCCTATAAAGATGGGAATCAAAGGTTTTGCTTTTTTTTTTTTTTTCTTGCTGATACTGGAGCTCAAACTCTGGGCCTTGAGCTCTTACCCAGGTTCCTAACTGGTGCTCTACCACTTGAACCACACCTCTAACTTATGAAGTTATAGTGGTTAATTGAAAGTAACAGTTTCGGGCTGGGAAGGTGGCTCAGTGGTGGAGCGCTTGCCTTGCATGCCTGAGACCCTGAGTTCAATTCCTTAGCACCACATAAGCAAAAAGAAAAAAGATGGAAGTGGCGCTGTGGCTCAAGTGGTAGAGCACTAGCCTTGAGCTGAAGAAGAGCTGAGGGACAGCGCCCAGGTCCAGAGTTCAGGCCCCACGACCAGACCCCCCCCCCCAAAAAAGAAAGTAACAGTTTCCTGGATTATATTATTATGACTAGCTAGGATTATAGTCATGAGCCATGAGTGCCCAGCTCTTCAAAACTTTATTTTGTATTATTGTTATTATTTTTTGCAGTGCTAGGGATCAAACCCAAAGCCCTGTGCATGGTGAGCCATCACTCTACCACTGAGTTACATCTCCAACTCTGTTCTCACAATTTTATGTATTTGTTTTTTTGTTTGTTTTGAAGACTCAGAACTTTATAAAAGAGATAGGAGAGAAAATGAGATAGCAAAAACTGCCATCTAGCAAAAATAAGAAAAGGAGCAAGATATGGTGGCACAGACCTATAATCCCAGCACTCATAAACTGAAGCAGGAGGATCTCAAGTTCAAAGTCAGTCTGTGCTACATAACACAATCTTAAGTGGCGCTGTAGCTCAAGTGGTAGAGCGCTCGCCTTGAGTTGAAGAGCTGAGGGACAACGCCCAGGCCCAGAGTTCAAGCCCCACGACCGACAAAAAAAAAAAAAAAACTACATAACACAATCTTGTCTCAAAAACAAAACATCAAGAAAGGAAAAAAATACAACAAGAAATAAGTAGGAAACAAATTTCAATGACAGGCCTATCAGATTCTTTTTCATTATCCATTTGGAATTCATTTTTTGACTTCTCCTTTAGTCAGAATATCTGGGAAGTTGACTCACTTAGTTTTTCTTTGTAGAAGATTCATGTATGACCTTTTCCATTTCTACCATCACCCCAGGAGTTCCCTTGGCCTATGCTAATGCAATAGTTCTAGCCCCGTATATCACAAAGTATATCATCATATCCCTGTTCAAAAGCATCTAGAGGCTCCCTTTCTTACCATCTACCCTTCTTACCTGGTAGTAAGACCTTTTAAAAAAGACTTTTAAAACGTCTCCAAAACCAGAATGCTTCTTTAAATTGGTGGCAGTCATGTTGTCTTAGTGTCAACGATTCTTCTTTACCTTGGCTACAGGAAACTTCTAGACAGCAATGCCTTTCATTTTACTATCATATTTCCTATTTTTCCACAATTCCAAACGTGGTTTAGACATTTTCCTGTCTGTATATTCTTCGCTTATTTCCCCTTCCTATATTGCTCTATAAAACTCCAGCCCATCTTTAAGATTCAGCTCAAAGGGCACTGCATTAAAGTGTGCTTTCTTTATTCACCTCCTTAGCTGGATCTACCAGCCCTCAGAATCCTCTTAGTACTTTCTTTATAACTCTAGAAGTTGTCATCATATACTTCCTTTAATGAAATACTCATATACATGTTCAGTGTTTCCTCCAAGAGTCCTGAAAATTGCCTGAGAGTGCGGCTAAAGTATGACATTCTGTGAGAGAACATAGATTGTGTCTTAAGGCCAATCTAGGACATTTTGAACTGTGTTTTTAAAATTCTGCCAGAACTCATTAAGAACCCCACTTTGAACTGCCCTCTAGAGGCAATACATCAACTGTGAACCAAAAAGAGAAGTAGGGCCTTGGGGTGGGTGAGTGGTACTAAAGGATGCCCAGTGAGAATGAGAAGCTTTTGAAGGTCATTGCACATTATGTGAGACTTCTTCTATCGTTCTCCTCATGGGAGCAGCCATTAGAAACCTTGTTGCTTACATTGCCAGCCCTCTCCACTATCTTCACACAAGTTACTGTGAGGTTTGAGGAGGCTGGTGCCAGACCAAGTAATAATTTCCCTTAGGAAATCCAGACTGAGGTAGATCTCTGAGTCAACTCCACAGACACTTATGGGAAGCACTGAATGTAAGCAACCCTGTCAGAGGGTGTAGCCTGGAAAAAACAGACTACACATCCATGTCACTGTCTGCAAGCAGATTCTTCTCCATTTTGGCTAACTCTGAATCTTTTGAGTCATATACAGAAATCATTACTGCAATATATCTACAAAGCTTCCTCCTGAGCCCTTTTTTTTTTTCTTAGCAAACATCTGTGGCCACAAGAAAATAAAAATCAACTCATTTCTTCTTGGCTCTTGCTATGACATTCTGTGACTAAATTTAAAATGACTAGTGAAATTTCCTTTTGTGTTCTGTTTCTAGGGTGTAATGCTATTTCCTGTGGGGGTCTCCCAATAACTCTACTTCACTATGGGTGACTTCTCTAGCCTTGGTCTCTGGCAACATAGGGGTTAGATTTGAGAAGCTAGAGGTCTCTGCCACATTAAACTCTCTGATATCTGTTTGTTGTTCAGCACAGCCCTTACCTAGGCACTGAGTTTATGGACAAATGAATCAAATTATTTTCCTCTAAGTCAAAATGGTCTGTCAACATGGTGTGATCTGAGCATGTCTTGGAAGCTCTTTGAGAACGTGACTTTCCCCACAGGCACATACCACAACATCTTGGCTAATGTTCACATTTGCTGACTGCAACAAAACAATCATTTGTCTTAGGAATAATTTTCTCATTACAAAAAGCTGTAAATGTTTATTATGGAAAAACTAGGCAATATAGAAAATTATAAAGGAAATAAGAATCATCTATCGCAGCTGTTCATAGGTAATATTGTCAACTGTGTAATACATATATGTATATATATCCCTATAATAATTTTTCTTTGTATGGAAAGTCCATATGCTTGTCCTTTAATAGTCAAAGGTGTGCCCTTTAACTGAAATAGTTACTTTAGATTTCATATCTGTAAAATGAGATAATAGTAGTTCCTACTTCAGACTTGTAAATATTTAAGTGAGTCAACATCTGCCAAGTGCTTAAAACAGTGTCTGGTAGTAAGGGCTTTAGCAGGTTAGCTACAGCTATAATTACTCCTAAATTTTTTTCTGTGAGATTAAAGAGTGAATAGGCTTACATTGTCTGGATGGAACATGACGCACTAAATACCTTAGTATAAGAGTGTCTTTTTTTTTTTTTTTGGTATTGGGAACAATAGTAAAACAAACATCCTTCTTCCATTTCATTTGCCTATTGTTTGCCTTTTAAATAAAATTTAGCTGGACACCAGTGGCTCTTGCCTATAAGCCTAGCTACTCAGGAGGCTAAAACCTGAGGATTGCAAAATAGTCTGACTGACTCTTATCCTCAATTAACCAGCAAAAAGCCAGAAGTGGAAGTGTGATTCAAGCACTAGAAGCCAACTGAACAAAAATCAAAGCAAAAGTGCAAAGCCCAGAGTTTAAGCCCTTTTTACCAAGCCTTAATATTGAGTATATTTAAAGTGTCAATGTTATATTCTATTGCTCTCTCTAGTTCTCTCTCTGATTCAAGCTGGTAATGGGAACTGAAATGAGGGACTCATTCTTAGCATTTTTTAAAATCCAAACTGGCATGTTACCACTTGAGCCATTTTTCTGGGACATTTTTTCCTTTTTAGACTTTATATATAAATTAGATCAGATAATATCGGTGGATGGCTTATTTTATTTAGCATTATGTTCTCCAATGCCACTTGTGTTATGGCAAATGGGAGGCTCCCATCCTTTTCAGACTGACTAGTATTCCATTGTGTCTATAGACCACCATTTCTTCATCTGCTTATTTACTGATGGCCACCTAGGTTGTTTCCATTCACTGTGGTGACTAATGCTGCAGTGAATATAAAACTGTAGATACCTTTACTCTCTCCTTGCATCTGTAACAGGAGAGATGAAGGGGAGGAATGCAGTGATCGGAAATGAAAGGAATGTGTTTCACCTTCATGACTGTGCACTTGGTTGACATGCCAGAGAGGATGTCACTACCTCACTTTTGCCTATAAGATTGCTGCTCAGCACATGGAACATTTTCTAAAATAGACCACATTTTAGGCCACAAAGCAAACTTGTCCAAATTCAGAAACATAGAAGTTATACCTTGCATTCTCTCTGACCACAAGGGAATAAAATTAGAACTCAACAGCAAAAGCCACCAAAGAAAGTCTGGTATCACATGGAGGCTGAACAACACACTGCTTAATCAGGAGTGGGTCATGGAAGAAATTAGAAAGGAAATTCAAATGTTAATGCTATTCAACAAAAGTGAACACACAAAATACCAGCTCCTCTGGGACACAGCAAAAGCAGTACTCAGAGGCAAGTTTATAGCTCTGAGCGCCTACATCAACAAATTGGAGAGATCTGAAACCAACAATCTAATGACACATCTAAACCTCCTTGAAAAAGAGCAGCAAGATAAACCCCAATCCAGTAGACGGAAAGAAATAATTAAAATTAAATCAGAATTAAATGAATTAGAATCCAAAAAAGCTATAGAAAGAATCAACAAAACAAAGAGTTGGTTCTTCGAAAAAATTAACAAAATTGACAGACCCTTAGCAAATCTTACCAGAAAAAGAAGAGAACACACCCAAATAAATAAACTCAGAGACGAGCATGGAAACATCACCACGGAAACAACCAAGATTCAAAACATTATAAGGGAATACTTCTCAAAACTTTATGCTAATAAGTTTGAGAACTTGACAGAAATGGACCTTTTCCTAGCAAATATTGACATGCCAAAACTAAACCAAGATGAGTTAAACCAGCTTAACAGGCCCATGTCAAGCGTTGAAATAGAAACAGCAATAAGAGACCTTCCAGCTAAGAAAAGTCCAGGACCAGATGGTTTTACAGCGGAATTCTACAAGGCCTTCAAAGCAGAGCTCACACCAATACTCCTCCAACTCTTCAATGAAATTGAAAGAGAAAGTTCACTACCAACACATTCTATGAAGCCATCATAACCCTCATCCCAAAACCAGGCAGGGACTCATCAAAGAAAGAGAACTATAGACCCATTTCTTTGATGAACATTGATGCAAAACTTCTCAACAAAATATTGGCCAACCGACTTCAACAATTCATCCAAAAAATCATACACCATGATCAAACAGGATTCATTTCAGGGATACAAAGCTGGTTTAATATATGCAAATCAATTAATATTATTCATCACATCAACAGGAGCAAGAATAAGAACCACATGGTTATCTCAATAGATGCAGAAAAAGCATTCGACAAGATCCAACACCCCTTTATGATGAAGGTTTTGGAAAAATTAGGAATCCATGGAACATTCCTCAATACAATAAAGGCTGTATATGACAAACCTACAGCCAGCATTATACTCAGTGGTGAAAAACTAAAGCCATTTCCTCTTAACTCAGGAACAAGACAAGGATGTCCACTCTCTCCACTTCTCTTCAATCTAGTATTAGAATGCCTAGCTACAGCAATAAGACAAGATGCAGACATAAAGGGGATCCAAATAGGGAAGGAAGAAATAAAACTCACCCTCTTTGCAGATGACATGATCTTGTATTTAAAGAATCCCATAGACTCCACGCCCAAATTACTCAAGCTGATTCAAAACTTTGGCAAAGTGGCAGGGTATAAAATTAACCCCCCAAAATCAATGGCCTTTCTATATGCCAACAATGAGAAAAGTGTGGCTGAAATTAGGAAAGCAACTCCATTTGTAATAGCCCCACAAAAAATAAAATACCTAGGAATTAACTTAACCAAAGAAGTGAAGGACCTCTATTATGAAAACTTTAAAATCTTGAAAAAGGAAATCAACACAGAACTTAAAAAATGGCAAAACCTCCCATGCTCCTGGATTGGAAAGATTAACATTGTGAAAATGGCAATACTTCCCAAGGCTATCTACAAATTCAACACGATACCTATCAAAATTCCAACCTCATTCTTCAAGGAAATAGAAGAGGCAATCCAAAAATTCATATGGAACAATAAAAAACCCCGAATAGCAAAAACGCTCCTCAACGGAAAGAACACTGCTGGAGGAATATCAATACCAAATTTCAAACTCTACTATAAAGCCATAGTAATCAAAACAGCTTGGTATTGGCATAAGAACAGACCTCAGGACCAATGGAATAGAATTGAAAACCCAGAAATGAACCTACAGACCTATAGCCATCTAATCTTCGATAAGGGACCTAAAACAATAGAATGGAACAAAGACAGCCTCTTCAGTAAATGGTGCTGGCAAAATTGGTTAACTACTTGTAGAAAACTAAAGCTAGATCCTTATATATCACCCTGCACCAGAATCAACTCCAAATGGATCAAAGACCTCCAAGTCAAAGCAGACACTCTGAAAACATTACAGGATGGAATAGGAGAAACCCTAGGTCTCCTTGGCTCAGGCCGAAATTTTTTGAATAGAGACCCGGAAACACAACAAATCAAAGAAAGGTTGGACAAATGGGATTGCATAAAGTTGCAGAGCTTCTGCATGGCAAAGGACAGAGCTAGCAAGATCAATAGAAAGCCCACGGATTGGGAGAAGATCTTTACTAGCCATACAACGGACAAGGGTCTCATATCTAAAATATACTTGGAACTCAAAAAATTAAATCCCCCAACAACAAATCCTCAAGCAACTGCCCAATAAACAAGTGGGCGAAAGACTTAAAGAGAAACTTCTCTGAAGAAGAAAGAAGGATGGCCAATAGACACATGAAGAAATGCTCAACCTCCCTAGCCATAAAAGAAATGCAAATCAAAACAACATTGAGATACCACCTCACTCCAGTTAGAATGGCAAAAATCAAGAACTCTAACAACAACAGATGCTGGAGGGGATGTGGACAGAAGGGAACCTTACTTCATTGTTGGTGGGAATGTAAACTTGTTCAACCACTTTGGAAAGCAGTATGGAGGTTCCTCAAAAGACTTCACATAGAACTCCCCTATGACCCAGCAATCCCACTTTTGGGCATTTACCCAAATGTTTACAAACAAGACCACACTAAAGCTACCAGCACAACTATGTTTATTGCAGCATTATTTACCATAGCTAAGATCTGGAATCAACCCAGATGCCCCTCAGTAGATGAATGGATCAAGAAAATGTGGTATATATACACAATGGAATTCTATGCCTCCATCAGAAAGAATGACATTGCCCCATTTGTTAGGAAATGGAAAGACTTGGAAAAAATTATATTAAGCGAAGTAAACCAGGCCCAAAGAAACATAGGCCCCATGGTTTCCCTTATTTGCAATATCTAGTATATGTATGAGTCAAGCGGAAAAGGTCAGATAATGTGATGTTAGGAAAATGAACCCTTAGATATGTATTTTAATGTTTTTTTCTTTCATGCATGTGTTTCTAACGCATTTATAAGATTATTTCTTTGTTGCTTTGTATGTCTCTCCCCCACAGTATAACCCCTGCTTTCACTATATTTGATGTCAGTATAACTTGTGGAGGAGATGGGGAAAAATAAGTCGTTTAAGGATACAGGTGGACCTGTTGCAACAATGAGAAGTACAAGTTGTCATGTCGAAAACTCGAAACCGAGCTTTACATTGGTGCGGGAGGGGGGGGGTGGGGGGGGAGGATTGGGACTGGGGGGAGAAGGGGGAGGCTGGGAAGGGATGGAAGGATAAACAAAGGAGGAGGCTGCAATGCTTGGTAAGAAATGTACGCATTATCCTGCCCATGTAATTGTAACCCCTCTGTACAGTATGTTCACAAATAAAATAAAATAAATTAAAAAAAAAAAAGATTGCTGCTCAGAAATTATTCCAACTTTTTGGTACTACCCAAACATATATCCGGTTGACCTTTCTAAACTGAATCATGTTCTCAGATTCTGATCAGAGAAAGATCCTTGAACAACTGTGTCATGCTTCCTGTTCTTCACTAATAAGGTCCATGGGATTCCTATAAACACAGTTCCAGGGAAGTGATAAACTCAGTAAACTGTAGTGAATCCATGGCACCGCCCTCTCTTCCTGCCTAGGAAGAATAAAGGGTTTGTTAGAGGTCCTGAACTTTTTCTGAGGGTTGTCCCACTACTGGGAAGAAAAGGGTCTCCTCATCATATCTTTAGTTAAGGAAACGGTTGTGGTAAACTTTAGTAGAAAACAAACAATGTCTTCTCTAGAAATCATGGGAACTGTAGCTTAGAAGAATTATGTATTCTCATGGAGCCACCTTATATACAAAGTTGTGCCAGGGCAGGGCAAACGCTGCCAGTGGACAGCCCTGGCTATGGAACAGGAACTTGTCAGAATACTTTCAAGAATCTGTGCACGGGCCAGTGTCTCAAATGCGTGGTTCTTACTACCCTTAGGTGCCACTGACTAAACCACCTGCTTGATCCCCAGCCCCTCCTAGCCAAAAATTCAGAACCCATGATCTCTTGATTTTTGCCTTTATTATCTCCATGATCCCTGGAAGGTATGCTCACCTGCTGCCTTCTTTAGGCCTCTGGATAAGTACATTGCCTCATTCACTTAATACATGGAAGCAGAAAAACTCTCCACCTTACCAAAACTATTTCCAATAACTGGTCATTTAACTTGGTAAAGGGGGAATGGTCAGTGCTACTAACAAGTATGTAGATAGCTTCTTGAGATACCCACAGGGCACTGACATCAAATGAAAATAGTGAAATGAGTGAAACTAGTCTATACTGTTAGAAGTCATGACAATGGTTTCCTTTGGAGAATGGAAGGATGTACAAGTGAGGCTTCTAAGGGCTGGCAATATTCAGGGTTTTAACTGGGGTATTAGATAAATGAATAGTTCAGTTTGTAGAAGTTAACTGAGCTTAACTAATGACAATACTGTTGATAAATGCATTGTGTTTCAAAAAACAATTTTTAAGTGGGGGAATATTGATAAACCAGATGAAACATATTAAAACAAAGAAACAAGAGAGAGTTGTCTCTGTTAAGAGTAATAGCTGCTAGGAGGCCTACCAGATTTATCCAATAATGCTAAAGAACGTGCAGTTAATCTCAAAATTTAGATGAATAACAATTTTCATGCAATACATGAAACACATATTTATTTAAAATATAAAATATATACTCATTATTTACCTGAAACTGGTCATTCTGCATTTTTGTGGCAATTGCAATTTAAAATTTTCAAAATATGGTTCACCTTTAGCAAATATAATAGCTCAGAGCTGTAATTTCAGCTACTCAGAAAGCTGAGAGATTAGGTAGATCATGATTTGAGGCCAATCTGGGCAAAAAGTTAGCAAGATTTCATCTCAACAAGTAAGTGGGGCATAGTAGTATGTATCTGTAATTTCAGCTAGGCAGAAGACATAGGTAGGAAGATCACAATCCAAGTGCCAACCTGGGGCAGAGGATGCCAAGATCCTAATCCAAAAAGTAACTAAAGCAAAAAAGGACTGGGAACATGGCTTAAGTAGGTAGAGTGCCTGCCTACCAAGCAAGAAGCTCCGAGTTCAAACCCCAGTACTACCAAAATCAATAATAAATAATACATCTCATCGTCAGACAACAAAGTGAAGAAGGCTATGTATTGAATGATATCCATTAAGGATGTAAGGTCCTTTCTTCCTGCCTTTCTTCAAGGCTTTCTTCCTGCCTTTCCTTATCTCTAGCTTTCTTAGGCTACGCTTAGAAAATCTATTTGTTATTTGTGCAGAAAAGACCCTTTCCCCCCTTTTCTTCTTGACTACTGTTGTACCTGGTGTAGTTCTATTTCTTGAACAATTGGTGGATTTGATCCAAAGCCTCAGAATTCTCTTCTTTTCCTCTTCTTCCCCCTCTTAATGGTAAAGGATTCCAATCTAGATCATTTAGTGTACCGCCAGGCTTCGTCAATACATGGAATTAACGTAAGGTTTTGTGCTCTGACACACTTTTAGTAAATACAGATGGATGGTAATAAAATGAAATTGCTTCCTGCTCTTCTGAAGGCTTCCAAGTCATAGTTTTGGAACCAAGAATGTCATTCACGTTGTTTAGAGTAAAATTCTTATATAGTTATTTTTAAGCATCCTTTGATCTAAACAGAAAATATATCTCAACACTTGAGTACAACATTGGAGGAGAAGAGGAAAGGGAAAAGTGCTGCATCAGAGAAAGATTATGAGGCATCTCAGCAGCCCACAGCTGAAACCACTGTCCTAAAGACCCACTCCTTAATCTTTTCAAAAGTTAGTGGGTTCCTACATTGTTTGTTTGCCAATGTATTTCTGACCAGGTCACTTAATCAGTCATTGATGTACTCTCAATCACTTACATCAATACATTCACCAATGATCTTTTTACACAATTGATTGAATTACTAGGTATATTATTGTCAAGAAGACATAACCATAAAAGAGACATCTATGTTTAAATATCATGTTAGCTTCTGTTAATAACGTTTCTTCTGTTAAAAGTTCTTTGCTGAATGACAGAAAGAAAGGGGCTGGGGAGAGAAAAAGAGAGGAAAAAAGGAAAGGAAAAGGAGGAGAAGGGCAGGATAATAAAGGCCTCATACGTACAGAGAAGAATTTAAAATATTTAACAGATAAATTAGTGTGTGAGTATCACAAATGAAGCAGTAAAATAGCATTAATTTTTATGAAATAGTATTAGCATAGATATATAAATCAAGTAGCTCCAGATTTTCAGAACATTATATAAGCATTAGTAAAAGGCCCATTAATGAATCACACAATCACAAAATCCTTAACAACTCTAAAGTGTTTTCAGTATTAATGTCCCTTGGAAATGCAACAGTGACCTTGAACAGGTAAATAAGCTCAGACTAAATATGCTGGATTGTTAGTTAATTCCTTATCTTTTAGTTTCCAAAAGTTTGATACCTTTCAAAGGTTCTGCCATATTGTTCCCACCTACCCCTCCAACTTTGCCTCCTACTCTATTCTTATCAGGTCTTTCTTGGCTGTTTGGTAAGTTTCTACCCCAGACTGCCAGAATAATACCTATCCTGCTGCCTCCTTCCTGTATCATGCTCAACTCAACTTTCATGACCTTCATTAAATTCCATCTGCCTGCTCTAGTCCACAACCTGACTATATTATGAAATTATTGTCTATATTTTTATTTTGGTATTGGCATATGGTAATATTAAGTGTTTTATTTAAATATTATAATATTTAAATATACCATCTGCTGGTGGAAAATATCCAAAAAAACTGTATTGAATATGTAGATTTTCTCTTCTCATTTCCTAAACTACATAGCAGAAGGACTAGCGCTTATATTCTATTAGATATTCTAAGCATTCTAGAGATGATTTAAAGTATACAAGAGGAAGAATGTAGGTTGTTTTCAGTACTATTCCATGCAATTTGGATCCTGAGGGTCCTAGGACCAATTATGCTCAAATACCAAGAAACACAACCTGCCTCTTTACTACTGTCTGCACAAGTTTACGATTATAGTCTCCTGAGGTAGGGATTGAGCATGTATTTTTTGTCTGCCATCTTGGAGAGTAGAGAGATGATCATTTAGTAAATACTTTCTGATCAATGGGAGAATACTGGAATTGGGAATTTACCCCTCGTCACCTACGTAAATTTGGATAATCTAGTTTCTCCCTTCACTACTTTATCTGAAGGACAGAGATAATGATGCTAACTACTTCATATAGTAGAACTGCAAACTAAATCATTCATATATGTAAAGTGCCTAAAGCATGTTGGGTAGCACACAACCAGGACTCACTAAATATTATCTACTTGAATGAATAAATGAAAATGGTTTGTAATACAATGCTAAAGAAAATAATAGTAACATTTTGTTATCTCCGTGATTAGAAAAATATAGAGCCAGATGTGGTGGTGCATGCCTGTAATCTCAGCACTTGAAAGGTTGACTCAATAGGATTATAAATTGTTAGGCTGAACTACACACTGAGTTCTAAGCTAGCAAGGCTACATACTAAGACCTTGTCTCAAAAAATAAACATAATAAGCTGGGCGTTGCTGGCTCATGCCTGTAATCCTTGCTACTCAGGAGGCTGAGATCTGAGGATCGCGGTTCAAAACCAGTCCGGGCAGCAAAGTGTGTGAGACTCTTATCTCCAGTAAACCACCAGAAAACTGGAAGTAGCAATGTGGCTCAAGAGGTAGAGCTCTGACCTTGAGCTGAAGAGTGCAGGGACAGCTCCCAAGGCCAGAGTTTAAGCCCCATGACCCACCAAAATAAAATAAAATAAAAAAATAAACATAATAAATAAGAATGTTAGAAGAAACTAGTATATCTCTTTGAGATGTAAGCCATTAAATGTATATTTGTGGTCAATTTTATTTTTCTGAACAAAGTTTACACTCTATTACTTTTGTGTTGGATCAGGGATTTGAACTCAAGTTTTCATGCTCTTACTTGGCTTTTTTGATCACAGCTGGCATTTTGCCACTTGAGCCATACCTCCAGTTCTAGCTTTTTGCTGGTTAATTGAAGGTTAAGAGTCTCAGATTTGGGGGCTGGGAAGGTGGCTCAGTGGTCAAGTGCTTGCCTTGCATGCATGAGGCCCTGGGTTTGATTCCTCAGCACCACATAAGCAGAAAAAGTCAGAAGTGGCACTGTGACTCAAGTGTAGAGCGCTAACCTTGAGCTGAAGAGCTGAGGGACAGCGCCCAGGCCCAGAATTCAGGCCTCATGAAGGGCCAAAAAAAAAAAAAAGTCTCAGATTTGTTGTTCCTGGGCTGGCTCCAAACCCATGATCCTTAGAACTCAGCTTCCTGAGTATCTAGGATTATAGGTATGAGCCAAGGGCTCTCAGATTAATTTGTATTTTTTAATTGAAAAATTAAAGAATTCCTGTCTAGAGATTTAACTATACCTACTTTTCAAGACACCATGTTATTTTAGATGTGAGTAAAAAATATTCCTGATTTATATCGTTTAGAAGATAGTTCTTAAAAATGACAATTAATCCCAGATGTTTTTACTTGACAAATATGTTAAACTGGCTTTGTATGCATATGGATAAATTTTGAAGTAAAAGCTAACAATAACTTCATTATGAATTTCTTGAAAAGCATTTGCTGCTAAATTTGAACAAAGCATTTAGCTTGTTTAATTTAGCAAGTTAAATGTTTTCTCTTAATCAGATTTATTATGTTTATGCAAACAATGCTTTCTTTACCGTTGAGATCGTCCTTCCCCCTCCCCCGCCCCACACTAAATGAGTTACACATGTATCAGCCTTAAATCAGTTCAAGAAATTTTTTTGTTGTTGTTGTTGCTCTGTGGAGCCATCTTCTGGTCAATGGAGTGTCTTATGTGTGTGAAAGTTCTCTGTGTAGTTAGGCTCTAAGATAAGGAATTTCCCAAAAGGGAATAATAGCTAGAAACTTGTGGCCCAAATAATATCCTGAAGAAAATCAAGGTAATTTGGTAATAGCATAATGCACAAATAGTCCTGTCTATAAAATGAGGAGGCCCTACATTTGGAGGAATTGTTTTATTTATTCAACAAACTTTTGTAAACTTCTTCCCATTAATAGTATAGAAAAATATACACACAAATACACATACATACTTTGTAGTAAACAGTTTTAAAATCTATAATTAAAGTTTTATTTTTAAAAAATTAATAAAGTAAGCTAAACCTTTATATTTGTCATTCTTTTGTATGGCAATTGTATTTTTCTCACTTCTAATTAGTATTCCTCTTTCAGCATCAGTATGGAGATTGTTTTTGTTGACCAAAAGGTCAATAATGGCTCATTACTGTTGTTATTACCATTTCTGTTTCAAGATTCAAAAGTTTACAACATGCTCAAGGCAAGTTTCCTTGTATAATGTCTTTTGTCCTCTAAGGACATCTTGCAACCTGACTTTCTAGCAGTAACCTAATATTTAAGACCCAATATACTTTTTTCCTGTTCCCAAATTATAGAGAAAACTATTTTTCAACAACTTGGTTCATTCAGTGGATAATGTATTAGAGACTGAAATCTGGGTGCTAAAGGTACTTTATGAGATTTAGTACAGGCAAAAACAGCTACTGTTTATCTTACTGCTGCTTAAAACAGAACTAGATAAACATATGTTAAGGTTATATTCAAAAATTGATTCCCCCCTCCAATTTGATATGCAATATTGCAGTTGGCCACTATATCTGTGGTTTCAAACAACCATGGATTGAAACTATTTTGATTTTTAAAAAAAGTTGTGCCTACACTGTACATATGTTTTTTATTTTCCTTGTCATTGTTCTATAAGTAATACAGAACACAACTGTTTACAAAGCACTAATACTGTTCTGGATATTTTAAGTCGTGTGAAGTGAAGATGAGGAAGTATTCAGAAGGATTACTTAGGTTCTATGTAGATATTGCCCTATTTCATAGAAGGGTCTTGAGCAGTAACAGGTTTTGAGTTCTAGGGGGACATGCGATGGATACCAAGAACATTTCTTTCTCTATCTTTCTTGAATTATGTGGGTGTTTTATCAATCATTGTGGCTTTCCTTTATGCAATTTAGTTTGCCATCTTTGACAGATATATATATTAATTACTATATTTTGCTCTTTACATCTCTGCAGTGGAATCATTACATGTAAATTTTATTTATACTCATAATTATTACCCTACAGTGATATGCTTTGGCAGTTTTTTATGCATATTGTCAAACTTCAGAAGGCCAGGTATTCCTGAGAGGATTCTTGAAATGGATGGTGTGAAAAGGATGAAAGAGCCAGAAATTGCTTGTGTTTCCTTATTTGTAAAAATCTGATAATAATGATAATTAGTTTTTGTGGCTGAACCCAGTAGTTTTCAGTAAATTTTACAATAATTTCTCTTCAATATACCCCAGGAAATTGTTTTACAGGTCAACTAAAATAACCTATTGGAAGTGCTTTTGAAAGGGGATACAAATTAAAGGGACAAATTGTCTTTTAACTGTCCTTGGTTCATAGTTCCACTCAGCCAAAGCAGCCTACTGCCCAGTAATGCTCCCATCTTTGACCTCTTTAAACACTTATCCTGGGCATCCGTCCATCGAAGTGAATCACTTTTTATTTTCTATGTTCTGGCAACACTAGAGTTCGAACTCAGAGCTTGCTAGGCAAGTGCTCTACCACTTGGGCCAGCTACATTTTCTAAATGCAAAGGTGATAAATACATTCAGTAATAACAGGTATTTTTTTCTTTTTCTTTTTCTTTTTTTTCTCTTTTCTTTTCTTTCTTTTTTTTTCATTTTTTTTCCAACAGGATATTTCTTGTTTCTGTCCTAACTCCTCTTTTAAAGGACTGTGCTAATCTCCTTACCATATAGTTTTATGGCTTTTCTCATTGTTTGAGTGTGGTCCAGTGTGATAATAGCATCAGATGGACTGCTTGGTAGGAAAGGTTGGCTGGTACATGGAAATTATTGGAGACGACTAGTTTGTGTAGTAACTCTGAATAAGCCAAGAAATAAGAGAATGTGTTTGTTTGTTTTTTGGGGTCCGGTCGTGGGGCCTTGAACTTTGGGCCTGGTCATTGTCCCTCAGCTCTTCAGCTCAAGGCTAGTGCTCTACCACTTGAGCCACAGCACCGCTTCCGGCTTTTTCCTTTTTGCTTATGTGGTGCTGAGGAATCGAACCCAGGGCCTCAGGCATGCAAGGCAAGCGCTCTACCACTGAGCCACCTTCCCAGCCCGAAATAAGAGAATGTGATATGAAAATGTTTGGTCAGGCCTTACTTTGAAAAAAGGCTCTATAGTTGATTGAACAGCATTACTGATTCTGATGCCTCATTTCTTTGTTGCAGTTTGATGGTTTGTCATGACTATCTAAATTCTGTAAATACTATGCTTTGGGGGAAGGAAAAACTAGAGTTACTCAAACAGTTACTCAGAACAACTTGTTTAGTTGTTTTGTTTTTGTTTAATGAATCCTTTCAAATTATGTTCCTTCTACTCCCAACCCAACACACTCTTAAGAATGACATAAAATCCTGCATGAGGAATGAACTTAGCCTAGAAGCAGCCAATCTAGATGAGATAGATGAAAGAAAACACAGCTTTTCTGGGAGATGCTTTCTGCCTGCCGTCAACACTAAATTAACTACTAATCTCACAATTTAGAAATTGGAGAGTCTCAAAGGGGAAAAAAAGCCTATTTCTATAATTACCTAAAAACCAGTCTTAAGGAGGGAAAGGCTTTAGCTAGAAATAAGATTCAGATTTAAGGTCTTATAATTTCTTTCCCTAAGAGAAGAGAGAGAAGGCCAGTCCCTAAGGGGGAATAATTGTTGAAAACTAGCATCTCCTCAAGTGAGGCTACTGACTCCTAAGGTTGTGAAGAAGAACAGAACCTGTAGGGTAAACAAAATGTTTAAACTAAGTCTATCATTGACTATGGTTACTTATACCCCAACTGACAAAAATCCAAATGATTAGCAACCTTTTTTTTTTTCCCCAGTTGTGGGGCTTAAACTCTGGGCCTGTGTGTGCTGTCCCTGAGCATCTTTTTGTTCAAGACTAGCACTCTACCACTTGAGCTACAGCAGCACTTCTGGATTTTTCTGGGTTTAATTGGAGATATAGATTATATTCCTGTCCCGGCTAGCATTAAACTGTGATCCTCATATCTCAGCCTCCTGAGTAGCTAGGATTATAGGCATGAGCCACTGGTGCTTGGCTTGGCAACCTATTAAGGATGCTTAAAAAATTCCTAGGCCTGGCTGACCAACAGCCTGTGATTGACTATTGAACCCTGACAAAGACAGCCCTCTATGAACCTGAAACTACTTCAGGCTATGCCTTGAAGAATAAATAACTCCCACAATGAAGTTATCATGCAGAAGGAGCCACTGTTCTCAAAAGGAGATAATTATTGCAATTGTTGGCTTCAGAATTGGTTATCTTCTACTACTACCAGCACCACTGCAGAGAAATGCTGAATCTCTTTAAAAGACTTCCTCTCACTGTCCAAGCAAGATATGCCATGTAAGATAAAAACTACTCAAGGTAGGTGTGGTGGCATATGCCTATCATCTCAATACTCAGGAGGCTAAAGCAGGATGATCATAAGTTTGAAGCAGCCTAGGATACATAGTGAGACCCTGTCTCAAAAAACAAAAAAACAAAGAAAACTATCATTAAAGCAGAATGGAAGAACTGGATAAAATAAAAGGGAACCCCTGTTTTCACTATATTTGATGTCAGTATAACTTATGGAGGAGATGGGGAAAAACCAGTTGTTTAAGGATACAGGTGGACCTGTTGCAACAATGAGAAGTACAAGTTGTCATGTCCAAAACGAGCTTTACAACGTCGGTGCGGGGAGGGGGGGGGGGGGAAAGGAGGGGAAGGAGAAGGATTGGGATTGGGGTGGGAGGGGGGATACTGGGAAGGGATGTGAAGGGTAAACAAAGGAGGAGGCTGCAATGCTTGGTAAGAAATGTACGCATTATCCTGCCCATGTAATAATTGTAACCCCTCTGTACAGTATGTTCACAAATAAAATAAAATTAAACTAAAAAAAAAATAAAAGGGAAGTAGTGATTCCTTCCAAATGAGGAATATATTTAGAATATATTTAAAGATTGAATAGTGGTTCCACTGGTAGAGTGCTTACCTACAAATCACTAGGCCCTGAGTTCAATCCCCAGTAACAGAGAGAGAGAGAGAGAGAGAGAGAGAGAGAGAATATGAGAGAATATGCATATTAGAACCTAAACAGGCTGAGGCAGATTATATATGTCATTGTCTATTTCAGAAGACAGAAATTAGCTATTTTAAACAAAGTCATATATAGAATTAGAAACTTGCCAAATTATAAGTAGACAAAAACTCCAGGCTAGACCACTTAAAATAACTCCTAGAATGGAATTATTATGCAGAAGTAGCCACTGAAGTAGGTATCACTTCTGCTATTAACAGACTGTTGTTTAAACTGTTGGCTTCAAAAGCACATACCAGGGATCAGATAGCTTCTGCCACCACCAACACCACACCAGAGAAACACTGAAGCCCTTCAGTGTGTATGCTTTACATCGTACCCATTATAACCCAAGAACTAGTGATTTGCCACTAAAATGCTGGCACAGGTTAAAAAACAAAAAAGCAATGATTCACTATGTTCCAGCAGAAAGGATAGAAAGAAACAGCAGAATGGATTTCATTTTGCTTGCTTCGACTTCCCAAATCTTCAACAACTGTATCTGATTAGCAAAGCTAAACTCTATAAGGACCCTGAATGGGGAGGAGGAGAGTGTTTAGCTTTCTAGCCTCTGTAACACTAAAAAAGAGGGTGGGTTCATCATCAAGTACTGTAGGTTGGCTAACTTCACATTAATTCTCAGCTTTCTTCACTTTTGCCTTTCTTTATATTGAAAGCTTGAAAGATAAATGCTCATTCAACTCCCACTCTCTTTTGCAACTGGGAGGGACTTTGTGAAACAGTTGTGGCTAATAAGATGTACACAGGTTTGTTAAACAGTTTTACAAAACTATTTTGCCTTGAATGAAGAGCAAACCAGCTAAAGCACCTTTTTGCCCTTTACTTTTTCTTTCTTCCTGGGGTAGAGCTGTGATGCATCTGCATGCACAGCTATCTGTTGGCCATAAGTTTGCAAGAAGGTCTGGGAGTGTAGCATGGCAGTAGAGCACTTGCTTGGGTCCGGGATCCAAAGGTAAGGCAAGGCAAGGCAAGCCACAAAATAAGGAGGATGGCATGATGGATCAAAAGTAGAAAAGATCTGATCCTCAATTACAGTAAGTAGTGTACATACTATGGGTGATTTGTCCTAAATTTCTTGTTTTAGGAGAAAAATAAACCCATATTTGGTTAAGCTATTATTTGCTTTTCATATACAGATGGTTACCATGAGACATGTTTATTTTTCACAGAAAGGTTATGAAAATCAAAGTGAGAATGCAGCAGAGACCTACAGGCTACTTTTACTACAAGCATTTACTCTTATTTGGGTCTGTAGATGCCTGAGTAAGTAAAACCAGGATAAAAGTTTGGTGCCTCTGTCTTTATATTACATCTGTCTCCTTTGCAACTTAAACTTTGGATCAGATTCCTGCTTAACTACGTGTTAATCATTTAAGAAGCAGTCATTTGAAACTGGTAATCCTCCCTCTTCAAAGATGGCATTATAACAAACAGATTATTGACCACCAAGTTTTTTTTTTTTAAATCATTTTTAGACTACCAGAATGGTACTTAGAACTCTCCAGACATTGCTCTGAACCTGAAGGAGGGACTAGTCCTTGTCATAACTCCATCTTGCCTTTCTGATTTGTCCATTCTCTGAGTCCCTCTCTCCTGCATCTTGAATTCCAGGACAAGAAATCTAATGGACAAACACCTTGTGCTAAAAGTTAAAACTATTACTCACTTATCAACATCTTTTTTCTTGATGAAAAACCTCTACATAAGCAATCCTGAAACAATGATCATGCCTGACCAAGATTGCCAGTTATGCAAGTGTCTTGTCACTATTTAACCCAAAGTTAACCCTAAGTATTCCTTCTTTATGTAGCCCCAAGAGACAGATTTTCACTGGACTGCTCTTGTTCTCCTTGCTATGAGTGCACAAAAATAATAACAATAATTCATTTTCTACTCTACTACCACTTTTTGTTTAGTCTTTTGGAGTAAGGTGGATGAACCTAGTCTGTGAGGACACACGCACACCCAGGCTTATGGTCATAAGAACATTTTTCCAAAGTGCTAAATGCTTTATAAACAAATATACTGAAACTTTTTACCAAGAAATACATGCAACAAAGTGTATGTAGTATTCATGTAGACTTACACACATTGCTTATCAATCCTTCTGTTATCCCCAATGGTTATCTAAGATCATTTTCCTTCTGCTGGAGAGCATCAGTTACATTTCCCTTGCTGAAAAATTCACTCAGTTGCCAGTAGTCTGAAAGTACTCTATTTTCTTTCTTTCTTTTTCTTTTCTTTCTTTTTTTTTTGTTGGTCCTGGGGCTTGAACTCTGGGCCTGGACACTGTCCCTCAGCTCTTCAGCTTAAGGCTAGAGCTCTACCACTTGAGCTACAGCGCCACTTCCAGTTTTCTGGTGGTTTATTGGAGATAGGAGTCTCATGGACTTTCCTGCCCCAGCTGGCTTTGAACCGTGATCCTCAGATCTCAGCTTCCTGAGTAGCTAGGATTATAGGCATGAGCCACTGGCGCCCGGCTATTTCATTTTTTTAATGTTATCTTCCCTGTGTGTAGAATTGTAAGTTGGTGATAATTTTCTTCAGCCTATGGAAGAATCACTGCATTTATACTATTTTCATTTTTTCTGTTAAGTCCTCAGCTGTTAATTTCATCTTATTGTTTCTCCTTTATGTCTTATTGTCTGCCTGGGTTTAGGGCTTTTCTTTATTTTTAATTTTTAACACTTTTGCTATGATATAGATAAGTTGATTTTGTTTCTGTTTTGGGTCTTTTCTCTGTGGTTTTCTGTTTGTGGGTGTGTGTGTATGTTCTTTGGCTGATACTTAATATTGAATATTCAATATTGAAATCTTCTGTGGGTCTATTTCTATTACTGTTTTTATTTGTAGTTTGGGATCAAGTCTTGTCTTTTTGATGGCTATTAAGGATGAAAAACTGCCGACATAATTTGCAACTCTGAATTATGTTATCTTTTTCCATAGAAGATTTACTTTTGCTATACTGGGAGCATGTCTTATGTTAGGAAATCATAATCCAACCAAATATTGAAGTTATTAAAAGTAACTTTAAAGCCAGGCCCCAATCATCAGGTACCAGGAGGCTAAGATCTGTGGATCAAGATTCAAATCCAGTCTAGGCAGATAAATCCTTGAGAATTTTATCTCCAGTTGACCAACAAAATGTCAAAACTAGAGATGTTATTTAAGTGGTAAAGCACCAGTTAACTGAGAACACAAGACCTAAAATTCAAACTCTAGTACCTTATTGTTGTTGCTTCATGATTATTATCAAAATAGAACATGTTCTTCAAGATTGGCTGTTGTCAGCAGTATAATTTTCTAGGTTTTTAAAAAGATTTTTTAATCTCCCTCAGTGATGCTAATGTACAGCTATGATTGAGAACCACCATCATAAAAAGGGTAGTCTATTTCTTAGTCTCTGTTACAACTATGGGATAACCTTTTTTTTTTTTATGGGATAACCTTTTAAGGTCCCAAACAAAAGATATTTCTCAAGGTCACTCCTCCTTGGTCAATTTTTTCCAGCCCAATGAAATTGCTAAAAGTTCATACACTGAGCCATACCTTTCACTTTCAAAATTAGCATCATCCTTGAAGGAAAGGGAAAACAAAAGTTCGGTTTCTCTCTGGAGTCTTTTAAATCTTAGCTCTGAAACTTTTATGTTAGGTGTTTTCTGATGTCTTCAGACAGATGTTTATTTTATATCTTATCCATCTTTTATAATTATTTTAAAATTATTATAAGGTGATTACAGAGGGGTTACAAGTTTCAATAGTCAGGTAAAGAATGAATTTCTTTTTGGACTAACCCTATAATTCTTGTTAATGCCAGGTTAGTCATTGCAGCAAAAAGTTGGGTATTGTGAGATATACTTGAAGTCTCAGCTATGAAGATGTGTAGGTAGGAGGATTATGGTCTGAGGCTGGCTCTGGGCAAAAACACCAGACCATATCCGATAAATAACTAAATCAGAAAAGAATTCGGTTGCTGTTCAAGTGGTAGACCATCTTCCTACTAAGTGTAAAGCCTTAAATTCAAATCCCAGTACCACTACCAAAAAACAAGTGTATGGGAGCCTCAGATTTAGACTTGGATTAGAATTAATATAAAATAGGCTAGCTAGTAGCTATTCACTCTATTGAGTAATATTTATATTTAAAGTAAATATTATAAAATTTACATAAATATAAAACTTTGAGCATAGAGAAATGTATAAAGAAAAACTTACTTTTATAAACAATGAGGAAAATTGTTGGTAAAATATTTGTCCATAGCATTTTTAATTTTTCTATAATAGAATGATAATTTGTGTTCTCTTGGACAATGTTTTGATATTAAATTATGATTTAATTCATATTACCCATATACTACATAAGGAATTACCTTTGTTATTTGTCCTGGGTTTGAACTCAGGGCTTTGGTACTGTACCTGAGGTTTTTTTGTTCGACTTTAGTGGTGTACTAATTGAACCACAGCTCCACTTCTGGCTTTTTGCTGGTTAATTGAAATTAAGACTTTCCTGCCCTGGCTGACTTCAAACAATAATCCTCAAAATTCAGCCTCCTGAATAGCTAGGATTATAGGTGTGAATCACCAGGTCCTGGCTATAGTCTATTTTTTTTTTTATATCATGTAGAGAAGTGCCAGTTTGCATTAGAAATGTTTTATTCTTCTCTCTTTTCTTTGCATCTGATAAACTTTGTTTCAAAAACCCCTGAGAAATTTTGGTTATTATATACTGTATAGGTTTAAACCTCAATTTGGAAGTAAAGTATTTAAAAATGAGACAAAAAATGGTTAATCTGTTAGAGTTGCACCCAAAGAGAAAAGTTAATATATAAAGTCAATCACATTGTTCTTGGTATCCATGAGGAAAAGCAAAATTGTTTCTCAGTAATTGGATTCAGATGAACAATGTCAGAGATGTTAAACGGTTTTGTTTCTGTGAACCAGAACTGGAGCAAGATGGAGAGGGCAAGGCTGACCTGAGGCTTTGAGGATATGAAACCAGCAAAACATGGACAGAATTCTCAGGAAAACTCCAGCCTTGAAACTAATAACGCACACTCAGCCAACAGGAATTAGTAAGAGAAGCAAACCTCACTGACACTGGAATCAGAGAAACAGAGCAGGTTCATGAGAACAATTGGAAAGTAGTTTGGTAATATTCTTTCAAATGGAGATTATAGTTACTTTTCTTGTTTCCATGACCAAATATGTGACATAAACAACCTAAGGATTTGTCTTGGCTCACAGTTTTAGAGAATTCAGTCCCCAGCTGCTTGACTCTATGCACTGGACAGAACATCAAGGCAACAAAAAATGTGGTGGAGAAACTTCTTCACTTTACAGGGAACAAAAAAGAGAAGGGACCGGGACCCAGGCACTTTTAAAGACCAGCACTCAGTGACTTACTTTCTGCAGCTAGGCCAGATTCTCCAGAGTTTCTACATCAACTCAAAAAGTGTGGCCAATTGAGAACAAAGTGTTCAACACATGAGCCTTTTTTTATAGAAAATATAATGGTGATGGAGAGTGCCATGCCCTTGAGCTTTACTTATATTTGGGGAAAAAGTTTCAGGGACAAAGTATCTCAATTGAGATACTCAGGAAGACATTCTTGAGTTAGACCTTCTGAAGGACATGCAGATGATACACGATAAAAAGTAATTTTGTATCCTTGTAACAAATTCAATCAATGAGGGCTGGGAAGGTGGCTCAGTGGTAGAGCGCTTGCCTTGTATACATGAGGCCCTGGGTTCGATTCTTCAGCATCACATAAGCAAAAAAAGAAAAAAGCCGGAAGTGGCACTGTGGCTCAAGTGTTACAGCGCTAGCCTTGAGCTGAAGCACTGAGGGACAGCGCCCAGGCCCAGAGTTCAGGCCCCAGGACCGGACCAAAAAAAAAAAAAAACAAATTCAATCAATGAATAAGTAGGAAAATATAAGTCAAATGAAGCTCTACATTATTATATGAGATTAGGGTCTACCATATACAAGACATGCAGATAAGTAATACATGCTTAGTACTTCTTGGAGGCCTTGACCTTAAATTGCCTTGATCAAGAGTAGAAGTCTATTTGGAATGACATAGTGACATGGTGGAGCCTTGTTTGTCCAGCCCTTCCTAAAAATTCTCCACATAATCATTAGATGCATTGGAAAGCTGAATACTTGTAATGCTCGTTTTGGATCCATAAGGCAAAAGTGAGTTTAGTTTAAGGCTATCTTTCAGGGTTTGTTTTTTTTTCTGAGAAAGCATTACTTTAATAAGTTTACAACTTCTATATAAATTAGAACATAAGAACATGTATTTGGGGGATGATATTTGGCATAGGACATCTGCAAAATATATCTTCTCGTATTGAGGTAAATTGACCAAACATGCAGACTTCTAAATAAGAAGTATTATTTCCTTGAGATGTCAAGGTTTTTTACTTTTTAATTCTGATAAAAATATATATAACCTAAAATTTATCCCCATGCCTTTTTATGGTGTTTGGCATTAAACCAAAAACTATGTGTATGCTAGGTAAGTGCCCTGTTTTTGAGCTATATACTCAGTGCCTAAAATTTGCTATTTAACCATTTTAAACTGCACATTTAATTTGTAATAAGTAAAATAATGAATGTGAATTACTGAGGATGGCAGTTGGCACATAGAAGTGTGTATGTATACAGCTGTGGGTGATGGGTAAATGAGTGGGGTAGTAAATAATTAAACCTCTAAACCAGTGGGACAAATGCATCACATTAAGTTCTCAAAGCAGAGGTCAAGAGAGATTAAATATGTACAAGAGGGTGTTGGGCAGATACCAGTAAAGGATAAATGGGAAGGGAACAAGAGTTGTAGGAAGTTGAGCCAGATGCTGGTGGCTCATGCCTGTAATCTTAGCTACTCAGGAGACAGGATTGTGGTTTAAAGCCAGTCCAGGTAGCAAGGTCTGGGACACTTTTTTTTGTTTTTGTCATGGGGCTTGAACTCTGGGCCTGGGCACTGTCCCTCAGCTCTTCAGCTCAAGGGTAGAACTGTACCACTTGAGCCACAGTGCTACTTCCAGTTTTCTTGGTGGTTTATTGGAGATAAGAGTCTCATGGACTTTGCTGTCCAGGCTGGCTTTAAACCATGATCCTCAGATCTCAGCCTCCTGAGTAGCTAGGATTACAGGCATGAGCCACCAGCACCTGGAGGTCTGGGACACTTTTTTTTTTTCCGGTCCTGGGGCCTGAACTCTGGGCCTGGGCGCTGTCCCTCAGCTCTTCAGCTCAAGGCTAGTGCTCTACCACTTGAGCCACATCACCACTTCCAGCTTTTTTCTGCTTATGTGATGCTGAAGAATCGAACCCAGGGCCTCATGTATGCAAGGCAAGCACTTTACCACTGAGCCACCTTCCCAGCCTGTCTGGGACACTTTTTTTTTTTTTTAATTTTTTTTTTTTTTTTTGAGTCCAGTCGTGGAGCCTGAACTCTGGGCCTTGGTGCTGTCCCTTCAGCTCTTCAGCTCAAGGCTAGCACTCTACCACTTGAGCCACAGCGCCACTTCCGGCTTTTTACTTATGTGGTGCTGAGGAATCGAACCCAGGGCCTCAAGCATGCAAGGCAAGTGCTCTACCACTGAGCCACCTTCTGTCTGGGACACTTTTATCTCCAATTAACCATCCCCTATAAAGGGCAGAAATGGAGCTGTGGCTTAAGTGGTAGAGTGCTAACCTTGAGATAAAAAAAGAGCTCAGCAGGGCTGGGAAGGTAGAGTGCTTGCCTTGCATGCATGAGGCCCTGGGTTCGATTCTTCAGCACCACATAAGCAGAAAAAGCCGGAAGTGGCGCTGTGGCTCAAGTGGTAGAGCACTAGCCTTGAGCTGAAGAGCTGAGGGACAGCGCCCAGGCCCAGAGTTCAGGCCCACAACCAAAAAAAAAAAAAAAAAAAAAAAAGAGCTCAAGGACAATGCCAGGCCCTAAGTTGAAACACGAGGACTGGCACAAAAAAATAAAAGAAAATAAAAAGAGTTGTAGGAAGAAACTTCAGATCAAAAGCAGAGCTGGCATGAATGAAAGGAGAGAGGGAAGATAAAAGAACATCAAATACAATGCAATCCTGAGAAATTTTGTTCAGGTCAAAGGAGAGTCTCCAAGTCACAGTTGCCCAATAATTGAATTTCCACCAGGCAGTAATCCTACCTTGAGTTACTCTCCTGTGCCCAGTCATGGGATGGGAAGTTGATCAGTTTCACAACAAATTATCTTAACAGGACAAATGATGGGGCACAGATCTGTGTCCTGTCCCCCAACTAAGGATCCAAGCTGGGCAGTGGGTCACAATGCAGTGTGGTTGCAGTGGCAACCACCTCTCATGAATTTTCTTTTTTTAATTTTATTTTTTCCACATATATTTATTGTAAAAATACTGTACAGAGGGGTACAGTTACATGAGTAGGGTAATGAGTACATTTCCTATCAAGCATTGTTACCTCCTCCTTTGTTTTTCCCCTACTATCCCTTCCCTCCCATCCTCAACTCTTCCCTCCCACCCGAAATTGTAAAGTTCGTTTTCAACATAGTGTTTTTGTTTTTGTTTTTTTTGCCAATCATGGTGCCTGAACCTCAGCTCTTCAGCTCAAGGCTAGTGCTCTACCACTTGAGCCACAGCACCACTTCCAACTTTTTCTGCTTATGTGGTGCTGAGGAATCGAACCCAGGGCCTCATGCATGCAAGGCAAGCACTCTACCACTGAGCTACCTTCCCAGCCCCCAACATAGTGTTTTGTACATCTCATTGTTACATTGGGTCAAACTATATCCTTATTCAAGCATTTTGTTATTTCCCTTCCCCTCCCTAAATTTGAAAAATGTATCTACAAGATACAGGACACCAGAATCAGATACAGTAAAAACAGGAGTTATACTGCGGAGGAAGAACATATAAAAGAAACAAAAGAAACACATAGTGCATTATAAGTATGTTAAAAACAATAGCAAAAAAGAAAAAAACACTTGTGTCCCTGTCTTGGGGTCATTTCATTTAACATCATTTTATTGGTCATATGTACATAGCTGTTGACCTTTTTTGCTTGTCCTAGACATGTACTAGTTATTGCAAACAAGGGAAACCATGGGACCTATGTTTCTTTTGGCCTGGCTTACTTCAGTTAATATAATTTTTTCCACTTTGGAAAAGCAGTATGGAGGTTCCTCAAAAGGCTCCACATAGAGTCCCCTATGACCCAGCAATACCACTTTTGGGTATTTACCCAAACGTTCACAAACAAGATCATACGAAAGCTACCAGCACAACCATGTTTATCACAGCATTATTCACTATAGCTAAGATATGGAACCAACCCAGATGCCCCTCAGTAGATGAATGGACCAGGAAAATGTGGTGTGTGTGTGTGTGTGTGTGTGTGTGTGTGTGTGTGTGTGTAATGGAATTCTATGTCTCCATCAGAAAGAATGACATCGCCCCATTTGTTAGGAAATGAATTTTCCCACAAGTGTTCTTTAAAGCTTTTTTCTTTCCCTTTCTCCAATCTTCTTTATTTTTCTTTTCTCATAGTTTTTCCCTTCCTATCTCTCTGTCTCTCTGTCTCTCTGTCTCTCTCTCTCTGTCTCTTTCCCCCACTCCTGTCCCTCTCTCCCTCATCCACACTTATGCCTTAGATTTGTTCCCACTGCCCCAGTCAAGGAGAGGTTGCTGACACTGGTTATTTACAATGCTAATCCGGTCTAAAGGTGAATGTGACTAATAACCACACTATTTCTGACCAGGTTTCAGACTTTGACATAGGTTAACAAAGGACATTGGGGAACCGGGTGTTTAGCAACCTGAGGCTCTTGGGGTTTTTTTCCCCATCTTGTTTACGTTTCCTTTCTGTCTCTCTCTTTTTTTTTGGTTGGTCATGGGGCTTGAACTCTGGGCTTGGGTGCTTTCCCTGTACTCTTCGGCTCAAGGCTAGTGCTTTACCACTTGAGCCACAGTGCCACTTCCGGTTTTCTAGTGGTTTATTGGAAATAAGAGTCTCATGGACTTTGCTGCGCAGGCTGGCTTTGAACCATGACAGCCTCCTGAGTAGCTAGGATTACAGGCGTGAGCCACCGGCACCCATCTCCTTTCTTTTTTTATTCCACCTTTCCCTTATGCACTTTCTCCCTCCAGCACTCTCATTCTATAATTTCCATGCTGCATTGTTATTTTGCTGTCTCTGTGGCTTCGCCCAATGGCATTCAAGACAGGAAGAGAAAAAAAGCTCAGTATTTATCTTTCTTAGTGTATATTTTGTCTTCATACTTGTGGCTTCTGACACCCATCTGCATGGTGAGCAGTTGCTGATGAGGGGGCAGAGGAAACTGCCTGGATGACCAGTTAAGACAATTCAGTCCAGTACGATGGTGGGTCTCAAACAGAACTCAGGGGAGAGATCTGCTAACACAAATGCCACCCAGAAACAGCTTTCTATGAGTCAAGATTCATAAAATTACATTGTTAGAGCCTTTGAAAAACTATGCTCCTGTAGGTGATAGCAAAGTGCAAATATTCATTTCACCCTGATGACAGATTGTACCATGTGTGCCTAAGAGATCAGAGAAATGGAAAGGTGGAATAGTAGAAATTTAGCTCCCTTTTGTTATTTTTATCAGTAATACCTAATAGTTATTACCATGTTTTCAGTTACTTTGCCTCTTTAATCCTCCCAGAAACTTTAAGGAATAGATACCACTATCATTACTATTGTACAATATGAGGCTTACAGTAGATAAAAGCTTCCCTGAGTCCACAGGGCTAGTAAGTAGCAGACTAGGATTCAAACCAGGAGCTCCATGTACTGTTCTGAAGGCTGTGCACTAGATAATTCCTGGGATAATTATTCCAAAACTATGATGTGAACAGCACTCCCTAAAGTTGCATAATGTAACAACCCAGACAAAACAGTGCTTAGCACATCACAAGGCTTTTGAGTAAATGTATGTAACAAGAGAAGAGCTTTTGAAATGTATGTATATGAAGCTAGAGAACGTATACTTTAAACATTAAACATTGTAGAATAATCAGATTACTTAGACTGGTTTTGAACACATCCAGTATCCATGTTGTAGTAGACTGATTACCATTTACACTGTGCATGCTTTAGCTTCTAGTTATTTCATATCAGAGGTCTTAGTTTTATCTTTATGAATCCCAAATGAGACGAGCAAGAGTCCAGAAAAGCTACTGTTAGAACTTTCCCTCTAGTGTTTTGCCTGAGTGCAGATCTTTGGACATCACTATTTACATCACACCAGAAAAGAACAAATGTGTCCCTGATCCTTGCATCCCAGAGTTGTTTATCTAACAACTGCCAAGTTTTCTTGGATCACTAGGTGTTGTTGACCAGGGTCATTAGAATACTGGCAGCAATTTGCACAGCTTATGCTTGCCTTTCTAGAAAGAAATGTTATTAAAGCAATTGGTATTTGTTTTTTAAAAAATCATACCAAGCCCTAACTTATGGGTGATATCCCAAAACTAGATCTAGATCTAATCTGCCTATTTGAATCTCTCACAAAAAAGAAGGATTATCAAGACTAGAATATACAGAAATTCAGAGTTGGGTGGGATGGTGGGAAAGAGGAAGAAAGAAAGAACCAAACTCTCGTTTGCTCCTTACTCCATCTGTGGGAAGCATAAATACCTTTATCTTGAATCTCACGTGAATATATATTTACATTCTAAATAAAAGTACAATTTCACTGTTTTTTCTGAAAAGATAGATCTAGATTTTTTGGGGGGATAGATACTTGTTTATTTTGGAGGGGGAGGTTCTCTGAATACTACTTGGTTGTGCTAGAGCCAAGTCTGGGAAAAATCAGGCACTGAACAAGGTAAGCTAAAAGTTTTCTGCTGGTCATTGTAAAAGGAGTGGTTTCTTCTGTGGAGAGATTGCTTTTGCATTAAGTCCTTTCAGTTTCCCAGGGAGACCCAAATTGCAATTTTGAAGCTTAGAGATGGAGGGGAGAGGCGGGGAGAGAAAGAAAGGAAAAGGGAGGGGAAAGGAAAGATGGAGAAGAGAGGCGGCAGAGATAGCCAGGGACAGGCAGGGTCTCCCTGCCAAGAGGTTAGCCAGTGGACTGGAGGAACAGAATACCTGAAATAAAATTAGGAAGTTATTTTAAAATTGCAGGCTACAGGGATCATGACAGTTGGTTCCTTCAGGCTGACCCTATCCTGATTTCCTCAGGTTTCTGTAACTTAGTTTCTTGTTAGTTAAATGCCATTTTAAGCTATACATTACCAAACTATATGTTTACTGCCACCTATGTGCAAGAATGTAGATTGCTCAAAGGCTGTTGTGTTTTCCCTCTGTGTACTCTGATATTACTAATAAGCTATTAAATATTAGCAAGCCTCTACTTTCAACACTAGCAACCTATTTCAGTATGGAATTAATGCTGTTACAGTCTGAGACTTGGGTTAGTATTTAGTGCCTTAGGGAATCCATGCTTTGAAACAGAGAGCCTGAGAGAGTGTCCAGCATCCTGGAAAAGGACTAGGAAAATAAGAAGGGTACAAAGTGTATGAACATCCCTAAGACCCTTGGAGATAGGACTGAAACATGGGGCTTGAGTTACTTGCTTTGAATATTAAAGGAAGGAACCTGGAAAACTTAAGACAACTTGATTTCACTAGCCGGAATCAAGAGGATATAGCAGATGTTGACTCAAGCCAGTAGCTCCTTCCCCTAGGTTATTATGGAATCCCATCCCTATATGTTACCCCTCTCCCTTCCCATCCTCTGCTGTATCCTGAGGGGAAAAAACTACCCATGGAGGGAAAATAAAATTTAATATAGCTCTAGGAAAAGAGAAGCAAGAAGAGTAGAAGAAAACCTGATAATGGGTAGAGAGACACCAGAATTCTGAATTGTTTTTGCATATGCATAATCTATCCCTTGAAAGAGGGCAAAGAGAGACAAAATCCCAAACAGGAGCAACCACAGAACAATGCAACAAGCAATTTAGCTATTACTGTTAAACTGTTAACCACACACCATGCAATGGAGTGTTTAGTATGGTTTTTTCAATGACCTTGCTTGCAGTATGCAGCACATGCACCCTGCCAACCCTGTCCTACCCACGAGGACAAGTCCATGCCAGTTTCACTCCATGGTGAATACATGGGTATATGGTAAACACAAGCCAAATCCTGAGATACGTACATCCATGTCAGCGAGGACTCTCTCTCTCTCTCTCTCTCTCTCTCTCTCTCTCTCTCTCTCTCTCTCTCTCTCTTTCTCTCTCTCTCTCTGAACAGAAAAGTTTATTTGGAAGTCCACTATTTTCTTACTAGTTTTTTTGTCTTTACTTGATAGAATACTGCACTTGTTTAGTAAGCATATAATTAGTTAGCTACAAAACCATCACTACAATCAAAGGCCTCACCATTTGAAAATTGAAATTATTTCTAGGAGATGGTTTCTTTTAGTCAAGTAGCTCATCCTATGCAAGTATCTACACTTTAACAAGATGTATTGCCACTATGTAAACACTTTTTTGAAGATTTAGTGGGCTTTACTGGTAGGAAATTTGACAAGATTTCAACATTGATTTCCTTGATTCCCCAGCAGAGAATGTCTGTGAACTGAGACCGTGGACACATTGACATGAGGGAAGGTTCACAGTAGAGCTCCAGTGTGCTCAGCATGGGCTCTCACAGGGCTAATAAGATGAAAGCTATAGGGTAGAAACAGAAAGAAGGGGAAAATGCCCAGCACTGAATGAGCTTTGGCTGTAGCACAGAAGATCAAAAGCCCCTGGAAGTCAGGTGGTCACATCCTGGGGAAATCAGTCATTAGCACAGGAGACTAAGCCGTTTCCAGCCTGAAGGTGGGAGCATAAAATACGGTCATGTGGGATCATGTGAGAAATGAATTCATCAGAACAGTAGGGAAATTTGAACAAGAAAAAAAGCATTTCTTTCAAACTGGAGTTTGAAACCCACATAGGAAACCAATTCCATATTTTCAGACATGCATCTTTGCTTTCAGAGCTCCTGTTTCAGAAATTCAGCAATGGGTCCCAGCAAAGAGAATGAAAACACACAGCAGGCACTGAAATCAGCCTTCTAAATCCTAAGTCCTTCCTGCTGTACAGCTCAAAAACTGTTGGAATTTGCAGTTATTTGAGCTCTTGCATTTTAGAAGAGTATCTCCAGATAGAAGACATATTTCATTTTTGGGAAATGAAAGACATTTAATTTTCAAGGAATGAAAAAATC
Source organism: Dipodomys spectabilis (assembly GCF_019054845.1). Classification (NCBI taxonomy): domain Eukaryota; kingdom Metazoa; phylum Chordata; class Mammalia; order Rodentia; family Heteromyidae; genus Dipodomys; species Dipodomys spectabilis. The sequence goes on from NW_024870818.1 coordinate 3,618,131, forward strand.
CTCTGAAGTATTCTATTACTCAGTTGAATAGCATTAACATTCAGGAGGGACATATGTGAAGGTCCTTAGTATTTTAAAATATGTCTGCAATTTGGGGCACAGAAACTTCAGTGTAAATGTTGTTCCCTGAATTTCTTAGGGTAGCAATCACTATGGTAACACCACCACATGCGGTGCAGTTGTCTGCCCCAACCCAGGTGTTGACTTTAAAACACATGAGGTGGTTTCACACATAGGAAATAACACTATCAACACATAAAATTTCAGGTGCCTTAGTAAAGGCTGCACAGTGGTCTTCCTCCTTGTATAAGCTACGCTCTACTTTTCTTAACACACCAAACTTATATAGAGAATTCTCTTTTTCTCTCCATGTCCTAATTCCCATCATCTGTGTCCATCAGCATTATGGTACTTAAAACATTCCTGACAAATTTCCAGGAACCTCCTAGTTATCAAACAGCTCAATTTGTCTGCATCCTTCTTACTTTCCCTTCCACATTTGTTATAGCTGACCATTTATGTGGGTTGAATTATACCTCCCTCCCTACCAAATTCATAGATTAAAATCCCATTCCCAGTATCTCAAGTAAGCTTATTTTGGAAAAAGGCCTTTTATAGATGTACTTGGTTAAGGTGAGGTTATACTGAAGCCAGGAGAGCCCCTACTTCAGTCTGACTGGTGTCCTTACAAAATGGGAAGATTTGAGGACAGACATCATCTGAAAGATGATGTGAAGAGACATAAGGAGAATGCCATATGAAGGTGGAGTTGGGATGATGCCCCTACAAGCCAAAGAGCACTAGTCTGACACCAGACCATCAGAAGCTGGGAAAGAAGCATGGCACAGACAATGATAGCCTGCAGAAGAAACCAACCCTGCCAGCATTTGGATCCTGATTTCTAACCCCCAGATCTATAAGGCAATAAATATCTATTGTTTAAACTACCCAATTTGTGATACTTTCTGGCAAAAGCACTAGCACACCAGTATCATGCATGTCTTCTGGTATAGATAATACTGGCCTTCAGGTGCTTCTAACTCCCTAATTACTTATTGTTTTCTCATCCTGTTTTCCTTGTTCTATCTGCTCCCTAAATGTCTGTGTTTCCTAGAACTCCACCTCTGTCCTCCCAGTACAGAGGCAGTATGGTGTAGGATAGGAGCACAAGTTCTGGAGTCAGATTTCCTTGCTAAGTTACCTTGGGCCATATGTTTAGTGCTGGAATTTTTTTGTTTTGTTTTATGTGGTACTGAGGAATTGAACCCAGGGCTTCATGCATGCTAGGCAAACACTCTACCGTCAAGCCACATTCCCAGCTCATATGTTTAATAAATGTTGATTTTGTTTTCCAACCTGTAAACTAACAGTTTCTACTTGAGAGGATTGTTTTTTGTTTTTTGTTTGTTTGTTTGTTTTTGTCGGTCATGGGACCTGAACTCTGGGCCTGGGCACTGTCCCTGAGCCCTTCAGCTCAAGGCTAGCGCTTTACCACTTGAGCCACAGCACCACTTCTGGATTTTCTGTTTATGTGGTGCTGAGGAATCGAACTCAGGGTCTCATGCATGCAAGGCAAGCACTGAGCCACCTTCCCAGCCCCGAGAGGATTGTTTTAAGGAGTAAATTTATTTCATATTTCTGAAGTATTGAATATGTAAATGCTCAAAAAGCATTCTCTTATTTCCTCTGACAATCTCAGCTTCCATTCTTGTAGTAATCATTTTCTATGCCTTTTTGCCATACTTCAGATTAAACACCCTTCTTTCATCATTTAAGAGCCTCTGCCTGCTACTACAAAGCACAGGTTGTCAGTCATGTTTCCAGCCAGGACATAGATATTTCAGTGGAACCTTCAATTACCTGAGTTGGTTTCCAGTGAGGGGATGAAGCCTGTCATGGAGCCCTCCTTCCAGCAGTGGAAGAATTACCTCTAGTATCCAGAAGCAGCTGGAGTAAAGGCTTATGGTAGCATTCCATGGCACATGTTGGCTACATTGGTTACACTTGCTAAAGAGACTAGGCCCAGCCCTGCATTGTGATTTAGGAACTCTTTCTTATCATATAGTTGCTAATCTTGGTTCTCCCATCATTCTGGAAATTCTTTAAACTATCCATTATTGTTCATAAATCATTCTTCTGCTTAAACTAACTAGTGTTGGTTTCTATTGTTTGAAACTAAGAACTTCGGTAGATACAATTATAATTTCAATAATCTCTTATACATTGATAATTGCTAATTCCCAAACCTAGGTCTTTAGTCTCTGCTTCTTGCTTAGAATTGTTCTTTGGAAGCTGCACTGGTGGCTCATGCCTATAATCCTAGCTACTTAAGATGTTGAGATCTGAGTATTGCAGGTTGGAGCCAGCTGGGGCAGGAAAGTCCATGAGATTCTAATCTCCAATTAACCACAGAAAAAGCCAGAAGTGGTATTGTAGCTCAAGTGAGTGTGAACTTTGAGCAAAAGGAACTTAGGGACAGCACCTAGGCCCAGAGTTCAAAGGCCAGGACTGGAAAAAAAAAAATTCTTCTTTTTTGGACCTCCTTATCTGTATGTTATAAAAGTGACTTTGAGACAAACATGTGTATAACCAAATGTAATGATTTAAATACTTTAAACTTCAACAAGCAATATATTCCCAATTTATTAGAATTATCTGATGCTCAAATACCTGTAAACAGTAAACACAGCTTGGGTTAAAGATGAGTAGGTAGGGGATGGAATGTTTTATCAGCTTCCCAAATTAGGGGAAACATGAAACAAACATGAAAACAACATTTATATGAAGTTTATATCAATTATCATGGTTTAAAAGTCCACTTCAATTTCTCCATAATAGTGTAGGAGTCACAAATACAGTATTTTTTAAAAAATAGAAAGTAAGCCTGTCTTGGTGGCAAATGCCTATAATCCTAGCAATTTAGAGGAATCATTAGAAAAATCATGGTTTGAGACTAGCCTGGTCAAAGTTATTCTGAGATACTATCTCAAAAATGAAAATACTATTTGGCAATTATGGCTGTAATTGGCCAATTTTGCCTGTAATTTGAATTATTCAGGAGGCTGAGATCTGAGTGTCAACAGTTCAAAGCCAACCTGGGCAGGAGAGTCCATGACACTCTTTTCTCCAATTAACCACCAAAAAGTCAGAAGTGGAGCTGTGGTTCAAGTGATGAGAGGAAAAGGATACCACCTATGCTCTGAGTTCAAGACTCAGTACTGACATAAAAAAAACAACAAAATAAAAATAAAGAGTTCCCCAGCTTTGGAAGATTCAAGTAGTAGAGCATTTGCCTAGCATCAAGATGCCTAGATTCCATCCCAAGTACTGGAGGGGTTGTGTAGAAAGTAACAGCCAGCCATTTTATTGCAACGTGAAATTAATCTATAACCTCCCTTCAATGATTTAGCCACACAACAACCAAATCAGCACTTCATCTTTTCTCAAACTGTAGTTGGTAATTTGCTCTTCTAAATATACCTACAAAATCTTAAAGCTCACAAACTGATTCTTATGTCCTTTCTGCATTCCCATTGTCATGGTTTAGACAATGATCGCTATGTGTAATCTACTATCACTTGCAGGGAGTTTTCTTTCTGCTTCCTCCCTACACCTCAGCCTGAGCCAAACTGAGAGCCACCTAAGCCAGCTTTGCCATTCTCTCTTGGTTTCCCTTCCAGTAATCTGCATCTAGTTTTAAGGTATGGATAGTTCCATTATAGAACTGGTTTTAGGAAATTATGTAGTTTCTAAAAATATGTTTCAAGTCTAAGCTATAGTTCTTGAAGATCTTGACAACTTTGTTCTCTGGTTCCCTTGTAATACAAATTTCCAAAATAATAGTGATCTATGTGGCCAGGCACCTGTGGCTCACTCCTGTAATCGTAGCATGTTGGGAGGCTGAGATCTGAGGATCAAGGTTCAAAGCCAGCCTGGGCAGGAAAGTCTGTGAGACTCTTATCTCCAATTAACCACCAGAAGTGGTGCCATGGCTCAAGTGGTAGAGCACTGGCCTTGAGCTGAAGAGATCAAGAGATCTGGGCCTAGATCCAGAGACTGACCTCCCCCCCGCCCCCCCCAAAAATAATTGGTGATCTATGTGTAGCTGCCAAGATTGGAGGAGAGAAGGGAACAGGACACAAGAAAGCTGTTAGTTAATATGTTAAAAATTTTAGCTCACTACTCAAATTACTCTCCAGAATCTCTCGGCTCTAGAAATTATATGTGTGAAAGAGTCTCAAGAAAGCAGCCAACAGATTGCTGAGCTGAATTATAAGCCAGGAAATAACCAAATGGAGTCAGTGAGATGGTAAAGTCAGTGGTGCTGTTCACTTTGGGATAGCTGGTAGCCAGAGAGCCTTTTGTCTCCTAACAACAGTGGTATCTATGGGGAAATGTATGAAATTAAAGAATACTGGTTTTTGATTCATGGAAATAGCATTTATTGGATATTCACAGCCAGAATAAAACTCTCCAAGAATATTTTCCAAATTTTTGCATTATTCGGGCTTTTTGAACACCAGTAAATAGGGCTAACACATGACTGAATGACAAACATGCCCAGAAAGAATATTGCTGAAGAGATTTAAAGACTTATCCTCCCTGAAAGTATTTGCTCTTCTCTTCTGGAGACATTTGATTACATTTCAGAGCCAAGATAAAGTCAATCTCTCTGCTTCCTCTCCCTGTCCCTCCCCCTTCTCTCTCTCTTTCTCTGTCTTCTCTCTGTCTGTCTCTGTCTCTGTCTGTCTCTGTCTCTGTCTCTGTCTCTCTCTCTCTCACACACACACACACATGCACACAAGACTATAAGGGAAACCTAGGACTAATTAGTTTAATCCTTATAAAATGAGCAAATTGAAGTTTTGAAAGGTAATTGTTTGCCTAACATCAATCTAATAAATGGAAACCCTGGGTTTTAAATCCAAGCTGTTTAATAGTAATGTTTGTGCTGTTTCTACTCTTACTACTTAGCATATTGGACAAGTCATTTTAACTTTTATGCCTACATTTCCCTATATTTTACATGAAAGGATTATATGCCCACTAAAGAATTTGACCCATTTCAATTTCATTATTTTAAGATTCTATGCTTTCCCTCCTACCTTGTCTCCAGGCTCTCTCTAGAGACATCTTTCCCACTTGACAATTATTCTGTTGTGGATCCTTGCACCCAACATATACATATGCCTCAAGAAGCAGTCTTCATTGACTTTTACTCATGAAGGTCCTGTTCAGATATCAAGGGGTGGGAATCATGAAGAGAGCCTTGGTGAAGGCTCTTCCCATAGCACCCAGTGTCTGCATGTTCATTGCCTTGTACTGTATCTGGAATCTACTACTTCTCTCCTATTTTGTTTGTTTCACAGATAACTTCAAAATACACCTTCATGATATAGCTATTAATCTCCATGGCATTTGGCATTTCAATGTATACTTAGGGTGATGACAGCAAGTTATAACAGAAATAGATTATATGTTGGTGTTTGTGTATGTATATTAAAGATGGATCAAGCAGTATATGCCATGATTATTAAAAGAAATATCCTTTTGTGAAGCTGGAAAGGTTGCTCAGTGGTTAGAGTGCTTGCCTTGCATGCATGAGGCCCTGGGTTCGAGTCCTCAACACCACATAAGCAGAAAAAGCCAGAAGTGGTGCTATAGCTCAAGTGGTAGAGCACTCACCTTGAGCTGAAGAGCTGAGGAACAGTGCCCAGGCCCTGTGTTCAGTCCCCACGACTGACAAAAAAAAAAAAAAAGAAAGAAAGAAAGAAAGAAATATCCTTTTGCCTTGCTTAAACTTTAATATATAGTAGTAAGTATGCTCACTGTATTATTTTGACATGTATGTTTAACTGTCATTTTGTGAACTAGGAAAATAGTCATAAATAAGTGGATACAGTCCTGGTCTTTCAGTTAAATGGGATAGGAAGGGTACCTTAACTGAATACTCAATGTGGATGAAGGATTTCTAAGACAGTCCCCACATATCACTGCCTCCTGACATGGAGTCTAAACTTAGTGCCTCATTTCCAAAGAATGGAAATCAGCAAGTTGATACTACATAATATCTAGGATTAGTTATAAAAGACTGCATGATCTGTCCTTCTAGCTCTTTCCTCCTTACTGGCTCTGTCTCTATATTGTACACTTGCTTGCTTGCTGTTATGTTGGGAGGTTCTTTATGGAAAGGTCTTTGTGGCAAGAAGCCAGAATTGAAACTTCAGTGTCTACAAGGAAGTAGTTCTTAATAAAAACCACTTGAGTGAAGTTGGAAGTAAATTCTCTCTAGTTGTCCTCAAAGGCAACACCCCCTGATGATACCCTATGAAAGACATTGAAGCAGGCTTTCTCCTACAACTCACAGAAACTATATAAACTATGTAGTATCCACTTGCTATATTCCATTCTTTGGAAATGAGGCACTAAATTCAAACCCCCTGTCAGGAGGCAATGATATGTGGTGACTGTCTTATGAATCTTTCATCCACATTCAGTTAATGTACTCTTCCCACTTCCTCATTTACCTGAAAGCTTTTCAAAAACTAGGACTGTATCCATTTACTTATGACTATTTTCCTAGCTCACAAAGTGAGAGCTAAATACACATGTCAAAATAATATAATGAGCATACTTAGACTATATATTAAAGTTTAAGATAAATATGTGCTCTTTTAAGTCACCAAGTTTTTAAAAAAAGTTATGTAAATCTGAATTTATTTATTTATTTATTTATTTATTTATTTATTTATCTGGGGGAGGGGGATCCGGTCGTGGGGCCTGAACTCTGGGCCTGGGCTCTGTCCCTCAGCTCTTCAACTCAAGGCTAGCGCTCTATCACTTGAGCTATAGCGCCACTTCCGGCTTTTTTTCTTTTTGCTTATGTGGTGCTGAGGAATTGAACCCAGGGCCTCAAGCATGCAAAGCAAGCGCTCTACCATTGAGCCACCTTCCCAGCCCAAGTCACCAAGTTTTGGGGGGATTTGCTAGACAGCAATAGATAACTCACACACTCTCATAAATGATCATGTAACTACAAATGATGTTAAATGCTATGAAAATAAAAAGATATACTAAGAGATTGTAACAGTATTTGCTAATTTTAAATTTAAATGTTCATTTCTTCCATTAAATGGAATTCAATTTTTTACCAAATATGTGTATATGGTCTTTTTAAAAATAATATTGAAGAAAACACTTATAATGTTCTTATATATTCTTTGTGTGTGTGTGTGTGTGTGTGTGTGTGTGTGTGTGTTTGTACTGGCATTGGGGCTTAATCTCAGGGCCTGAATGCTGTTCCTTAGCTTTTTTTGCTTTTTTGCTCAAGGATGGCACTCTATCACTTGAACCACAGCTCCACTTCCAGTTTTTTGGTAGTTAATTGGAGATAAGAGACTCACAAACTTTTCTGTTCAGGCTGGTTTCAAGCTGCAATTCTCAGATCTCAGCTTCCTGAGTAGCTGGGATTATAGGCATGACCCACCAGTGCCTGGCTTTTACATGGCTATATTCTTATGAGACGTTATCATTAAATTAAACTACTACACTATTTAAAAATAATACTGCATTACTAAACGGTATCAAAAATCAAACATATTTTTGTGCTCTAAATCTTCCATTAAGCCTAATAATGCTCAGATATGTCACTGACTCATAGAAACTGAAGAGAGTTTAAATTGTGGCAAATCATTTTGGAACTATTCAAAAGCCAAAGCATCGGTGCCACTTAAACATGAACTGGACCCTTTAAAACCATTTCTCTAAGTATTTTGTTACAGTAATAGAAAGCTAATATACTAACTAAATTTAAGGTATGCCTTGTCCTCCCATAATCCCACTTCCTCAACATCAACTCTTGGCACTCCCTTCAAAATTCCATCTCAGCCACACTTGCTTTCTAACTGGAACTCTGTTTGGGGGAACATTTTTTTTTTTTTTGTTTGTTTTGTTTTTGTCAGTCGTGGGCCTTGAACTCTGGGCCTGAGCGCTGTCCCTCCAGTGCTCAGCTCTTCAGCTCAAGGCTAGCGCCTCTACCACTTGAGCTATATCGCTACTTCCGGTTTCCTGGTGGTTTATTGGAGATAGAGTTTCATGGAGTTTCCTAACCCGACTGGCTTTGAACCGCCATCCTCAGATCTCAGCCTCCTGAGTATGGGGGAACATTTTTTTGTTTTTGTTTTGTTTTTGGGGGGGGGTCCGGTTGTGGGGCCTGAACTCTGGGCCTGGGCGCTGTCCCTCAGCTCTTCAGCTCAAGGCTAGTGCTCTACCACTTGAACCACAGCGCCACTTCCGGCTTTTTTCTTTTTGCTTATGTGGTGCTGAGGAATCGAACCCAGGGCCTCAGGCATGCAAGACAAGCGCTCTACCACTGAGCCACCTTCCCAGCCCTAGGGGAGCATGTTTTAACCACAGAACTTTGTTCTTACTTTCTCAGATAGTGTCATGGCTGTTTTTCTCATTTCATTAATTTTACTAAATACCGTCTTCTTATAGAAACCTTCCCAGATCACTCTACCCTTAACAGTAGACATCTTTCATCACTGTTTCAACTTATCCCATGTCACTTTCTTAATTTATACTACCTGGTAGTGTTTGCTAATCATTTAATTATCTGTCTCAACTTCATATATAAGTCCATGAGGACAATAAAACAGTTTGAGTTCTTTCTTTCTTTCTTTCTTTTTTCTTTTTTTGGTTGGTCATGAGGCCTGAACTCTGGGCCTGGGCATTATCCTTCAGCTCTTCAGCCCAAGGCTAGCGCTCTACCACTTGAGTCATAGCGCCACTTCTGGCTTTTTCTGCTTATGTGGTGCTGAGGAATCAAACTCAGGGCCTCATGCAAGGGCCTCTACCACTGAGTTACTTTCCCAACCCTGAATTGTTTATTTCTGTATCTCCAATGCCTTGAATAGTGCTTGACACACAGTAGATACTCAAGAAATTGCTTTTAAGCCAGGTGCCGGTGGCTCACGCCTGTAATCCTAGCTACTCAGGAGGCTGAGATCTGAGGATTGAGGATCAGAGCCAGCCAGGGCAGGAAAGTCTGTGAGACTCTTATCTGTAATAAACCACCGGAAAACAGGAAGTGGTGCTGTGGCTCAAGTGGTAGAGTGCTAGCCTTGAGATGAAGAGGGACAGTACCCAGGCCCAGAGTTCAAGCCCCATGACTGACAAAGAAAGAAAGGAAGGAAGGAAGAAAGGAAGGAAGGAAGGAAGGAAGGAATCTATGTAAACTGATGTAGTCAAATTTTACACAGTTTTTAAGAAACTGGGTAACTAAATTATAGACTGGACATGTGGTGAAATATGACATGTAAAGAAAGCAAAAAGCCCACTGTGTATTGTTAAGGAAATTATTCCCAAGCTATATTGTTAAATGAAAAAAAAAAAAACCCACCTCCCAACATTTAGAACAGCTGTATAATACGATGTTTCTTTTAGAAAATGGTAGGAAATAAAGGCTCATATAGATTTTGCTTCTATGTGTATCAAAAATCTATGAAAGATGTACAAAGACTGAAGACCTAAGAGCACATAATGTATAGAGATAGTAGAAATCTCTTGCTCTGTACTTTTCAAGTCTCTTTGCCACTATATCGATGTATTTCATATCTTAAAAGTTGACCCACCTCCAAAAAATGGGAAATACAGAACATAAGATTGGAGGCATGGCTCAGATGGTAGAGCACTAGCCAATGAGTAAAAGTATCAGGTATCAAATTTGAACACCAGTCTCAGACCAAAAAAACACAAGCAAAAACAAAACAATAAAAATAAAAAGGGAAATAGAATTATTTTGTATCCCTTGTGGAAAGATCTCTAAGCCATATTAAGAAGTAAAAATAAAAGGAGCTGGGCACTGGTGGCTCATGCCTGTAATACTAGCTACTCAGGAGACTGAGATCTGAGGAGTGTGGTCAAAGCCAGCCCAGGCAGAAAGTCCGTGAGACACTTATCTCCAATAAACCACCAGAAAACCAGAAGTGGCGCTGTGGCGCAAGTGGTAGAGCACTAGCCTTGAGCTGAAGAGCTGAGTGAGGGACAGCGCCCAGGCCCAGAGTTCAAGTCCTATGAACAACTCCCCCCCCCACCCCCGGAAAAAAAAATGAATCAAGAAGTAAAAAAGAAGCCGGGCCCCATTGGCTCACACCTGTAATCTGGCTACTCAGGAGGGTGAGATCTGAAGATTCGATTTGAAGCTATCCCAGGTAAGAAAGTCCATGAGACTTATCTTCAATGAACTACTCAGAAAAAGCTGGAAGTGGCACTGTGGCTAAGGGATAGAGCACTAGCCTTTAGCACAAAGTGGTTCAGGAACTGCACCCAGGCCCTGAGTTCAAGCCCCAGGGCTAGCCAAAAAGAAAAAAAAAGGGTAGAAAATGTGAAAATGTGTGTACAATATAATACTATTTATGAACATACATTCACATATAAATAAATGTACATAAGTGCATGCTATATGCATATATGGTATATATATGTATATAAGTGCATATTTGTAATAATATAATTTTATGACAAAAAACAGTAATTAGAAGCAACCTCTAATTACTACTTCCTTGCCCATCTATGTCTATGGTCATTTTTGAAGTGGCAAGAAAGAATTGTAACTATTCTAGCCCACTGTTCGTACTCTTATAACTAATCTTTATTCTCTTTCTGCTTGATTTTAGGTAGTTTCTCTTCCAGTTCATTGATGCTTCCCTTAGCAATGTCTACCCTGTATTTATTTTGTGCAGTGAAATTTTCATTTTAAGTATTTTAGTTTTTGTTTATAGGAATTTCTTTCAGTTTTCCCCCAAGATTTGTGTTTTCCATTTAATTCTTTCTCGTGTGTGTGTGTGTATGTGTGTGTGTGTGTGTGTGTGTGTGTGTTTGTGTGTCTGTGTGTGTGTCTGTGTCTGTGTGTATGTTTGTGTGTGCTAGTCCTTTGGCTTGAACTCAGGGCTGTTTTGCTCAAGGCTAGCACTCTATCATTTGAGCCACAGCTTTCCTTCTAGCTTGTTGGTAGTTAATTGAAGATAAGTCTCATGGACTTTCCTGCCTGGGATGGTCCTCATGGTCCTCAGATCTCAGCCTCCTGAGTAGCTAGGATTACAAGTGTGAGGCACCAGCATCCAGCCATCCCTGTCTTTTTCCCTTTCCCTTCTCTCTCCTTTTTCTCTCTAATCCCATCATCTGTCTTATCTGGGTCTTTTCCTTCTTAATTTTTAAAAATTATCTTTAAGAAGTTGTATAGAAGAGTCAGTTTCTGGGTCTATGTGGCATAGCATTACTCTAAATTTAGTTTAGCCCCATTACTAACGTTTGACCTTCCTGGGGTCTACTGAATTTCTCATGTATTCAGCAAAATCCATCCATTTATACCGCTGGGAACCTGATTTGGTTTCAGTCATTTGTAAGCTTTGAACACTATTTGACTTACCTAGTTATTTCAGGTTCACTCTTGGTATGCACATATATTGATAGTTAGCCAAAGTCACAAAAGAACCTCTTGAACTTGAGGCTGGGCCCTTTCCCTGAATGTCTTTGTTCAAGGCTAGCATTCTACCACTTTGAGCCACAGCTCCACCTCTGGTTTTCTTGTGGTTAATTAGAGATAAGAGTCTCACAGACTTTCCTTCCTGGGCTGGCATTGAACCACAATCCTCGGATAGTAGCCCCCTGATAGCTAGGATTATAGGTGTGAACCACTTGGTGCTTGGTTTCAATGCAAATTTCTGTATCTCTCTCTCTACAAAGCTTCCTCCTCATGACTATGATTTCAGCCAATTTACTAGGCTCTACTTGAATTTTCCCTTAATGGATTTCTTGCAGAAGTGAAAGCAAAGAAAGCCAGAGCAATCTAGGTTTCATTGTGTTTATTCCCTTCTGTTGAACATTATAGCATGGGATTAACATATTTTCCAATGTCTGGAATGGTTGTTTCATTTTTGCCTAATCATATAAGATTTTCTAAAAAGAGAATTGTTGAAGAGTGTACAGACCTCTGGTGACTCTTTTGAGGCCCATTGTTTTCCATTTAACCTCCCTTTCCAGTGTTATATCCATCTGTGCACTCTAATTTTTGGCTAAAAACAAATGACACCAAGATAACCTAAATTGAATTGTACTTACATTTTTTAATCAGGTACTAAGAGTAGTTTAACTTAATAAATATAACAAGCTAATCTTCAGAGACAATTATGTTCTAAGTCCTTTACCACAAGATTCCTGCTATCTCTATTCTTTTTATCAAAACCTTTTTCTCAAAAAGTCTAAGACATTTTAAAAATGATCAAGCCTTATCAGAAAGAAGTGAAGATCCAGTGAAGATAAATCTAAGCAGATGGTGGAAAATTTGAGGCAGGCAGAGGAGCCATCTGGTGGGATTCATCCATACAGTTACCTACTTATAGACCCAGAGAGAGTTCTGATTTCAAGCAAATTAATTCTTCCATCTTCTTGTCAAATAAAAACGTTTGCTTCCATTGAGATTTGCTTTACCTGAGAGTTTTACTGATTCTTGGTGAAAGTTCAAGTATATGAATTGCACAAGGATTTGTAAATTGCACAAGTTCTCTGACCATCTTCACTTAGAGATTGTGACGTCCAAGTTACTGAATGCCATGTTCAGAGATCCAAGTTAACGAGAATGATGTGTGTGTGTGTGTGTGTGTGTGTGTGTAGCTTATACTGGGCCAAAATTATGTCCTTGGCAGACTTAACAGAAGCAATTCTGCAATGTCCTGATAGTGTCCATGTGGGAGCCATCATAGCCACTTGCGCCATTTAGTATTGCATTATCTGAACAAATAGCTCCTCAGAACTATAGCATTTAACTTACCAGTTGAGCGACTGTGGGTATAAACGATCTCTTTTTCTCCAGATGGAGCAAATGCTTAAATTAGGCAGTTTATTTCCACGAGGAAAGTTATAGCTTCAGGAACACATGGCCAAATAATAAGTGCGTGAAAAATCAGCTTGATATAAGCCATGTGCTGTTGAAATCTTCATTCATCAAGGCTAATCTTAAATACCACTTCCTATAAAGTTGTGATAGTTAGTTTTACTTGTCAACTGTGCTAGACTGTGGTTCCGAGTTATTTAATTAGTCACGAATCCAGATACTAGTATAGATATATTTTGTAGATGTGGTTAACATGGATGAAACATTGATTTTAAGTAAAGCTTACTCTTTATAATGCTGATAAACCTTCTCAAAAGGCCTGAAGAGGTTACTGGAGAAGAAATTCTGTCTCAAGCCTGCAACTTAACTCTTGAATGAGATTCTAGCTTGCCTGCCTGCTTCAGACCTGCCAGCCTCCACACTACATGAGCCAATTTCCTAAAATAATTCTCTGTATGTGTGTATAAATGTACTTACACGTGCATGAGTACACATACAAATACACACATACACACACACACACACACACACACACACACAGGAAGTTGGTTTCTCTGGTGAAACAAAAGTCTTTTCTGACAAATCAAACCCAAAGTGATTTGTTTTTCTTCTGCATTAGAACTTACTACCTTTATTTTCATGATTTTATGACTTCTATCTTCAAAGATGGTATATATTTTTAACATATGAATACACATTGAAGGACAGACTAAATTGCTATACTCAAGAGACTTAAAAGCATAGTGACTTAAAAGCAGTATGACTCTCTCTTTTTCCACCATTCAGAAGGTAGGAAGTCTAGGTTGACAGAGTGGCTTTGCTCTAGGTGGTCAAAGAAAAAGCAAGGATTCCTACTGTTGTTATCATGTCCATAGCAACAGTTGTCTTTATCTGATGACAAGTCACAATTTTGTTCAAAGCCAGCCCAGGCAGGAAAGTCTGTGAGACTCTTATCTCCAAAAAACCACTCTGAAAACCAGAAGTGGTACTGTGGCTCAAGTGGAAGAGCACTAGCCTTGAGCTGAAGAGCTCAGGGGCAGCGCCCAGGCCCAAAGTTCAAGCTCCATGACCAACAAAAACAAAAAAACAAAGTACTGACATTGCTTCACTTTCTACCAAGAATCTGGCAGTTATGATCATTTATCTTTCCACCACAGAATTTTCCCCAACTCTGCTGCTTCCCACTTCTCATTCCATGTGAACTACGGATCCTGCTTTTTTCTTTCACTGTCTGGTACCATGAGACCATGAAAGCTGGTTACTTCCTAAGAAAATAGATTGAAGAAGATGGCGACGGGGCAGTAGGGAAACGCCACAGCTCTCTCCAACCAAAAAGAGAGTTCGAGTTCCAACGCTTAATCTCCCCTAGAGACCGACAACAACAAAAAGACGAACACTCAGAGAAAAACCAGAGGTGGAAAATAACAAAAAAAGAAAGAGAGGAAAAGAAATTCAGAACAGAGAAGAGCGAAGACCCCTCCTCCAACCTTTACTGGCCGCGCGGCAGTGTGCCAAGCCGCCGGCCAGCTGGCCTGGCGGGGGCTGCCGGAGCCACAGAGACACAGGGGGCTGCTTGCAGATCACCAGGTACCGGATTGCAGAACAGCGGATCGCCAGGAACAGAGAAACCTACCAGCCGGGAGTCTCCACGAGGATCCCACCCCCACCCCTCACTCTCCACCGGAGCGGAGAGGCTCCATACCGCCAAAGCCGCCCGGCACCAGCAGCGCGACAAAGGGACCTGTCCGCAGACCACCCGCCCAATCGCGATCGCAACGACCCGGCGGGGGCCACCCAACCCAGCCCGCAACCACCCCAACTGAACTCGGATTGCAACAACAACTGACGACCTACAGGGTGAGTACCCCACAGGGGACAGTGAATCCCTCAAGGGAGACCAGAGCTGGAGGGAATCCCCAGACCCTGACCTAGACTCCCTACCCCAACACCTGGACCACAGGACCCACTAAAACTGGGAACTGTTCGAGAGCTCCACCAGCCGGTGGAGCACACTCTGCTGGCCAGGCCAGAGCAAGAGTGCCCCTGGAAGGGAGCTTAAATGCCCAAGCCAGGAACAGCGCCCCTGGGTCAAGACTACCAACAGTAGAAGAAATTTGAACTGTGTCCTCCAGGCTGCATAACCTAGGTGGTATACACATTAGCACAGGCCTAACAAGCGCGCTCCAGGCTGGGGCCGGAACCAGGCCCGGGGACCAGCGCCTGAACAAAGCAAAAAGGGTCAGAAGTGGGGCTGTGGCTCAAATGGTAGGGTGCCAGCCTTGAGCTGAAGAGCTGAGGGACAGCACCCAAACCTAGAGTTCAAGCCCACAACCAGCCCAAAACAAACAAACAAAAACACATCAGGAGCCCATAGCAGACTCCAGTATTTGGGAGAGTGCATCCAGAGCATCTGATCTTCCCAAGAGCACCCACAGGAGCAAACACAAGCAGTCTAGGCTGCTCAACCCTTCCAAAGGCGGGAATTGCCAGCAATCTACAGCAGAGAGCTGAGAATCCTAAGTAAGTCAGAATAGCAGCTGGAAATAGGCTCCCAACAAAATCCAGATCAGGCACAGACTCTCTCTACCAATACAGAATCAGCAACCAAACAAAGACAGACACACCAAAACAAGATTGAAGAGCAGTCTCCTGAACCCCCATGCGAAAATCACAGAGAAAAATCACAAGGTTTACCACTACCCAGGACAGCAAGCTCACCTCAAAAGCCAGCAGCCACGCAGGGGAGAGCCCCAGTGGGAGCAAAGCAGGAATGGAAGACAAAAGCTACATCCAAGGGTTGCTGGAGGCAATGACTCAAGAAATAAAGCGAGAAATGGATCAGAAATTGAAAGAGCACAAGGATGAACTATCAAAAGATATACAGGATATCAAACAAAAGTTGGATGCAAAAATAGAAGCTGCACAAACCTCAGTAAGAAGTGAGATAAACGCCAAATTAGAGGTAATGGATAATGATCTCACCTCATTGAGAGGTGAGATCAGTACTCTGAGAACCAACATTGAATCCATAAAGGGATCCATTTCCACCATGCAAACCACAATAGAAGCCACGGTCAACAGAGTGAATGAAATGGAAGGTAGAGTGTCAGATACAGAAGACAGAATACACCAACTGGACCAAAAAGTGACAGATATGGAAAAATCACTCAAATTAAACCAAAGGGAAATTCAAGAGCAAGCAGATAATGCTAAAAAATTTAACCTTCGCATAATCGGAGTGGACGAAGGTGAGGAATTCCAGAGCAAGGGAATGCAACACCTATTTAACAAGATAGTCAATGAAAATTTTCCCCACCTCAAAAATGACCATCTTAACTACATCACAAAAGCTTATCGAACACCCAACAAGCAAGATCCCAGGAGAAACACTTCTAGACACATTATAGTAAAAATGATGGATCTGAATAATAAGGAGACAATCCTGCATGCAGCAAAAATGAAGAAGGAGCTATACTACAACGGGAAAAAATTAGAATCACTGCAGATCTCTCCACACAAACAATGAATGCAAGAAAAGCCTGGGAAAGCACCATACGAGCCCTGAGAGCCAATAACTGCCAACCCAGACTGATATACCCGGCAAAGCTAGCATTCACATTTGATGGAGAACTGAAAACTTTTAATAGCAAAGGACAGGTCTACCAACCAGAGGATTGGCAAAGAAGCTACCGAATTAAGTGAGGCCATACTTCAAGCGGAATTAACTGACATCTACCGAGTAGTTCACCCTAAAACAACACAGTACACATTCTTCTCAGCAGCTCATGGAACTTTCTCCAAAATAGACCATATCATAGTTCATGCAAGGAACTTAAGCAAATACAAAGGGATCGACATAATCCCCTGTATCCTATCTGACCACAGTGGAATCAAGCTAGCTTTCAATAACAAAGCATACCGCAGAAATTTCTCTAATACATGGAAATTGAACAGCACACTCCTTAACAATGCCTGGGTAACAGAAGAGATCAGAGAAGAAATAAAGCATTTCCTACAACTCAATGAAAATGAAAACACCTCACAAAGAAACTTGTGGGACACAGCAAAAGCAGTCCTGAGGGGCAAATTTATTGCCCTCAGTGCCCACATCAAGAGAATGGAGACAGACCAAGTAAAAAATCTCATGTTGCAACTAAAACAGCTAGAAAAACAAGAAAAAATGGGACCTAAAGCTACTAGACAAAGCCAGATAACCAAATTGAGAGCAGAGATTAACCAATTAGAAAATCAGAAAACCATAACCAAAATAAACCAAACAAAAAGCTGGTTCTTTGAAAAAATAAACAAAATTGATGGCCCGTTGGCAAGATTAATTAAAAAAAGAAGAGAGGAAACCCATATTAATAGGATTAGGGATGCCACAGGAAACATCACAACACGTACCCAAGATATCCAAACAATTCTAACAGACTACTTTCAAAAGCTATACTCTCTAAAGGAAGAAAATCTGGCAGAAATGGATGCATTTTTAGAGAAATACAAGTTACCCACACTGAGCAAAGAAGAAGTTAACCAATTAAATAAGACAATATCCTATAATGAGATACAGGAAGCTATCAAAAGTCTTCCAACAAAAAAAAGCCCAGGACCAGATGGATTCACAGCAGAATTCTATAAGACCTTTAAAGAAGAACTAATACCCATACTCCTCAAGCTCTTCAGAGAAACAGAGAAGGAGGGAGCTATCCCAAACTCATTCTACGAAGCCAATATCACACTCATCCCCAAATCAGGCAAAGACCCAACCAAAAAGGAGAATTACAGGCCAATTTCCTTGATGAACACAGATGCAAAGATCCTTAACAAGATTCTAGCTAACAGAATCCAGAAACACATAAAAAAAATAATACACTATGATCAGGTAGGCTTCATCCCAGAGACACAGGGATGGTTTAACATACGTAAGTCAATAAATGTAATCCAGCATATCAACAGAGCCAAGGTCAAGAATCACATGATTATCGCCACAGATGCAGAAAAGGCCTTTGATAAAATTCAACATTCATTCATGCTAAAAGCTCTGGAGAAAATAGGAATAGAAGGAACATTTCTAAAAACAATAAAAGCCATTTATGACAGACCAATAGCCAATATTATACTTAATGGGGAAAAGCTACAACCAATCCTCCTAAAAACAGGAACAAGGCAAGGATGCCCACTGTCTCCACTCCTCTTCAATATAGTCTTAGAACCCTTAGCCAGGGCAATAAGGCAAGAAAAAGACATTAAAGGGATCCGCATAGGGAAAGAAGAAGTTAAACTATCCCTTTTTGCAGATGACATGATACTATACCTCCACGATCCCAAAAACTCCATCCCCAAACTTTTAGAAATCATAAGTCACTTCGGCAAACTAGCAGGATACAAAATAAACCCACAAAAATCAGTTGCCTTCCTATACACTGATAACGTAAAGGAAGAGAGGGAAATAAAGGGAGCAACCCCATTCACAATAACCTCCCAAAAAATAAAATATTTAGGAATTAACCTAACCAAAGATGTAAAAGAACTATTTAATGAGAACTATAAAAAGTTAAAGAAAGAAATTGCAGAAGACACTAGGAAATGGAAAGACCTCCCATGCTCCTGGATAGGCCGACTTAATATAGTAAAGATGGTGATACTTCCAAAACTAATATACAAATTCAATGCAATTCCTATTAAAATCCCAATGACGTACATCACTGAAATACAGAAAACAGTCCAAAAATTTATATGGAACAACAAAAGACTTAGAATAGCCAAAACAATTCTAGGGGATAAAGACAATATGGGAGGGCTATCCATGCCGAACTTCAAACTCTACTACAGAGCTATAATAACAAAGACAGCATGGTACTGGCACAAAAACAGACCTGAAGACCAATGGAACAGAATAGAAGATCCAGATATAAATCCACAGGGCTACAGCAAGCTGATATTCGACAAAGGAGCCAAAGACATACAATGGAAGAAACACAGCCTCTTCAACCGCTGGTGCTGGGAAAACTGGGCAGCCACATGCAGAAAACTAAAAGTGGACCCCAGCCTATCACCATGCACCAACATCAACTCAAAATGGATTAAAGACCTTAACATTAAACCTCAATCTCTGAAACTACTGCAGGACAGAGTAGGAGAGACACTTGAACTAATAGGCACAGGAAGGAACTTCCTGAACAGAGTCCCAGGGTCACAACAAGTTGGAGAGAGACTCGACAAATGGGACTACCTTAAAATAAAAAGCTTCTGCACAGCTAAATCTATCGCAACTAAGCTAGAAAGACAACCAACTAATTGGGAAAAAATATTTACCAGCAATATATCAGACAAGGGGTTAACATCCTGTATATACAGGGAACTCAAGAAACTAATCCCTCCCAAACCTAACAAACCAATTACTAAATGGGCAAGGGAACTAAAGAGGGACTTCTCAAATGAAGAAATAAAAATGGCAAAGAAACACATGAGGAAATGTTCATCATCCCTGGTGGTGAAGGAAATGCAAATAAAAACAACCCTGAGATACCACCTTACCCCAGTCAGAATGGCCCACATCCACAAATCAGCCAACGACAAATGCTGGAGGGGATGTGGAGAAAGAGGAACCCTATTACACTGCTGGTGGGAATGTACACTTATACAACCACTTTGGAAAGCAGTCTGGAGGGTCCTTAGAAAGCTAAAGATTGACCTCCCTTACGACCCAGTCATACCACTTCTAGGCATCTACCCCGAACAACAGGAACCAATATACAAGGACACGTGTACCTCCATGTTTATTGCAGCACTGTTCGCAATAGCTAGGATATGGAAACAACCTAGATGCCCCACCACAGATGAATGGATCCAAAAATTGTGGTATCTATACACAATGGAATATTATGCAGCCATTAGAAATGACAAAATAATGGCATTTGCAGGGAAATGGATGGAGCTAGAAGGAATCATGTTGAGCGAGGTAAGCCAAGAACGAAGAGACAAACGGTACATGGTCTCCCTGATAAGTGGATGCTAAATCCAAAATGTTAGGTGATATGACAAAACTAACAGGACTTAAGAAACAAAGAACTCCTGCTCATCTGGTTGAACCACTACTAAATATCCCCATGCTGCTGATCACAAACATGGTATATAACATGTGAACACTGTTATATATTACAGACTGTGGTAGACAATTTGCTCCAGGGAAGTTAGAATGAACTTGTGACTTTGAAATTATGTAATCATTTAATCACAATCAAAAAAAAAAGAACCTCGGGGAAGGGAGGGAGGGAGGGGATGGTAGGGGGAAAACAATGGAGGGGGTAACAATGTTCAAGAGGAAGTGTACTCATTACCTCACTCATGTAACTGTAACCCTCTGTATAGTAGCTTTACAATAAAATAAAATTAAAAAAAAAAAAAGAAATGCACTCACTATCTTGCCCATGTAATTGTAACCCCTCTGTACAGTATTTTCACAATAAAAAAAAAAAGGACTCAAAAAAAAAAAAAAAAAAAGAAAATAGATTGAAGATTCCAAGACGGACCTCCAGGAAAATCTCAGACTGGCCTAAGATCAGCACAAGAAATAAAGCATCAACTCAGGATACCTTTTCCCTTAATTTGTCACCCTTCTTTTTTTATTCACACCAACAGCAGCCACTGAGACCCTAATATTGTCCCTGTATCCTTGTTTCCTCCTAAGAAGCCTAGTGAGGTAAATTTGCAAGTTATATAGCAAGAGTTATATAATTAGTAAGGAATTTGTATGCCAACGTTAGAGTATTCTAAATCTGACTATATTCTGTTGTGTTTTATGTGTGTATATGTGTATGTATGTGTGTACGTATGTATGTATGTATGTATGTATGTGTGTGTGTGTGTGTGTGTGTGTGTGTGTGTGTGTGTGTGTATGCGTGTTCCAGTCCTAGGTCATGAACTCAGGGCCTGTGCACTTTTGTGCTCAAGGCTAGTACTCTACCATTTGAGCCACCACTCTATTTCCCACTTAATTGAAGATAAAAGTTCCAGGGACTTTCCTGTCCCAGCTGGCTTCAAACCATGATCCTCAGATCTCAGCTTTCTGAGTAGTAGTTGTGAGCCACAGGCACCCAGACCCTGACAGTGAGTTTGATATTTCATGCTCTCATGTTTCTTGGTGTCCTTCCATTTCAGCTTAAATAAATCTCATGAGGTTTCTTCTAATGAGGGTCTTATGTTGATGAATTTCCTTAGTTTTTGTTATCTGGGCAGTCTTTCTCTCTTCATTTCTGAAGGACAAATTTACTGGTTAAAGTATTTGGGGTTGGCAGGGTTCTTTTTTCCATTCAGCATTTTGAATATTATTTCGCTCTCTCCTGGCCTGCAAGATTTCTACTGATAAGTCTTTTGGTAGCTTTATGGAGATTGTCTTGAAATTCGTATAATCCTTATGTGTTTCTTTCTTTGCTCCTCTCAGAATCTTTTCCTTGATTTTTGACAATTTTATTATGTGTCTTGGTAAAGTCCTTTTCAGCTTACGTCTGTATGGGAATCCGTGAGCCATACCAGTATATTCATATTTCTCTTCAAATTTGAAAAGTTTTCAGCATTGCTTCTTTAAACGTTCTCTTCCTTTCTTTCCCCTTTTCTCCTTTATATTACATTACATATATTGAGCCATGTCATGTTGTCCTAAAATTCACATACTTTTTTCTTTTTCTTTTTTTTTTTCAGTCAATCGTGGGGCTTGAACCCTGACCCTGGGCGCTGTCCCTCAGCTCTTGAGCTTCAAGACTAGCGCTCTACAACTTGAGCCACAGTACTACGTCCAGTTTTCTGGTGGTTTATTGGAGATAAGAGTCTCATGGACTTTCCAGCCTGGGACTGGCTTTGAACCTTGATCCTCAGATCTCAGCCTCCTGAATAGCTAGGATTACAGGTGTGGGCCACCAGCACCTGGCCCACATCTTTTTTTTCTTATCTAGATAGCAGCAAATTATCTTGACATTCACAAATTCTCTTCTTTCCTCCATCAAGTCTGATGTTGGTGCTATTATATTGTTATTGGATTAATTGTATTCTCCCAGTCTAGAAATTCTGGTTGGTTCTTTTTTTGTGATTTTTATTTCTATTTCTCTGTGGAACTTCTAATTTTCTTTGTGTATTATTTCTTAATTTCATCAAGTTGTCTATCTGTGTTCTGCTTATCTCACTGAACTTCACTGAAAATTATTTTGCATTCTGTTTAGCATTTTGTACTTCTCCATTTTTCTTTCCTTCTTTCCTTCTTTCCTTCTATCTTTCTTTCCATCTTTTCTTCCTTCCTTCCTTCCTTCCTTTCTTTCTTCCTTCCTTCCTTTCTTTCTTTCTTTCTTTTTTTGGGTCCAGTCGTGGGGCCTGAACTCAGGGCCTGGGCTCTGTCCCTCAGCTCTTCAGTTCAAGGCTGGCACTCTACCACTTGAGCCACAGCGCCACTTCCGGCTTTTTTTTCCTGCTTATGTGGTGCTGAGGAATTGAACCCAGGGCCTCATGCATGCAAGGCAAGCGCCCTACCACTGAGCCACCTTCCCAGCCTACTTCTCCATTTTTCTGAGGTTATTTACTATAAACATGATATTTACACGTAAGCATATTATGTTTACATAGTTTTTTGTTTTGGGGGGCCATTTTTGTTGATACCTGAGAGGTTTTTTTGTTTTTGTTTAGCAGATTTTTATTAGGTTACATTAGTTGCATAGAGGAGATTTAATTCTTTCATTTCCACATGATCTCTTCAGTCCTAATGGAACATTCACTCTAGATTTTACAGGCTGGTTTTAGTGAGGATAGTTCTTCATGTGAGGGGTTGTATATGAGAACATTGTGTGGGTGGGGTATGGATTTGTTGTCCTTTGTATTTATAACAGCATAAAAAGAATTGACAGGAGGCATTTTGCTATGAAAATATTTGAGGCCTGGGAAGGTAGCTCAGTGGTAGAGCGCTTGCCTTGCATGCATGAGGCCCTGGGTTCGATTCCTCAGCACCACATAAGCAAAAAGAAAAAAGCCGAAGTGGCACTGTGGCTCAAGTGGTAGAAAGCTAGCCTTGAGCTGAAGAGCTGAGGGACAGTGCCCAGGCCCAGAGTTCAGACCCCATGACCAGATTCCCCCCCCCCCCAAAAAAAGAAAAGAAAATATTTGATATTATTCACTATCATTTGGATCTTAAATATCTACGAAGTCATACATGTTAAGGCCTCGGTCCCTAGCTTGATGCTAATGAGAAGTCTTCAAGTCATTATGGGAATGCCCTTGAAGTCCCCTTCAAAAGATGTAGTCTTTTACACTGTTTTTCACTTCCTAGCCGTGAGGTGACTGGATTTGTTTTGTTATATGAGCCAAAATAACCTGTTTTTCTTTAAAAGTTGATAATCTTAGGAATTCATTAAAGCAATCTTGACTCAACTCATCATATAAAAAGTATAATGTAATACTCAAATTATCATCCCTTATTGATATGACAGGTGCTAAAAAATGCTTTTTGCTAAAAAGTACTGACTACATACTTAGGCCCACAAATCAACTAAATGCTGGAAAAAGCTTGTCTTGCCAACCTCCATTTTTAAATCTATGTCCTTTGTTTTAAGCTGTTCACTTTGTAACCTCAAATCCAGGGAAAGACAAAACTGATCAATAACATCTTTATAACAGGGAACCAAAATTATCCCTAAGAGAGCCTTACAGGCCAGTCTATCTCTGTCCCAAGATAGGGACAATCACCTTTAACGATGAAGCTACACCTTGTAGCAGGAGTAAATCATCTCTTGGAAACCAGATTGTTCCCCTCAAGTGCTAATAGTGATAACATCTCTGAAACTCTAGAGAATAAGGAGTGAGATAATAGTCAAATAGGCCCCTCTTGACTAATTCTTAGACAATGGACTAACAAACCACTTGCCACAACCTCTGACCACTAAGACATTCCCATGATGAGGGCTATTCTGACCATCACAAGTTCCCGAGTTCATACTTTGGTAATTAAAAAAAAAAAAAAAAAAGGAAAAAAGTTATGATGAAGAGCAGGGATAGATTTATTATTTGGTAGTCACTCTTAGCACTGTAGTGTATCTTTAGCCATTTGTGGAGTACAGATTGGGAACTAGAGGCCGGAGGAGAGTGGTATGCATTCTATTCAAAACCTGGTTGATCATTAGTCCCGTCTTCATTTGCAGAAGGGTTCCAGAGAAATTTTTATTACTGTCATCACTGGTCAGGATTGACAAATTATTGTTGCTTTCTGGGTGGTCCATCCCAAGGAAACTCTGTTGTTCCTTGGGGATAGTTTTGGTCCCCTTAAAGATGTTATTGCTAAATGTTAAGTCCTGTCCTCTCTGCATTCCAAGGTGATGGCAAAGTGACCACAGAGAGAATAACTCAGAGAAGAGGCAGGTTTTAAAACATCTTTTTTTTTTTTGCTGGTCCTAGGGCTTGAACTCTGGGCTTGGGCTCTGTCCCTGAGCTTCTTTTGCTCAAAGCTAGACCTCTACCACTTGAGCCACAGCACCATGTCTGGCTTTTTCTGAGTAGTTTATTGGAGGTAAGAATCTCATGGACTTTCCTGCCCGGGCTGGCTTTGAACTATGATCCTTGGATCTCAGCCTCCTGAGTAGCTAGGATTACTGATGTGTGCCACTGGTGCCTGACTTTTTAAAGCACTTCTTATAGTAGAGGCCACGTAGATTGATGGAGGTGAAGGAAAATGTGTATTCTAATATTTGAAATTCCCTGTTAGGGCTCTTTAAAAAAAGCTATTTGGGTAATTTTCTTGTATTACTCAAGTTACTCATGATCCAGCATACTGATATAAGCTTAAAACTCTTACTTATCCTTTATTGCTTTTTCTTCCTCCCCAAATGACCAGCTGACTGATAAGGGAGGGGGAAAGGAGCAGCAAGTCAAGAAATGAGATTCAGAGAATAAGGAAAATGGATTTTGAAGATTTGATGGTGGTTGTATTTAATTTTACATTTTTACATGGATTGGGATGAAATAGGCTCTCTTAACACCATACAATTTACAATCAATTTAAAACAAATTATTTTTTTCCTATCAAGAGTAACATATTTTAAAAGATCTTCAGTACTCAAGCTTCAAAAAGTGAGTCAAGGATATGTGGAATTGAGCCAAGTAGAGTCCAAGTATGTTGAATGAGAAATTATTCCAGTATATTAGTGATCAACATCTAAGGGATGAAGACAGAAGATAATCACTAACTATTCAACAATTATAGTAAATAGATCCAGAAAATAAAATGGAAAAAGGCCTAACACCTGGGCAATTAAATTCATAATAATAAATTGTAACCACACTCCATTGTACTGTCTCTGTTGAAGGAATACACTGAAATCCATTTACCTAAGTTGTAGATTGTACCCCCACCCTGAAGCTATTAAGTTCAAAGATACAGTTTACCCCCAGGAAATAAAGCCTTCCAGATAAAGCCTTCCTGGTCATCCACTCCACTCTGTGCTGGCTGAGTTTTCATTTTCTAAGCACTAGCTACAGCATTTTGAGGAATCTTCTTCTCAACAGGACATTGATATTTGTGCAGAATAGAAAATTGTTCCCATTTTCAACTCAAAGGTGGTGTATTTACATAAGCTTGCCTTTCATTTAAATCTGTCTTAATCCTTAAAGATTTAGTAGTTGAGATGCAAAAATGCATTTTGAATAAGTAAAAATTCATAGATAAAGCAAACTATACATATGAAAAATTTTAACAAATCACTATTTTTAATGTTGTTGTACTAAAAGCAATGTGTTACTTACTAAATACTAGCTTTTATTTACCCTACAGAAGAATGAAATATAAATTTGTTGTATATGCATATGAAGCTCAGAATAAGCTCACCCCAAAATACACTGTTTTAGCATATTGGTTGTTTGGGACCAAAGGAAATTGAGAAATAGGTCTTGATATTAACTATTTAAAATAAAGTATACATTTCTCTTTTGGTAAAGTAAGTAAACATTTGTAAAAGAATATATTAGCTATCTTATCTGTACCAGGAAGTGTTAGGAAAATGGAGGAGAAAGTACAGGCCAGACTGGATCTCAATAGGCAAGTGTCAGGAGGCTGGAGGAAGTAGGCAGCCAGGGAACTATGTCAGGCCACAGGTTGGGGTGGGGGTGGGGGTAGGGGTGGGGAGGGTGGGGGTGTGGGGGGGGGGGGACTGGCTGCTGCCTAAAAAGACTACCTCCCTATCAAAAACACCATCTGAGTCAACTATTCTTTGAGTTCACTGGCCTAAAACCGCTCAAATTTGCAAAACAAGCTAAGTGCCTCAAGTCCCCACTCACCAAAAGTTCCATTTTATCCCGCCTATAAGGCTCCGTGGTAGAGCGCTTGCCTTGCATGCATGAGGCCCTGGGTTCGATTCCTCAGCACCACATAAGCAGAAAAAGCCGGAAATGGCGCTGTGGCTCAAGTGGTAGAGTGCTAGCCTTGAGCTGAAGATCTGAGGGACAGCGCCCAGACCCAGAGTTCAGGCCCCACAAAACTGGCCAAAAAAAAAGCTCTCCTGCAACTTAACTCAGTACAACCTCTCTGATCCCAGGGATCAGATCCCAGGGAGTTCGCCCAGGAGCATACCCCAATAAACTTTCCTGTCAATCTTTTTATTCCTCTCTGCGTGGTCCTTCTCTTGCCTAAAACCTGACATCTGGTGCCGAAACCCAGCAAGACCGTAGAGCTTCCATTTGCCCTTGGGTGACCAATGGGCACTACCCCTTCTCCGTCTCTCTTTTCCTCTCCTCCTGTTCCTGAGGCCTCCTCCATTGGGAGCAGAGCCCACCGAGCCTACTTTGGGCTAAATAGCCACTCGACCGACCTCGTGGTCTCCGCCTCGAGGCAAGCGGGGCAGTTCCCCTGGACGGCCACCAGGTGGCTTGGGATATTTTTGGTCATCCTTGTAAACCCAGTTGAGGCTCTCCTCTCCCCCCCTCGGCCCCCCACTTTCAATTTTTAACATCTAGACCCATCTCCGCAATTTCTGTGAGCCGACAGTAAAGTGGGCTGAAATTGCTTAAGTCCAGGGACTCTTTTACTTACGCTCCCTCCCTCCTGTCTCTCCTGCCCCTATCTCAACTCTTGCTCATGCAGCAAGATCCTGCCAAAAGCTCTCCCTCTCTCTCTCCCCCTCCAGACCCTCTGGTCTCTCAGTTATCCTCCCCACCTGTGACGTACATCTGACCCTTCCGGGCCGAGGGTCTGATATCTCACCTGGCATGACCTCCATGTTACACTCTCCTCTGCTCTTACCCTGGAGGAGCATGAGCGAATCTATCAGGCTGCCCAGGCTCATGGAGATGAAATCCTTCTTACAGATGCCACCATGCTGGTGGCAGCTGAGGCAGTCCCCAGACAGGATCCCCGCTGGGAATACCAGACAGACACCAGGCAGGCATGGTTGGCTGCTCACAGAGGGACAAAATGGCTCAGTGCCTCTTGGCTGGTTTACAGGCAGCCTTCCTTAAGGTTGGTAACGTTGATGAATGGAGGGAAATTACCCAACTCCCAGAGAAAAACCCTGTCACCTTTTTAAGTAGACTTATTAAAGCCCTAACTTAGTACACCTGCTTCTCCTTCTGCCCTGACTGGGCCAGCTTTTCAGACTCTCATTTTTATTTCTCAGTCAGCCTCAGACATAAAGGAAAAAACCTAAAAAGGTTGAGGATGGCCCTCAAACCTCAATCTGTGACCTGGTAACCATAGCTTTTTTAAAGGTTTTCATGCCCTCCAGGAACAGGAAAAGGCAGATAGGGAAGCCTACTCTTTCTTGCCAAAAGGTGGCCTACCAAGCCCTGACCCCTTCCCTAAGGCCCTCTATGCCCAGCGGCTCTGGAGGAAAGTGTCTATTGTCTGGATGTTGCTTCAAGTGCGGCCAGGAGGGGCACTGGGCGAAGACATGCCCTAAACCCTGTCCTCCCCGAAAGCCCTGCCTGCTGTGCAATCAAAAGGGACTCTGGAAGGACAGCTACCCCTAGTTGCAGAGGGACAGCCCTTCCTCCCTTTGACTTGCTACCCATTGGTTCTGGCCTGGCTGCTGAAGACTGAGGACACCCTGTCTCGCTGACCCTGATCACCCTCGTGGAGCCTAGGGTAAGATCCAGGTAGTGGGTAAGGCCATTTGCTTTTTTGGGTGATACGGGGGCTACCTATTCAGTCCTCCCTTCCTACCTGGGCCCCTTAATTCCTTCCAGGTCTTGGTCATGGGAGTTTTGATGGCCTTTCCTCCCAGCCACGATCAACAGGACCTCTTACATGCCTGATACATGCAATAGAGGTTGTAAGAGGAATGAGACTCAGTCCTGCTCTTAGCATTAAAAATCTAGCAAACTTTTCCACCCAAGTGGTGCCTTGAGGCAGTTCTGGGATAAGCCAGTTCCACAAGCCAAAGGAAAAAATGGGCAGTTTTGTTAGCTACATAGAGTCAGGATTGGTGCACTAATGTGGAACCTTGGTTCAGTGCTTAAACAGTACAACAAGCCAGGCATGGGTGGCTCACACTTGTAATCCTAGCTACTCAGGAGGCTGAGATCTGAGGTTCAAAGAGATCATGGTTCAAAGCCAGCCCAGGCAGGAAAGTTCTTGAGATTCACCTCCAATAAACCACTGGAAAACGGGAAGTGCTGCTGTGGCTCAAGCAGTAGAGTGCTCACCTTGAGCTGAAGAGTCGGGGGACAGCGGCCAAGCCCAGAGTTAAAGCTCCAGGATCAACAAAAACAAAACACAAAACAAAACCTCAGTACAACAACTACCTTGCATACTAGTTTCTATTGTTCCTCAACTGACCTTACAAAAGGCGAGGTGAATTGGCTCCTACCCCATGATAAGGCAACATGGGCAGCCTTCCTGCCTGTTATGGTGGGGGTCAGCCTCGTCTTGTCCATTGAAGGTGCGGCCTTTGGAGGAGGAGCCCTTGGACATAGTCTGGTTTCAGCTCAGGAGTTCTCAGATAAGCTCCAGATGGCCATTCAGTCCACCTCAACCTCACTGGCCTTCCCTCAGCACCAATTTACTTCCCTAGCACAAATGGCTCTTCAAAATCACTGAGCCCTGGATCTTCTGACAGCCAAAAAAGGTAGGATCTGCCTATTTTTGCGGGAACAATGTTGCTACTACATCAAAGAATCAGGTTTGGTAGAACAAAACATTGAGGCCCTAAGCAAGCTGCAGGAAGAACTTGAACATCAGCAAGCAAGGGGACCCATCTTAGACTGGTTTCAAAGCCCCTTGGCTGGATGGTTACTGCCCCTGGTAGGCCCACTAATTTTAATTGATCTTTTCATTTGCCCAGTGCCTCCTAAGGTTTATTTAGAGCCGCATCCAAAAGTGACCAGATGGATGGTTAATCAGCTGCTCCTCCACCAGTACATTCCCTGCCAACTGCCCCTCCGGTGTCCTAGACAACCGGCATATGGCCCCACTGTACTCCTTGGCAGGAAGTAGCCAGATGACCGTCATCACCCCATTTCCAAACCAAAGATACTAGTATGTCAGGCCACTGGAGGAAGTGGGGCGGGGGGGGGGGGGGGGGGGGGATGTCAGACTAGGGGGGATGTGGCAGGCTGCTGAAAAAGACCATGTCCCTATCAAAAACACCATGGGAGTCAACCATTCTTTGAGTGTACTGGCCTAACACTGCTCAAACTTTAAAACAAGCTAAGTGCCACAAGTCCCTGCTCACTAAAAGTTCCATTTTTAGCCACCTATAAAAGCTCTGCTGCAACTAAACTCAGTGTGTGACCTCTCTGATCCTAACCAGGTGTGAGACCTTAGCCAAAGTACAGCCATTCAGGACTTAGACTCCATTGTGAAGGCCTTTACCAAAAGTACCCATTGTGAAGACTTTTACTGAAAGTAAGAACCCAGGTACCTGGGAAAACCGTTGAACGTTCTAACCGAGGGTGCTCTGACCGGTAACTCTCTAGCAACAGCCAATCAGTAACTAGCAGAAAAGTGCCTAAGCTCCAGATGTTTCTTAAGATAGCATAGTTAACATAGTTTGCTGCTTAGCAGCTTAGCCCGTGCTGGCTAGCCAGTAAGGTTGTTACAAGATTCACTCACTAAATGTTAACCAGTCATGTAACCACTAAGTTGGAAACCCCCTACCCTTGCTGTAAGCACAATAAATACCCTGCTAAACCTGAAAGTCGGGACTCTCAACGCTGACCCACTGTAGTCGGTGATGGTTGTGAGTCCAGACTCTCATGTGCTTGCATCAGAATCGACTCCTTGGTGGTCTTTGGGAATCCTTATCTGGGCACAACACAGGGAGTTCACCAGGGAATGTACCCCAATAAACTTTCCTGTCAATCTTTTTATTCCTCTCTAAAACCTTACAGCAAGTACTGTTTATTGAGGCACAGCAGCGAAGGGCAAGCAACTTTTCCATGGGATGAAGGGTGTGAGTAGGTGGCATTGGAGTCAGCCTTATATTGGTCTTAATGAGGAAACAAATTTAAAGAACAAAAAACCAGGCTGTGGTCTCTTGAGGGCTTAGGGAAGGCACCCTTGGCCAGTCCCAGAATGGAATGTTCCATCTGGGGTGAGGGAACTTTAGACTGGGCCTAGGTCAGAATGACCTGCCTGTGATTAAGCACTTATGCATGCACCTGGTCTTTCGCTTGACCTGGGGAAATAAGGCAGGGATCAATCCTTCATAGTCAGTCTCTGGATAGAAGGAAAATTTGGACTGAGGCTAAAAGGGTTGATGGTCATCCTTCTTAGGCTACTTTCTGCTGATGAGGAATGACATCATTTAGATGTTGGTTTTGGTAAGCTCTTGTGTTGGCCAGGTCCTCTTTGTTGAGTGGCTGGTATCCCAGAGACATGAGGGACTCAGCCACCCATTGGGATGTGAAAGTCTATATGTGTTCCTGGGGAAAGTCAGAAAAAAAGTCAGAGCCTACAGATATTGCCTATATAGCTATGACAATTGGGCCCACAAATGGCAGAAGGAATAGTGGAAAAGAAAAATTGAATGACTTGCATGTCTCCTACATTCAGGCATTTCTGGAGTTGGTGGATCTTGTCTGTAACTACTTCTGACTGATTAACATCTGGCAACTGGGTAGGGAAGAGCCTGGTGGACTATTAAGAATAACCAGTCAGAAGCTGAGGCTGGATTAGAGTGATTAAAGGATCAGTTGGAGGCCTTAATCATTGCCTTGTAACTGGACTATAGATGTCTGGACTATAGTGTATGGAAGGAAGACCTACTAAAATAGAAATAGCAGGTAATAGATTTTAAGTTCCTGTCCTGTTAGAAGGTAGAGTTATGAAGATTAGGTAGGCATGCTTATTAACTATTTTCTTTTGACCTCCCAGCTCTGATTAGTTTTGAAAGGGCAAGCTCAAAGTGACTCAGTTTAGGATCTGAAACCATCCCTCTTATCTGCAGTTTTTTCAACTGCCTGTAGGTGAATTCTTGTTGCCAGGACAAACTACGTCCCAGGAGTATCCATTTCTTGCTGGGAAAATGTCCCAGTTGGCATCACTTTTATCAGTTGCAGGGCTTGAACTCAGGGCCTGGGTACTGTCCCTGAGCTCTTTTGCCCAAGGCTAACACTGTACCACTTTGAGCCACAACACCACTTCCAGCATTCTGCTGGTTAATTAAAGAGTCTCACAGGGACTCACAGTCAAGCACATGAGCATGTACCTGGTGTTTTGCTTAACCTGGGGAAATAAGGCAGGTGTCAATCCTTCAGAAGAAAGCCATTCCTGGAGATAAAAAACTATTAATGGCATGGCAAGGCAACATTTATTCACTGTACGTTTCTTCCTATAATTTCCCCCTCCCCCATAATCTCCAGACCATCATACTATATCAGGAACTAACTATATGTATCAATCACCTGTTCCCTTTCTTGGTTCTCCTATTTTTATAGACCTTTAATATATATATACATAATTTAAACTGTCTATCTTCAACTTGTTATGTCAATTTAATTTTTAGTCATAACCTAGACAGGTAGAAAAAAGCATTTTTGTCTCCTCTAACACATATGAGATAAAGGAAAAATGAGTTCATGATTTTTCTCTAAAAGACAACAACGTCACCTTGATTTTACTTTCAACTCATCTCTAAATAATGAAAAATTTTTATTTTGAGTTTGAAAGCAGTTGATCTACATGATCACTCCAATGATTACATTAAAATGTGGCTAATTATTACCTTTGTGGTTTTAAAATTGTAAGAGGGACTTAGATGATGCTTTTGCTAAAACCACTGACTTGTCTGTTGGGAATGAAGGTATCTGATGGATAACAAAAAGCAAGAGTAAAAAATTGGCATTTCTGCCTTCATTTTACATTTGTATCCTTTGATTGGTTAAATTTTGTGTCAGATGCCTGCTCAACTCTGTATATAGACACGTGTATTGAAATATGGATATTGGGTCTAACCAGCGCCATCTTGGCAATGTGGTGGATGATAGGGAATTGGGTTTAATGGGTGCCATTTTGTCTTCTTGGTGGATGAAGGTTAAGTCCCACCCCCAGGTGTTGGGTGTACCTGTGAAGTGAGGAGGCTGAGTCTCCTGGTGCCTTGCTGGGTGAAGGGGGCTCTCCACCCAGCTGTGAAAAGTCTAGAGGGGAGAGAGGCCAATCATTGAATTGACCATGTCATAGCTTAGCCTGAGGAAAACTTGGTATAGAGAATGAATCTGATTCTACCTTGATTCTCCCTAAATGGTTTGATTCACTTGCCACTGAGGTAATCTCCCTAAATGGAAAATCTGAGGCTTATCCCTTATGGGAAGTTTAATTTGACCCCTTAACTACCTCCCAAAATGGATATTTCTGCTTCTACCAGAGCTACTTACTAATAAGGTCTGCTTATATTGGGTGTTCTACCCAAACATGTGGTCTTTGTCTTTAAAAGCTTTGTCTAAGCTCTGTTTGGAAATGGGGGTCTTTGAGACAGGAGTCCACCTGCAGATGCCAACTCTCCAACAAAGACACCCAATTCGGCCTCTTAAAAATGTGGTTTCTTTGTTCTCTCACAACTGTGACACCTTATAACACCTGAACTCCTAGACGCAGGGCCGGGACTTGGACAATAAGTTCCTGGACCTGCCAGTCCTGTGCCTTGAACTTGTGAAATTCTTGAGCTCCCTGTGACCCTGCTCCCTGCCCCTGACCCCATTTATGCCCCGACCAGCCTAGGTGCCAGAGTGCGACATTCCTTGAGTCTCCTGGCTCTCCTCAGGTCACCATGGTGTCCCACTTCAGCTCTCAATTGGAGTTGATCTGGTTTTGTTGGGATTGTTTTTCTGCTCTTTGCTTTACTGCCCTCATGGCTCAGTTTTTTTTTTTTTTTTGGTCGGCTGTGGGGCTTGAACTCTGGGCCTGAGTGCTGTCCCTCAGCTCTTCAACTCAAGGCCAGCACTCTACCACTTGAGCTACAGAGCCACTTCCGGTTTTCTGGTGGTTTATTGGAGATAGGAGTCTCACGGTCTCTCCTGCCCAGGCTGGCTTTGAACCACGATCTTCAGATCTCAGCCTCCTGAGTAGCTAGGATTACAGGCGTGAGCCACCAGAGCCCGGCTTCATGGCTCAGTTTTCTAACAGTGTTAAGTGTATTCGAGACTGCAGGTCTTGGGACAGGAGTCCACCTGCAATTGCCAGCTTTCTAATAAAGACTCCCAATTCGACCTCTCAAAATGTGGCTCCTCTGTATCTTGTGATTGAATTCTTATATAACAGTATTATTTGAGGAGTGTCATCCAAAACTGGTAATCCTCTTCCTTCAAGTCTAGAGACACACTTTTGATCATATAAAAATATTTATCGAAATAAACTCCAGGAAATAGAAAAAGAAAGACTAGAGAAAGAAAGAAAGAACTAAGTTATTTTCAAGGCTTTTCAGGAACAACATAAAAAACAGATGTCAATCATCACCTTTTACATCATGTTTCAGTTCATTTAGAAGCCTCTAGTTACTTCCCTATACCTGAAGGAAAACTTAGTCACTATCCTAACTCCATCTTGCCTTTCTGACTTGTTTTTTCTCTACCATTCTCTCCCATAGTTACTATGAATTCCAGGGACAGTTCTGATTAATATACACCTCGTGCCAAGAGTCAGAACTGTTCACAAGCAATGGTAACAGCATTGACAAATCTCCACATGGCTGATTCTAAGGTAATGACCAACCAGACCACAGTCTAAGCAATACTACTTGACTGCATGCTTCTTGGTCCTTTTTTTGTTCCTTCCCTGTGGAAGCCTGAGGCTTTTGTCAGTACCAGAAAGATGGGGCCTGAGAACACTGATGATCCCCAAGTTCCTCTTTAGTATGGCTGTACTGAATAAATTCTTTTCCTACTGATTAATCAGTTGGGGTAAGTGGCAGAGCATGGTTTGTTGGGAACCCTAGAATTGGGCCTTTGCTCTAGGACTCTGATAGCAACATGGACAATATGGAATTTTATCCTTCTCATCTGCAAGACTTGTGTCTTGAATAGTGTAAAGAATAATTGAAAATTTCTCCTTTGGTGAAATTCTAATCAATTGGAACTCTGTCCTGTTCCAGAAGACCTGCTACTAAAGCAGAGACAAGATAAAAGCTCCCGTTTTATCAATTTTTAAGCTAACTTTTTCTGCTACTTATTCCAGCTTTATTTTTACTTTCAGGAAGAGCATCAAATAAAACTTTAAATTTCTTGTCATTAGCTAAATTATTTACAAAAATGTAAAGTATCTTATTGGATAATTTCAAAGATTTATTCCACTTCAAAAATACTTTTATAGGGCTGGGAAGGTGGCTCAGTGGTAGAGCGCTTGCCTTGCATGCATGAGGCCCTGGGTTCGACTCCTCAGCACCACATAAACAAAAAGAAAAAAAGCCAGAAGTGGCAGTGTGGCTCAAGTGGTAGAGTGCTAGCCTTGAGCTGAAGAGCTGAGGGACAGCACCCAGGCCCAGAGTTCAGGCCCCATGACCGGACCCAAAAAAAAATACTTTTATGATTAAACTTTCATTTTGCTCTTTCTACATAGTCATTTTGTACATTTTGTAGGGAATGGTACTGGGATGTGAACTTGGTCTTGTATGTTTGCTTGGTGCTCTATTACTTGAGCCAGGTCCCCTATCTTTATGAGTTGCTAGTTTTTGAATAGGGTCCCAATTTTTGCCCTGCCCGTCTTGGAACACAATCCTAGTTTTGCTTCCCTGGATGATAGGGAGGCATCATTGCACATGTTTTTTTTGTTTTGTTTTGTTTTTTTCTTGGCTGAAATGAGAGCTCATGAACTTGAGTCACAGTCTTCCCCAACAGCTAGGATTACAGGTGTGAGTCAGTAGGGCTTATACTTCAAATAAATCTTTTTTTTATATATTCTATACAAGGAATGTAGTGTTTACTATGTTTGCATTTTAATACAGTAGGGATGGCTTCTTTCTACTCAAGTTTAATCAACTGGCAATACCAAAGCCAATAGAATTTTTAAATGAACCATGTTTTGTTTTTAAAAATTTCTGATTAAAAGGCATAAAAGATAAAGGATTCACATGTGATCATTAGAGTTACTTTTGCATGTCAAAATCTTTATTAAGCTTGGGTGAGAGGCTTTCAGCTACTGCCTTCTTCTAGAATTCTATTGTGAACACCTTTATCTTACCTCCCATTTGCTCTAGTACTCTACTGGTCTTTTCTTTCATGAAATAGAAAAAGCTTTTCCAACTTCAGGACTCTGCAATTTATTACTCCCTTTGGCAACAAGGAAAGAAATTCTCCTCTCCTTTTTTATTCTTCAGTTCTTAACTCCGCAGAAAGACTTGGAAACCATCTTTATCTAAGTGGATTTTTGCCCCTAATGTCTTCTTAAGATCGCACTATTCCTCCAAAGACCTTATTGTAATTTATGTATGTTCAATGATGTTAAAATTCATCATTGTCCTGGGGCAGCACAGTGCCTTGCCCAGATACATTTCCCTTTTGAATAAATAATTGAACAAGGGAGTATTAACTGTGAGAAACTTTATTCTGGAAACTTCCCTGCAGAAACTTGACAATATCATTATCACCTAGCCTGGATAAAGGTAGAGCCCTGAATTTAGCTGTATAGTGAAATAGGGAAGCCTGTTCTCTGGGCCAGATGTGAAGAAACATGAGTGGAAAATCATGGAGGCATAAATCATGGGCAACCCACCCCACAGGTTTAATGTGGCCAGGTAAAAAGTTATACTTTTTCTTATCTATTGAGAGGATCATGTCTGACACAATAATAATAATAATAGCCGGGTGCTGGTGGCTCACACCTGTAATCCTAGCTACTCAGGAGGCTGAGATCTGAGGATTGCAGTTCAAAAGCCAGCCCAGGCAGGAAAGTCCATGAAACTCTTATCTCCAATAAACCACCAGAAAGCCGGAAGTGGCGCTGTAGCTCAAATGGTAGAGTGCTGGCCTTGAGCTGAAGAGCTGAGGGACAGCGCTCAGACCCAGAGTTCAAGCCCCATGACCACCAAAAATAAATAAATAAATACAATAATAATATAGGCCAAAAAAATCCTAATGTTTAGTTAAAGTTTTAGTGATACAAGATCTTCAGACTGAAGATTCCAAAGCAGTCAAGTCTCCCTATTTTTATGTGTAGGTTCAGTGAAGAATGCTTAGTCATGAAGAAATGTGATTGGACAAGATGATATGACCTAATAGGAACTGACCCAGCAAGGCCTGCTTGTCTGTTCATATTCTTCTTATCCTAAGTTTCCATTCTATCCCTTTCCTTCCCCCAAAACATGGGGTAGGAACTGTCTGTTACAAAGAGGATCCTCAAATGCAAGGAAGAAAGTGACCTTTTTAAGTTTTATGGCTTGCTTTGGGGTATGTGTGGGGGTGGGGTGGGGGGGATAGTTGTAGTTTCTATGACTCACCCTGGAGAGAAGAATTCTTATTTCTGTAACCATTCTTGGGAGAAAAAGGGGTTGGTGAGAGACAGTAGGAGAGGTTCTTCCAGAGCTAAAGCACTGTGGATTATTATATTCTGAACCCCAACCATGCCCTCTCCATTTAATCATAAATGACAGTTCATCTCAAAGGATTGTCCCAGGCCCATACAGACCCCAGGCAAAATCCCAGGTATGAACTTGTTTGATGTGCTGGCAGGGGAATCCACCTAAGCCCACTGTAAACATCCCATTGTGGGCCCAAATGAAAGGAATCCACCTTCTTTGACCTAGTGGCTTTTTCATTAACCTCTGCCTCCTTGCCTAGACCTCCTATAAAAACCCAGCTCCTGTCTCTACTCTCTGGCACAACTTCCAAACCCATGGGAAGGTCTGTGCCCATAAACGGGCCTAGCCTGTTGATCGAGTCTGGCCTATTCCCTTTCCATTCTCCTCCATTTTCCTAACACATTTAACCCTCACTAAGAGAATAAGACTGAAGGGTGATTGTATTGTGAATAATGGTGCTTTGACCAGATCCCTTTTAGCACTCAGCTCCTACCACATGGGTTTTCTTTTTCTTTTTTTTTTTTTTTTTTTGGGGGGGGTTCTGGTCGTGGGGCCTGAACTCTGGGACTGGGCGCTGTCCCTCAGCTCAAGGCTAGCGCTCTACCACTTGAGCCACGGTGCCACTTCCGGCTTTTTTTCTTAAGTGGTGCTGAGGAATCGAACCCAGGGCCTCAGGCATGCAAGGCAAGTGCTCTACCACTGAGCCACCTCCCCAGCCCTCACATGGTTTTTCTTTTACAGCACTTCCTACAGCTAGCAACTATTCTTGGGCTATATGACCCTTACTGTCAGAACTTACAGGTGACAAGAAATTCCCGCCAGCACCAGGCTCCTTGGCTTCAGGACAGTTCCCTAACTTACTGAGCCCAGATCCATTCTTGTTGCAATATACCAGGGCTTGCTTTCTTCCCTCCTTTCCTGCCTCTGCTCTTCCTCCTCTTTTGAGGTTTCTTCCGGGAGTACTGCTTACTAAGAAGTCACATGCAGCTGAATACTCCAAACCTCATCTGATGGTTGAATTCTGAAGTAGTGGTAAGAACTAGTCTTAGGACAGTGAGATTCTTGCTGTAGTCAGTAAACACATAATCATTACCTACATGTTAGACAAAAGCAGAAAAGAACACTCTCAAAAGCAAAAACAAAATAGACACCTGGAACCATGCAGGAGTAACTGACCTCAGGTAATCTAGAGCTCTCCAATAACCTTAATAGACCATACTCTGTTACTCTGACATTCTCCTATATTTCTAATTAATAGAAGCCTATTAATTAGTACTCTCAGACTACAGGCTAACATAGGTAATTTTTTTTTTTTTTTTGGGGTCCAGTCATGGGGCCTGAACTCTGGGCCTGGGCACTGTCCCTCAGCTCTTCAGCTCAAGGCTAGCCTTCTACCACTTGAGCCACAGAGCCACTTCCGGCTTTTTTCTTTTTTGCTTATGTGGTGCTGAGGAATCGAACCCAGGGCCTCAGGCATGCAAGGCAAGTGCTCTACCACTGAGCCACCTTCCCAGCCCTGATATAGGTAATTTTAAGTAACAAATCTAATCAACAAGTACTTGTGCATCCATGAGGACTATTACAGCAGGCCCTGAAAGGTTTATGGCACACGTTTGGACAATGCGATAAGCACAAGAGGGAAAAAACTGCTGGGCGCTGGTGGCTCACACTTGTAATCCTAGTTACTTAGGAGGCTGAGATCTGAGGATCATAGTGCAAAGCCCACCGGGACAGGAAATATCCATGAGTCTCTTATCTCTAATTAACTACCCAAAAGCTGTAAGTGGAACTGTGGCTCAAAGTGGTAGAGTGTTACATTTGAGAAAAAAAAAAAAAAAAAAGCTCAGGGACAGTGTCTAGGCACTGAGTTCAAGCCCCATGCAGACAAAGGAAAGAATGAAGAGACAATGTATCCTGTTATCATAGAAAACAAAGAACTATTTTTTAACACTGTTTCTAGAATTAAGCTTAGACTATAAACATTAACACTACAAAAACTTCTGTGATACTTATTTCATATGAAATGTAAATGATTCCTTATTCTGCTACAGAGGAATAGAGGAAGACTTATTGCTATCATTTTTTTCTACCATGAAAATGACTTCTAATTTCACCCAGTGACAGAAATTGTTATCTGCAACTTATTTAACTACTAATTTTAAAATCAAATTTTCCAAAAAGCATGAATGAATCTTTAAGGTTTTAAAAGTTATGTTTTCCTTATGTCAGCAATTGAAAAAATATATTGATTAATTTTTCATAGAATTTCCTATATAAGAAATTTATGCTTTACTTCAGACTAATTTCCAATGCTATTACTTTTTCCAGAAATTTTTTTGGGTCCGGTCATGGGGCCTGAACTTTGGGCCTGGGTATTGTCCCTCAGCTCTTCAGCTCAAGGCTAGTGCTCTACCACTTGAGCCATAGCACCACTTCTGGCTTTTTTCTTTTTGCTTATGTGGTGCTGAGGAATCGAACCCAGGGCCTCATGCATGCAAGGCAAGCACTCTACCACTGAGCCACCTTCCCAGCCTTTTCCAGAAATTAAAAAAAAAAAATCACAACTCTTTAGGCAAGCTAGGAGATATGCAAGTTTGTTACCTGAAAAAAATAAATATTAGCTAGAAATTAAGAGTCTGAGATAATTTCACATGAATATATATTTTTATTTAGAATGTAGCAATAACAGCATGATTGTAGACATTCGCTCAAATCTGTACCACTAAGCACACAATTTTTTAAATGCTTTTTTTTCCCACAAGTAGTTTAAGTAATAGCATTATTGTTATTTTGTACTAGAGTCAAAGACGACATTTAGATTCTTCAGCTTTTGGGTATTTATTCACATCAAAATGATGGCCTAGTCATGCTGAGGAAAGAAACTCAAAAGCAGTTTCCTTTTCTTCTGTCAGTTCCTTTGCAGTAAGATCCATCTTTTCACGTGAGAAATCATTAATTGGGAGACCTTCAACAAATTTCCAGGCCTTATTCTGTGTGAAAATAATTGCAAGTAAGAGATTTATAATGAAACTAAGAGGGATCTGTTAGCAGGCAACAATCTAGTTGGAATTTATATCTGTTTGTTCCTGTTTTAAAGTCTGATTCTAAAGAAGTAATCAGAAACTACTGAGCATAATCCCAGCCCAGAACCCAAAACTTAATTAGAAGATGATTCTGATATAAGTCAACACTTGAATTTAAAATCCACTAAATCTTAAAAAAAAAAAAAGGAATGATGAGAACCATTGCTTCATTTGAAAATTATAATAGACATTATTTGTTGGTATCTGATACTAGAGGTATAATAACATAATGTGTCTAGTGGAGATGAATTTTCTTTTCTATAGTCATTACAACTTGAAGTTGTGGTTTATAGAATTTTAAAGCAGAAAAAATTAAATAAAAGTGACTACTTTCTCATAGGAGTGACTCCCTCTCCCTCTAACAACATCCAAATGCCTACCCCAAAACCCTCACTCTTACCTTGATTACAACAGGGAATGAGTAGAGAAGATCATCAGGAACACCATAGGAGTTGCCATCAGAGATAACACCCATAGACACAAACTCCCCCTGAAAAATATCGTGCATTCTCCTGAGGCACAGGGATTACTTTTTATAACCAACTGACATATAAACTAACAAAGGAAAGCCAGGTGACTTCCTTAACTGTGAATATAAGGAATTTCCTCAGTACTATGCCTTTCCATGACAAGTTAACATTCATGGATACTATCACATTCAATTTTTCCAAACTAGGTGTCAGATAGGCCAAAGAAGTATCATCTTTACACCTAAGGAAACTCTGGTTCAAAATTGGTTTTAAGAAGAAAAATGGCTTTCCAAATATAATTTCACTTAACCAGCACAATCATGTATGATAAATGTAATGAATGACAATAGCTTAGGAAAGTTAAGAGTTTCCCAAGGTTTCTTGGCTGGAAAATGAACCTATTTGGCTTGATTGCTAAGGTCAGGCTCCTTTTATATTACACCATCAGGGAACAAAAATTTGCACGGGCCATACAAATCGGCGTCCTTACCTCTGGGGTTCCAAACCAGATGTCTCTGATGTGGTCACCGATGGCTTTTGCAGCAGACATTGCGCTGGACAGTTTCCGAGCCTTGATGACAGCAGCACCACGCTGCTGCACACTCTGAGGTGGGGGCAGGTAGAGGGAGCAGTGTTACTTGACCATAAGAAAATTCTCATCAATTCCAAGTTTACCCTGGGGTAAAAGGCTGCAATTCTAGCTTAATGTGTCCTCTCCAAAACCATTCAACTACCCAGTGTTGAGCATACTAACCTAATTCAGTCATAAGCATGTCTTCTTGAAAATAAAAACAAAACAAAAAAAAAAACCCAATGCAACATATTTCTGTAGAACATTTATCACATTAAATATGAAGAAATAGGTCTTAATATAATGATAACCAAATGATTCAATTTTTCTTCCCATTTTACTAATCGACCTCAACTGCTATACAACAGATAAAATCAGAGTACACTACACCTGGCTTTGTAGGAAAATAAAATAAAGATGTAGTTATCAGAACAACTATGAAAGACATCAGTCCCTGAGCTGTCCCCTCCACCTTGCGGACAGCCAGCAGTGTGGTGTGACTCCTAAGAGTTCTTAAGACTTCTCACCGTAATGAATTCTCCCTTGAGCCAGCTGTCATCTTTGAGAGCTTCATACACACCAACTTCCTTTCCATGCAATTTCACCTTGGCATGGCAGACATCAGGATACTGAGTGGAGGAATGGTTTCCCCAGATAATGACATTCTTTACATCATCAGCAGATACACCAAGTTTAAGAGCAATCTGGTTGAATTGAAAGCCAACATACTACTTAGATAAATGGTTCTTATGTAAAAAATGTTACCTATTTAATAAAAGCCCTTAAGATAGAAAGCTTCTGACTTCAAGCGTATACAAGTTAAAATGATTTGTGAAACAGACAAATTTTGCTCTTTGGCAATTTTCTAAATAACTTAGTGGCATTAACAATTGTGAACTTTAAAGGCAGGGAGTACCTCACAATTTGTGATTATTAGTACAGTAAAGTTTATCATCTATAAAACATCAATCAAAGGGTTAATATTTCTTGAATACAGAAAGGTAATCTCATTTTGTTGTCAATACTTACATGGAGATGTTCCCTTAGCACTTCTGAGCAGTCATGTATTTTAGGTACATTCTTACTTATGATATACCAAATACAAACTATTTTTCAAGTACTCCTACATATGAAACTTTGGAGTTTGAAGGGACTTGAATTATCAACACATGACCCTCCCATTAGATAGATTAGGAAACTGAAGGAAAAAGGTTAGATATATGCACTCTACTTATGATGGTCACATTCAAACAAACTCATCATAAGTTGCAAATATTCTAAGACAAAACACTTTTAACACACCAAATCTGATGAAGATCAGCACATAGCTTTGCACCTTACATGTGTTCAGAACACTTACATTAGCCTATATATAGCTGGACAAAAATAACCTAACATCACATTATTTTATAATAATAATAATAATGTCTTATAATAAAATGTTAAATATTTTAAAAATATTCTTTTTCTTTATCAATATCTGTATCTATATTTATACATTTAGCAAGTAACCCAAGATCTGTTTTTACTAAGAACTCAAGAACCTATAACCCTCTTGAATGTCAGCTTCAAGTATTCCAAAGCACAGTGAAGACAAATTGCATCAAGGAGTCTCCATGGCTCCTCTAACTTCCTTTGTTTGTGCTGACTACCTTACCTAGTTTCTTTGATCTTTTGAGCTAATCCAATTTTATTTGGACAGCCAAGACCAGGTACTTTGTACCCAGCAGATGTTATTTCTGAATATCATTCATGTCAGAGCTAGTCTGTTATCCAGGATAAATAATAGTCTTTTGCTTCCTTAGACATTTTCAGCTTTGTCATATAGATCTGTTAAAAAGTTTTTGGCTGAATCTCCAGCCCTAGCAATTTTCTTGTCCCTAATACCAACTAACTGGCAGCACTGTCAATTATTCAGCTCTGATTTATAAATACCCAGGGGAGTGCTGCAGGTGATAAACAGCCACCAGAGAGCTAAGACCTCTGGGTTTCAAAACAATTATATAAGAATAGTTACCATCCATGTACAAAAAAATTATCTTTGGGTTTATTATTTTCTCACTGGGTAAATGACATCTATAAGAAGAAACTGTATCTTTAAAACCTTTCTAAAAGCTGAACTGATATGCAGAAACAGTGCCTAACTTTTAATCACAAAGAATGTGTGCCAAAAGTGATGGCCAAGGGAATGTGGCTTAGTGGTAGAGTGCTTTCCTAGCATGCATGAAGCCCTGGGTTTGATTCCTCAGTACCACATACATAGAAAAAAGCTAGAAATGGCACTGTGGCTTAAGTGGAATAGTGCTAGCCTTGAACTCAGGCCCTGAGTTCAAGCCCTAGGACTGGCAAAAAAAAAAAAAAAAAAAAAGTGATGTCCAAAGTTTGACAAGATAGCCTCTTTCCTCTTGGCTCATTCATGACTTTTATTCCCACAAAGAAAACTGGTTGAGGAAATGGGACAAAGTGCCATTGAGTAATAGCTCCAGAAACAGAGGTTTCCAGCATCTACCTCCACTAACAACTCAAAGAAAACAACAAAGTAGGTTTTGTCAAGTGATTTCATTTTACCTTTCTTTCTGTAAGAACTAAATGAAGTAACTGCTTGGCTAAAACTAGACCACATATAGTACCTTTTCCTTATAATTCTCCCATAATACTTAAATCTTCTGTTTCTATACTTTTGTTACTTTCTAGCCATCAGAACCTACCTACAGCCCCAAACCTCTGAGAGAATATTTAAATCTTTTTTTTTTTTTGCCACTCCTGGATCTTGAACTCTGACCCTGGGCACTGTCCCTAAGCTCCTTTGCTCAAGGCTAGCAAGTACTCTATCGCTTGAGCTATAGTGCCACTTTCAGCTTTTTCTGTGATTAATTGGAGAGTCTCACAGACTTTTCTGCCCAGGCTGGCTTTGAACCTTGATCCTCAGATCTTAGCCTCCTGAGTAGCTAGGATTACAAGCATGAGCCTTCTAAGTAGCTAGGATTACAGGCATGAGCCACTAGTGCTGGTATGCTTCTTAAATTTATTATTCAGTT
Source organism: Dipodomys spectabilis (assembly GCF_019054845.1). NCBI lineage: Eukaryota > Metazoa > Chordata > Mammalia > Rodentia > Heteromyidae > Dipodomys > Dipodomys spectabilis. The sequence continues at coordinate 3,662,154 of NW_024870818.1, forward strand.
ATCTTTTAACTGGAATGTTGAGACATAGCTCCTAAGATGTGGCTCTTTTCAACTTCAGACATATATTCCTCTTAATAATAATAAAAAAAATCAGCAATAATAGCAGTCAACCTTCACTGGATTTAATTATGTGACAGATACCATCCCAAGGCCTTAAAACAGATCTTACCTCATTTAATCATCATAACAACTTTCTAAATGTAGTTATTATGTACATGTATATGCACAAGCACATACACTAATTATATATAAAGTATTTAGCTTACAATAAAAGCCTAATAAGTGTAAATTCTTTTTTCTTTGACTTGTTCCAAGGCTGAAAAATAAAGTCTCAGTTTAACAGTAATTTTTCATTTTCATCTTCTGGTTAAAAACACAGCTCTCTTGAAACCAAATAAAGCTGTCATTGGATAGAAGAAGAAGCACAACACTTGTAGAACTATCCAGAAGTGATAAGTTATGGATGAAGAGTCATGGCCAGTAAAGTGGGAGGGACAAGAAAGAAGCTCTGTCTGAGAGTTTCAACTTTATCATGACAACCAGGGCACTGGAAGCAGTTGGATCTGAGAAAGCCTAAGGAAGTAGCCAGGTAACTGACTTGGTTTCTAATTTTTTGAAACTCTATTGCTAATCTCCTTGTCACTGACTCCTTGGCATATTTATTTAAAGTTCAAAGGGATAAGGCAATTAACAACTGAAGTTTAGTTCCTAAGTGGTAAAAGTAGGGATATTTTATGGACTCACTCACAATAGTAAAAGATACAAAATTGAGAATTAAACATAAAATTGAAATCTGATTGTGCTACTTAGCTGAAGGGGAAAAAAATGAAGTGAAAACACACAACACAAAACTCCTTTGTGTTATAATTTCCTACATAAATAGTAAAATTAAACAATATTCTATGTGAATTATTTGTACTAGCCACTCATTGTTAACTGCTGTGCCTAAAAAATGTTAGCAACTTCATTTAATTATAGTGTGTGACTGAAATTTAGTTGAAGATAAAATCCAGCAGGAAAGACAACCTCTTACTCGTAAGAGAACAGATTTAAAGTCCAACAAATTTAATTGTAAAAAAAGTTTTCCTAATAAATACAACTTCTTTCAAAAGAGGAAAAGGTTTGAAAATTGAAACTCCTGATTTCAAAGGCCTTTTTCTTTTTTTTCCCTCTACCACAATACTTTCCCTGTGACCTCTAACCCTTCTTGTAATTCTTTTTTTTTTTTTTTTTTATTGTGAAAATACCGTACAGAGAGGTTACAATTACATGGGCAAGGTAATGAGTACATTTCTTATCAAGCATTGTTGCCTCCTCCTTTGTTTCCCCTTCCTATTACCCCCCCAACCCCCCGCAAAAGTTGTAAAGTTTGCCGGGCGCTGGTGGCTCACGCCTGTAATCCTAGCTACTCAGGAGGCTGAGTTCTGAGGATCGCGGCTCAAAGCCAGCCCGGGCAGGAGAGACCGTGAGACTCCTATCTCCAATAAACCACCAGAAAACCGGAAGTGGCGCTGTAGCTCAAGTGGTAGAGCGTTGGCCTTGAGCTGAAGAGCTGAGGGACAGCGCCCAGGCCCAGAGTTCAAGCCCCACGACCGACCAAAAAAAAAAAAAAAAAAAAGTTGTACAGTTTGTTTTTTTGACATAATGACTTGTACATCTCATTGTTGCAATGGGTGCACCTGTATCCCTATTTAAATGATTTTTTTTCCCTTCCCTTCCACAAATTATACCAACATCAAATACAATGTAAGCAGGGGTTAATACCGTGGGGGAGGGGACATACAAAGCAACAAATCAAAGGCCTTTTTCTTACTTGAGATTTAGCTCGGTTGTGATCCAAGCGAGTCAGGCAGCTGAAGTTCTCCTTAGGGATGGACGGAGCTGACTTGGCGGCTGTCAGACAGTTGGTATTGGCTGGGTTTCCCACAACGATGACCTACGATGCATGGGAGGCACGGGTTTATAAGCTGTATAGTTGCATGTACATCAAGTTTGTATAAGCCAAATATATAGAACTACCACTGGGAGTTTGTAGGGGATTTTGATCTTACCTTGTAAAATCCACTTTTTCCCCCTTCTGTTTTGGTTTGTTCGTGTTTGGTATGATTATTGAAAACATGCCTTTGAGAAAGCCACTGTTACATATGGCAGTCACTTTGCTAATACTTAGAGCACATGTCTATTTTGCTTTTGTGCCAAACAGAGATACAGCATTTATCCATTATCTACTTAACTACATAAAGCAAGTAATTGAAGTTGAGTCATTCATAAAATTTTCCTTATTTTTGAGTTTATGACAACAATTTGTGTCTATGAATTAAAAGTGTTTCTTAAACTGCCTAATCTTCAGTGGTACCTAGACTATTTCTCAAATAGAGATTACCAATCATCTTATCTCCCAAACTATTCAACTATTAATTTTTAGGATATTGTAGGCTATTTTTTTGTACTGTGGAGGTTTAGTTAATAGTGAACTATAATAAAGCATAGGGAAATATATGTAGACTTCTAAGTTATGAGAACTTTAAGAAAATAACTTTTAAAAAGAAAAATTGCAAGCATATTTTAAAGACTGACTCCAGACTATCCCCTTTACCAAGGCTCACCAATTTACTCCATCCCTTTCTTTTTCCCTTTCCATTTCTCTTTTCTGTCTCCTTTCCTCTTCTTTTTCTCCTACTCTCCCTCCTCACAGATATTCTTGTATCTTTCTTGGCCCATCTGAAAGCAAGCTACAGCTAATGTATTCTACTGCTTCTAAGTATTACAGTGTCAGTAATACTACTTGCCCCCAACAAGGACATTTCTGGCAGCAGAACTATAAAGCCAGTCAGTCTAGAGCCCATAGCTCAGCAGTCTGAATGCCCTTGTAATCTTACCAGGAGATCTGTGCTTTTCTAACTCAACTCATTTCTATTACTTCTGTTAATGATTATAGGAAATAAAAACTATTAAATAGAGGAAACAAATGTAGAAATCTGTGAAGTATCACAGATAGAAGATTCTAATTGCCGACTTGAAAATTCTCTTTTTAAAACAAAGACATTTTCTGATACTTTTTAAACAAGTCATTGATAGGAAAGTATATTGATAGTATACCCCTATCTAGTAAATCTTTTTTATGCAAAAGTTTAGTTCTAGTTAACTTGTTACTTCATTGGTAAAAGGCAGTGTTTTATAATATTAAGAAAAATTTAGAAACAAATGAAAACACCTTGAACACAAAGAGACCAAACAGGAAGTCATAATGACTCCATTTCTTAAAAAACAACATACTTAAATTCATTCACATTAAGAAAATCTGGGCATAAGCCAGGTGCTGGTAAGCCTATCTACCTGTAAGCCTATCTACTCAGGAGGATGAGATTTGAAGATTGCAGTGAAGTCAGCCTAGGCAGGAAAGTCTCAGAGACACTTATCTCCAGTTAACACAAAAAAGCTAGAAGTGGAGCTGTGGCTCAAGTGGAAGAGCACTAGCTCAGGGAAAGTACCTAGGCCTTGAATTCAAACCCCAAGATTAGAAAAAAAAAATTTTTTTTTGGGAGGGGGGACATTCAGAAGGTACTATCTCTTGTTGCAAAGAACAAATGGGTCTCATGACCATCTCTTTTCATAATTAAACACACAAATGTAGGTCTGAAGCAGTCCCACACAGCAAAAAGCATCACAAAGTTGTCCTTAAGAATAAATACTATAGGGGCTGGGAAGGTGGCTCAGTGGTAGAATGCTTGCCTTGCAGGCATGAGGCCCTGGGTTGATTCCTCAGCACCACATAAACAGAAAAAGCCGGAAGTGGCGCTATGGCTCCAGGGTAGAGTCCTAGCCTTGAGCTGAAGAGCTGAGGGATAGTGCCCAGGCCAGAGTTTAGGCCCCATGACCGGCCAAAAAAAAAAAAAAGAAAGAAAAAAAGAATAGATACTATATTTCCATGTCATGCTAACAGGAAAAATATCTCCCAGCACTTCTGCATACAGACTTCTATACTACAAAAAAGGAGATCCAGAGAGATTTTATCAAGCAAAACTCTGTGTCTATATTTATTACCATAGCACAGAATCAGAAACAAAAAGGCAGTTTTTCACTTAAACACCAAAAGCAGAAGTTTCAAAGTACAAATAATTAAAATCTTCATTTAAGTATGATATTAGTTACCTTCACTGATTTCTTAGCATATTTGTCCAAGGCTGCACCCTGGATTTTGAAGATTTTCACATTTGCTTTCAGTAAATCCTTCCTCTCCATGCCCTCCCTTCTTGGCATGGAGCCCACAAGGACAGCAACATCCAGGTCTTTGAAGGCAACATCTTCTTTGTCTGTTGCGATGACATCTGTGGACACAGCAAACAACATGCAGAGCTACTTAAATATTCAAGTGTAAAGTTTTCTTTTTCATACTGAATCTACTCATTTATACTTTGACAGAATAACAAACTTTTACTTAGGAGACTGTACCCCCTTTAGGACTGAAGAAAGGAAGGACAATATATATTCATTTCACCACCAGAAATGGCAACATTTATTTTTCATTTCCTCTTTCAATAATTAACTTTGACAATTCATTATTCACAATTATATAATTCAGACTTTAATATAATAACTTTTGAAGCAACATGTACTTTGTACATATTATTATAGATAACACAAGGGAGCAACTAATTAGTCTTTTAAATTACAATTGCTTTAAGGTTTTTTTTTTTTTTTTTTTTTGTCAGTCATGGGGCTTGAACTCTAGGTCTGGGCACTGTCCCTGAGCTCTTCAGCTCAAGGCTAGCGCTCTACCACTTGAGCCACAGCGCCACTTCTGGCTTTTTCTGTTTATGTGGTGCTGAGAAATCGAACCCAAGGCCTCATGCATGCAAGGCAAGCACTCTACCGCTGAGCTACCTTCCTTGCCCTGCTTTAAGGTTTAAGATACAAATTATGAATTGAAAATAGTAAATGTTTATTGAGGAATATACCAGGAATAATGCTAAGAGATGTATATTATAATTCTCATAATTTATAGATGAAGAAACTTAAGTTTAAACAGCTGAACTACTCACCGTGATAAGATAATGAGGCTGTAATCCTAGCCTAAGTCAGTCCAGAGACCAGAGTTCAATTACTATGATACAGTGTCAATTTAATAATAGTCAAATCAAAATCTGATATGATAGCTGAATTAACTTTTCAATCACATTTAAGTCTCTGGTCTTACATTTGCATAGTAGTTCAATGATTCTCAAAGGCATTTATATGCATACATATGAATTTTTATTAAACTACATAGTTTATGATTGTGCCAGCTTACACTATGTCTCAACCTGATGGCAGCTAGGTAGAATGGGACCACATATAATGGAATAGCTAATGTCTAGGGTTGTGTATGGCTCTGAAGGGCATCCTTCAGAATTGAGTTTCTGTTACTGCCAGCATTAGCACTGAATTTCTATTACTATTAGCTAATTAGCTAATTACTATTGTGCTAATGCCACAATGTTGGCAATCTTAGATGTATAATCTTTAAGCATACCTAATCAGTACAATAGAGTATATATAAACATTGAGGAAAAAGAAGTTCTTTACTTGACATGAACTGTTTCTTACTTTTCCCCTTATTTATTCTCAGTATTCATGTTAAAAAGTACTTGTGATTAAAGAAACAAAAATAAAATATCTCTATGACATAATTTCTAATTAAATCTTTGGCAAAAATTTCAAATCTATGTTTTGGCAGATATAAAATATTACAAAACCCTTCCCTTTACCTCCCCAACTTACCTCTCAGGAGGGGAAGGGCACAGTCTTGAAGTTCCATTAGGACACCCTCCAGAACACCCATCATGGGAGTAATATCCAACAGCACAAGAATTATAGGCTGCCAAATAGCAAGGGCAGTGTCTGTCAGTGTAGGTCAGGTCTTCCACTCAGAAAAAAAGTCTCTTTCATAGTTTGTTTACACATCTATAATTTCATTAATTAGTCACAACCACTCTTTTAGGAGCTCAGGTAGCTAATACTATACCACTCTGGCAAAAGGAGTACTACAAAAGTAGTAATGCTTTGTTAAAAGATGCAGTGAAAGAGCCCACACCAGTGGCTTATGCCTGTAATCCTAGCTACTCAGGAGGCTGAGATCGGAGGATCACAGTTCCAAGCCAGCCTGGGCAGAAAAGTCCTTTTGAGACTCTTATCTCCAATTAAACTGTGGCTTAACTGGTAGAGCACTAGCCTTGTGCACAGTGAGGCTCAGGGATAGCACCCAGGCCCTGAGTTCAAGCCCCACAGTGACAAAAAAAAAAAAGATAAGAAAAGAAAAGAAAGGAAGAGAAAAGAAAAGATGCAGTGAAAAGAATTATCTTAATCTTACTGAAATTTAGAGGAGTATGTGAAACAAACATAATTTTGAAGTAAGATGCCAATAGCTTGCTCTTATTATTACTATTAACTATTGAAGTTCTTAGATAGCTACATATAATATCTGACATGAAGGAAGGATTCAACTATGTATAAATCAAGAGCAAGAATGAATAAATAAATGCATATTAATCAGACTTGCCAGAATTTGGGATGTCTGTTTCCTGCTGGGTAGCATATTTTTTCTATTTGACTATTTTTGGATCAAAAGACCATTTGTGAATAAGGACATGCTGATTCATTAACATTCTCACTTTATCAACTTTCTCTCCCAGCAGCCCTTGTCATCAGTGACAGCAGTGACTGTCACCTGCTGGTTTCACCAAGTTAACTGCGTTAGGTGAAAGAATTTTGACTGGCAATTATTTGCAATGCCTGGAAGGATGCACGTAAACACATTACCAGTTCCATTTATAGCAAACTGTCTATTGCAGTTAATGGGACCACTCATCCCTTCACCATAGAATAATGTGTGTGCAATTAATTATAGGTTTTACAAACAATATTCTTATTCTAATAGCAAGACTTATAGATATGCCCCTACCTGGTCTTTACCAAAGATGGATCCATTTCCGATACTGTATAACAGTGAATATGCAATTTGACCAGCTGCTCCAGTTACAAGGACTCTGATTGGTTCAGACTGTAATGAAAAGATCCATTCACATCTTATTACTATTTTAACAAAGTATATAATTAGATTTTAACAAGACAAACATATATTCAAAATGAAAGCAAGCCAGGTGCCAGTGGCTCATACCTGGAACCCAACTCAGGAAGTTGAGAACTGAGAATCAAGGCCTAGCAGGAAAGTCTGTGAGATTATCTCCAATTAACCAGTAAAATGTCTGAAGTGGAGATATGGCTCAAAAGTGGCAGAATGCTAACCTTGAGCAAAAAAGCTCAAGGACAGCATCCAGACCCTGAGTTCAATCCCCCAAACTGGTGCACACACATGCATATGAACACACACACAACTATAATCCTAGCCCTTGGGAGGCAGACTAAGGAGGATCACCAGATCAAGGCCATCCTGGGTCACACACATATGGAGATACAGGCTAGGCTAAATTAGAGAGACCCTGTCTCAAGCAATCTAGAGCTGTAGCTCAGTGCTTTAGCAATTTCTGGCACCAAAAGCAAAAGAAGTGAATGTAACCTTTTATTCTCTTTATAACTAGCTTAGCAGAAAAGGAACTTATTTGTTTCAATTAATATAGTAGATACAAATCAACAGAGTATGTATCCTTTGTCCCCCTATTTAGTAACTCTCACAATGTAGGGAAAATAATTTTGTATTTATTAGGTAATCTTACCCCTTTTGGGGGGGGGGGGTGATATTTTACTACTAAATTCACAATAATTGTATGTTACAAACCCAGAAGAACCTCACAGTCCTTATTATGCAAATCCCCATGTACACCTGCTCAGTAGACTCACACCAGGACCAAGTAACAATGATTAAAACTTTCCATTTACATTAAACCAAAATGTTTTAATAAAACAATCTACCTAGAAAAGGAAGGCTATTATTTTTTTTTAAGAAAATGAGAATATCTGAATTATAATGAATTTTAGTATTAAACAGCAATAAATGACAATAGTAACAGGTAGTGACAGTTAAGTATGATTACAAAAGGCCATTATTATGTAAAAAAATTATTTTTAAAAGGGGTATGAAGCCATACAAAGAATACTGTAGTTATAACAGAAAGTAGTTTTGTAGACTGGAAGAGACTTTGAATAAAATAATATTCAAAGCAGGGCTGGGAAGGTGGCTCAGTGGTAGAGTGCCTCTCATGCATGAGCATGAGGCCCTGGGTTTGATTCCTCAGCACCACATAAACAGAAAAATCCACAAGTGGTGCTATGGCTCAAATGGCAGAGCACTAGCCTTGAGCTAAAGAGCTGAAGGACAGTGCCCAGGCCCAAAGTTCATGCGCCATGACCAAAAAAAAAAAATCAAAAATCAAAGAAATGACCTTGAGTCATTAATAAATAGGTTAACTTAAACTCAGAGAATTTAAAAAACAGATGAACTATTTCTTTCCTAATGCTGGATAAATGTGCTTCTACTCTTTGTCACCCCTACGCCTATCTGCATGAAGAAACGTCCCACGGAACTGACTGGAGACAGAAGTTTTATTTAGAATTCTCTCTTCCAGATGAGTCATCCCCCTGACCCAGAGAGAAGATGATGACCTTGAAGGAAGGCACCAGTGAACCTTCTAAACCTAAGCTCAGAAGGTAGCACCATGATGTTTATTGTAGATGTCAAAGAGAAAGACAAAATCTCAGGAAAGTGTCAACTGTTATTTTTTTTCCCCACTACTTTTGCTCCAGGTCTTCATATCTCTGAATAAGCAAAATGTGATTAGCATTATAAAATATCCAGTTTTGACAATTAATTTCATATTCCTAAATAGATTTATGAAGAACACTATTACTATACATGAATATTTTCTATTATATAAAGCTCCACAACATTTATGTTTTGATCTATCATTACTAAGAGTTACTGCAACTTATGGAAAAAAAATCTTTCATGCCCTATACATGTTTTTCAGCTTCTCATGGTCCCCTTTTCCTTGAAGTCAAGTAGAGCAGATGAGAAAAAGGGAATGAAGAAATTTTTTTCCCTTTATATACAGGCTCCTTAAGGCCTTAAAAACAAAACAAAACAAACTGTTTCCTTTATTTATTGCTATTCAAGTAACTAAAATACCTGGCACATTAGTTGGAGTGTAAGTACTTACTTTAGAAATAACTGGATCTTGTTTATACTGCTACCAAATGCTTGAAATGTTTAAGAACCATTTAGAAGCATATGGAATATACATTTTAAATATTTAAAGCCATTTTATTTCATTCATATATAATTTTACTGCGAAGGTTGGAAAAGCATACTTTCAGCTATAATGAGCAAAACGATGGCACAATTTCTAATGGTATAATCTTATCAATCAACGGATAATATTTAACTCACTTATTAAATAATACACAATTGAATTCCTATCATGTGCTTGGTACTAATTTAAGCTGAGGAATTTATTTGTGAACTAAATGGATTTACAGCAGATAAGCCAATTGTCTAAAACAGGACTAGAGGCAGTATGAAGTAGCAAGCAATTAAAGAGATGGCCTCAAGTCTGGGCTCCACAAGTCATTAGTTCTCTGATCTTGGGTAAGTTACTTAACCTCTCTACTGTTTTGTCATAATGAAATGGAGATAATAATAGCAGCTACCTAACAGACAGGGTTTGTTAGATTGAGATAGTTGTTAGAATTATAGTCTCTGTCATCACAGAATTTTCCTTTAAGGATTCTTAGGGACTGAATTTTTTCCATGCCTGTTACTTGAGAACAAATATGCCTTTGACTCATATTTGCACTCTCATATAGTGATCAACTAAAACTATCGTGTTGAATGAAAAAGGTCCAGAAAAAGATGAACACATACTGTCTCTATTAGAAATGAGTGGGAAAAGACAGCATCTATCAAGTTTCATCTCCCAGAAAGTCAAGTAGATGGTTAGAATAGTCAATTTTAGGAGTTCATTTTAGCTTCTTTAAAAAAAAAAATCTGTTCCCAGTCCTTAGTGAAGAGGCTGTGGCCAACTAATGAACAACTAATTCAATCTCAGCAGTTGATTTCCGTGTCTCTGGACAGATTTTCTAAGGTAGGCAATCTTGTTATGGGTAATATGAAGCCTAGTTAGTAACTGAATGTTTGATGATGAAATAGGTAAGGAAGCACATATTTGGTTCTTAGGGTTCTTCTGAAACACAGCAATTGAAAAGCAGGATGGTGGGAGTCCCACTGATTTCTCACAATGTTTCAGTGCCAATGCAGGTTACTATTCTTTGCTCAGATTCTGGGCAGTCTGCCAAAATCCAAGAAGGAATGTCTTTGCTCTTGGCGGGGGACTAATGACCTTGCTGCAGATGCAGGCCCTATCTTGAGAATGTGCTAAAGTGTCAGTTGCAAAGCTAGAATTTAAGTGTTTCTTCTGTTATTCCACAGAAAAATGCACATATTCCTAATTTACATATATTTCTGTAATTCAAATGATAAGCAGTATCAGATTCTCTCATACATTTATTTTTGCTGTTATTCTTTATGAATGCAAGCAAAGAATCCCTTCCTTTAAAACTTCTTCAGATTGGTTTACAAAAAGGCTTTCCTTTTTTTTGAAAACAGGTCTTTGTAGTCCTGGCTGGCTTCAAACTCTTGATCCTCCTGCCCTAGCATCCCAAGTGCTAGGATTAACGGCATATACCATCATTTAATAATTTTTTATTGAGATTAAGTGAATACATAAATTTCACAAATTTCACAGTATTGTGGGATAGTGATACTTAAAGTCACAAACACATTTTAACCTTCACAAGACAAATTGTCATTATCATGGTCTATAATGTTTGTGAATTCTGTGAGCATTGACAATACAATTATTTCTTCCACATCGATCGGTGGCTCTTTGCTAAATCAATGATTTCCTTTACATGCTCTTCTGAAGAGGCCAGAAGATTCTGAATCTTGTGAGGCATTCATACACATGGACCATCTTTTGTGTTACTACCCACCTTCCAGGGGTTAGGCCTGGCTGGTCTACTTTGTAGCAACAACAACACAGAATCAAGCCATGGGAGCTGTAATTTGGGGAAAATCATTTGACCTCATCAGGCTACATTTTAAGATAGATGAAACCTCCAGTTTCCAAATTCTAATATTGAGTTACAAAGAATAGAGAGATTAGATAATCTGCATCATAATGAACTTGTATCTTCATTCAGAACTTCAGCTACTAAAAGTAAAATTTCATAATGATTTGATAAGTATGTGACAATATTGTATGTGGGATCCTCAGTATAAACCTTGTGTGACCTTGAGCAAATAATTTTCTCTGGGCCTTAATAAACTCATTTTTAATATTCCAAGTGGGGATGTTTGTCAAGATGTTCTCTGTAAAGGCTGCATCCAGTTCTAAAATTATATTGTAGGTTTTCTGATAATAAGTTTCTTCTTTTTTAAGATTATTAGGACAGAAACCACTGCAACTAAAATTTAAATGACTAGTTGTCTGACAATAGGAAACAGTTACTATAAAATAACACTGTCCCCTTCAAGCCTTTTATAAAGGTTGAATGAGTAACGGCTTTGCCTTGAAAACATGTTTGTTTTTTCCCGGATTCTGGGCAATTTCCAGTTCATTCAAGCATTTTTTGTCGTTGTTGTTTTTACAATCCTCACTCACTTCAGTATTTTGAGATAAAGAAGAAAAATGTATCTGGATGTAAGTACGACCACTGAGGCAATTTTTCCAGTCTGGTAGCAAATGTCACCTTCAAACAGTGCGCAGATTACTCTTACGTCACCGCTCCCTCCCTGCCTCCCTGGCTACATCAGGGACAAGACGTGGAGATCCAGATCCAGATCTTCAACCACATGATGGTTTAGCGGGTTACAAATAGTGCTTCGGAATTCATACAACAGGCCACCATAAAGAATATCTGCCCTAGTTTATTTGGCGTGTGACGCTAACGTGTCCCTGGCAGTGGGAAAGGAGTTCCACACGGGTTTAAATAACATTTTGTAAAACTAGATATGGCGGAGACAGGTCTCCTGCAAGGTGAGTAAGCAGTACCTTAACAGCCCAGAGCTTTTTGCTTTCAAGGGCTGTGTGACAAAAGCTCTTAATAACATTACGACTTAAGAAAGAAAAAGAGATTAGAATACGACTTTCTCCTCCCATCAGACCTCTACGTTCTTATGAAATCCTCTACTGCCCTTGGGAGAAAATCAGGACTCTCGTTTGTCCCCTGACCTGGCAGCAGGATTGAGATTACACTTCTCCAAGGCAGCGATTGCTCCAGAGCCTTCGAACAACTCCCCAGGGGAAAAATCAACTTCCTCCCAATTAAGAGGTTACTGCGACAGTTCCCAGAAGATGCTTTACAAATAGCACCAAAGACAACGGTCTTGCACGGGGACCTTCCAAAACCTCATCAAGCACAGTAAATCCCAGTGAAGGGCACGAAGCCAGAGGCAGTGCAGGAGCTAGGGGCCCACACTCACCATGATTAGGAATTGCGCCGATAACTTCTGCACCTGCAAAAACGAGGGTCCGGTAGTCAGGTCACCTTTACGGCGGAACCGACTCGGGGAAGATGTGTGGTGCTCGCTAGAAAAGGCTCGGCTCCCTGCCGCGACGCCCCCCGGGAAATGTAGTTTCGGCGGCCCAGGCTCTGGCGCGGGCTCCAAAGCATTTCCTCAAGGCTGAACTACAATTCCCGAGAGCGCAAAGTCTCATCGCGCCTTTGTCCTTGCGCCCTTAGCCTATTGCAAAAATAGTCCCCGAGGACGAGCCTCTGTGATTGGAGGACAACGACGAGCGGATGGTTTGGGTCCGGGAGGGGAAAGGCTGCCTGATGGCGTGCAGCAATTGGCGGGAGAGAAGGCGTGTGTAACTTGAAAGAGGACGAGACAGATCCCTGAGCGACATCACCTACACGCGAGCAGCCGAGATTACTCAGTGCTTGATGCTGAGCGTGGGAGGCGAAGAGATCTTCCGCTGCGTCAAGCCGGCCCGACCCGGAAACAAACCTTTTAAAAATACTGTGCACGCTGGTGAAGGGCGGAGGGAACTGATGAGTGCGGAAGACGCCACGGCTTCTCCCGTTGCTAGGCGACGAGGCACGAACACCTGAGCGAAAGTCCGCGGCCGAGGCTTCCAGACTCCAGAAAAGGGCGCGCGCCTTGCTCGGAACAAGCCCACCCGTTCGTAGCGCCGGGGGTCCCACGTGTGTGACACTGTCGGGGGGGGCCTGGGAGAGTGTTTGCGGGGCGCCTCCTCCAAGGCCACCGGGGCTGCGCGGTGAGACAGGTGAGTCCCAAGGCCAGACTTTTCCGGGTAGGGTCCGGCACGCGGTTGGGAGCCTTTCTTTCCTCCGGTGCGGATCTGCTCGGATGTGCGGGCAGGCTCAGAAGCGGGTCCCTTCTCGGCTCAGAATATTAGAGGTGAGAGAAGGCAACTGGGTTCTAGAGTGCACTTGAAAACGCCTTGTGCAGTGTTGTTATGCCAAACCTGCGTTCCAAGAAAGTGGGGCAGCTGACTGGGAGGCACTGGTTGTTGCGGGCAGAATGTCAGCTGGTAAAACCACTGAAGTTTTCATTTAAAATGAAAGATCTCTGAAACCTTGCGCGCGGGGAAGCTGTGATGCTCTGGAGCAGCATCTACAGAGTGAAAATGAACAAAATGTGGTCCTTGAGGTAACTGGTCTAACATCGAGGCTTTCTCTAATTCTGCTAAATGAACGCCAGGTCGTGTTTTCCTGATTTTTCATTTTCATGAAAATGGAAGACTTACTATTTTGGGAAAGAAATAGAATGCCTTACTTTCTTCTTTGATTATTCATTAGCGTTTATCATGCTTGAGTGATAGGTTGAATCTCTGTTTATTTGGCTGTCAGGAAACATACGTTGCCTGTTTTCCTCATGTGCAATTGGTTGTGCCTTGTCAGTACTTCCAAGGTTGTGTATCTTCACGTAAGAGTGCCTGTATTCATTTATCTGCACTGGGTCCCAAAGTGAACTCATTGACGAGTTGCACTGATTGAAAATGCTACCACTATGTTAAAAACCCTCGTTTGTTTCTAGTTCTGAGTTTCAAGGTATGCCTAAGTAATTGTTATTTCTAATAAGAGTGAACTCTACTATTTTTACAGCGGTTTCTACTGAACAAATATATGTATAGAAGTATCACACAGCCTTTGATACAAATAGCACAAACAGCTTCTAGTTCCATTATGTTGGTTGTGGGTGAAATTACAAATTTGCAAGTGTCTTGAGTTTGGTGGCACTAGCCTATAATAGCAGCTACTTGGGAAGTGAAGCTCAGGATTGTTGGTTGAGGCCAGCACCCTGGTTCAACAAAAACAGACAGGCAAGTTTCACAGCTGTAATTCTAGCTACCTGGATGGCAAAAGTAGAAGGACTGCAGCCTGAGACTGGGCCTAGGCAAAGAAGAAAGACCCTATCTCAACAAACAAACAAAAGCAAAAGTGGTTGAGGGTGAGGTTCAGGTGATAGATAGAATGCATCTTTAGCAAGTGCAAGCCCTGACTTCAAACTCCAGTACTGACAGACCCCAAACTGTGAAATAGTGAAGGATTGGGACTGTCAATTTAATAAATCGCCTAGGGGAGCACAGGAGTACCTATGGCACTTGGTTAAGCTCCAGAGATTCAGAAATGAATATAATTGCTGACTTTTAGGAGCACTGAATAGCATGGAATACAGATAGTGAGAGTGACTGGTTAGTAATAGTTAACTCAGGGCTGCCAGGGCTTTAAAATGAAAGTACTGCCTGAATGAAGAAAAGTGGACAGCTGTGTTAGGCACAAGGTAGGAGGTAGAACTGAATTTGCAATGTTGGAGGTACTGTTTGGATTAGCAGCAAGAAAGCATGTATACACACATGCTTCAAGTTCCTGATTTATAGACAAAAGAAACAAAAGACAAAACCAGGGAGCTGCATTGTCAATATTATAGTTTTAGTCCCATGTAGCTATTTAAATTTAGGTTTATTCAAATTTAAAACTCAGTCTCCCAGTCATACTTGTTACATCATGGGCATATGTGACAATATAGAACACTTATCACAGAAAGTCCTATTTGCACAGCACTGCTAGACTTAGAGGAAGCAAGATGGAATGCTGTATATCTTCATGGGGAAACAGGGCTTCCTTTTACCCTTGGCTTCCTTATGTAAACGTAACTTCTGTAATACTATACAGCAAGGGTCTTGTTAGGGGAAAGAAAAAAAAATGATTCTTGCCTTAACCAGTTGTTTTTATTCTGGAACAACACACATTTATTGTCACCATATGATTAAAAAGAATATTTGGGAGCATGACACTGTCTTGAATTCTGAGCTTGTTACTATCAGCAAGCTCAGTAGTTATTTTCTGTGTGAGCCTCAACAGTATCTGTCTGCTGCTCTAGAATATCTTAGAAAGCCCATGATCCTGCCTCATTCTTTAGTAGATGGATGACAGTGTGCCCCATGTAGAGGTTTGAAATAAAATGGCAGGTTTACATGGTTAAGAGAGAGAGAGGAGCCTAGCTAGTATATGCAACAGGTCTACATTCATGCATGATTTGTAGGGGCCTTGCCCTTGGAAGGCAGATGTTCTTCTCTTAATCCACACTTCCAACCCCCATGTGTGATTTTTTTTTCTTTTTGACAGTCTGGGCATTGAATTCAGGGTCTCTTGCTTGCTTACTAAGGGAATTGATCTACCACTTGAACCATGCTCCTTTTAGTCTTGGCTGTTTTCAAGGTAGGATCTTGCTTTATGCTTGAGCTGAGATCCTCCTACATGTGCTTCCCTATATAGTTGGAGATGAGAAGTCTGTGATCCTGTACCAGCCGTTGTGTTTGCCCTACAACTGGTATAACAGGCACTTGCCACTGTGTCCATCTATTGATCAGGTTGAACTCTCCCATGAACTTTTTTTGTTGGGGCTGACTTTTGAACCTCTGTTCTCCAGATCTTGGCCTCCTGAGCAGCTAGGATTAGAGGCAAAGTCACTGATGTCCAGCTCTTTTTTTTTTAAATAAGAATAAAGTTAGGTTCTTTGAAATTATTTGATCAGTTTAGGTGACATACAGATTATTTTTTAAAACTATCTCAAGTAATTTCTAAAGTAAATATATGGTATTTTTAAATGATTATGTCTGGCATGTGGCTCATTCCTGTACTTCCAGCCATGTCGTAGACATAAATCAGAGGTTCACAGTACAGAGTAACCCCAGCTTAAAATGTGAGGCCCTATTGGAAAAAGTAACTAAAGCAAAAAGTGTTGGGTTATGGCTTCAGTGATAGATTATCTGCTCAACAAACTCAGGGCCCTGAGTGCAAACTCCAATACCCTAAAAAACAAACAACACATTCACTGCAGTCCTAAAATTAAATTCAGCCATAGTAAAAATAAAAGTGCTTATAGTTTAATTTAAAATTATATAACCAAATTGAAAAAATTATAACCAACTTGAGAACAATTTTATTTCTATTTTTAATAATTTTTTATTTACAAAATTTAAACACATCCCAACATATTTATCGTGTGTGTGTGTGTGTGTGTGTGTGTTTGTGTGTGTGTGTGTGTGTGTGTGTGTGTGTGTGTGTGTGTGTAATGTTGAACCAAGCACAATTACAAAACATTTGACTAGAATTTAAGAATGGAGAACTACAGGATAGTTCAACAGGAACAATATTAATCATATAATGTTTATTAATTTAGTTGTTACAAGTAGTCAAGAAGTAGACTTGAGGAATTAGTGGCCATGTCTTCTTTTTGAACTATTTATTTCTTCATTTCATTCATTCATTTAGAAGTACTAGGGTTGCACTTAGGGCTACCCAGTACCTCATGCCTGTTAGACAAGGGCTCTACCATGAGCCATGCCCTAGTGCCTTTTAAAATGTTTATATGAAACGAGTAAAACATTATTTATTACAGTTTTTAAATAATTACATTTTTTCTGAGTGCATTCAAGGAAACCTTGAGTTCCCTTCTTTAAATAGGAAGCAGTAAAATTGATTGATTTTTAAGTCTACTACCTAGCTATGTAATCTTGAACAGGTTTTTCTTGGTCTCGGTAAGCCTTAGTTTCTAATAGCCAAGTGACCATAAAATCCAGAAACATAATGAAGCAATTACCTTTATATAAATATTCTTTTCTTTTTTTTTTTTTTGGGTCCGGTCGTGGGGCCTGAACTCTGGGACTGGGCGCTGTCCCTCAGCTCTTCAGCTCAAGGCTAGTGCTCTACCACTTGAGCCACAGTGCCACTTCCGGCTTTTTTTTTTTTTTGGCTTATGTGGTGCTGAGGAATCGAACCCAGGGCCTCATGCATGCAAGGCAAGCGCTCTACCACTGAGCCACCTTCCCAGCCCATAAATATTCTTTTTTATCAAAACATGTAGATGATGTTTACAAGCCACTGTTTCTAAGAACAAGACTCTGGAAATAACCCTTAGGTCTAGAATGAATAGGTAAATTGAAAATGAATGGGCCATAGCAATATACATTCTTATAAATAAATATTAAAAATATAAACTATTAAAAATATTTAAATAAATATTAAAAATATCATATTGAGTGAGAAATTACCTAAGAATATATGCATTATGATCCATCTTCCACAAAACTAAAACGTGTGGAAATGCTATTGTTTAGGTATGATGTGTACCTCCAAATTTTGTATGCTTTTGGTTCCCACTGTAACCATGTTGATAGGAGATGTTCTTTAATGGCAGGTAATTAGGTTGTAGGAACACTACCCTTAGAAGAAATTTATACTCATATCTCAGGGGTGTTGGGTTTGATGAGTGAATTCCTATGCAGCAAGGCCAGCTCATATAGCTGGCTGGTATTGCAGGGGTTTGGGTCATAGTCTTGAAAGACATAGTCCTGAATGTTATAATTTTACATGTGGAAGTCCTGAAAGATCAAAATCCCTAGAGTCCAAAATAACAAAAACATAATTACGGAAAACAATTTGAGACATTCATTTATGTTTTTGGAAGGGGAATTATTTTAGAAATATTTAAAATCAAAACATAACCTTCTATAGGCCATAATAGCATGTATATTTTGTACAGCAGAAACACTGAAATATACTAGTGACAGCCCAGTGGATAGCAATGGTAAGCAAACAGTATTCATAAACAGGTCAAAAAGTGGATTGTATAAATGTATATTACTGTGGTTAGTAATTATGTGGGCTCAGCTTTATAATTGCAGTTCTCTGAAATATAGCTATGGATAGCCTTAAATTTTTATGAAATCAATTAAAAACCACAAAGTCTAACCACTACATACACTGTGACTTAAGAGCTGAGATCTTGAAAAATTTTATTCTTTACAAGTGTAGTTGTATAAAAAGGATGTTCCTTTATTTTTTTCAGGAAGTTTCAGTATTTAACGTACATGCCCAGTGATTACACAGAAATCCACATTGTTACAATGAACTTTCATGGAGCAAGTTAACCAAAGAATGCATGAAACAAAACTAAAGGCCTTTAAACAATTTATATCTCTAGTGTTGGAAATGATATAGAGATGTAATACATTGCACAGATCTTTGTGAAAAATAATAATAAAGTGTGGCACATCATATATTTACAAACATGATTCAAATTTATTTATAAAATGAACTTATTGGAGGGCCTAGTAAGGGGTCAGACATTTTTATTAGGGATAAAATAAAGAAAGTAACATAGATTATTTGTTCATTCTTCATGGAAATTGTAATCCAGAGGAAAGAGAAGAGAATTAGTCTTGAACAGACAAAAACGTACTGTATAACCCGTAATGAGCACCGTAAAGAAGAGTTTGAATTTGTAAGGATTGTAAAACAAAGAACTCACCTGAATATATTGGTAAATGTTTCAAACATTTCAGAAATATGTTCGTAAGTTATTTCTTGGAGTTTCTTCAGGATTTTTATCTCATTGTCAATAAAATTGAAGTGTTTTTTTAAATTCCACTTGATGATGTTTTTTGGCTGATTAGTATACTGGTTATTTTCCTGACTGCTTTAGGGTCACAGCATACATCAGAAATTGACTTTCCAGAGATACCATACCACTTCATCGATTGTGTAAGAGCCTTATATATGTATAACAATTATGTGATTTGCTTTCATTTCTGCTCTTCCAACCATTGTGATATATATGGTTGGCATATATTTTACTTTTGGGTAAGTTATAAATCCTATAATAACTTATTTTTTTTACTTGAACAGTCAGATACCTTCTAAAGGCATTGCGATATTGAGGAAAATATTCATTCATAACCTTACTATTTTCAGTACATTGATTTCTTTGTGTAGATTTTGGCTTCATTCATGTGGTGTGATTTTGCTTTTCTTCCCCCTTAAGTGCTTTGTTTTCAAAAGTATTTCTTGTAGTGTAGACTTACTGCTGATGACATAGTCAGCTTTTGTATGTCTGAAGAAGTCTGTTTTCATTTTTTATTTTCAAATGTATTTTCAATAGGTATAGAAATCTAGGTTAATACTCTTTTTTTTTCTTTCAGTAATTTAAAGATTTTAGTCCATGGTCTTAATTTGCCTTGTTTCCGACGTGAAATCTGCTGTCTCTCTCTTCTTCTCTCCTCTGTACTCAAGTATCTGTTTTTCTTTAAATCTTTTTAACATTTTTCTTTTTATCTTTGGTTTTGAGTAATTTGATTATGATGTGCTTGAGCATAGTGTTTTTCATGCTCCTTGGTGTTCAATGAGCTTCTTGGGTATATTTAGGGGAAATGCCAAACTTTACTTTAAATCTTCCTCTTGCCTCTGATCCTGCCAGTATTAAGGATTCTAAATGTATGAATAGCAGACCAACTGAAGTTTGTCACACAGCTCACTGGTGATGTTTTTATTTTTGAAATTATTTTTCCTATGTTTAATATCATGTTTTATTTTGCATTCTTTAAGGACACTAATAGTTTCTTTTACTGTGTCAAATATGCTGTTAATTCTATCCAATGTATTTTTAAATCGCATAGTTTTTAATCTGTAGTGGTTCGACTTGGGTCATTTATTAATCTTCCATGTATACTAGCTTTAAAACATACTGAATATGATTATACTTACTTTTAAGATTAGGCAAGGCTTTAATAATGCTCAGTATAGAACTTACAAGTCCCCATTCTTGAGCCAAGACTTTTCTATATACTCAATGAATCATGAAGTTTTTCTGTTAGGCTGCTGTGAATAGGCACTATTCCCAGCCTCCCAGGAGTGCCAGCCACTGTTATCTATAAGCATTCTGATTGTTCTTTCCTAGGCCTTGTGATTTTCTCATACAGTTCCATCAGTACTCAAGGGAATTCTCAAGGGAAACCGAACTCTCTCTGAAGTTCCTTCTGCAGCTCTGTTCTTGCTAGAGAACTCTTAAGGACCTTGTTTTCCCTAATATTCCATTCTGTCTCCTCAACTCAGATTGTCTGCTGAGCTTCTCCTAGTTTAACCTTTGCTCTGCTGAACCTTCCCTCTTCTAACACACTTCCCTACATGTATTTCCTACTCTTTATTTCCTCTTTTTGGTACGCAGGAATACTCTTTATCGAGTGCTCTGCTCTTTTTTTTTTTTAATGCTGAAATGATTTAGAATTTACTGATCAGTTCTAAAAGAAGTAAAAAGAACTCCTGAGGCCCTCTCAACCCAGCTTAGCAATTGTTAAAATCCTGTCAGCATTTGCCTTATCCCTCATGTTCCCATCACCACATCTCCCATGCCACATTATTTTTTTTCAGAACCATTTGAGAATAAATTGCAGATGTGATGTCTGGAATGCCCTTATGTCGTTAAGTGCATATTTTGCAGGATGAAGACACATTTTAACGTAGCTACTAGTCATAAAATTCAGAAAAAATTAACACTGATAGATACTGTTACCTTACATATTCCATGTTCACCTTTTTCCAATCTCAACAATGTCCTATAACATTTTCCCTTAATATAGAATTGTGCATTGTCTTTAGATATCATGTCTCTTTAGTCTCCTATAATCTAGAGCATCTCTATTTGTCTTCATGGCATTGGCATGTAGTCTAGTTTTATAGAATGTGCTTTAATTTGGACTTGTTTGATTAAAAATTGGCAAGAACATTGAATTACTAGTTCTGTGGTATAATAAGTTTGTTATATTATTTTGGCTTATTGTTTGTGATACTAATTTTTATTGGCCTGGATATTATTCACCAAATTTATTTCCTGAAAATTGTCATTTAAAATAAGAAGCAATCATTGGGAACATACTACAAGTGTCATTAATATACTATTTCTCATCAAAGGCATTGTTTAGCACTCATTAATAATTTTTGCTTCAATTAGTTATTACTATGGTTGTAAACTTATGTCTTTATATAGCAAACATTTATTAAATGATATTCTATTGTGTTTGCTTCTCTGTCTTCCTTTCCCTTTCTTTATTGCTACCTTTTCCTCCCTTTTTCCTTCTCTCCCTCCTTTTCTTTTTCTTTTTTTTTCTTTCTCTATCATCTGCACAATCTAATGAGTATGAAAGCATAGGTTCTTTTTTTTTAAGTAGATTGAGTACATTAAGGTTTTGTTTTTCTTTGAGTAAATACAGATAATTTCTTTCCAACTTGGCATGGCTTAAGAGGAAATGAACTAAAAATCCCACCAAACAATCTTCTATTTAGTACTCTTACTTTTTAGGAACATAAGCCACCTCAGATACTTTGTAATAGGAAGTTATACTGTAAGGGTGTATGTGATAATGAGAAAAGACAAATCTCAACTAGTTGACAAGACCTCATGGAAACCTATCCTTCACCCTAATGAATAGGAACAAATAGGACAATTACATGAACCTCATGAAGAATGGACTGAAACACATTCTTGAATTTCAGAACGTTATGAGTTTTGTTTATCTGTCCTTCTAGCTTCAGAAATCCACAGACCTAATTTTAGTTCAGTAACCTCATTTCTTTTAAAAACTTTGTTTTTCTTCTTACTTGGATCTGACTGGATATATTAGTAGTCCCTTAAAGAAGCAGAGTTAGAGGAACCTGGGAGGTCATTCCTGTTATTGGCTGGGCAAAGCTTCTCCTACAAGATTTCTTATATTTTGCTTATTAGCCTCTAGAATGTATCAGGTACCCATTCCCAACCCACTCAGATGTATCTAAGGGGCACAGTCAGAAAGAGTGATGATGTTCTTTGTCCTGGACTGTCCTGTGTCTTTTCTTGGAGTCAGTCTAGTAGAGAGGGCAAGTTTGCTTGAGTTGTTGCTATGGATGTAGTTGTCAAAACAGTGCCCTGTTCTCCTGTAGGCAGTATAAGCTGAGTGTTTTCCTAGTTGAGTTTCAGAATATTAATGCTGTGATATTTACTTAAATTTAAATGATAATGTTGACCAATTGTGTAATTCTGAGGCAAAGATTTTTAGTAATTGGATACTTTCCATATTCCTTAAAATTATTGTGAAACTATGATTATTAATTAATTCATTAATTTAACCTGATTAAAAGTATAAATAAATCTCAAATTTTCTTATTTATATTTCTGTTATATAGCATTATTGATATTTTCTTTGAAATAGCTATTCATATTTATGAATATCTGTATAGGCTGTTGTCTGTTTACAGTTAACATTTTGAAGATAATAAAACTGAACATGTGAGTTTACTTTTGAAAGTTTTCTGTATGGATTGTCACTTGTTTATTTATATGTTCATCTTTTTTTTTCAGTGCTGAGGATTGAAACCAAGGTCATACACATGCTAGGCAAGTGCTCTACCACTGAGCTACTTCCCAGCCCTCTTTATGTATTCTTATTATTTAATATGATGGAGTATTAATAACTAATTATTTAAAGTGCAGTATTTAAGTTAATTCCTTGTATAATTAAAAATTTTAAATACATTAACATTTCAAAATATAGCCTGTGATTGGAATTAGGATTATTTGTGTTTGCTGTTCAAATACTCAGTATAATATTTGATGTTTGGATAAAGTGTTCTTTTTCATATCAAGTATATTTGTTTAAAACTTTAGGAGAGATAGACTAGGGAGCTTGGATAATGTGTATTTACCATAAAATTATTTGATTGTTTTCAGATATTAAAATTACAAAACAGTTTGGGAATCTCTCAGTCTTATATAGCTATTGGGTTTTGCAGGTTTGCATCCTTTGATGATGTTTCTTTTCTTTTATAGAAGAACACTGAATCTGAGTCATGTTTGAAATGGGATAGAGGAAAGGAAAAGTGAGATGAGATGCCCTCTCTATTCTTTTCTAGAGAACACAAAACAATTCTATTTCCTTAAGCAGACTTTCCCAAATGCTAAACTTTATTTCACAAGAGGAAAAACATCTTTATTTTGAAGTACAATACTTTCCTTGTATGTTGTGTGAATTGTTAGGGGTGTTGACATTTAAAAAGCTGTCTGACCGAACCAACTATTTACTACAAGCCCAGGCCAGCCACAGCTACTTTGGGAAGGTGATACAGACTCACTGAAGTTAAAACTACTACAAGGCAAGATTACCGTAGAGACATGAAGTCTGGGGTTTGGCTTCAGGAAATATCACTTTAGAAATTACTCTCCAGGTAGGATTAAATATAAAAATTTGAAATATGCATCTAAAATGAGTTAAGTTCTATGCATTAGGATTCATTGCCAAGGGATTAAAAAATACTTATTATTTTGACATTTCTTTAAGAAGGTTTAAAACTGAATTGTAGAACTAACTTAAAAGTGAAGAATAAAATAACAGGTAGTTTTTGGCTGAGAATATCTAATTCGATTATTATGAGTTGACAAAAAATAGTTTATGCATCTTTAACAGGTATATTATGTTATAACAAAAAAGCATATACTTGTCTCTGCCCCTGATTACTAGTATATAGCTCTGAAAACTCTTGGGTTCCCTAGAGTGATGTATCTTTTAGCATACACATGAGACACATTCCTAACCCTTCCTGGAGAGCTTTACTAGAGAAAAGCTGGTTGCCAAAGAAACTATGATGAGAGGGTTGGGTCTTTCAGTTGCACCTCCACTCAAAGAAAGGTGACAGACTTAAATTTGAGATGATCAGTCGTGTCCAATGATATAATCAGTCATGCCTACATGATGAAGCCCCTCTAAAATCCAGAGGGCACAGAGAACTTCTGGTTAGCTGAACACACAGAGATTCCTGGAGGTTGGTACATACAAAGAGAGTATAGAAACTCCAAGCCCCTTCCATGTGCCTTGCCCTTCTGGCTTCTTCCATGGGCTGTTAACTGTCTCCTTTGTAATATTCTTTACAATAAATGGTATAAAACCATTTATATAAGTAAAGAAATGGAAAGACTTGGAAAAATGATGTTAAGTGATGTAAGTCAGGCCCAGAGAGACTTTTTTTTGGGGGGGGGGTTCTGGTCGTGGGGCCTGAATCTGGGCCTGGGCACTGTCCTTCAGCTCTTCAGCTCAAGGCTAGCGCTCTACCACTTGAGCCACAGCGCCACTTCCGGCTTTTTTTTTTTTTTTTTTTTTTGCTTATGTGGTACTGAGGAATCGAACCCAGGGCCTCAGGCATGCAAGGCAAGCGCTCTACCACTGAGCCACCTTCCCAGCCCCCAGAGAGACTTATAATCCATATTTTCCCTTACATGTGGAAGCTAGATTAGCTTACAAATTCATAAGTAAATATGTTGGGTGGTATACAAGTATATACAAATGTATTACCTGAAATCCAGTAGGTTCAAGAGTGATCCAAATAGTGTAATTCCTTAGAAAGCCAAAATCAGGTGCTGTGAATGTGGCTTAGTGGTAGAGTGCTTGCCTAGCATGTATGATGCCCTGGGTTTGATTCCTCAGTGCCACATAAACAGAAAAGGCCAGAAGTGGTGCTGTGGCTCAAGTGTAGAGCACTATTTTTGAGCACAGAGAAGCTCAGGGACAGAACCCAGGCACTGACTTCAAGCCCTAGGACTGGCCAAAAAAACAAAAAACAAAATCAAAGTTTAGCAAAATAAAAAACCAGGGAATAGGTACTCAAAGGAGTTAGGGTAAGTTCAAGGGGAAAAGGGTAAACAAGTGAAGAGAAGGGGAAATGCATATGAGAATCCAATATGTATCCTATAAAATGATCAGTGAGGGAAGGAGTAAGTAGGGGAGGGATGGGTGAGAATGTTGAAAGGGGTGACATTGATCAGGATTTATTCATATTCATATTCATAAACTGCTTTGTTAAATGGCAACTCCTTTATACAACTACTTAAAGATAATAATGAAAACATTTAAAAAATTAGTAAAGTGTGTCTCTGAGTTATCTGAGCTGTTCCAGCAAATATCAAGTCAAGGAATGCGGTGGCAGCCTCAATTTAGAGTCTGTTTATCAGAAGCATAGGTCACAGCCTGAGGTTTGTGATTGGCATCAGCATTGGAAAGGGGTAGACTAAGCCCTTAACCTGTGAGATCTCATACTATATAAAGGGAGATAGGGTCAGAATTGAATTAAATTCCCTGCCATCCAGTTGGTATTGCTGAGAACTGCTCCACAGCAGTCTGGCTTCCGAAGTGCTGTTGAGCAGTGTGTAAAAAATAAGAAAAGACATTTGGGTTTGTTCTGTCTCTGGATTACATCTAACTAAACAAATAAAATTAACTGTATGCTTATAAACTATTAATTCCAAGTTATGAATGGTGCTCCTCATAGAATCAAACTTTTTTTTACACTTTTTTTTATTGTGAAAATACCGTACAGCGGGGTTACATTTACATGAGCAAGATAATGAGTACATTTCTTATCAAGCATTGTTGCCTCCTCCTTTGTTTCCCCTTCCAATCCCTTCTCATCTCTCCTCCCATGCCCGGCGCCAAAGTTGTAAAGTTCATTTTTCTTTCTTTTTTTTTTTTTTTGGGTCCGGGTCGTGGGGCCTGAACTCTGGGCCTGGGCGCTGTCCCTCAGCTCTTCAGCTCAAGGCTAGAGCTCTACCACTTGAGTCACAGCACCACTTCCGGCTTTTTTTTTCTTTTTGCTTATGTGGTGCTGAGGAATCGAACCCAGGGCCTCATGCATGCAAGGCAAGCGCTCTACCACTGAGCCACCTTCCCAGCTCTGAAGTTCATTTTTCTACATAACGTCTGTACATCTCATTGTTGCAATGCGTCCACTTGTATCCTTATTTAAAAAATTTGTTTTTTCCTTTCCCCTCCCCAAATTATACTAACATCAAATACAGTGAAAACAGGGATTATACCATGGGGGAGGGACATACAAAGCAGCAAAGAAATCATCTTATAAATATCCAGAAGTAGTCTTGGATTCATAGTTATTTTCCAGATTCTCATCTTGAAAGCTAATGGTCATTGATACAGATATGGTGTCTGTAAAGTGTGAAGGCTGTGTAGTATATGGTAACACAAATATATGTTGTATAATATATAAGCTATATATAATGGCATGCAGTAAAGATAACATATAGATAACATACCATTATACAGTGTAAGTACTGTATAATTCATAATATATATTGTGTGTACATGAGCATATATAGTAGATATACTTATGTATATATACATATGCACATTTACATGTATATATACATATATATGCATACAAAAGTACACATGGATATTACTTTTAAGATACATACTTACATTTGTATTATAGAGAGCGAGGGAAAGGAGGGATGGACTGAGAATATAATAAATAATATAATAAAAATATAATACAGAATACATTGGTAGGTTGTTTCTGGTATGTAATTTGGAGAAATAGTCATTTTATCAACAATCCTGAATCTCTTTAGTTATAGTACTAATCTGTACTATCCACATTTGCCAAAGTTGAATTTTTACTGTGGTATTACAGGTAGCTGCTATGTATGTATGTCATTTTCTTTTAATTCCTTACTATATAGACTATTGTTACAGGATAAATTTTAAAAGTGAATATGCTTCTCATGCAAATAAAAATGAACATGTATATTTTATTTGGATTCTTAATTAATGATATTATTGTTATTGCCAGTTGAAGCACCAAAACTTTACAATTAAGACTACTGAAATCAATGTAAAACTGACAAAGCTTATTAATATCCACTGGGCAATAATCAGCTACCTTCAGTAGGGTATGGTTTTTGCATTCTATAGGCAAGAATAACTTGTGTTACTGTTTGTTTCCTATAAGTTAATTTCTCTTGCTACAGCATTGTAAAATAGCCTACTTAATGACAGGTAAATGGAGGAACTAGCTAAGATACCCCTTAAATTTCAGCTTTACATAATTTTTTTCTCTTCACTACTGGTACCTCTGATAGCTTGATAATTTGATTTGAATAGGAGCAAGAGAAAAATGAGCAATACTCAAATATTTTAATTTAGGGATGTTAATTCTGTAAGTACTCGCCCACCTTAAAATGACACAGTCTATAAATGATTAAGATAATATTTTGGGTATACATTTCCAAGTTGATTGGTTAATCTGAGTGCTGATGGCTCACGCCTATAATCTTAGATACTCAGGAGTGTGGCTCTGAGGACTATGGTTCAAAGTCAGCCCTTGGAGTTAAAGTCTATGGAATGATCATATTGCATGGTTTTTACCCTGTTTGCTTTCTTGCTAATAATTTATTCTATTTTATAGTTAATAATATGATACTTTACAATTAGAAACAACTTGAAGCTGCATATCCTCCTTGGTGGTGTGGAGAGAGGACAAAATACCATGTAGGATGAAATAGGTTTTACTTACATCCGATATGTGGGGGTCAATGACATGGTCCTGTGCAGGACACTGACTATTTAAAAGGAATGATAGATGTTTCACTCGTTGATTAGTTTCATCAGCAGCAGGTACTGAAGTAAGGGTGAATCTTCAGTGGATTCCAAGGAATATTGTCCTTGAATACATGTGGTTTTACCCCATGCCTTTCTTTCTTTGGTGTCCTCTGGAGCCTGATTGTCTAGGCTTCCAGGGAACCTGTGACTCACTTAATTTCCTCACAAGCAGTTTCTTTTGTACTAAAGTTAAAGGGAGTTGGTTTCTGTTGTTTATTAACCAACCAAACAAAAAGCAAAACAGAACTCATGTGGAAGTGACTACCACACACGTTTATGTTTCTAGGTCCTTGTAAAGTTTACAAGGAGAATATAGACTGTTTTTGTTATGTGGAGGAAAAAATAGACACAATGCTTAATAATTTGGGCTGATGCATCATATAACCTAATAGATCATATGTGTAATTAGTGGGCTAGTGATAAATACATTATTTTGAAGTACTGTAATCCATATTTTACCTTACATCCACATGTCCAAGAATAGTCCATTTGTTTTTCCTTTTTATTTTTAATTTTTATATACCATATTAAACTTAAGTTACTTGATACTAGAGAGCATTGTGGTTGGAGCAGATTGCCTAGGTTCAAAACTCAGGCTCTTTCAATTTCATTTAAGCTTGGGAAAGTTATTTAACCTTTCTAGCCTAACATCTTTACATGAAAACTACTTCATATAGTAGGATCGGTGAGTTAATAAATGTGAAGTGCCTGAAATACATTGTCATTATCTTTATAGGAGACTCATTTATGTATTTAAATTCATTCTTCATCCCTATTCTTTTTGAGACTTAACAGCATTTTCACTGAAGATATGTCCAAATGAATCATACAGAAATTTACTTTTTTAGGCTGGGCATGGTGACTCCTACCCATAATCTAATCCCAGCTACACAGCAGAGAGAAATATGGAGATCAAAGTTCAAGACATGCTTGGGGGAAAAATATTAGTGAGATCTCATCCTAATCAAAAAGTTGGACATGACAGTAACAAACCTGCATTCTAGCCACGAGGGAGACAGAATTAGGATTATGGAAAGTGCTGACCTGTCTGGGCAAGAAAAGGTCCCTTCTCAATCCAGCTGGGTGTCATATCTGCACCTGTTATCCTAAACTACATACAAGGCTGAGAGATAGGAAGGATTGTGATTCAGTCCAGCCTGGACTGAAAAGTCCACAATACTGTGCATACTTGTGATCCCATTGATGATAAAAATAAAAAATGAGGCAGATTTGTAGCTCAGGCATGCCCCTGGGTGGGAAAGCAAGATCTGTCATAAAAATAAGTAGTATTGTGCTAGCTTAGTAAGCATAGAGCCCTCAATTCAAACCCGTTTTTCCTCCCTTCTCCCCCTGCAAAAAAGTGACAGAGTACCAGTGTAGTAAGCTAGGTCCTGAGTTCAAACTCATTTCATTAAAAGAAAAGAAAAACATTATTCATTTGTTCAATCAATGAATTAAATTAGTTGCCTGGCATCATACAAAGCACTGTGCAAACAGATCATCAAGCTCTTTGTCATTAAGAAATTTGAGTCTGGTAAGGGATAAAGACAGAACAAGCACTTAAAATGCCAAACTGCAAACTTTATTAATTAATACTTATAGAAAGAAATAAAATGTGATATAAAGGAGAAAGACCAAGAGATATCTACTTCAAATGGAAGAACTGGGGGAAAGCCTCTTACTAACTGATACTTAAGTTGCAGCAAAAGCTGAGCAAGAACGGGCACTTCTTGCAGAGGGGTCAGCTTGAGCCTAACTCTTCATATAGGAATCTGTAGTATTGGGAGCCCAAGGGAAGCCAGAGAGGTTGGAGCTTAGTGAAAAAAGTAGGGCCAAATAAAGTAAAGATGGAGAGTATGACAGACAAAAAATGTGGTTTTGTGCCTAAGTTTTGTCCCTAATTCCTGGCCCACAACTCCTAAAAACCTCAATCTCCATTGATGAGAATGCCTTTTGCTAGAGTGGTGTCTTAATGCTAATGAGGTAATGTAGCTGAAGAGTTCCCAGATAGCTTCAGGATGGGGGCTATTTGCAGGACGACTAAGGAAGAGTGGGAAGGTTGGAAGTTTCCACCCTATTCTTTAACCTACAGGAAGTAGAGAGGAACTGAAGGTGGGGTTCGATCCTGTTTATGGACTTCATGCTTTAGGATGAAAATTTACCTATTATCTACTTTTGTCATTTTAGACCCAAGTATCTTGTCTTTCTGCTCTATATTTACATGAATGCAACATGTTCTTGATTGTTTTTAGCTTCTGTTAAAGAGAAATTGACTATTATTTTATTTTGGTTTATTAGGTCCTTAATGGTCACTTTAGGGAATCTTTTGTGTTATGGCAGCTTTTATGGGAATCTTTTGTGTTATGGGCCTAGAAACAGTTCTTAAAAACACTAATCAGTTCCTGATAGATATTTCTTCACCATTGACAACACTTACAAATCAAAGTGTGCCCAGTTTCTATCTACCTAATTGGTATATGTTCCAGGAAACTAAAAGACTTTCTAAATTTTTCTTTTCCTTTCCTTAATTGGGCTATTGAAAAAAAACTATGTTGCCTAGTATTCTATTTTTTTTAAGTAATTTTTTCTTTTTGTTTTTCTAGAGGTAAAATTTAGGGTTGTTAGTTTAAAAATTGTCAAAGTAATCTATCTAACATTCCCCCCACGTTTCATATTTTATATCCCAATGTATTAAGTTTGGGCATACCTCAATTAAAAAATGTATTATTTAGGAAGATAACTATTGACTCTTTTCTCTTTTGTTCTTTTGTCCTCAATGGATGAATTTAATTTAACTTGTAGACCTAAATATGATCAGTTAGTCATCTTTAGTGAGAATAATCTAACATTCCTCCCAAGTTTAATATTTTACATCCCAATGTATTTCTTCTTAAATAACTACTATTTCTTCTTAAATTCTATGTCTAAATCTGAGAGTTAATGTTACAAATAGTATTCAAAAATCTTATGATTGCTTTAAGCCCTAATATATTTACAAACATAAGTGCAATTGACATTGAAAAGTCATTTAAAAGTTTGTTTATATTTTATACTCAAGAAGCTCACTATACTAATGTTAGACTCTTGTTGACTAGTGAAGTGAAAAATGGAAAATTCTGATGACATTCTCTGATCACCATTCTACCTAAGTGGCAGTGTTGTGTATCAAAATTGTTTGGTGTACAGAAAAGCCACAGAAGTTTGGCATCATAGGAACCCCCAAAAGTTAATAGTGAACCATTAAAGATGATTACATTATTTGCTTTTTTTTTGTTTCTGGAAGCAGTTTGCCTCATTTATTTAATTGGATAATTCATGTATCGCAAACCTTTCCCTTTGAAAGTGTGTGCATTAGTGGGGTTTAGTATAGTCAAAAGTTTGCCACTATCACCACTATCTACTTAAAAAAATTTCAACACCCCAAAAGTAATACAAATGCTTTAGTCATCCCTCTATTTTGTCTTTTCTCTCTAGCTTGGTGACTAATCTACTTTTGTCTAAATGAAATTGGCTCATCTGCACATTTCATCCGTATGGAATTGTGTAAGATGTGGCTTTTGTGTATCTTGGTTCTTTCTTTCTGAAGAATCTACAGTCAGTAAGGAGTCTTATTTAGCAATAGTTCAGGATTTTTTTTTCATTTTCACACTGTGGTGTGAAATGATACACTGTTAAATGGTACAATTTTTTAACAAGACTGACCACCTATTACACATGTGACAGATTTTGAATGACACTTTTTCAAATGTGTATCAGTAAGGATTCACAAGAACCATCTATCTATCTATCTATCTAGCAGTAAAGAAGTCTTCTTTTTTATTTTTTGGGTCCGGTCGTGGGGCCTGAACTCTGGGCCTGAGCGCTGTCCCTCAGCTCTTCAGCTCAAGGCTTGCGCTCTACCACTTGAGCCACAGCGCCAAAGAAGTCTTGTTGTTGGTCATTTTCTGTTACCTATTTTGTCTCTTTTGGATTGTTGTATAGTTATGCCAAATCAGTTGTATGTGTATAAAAGTACCTTTGTTCTTTGATGAATTTAAGACTAGAATTAGAAGTATCATCCTTTTAGTCATTGAAACAGCAGTGGAAAAAGGCATGTATTTATAAGTAGTGTGTATATCTAAATGTATTTCCTAGCTCTGAGCTCTGAGAACCCAGAAGCAATGGCAGTCTAATAGCAATGAGTACGCTAGTGCTCAGATTTCTGTTTCTCACTGTCACTGTTCATTAAAGGAATAAGAACTCCTTAGTGAAATGGCATTTTGTGCCAAAAGCAATGAAGTGTTGAAAAAAAAAAAGATAAGACAGCATCAAAAGCACATAAGAGAAAAAGTTCACGCTTGCAAGAAGTTCACTGGCCAGATCTCAGATATTTTGAATATTAGCATAAATAATGATGGGTTTAATTCATTAAATAAATTGAAATCCATGAGTACAAAATTATATAAATATAAGAATAAAGAGGGATGAACAGAGTACTCTACCTTATGGTTGAATAACAAATAATGTAGAAAAGAAGTTGGAACTGGAAAATTACCTCCGGAGCTAGGTGTGGTTTTGCACACCTATAAACCTGTAATCCTAACTACTCAGGAAATAAGAGGATCCTGGTTCAACACTAGCCTCCCCATCTGAAAAACAAGGTCAAAGAAAAAGATCTGTGGGCAAATAGCTTAAGTGGTAGAGATACTTGTGAATTCAACCCCCAATAAAATGGAGGGGAGAGAAGAGAGTGAGGAGAGGGGAAGAGGAGGAGAGGGACAAGTAAGAGGGAGGGAGAGAGGGGGAAGGATGATTTGTATAGTTTAAAAAATGTATGCCCACAAAATATGTCAAGTGATAGAATTACCTAGCCACAGTAATAACAGGTTGAAACGTGTGCCTTCTAATCTAATGAAACTACATCATAGCATCAGTTCTGTGGTATAGAATGTAAGACACATCGAATTTCAAGGAAATGTCAGAAAAATCCAAAGTAAGGAAACTTCTATAAATAACTAACCTTTTTGCTTCAGAAATGGCAAGAGCCGGGCGCCGGTGGCTCACGCCTGTAACCCTAGCTACTCAGGAGGCTAAGATTTGAGGATCTCAGTTCAAAGCCAGCCTGGGCAGGAAAGTCTGTGAGACTCTTACTTCCAATTAACCATCAGAAAACCAGATGTGGCACTGTGGCTCAAATGGTAGAGTACTTGCCTGGAGCCCAAGAGCACAGGGACAGTGCCCAGGCCCAGAGTTCAAGCTCCCCAACTGACCAAAAAAGAAAAAAAGAAAGAAATGGCAAGAAAAGAGGATGGTTCTAGATTGAAGAGGACTAAAGAGACAGGAGAGTGCAATACAACCTTGATCCTGGATTGGATCCAAAACATTATTGGGATGATGGATGAAATTCTGCAGTCTCTGATTTAAGTGGTAAAATCATTTATTTATATTGGTGGTTATAGTATATTTATGTAGCATAGTGTCCTTGAGTTTAGGAAATTACGCTGAAGTATCAAGGGTAATAAATAGTCATCGGGTCTGAAACTTAAGCAGAAGACTTGTGAATTTAATCCTCAGTAAAATGGAGGAGGACCTCCCCTATGACCCAGCAATCCCACTTTTGGGCATTTACCCAAATGTTTACAAACAAGACCACACTAAAGCTACCAGCACAACTATGTTTATTGCAGCATTATTTACCATAGTTAAGATATGGAACCAACCCAGATGCCCCTCAGTAGATGAATGGATCAAGAAAATGTGGTATATATACACAATGGAATTCTATGCCTCCATCAGAAAGAATGACATTGCCCCATTTGTTAGGAAATGGAAAAACTTGGAAAAAATTATGTTAAGTGAAGTAAGCCAGGCCCAAAGAAACATAGGTCCCATGGTTTCCCTTATTTGCAATATCTAGTATATGTATGAGTCAAGCGGAAAAGGTCAGATAATGTGATGTCAGGAAAATGAACCCTTAGATGTGTATTTTAATGTTTTTTTCTTTCATGCATGTGTTTCTAACGCATTTATAAGATTATCTCTTTGTTGCTTTGTATGTCCCTCCCCCACAGTATAATCCCTGCTTTCACTATATTTGATGTCAGTATAACTTGTGGAGGAGATGGGGGAAAACCAGTTGTTTAAGGATACAGGTGGACCTGTTGCAACAATGAGAAGTACAAGTTGTCATGTCCAAAACAAGCTTTACAACGTCGGTGCGGGGGGGGGGGGGGGGGGGGAAGGGGGGAAAGGGGGGAAGGAGAAGGGTTGGGATTGGGGGGGGAGGGGGGAGGCTGGGAAGGGAGGTGAAGGGTAAACAAAGGAGGAGGCTGCAATGCTTGGTAAGAAATGTACGCATTATCCTGCCCATGTAATTGTAACCCCTCTGTACAGTATGTTCACAAATAAAATAAAATTAAATTAAAAAAAAATAAAATAAAATGTATAAAATAAAAAAAAATGGAGGAGGACGGGAGAGAAGAAGGTGAAAGGAAGACGGAGAAAGAAAGAGAAGGAAAAGTTTGGAAATAATGTGGAAAAAGTTTATGTGTTAGTATGATGAGAGAAAGTGTAATATAATGTAGCAAAATCTTAATAGGGGAAACTGGGTGAGAGCTTGTTGGAATTCTTTTTATTACACTTGCGACTTCTTTTATTAACTTAAAATTATTTTATAATTAAGTTTAAGATCTTTTCATCTAATGTTGAGTATTCCTATGACTCAATTCACAGTCAGTGCTCTACTTAACAAAAGAAAAAGTTTTTTTTTAAGGTATGAATTGATGTAAATGTCAGTTTAAATATGTACACTAAAGAGATGAATGGAAAATTGTGCCTTGAATATCACCATGTTGACATGGGGCTTGTTGATTTTTTTTTAAATCTTTTAAAAATACCCTACACTCTAAACTGCATAAATCATTTCTTAACAGAAAAGAATTAGGAAAAATAGCATCCTGGAGGACAAATACTCCAGGCATTCATCTTTTGAGCTGCCCAAATGACAGACCTTGAAGTAACTTCAAAGCTGCAAAAATAACTGGCTCTGACATGTACCAAGATAGGGGAAGTACTTCACGCAATCTTGAACTAAATGCTGAGTCTTAAACAGAACAAAAAAGAAAAAGCAGTATCACATTTCATAAATGGAATGTAACAGTTGAAGAGTTCATATTATTTATTTGTGGTTTTATTGCTTGGGAAAAGCTGGTAACATTAAATCAAGCTTATTTTTGTATTCATCCTTTCCCTCCTCTACACCTTGTATGGGGTCGAAGGAAACTTTCACAATATATGGAGCTTTCCCCAGATGACAGGGGAAGTCTTGATGGACACTTTCTTTTAATGCCATTTGGTTTACACAGTTTCAGTGTAATTTCATACTTCTTAGTTGGACATTTAGCTTCTTCTATAGTTTAGTGATAACTTATTTTTTTCTATCATAACTTTACAGTTTTGTAGAAATTATTTTTAGATATACTGGTTTTATTTTTACTCTGAAACAACCTTTTGGTTCTTATTATATGCAGTCACCTCTATTTTTTTATTATTTTAATATATTTTTATTGTAAAGATACTGTACAGAGGGGTTACAGTTACATGTGTAAGGTAATGAGTACATTTCCTATTGAGCATTGTTACCCTCTCCTTTGTTGTTCACCTCTATTTTTTCTTCTTATTTGCTACTAAATGGACAGAACACATTGTTGGCTTCTATTTCTTTTTTTTCTTTTTTTGGGTCCGGTCGTGGGGCCTGAACTCTGGGCCTGGGCGCTGTCCCTCAGCTCTTCAGCTCAAGGCTAGTGCTCTACCACTTGAGCCACAGCGTCACTTCTGGCTTTTTTCTTTTTGCTTATGTGGTGCTGAGGAATCAAACCCAGGGCCTCAGGCATGCAAGGCAAGCACTCTACCACTGAGCCACCTTCCCAGTCCCTGGCTTCTATTTCTTCCAAGGAATTTGTTTGTTCATTCACTTTCTCTCTCTGACTCTGTATCTCTGTCTTTTTCTTTTTGGGCAAATACCTGAGTTTGAACTCAGTGCCTCACAATTATTACACAGGTACTCTACCACTTGACCCATGCCCCTAACTTTTTATTGCTTGTTATTTTTAAAAAATCTGTTCTTACCTTTTGCCCTCCATCCTTGTATTTAGGCTGTATGACAGGCACATACAGACAGGTTGAGATGAGGGTCTTAGAAACTTTTTGGTCTTGGCTGGCCTTTAATTGTGATCCTCCCACCTAGCTATTCAGATGTGAGATACAGAACCTGCTTCTAGGAAGCTATTCCTAATCACTTTTGGTCTATAGTGATTCTCTGCAATATGTAATTTCATAACTGCTACTTTATTAGTGCCTTGTTATGATACTGGAGTTTGAACTCAGGACTCTTATTTTCTTTTCAAATGGGTAATTTTTATTTGGAGAAACATTTCACACTTGGCTATCATACTGATGTTTTGTTTTATTTTATTGTAGACCTTTTTTCTTGGATTGGTATCACCAACATCTTGGAACAAAAATTTAGTAAAGAATGGGGATTCAGAAGGTACTGTAGAAAGGTCTGGCATGAAGGGAAACTGGGAGATTGTTGGAGAAGAGGCATAGGATGAGAGGCGAGAACATGTTTACTACATAATTGACAACCTTATTTCAGATCTTCCCGCTTTACTATTTATAACTGTAAGATCAGGATATTGGATTCAAGTAGTTTCTGAGTATATTCTTTTGTCTGCCTTCCCAATATTTGTGTGTGTGTGTGTGTGTGTGTGTGTGTGTGTGTGTGTGTGTGTGTTGTCAGTCGTGAGGCTTGAACTCTGGGCCTGGGTACTGGCCCTGAGCTCTTCAGCCCCAGGAGAGCACTCTACCATTTGAGCCACAGCACCACTTCTGGTTTTCAGGTGCTTAATTGGAGATAAGGGTCTCATGGACTTTCCTGCCCAGGGCTGGCTTTGAGCCAAGATCCCCAGATCTCAGCCTTCTGAGTAGGTAGGATTACAGGCATGAGCCACCAGCACCGGCCCAGATTTCTGTTTTTTGAGACTACTTTTACAATACCTTTTTAGCTAATGATCTAATTTTGTTCTATGTTCCTTTAAAGTATAAAATGCTTTCTTGAATCTCTGTTTATTGTCTTCTGAATTCCTTAGCTTTTTAAAAATAGCAGTTGAACTTAAGCACCTATCAACATACCATGTTATCACCCAAAGTCCAAAGTCTACGTTAGGATCCACTCTT
Organism: Dipodomys spectabilis; assembly: GCF_019054845.1. Taxonomy (NCBI): domain Eukaryota; kingdom Metazoa; phylum Chordata; class Mammalia; order Rodentia; family Heteromyidae; genus Dipodomys; species Dipodomys spectabilis. The sequence goes on from NW_024870818.1 coordinate 3,699,146, forward strand.
TGTGTTGTACATTCTCTGGTTTTGACAACTGTACAATAATATATATCTTTTATTGTGGTTATTTCACTGTCCTAAAAATCCTCTTTCCCCCCAAATCCTGGCATCCATTGAATGTTTTTGCATTGGGATGGAAGGAGAAGATACAGTACCAGGGATCAATCCTAGGGCCTTGTACTTGCTGGGTAAGTACTAAGTTCTCCCACCAAGCTACATCTTCCTTCCAACACTACTGATTTTTTTTTTTTTTTTTTTTTTTTACAATCTCCATAGATTTTTTTCTTTCCCAGGATGTTATGTTGTTGAAATCATATAGTAGCTAAGCCTATTCAAGTTGTCTTATTTCCCCTACCAGTAGACATTTATTCTACCATGTCTTTGCATGACTTGAAAATTCTCCCTTGTCTGAATGTACCACAGTTTGTTTATTTTGCCTACTGAAGAAAATCTTCAGGTTTGCCTCCAGTTTTTGGTAGTTATGAATAAAGCTGCCCTAAACATCAGTATATAGGTTTTTGTTTTTGTCAGTCATGGGGCTTGAACTCTGGGCTTGGGTGCTATCCCTGCGCTCTTCAGCTCAAGGAACGTGTTCTACTGCTTGAGCCACAGCACCACTTCCGGTTTTCTGGTGGTTTATTGGAGATGAGTCTCACGGACTTTCCTTGCCGGGGCTGGCTTTGAACTGTGATCCTCAGATCTCAGCCTCCTCAGTAGCTAGGATTATAGGTGTGAGCCACTGGTGCCCGGCAAGTATATAGATTTTTTGTGTGGAAATTAGTCTTCAGCTTTTTAAGAAAATGAAGTATAATGGCTTGATCATATGGTAAGAATACTTGCTTTTGTAATAACTGCCAAACTCTTCCAAAGTGGCAGTATTATTTTGCATTCTTACCTGTAATGAGCAAGAGTTTCTGCTGCTCTCTATCCTTGCCTGCATTTGATGTTCTTAGTGTTTTGGATTTTTACTAATCTAGGAGTGAACTGAATTTTTTTTTTTTAATCACATTTCACTCTTCCCCCACTAGTTTGGAAATTATGTATTCTGTTCTAAAAATTGATGTCATTTTCAAGATAGTCTAATACCTCTGTAAGGGATGAAAATATTTTCATTTATCATAAAGTTCACAGCTCACACTCTTGTAGCTTTTACTTCATGTTCACAAGACAAAAGCATAAGAATTTATTGACTCAAACTTTTATATGATGCAGGAGAGAAGTGAAGACCCAAAGGGAAAGCTTTCTATGAATAGTTGTGTGGAAGTCTAACTGGAGCAGAAAAGGATATATGATCTAATGGCAATAAACAAGGGTTGTTTGTTCAGATTCTTCTTTGCATCTCCGTGTGACTTTTCTTCCCTCTCAGGATAGGGTAGTATGCCTACCTTTCTACTTCTGTGATTTTTCACAGCTATTATGCTACTTTTGAGTTTAAAATAGTAAGTATGCACTGAGCTCTGAGGATTGCTATTCGAATTTATCCCAGCAGAAAAGTCTGCAAGACTATTTCCAATTAACCAGTAGAAAAAGATGGACTAGAGATGTGACTCAAGTGGATAAAGTGCCAACAGAAAGAATGAACTCAAGCCAGGCGCCGGTGGCTCACTCCTGTAACCCTAGCTACTCAGGATGCTCAGATCTGAGGATCATGGCTCAAAGCCAGCCCCGGCAGGAAAGTCTATGAGACTCTTATCTCCAATAAACCACTAGAAAATCGGAAGTGGCGCTGTGGCTCAAAACAGTAGAGTGCTCGCCTTGAGCTGAAGAGTGCAGGGACAGCCCAGAGTTCAAGCCCCACAAGGGACAAAAAAAAAAAAAGAACGAACTCAGAGCTCCAAGTTCAAGTCCGAATATACATACTCTTCTCTCTCTCTCTTTTCTATTAGACATACACATTCACACACATATCACACAAAAATGATATATTTTGAGGGTATTGGGTTTTGAGCCCCAACACCTCTATTCTCCTCAGACATTATAAGGACTTACAACCTCTTAACCATTTTTACCTTCCTTTTGGCTTATATGTTATTGCTGATTTATTTCTCATAAGGAGTAATAGGAAATTATCAGAAGACATTAGAAGTGGAAGAGAAGCCTCTGTAATTGTAACCGTTTTGTAGTTCATTGTCTCATTTTTGCTAAGGAAGTGCCATATTTGGACATATCTTCTGCTGCGAGCGAAGACACAGTGAATAGTTCAAGAACACCTGACTATTATTAGGTGGGTCTGACTGTGGCATCAAAGGTATCACTTGGGTTGTTCAGTTACGTCAGTTTTAGACAAATAAGCAATTTTTTTTTTTTGGGTCCAGTCGTGGGGCCTGAACTCTGGGCCTGGGCGCTGTCCCTCAGCTCTTCAGCTCAAGGCTAGCACTCTACCACTTGAGCTACAGCGCCACTTCCGGCTTTTTGCTTTTTGCTTATGTGGTGCTGAGGAATCGAACCCAGGGTCTCATGCATGCAAGGCAAGCGCTCTACCACTGAGCCACCTTCCCAGCCCCATAAGCAATTTTTTTTAGTCATCCCTAAGTATAGGGAGGCTGAAAAAGTAAAATTTCCAAATAGAAAAGTAAGTTAAATTATCATAGTAATTAGGTGATAAGAAGCTTCCTGGTGATAGAGACCTGATACTTGAGAGTAAAGGGAGATAGACATTATCTAAGGAAGATCACTTGAGAGTAAAGGGAGATAGACATTATCTAAGGAAGATCTGATGGTATACTTCATATTTCTGCTGCTCAAATGGAGAGTTAGGACTCGTTTGCAATTTAGATCAAAGCCCTCTATTCCATTTCTCTCTTTCTCTGCCTCTCTGTGTCTGTCTCTTCATCTTGTCTCTCTCTTTCACACACATACACACGTGCTCATGTGCATGCACATGCACACACACACACACACACACACACACACATACACTTTAACACTTAGGACTACTATTCCAAGCCAAATTGTATTTGGCTCTCTTCTGGCTTTCAACACTGGAGGCTGGCAAGTTGGAAAACTGGTATACTTACCAGCCAGGGAGTTCTGTAATCCATAGCCATGACACCCTGCTGCTAGAAAAGGAATAAGATTGGCTCTCCCAAGTGAGGATAATAGATCATGAAGTCTTTGGAAGATCTTAGAGTACCTTTCTGTTCCACTTGGGGTAGCCCTTTCCCTTCTGCAGCTTCTTTTATATGTACATAACTTAAACTATATAATGGCAATGTTGATTATAGTAATTCATAAGAAATTTATCACTTATGCCTGATTATGATGGAGAAAGCCAAAATGGCTTGTAATTATCATGTAAATTATCAAGTGAATGCCATGTTAATATTGTAAACTTAGTATAATTATGGTGTTTTATCATTCACAAATACACGTTTAAAGAAGTTATTACTCAATACTGACAGGAATGTTAATTTTTAAAAAGTCTAGTAATTATTTGAGAAACCTACAGTAGTATATCTTTCCATACACAACTCAATAGCTCTTAAAAAGAGATTGTAGGTGGAGATTAGGAGCAAGATCCTACTCTGTTACCCTCAGGAAGAGAAGAGGATGTATGGAGGATACACACCATCATTTTTCCTGTCAATCTTGACGTTAAAACATTCTAGATTAAAAAATGAATTTTTGAAATAATAAATTTGAATACATTTGAAATATACATTTCAGCACACATTTAGAAGTTTAAATAGAACACAGAATTTGAACTTTTAATTAATCTCAAACTGTTAAATTTTTGTAAGTAAAACAAAGGTAAAAATTTAAAGTTTGGATAGTCAGTGTTGTGTGTTGGTGTAGTGGTGTTGATAGTGATTTTTTTCTTTAATATTGAGAAAGCTTTATTAAATTTGTAGAATTATTACATACTGAACACTAGGTGGTGCAATTGTGCTAGGACCATACAATGAAATATGCTTTTTTTTTTTTTTTTTTTTAAAGAGAATGAAATTAAAACTGTAGTTTGGGGAAACTATTTGAAAGTATGAATTCTCAAAGTACTAGAATTGATGAAAAAATATTGTTTTTCGATTAATTGGTATGGGATTCAAATGGGAGTCTGTCTTGTGATTTAGATCACAAAGTTCTCAATATATTTTTATATTTTTTATAAAGATCAACTAACTGTGCACCTCAACAAAAAAGCAGAAAAAATGTTTAATTTGATTTTTAAATTCTTAACTTTTGAATTTAACTATTGAATTTCTTTCTGACTATAATCACACAGGCTTATTTTCTACTATTTCAAATCATTCTCACCCCTATCCTCAATAAACCCCAAAAAGTACAATTGAATTTCTATACGTATTGAAGTAGTGAATATCTTTCTGACTATAATTAAACAAATTTATTTTTCACTATTTCAAATCAATCTACCCCCCCAATAAACCCAAAAAGTATAATTGAATTTTTATACATATTTAAGTAGTGAATATCTTTCTGACTATAATTAAATACTTATTTTCTACTATTTCAAATCTTTCTAAAATGCCCTAGGATTTGAGTAATTATCTGCAATATTATATATCAGCTTACCAAAAAACTGTAGATCAGTTAAAACTTGCAAAATAGTTTCCACTTAGCATATTTTCTCTTATCCATTTCAACAAATCTCACATTCTTATGTAATTCCAGGTTCTAAAATTATTATATTGAAGAGGCAGTTTGTGAGAAATAATTATTGTTGGTTTATTTGTATGCTAAAATAAAGAGAGGAAAAGAAACGATTCTGAATGGCTATTTTAAAGCCCATTCTTAACTTTTTTTTCTTTTGTTTTCCTTTTCAGTTTAAGAAATATTCCTGTTTGGAAATTTAAAAACAAAATTCATTTATGTCATCCATTGATTTCATGAAAAATCTTGTGTCTAGTTACATTTGTATTTAAGTGCAGTTCAATTTTCTGAAAGTACAGAATGAGGCAAGAGGCTATTTACCTCCCCACTCCTACTCCTGGTTTTTTGTTTTTAATTTTGCCAGTCCTGGGGCTTGAACTCAGGGCCTGGATGCTGTCCCTGAGCTTCTTTTCTCTAGGCTAGCACTCTACCAAATGAGCCACAGCACCACTTCTGGGTTTTTCTGTTTCTGTGGTACTGAGGAATGGAACCCAGCCTTTTATGCATGCTAGGCAAGCACTCTACCACTAAGCCATCTTCCCAGCCCATTCCCAGGTTTTTTGAAACAGGGTTTTGCTGTATACCCTGGCTGGCTCAAACTTGAATTTTCCTTCCTCAACTTCCCAGGTGCTGTAATTACAGTGATTGCTATACTTTTCTATTTTACCATTATAATCATTCGTTGATAATCACAGCAAAATCTGAGTCAAATACTTCAATAGGTTATCACAATTTAAAGAATTACATATTTTTTATTTATGTTTTAATTTTACTTTTCTATGAATCACATACTTTCCATCAGATACAGAATCATACAAAACTGGTTTAAACAATGCTCAGTAGGAAATGTACACATTATCTTGCTCGTGTATGTAACTGTAACCCCTCCGTACAACATTTTTACAATAGAAAACATACAAAAAACCTGATTTAATCTGTTTATTTATTACCATGCTGGGAACTGAACCCAAGGTCTTGCAAATGCTAAGCAAGTGCTCTTCCATGAGCCACATCCCCAGCCTAACACCTGATCTTATATTTCAATATGTAATGAAACAACATAGAACTATAAGTTATTTTAACATATACAGCTATGTAAGAATTATGGCATTTTTAGATATTTATGGAATACTATTCCTTTAATGTTATGATACTTTGACTATTAACCTATAAAATTTTTATTTTGTTTATTTGATACTTTATTTTGAAGTAATATTGTTCAGTGAGTTGTAATGTATTATATATGGCATGTTTATTTCAGAATATGTTCTAGCTTCTTTATAATATATACTACTAGTTATAGATTATAATTAGATTACTCCCCATAATTAACCGAGGATTTTGATAGGAAAGAGTTATTTTCCTTTGATGAGATTGATATGTATGTGCACAGACTCTGACATATACACATTAGAGACTGCTTGGGAATATTGTACGTCCAAGCAGTTGGATCATTGCTCATAGCTCATTTGGTGATACATATTTTCATTTTAAATTTATTTCAATTGTATTTGGAACTTTTGGAGAATGATAATTAATATTTTATTTTAAATGTATGGATTTATTATTTGACTCCTGCCAGCAGCTTTAGATAAAACTATAGAAACAATTTGTGGAATTGAAAATCACTATTTTTATAGCAGTTGGCAGCCTTTATAAAATGACTTGCTGCACTTGCAGATATAGCCATTATCACAATTGCCACTATTTAAGGGCACCCATGTTAGCTACATTAGCCAGAGGCCTGAATAGCCATAAAAATGGGAGTAGCCTTTGACCCCAGAAACCATTCTTTTAAAAGAGGATTGAAATATTGGTGATAGGAAACTTGAATTATTCTTGCAGCTACAGTGTTTGTTCTGTGAATACTTAATTTATTTTAGAGCTATGCTTTTTCTTCCAAATCTATCAGTCTTTCAGACGCATCAAATTCACTTCAGGGGGAAAATGCTTCCTTCTCAGGCCTGTATTATTGAATGCAGTATTCAGGCTTCAAACAGTTTCATTTAGGTAATACATATAGTCTCATGAATGGGAATCCTCACATTTGACACGCTCTGTTAAATATATAGCTCATTCAAACCCTGTCCAAGATATTGCTATGCAGGCACTTATTTTGGATAATCCTTTTAATGACTATAACTCAACTTCTTAGCTATGTAGAAGCCTGGTAGAGTGTGGTGATATATGTGTTTATGTGTGTATACATAATTGATACGGAAATATGTGTTTGTTTAGACTTTATAAAATTTTGGATTTGTATTTATTTGCACACTTATTTAGATGTTTGGATGATAATCTGTGCAAGCCGTATGTATAAACTGTGCAAGCCTTCTGTTTGGTGTGTGAAGAGTTGCACATAGAATACTCATTAAGGTGATGGGATTGCTGTAGCTGATTCTCAAGTGCTGGCTAAAAATTTAACCCAGGGAGATGAGAAAGTGAAGTAGTAAAACCAAGTTGGTTTATAATTTCATTAGTTTGATGTTATTACTTAATCTATAGTTACATAGGCCTGCTTTTACATAAATCTGATGTCCTTTTAAAATTTAATAATGTCTTCATTGGGCAGAGGAGAAAAAATGCAGAAATCCAGTGTTTGCTACTATAATATCAGGTGTAAAATAAAAATATTTTCTATGGGGCTGGGAAGGTGGCTCAGAGGTAGAGTGCTTGCCTTGCATGCATAAGGCCCTGGGTTTGATTCCTCAGCACTATATAAGCAGAAAAAGCCGGACGTGGCGCTGTGGCTCAAGTGGTAGAGCGCTAGCCTTGAGCTGAAGAGCTGAGGGACAGTGCCCAGGGCCAGAGTTCAGGTCCCATGACCAACACACACACACACACACACACACACACACACAAATTCTGTTTGTTTTAACACCTGCTATTATATTTTTGGCAATAATGAGTGATTTTTAAAAGCAAGAAGTGTGTTATAGTGAAAGTAATTTTAAATAAATGGCTTTTCAACATTAGACATTTAAGAATAATGTGAAATGAAAAACTGTATAACTTTTTACTATAAAATGTGTTGCATGAAAATCTTGCTGGTAAACAACATTTGTATTTTATAAAATTATAAAGTATTACCAAAATCCTTTGGATTACAAGGCTTTTAAATCAAAGTGGAGCCAATTGAAAATTGAAATGTGGAATCTAATCAGTGTTTTAGTTAGAAAATATATAATGGATATTGTTGCAACTTTCTTCCTTTCTGCATTTTGTATTTAACAGAAGCAGTCAGAACCAGACCTGATTATAAGTATTATAATATAAATCAGCGATTCATATGTTTATCATAAGTATGAATGAAGAGTTAAAGGTGTCTCTTGCCAGTACTTAGTCAATTCCTTAACCCACCATAAGAGGGGGCTTTTATACCAGCAAGCTGCCCTATTTGAACAGTGTACATAATTAATTGTTGTAAAGGTGAGCATTTTGTGAATCTTCTCAATTTCATGAGTTTTAAAAGTTCATAAGAATACTGGTTATTAATACTCTTGACTTAAAGGAGTTTAAATCACCTATGAAAGAAAAACATTTTGATGTTTTAGAAAATATTTAGAGACAAATGTTTGTATCTATTGATTATTTATAAAAACAATTAGTAAGTTAAATAATATTTCCTAACAGAAACGCATACATATGTATTCCATATTCATTTCTAATGTCTTGAATATGCTTCTGCAGACCATGTTTAAGTTACTTATGTAGTGCTTGAGAAAATGTTTTCTACGTAATTTATAAAATCCTATTGTTTTCAGATTTTATTATATTCCTTAGAAATTAATATCCCCAACCCTTTTTGTGGCACTATTGGAGTTTGAACTCAAGGCCTCATGCTTACTTGGCTGATACTCTACCACTTGAGCCACACCTATGGTCCTGCTTTTTTGTTGTTTATTTTGGAGATAGAGTCTCATAAATTTTTCTGCCATAGCTGGCTTTGAATTATGATTCTCCTGGTCTTAGCCTCCTGGGTGGCTAGGGTTACAGGCATGAATCTTTAGCACCTGGTTAGAACATAACCTCTTAATACAATATTTGATTTTTTATTTAGAATGTCAATAAAATGATGAAATAATTTAAGTACTAAAGATTATAAGACATATATGAATAACTCAAGAAAAATGACTTATCTGTTCATCCACTCATATAAATGACAATACCTACTAGAATTATTGATATATATTCTCTGAGTACATGTAGGTAGTAGAAGAGTTTACTACAAAGAACTGTATTACTAGAAAAGTTATTTGATAGCAGTCCATCTTCGTGGTTTTGCCAGGTATTTTTTCTTTTAACTGTCATTCATGGAACAGATTATATTCAGCTATTCAGTTTATTTTTAAGTACATATTACCGAAGTTTAACAATGCAAAGAAATTCTGCCTTTATCTTTGTATCTCTACAGTTTGTATGTTTTTTTTTTTTTGAGACAAGCTTGGCCTAGATAGTTCAGACTAGCCTTGAGCTGTCAACCTTCCTCTTGCTGGGATTACAGGTGTACAACACCATGTCTAATGTTGTTATTAAAACGAAAAGGGGAGTTTTAGGTACCAAAAAGTTAGCCAGATTGCAGTGAGATAGTACTATTTTCCATATCAGAATAGCCAATAGACACATGAAGAAATGTTTAACATCTCTGGCCATAAAAGAAATGCAAATCGAAACTACATTGAGATATACCACCTCACCCCAGTTAGAATGGCTATAATCAAGAACTCTAATAACAACAGATGCTGGAGGGGATGTGGACAGAAGGGAACCTTACTGCATTGTTGGTGGGAGTGTAAACTTGTTCAACCACTTTGGAAAGTAGTATGGAGGTTCCTCAAAAGACTCCACATATAGCTCCCCTGTGACCCGGCACTCCCACTCCTGGGCATTTACCCAAATGAAAGTGCTAAGTTAGCTATCTTGCTAATTAATTATACGCTTATGGTTTCACCTTTCATAAAATTTTAATTTTGCTAAAATATGTTTATTGTAAATATTTTATCAATAGTTTTTTTTTTTTTTGTCGGTCATGGGGCTTGAACTCTGGGCCTGGGCGCTGTCCCTGCGCTCTTCAGCTCAAGGCTAGTGCACTAACGCGTGAGCTACAGCGCTACTTCCAGTTTTTCTGGTGGTTTATTGGAGATAAGAGTCTCACGGACTTTACTGCCTGGGCTGGCTTTGAACCTCGATCCTCAGATCTCAGCCCCCTGAGTAGCTAGGATTACAGTCATGAGCCACCAGCACCCGGCCTTATCAGTAGTTTTTTAACCAGTATTTTGTAGCAATGTTAAAATTCTAGTCGGGTTCAAGACTTACAAAAGAAATAGTCAAGGTAAGTCTGAGCTACAAATACCCACCATGAATTCTCATTACTGGTACTATATTATTATTATTATTATTTTGGGTCCGGTCATGGGGCCTGAATTCTGGGTCTGGGCGCTGTCCCTCAGATCTTCAGCTCAAGGCTAGCGCTCTATCACTTGCGCCACAGCGCCACTTCTGGCTTTTTTCTTTTTCCTTATGTGGTGCTGAGGAATCGAACCCAGGGCCTCATGCATGCAAGGCAAGCACTCTACCACTGAGCCACTTTCCCAGCCCTGATACTATATTATTTTGTAAATGTTTTCAGTAACAAGAGTTATTTTGCAATTCATATTGTATGCCTTTTAGTATTAAAAATGACTGATTTCTATAAATAATTTTTAAAATATTTGAGGTGGTAGCCCCATTTATTAGGAAATGGGAACACTTGGAAAAAATCATATTAAGTAAAGCAAGCCAGACCCAAAGAACAGGTCCCATGGCTTTCCTCATTTGCAATAATTAGTATACATCTAGGATAATCTTATCAGATAAGCAGAAAAGCTCAAAAGCTATGTACATCTGACCATATAAGATGATGATGAATGAAATGAACCCCAAGATAAGGACACAAAAAGTTTTTCTTTGTTGTTGTTTTTAATGTACTATGTGATTTTTAAAATTTCTTTTGTATGTTCTTCCCCCTAGGGTATATCCTCTGTTTTCACTATATTTGATTTGGTACCCTGCATCTTGTATATACATTTATCTAATTTTGGGGAGGAGAAGGGGAATAACAAAATGCTGAAACAAGGACATAGGATGACCCATTGCAACAATGATACTCACAAGACACTATATTGGAAATGAACTTTACTACTTGGGGGGGCTGGAAGGGGGAGGAAGAAATGGGGTGGTAGGGGGGAAGAGAAGGGATAGTAGGAGAAAAACAAACAATGGGTAACAATGCTCTACAAGAAATGTACTCATTGCCTTACTCATGTAACTGTAACCTCCCTGTACATCTTTCCAATAAATTAAAATTTAAAAAAATATTAGAGGTGGTAGAATCTCAACTGTCAGATCTATTGGACAGTGAAATTCTGTCAAGGTAGTTAAATCTTTTTTGCTAATTTACACTTTTAAAAGTATAAGGCCTTGTAACTGTTGAGTTCTTATCATTTGAAAGTGTTTGTCAAGATAATACATGATTTAAAAATATTTTCCTTGAATGATATGTGAATGAATGTTTTTAAAGGAGGTGTTGACACTAGTGATTTTAATGGCTGATATTAAGCTGTAAAGAAAATATACAAAAATACAATGTACTTAAAGCATATTTATGAACCAAGTACTGGTGGCTTATGCCTGAATCCTAGGTACTCAGGAGGCTGAGGATCATGGTTTGAAGCCAGCCTGGGCAGGAAAGTCTGAGACTCTAATTAACCAACAAAAAGCCAGAAGTAAAGCTGTGAATCAAGTAGCAGAGCATTAGGCTTCAGCCAAGAAGTTCAGGGGCAGTGTGCAGGCCTTGAGTTTAAGCTTCAGAACTGGCATAACAAACAGATTTATGTTTGTTAAGTGTTGGGGTACAGTAGTCATCTGCATGGCTTAGGTTGTTTACAATTTTTTGGAGGAAATAAGTAAACACAGGTTATGTTTGTTTGTTTGTTTATCTGTTACCAGTACTGGGGCTTGAGCTTAGGGCCTGGCACTGTTCCTGAGCTTCTTTTGTTCAAGACTAACACTCTACCACTTGAGCCATAGAGCCACTTCCGGCTTTTTCTGTGTATGTGGTTCTGAGGAATTTAACCCGATGCTTCTTGCATGCTAGGCAAGCACTCTACCCCTAAGTCACATTCCCAGCCCAATACAGGTTATTTTTAACAATTAGTAACTAAGATGATGTGGGCTGTGGTCAAGGAAAGCATCATCATTTCTCTGAAATTATCTATACTAGAATTGTGTTTAGCCAGCCATCTACCTAAATCTTTTTTTGTTTTTTGGTGCCAGTCCTGAGGCTTGAACTATTGGCCTGGGTGCTGCTCCTCAACTTTTTGTTCAAAGCTAGCTCTCTACCACTTAAGCCACAGCTCTACTTCTGGCTTTTTTGGGGGGTAGGGTGGGGGAGTTAACTGAAGATGTTTCATGAACTTTCTGTCTGAGCTGTGTGATTCTCAGATCTTAGCCTCATGAGTTGTTAGAATTACAGGCATGAGCTAGCTACACTGGCGACTAGCTGAGGAAAACTCTCTGAAGAAAGTTTTGGCTAACTTCAGGCCTAGGGTTAGCCAGGAAAAGAGTTGGAAGGGAGAAGGAAGTAGGGATATGTAAGTGCATTCTAGATGAAATAAGCTATAGAAATAGGAAGAGACTAGAGAGCAAGGTATAACTCGTGGGACTCAGACTTCAGTATTCAGAAGTGAGATTAGGACCATGTGTAAGGACTGATTGCAAACATGAGCTTGTGTATCATTTGGATTTCATCCTAAATGTAATGAAAAGTCATTTAAACTTCACAGAGAAGTTACATAATTATCCTTGCTTTTCAGAAAAATTGTCCTGGCACAGTGTGGAAAATGGATTAGAAGGAATTAGATTAGAGGCAGGAATACTGAGGACTTTCTGAGTAATTGTTGGAGAGTTGTTGGGGAATATAAACTATGATGGTAGGAAGGAGGGATGGTAAAAACACGAGTTTGTGAAATACTTAACCAATACACGCAAGAATTGGTGATTGAATGGAAGGTTGGTGGAAATAGAACTGAAAATGACTTTTGGCTTTTGTAAACAGATAAATTATCTTCCATTTATTGTGATTAGAACTATGGGAGAAGCTGAAAACAGAGAATATATATTCAGTTTTCGAATTGGTAAACTTCAAGTCCATGGGGAATATTGTGGGGGAGAAGGCCAGTAGGCAGTTAGATATGTAAACCAGAGCCTCAGAAGAGTGATGGAGACGGGTGGTAATTGGAGTATATGAGATGTTTGGATGGATGGAATAAAGAGAAGACAGGAGGAACTCAACATTTCAGAGATGGACAGAGGAAGAAAACAGTGAAAAACAGTAAGAAGTAGCATCTGGAAAGAAGCAAGAGGAAAACAAGAGTACAGTGTCTCTGAGGTCAAAGAATGAGAGTGATTGAAAGGTATCAGGCAGTGAAAGTAGAAATATACTTAGAGCAGCAAATGTACACATTTCTACTTAGAGTAGAAATATACTTCGAACGTCAAATGCACACACACATATAGGAAGTATATATATATATATATAACATATATATATATATATATATATATATATATATATATATATATATATAGTCATAGGAAAGTTTCTGTCTGACTAAGAAATAGGAGTCCTTCATAGAAGAGGTAGCATCTGATACATAAAACAATTTCTGAATGACAGCAAATGCATTCCAGGTGAACAGGATATCATTGTAAATGGTGTATAATTATGAGGCTACGAAAGTAACAGGTACATCACCTAGTGTCTGTTGTTGGGTTTCTGGAGGAAGTAAAACTGGAAAGGTATGAAAGGGAAATGATGATGAAGGCCTTGATTGCCATGCAGAAGCTCTGTTCTCTTGGCAATGGGAATCCCTAGTAGATGCCACCCTCACGAGTAGAGTGGAAGCATTCTACCACTGCAGCCAGATCCCTAGTCAATTTTCGATAGTCTCTTGCCTTTGTATAGAATCAGCCTCAAACCAGAGATCATCCTATCTCTGCCTCCAAAATGCTGGGATTACAGACATGTGCTACCATACCCAGTCCCTTACCAGGAACTTAAATGAGGAATTTTTCTGATAAGTTGTTTTTCTTTATAAGATTAACCCGTCAGTGGGTTGAGTTGGATCAGGGAAATTCTTCAGAAAAATTATTTAAATACCCAGGAAAGGAGCAGAGGGTCTGAATTTTAGAAATGGAGAGGACAGGAAATAGTTATCAACCAGGCAGAAAGAAAATCAAGAGAATTATCCAGCTGAGAGGTGACAGGCCAAAGGGGAGATAGATGTTCATTCTTCCTCTCCCTCTGCCCCCACAGTGGCTATTTTCCAAAATCACTCATGTTTAGCTTCCTACTGTTCTTGCTTCAGTCAGCAAAAGAACTTTCTTCACTCTTCACTAGGTTAAAAAAAACAACAACAAACCCCAAACATATCATAAAGCTTTTCTTTTTCATCTCTGTTTTCCATCAAGAAACTTATAAGAGTCAGATTTATTAGTCTATCATAGTTCATAGATGCTTATAGAAAACATGAGACTCCAGGGTCAAGATGAAGAGCTGCATTTTTGCTCTGATTCCCTGACCCTCATTTCCCCAATGTGACCTAAGAGATGGCTAGGTAGCATGCACACACAGTGGGTTGCATCACTGGGGAGGAAACTCAAGCTTAAGGAATCCAAATATTCTAACAGTAAACAGGCCTGCTTTGGAGAAATAAATGACACTTCACAGTGAATATGTTTCCCTTTTGTTCCATAAGAGACATTAGCCATATTTTCTAAGATCAACTGCCATCCTTGAAAATTCAGTCTAGAATAAAGCAGTGACCTTCTTGGGGAAACATGGAGTCTTGAAGACTTCTAATACCACAAAACATAACTTTCATACTTCCTTTGTTGTCATCTCTTCCATTTTTTCTAAATGCTTCAAAATGGGAAAAGAATGAAAAGATTAATTCTCAATTGTTTTCTGAGTAATTCCTGTGGAATCATAGCAAAAGAAGGATAAAAACAACGAACTGTTCATTTCTTAAGATCAATGAATGGAGAGCTGTGCAGAAATGTGATTACACTAAAACTTATGATCTTGATGGTAATATAACAGGTGCCTAAGAATTGCTCTTGCTGAAAAGCCCTGATTCTTTACTGAGACCCACAAATTAAACCAAAAGTAGGAGAGATACCTCCATTTTGTATTTGCTAAGAACAAAGGAGAGATGCAGTCATTTTTTAAAAATTCTTTAAAAAAATTTTTTTGGTTGGTCATGGGGCTTGAATTCTGGGCTTGGGCGCTGTCCCTCAGCTCTTCAGCTCAAGGCAATCGCTCTACTGCTTGAGCCACAGCGCCACTTTCCATTTTCTAGTGGTATATTGGAAATAAGAGTCTTACGGACTTTCCTTGTCCGGGCTGCCTTTGAACCGTGATCCGCAGATCTCAGCCTCCTGAGCAGCTAGGATTACAGGCGTGAGCCACCAGCATCCCGGCTACTTTTTAAATTCTTAAAGTAGTTGTACAAATAGTTTCAATTCAGCAAGTCAGATTATGAGTACAATGCATCAGTGTCACCCATTCCATCATACTCCCTGATCTCTTCCAACCCCACTCATCCCCTCAAGTTACCTGGTTCATTTTTCATGTATGTATATTGAGTTTTATGATTGTATTCACATCCCCACCTTTCTCTCTCCATCCATCTCTCCAGTCACTTTACAATCACTGTGGTTTCCAGGAAAGACACGACTGATTGGTAAGATCTTCAAAAAAAAAAAAAAAAAAAACAACTAAAACTATCCCTGCCAAATTAGGACAACTAAGATATGTTTTATTTCTTATGATTTCTAATTTTCTCTTTAATTAATTGCCTTACCTCCTAATGTATTATTTAGACCTGTTATTTCTTTATTCTCAACTTGCCAAGCCAAACTGTAAATCTTCTCTAAATAAACCAAGTAGTCTATTACTTTGTTAATTTTATTGCTCTTGGAAACATGCATCCTTTAGTTGTCTGATCTTCTGCTCTAGATTTATTATTATCTTTGTGAGGCACAGATATCCTTATGGGATTTCCTTCCATCATTACTCTGGGAAACCTTTTTCTTTTCCTTGTGTTAGTTTCCCTTATTTTTTTAACCTTACAGAATCAATTCTATTTTTTAGTAGAACACAAGTTTTCACTAACTTTTGTAAAACAATGCATTAATTGTTAAAATTTTACATTTTCCTCTCTGAATATCTTTTCCTAACCTTACACTCAAGAGACAAGTTAACTGGATATAGAATAAGTAGAAAATAATTTTTCCTCAGGAACTTAAAGTATAACTTTCTTATCTTTGAACTTCCAATACTGCTCATGAAAAAGTCTTATGCCTTGATATTTCTTATGTGATGTTTTGTTGTTGTTGTTTGTTTCTTTGTTCTTTTGTTTTCTTCTCTGTAAACTTTTAGGATAGTTTATCACCAGTGTTGTGAGATTTTATAATGGTGTAGCGTACTCAGGGTCAAGGTTTCTATAATTCACTATATTGGGTACATTATTGGATTCTTTCAACCTGAAGAGTCATGTACTTCAATTCTGAACTTTTCTTGCTTCTTACCTCCGATTGTCTCTGTTCTCTTTCTTAGCTGTCTGACTAAGGCTCAATCTGACAGTCCAATTTTTTCCTTCTTCCTTTTCCCTGTCCCTCTCCCTTTGATGTAATTGAATTCATTGTTTTTTTTTCCTCCACTTTCTGCCCCCACTGTGAATCTCTTCAAGGGCAGGTTGGGGTTTTTAAATGTATACTTTTGAGAGCTTAGCACAGTGCTTCACACAGTGGTTGGCACTTGCTCTATTTTACATAAATGTTGGTTGAACCAAACTAAAAATAAGTCGATGAAAATGATACTATTGAAGCTAACTACATTTTTTTTCTGTTGGTACTTTTGGTTCTTTATTTTATAGATAATGAATAGTTGTGAAAGGAAAACAAATATGTATTGAATAATTATCATTTGCCACAAATGTCCAGATGTTTTCCTGTTGAATCCTCAACAATATAGAGTACAATATAGAGTACAGTTTTAAAAGCATAGGAACATTTTGTATTAATTGTGGTTTGTTTGGGCTTTAGGGCAAAACATGATCATAATCTAAAATCTTCCTTGTTTTATTCTACTGATTTATAAATATCAGGTAATAGTTTCCTACTGTTTAGAGAATTATTAGCATTATAAACCCTGATGATGTATGCGTGTGTTAAAAAATATTAAGGTGAAATTGATCCCTTCTTAGGGAACATTGGTGGTTATTCACAGGTTTTCATTTCAATAAGAGAAGGCTCTTCTTTCCTAACTTATCTACTTTGCTTCTCTATACAACCACTGAAACAAAATACTAAAAGTTTTATTTGAATAAGAACCTCGGTCAAGGCATCATAAAGAGAAAATGACTAATCAGGGACAGAAGTGTATAAAAGAAAAGCCAATCACAATGTTAAAGTAGTCACTGCAGAATTTTTATAAACTGAGCATTCAGGGCCTGTTTACATTTCATTAAGAGCTGGTCATGAAGACTCAGAGGCTGAGAACTTGATGAGAGCGCCTACCAAATAAGATTACACAACATAGAAAAGATCTTCTGAATAATATGGTAATTTAAAAGGAAGACATTGATTGGTTTACCAGTCAGCCATAAAATGTTAATAATTATGTTGGAGCTCATTTTTTGTATCCTCTGTGAAGTCTGCTATGCAAATAATGGGAAGAGATTCTTAACGTCCAAGCAACAGTTTTAATTAGATAGTTTACTACATCACTACTTATAACTTGGTATACTAAATAAATATAGTCCCTAAATGGTCATTCACGAAACTTTTCAAGACCTTTCTTAGGAAAATAAAATAAAAGTGGGCTGGAAAAAAAGTTTTGTAATGAGTGAATTATACCAGTAACTTGTCTCAGGTGTCAAAAGGCACAGCATGTAGATGGAGGGAGGTAGAGTACCACACTGATAATTGGTGGAGAGGAATTTCCCGTCCTAATTATTCTCCTCTCTAACTGATTGAGCTTACAAATTACCTCCCTACACCCAAGGTTTTCATATTTGTAAATTAAGGGCTTTATAGTATAACAGATTTAGACTGAGGAAGCACCTAGGCTCCTTGGAAAAGCTGTCTGTGATGGTGTGCACACATTCACATACGCAAACACACACTATTTATGTATATCTACACACACACATATATACATATATATTTCATAATTTCAGAGGGCTCCTGGGAGGATGAAATGAAATAATGAACATCAAGTGCATTTGTAGGTATTTGAAAATGTCTACCCATCACTTCCTTGTTTTAGGAGAGTATTTTAGATTCCAAGTTTTTCAAATCTTTTTTTGGGAAAGATTTCAAAGTAACAACTATCAAATTGCATGAGATATTCCACTTTTTATAAGAAGCCACTTCTTTCAACAGTTATTAGGGTTTGTTTTTTTAGAGGAGGGGGTGGCAATCTGTCATCATCGTGTTGACAAGTGAAACCTGACAAGGTTGAGGTGGTATAGCTGCAGGGCACTTGAGTATTTTTCACTGTCTCTCCTATTTGTAGAGAAAGGATTTCTATCTTTTTTTCATTCTTACTTCACAGTAGTCTTTGATTTATATACTTTTTAAAACTGATTCTAAATTGACAAATTATTTCAATATTCAGGCATTGGTTTAGATAAGAACATTTCTGTATACTCTTGTCTTTAACTGAATTATTTAGTAATTATTCCTGAAATTCAGTTTATTTTCTCTTTAAAGTGACTTTTTCCTATCCAAGTGTAGCATAAAATTGTATTTACAGAGTTACAATCTAGAATTACCTTGCCAACATTCTATTTTTCTTGTTTTGTTGTGATTGAGGCGCATCCTTAGAAGAATTAAATTCTTACTTTTGAAATCAGAAAGATGAGTACTTGTGTTGAGGCTGGTGGTGAGAGAAAATTATTGTTATTTCAGTTATAACCATTTACTTATGCAAGCAAACCCCCTCCCCCCAAAAAAAGCCTAATGTAAACTGTAGAAATCATTTGCAAGGTCATAGAAAAATGCACTTCAGCTAGATAAAGTCTCTTTGGAATGAGAGAAACTGTGTGTAGCAAAATATTTAAAATGAGCATCAGCAAACAAGATGTTTGTATTAATAGGAACATAGAAAATGGCTATGCAAAGGTCAGCACTGATCTTTAAATAGTAGTGAAATTTAATTTGTTGCATGTAATGAGTAGAAAGAAGAGAAGGAAGCAGACTACAGTGAAGAAGCCATTGATAAACTGTCTAAATGTCAAAACTGCTTACAATATGGAAAATGTTAAATTGACAAGATCTATTTAACTAAGTGAATTAAATAGTTTGAACAATGCCCTAGAGAAATATTTCCAAATTTGAGTACAGCAGAAGATTTGTAAAGATTTTTTTTTGGCTACAATTTATTTCACAAAAGTGAAGGGATTCTTACTTTTCTTTATAGGCATAGGATTTCTTCTAATCTTTTTTAGTAAGAATTAGACACAGATTCTCTTGGAACATAGAAATTGTTCAGGTTTTGCTTTATCTGGAAAAGAGTACCAATCAGTTGTTGGCAGCTGTGAAAAACTGTCTCCTAGCCATAGAGCTCGGGTCTTTGGCACTTTGCATATGCACAGCACTAGCTGAGTGGAGTCAAAGTGTCTTCTTGCTATATTAGGACCAGTTCTTTGAAAGAAAAAGCAAGTATATTGTATATGCTCTTACTTCCTTCATTATATTAAGTTGATGAAGAGACTTTAAATGACTCAATAGGTCCAATATATAACAAAGGATTAATGTCATTAACATACAAAGGTATAAAGTATTTAACAGAAAGATGGGCATACATAGAAAAAGGTAGTTTACCGAGGACACAATAATTTAGAAATACATGATAAAGTATTTGATCTCATTAATGAATGGAAAACTAAAGTGGGCATTTACAGAGCAAGGCAGTCCTGTCTTGGGTGGTAGTGTAAGTTAGTACAGTATTAGAGGCTCTCAAGGTATAAAATGTGAGAGAGTATTTTTACAGTACAATTGTTTGCAACATGAAAATTAGGAATAGATTGTGTGAGTCTGCCTGAGTGTGGACACCATGAAGTTGGAAAGGACACTTGGCACACTGTGCAGTGGCTCCCATCAGAGTGGAGAGGGCAGGTGGGAGGAAACACTCTATTTGTCCATTAACTACTTCAATTTAAAAAATGAGTGTGCTGCATTACTATTGCTGTCTTAAACCTCTAGAAGAAACAAAAGACTAGATAGAAGTACTAATGGATTTACAACTCAGTCTCTTCCTTTGTGCTGTCTACTTTTAGCTTATTTTAATATAAGACTATGAGAGGTAGTGGTTATAACACAATGCTTTATGCTTCTTCCTTTTTGCTTATACCAGTTAATTGCTTAATGGTGTGTGTTAAATCTAAAATTTCATAATTCAAAGTATTGTGAACATTTGGGTTGAAAAGGTATTCTCGATTTTCCAACTGTTCTGGAACTTTGTATGCTGTGAGAAACACTTGAAATACAGAAACTATCTAGATACACTTTTGATAACATTAGACGGTAAATGTCACTAAGGCAGGTAGACCATTTTATTTACTAACTTTTGTAAGAATAAAATTAAAGGCTAAAAAATTCCATATTAAGCCGGGTGCTGGTGCCTCATGCCTGTAATCCTAGCTACTCAGGAGGATGAGATCTGAGGATCACAGTTCAAAGCCAGCCCTGGCAGGAAACTCCGTGAGATTCTTATCTCCAATAAAACACTAGAAAACTGGAAGTGGTGCTGTGGCTCAGGTGGTAGAGAGCTCACCTTGAGCTGAAGTGCTGAGGGACAGTGCCCAAGCCCAGAGTTCAAGCCCCATGACCAACTAACTAACTAAATAAGTAATTCCATATTAAAGGCAGTTAGTTATGCAATACCACTAATGATGCTCAACCCTTTTCATCTTCAAAGCATTATACAACATTAATTAATCTTTACAACACTTCTGCAAATGTAGGTCAATATCATCATCTGTATTCTTGTAAGTGAGGAAATTGAGGCAGAGAGGTTAAATGATTTGGAGTAAATTTGTCACAGCAGGATTAGAATGAAGACATTTTTGGCTCAGAGCCCAGCAAACAGTAGATCAGTAGAACCACACCTTTAGCAAGCTTAATTTCTATGTCCTTGATAAAACTTCTCATTAAAGAATATTGAGGTCATCTCTACATTAAAATTCAAAATTCAGACTAACAAGTTTGATCACTCTGTAACCAATAAACACACACATACTTTCTCTTTCGTACTATTTCCTGATACTATATTGCTTGTCTTTTCCATTGTTTCCTTGTCAGAAAAATTACCAAAATATCTTCCTTGGCATTTTTTTTCTTTTGGAATCATCTTTAATGCTTTTAACTTTCTTCTCAATTTAGAAAATATGTGGTTTTTATAGTTTGGAGTTCTTTTCTGTATTTCTAGCTAGCAGCCAGACATATATAGAGTGGTAACTTCTTTGTTCCTTAAACTCTCACTGTGCCCATAATTTCACTTATTAATTTTAGCAAAACTACTCTTCTAAACTAACGTGTATCTATTCATATTTCAATCCTGCCCTGGAAGCTAGTATAAACCAGGCAGGAATGAGTTTTGGTAAGAGTTTCCTGGGAAGCAAATATGGCCAGGAAGCCTGGTATTTGTGGGCTCTTTGCTAGGGTTAACAAGCTTAATTACAATGGAAGAAAAAGAGGAGCCAGGGTTTCAAAAGAATAAAAAGAGACCAGATAGTGATTCAGGAAAATGGAGGTGTATGGGTTGAGTAGTTGAGCAAATGCTGTGAATAGATGGAGTCTACCGGTATTCTTTTTACAAGGCAGGGGATGGTGAATCCATGTTCAAGTGAGGGCTTCATGATTTGTACAGAAATCAGAACCCCACCCTTCAGTGGTAACTCTACCTGCGCTCTTACTTTCGTAGTTTATCACTGTCTACATGTTATTTTGTTATTTTGTTTGTAAAAGATACTTCCATCTCTTTCTTTATATCCCAACTGCCACCAACCCAGTTCAACTCCTTGTTACTGAAAGTATTTATGATGTTACTTTGATTGCCTTTCAAGTACATTATTTGTATTACAGCTTCCTTTATTTTTCCAATAAACTATTTACCCAGTTAATCTGCCAATAATCCTGATCTTGGTTACCGTTACTACTAAAATACTTACCCTGATCAGAAATGTTTCATTATTCTTCATTAGCTATTTAGCAAATATAAGTTGTGTTTGGTATTAAAAAATAAGCCTTTTGCATTTTCCTATTTTTATGTGTGTGTTTTGTTTTTTCTTTTTCTTTCTTTCTTTTTTTTTTTTTTTTTTGTGGCTCATGAAGTCTGGGCCTGGGCGCTGTCCCTGAGCTCTTCAGCTCAAGGCTAGCACTCTACCACTTGAGCCACAGTGCCACTTTCAGTTTTCTGGTGGTTAATTGGAGACAAGAGTCTCCTGGACTTTCTTGCCCAGGCTGGCTTTGAATCGTGATCCTCATATCTCAGCCTCCTGAGTAGCTAGGATTGCAGGTATGAGCCACGGGTGCACAGCTTGTTCTTTAAAAAACAAACAAACAACAACAAAAACAAAAACAACAAAAAACCCTATCTCACAAAATCTAACAAGCTTCAAAAGCTTCTATTTATTTGTTTGTTTGTTTATTTATTTGGTGGTCCTTGGGCTTGAACGCATAGCCTGGGCATTGTCCCTAAGCTTTTTTGCTCGATTAGCACTCTACCACTTGCGTCACAGCTCCACTTTTAGCTATTTGGTAGTTAATTGGAAATAAAAGAGTCTAATAGACTTTCTTGCTAATCACGATCCTCAGATTTCAGCCTTCTGAATAACTAGTATTACTGGTGTGAGAGCTACCAGTGCTGAGCTATATGCTTCTCTCTCTGTCTCTCTCTCTCTCTGTCTCTGTCTCTCTCTCTCTCTCTCTCTCTCTGTTACTGGATGGTTTGTTTTCTTTTAGCAATACTGGAGCTTGCCCTCAGGACCTCACACTTGGTAGGCAGGCACTATATCATTGAGCCATACCATAGATCTTTATCAAACTAGAATACCTACTGAATAACTATAGTCTTTTGTTTATGTTTCTAAACTAGCACTGATCATACATTTCATATTGTTTTGGTGGTTATTTTATCTGCTGTACTGGATTATAAGCTATTTGATACTAGAGACCCTATTTTATAAATCTTTGTTTCTGAGACAGTAAAATGACGCACACAGGATGCTAAAAGTCTTGTTAGTTAAATTATATTTAGCTTTTATAAGGCCCCATGGTCACAAACAGCCATTGTTCCTAATATTCTAGTCTTTTGGTATAATGATTAGCCGAAATACGAGGTCTTATTGTTTTGAGACTATCCAGCTCTTTTGAATGAACTTATTGCTTAATAGTTTGGTTTACTGTTAAGTATTTAAAAGTATTTAAAAAAGCATTTCAGGTTAACATGCCTTTAATTAAAGAGGCTCATGAAGTTATTTAATCAATCTTAATATAATACTATGTTGATGACATTGAGAAGTGATTGAGAGTCATACAGTGAATTTATATCCCTCTATAATAATGTAATGGTGATTATAGCACCTAAAAAAATTAGCCAGTGATTTATCTAAGTTCATGCTAGTTGTTTTTATTTTTGTATATTTTCAGTTACTGAACAGATATTTCTCAGAAAAATCTATGAAAATACATAGCAAATATGTATTCTAAGCTTATGTCCAAATAGATTCCCTTAGGCTTTTTGTAGTATTTGGCTAATACACATTCATTTAAACTGTTTTGTGGGCGCCATGGTATCATTTATCTTTGTTATAACTATAGCAGTGTTTTCTCTTGCTTAATTCTTTCTTTGGTATCATGTTTTACATTAGAGGTTTATTTGCCCTCAAGCTTCCTATCCTCCCAATAACAGTCAAAATATCTGACTTTAAGAAACCAGGCAACTGCATACCTAACTACTCTGGCAGAAGACAAGTATTTTACAATTTATTAATTGCCAAGTGATCTTTATTTCCAAAACACAGTTTATATTTTTCAAAAGAAGATTATCAACAGTACATTAGCGAAGCTACTTCTGTTTTGCTAGTTTTATTCTCAAAATGTAGTCTGTATGGAAACATTTTGTTCTGAAAGAAAGTAAGGATTACTTCTAATGCAAATCAAACTGAAGGGAAATCTTCAGATGACAGACTTTTCCAGGATGTAAGCAGAGAGTAAGAAAAGGGCTTTTGAAGTTCTTCTCATCTCTCTGTCCTCAAAACTTGAGCTTTCACAGATTCACCCCTATACAAGAGAACAGTCATCTAAATTTAGGTCTATCTCATTTTAAGTGATGCTGTTTATTTCTTCAAGGATAGTGGAAGCTTGGATTCAGATAGTTTTCTGTGACATCTGAAACTGACATCAACTCCCTTATATAATTAAACAGAAAGTTACAAAACTTAAAATATTTTGAAATAAATATATTATGGATGAATTTATTCACATTTTTTTCACGTTATTTTTATGTGGATATAACCTAAAATATAGCAAAGTGGGGTAACACCTCAGCTTCCTTTGGTGTAAGTATCCCCAGTTTCACTACCTTTTCAATTCTTCTCATAATGTCTTCCCAAATTGCAGAATTCAGCATTCTTTTGAAATTCTTTCCTTCCTTACTTCAAAACAACTCTTTATGCACTAATACAATATTTAAATAATACACGCTCAGTCTTGACTACTTCCTCCAGGCAGATTTTTCAAACCAGGAAATTACCAGCATTCTTTTAAACTGGTGGCATTCTTGAGTTAAGATGCAGATATTTTTAAATGTGTTTTAAAAACCTACAGTATATAAAGATAGAAAGATATTGTGAGGCCTGAGGGGATATTGATTTGATCCTCTGGTGATTATTGTAGATTTTTTTCAAATTTGTTTACTCCATTAATTCTCTTTAATTTTACATAGTCTTCCTGGCAGATATTTGAACTTTAAGGTAAAAGAAGGACGAGTAACCTACATTTGGGTATCTTCTGCCCCTGTGTTAATATATGGCCCCTTACAAAGCCTTCTCTTTAATTATACTTGCTCTAGGGAATCTTAGGAGTTGTGATATGCCCATGAACAAGTTCAGACATTTCTTAGTGGACACCGGCCATTTTCTTCTCATCTATCTCACCCACTACATGTTAGACCTGCTCCCTGAACTGATTATTGCTGCTTTTCTTCAGGTGACTTTGGATTACTTTACATCATAGCTATTTTTGCTAGGTACAGATCCTATTCTGTCTGGATGTTAACATTCTTCCTAGATATAAGTTACCATCCTATTTACTTTCTACTTAGCACTTACTGCCTTCTGCTATCTTCTCTACTTACCTATGGTATGTTCTCTGTTGGGCCATAAGAAAGGTCCTTATAATGTAGAAGGAAAATGTTCCTCTTTCATCCTATTTTTTCCCCTTGCACACACACTCTCCTCTCCCTCTCCCTCTCCTTCTCCTTCTCCTTCTCCTTCTCCTTCTCCTTCTCCTTCTCCTTCTCCTTCTCCTTCTCCCTCTCCTTTTCCTTCTCCCTCTCTCAGTTTGTACTGATCCTGAGGCTTGAACTCAAGGTCTGGGCACTGTCCCTGAGTTTTTTGCCAGTGCTCTACCATCTGAGCCATAGCTGTGCTCCCAACTTTTGTGGTTAATTGGAGATCATGTACTTTCTGCCCAGGATGGCTGTTAACTATGATCCTCAGAGCTCAGCCTCTTGATAAGCTAGGATTATAGACATGAACCTATAATAATTAGCTCTAGGTCATTCTATGCTTTTAAGTGGGAAACCAGAGCAATATTTTTTGTATATCAAAACATTTGGAAAAATAACTTGTACATTTTTCTCAATATTCCCGGAGCTCAGTAGGAATGTTGGGGTACCAGGCTAGAAGATAAATCCAGGTTACAGATTCAAGGCTTTATTCTCTCCCTGCTCCCAATGCAAAGGATGAATAGGTTTGCTCTTGAAGTTTGAAACTTCAATGAAGCTCATTTTACCTGTTCTTCTTCCTTAAGCACTGTAATTACTGAGTAGTTTAGGACTTTCAAACTTACTAAAGGTATGGACAGTGGCTCTATTGGTTTTTCAAGTTGAAGGCACTTCTTCCTCTGAGAAATAGCCAAAGTTAATTCCTTTAAACAAATTGCACTCTATTGTCATTCTGTTATCAAGTAAAGTTTTGAAGTTTATGATTATTGAATTCATTTAAACTAACTAGCAGAATTTACTAACTAGTAGAATTTAAACTTTTATGTTATTTGACTATTATGAGTCATTTTATGTAAACACAAGCAACTGAACTTCAGCCTTACCTTTGTCCACATTGCCACAAATTAGCATTATTGATATCTGAATAAACTGTAAATTCAGGAATATGATTTTTAATCTACTATAATCTAAAACTTGGTGACTTTTGATGCTTATCAAAGAAAATACCTGTTTATCATATCATTTCTTTTTTTCTTTTCTTTTTTCTCTTTTTTTTTGCTGGTCCTGGGGCTTGAACTCAGGGCCTGGGCACTGTCCCTGATCCTCTCTGTGCTCAAGGCTAGCTCTCTACTACTTGAGCCACAGCGCCACTTCTGGCTTTTTCTATGTATGTGGTACTCAGGAATCAAACCAAGGGCTTCATGCATGCTAGGTGAGCATGCTACCATTGAGCCACATTCCCAGCCCCTTATCATATCATTTCTTCTTTATTCACAATGAAATGTTAATCTGTGTTTGTCCTAATACAAATACCTTCTCATGCATAAACTTTCCCAGATACAAATGTTTTTCCATTATAAACCATCCATTTATCTATACACATTGGTAACCAGCATCTGGTTACAATCCAGAGATTGAGGGGTCATTTGTTTTGTCTCTTTTCAAGGCAAGAAAAAAGAGAGCAAACAGAAATCAACCACAAACAAACTACAATTTTCATAGGCTGCTTCCTTTTTATACTTTTCAACTTTAGTCTATTATTTTTCACCATGCACTTGGATTTACTGTTATCTGTGGAACATGCCATCATTTAATTCAAATTACCTGTGTACTGTCTTCCACACCTCCGTGTACTCTTAATACAGCAGAGCACTGTGGTTGACAGTCTAGCCTTATGCCACCTTTCTGTCCTTAGTTTCTTCATTATAGAAGTAACCATGATAATACTTCAAAGTACCTGTGAGAGCAGATTGAATGAGTTTAAACATAAATCATTTAGAACAAATATTACCATTTTTATCATCATCATCATCATCAAGCTAGTTCTTTTTCTTTTTCTTTTTGTCAGTCCTGGGGCTTGAAC
Organism: Dipodomys spectabilis; assembly: GCF_019054845.1. NCBI lineage: Eukaryota > Metazoa > Chordata > Mammalia > Rodentia > Heteromyidae > Dipodomys > Dipodomys spectabilis. Next base: position 3,726,169 of record NW_024870818.1, read on the forward strand.
TCAAGGCCTGAGCACTGTCCCTGAGCTTCTTTTTGCTCAAGACTAACACTCTACCACTTGAGCCATAGCATACGTGGTACTGAGGAATTGAACCCAGTACTTCACGCATGCTAAGCAAGCACTCTACTACTAAGCCACATTCCCAGCTCATCAAGCTAGTTCTTAAATGACCTAGTTTCAAGAGCACTCACTAGCATTTCACAGCTTCTCTCTTAGCTTTTTCCAAAGCCCACTATTATTATTCAGGCAAGATTGGCCCTTCTTTTATGGTGACATATTTTTCACTCTGCCATTTCAATTCATGCCACATTGTGTCTCCTTAGTTGAACATCTGTTTCTTGATAATTGTGTACTCTGAGGTGCTGTAAAAGCGAAGAAGAGCCAAGGAAGTTTGTACTGTAGCTAAAATTCTTTTGGATTATCACTCATATGAATAGTATAGGAAATATTTTTAGTCACTCCTGATGTTAAGGAAACTAAAGACTTTATGCTCCATTAAAAGATATCCTAAGATACTTAACAAACTTTGTTTGCTTTCGAGAAGTTTGTAAGAAAGAACATTTGTTTTATGATTTTATAATGTCTGTAATTTAAATTCCTACATGTATTTCTAACATATAACACAATATACATCTAACATAGTACCGTGAATTTGCAAGCAAACATTTGGAAGCTACAAAAATTTCTTTTTGATATTTGTAAAATGCTGACGTTTTTCTGATTCAATCTGGCTTTCCCCCAGTCCAAATTAATGAGGTTCTGTTTGATTTTTTAAGTGTTAATAATTATTTCCTTATGTTTTATCACTAACTCATGCTGCGAAAATGGAAAGAAATAACTGTCTTCATAAACAAAAAAATATTTAAGCTACTTTAGTTGTATAAGGAGGTGTTCGTTATAACACCTCTACACAAATATACAACGTATCCCAGTCAATCTCACCTGCAATCATTGTTCCTCTTCCCCTACTTTCCAGAACTATTTCAGCTGGTTTAATTGTTCTGTTTTCATATATGCATTTGAAGTAAATCAGTCATATTTCACCTGCCTTCCCCCAGCCTTCTAGTACCCATCCCCCAAAGAGTCATTTATGTTTTTAGTTTATATTAATAGCACAAAGGGGATACATATGGATTTCACACCGGATAATATTATGTCAGTATAACTGTCCTATTACTCTCTTTCTTCATCCTCCAAACTCCATGTTATCTAACAGCTTTCAGTGGATTCCTTATGGAATCCTCATACTATACTTTATATTTTTCACTCTCTGTCATTCTCTTTCCCATCCCTTTTCTTTCTCATGTTCCCAAAGAGTTGCATAGTTCCAATCATATACTATGTACATATATATCTGTAGATGTGTTTATGGACATGTGTATTCTTTCAGGTCTAGATTTCACACATGAGTAAAAATATGCAATATTGTCTTTTGAGTTTGGGTTATCTTGTATTATGTATTGTAGTTCCATCCATTGTCCTAATTATGATGTAATTTCATTTTTCTTTATAGCTGAGTAATATTCCATGATATATATGTACTATTTTTTATTTACCTATTCATTGGTGGTTGAGCACCTTGGTTGACTCCACAGTTTGGCTATTGCAAATGAATCTGCAACAAATATGGGTATGGAAGCATATTTTTTGTATATTGATTTAAACAACTTTGGATAAATTCATAGCAGTGGTATGGGTATGATAGGGTCATAAGGTAAATCTGTTTTTAGGTTTCTGGTTTTTCTTTTCTTCCTGGTCCTGGTGCTTGAACTCTGTGCCTGGGTGTTATCGCTGAGCATCTTTTTGCTCAAGGCTAGCGCTCTACCAATTGAGCCATAGTGCCACTTCCAGCTTCTTCTGAGTAGTTTATTGGAGATAAGAGTCTCATGGACTTTCCTGCCTGAGCTGGCTTCAAATCATGATTCTCAGATATCTCAGCTTCCTGAGAAGCTAGGATTACAGGCATGACCTACCGGTGCCTGGATATTTTTAGCTTTTTGAAAACTTTAATACTTTTATAAAGTTTGCTTTAGTTTACATTCCCAGTAATAGTGTACAGGATTCCTTTTTCTGCAATCTGACCAGCATTTATTGCTGTTTATTTTCTTGTTGATGGCCATTCTGACAGAGGAAAGATGGAATCTTAATGTATTTTTACTTTTATTTTCTTCCTGCCTAAGGGTATTAAACATTTGCTTTATATATCTATTAACCACTTTTATTTATTATTGATTGACCTATTTGTTCTTTTGTTGTTTAGTTTTTTTGAGCTCTATATATTCTGGATATTAATTCTTTGCTGAATAACTGTAAAGACTTTCCCCTACTCTGTGGGTTGTCTTTTTATTCTGGTAATTGTTTCGTATGGTAAATTTTTACTATCTGATTTTTAAAAGTGTAGATAAACTATTTGGATCTATCATGACATGAATATTAACAAACTAAATCTAAATATTAATGTAACTGTATTTTATATAATAGTAGCTATACTATTTACTCTGAAAATTTTTACCCTAACTAACTTGTTTGTAGATCTTAAATATTTGTCTTATATATACTTAACTTTTCTACCCTCAAAATTTTAACTTAAAAATGCTTAAGTATGAAAAAATTCTAAATATAATCTAGAGCCTTAACTAAACATATGTTATCGAAGACCCAAATATATATAATTCTTCTTACTAGATTTTTCAATGTGATGACTAACTAAATCTAGGGAAAGAAATGTACTTTTCCTTTTCTTAGAGTTTATTTTTGTATGGTTAACCAAATACATCTAAGTGTGTTTATTCTTATGACCCATATCTCTAATCTCAATAGTAGCAATTACTTATTCTCTTATAAACACTAAGGGATCTTGGTTTTGTTGGCAATTCAAGGTAATTAATTGATACTTCTTTTAATTACCTTTAAACAGGACAGAGATTCCTTCTGCTATCAGATGTCTTTCTACTTGACTGAAATGCACCTCTGGTCTTTGAGGAATACCTTACACATTGGAGGTAAATGAGTTCCGGATCAATTTCAGTGTTTGTTAGTTTTTCAGTTTTACACCATTATAGATATGTACTAGCAACATTTATCTTTCACTCCCTGTCTGGAGTTGCATTCATTTTTTCAATCCTCAGTGAAAAGTTGGTCAGGAGAAAATAATTCCTTTTAATGGATGGAACTGAGACTCTCATGGCAAGTGAGGTGAGCTCACAAGGACAAATATTAAACGTTTTTTTCCCCTATGCAGATTCTAGACCTAAAAATAATAATATGTCAATATTATTGAAAGAGACACTGAGAAAGAGGATCCAGCTGGTTGCAGGAGGGAGAAAGGAGAGAATGATAGAGAATGAGTAGTATAGAAAGACATTCTATATATGTATGAAAATAACACAATAAAACTGACTAAAAAAACTGTTTAAAAGAGGTTTAGAAAGAGCAACAGATATGGGTGAATCTGATCACAGTACATTATATGCATGTTAATATTAGGAAGTCCCCTTGTGCAATGATTTTATGCTAATAAAAATTTTAAGTAAGTATATACTTTCCAGTTCCTATAGAGATTCTACATTGTTATTATTTTTAGTAATTCTGTAATTGTTGGAAATCTTTAGTAAGTTCCCAGTGATATGAAGAAATTGATTTAGATAAGTTTTACCTATGTTCTCATTGATGCATTGGTACACCAGGTTTTCTCATATCCTCACTCCACCTTTCACAAGTATCTCTCTCTGGAACTGCCTTCTTACAAGCTAGAATAAAATAAAATCTTGACATTGTAAAAGAAAATTATTCATTTTGATTGCTTTTATTAACTTACTTACTGCTTGAATTTTGTGGGTACATCTTTTCTTTTCTTTCCTTTCTGCCAGTCCTAGAGTTTGAACTCAGGGCCTGGACTCTGTCTTTGAACTTTTTAGCACACTTCAGCCCAGCTTCACGTCCAGCATTTTGCTGGTTAACTGGAAATTAAAGTCTCATGGGCTTTCCTGCTCAGGCTGGCTTTGAACCATGATCCTCAGATTTCAGCACTCTCAGTATCTAGGATTATAGGTGTGAGCCATTGACATTTGATGAGTTTTTCTATTTTAAAAATAAATTTTATTGGCTTAATATTTGCATCCTATAAAGACTGCACATGCTTAATTTTTTCCTTTGGATTGCTCATAACTGCTGTCTAATTTAGTTAAATATTTATAGGCACTTATATGCATTTCTGCTTGATGTTAAAATAAAAATTTAAATAGGTAATATATAGTTATTTTTGTTTACTTTGAGTTTCACATTTTGCAGAGGAGAAGTAATATAAATGTATTTTAACAATATTAATATCATAGGATAAATAAATTTTATTAGAAAACATTCTCAGCAATCTTTTCTTATTTAACTACCCAAAACAACTTAAATTTTGAGTATGTCTATTTATAGTGAGTTTGCCTTATTTAAGACTTTATTACATGTGGCTTTGATCAAGTGCCACTAAGAAGAAAAATATAAATGAAAAAAAAGAAATTAAAAAATAAAATCCCAAATGTTAAATTCCCACAGACATGACACATCACTTGGTTGCAGAGAAGTTCTCAGTTGGTCATCATCAGTTATGTTTATTTAAATTGTGAGGTCTGCTGAGTGTTTCCCTATCCTTAATTTTGTGAAAATCTGTCTGCAAATGGTGCCTTTCTTCCAAACAAGGCAAAAGTTAATGTGTTTAAATGATATAGTGAAAATTTTAGATTTGTTGAAAGGTGACATGTCTTTAGTGGAAGCTGGGAATTGTTATGGGAAAAATAAATCAAGTATCTGCAACACAGCACTAAGCTGCATCCTGAACATTCACAGTTTTTTCCTCTGTACGTATATTTCACATCATTACTAAGAAAATGGTTTGCCTTATATTGTTTCTTAATATTGAATATATAGCTACAGATGAGTGTCATATTTAAACTGTTTATTTTCCTTTAAATACTAAAGATAGAATTTTCAGCTACATAAGGATTTAACACACATTTATTTCTTCCCCAAAATTCTTCTAAAATTAGGGTAATTGAATTAATATAAAGAAGGCATAAACCAATAAGGACTTTAGCGTATAGGAAATGGCCAACTGCAATTTGATTTCTGGTAGATGTAAAGGAAGGAAGAACAGAACTCAACGATCTGAATGTCATTTGCCAGCATAGGAGAATTACACTAACAACAAACTTGTGTTTAAGTCTAGAAAACAACAATACAGAAGGCAGTAATGTGGCCTGAGGGCAACAACAAAGGGTCATGAACATCTGCATAAGCAGTGAGAGGGCTGGGAGTATACAGCTCAATGGCAGAGCAGCTGCCTAACAAGTAGCTAGAAATCTCATCCATTCTATCTTTTACCTAGTCTTCCTTTTCTTGCCCTGCTTATGCTCCTTCCTAGTCTTTCCATCTATCTAAAGTCCTTGGTCGCTGCCTTGGTCGCTGCTTCCTGTATTCTGAGGCTGAGCGTAGTGCTGAGAAAAGATTGCCCCATTTGTGCAGAGTGGCCTTGTGGAGTAGTAAAGATCTTCAATTCCATCAAGCTCTACCCTTTCTCTCTGTGGGGAACATTCTTGTCTGTGAATTGTGTAAAATCTTACAGCTTCTCTAGTACTCACTTCTGGAAGCTATTCCTGACATCTAGACAAGACAGTAACCCTCTTTCTATGTTCTCATTAAATGACTTGACAATTCAGTATTTTTGAATATATTTTGAAATTCTGAAATAATTCCGAACTCACAAAAATGTTATCAGTACAGAGAATTATTTGTTTCTTGAACCATTGAAGTTGCAGATTTGATATCTCCAAATCCTTCCTTCAAAGGAATACTGTCCTGAATCATTAATGTCTAGCCATTGACATCAGGAAATTAACCATGTTACATTGACATGATTACGTGTCTTTTTTTTTTTCTTTTTTAGAGAAGTAATCTGGTTCAGAACCCATAAATATTTTCAATTTATTGTCACAGGGTTTGTTAAAATTTTCTCCCTTTTTGTATTTGTATTTTTCTTATCAGACAGTTAGAAATCAGTTTTTTTTCCATAGCTTTAATTTATTAATCATCCTTTGTAATCAGTCTCCTATCTCTTTGGCCTTCTATGTGGGTTTTGATATACCAAGTTAGACATTTTTCATTTGTTAGTGTTTTATTCATATTGTTCAGCTCCAACCCACACCAAGCCATTGCTCCATGTAAATGCTCTTTGTACCTACAAGGATCCTAGCACACATGCCAGGCTGATTCTGCTCAGTTGCCTTTCTTATCCAGCCCTTGTACCTCTTGTAAGACAGTCTCCTTACATGGATGCCTTCTTGTCCTGCTTAGGTTCAGTCCCAATCTGGGCTAGGTACAGTAGTCGGATTTATGCACAGAAATTCAGAGTCCTATATGATCTTCATGTGTTTATTTTAGGATTGTAGCAAATGTTCAGATATAGGGAATAATTATATAATTATAGGATGAATACTTTAATGGAGGATATTATATTGACATATAATAGTGCCTGTGAGTCTTAGTCTTTAAACAATTTTTAAAAGTGAAGTACAACATATTTTCTAAAAGCATATAGATCATAAGATTATGTTATGAATTATCAAAAAGTGAACACACCTGTAAAATCACTCCCCAGGCCAAGGAATAAAATAATGTCATTACTCAAGAAGCCCTACTTACCACTTCTCCCAGTCAGTCCTGGTATATAACCACTCTCTTCAAAATCACATTAATGGTATGATAAGTAAAAGATAGCATATTCTAGAAAACTATATTTGAAGAGCTAATTATAGCAGTAATACTTTTTTGTTTCTTCTGGTTTTGTCATTGAGTTTCACAAAGTTTAGAGCAGTCAGTCACTAGGGGGCAGCCTGTACTGCTACCACTTTTTAAGAAACAGTTGCATCCTCCTTATGTTAGTAACTGAGAATTAATTTTTGCATGGAAGAAAACAAATGTTACTTCAATGAAAGAAATATTTCATTATTCATAGATTTGGTGAAAATGAACAAAATTATTCTGTTCTCCTATGTTTAAATTGCAAGAACAGATCCCTTGGTCAGATCAATCTCAACATCTGGGAAGCCTTGCTTTGCCTCTTACCTAGTCCAGTGGAACCTCTGAATTTGAATGGGTTTGGAAGCTCTTTGAATCTAAACAAGTTTCAGATAATAATTTATCCATACCTCTCTGTAATCCTGTCTTTCTTTCCTGCAGATTTCCTCCCAAATGCTGTAGGATGGAAACTAGACTTTCGAGCTAAATTGGAGAAAAGCAAGCCACAGCTCGGAATCCAACAGCTAGGGCATTTTCTTCCATCCACTGATTTCATTTGGCATTGCTTAGTGGCAGTTCCTTTTGGTAGCGCCCTGTGAAAAATATCAGAGGAAGTGTGAAAGAGAAAACTTGGTCTTCCTTGATTTTAGTTTTTTTTTTTTTTTTTTTTACTAATCTTTTCCTCATGCCATTATAGTTCTGTGTATTTCCTCATGCCATTCTAACTTTTTCTCATTAGATTGATAAACTTTCCAGTTTCTGCATATCCCTAGAATAGATGAACCCATGTCCAGATGCTTTTGAGCTATTTTATTTCTAGTAACATAAGGAGAGCTGTTTTTGCTCCCCTCCCCACCCTTCCCTCCAATATAGTATGGTTTGGCTTCTTATTCTCCAGAACTTTTTACCATAATTTAATGTTGTTTTTTCCTTTCTATAGATAGAGACATCGGCATCTACCAGTATTATGACAAGAAAGATACAGCAGGTAAAGTACAATTCTATTCAACTAGTTTTAGAAACTAAATATCCTAAACTGACCATTGAAAATTGACAATTAAAAACTCTATTTTTATGGACTTTAGATAAATTCTAAGAAGGTCACTTCAGTTCTTCAGAAAAATGCTAGGTTGATATCTGCTGTCATCTGATCTATATAAAATAAAGCAATATTGAGACAGTGCTGTGAAGAACATGAAAATTTTCATTTTACTGCTGATCAGGCTGATAAAGGGACAGTCTATTCGCATTTATTTATTGGTGTCCCAGTAGAGGGCATTGTTAATGCATGGGTCCCACTGATACTGGCCTCCCGGATCCTCACCTGATATCTGAAATAGGCATTTCTGAGTGAATGATCAATTTTCTTTATCTGATTAATCCTGTTAATCCCAGAAGTTTTATGATGGGCCAAAAGGTCTCCCTAGCTAGAGTTACTTCCTGTTCTGGGCTCTGTTGAAGTGGGGCTGTGTGAGCATCTTGTGTGCTTAGCGTGGTGGTTAATAGGCTGACTTCATGGCTCTGATGACAGACTGCAGCAGCTTCTCTTCTGGGCTCGGTTGCAGTTCCCTTTCCTATCTGATGAGATTGGAAGCTCAGGATATTGGCCCACCTGTTGTGCTACATAAGCCTTTTCACTGCAAATTTAGGAAATATCTCTAAAACATGAAAACATCCACACTGGGGCATTTTTCTCAACTGTCCTTTTAAAGGTTTAGCAACATTTATTAGTTTCAAGACTGTGTATGATAACCCTGTATGTACGTATTAAAATAAAAGTTATTATAATAAAAATAAACTGCGCTTCTTTCTTCTTTTCCAATTTCCTCCGCCACAATGTCATCAACAGAGCTTGGTAACTTAGAAGAAAAGCAGAGGTTTGCAGAATGTAAGATTATTTTTTATTTCTTAAAATTATTATAAAATTAGAAAGTTCAGTATTTTAAAATGTTTTTCTTTCTGCAAAAATTAGAAGTGTTATTCTTTCCAAATTTCTTATAATTACATATTATTGCTTATGTACATGAACTATGAGTAAAAATTACATTTGTTAATTCTAATTTAGAAAATTAAAATCTCTACTCTGTCCAATTTTGATAAAACAATATTCCTATGTCAATATACATTTTCTTACTGAATTATATTTGTATTATTTAATATATTTAAAATGTACCACACTTAAATTCCAGTGATAGCATTTAATTATTCATACTTTGCCTAAATTATTAACGTTTTATTCATTTTAAGAAAATAAGATTATAGATGAATGTGAGCATTTTATTTACTAGTCTTTGCTAGCCTCCAATATGTATATAAATATAAATAAACATATTTACATATGTAATATATTATTTATAATGTGGCTACCATGTGATATTTTTCATGATTTAAATATTTAAGATTTTATTTTTATTTATTTTAAATGGTTGAACTGACAATTTTCAGACTACTGTATTAGTAACTGCAGTGTAGATTTTTTTGAAATGATTTAAGAATGTTTTATTTATATTTCAACTCTTAGTGACTAAGAAATCTGAAGTCGGTCTTTTCCTTCTGTGTCTTAGTTCCTCATCTGTAGAACTGTGTAGGATCAGCACTTGGGTGAAGATAGTCAGTATTCAGTGCAACACAGATTTTAAAATTTGTACATATGTTCTGCACATCCAAATTATGTTTATAGAGCCAAATTAGTTTGCTGAAATGAGATATATAGCAAGTCTACTTTCCAATTTAAAGATCTATGTATACTGTATGTATTATATGTATATGCACACATAACATATCTGTACTCACACACAACTCTCATTTAGAATTACCAGTACGAAGATCTGAAAATGACTATTTTTTTCTGATAAAATAGATGCTATGAATTTAACATTTCGTGTGTGTGTGTGTGTGTGTGTGTGTGTGTGGTGCTAGAGATGGAACCCAGGGTCTCATGAGTACTGGGCAGGTGCTCTACTACTGAGTTAAACAGCCAGCCCAATTTTATTAATTTTTAAGAACAAAACTAGTTTTAGTTTATCTTAGGCTAGCATTGGGATTCTATTAAATAAAAAATCTTTATTTGAAACAAAGGAATATCACTTAGTCATCAGATACATTTTTAAAAGGTTATTTAAGTCAGGCACTGGTGTCTTCTAGCTACTCAGGAGGCTGAGATCTGAGGATCATGGTTTGAATTAGCTCAGGCAGGAAAGTCCATGAGACTCTTATTTTCAGTTAGCCACCAAACTGGAAGTTGAGCTGTGGCTCAAGTGGTAGAGCACTATCCTTGAGCTAAAAGCTCAGGGACAGCACCCAAACCCCAGGACTAGCACTCACAAAAATAGTTACTTAAAAAAATTAAAGGAATTTTAATACCTAATATGTTAACATTTGAATGCTTTTTTTTCTGTAGTTTTAGTATATGGTATCTTGATCACACTTAAATTCGTATCCTGTGTATCATTTTTGTATTTTTTTTCCTCACTACATTTATTCATGAGGATTTTCAGGTCTCTATAGTCCACTTGCAGAATTTGAAATTTGTTTGGATTAAATACTTCGTTATTTACAAGAAAAAGTTACTTTGATGCTAAAGAGTGGGTCACTACTAGTAGGTACTGCTAGATTGACATACCCAGCAAATTTTCCCAGGGATTCTCTGGGGCATGCTGGTTATCATCATAACAGATCATCAAGGAGATGATGTTTTGTGGTAAAAATCCTGTTCCTATGACAAAGCCTTTTAAAACGTTGTCATTTGATGATAGAAATGAAGCCCACTTCCTCTCAATTGTGGATGTATTTTATTTTAATCTTCCTAAGGCACTGCTAAGCAGAGTTTCCTTTTTTAAATCATGTTTAACTAACTGTAGTACATGTTTTATTTGCCAGCACGAGATTATCCTTGGACGCTCAAAAATAGACGCCCAGAAAAACTTCGAGACTCACTCAAAGAATTGGAGGTATCTTACAAAAAGTTTCAAAAATGGCAACAAACAAATCTGTTTTAAAACATCTTTCAACGGCTTTAATTTTCGTAAAGGATCAACTCTCATGGTGATGATAGCTTTGCTTTTGTCCAGTGAGAAGTTCTTAAACAGTTGCATCTTTGTGTGGCATGCTGATCTTTTTTTTTTTTTTCTTGCTATCAGAAGCACTTTAACTGATAATGACAATGTGTGTAGCCAACTGCACTCTCTTTCTCTGTTGTCCTTCAGGAACTGATGCAAAACAGTCAGTGTGTGCTGAGCAAATGGAAGAACAAATATGTCTGTCAGGTAAAATGGTTTGACAAGCTTTTGCAGTGTTTAACCAATGGGGCTGAAAACTATGTGGTAATTGGTATTCTTGTGTTATGATAGATAATGGACAAAAACTTTTTAGGGTTAGATATTTCATAGTTTGAATTCTAGTCATTCTAGAATAAACATTAGGCAGATAGATGCACATCACTGGACTACCTCATTACTCAGTGCATACTGACATACTATATATAACTCTAATAAAAATCTTTTCAGATAATGTTTTCACTTGAATTTGTCTGAATGTTATATTTGATGTTTATTGGCATAGATTTAATAATATTTTGAATGAACATTATATAATATTTTGAATGAACATTATACAAAAGGACAAAATATTTTTATTCATTCTTATAAACATTTATAATAGCATATTTATGAAAAATCAACAAGTAAGTGTAAGAGGCTGATCTTAGTTTTTGAACTTCCTAAGCTGCACTGTTTAATATAGTCACCTCTAGCCTTATTTGGACATTTGAATAATTAAATAAAATTAAAATTTTGGTTCTTCAGTCTGAATACCCACATTTTAAGTGCTCAGTAGCTGAGTGTTATCATACTGGACAGTGCAGACACAGACTCTTTCTATTGAGAAAATTCTACTGGAATCTATACCTATAATTATACACAGTGTAAGTTGAAACATGCCGGGCATCTTAAAATATGTAGTAGAGCATCCCAGTAGACAATCTTTTCATATAGACCTCAGTGCCTTTTAATAGCAAGTTTTTTTTTTTGTTAGTGTTATATTTGATGAATGTTATAGAAGGATGTCCTTGCTAATGAGTAAATTCAACTGAGAAAGGAAATTTTTATGATTGAGCATATATATTTATATATATAATACAAGGTGATCTACATACTCAATGGGCCTCAATTTAGCACTTAATCAGGACATAACAATTAGTGCACACAGAAAGATAATAGCCACATTAGCTTTGCTGGTAAATCTGAAAAAAATGTCATTTACCTAGAAAAATTTTACTTGGTCTTGATAATAAAAAAAATAATTGCTAGTCCATATTTACTATGGTGGTAATAAGGTACAGATATAAGAAAATAACATACATGCATTTGGGAATTTTTGTATAGGGTTACTAGAAAATAATTTGGCTCAATTTCTTTTGTCTTGTAAGCATAAAACTATATATTTTAATATTTAGTAAGATTGTTCAACAATTACTTTAAAACAAAACAGCTGATAACAATGACTATGTTATCAACTGGCAAGTAAAATACTTTCATTAAATTCAATACGTTTAGTAATTTGTATGTAACAGTTGCTCTGTAATTTACTTTCTTTACTCACCAATATAGTTATTAAAAGTTCTTAAAGTTGAAAAAGAGGAATAATTGATAGTCATCCATAAATCTAAATTGCATCGTTACTACTAATAATTGTAATTGATAGAATCACATATTCTCTTTTAATTTAAATTTATATGTTTTCACTGTGATTTATGTGTAAGTATTCTCATTTGCAGATGAAGTCTATGCTTCTATATATCAGTTGCCAAACACCAAGTTTATAGTGATTAAAAATACTATATTAAATACCATTTTGATGTAGGCTATTGTAGTGATTCTAGTACTTCCTTATTATTTTAGCTAAACTAGAACCTTCACCGATTGGAGGTAACTGCCTCCCCAAGTGGTTTGGAACTTTTGCTTTCCAGAGACTGCTTAAAAGTAGAGTGAATATTTTTAGAACCAAAATACTTCTTGAGTTTACTTTAGGATACTCTTCAAAAGGATGGTTTTGTTTTCATATCGCAAGTTGTTTACATTGAAATATTTTAATAAAACTTTAAAGCTTGAATACAAAATATGGTCCAGAAAGTTTCCAACTGTACAACTCAAACTTGTAGCCATTACTCACCTAAACAACAAGACCAAAATTGTTTGGCTTGAGGCAAGCCTGCCACTGATAGTAAGAGATATGTCTCATGGCCTCCACCCCTACCCTCACACAGTATAAGTTAGAACATGCCAGACATCTTAAAATATGTAGTGGAGCATCCCAATAAGACAATCTTTTCACATAGACCTCAGTGACTTTTAATAGCAAGTTTTTTGTTAGTTTTAGGTTTGATGAGTGTTATAGAAGGATGTCCTTGCTAAGGAGTTAGTTCAACTGAGAAAGGAGATTTTTATGATTGAGCATATACATAATTACTTTTATAATTAACAACAATCTGATAGTACTGATTACTTAATCTGCTATACTGGTGAGTTTCCTTTTACTATTTACAATAGGATTTATCTTATGATATGTATTATTTTGTGCTGTATTTCTGTGATAGATAAAATATTCCTAAAATAGATCTTTTATTTTGAGCACATTTTAGTTTTTTGAGATAGGGTCTCTGTATACAGCCCAAGCTGGTCTTGAACTTGCTATCATCCTTCCTCAACCTCCTGAGTGGGTTTACAGGTATGTGCCACAATGCTCTGCTTTTCCAGCAAACTTTATATGTAACACATTTTAATAAGGTAATCTCACTTCTGTTAATCCTTTCATCTTTAGGGCCTCCTAACATCCTTAAATCTTTGTGAGACCTCCTAACATTATCCATCCACTTCAGTTTCTAGATTCGACTTTAACTAGGTCTTCTGAAAAATGTATGTAAGTCACATTCCCAAAGATCTTTGTATTACAGTAAGTTAAAAATAAATGATGCTCAAGGTACAGTTTTAGTTTAAGGAAAGGATCTGTTATAAAATTTTTTATTAAATTCTGTTAAATTGTACTCAAGTTGTAAAATAAGTAAACACCCCCCTGCCCTCCGCCCTGCCCATTCTCTTTAAGGGTCCAATTTTCAGCACCATGCAGTGAAGAAGTCCTAATGAGATGTGCTCAAATTCTGTTAGTGGTTTCTACACATACAAGGTCTCACATGGCAGCAGATAACCATGTGTTTTATAACTCTGAGAAAAGAAATGAAGTTTCTGGGTATCCTGGTGCTAACAACATTTAGACTCTCTTTGAATTAATCTACTCTTCCTCTAATGTAATTTTTTATTCTAAATAAATGATAAATTTGGAATGTAGGGAATTTATTGTCTTGGTTGTCTTCTCCTCTTTAAGGGATCCTTAAAGGCCCAATTGCTTACACATGAATGAAGAAACTACAGCATTATAAAAGCTTTTCGCAGATGCAAGCTGAGCTTGGATCTTTCCCTTTGTTGAATAAGGAGAATTTATCTATTGTCATTACCAAAGCTTAGCTAATGGTGCTGGTCCAGTAACCTATAAATTGTACTATCTAAAAAACAATTTTCCACTTGTAAATTCAGAACAGTTTACAAGTCAAGTCTTACTCTATGTATAAAGTTTTAGATAAAATTGTCTTTTTTTTTTTTTTTGTGGGGCTTGAACTCTGGGCTTGGGCGCTGTCCCTGTGCTCTTCAACTCAAGGCGAGCCCTGTACTGCTTGAGCCACAACGCCACTTCTGGTTTTCTAGTGGTTTATTGGAGATAAGGGAATCATGGCTTTTCCTGCCTGGGCTGGCTTTGAACCGCAATCTTTATATCTCAGCCCCCTGAGCAGCTAGGATTATAGGAATGAGCCACCAGCACCGGGCTAAAATTTTTTTTTTAAGATTGATTTTTCAGACTGTGCCAATTACTAGTTTGAGATACATTGAAATGTGAGATATACTTTAGAGTTTTACTTTTGCCACTTTTAAAACATATTTCTCATTGTTTTAAATTTTATTTTTGAGTTGACATATATTTGTAATATCATGGAGGTTTATTGTGAAATTTTCATATATACAGTAGTGTACTTAGAACAGATTCACCCCATCTGCCATCTTCCATTTCTCCCCTCCGTTTTCCCCTTTTTTGCAAACAATGTTTAATGAGTTTTATGATATATATAGTATATCTGTGTGTATATGTGTCTTTTATATGTGCATTATATTTATATATACATATGATAGACACACATACTCATATAGCTATATTTTATGTCCTTTGATATTCTTTGCTTCTCAGGATCCCCTTATCCCTTCTTTCTGCGCTGATCCTATCCTAGATTTTTTTTCCCCTTTTACATTCATATCTCAATGCCCTTATTGTTGTTGTCTTTGTGATCATCATCATCATCTTAGGTATATATTCCACAAGTCAGTAAGAATATGAGATATTTACCTTTGTGAATTTGGTTTATATCACTCAACATGATGATATTCAGATCCTTCAATTTTCTCACAACTGACATAATTTCATTTAATTATAGCTGAGCAAAATATACACACATATTTTCTTTATCAATTCATTGGTTGTTGAACATCTCAGCTAATTTTAATTTGGTTATTGTTTCTCCTGTTTTTTATCTAAGATCTTTCAATTAGCAGAAATTGTTCAATAGTTTCTACTTTGAGTTTCATAAGCCATTTTGTAAACTTTTCATAAGAAAAAATAGCTTTAACATTGAAACATTAAATTGTTTATTACTGTGGTGTGGTAGAAACTTCAGATTCCATAAAGCATTCTATCTTAAGTCACATTCTTATTTTCAGGTTAATTTAAGATGATATTTTATTAAGCATAGATAAAATTTGACACATACTGATTTTAGATTAAATTGACTCATACAAACATATTGTACTACATAACTATAAAATATATAATAATTAGCTGTACTCTGATTTCTGCCAATCATAATTCTGTGTTTCCAGCTACAATCTTAAAATGCCCAGAAAGGATAGTTACATTGTAAATTCCAGTGTCTGACAGACTATATAAAAAATAAGAACTATTTTCCATGTCTATCTCTGATAAATTGTGACCTTATGAAACTCACTTGATCACAACTTCTTTAATTGTAGAGCCTGATCTTACCTTTTTATCAAACTGTGTGATGGTTTGTTTTCCTCATAAAATAGAGAAATTGTGGTATTATTTCTAGGATTGTTAATAGCATGTTATTTTTATAAAACCCATTGCAGTGTTGATTGCTTGCCTATAATGGTAGGAGGCATGTGGGAGTTGCTAAGGAAGAGATGTGGGCTAGTCCTCAGCAAAACCTCATCAATGAAAATACATATACAAGGCCATAAAGACACTAAGCACCAAATAAAAAGATAGTAGATGCTAGAGAATACCTAAGCATCAATGTGAAATAGCAAGTTATTTGTAGAGAAGTTATAATTTTGCTTGCACTTAAAAGGATGTATAAAATTTGGTTAAGTTGGAAGGAATGGCCTTCCAGAAAATAATTTCATTAACTTGTGAATAAATGGTTCATATAGGAGCTCCCTTAACAAGAACTTCAAATAAGCGATTGATATATTTTCCTGTAACAGTACAAATAAATACCTTTCCATCAGTGCCAGATCAGACTTATGGAGGGATTATGGGCAATGGGAAGAAAGGAAAAAAATCTGAGAATCAGAGGTAGTACATTTCTTTGGAAATGTAAAATGAGACCAAGATGCAGAGAGGTTTGAATGCCAGTAGAGAAATTTAGAATGATAGGTTAAAAACTTGAGTTTGCCCCTGTTACATGTGACGTAATCAAAGGTTATCAAATAATAACATTGGAAATATGGAATTAGAGTGCAATATTGGAGTTGAAAATCTGGGAGGAGGCAGCCGAAGAGATGATTCTAAACCCATCCATTTGGTTACATTCTTGAGGGAAGATGAGCATCTTAAGAGAACTAAGAACCAGTGGGCATGACAGGAAATTGAGCCAGCAAAAGAAGCAGAAAGAAAAATGAAGAACTGTAGAGAAGATTTTTTTTCTCTAAAGAAATCAGAGGGTCTCAGGGCTGGGAAAGTGGCTCAGTGGTAGAGCGCTTGCCTTGCATGCATGAGGCCTGGGTTCGATTCCCCAGTACCACATAAGCAAAAAGAAAAAAAGCCGGAAGTGGTGCTGTGGCTCAAGTGGTAGAGTGCTAGCCTTGAGCTGAAGAGCTGAGGGACAGTGCCCAGGCCCAGAGTTCAGGCCCCACGACCGGACCAAAAAAAAAAAAAAAAAAGAAGTCAGAGGATCTGAAAAAAAGGCTTAAGCCAGATGGGTTGTTATTGAAAAGCTGTCAATAGGCCTTTACTGATATTAAACGATAAGCTTACCTTTATATTAAGAGACTTTTGAAAATATTAGATAGAGTTTGTACCTTTAAAGAATTTCATGTAGAGCCAGGTATGGTGGTACATTCCTGTACCCCAGCATTCCTGAGACTGAGGTAGGAGTATTGAGTGTTAAAGGCAAGCCTGGACTATAGTCCAAGACCCTACTTAAAAACAACAATGATAAAAAAAAATAATAAAAGTAAATGTTAAAGAATAATTGAGACTAAATGTTACGATTTCTTGATACAGTATCTAAATACATTTAAAGTTCTAGGATTATTGTGGATTGAAGTTGCACTTGGAAGGAAAGACATAATTTGGGCAAGTAAAAGGAAAGAGCACATCCTGGTTATAAGGGGAACATGTCACCAAAGATTGATTGTCTTTATGTCATCTGTTTAAGATAATTAAGGCAAGAAAAGTCGCCTGAGAAGATTTCTCCATTTGATGGCCTTTTGTGACCTATTTTAAGACAATTGCTGAAGATTTGAGCTGATTTTACTATTACAATAAATAAATGGTCCCTTTGGGACCATTGAAATTTTGCCAGCATGTCACAGCTTAGTACTCTAGTACTAAGTACTTTCAAAAAATAGTTTTTTTTTTTCTTTCTTTCTTTTTCTTTTCTTTTTTTCTTGTAGGTCATGGGCCCTGAATCTGAGCCTGGGCGCTGTCCCTCAGCTCTTCAGCTCAAGGCTAGCACTCTATCACTGGAGCCACAGAGCCACTTGCAGCTTTTTCTGCTTATGTGGTGCTGAGGAATCGAACCCAGGGCCTTATGCTTGGAAGGCAAGCACTCTACCACCCAGCCCTTGTGGTTTTCTTTAGCTACAAAGCCAACTAGTTCAAAGCCAACTAAAACAAAAAGTTTTTAAGATTATCCGAACAGATAATGGTCCAGGCTGGACTGGACAAAAAAAAAAAAAATAACCAGAGACATGGTTCAAACAGTAGATTACGTAGTAAAACACACACACACACACACACACACACACACACACACACACACACAATTATCAGGAAAAAGGAAAAGAACTGTTGCACATTCAGAATCTAGTATGTGCAGGCCCTAAGTTGTTGTGCAAAACAACAACAAAAAGTATTACCAACCACTTTGAAAGAGTATGGTAGCACAATAGAAAAAAACTTATAGAAGTATTTAAAGAGTTGAAGCATCCCTCTGATGTGTAACAGAATATCAAAAGGCTCTAATAAGGACCTATAGGTGACTGAAGTAAAGTAGAATATCAGATCAAAAAGTTTAGTATTTTACTAAGAACACAGAGAGAGAGGCAGAAAGAAAAAGAAAATAGTATGGAAATAACAGGACAAAATTTCTTTGAACTTGAAGATGTTTATTTCCAGTTTGAAAGGACCCAATGACTTAAAAAAAAGACAACTAGTTATATTTGGGAAATTTTAGAAAAGGCATGTCTTACAAGTTTTAGAAAGCCAGTGATAATGGAAGATCATCCATCTGGGTGCCAGTGGCTCACACCTATAATCCTAGCTACTCAGTAGGCTGAAATCTGAGGATCGTGGATCAAAGCCAGCATAGGCTGGAGAGTCCATGAGACTCTTATCTCCAGTTAACCACCAGGAAACTGGAAGTGGTGGTGTGGCCCAAGTGGTAGAACACTTGCCTTGAGCTGAAGAGCTCAGGGCCAGTGCCCAGGCCCAGAGTTCAAGCCCCACAACCGACCAAAGAGAGAGAGAGAGAGAGAGAGAGAGAGAGAGAGAGAGAGAGAGAGAGAGAGAGAGAGAGCTAGAGAGAAAGAGAGAAAGATCAATAAAACATTTAGAGTAAAAGGGAAAAAAAGCAAATCAAAATGAATACAAAGGCTTGAGAATGAGAATCACATCAGATTTTCCAACAACACATATAAAGTTAGAAGACAATGAGGTCTTCAAACTTCTGCAATCTAGACTTAAAACTTCCCTCAAATTCATTATGAATTCTTTCAATCTAGCCACCTCTCTTCCATACTTCAATGTGCTTAGTGCCTTCAAGTCTGGAAATCCTATTCTATTGCATGATAGAATTTATAATTTGATTTTGCATTTAGGCAAGAACAATTTCAGTCATAACAGTTCTCACTAAATTTGCCTGTCATGCACTTTTCACACAGAGTTAGTGATTGACCATAGGCAGGAGTATTGTGCTGGTCACTGGTGACTGGAACAAAAGCAGTTGCAAGCAGTGGCTCAGGTAGAAGCCTGATTGGAAGTATTTAAGATAAAATGGAAAGAGAAGATGTAAGGTTACAATGTAACAAAAGGTGAAGGTTATGAAGGAAACTGAGAGGAGGTATCCATAGAGGGTTTTAATATTTTTCTTTTTCTACACTGGAAAAATAACAGATGTTGGCATGGCAGTGAGCATGGTCCAGTAGAAAGGAGGAAATAAATGCAGGGTAAGGGGGGAATTAATTGCTGAAACTATCGATGAGGGGAAAAAAGAAAGAAAGAAAAACACACCAGTAGAGAAGGGAAGGATAGGTGCCTGGATTTGGATGATAGCATGGGAGTTACTGCCTTACCA
Source organism: Dipodomys spectabilis (assembly GCF_019054845.1). Classification (NCBI taxonomy): domain Eukaryota; kingdom Metazoa; phylum Chordata; class Mammalia; order Rodentia; family Heteromyidae; genus Dipodomys; species Dipodomys spectabilis. Next base: position 3,745,868 of record NW_024870818.1, read on the forward strand.
AATGTGCACTGCTTCCCTCTAGACTTGTTATTTGAGAAAACCAAGTTTATTCAGTTAAGGAAGTTTTTGTTTCCCCCCCCCCCCCCAAGGTTTCTATTACACACACAAATGTATTCCTAACAAGCACAGCTTGTTATTTAGAAATGATAGAGATAGAGAAGAAATCACTAAGAGGGTTTAAAGTAGTTATTTTTGTCAAGACACTATGGGGGAGATAAAAGGACAAGGAGGGAACCAACGCAACAGTGATATGCACAGGACAATATGTCGGAAACGATCTGTACAACTTGTTGAGGAGAGGGAAAGTAGGAGAAAATTGAGGGAAGGGGTAACAAGGTTGACAAGAAATGTACTCATTTTCTTGCCCATGTAATTGTAACCCCTCTGTACAGTATTTTCACAATAAAAAGAAAAAAAAGAGTAGAGTGCCAGTCTTGAGCAAAAAACCTCAGGGACAGTGCCCAGGCCCTGAGTTTGAGCCCTGCTACTGACCAAAGAAAAAAAAAAGAATAAAGGGAGCTATTGGAATAGGAGTCTGGCCCATAAATGAAACAAAACTTGAGCTGCAAACATTATTCAATTTGAGGAAAAGCATTTATGACGGAAGGATAGCATTAGCCTATTCATTTGTCAATAAATTTATTTCTTGCATTTGCTTTTTCTTTTTTAGGAGCATAAAAGAATTGTCATATTTACTCCCACATAAGAACTGTGGCTCTGTTTGAAATTTCCATTATCTTTCATAGCCATGAACAAATGTTTTAACTTTAAATACCTGGGACAACTGGATTTTGGTTAGTGTATAACTTAAGTTCAGTAGTAAAGCTCTTGCCTAGTATATTCCTTGATCTTGGATTCAATCACTGGCACAGCAAAACAGAAACAAAATACATAATTTATGCTCATTTACTTAAAAGGGTGTTTTTAAAGTACATTCTGAAAGGAATACACAGTAATTGTCTTAGTGTCTTATCATCAGATTTATTTGGTGCTTGTCATTACAGATTGTCCTTTACATATCATTCTTCTGGTGGTTTGAATGGTGACACCTTTGGTACAGTGAGCTAAAGGGCCTGAGAACAGCTCAATGGGAAAATGTGCCAAAGCTCCCATGTCCTACTGGGACTCATCTGTTTCCACGAAACAGCATTTCTCTATACCTGGCTGTATAAATTTACATTGATTTCAAAGAAACAACAAAAAAAAAGAGATATGTACTCATTACCTTACTTATGTAACTGAAATCCTTCTGTATATCACCTTGACAATTCTTTGACATTTTAACAATTATATGTGCATTCCTTTTTTTTTTTTTGGTCCAATCGTGGGGCCTGAACTCTGGGCCTGAGCGCTGTCCCTCAGCTCTTCAGCTCAAGGCTAGCGCTCTACCACTTGAGCCACAGCGCCACTTCCGGCTTTTTTTCTTTTTGATTATGTGGTGCTGAGGAATCAAACCCAGGGCCTCAGGCATGCAAGGCAAGCGCTCTACCACTGAGCCACCTTCCCAGCCTCATACATTCCTTTTTTTTTGTTGGTGGTTATAGGGCTTGAGTTCTGGGCCTGGGTGCTGTTCCTCAGCTCTTCTGCTCAAGGCAAATGCTCTACCACTTGAGCCACAGCACCACTACTGGCCTTTTCTGTTTATGTGGTACTGAGGAATCAAACCCAGGGCCTCATGCGTGCGAGGCAAGCACTGTACCACTGAACCACCTTCCCAGCCCGTACATTCTTTAGAATTCCAGTTTGATCTTCTGAGAAGCACACACAAATATGGTACCCACCATGCAAGAGGTTTATGGGGGTATGTGTGAAAGATCTTGGTGAGTAGGAGTCAGAGGGTAGAGCCTTCCAGTGGTAATGATGGTCTGATATGTGTGAAAAGAGAGGGAAGGAAAGGAAGATTGCGTAAAAGAGCTTAATGCTATAGCATGATGCTGAGAAAATGTTTGCTATTGCAAATGCTCCTTAGAGGAGTCCACTGTTGGATAGAATTGGCTTGGTGCAGGACTCAGCATTCTCAGTTACTGACTAGTAGCTGCCCAGGGAAGTGGCCTCTGTTAGGTAATATATTCTGGTTTAGCTTTTCTTGAAGAAACTCTTACTCAGAAATTTGTAAGGTCATGTGTGCCTGTGTTTGCCACACCACACATTGTACCTGAGGACTTTTAATTTTAAGTTCAGCTAGTGCACTTATTGTCATAATCCTGATAATTACTTTTCTTTGCCAAAAGTTTCACTCCTTCCCAGGAAAAAGAAAAAAATACATTGTTAATTTAACAACTTTAATCCAGTGCTCAATGGCCCTTAATAATCTACTGATTCATTAATTACTTCTGAATACAATAAAATATTAACCCAGTTTTGGAGCATGGCTAACAGAAAATTTTTGATCTTTATAGTAATCCATTGTATCATTAAATAATGCTTTCTTCATAAATGGTTCTTTCTTTTTTGTTTTCAATTTAAAATATTTCTCTAAAGAAATTCATTTCTAGCTTTACCTTTGCATTCATATTTATGTTTTCGAAGCCTTAAAGTTTTGCTACAGAAAAAGCCAGATCAAGACTATGAATTTGTCTCATTTATATCCATCAGTATATATGAACAAAGCAAAATCAGTTCAAAATCTGAGTAATTCCTTCCTTGTTGATTTCATGTGTTTAACAAAGTAGAGGTTAAAATTGTATTGGGGAGGCTTTCAGCCCACTATATTTGAATATTGATTCTTTTTTTATGTAAAAAGTAACTTATCTAAAATTTACAAGTTTGTGTTAAAAGCATAATTGGAATATGTCCAATGCAAGGAACATATCTACTATTTTGGATTGAGTGTAGAAGCTCAGTTACTCCATGATAGTTGAGAGTATTGTATTATATATTTGCCAGTATAACTGATAGAGACAACACAGTACTTTTGCCAAATTGTAATGTATTCTGTGTTTTTTAGGAAGATGAAACTATATGACTAGTACATAAAATACTTAACAACTGACCATGAAATGAAAAGAGGTAATTACTATACTGATCAGATATGATATTATATACAAAATACTATGGCTCCCAACCTTTCATCTGGGAATCTCCTTGGTCTCAGGAGAAGTATTGATAGCATTACTACTGCTTAGAAATTATTCTTCAACATACCATAATATACCTCACTGCTAATTTCAGAAGGTATAGTGTATATTCAGGTAGAAGACTGTGTGTGTGTGTGTGTGTGTGTGTGTGTGTGTGTGTGTGTGTGTGTGTGTGTGTGTGTGTGTATGTAGATATATGTAGATATTTAAATCAACTCAGGAAGTGCTGTTGTCAGTCTTTAAAAGGTGTCTATTAATTTTCTGTATGCTTTAGAACATTTTAAGATATTTTATGGATTGTGTTTTGGGAGCCATTCTTTTACATTTGTGTTACATTAATAGGGATTTCAGAGAAGAATTCGAAGGTATAAAGGTCAGCTCTTGACTATGTCCCTAGTAAAGAAGAATGGATGAGGAAATCTATCTAAAATTTACTTCATGTAGCCCTGGGATAAATGGGAAGACAGAGAATTGGCAGAATTTACTGATGAATTTGAATCATGTTAGATAAAAGCAAGCAGTTAGAAATGGCAATCTCAAGCCAAGGGAACTAAAAAAAAAAAGATTTAGTTGTGATCTTATTCCACATTTAATGTTTTAAAATTTAAATAAGGATAATTCCTGGTAATGATAAAATGGCAGTGGATACAGTAGTAAACAATAAGTGTTTTCCTTATCCCAGATGTATTCCCCTTTCCAGGTGTAATTGTAGTCAGTAGTTTGGCTTATAGCCTCCAAATATTCAACTGTGTGTTTGTATATAAACACACATTTTAAAATAAATGCAACCATTCTGTACTTGTTCTGTAACTTGCTTCACATAGCAACATGGAACATACCTGTCAGCAGCCTCCAGCTATCTTATTTTTGATAGGTGCATAATAATCCATGGTTTGGATATACTATACTTTATAATCTTCTTAGTAAATAAGGAAGCTGCACAAAGAAGAATAATCAAGGAAATGTCATTAATGCAGATAGTGTTAAAAATTTATAAACGTATTTACAAAAGAGGCCTGGTTTTGGTGTCGTGTTTGATCCTTTTAGGAAGGAACCCCTAGTGCATTTTCAGCATGCTGACTGTTCACAAACACATTTCTCTCATCTTTTTATTTAGTCTTCTTCTTTTTTTTTTTTGAGACAGAGTCTCACTAGATAGCCTGGGCTGGCCTCCAATTCAAGATCTCCCTGAGTGCTGGGATTACAGGTATATGCCACAACACCCAGCTTCTGTGTTCCATGTTTTGTTCTTTTCTCTCATCTTTTTGTAACTGTAAAACAGGAAATATATTTGTAGCCAGATATTTTAAGATCTTTTTGTTTATTTTTGAAAAGATTTATAGAAAAATACCAAATAACACTCAAAAAGTTAAAAAAAATCAATCCTGTTGATTCTTTTTCTAAAAATACATTTTTTATTGTAAAAATACTGTACAGAGGGGTTACAGTTACATGAGCAAGGTAAAAACTCACTAAAGGATCTCGGTTCAAAGCCAGCCCGGGCAAGAAAGTCTGTGAGATTCTTATCTCCAATAAACCACTCAGAAAACCAGAAGTGGCACTGTGGTTCAAGAGGTAGAGCTAGAGCGCTTGCCTTGAGCTGAAGAGCTGAGGGACAGTGCCCAGGCCCAGAGTTCAAGCCCCACAACCGACCAAAAAAAAAAAAAATCTGGGTCTGGGAAGGTAGCTCAGTGGTAGCATGCTTGCCTTGCATGCATGCAGCCGTGGGTTCAATTCCTCAGCACCACATAAGCAGAAAAAGCTGGAAGTGGTGTTATGGCTCAAGTGGTAGGGCGCTAGCTTTGAGCTGAAGAGCTGAGGGACAGTGCGCAGGCCCAGAGTTCAGGCCCCATATGATGCTAAGGGAACTGAACTCTGAGACATGGAGCCAAGAGGTTTTTCTCTGTTGTTTTTAATGTACTATGTGATTTCTTTTTTTGTGTGTGCTTTTTTTTTTCTTTTTCCTATGATTTATTCCCTGTTGTCACTGTATTTGATTTTGGTATCCTGGAGTACTGTGTAAACGGTTATCTAACTTAGGGAAGGGAACAGGAACAACAAAATGGTGAGACAAGGGATGAAGGGCGAACCAATGCAAGAGCGGAACTCAGAAGACGATAGGTTGAAAATGAACTGTACAACTTGGGGAAGGTGTTGGGGGGGAGGGAAAGTGGGAGACAAATGAGGGAGGGGACAACCAGTTTGACAAGGAATGTACTCACTACCTTACGTATGTAACTGTAACCCCTCTGTACATCACCTTGACAATAAAACTTTAAAAAAGAAAACAACCAAATAACCCTCAAAAACTTTAAAAAATCCTGTTGATTCTTCTAAAAATCAATTATTTATGCAGCAAGAATTTAATTTCATGCCCTCCAGCTCCCTGTTTCATCTCTGATGTACCTAGTACTGACAGCTCTGCATTCTTTCTATCATGCCTTGCCTTTGTACAACGTCACCACGTATATATCACACTTGAGTTTTTCCGCAGTACAGTATGATGGTATTGCTTGTGTAAGTATGTTACTTAAAATTTCATCTTCACTTCCACAGTATATCATGGACTTGGGCAGAAAATATCTGATTAATTAAACTTATCTATCTTTTATGTTATCTCTATTTATTTTCTTGTACTAACAACATTCACACTAGCCAAACTCAGAAGGGACTGATTTATTAACCAAAATGTAATTTATCAATTTGCAATATGAGATATTTTTGGCATCCTATACATAGCTTCTTTGCTTGGGGCATTCCTACCTAATATATGAATTACTCAAGAGGCTAGATTATAGATAAGAGGGCTGATAATTAGAACAAAAGCAAGGAGATGTTCTAACAGGATCATTCTACCACACTGAGGTAGCTTTATGATTTGCCCTGTGGCTTTTTATAACTTAGTCATCAGTCACAGCACTGAGATGTTGTTGGAGACACACAGAACAGGTTTCTTCCACCGTCTTGATCTGGACTGTTCACTGCCTCCATTCCATTGGACACATGTCCTCCATGACAAGAGGACAGCTTACTACAATACCCTCTCTTTATGTGAGCAAGACATTGATTGGAGTTTGAAAAGCCCCCAAAACTACTTGATACAGACATGGGAATCACCTTCACTTTCACTGCAACTTATTTACACCCGGTAAGACTGTGGAGGTGCTAATACATAGAGGTGGTGATCACCACAATGTCTTTAGACATTGACAGTGGTCCTAGTGGCCCAAATCAAGTGTAGTTGGAAATCATTAGTTTAGAGTGAAGGGTGACAGAAAGAAAAACCAGATTGAATATTGTATGGAAGTCAGCTGAGTAGCAAAAGTTAAGGATACCAGTTGTGCAGAAGCATAGAGAGTATAGAATGTTTTTACTAGACCTGTGTTGGTCTCTGCTTTCCTAATCAGACCTTTAGCTTTAACTAATTTTAGGACAGTTAGTCTTCACTCTTCTGACTGGAAATTACTAAAGAATTAACTTTATTGCTATTTATTTTTAAGTATACTTATTATGAACCAATTGTGCTAATATTTATACTCAGTGTCTTTAAAACCCTTCTGTCAGTCTTAAAATATAATACAAAATGAAGTATTCTATTATCAGATATATTTTCCTATTCATTTCTCACCATTGTTACCCCTTTAATTTTAAAACAACTGATAAATGTAAACTTTATCTTTTAATCTTACTCTTTCCTGAATTTGGCCAGGAATATAAATATTGCTCGAGGAATGACCAGTTTTTAAATATAAATACAAAGGTTTAAAGTGACATCATGTGTTTTATAATGAGAATAAGAAAGTGAGATTCCTTAAACTGAAATAGACTTAGCAGGCAGGCACATTTCTAGACACATATATGCTCTGTATTGGAGAACATCACACAGAGCTTTGGGAAACCCAACTGCTAACATGTTTGTATCCAAAAACTCTTGCCTGTTTCCTGTCCTTAAGTTAATTACTCTATAGTGAGTCTATTTATTTATTTTATCGTCTTAACTAATTCAACTGTGTCTCTGTTTTAATAGATTAATCAGGCTTGATTTTTCCCTTTATGCTCAATAAATGTTTGCTGAATGAAAGAATGAATTACAGAAAATGTGTTATCTCCTTTCTAGTAGGTTATCTGCTAAAATAATCAGGGATTCTAGTCTTCATTATAGAATTCTTCAATGTAAAGTTATTTAACTATGTAGTTTTGAGTTTTTTTTTGAGAATTTATCATATAGATTGGAAGGCGTATATCATGATGCAAACTCACTGGGCCTCCAGTAGAGTGTTTCTACAATGCTTTGAGTATTTCCTAGGCCCTAGAATCCTTTCTTTCTCTCTCTCTCTCTCTCTCTCCTTCCTTCCTTTCTTTCTTTCTTCTTTCTTTCTTCCTTCTTTCATTTTTGGGTTCGGTCGTGGGCCTGAACTCTGGGCCTGGGTTCCGTCCCTCAGCTCTTCAGCTCAAGGCTAGCGCTTTTCCACTTGAGCCACAGCGCCACTTTTTCTTTTTGCTTATGTGGTGCTGAGGAATCGAGCCCAGGGCCTCGAGCATGCAAGGCAAGCGCTCTACCACTGAGCCGCCTTCCCAGCCCCAGAATCCATTCTTTGTTGCCTCCCTCGTTTGTAGTGTTTAGCACTCTTGTCTCACACAGAATTCTTTTCTTTTGGTTGGTAGTGGGGTAATCTCTTGGGATTGGTCTGGCTGTCAATAGATTTAACCTACCACCCATTGTCGAGCTTTACTAATGATCCCACATGACTTCCTTTTTTATTCCTTCTCAGGTGTGATAATAATCATGTGGATTTGGGATAGTTTTCTTAATAGTGAAACTATTGAATTCAATGAAATTGTTTGTCACCATAATTACTTATAGTACCATTTCAGAATTTAAGACCAATTGAAACCTAAAAAACCTCCTAAAACCCTAAGTTTAAGACTCCTTTATCTTACATCTGTTCTACTGTTCTTGTCTATCATCATATCTCCATACATCTGTATACATGGTATATGGATCCCTCACATTGTTTATTGTTTTTGGTGTTTTGTTTGTTTTGTTTTTCCAGTCCTGGGGCTCAAATATGGGCATGGGTGATGTTCCTGGGCATTTTTTTTTTTTTTTTTGCTCAATGCTAGTGCTCTGCTGTTTGAGCCACAGCTCCACTTCTGGTTTTTTGGTGATTAATTGAAAATAAGACTCTCAGACTTTCCTGCATAGGCTGCCTTTGAACTGCTATCCTCAGATCTCAGCTTATTGAGTAGCTAGGATTACAGGCATGAGCGACCTGTGTCTAACCTGGTTTTGTGTGTGTGTGTGTGTGTGTGTGTGTGTGTGTGTGAGATGTCATGCAGAAAATGAAAGTTTATTTAAAGAAAGCAATATGTTTTTATTTTGAGGAATATGAAAAGACCATATGAATATAATATATAATTCACTTCTTTCCTTATTTACTGACAATCATTATTGAATTTTGGATATATTCCTTTTTTCTTATATACATATATATCATTTTTTGGTAATTATGTTTGCATTATATATGAATATGTTGTCATGCTATGAACACATATACCTTAATATCCGTTGATCAACCCTTCTCCATCCCTCTCTTCCTCCTACTTTGCCAACCTCTGGTGGCCACTATTTTACCCTCAATTTCTGTGAGATCACTATCTCATGAGAGCACACATATGTCAATACTTGCTCTCTCTGCCTAATTTATTTCACGTACCCTAATAATTTCTAGTTCCACCCATGTTGTTGTGATAGAATTATATGCCTTTTTATGGGCAAATAGTATTCCATAGTGTACATGTAGTAATTTACTCTTTCCATTCATCAGTTGAAGGATATTTAGGGTTTGTTTTTAATCTCTTGGCTGTTATGAACAGTGTTGCAATAAATGTGGGAGTACAGATCTCTCTTCAACATACAGATTATATTTCCTTTGGACAAATGTGCTTTTAGTTAATGTTCAACACCTCTTTGTGGCCTTTTTCCTCCTTATTTTAGGGCTCAGAACATCTTTTTCCATAGGTCTAAGTTGCTGCTCTGAATATTACTTGGGGGGGGGGGGAGGGGAAGTTGTAGGGCTTGCATTGGGGGCCTGGCTGTTATCCCTGAGCCTTTCTCTGCTCAAGGCTAGTGCTCTTAACACTTGAGCCACAACACGATTTCCAGTTTTTGAGTAGTTAATTGGAGATAAGAGTCTCATTGGGACTTTTCTGCCCCAGCTGGCTTCAAACTGCGATCCTCAGATCTTAGCCTCCTGAGTAGCTAAGATTATAAGTGTGAGACACCGGCGCCCAGCTTCCTCTTCACTCTTCATATACCTTCTACCTAAATGAATCAAATAAAAAAAATTCACCCTGTGGGACCTAGCACTGTCTTAACAGAGAGAAGGCAGTTACATGTGGCTCCTAGGGAGGGCCCAGCAGGTTTGGTAGGAGCCTGTGCTGGATATTTTAGGTAGCTGGCTCCTTTTAGTGAAGTCTCATATAGGTTTTCACCTATTGAATAAATGAAACTCACATTTTGGTTATTGTTTATATTTTATTTTGATTGATGAATGCCATCTAATACAGTACTGTTTTTCTTGTGTGAGTATCATTTTATCCTGTTAATTATTCAGTCTACTGCAGACTGTAAGGGTAACAGATTTGCAGTCCCCAGTACCACAAGGGGCAAGGAAGGATGAGAAACCAAATTGAAGAGCTTAGCTGATCATCCTAAGAAACATTTTTTGAGTGTCTGGACAAACTCATCTCTATGGGTTCTAAACTTGGTGAAGAAAATGATGAAGAAGTAAATGCAACAGAAAGAGATGTGCCAAAGCAAAAGTAAGGATAGTTCCAGTCTGGAGAGGTGCCAAGAACAGTATTCAAATTGGGACAGTGTTGAAATCCCATTCACCTTTTGACTGATTCTTCTTTGAGGTTCTCTTTCATTCCTTGTTCACTTCACAGCTGCTCCTTTTGCCACTCAGCCTGCTCTTTTCCATTTTCTGAGTTGCCAGAATCTTCCAACCCCTTGCCAGGAATAGGGCCTTTTTGTCCTTTTTACTTCTTGTTATACCACATCATACACAACAGGTAAGACTAACGCTTTCCTGTTTGAGCTGGAATATTTTCCCTGGAGTTTCAGAACTCTTTTTTTCCTAACTGAAGTTATCTCCTGTACCACATCCAGGATTATCTTTGGCACCAGTACTTGGAAACTTTATGCTCCTCCACAGGCTGTTTTACAGCATTAATTAGGTTATTAATTTATTTGTAGCTTCATATTTCAAAAGTTGGTAACGGGCACTGAGATCTGAAAAGGTAGACATACTTTGATCCTAAAAAGAGCCCTGTCTTTCAAGGATTTCATATCTAAAATATACTTGGAACTCAAAAAATTAAATCCCCCAACAACAAATCCTCAAAGAAACAACTGCCCAATAAATAAGTGGGCAAATGACTTAAAGAGAAACTTCTCTGAAGAAGAAAGAAGGATGGCCAATAGACACATGAAGAAATGCTCAACCTCCCTAGCCATGAAAGAAATGCAAATCAAAACAACATTGAGATACCACCTCACCCCAGTTAGAATGGCAAAAATCAAGAACTCTAATAACACTCTAATAACAACAGATGCTGGAGGGGATGTGGACAGAAGAGAACCTTACTTCATTGTTGGTGGGAGTGTAAACTTGTTCAACCACTTTGGAAAGTAGTATGGAGGTTCCTCAAAAGACTCCACATAGAGCTCCCCTATGACCCAGCAATCCCACTTTTGGGCATTTACCCAAATGCTTACAAACGAGACCACACTAAAGCTACCAGCACAACTATGTTTATTGCAGCATTATTTACCCTAGCTAAGATATGGAACCAACCCAGATGCCCCTAAGTAGATGAATGGATCAAGAAAATGTGGTATATATACACAGTGGAATTCTATGCCTCCATCAGAAAGAATGACATTGCCCCATTTGTGAGGAAATGGAAAGACTTGGAAAAAATTATATTAAGTGAAATAAGCCAAGCCAAAAGAAACATAGGTCCCATGGTTTCCCTTATTTGCAATATCTAGTATATATATGAGTCAAGCAGAAAAGGTCAGATAAGGTGAGGTTAGGAAAATGAACCCTAAGATATGTATTTTAATGTTTTTTTTTCCTTTCATGCAGTTGTTTCTAAAGCATAAGATTATTTCTTTGTTGCTTTGTATGTCCTTCCCCCACAGTATAACCCCTGCTTTCACTGTATTTGATGTCGGTATAATTTGTGGAGGGGAAGGGGAAAAACAAGTCGTTTAAATAAGGATACAGGTGGACCCGTTGCAACAATGAGAAGTACAAGTTGTCATGTTGAAAATGAAATTTACAACTTTGGTGGGGGTGTGGGGAGGATTGGGTGTGGGGGCTGGGGGAAGCTGGGAAGGGATAGGAAGGGTAAACAAAGGAGGAGGCTACAATGCTTGACAAGAAATGTACTCATTATCTTGCCCATGTAATTGTAACCCCTCTGTACAGTATTTTCACAATAAAAAAGAAAAAGAGCCCTGTCTTTAAATACTGCTAAAGGTTGGCCCCAGAACTTAGACCTTGGACTTCTCTCTCTTTCCACTCATTTTTAAAGAGTGCTTCTATGACCTTAAAAACTTCCTTTATATTGATGGCTCCTGTTCCCATCCTTGATTATACTTTAGATTCATTTCTAATTGTCTACTTGATTTTTCCACTTGCATTTCCATAAACACCTTAAATTTAACTTAAGCAAAACCAAGCTCTTGATTACCCATAATCTAAATTTGCTTCTCTAGCATTATTTATATCAGTACCTGGTTGCTCAGGCCAAACACTGTATTTCTCTTACGTGCCACTTCCAAGTTTTAGATTAAGTGCTACTGGATATTGTATAGCTCAAGTCTGTCTGCAAATATTTGTCTTCTCTTGTGAGGACCTCAAAAGAGCCTCCTATGCTTCCCCTTTTGCCCTTTCTCCCTTTAAAATGCAGATTGTCATTTCATCCAGCATAAAGCTCAATTGCTCCCCATCAGCAGGGTCCTGGAAAGACTCACCCTTGACTCCTTCTGGCCTTCACCCTCTGTGAACATCCTTGAACTCTCTTCCCTCCAGCTGTACTGGCCCAGCTTTGCTTAAGTCATCCCGGGCCCAATCCAACCCGAAAGAATATGCATTTGCTGTTCTCTCTGCTTCAGATTTCCTTTCCTCAGATGTTTATGTGGTGTACCACTTCTCTTTATTTGCTCAGGTCCCATTTTCTCAAAGAGGCATTTTGATATATTAGTCATCCTGCCTAAAATAGCATCCTCCTAAAATCTCTATCTTACTGTTTGTTTCCTCTATAATTTTTACTTCTATTTAACATTTTATTTTGTTGCTATTTATTTATTTATTGTCAATTGTGGGGCTTGAACTCAGGGCCTGAGTCCTATCCCTAACCTTTTTTGCTCAAGGCTCATGCTCTGTTACTTTGAGCTACAGCTCCACCTCTGGTTTTCTGGTGGTTAATTGGAGATAAGAATCTCACAGACTTTCTTGTCTGGGCTGGCTTTGATCTGTGATCCTCAGATCTCATCCTCTGGAGTAGCTAGGATTACAGGTGTGAGCCACCAGGACCCAGCCCCTATTTGACACTTTAATTGGCTAATATCCTTGTTCAAATGCAAGCTCCATGAAGATTGAGAGGCCAGAGACACTCTTGCATTGTTCCCTGCTGTATCTTTATAATCAGAACAGTGAGATGAATGATGGAGTGAATGCCAGTGAATGGATGAGAAATGTTTTGGATGGGGCTGATAAGGTGGCTCAGTGGTAGAGCGCTTGCCTTGCATGCATGAGGCCACCCTGGGTTTGATTCCTCAGCACTACATAAGCAAAAAGAAAAAAAGCTGGAAGTGGTGCTGTGGCTCAAGTGGTAGAGCGCTAGCATTGAGCTGAAGAGCTGAGGGACAGCGCCCAGGCCCCCCCCCCAAAAAAAAATGTTTTGGAGCACAGGCTCCATGGTACTCAAGTCACTGCTCCTACTTCCCTTGATGGGCAGAATGCACATTTCCACTGCTCATGACTCCCTTCTGTTAAATAGTATTAATTTCATTTTCACCTGCTCCCTCAGGCTGCACTTTCCTTCTTCATTCCACAAAAATAGCCTTTTAGAACTAATTTTAAAACATAACACGTGCTGACAAACAGGGTAGTTTCTGTTAGGAGATGAGGGTTCTTTTGTGATATTGGTTACAACTCAACTGGAGCCCTGATGTTCTATGTCTAACACTGGATCTAACCTAAGTAGATGAGGATATACGTTGTCATTGTTTGCTGTAGCAGGGGATCTTGAGAGGCTGGGCAAGTGCTCTGCAACCGAGCTACATCCCAGCCCCAGGCAGAGTACTGTGAGCACACATCCTAGGAGGAATGGTAGAACGACAGTCATTTCGAACACTGTGTGACAAGCATTACTTAATGCTGTTTGCAAAACACTAATCCTGGTCCTATGAAGTTTATAACTATCATGTCTATTTTCAGAAGAGGAAATGACGGTTCAGAGAGGTTAAATAAACCCCCTCAGGGTCACACAGTAGTAAGAGATAGGGCCAATGTGGATTTCAGTTCATGCTCTTAACCATCTTTGAATATTTGAAGAGCCACTACTGAAAGCAGGCTAGAGTGGAAGTTCTTAGAAGTCAGGTTTAGCCTTAGCCAAACATTCCAGAGTTACGACCTCTCAGTCTTCTCAGTACACTGAGAATGTAGCCTCTAACAGGACCAGTAACAGAACTACCTCAGACTTACTTGCTTCTATGTCTACTAATAACCTATATTTATTCTATTTTAAGGATTACATTTGATACATTTTTGAGCCATTTATTTTAGACCAACACTCATTTTGTTGTTGTTGTTGAATGAAAAATGAATGCTATTTAAATTGATTAATTTTTGAGCCATTTATTTTATCACAACATTCATTTTAAATGCTATTTAAATTGAGGAAAAGAGAAAAAATTAAAAATTGATTCTAACGGTCTCATCTTGGAAAAGCTTTCCCGTGGGGCAATCGGCCTGATCACTGGCAGTGCTCGTCTGCTGTGCCCTTGAAGGAGTATTGTAGAAGGAAAATGCCCCACATTTCCTAATCCTATGATGACTTTGTTAGGATGCCTTCTGTAAACACGTGTTGAGCACCTACTCTGTGTCTGGCATTTTTCAAAGCACTGAAGATGAAAAGATAATGCAGCTTAATCAATGTCTTAATCAAAGGAACTATTATCAACTAAGAAAAGAAGCAATTAAGAGTATAGCTGTAAAATTCAGTAGATAAACAGAAAAAGACTTTCGAGAGATTTGAACAAAATAGAAAGGGTAGAAAATGAAGACAACTAGGCTTCATGAAAGGTGAGCATAGAATCTTTCCTGTCTGAGAAGGGAGAACTTTTAAGTGTGAAGACCATATGCTATGGTGCTGGCAGGGAATTCCCACTAGAATAGTATATTAGCATTTGCCTTCAAGATAAGATTCAGGGCTGGATGTAACTCAGTAGTGTAATTAATTTGTAAAGTATTTTGACATTCCTAGAACAAATACATCTTGTCTTACTTTAGTCTCCAGAACTCATAAAGATGACGAAGTCTCCTTCCTCCCTGTCTCCACTTCATAGGCCAGTAAATGCACTGACTTGGAATGAATGAATCCATTAAACTAAGTAAAAGTAAGGTTCTGTGGATTAGGACAAGGACTCATGTAGTATAGACAAAGGGATCTTTCTGTTTCTTTGCTTCATGTGCCTGGAATCTCTTGGATGGTGGGGGAATAGGGGCCCTTCATTCTAGGACTTTGGTCCCTATATAAGCTTATCTTTCACAGATGTCAAATGTGTTTGAATGAAATCACTGTCTCTAGCTGGGACTTGATGCCCAGGTGGGTGGGGATTTCCCCTGTTTTGTTTAAATCATAGTTGTCTTTGGGTTTGGCTAGCATGTGCATGATTAGTTTACTGACAATTGGTTTGTTCCTTCTTATACCATATGTTATTCCATGATTCATCAGCTTTGAGTCTGTTGCCTTGAAGGTGAAACAATTTCTTCCAATGTTGATATTTCAAAATCTCGTAGATAACAAGCACACACATATGCAGAGTCCTTGCAGAAGTTTTAAACATTTGGAGATGAATGAATTATGCTGCTACAAATGGAAAGGAGCAATGACAAATTGTAATGGTGGTATCCAGTCATCCTTTGTTGGGTGGCTGCTTGAATGCTGATATTGATAAAGCCTGGATGCTTATCTTTCCTTGTGACATTGCTTATGGTTGTGTTGTTTATGAATTTAAAGTGTTTTTACTTAATTGCCTTAATTTACATGTATTTTAATATTTTTAGACTGACATGATCTTTAGTTTTGGAAGTAGGGCTTAAATTCCATTTATATAACATTATCTGTTTATATTCTAATGGTGGTTTCTCTTCTGTATGTAATGTATAGCAATGATTATTCAAGCCTCTAGAAATGTTCTTTTAGCTTCGGATACAAATAATAATCTCTGAAAATATTTTAATAGAGCACATTTTCTGAATGCAAAACAAAGCAGTCATTTCTGCCTAGGCACTTTCTAAGTATTTAGAAGATTAAGTTTCTAACAAACACACATTAAATTAGCTTTCTGCATACAGCTCTAATCGATGCTCTTAGGACATGGCATCATTTAGCCACCTGTCTCTTTTTAATCATGGTGTTTTTCAGTGGAGTGAAGCTTTATAATTTCATGGTGTAAATACATGTATAAATATTTGTCTACATTTGTACATTTGGAGAAATTTTTAAGAGATTCTAATTTTCCACATCTTCCTCTCCCCTCTTCTTTACCTGGTTTTAGCTCCTCTTTGGTTCAGGTGTGCTTGTGTCCCTAAGCCTTTCTGGGCCGCAGCTGGAGAAAGTGGTGATTGATAGAAGCTTGGTGGGGAAGCTCGGCTCAGACACCATCAGCGATGGTAATTACCCCCATGTGCAAATCAATTGCCTACATTAACAGTGGGGCAGGAGAAATAGTGTGTCAACAGGTAGACTAATTATTAACACTAGGGACTTGCAAACACAACAAGTAATTGCTTGTAATAGCGTACTTACAACCCCTGGGACCAATATAAGTCTCCACTAATATTTAATACCAAGGTCTTTTTTTCTTCTTGCCAAGTGTTAGACTCATATTCTGGGTATTTTCTACTCTTTTCTTTAAAAATGTGAATATATTTTGAAAATAAGCTTGTTTTTATTCTTTCAAGATCATTCCTCTATTATTATATTTAATAATAATATTACTATTAATATTCTTTCTGGTGGTAGTGGGCCTCATGCTTGTTGAGCAAGCATTCTACCACTTGGACCATGCTTCCAGGCATTTTTGCCTTGTTTTTCAGATAAGATCTCACACATTTTGTATGGAGATCTAATGATCTGGGACTGTGATCTTTCTCCTTCCATTTTTTTGCAATAGCTGGGACCACAGGCAGGAGCCACTGTTTCTGACTTGCTTATTGAGATAAAGTCTTGCTAACTTCTTTTTTACCCTGTTTGGCATTGACCTACAATCCTCCCATCTGTGGTTACCAAGTAGCTGGGCTTATAGGTGCATACCACTTAATACCTGGTCCTCATTTCTTTAATAACACAAATTTGTCAATACAGATCCTAGTAAAATGGCATTAGAGCTTATTTAGGAAGACATTTTGTTACTAGTCTATGACTACTGACATTTGAGAGATTTGAAACTTTTCTAAATAAGGAAAATCAATTCCAGATATACTGGCTCTACTGAGTGAAAACACAAATAGTATATAATTGGTACAAAATACATAAGAAAATGTTTTAAGTCATTCACTGAATAGGAAAACCACTATTGAGTCATAAAGTCACAATGCTTGATGCCAGACTATCTGTGTTATTTCAAGAAAAAAAAAGTAGAATTATTTCCATCTTTATATAAAGTTAAAGAAACTGAAGCTGAATGACATTGGAACATAGCGAGGCTTTTATAGCTGGAAAGTGACTGAGCTGAGATTTGAACATAGGTTCTGATTACAACACCCATTTTCTTTCTGCTATAGTATGCGGACTCCTGAATTTTTCAGACTTTGTCCTTCTGTTTAAGGCAAAAGATCCAAAAAGAGATTCCATTATATGAAATAATGAAATTGGTCAGTATCTTAAATTGAACAAAGGAAAATGTAGTATAGTAGAAAGACAGAAATGAGAGTGAAGAGACCTGTCCACCGTGTGCTCTCACTAGCAGCCTCTGAGTAAGTCAGACATAATCACATCACCTTAAAAAAAGTGCTCTGCAGGATGGTTATAATTAGCAACATTACTGATAATAACAAGCGGGGCTAGGACTGTCAGGATGCCATTTCCCCTTCCATGTAGGAGGATGATGTTAAGGGAGCTTCCCTATGGAAGATGTTCCATTTTCATATTCTAAGAATTGAACCTTTTGTTGACATTACAAATGAAATAGTGACTGTGATGACTTTGTCATTTTGATGCTCCTCTATAAGAATTAAAATGAGACTTCCAATGCTATTCGTGTGAGTTATCTTTTTTCACTTGTTTCTTTTATTTGTACCCAAAATAATACACTCTCATGGGACATGATAACAATGTGGTTTCTTGGCAGTTCTCCAAATTCTCCTGTTATTGTGCAGATCCACTGTTGGTCACTGCTTGCACGGCCAGGGGCATGGAAATAAAGAAAAATGTATAAGACATTCAACAATTTCTTTATGCTAGGAACAGTGAATTTCTCAAATAGCCATTATGTGTTTTATCAGTAATTTCATAACACATATGGCCCTTCATGTAAACCATGATATTATCTATTCACTTTATACTTTATGAATAAGGCTATAGAAATAATCTTTGGCAATCTTCATTGTTAAATATTAATTTCTGTAATATATAAATGGAGTAAAATATACTTTTTTTCATTTGACTTGTATACTGTCAAAAGAAGAATCATTGGTTAAAAATTAAATTGGTGAATCTAAATAAAATTTAGATTGGTAGAGAACATTTATCACTTTACTCTCAGACGGCTTACTAGTGTAGAAACATGGAATTAGAGTGAAAGCACAAATGAAAGTATTGTTTTCATGTTTGCACTGCGGCATGAAGTAGTCATCTTGTATGCTTCTGTAGCCTTGATTCCATATCTGTCTTAATTGTGGTAGCTCCCAGATGTCAATTTATATTAAAATAGTCACAGAAACAAAAAGAAGACCAAACAAAAACAAAAACTAAATCTGTATGATTAAATTGATGGTTGTTATTTATTCATGATATCCCTAATACTTTTATAAAATATCATGACCATATTTAAAGGACTACAGATTCGAATTAATTCACCTTCTGAAAGCAGTTTTTTTTTTTTTTTAACACTTCTGTGGAAAACAACCTATTAATTCGTCACAATTTTATTCTAACTTGGTAACATCAAATCTTTTTTTTTTTTTAAGCTCTTCTCACAGACAGTTTCATCATCTTATCATTTTTGGCACAAAACAATCTATGTTTCATTCAGTTTACAAAGAAGATGGATTTGTCTGATGTAAATAAAAGACTGGAAAAACTCTCGGCCTTGGATTATAAGGTACAGCTCTCAATGTATATAGTTATATTACTAATTAAGATATACTGGAGTATCATATGAGTTACCGTTATAACTGTTATTCTTGAACACATCTGGATTTCAGAAAACTGAATTAATTACAGGATTAAGGTTGATTTACTACGGTGGCCATCCTAAGTTTTCATTTTTACTATTCAGTTATAACAGGGACATATTTGGAGCAATTTTTATAGTAGTTATGAAAGTCAAAGACAGGTAACAGAGGCAAATAGCATTTTTCAATTTTTTTTTTTTTGCCAATTGTAGAAAACCATTCTCATTTCCCATTAGGAGCCCTGATTTCCACTTCACAAGAATCAAAAGAAGGAAGAAGGCTCTTTCAAAAAAAGTGCAATAAACAAAGAGTGGGGAAATCCCACCCCTATTCCCAGCTATAAATGGTGAAAATGCAAAAAAAGAAATTTCTTTTAGATGTATGTCTTCCTTCACTAACTCCAGGTAATTTGTTTCCTTGTATCAGGCAGGGACTTTACATCTGTTAAGGCAGGATTTTAATTTAAAATGATGTGTTTAAATTTTGCCACATTACATTTTAACTGCTAGGAAGGCATATTCTCTGCTAGGATGAGTATCTAATACATTTTCCAGGCTGTTTCAGTTCAAGGCCTCCTTTCAGCAATGACTTGTGTTTGCAAGATTGATCCAGCCTCTGTGACGTGGATTTGAGACAGTTCACTGTTCACTGGGAACAGAGCTGATATACAGCTTTCTTAAAAAAGATGCACACTTATGCCATACCTAGAGTTTATATAGCAAGGGCAAAGATTTTTTAGACATCAGCTTGCTGGTTTGTAATTTGTGTGTGGTTTTAGAAGACTAGTATTTAACCTAACTTTGTGCACTTTGGGATCATTTCTTATGACTGAGGTGGTAGCAGGGAGGATTTCATTTTGTTTACTAGAAGCATCTATTCTTATAAAAAGGGTTTTAAAATGGAATGAAATGCATGAAATAGGTTTCCAATGTGGTAATAAGCTATAGTGTGGTTTTCTTTATAGCTTTGTGGGGCTCATCTATGAAACTTGATATAATATTGACTTCCTTTAATTGGAAATATGTAATATATGTGTTATACTTAATTACCAAAACAATTTTTCCTTTAGCATTCCAAATGGCTAACTGCAGATTCACTTGAAACATTATTTAGCTGCTAAAATTGGTCCCTAAAATGCAACATTATGCATTAACCCATGTCATTTAGAATAAGCATGGTTAGTGCTGTTATAAAAACCATGTATGATTAGTTCCTCCATCTTAGGTGTGAAGAATAGCTTGGTAAAGTCTCCTGAACTGAAGGATAGTAGCTACCTGTTAGTGAGAGCAGAGAAAATACCAGCGTGTCAGTTTTTCTTATGAAAACAGAAGGAAAACAGAGCTAGCATTTGAGTCCTTGCATACCTTAAATAAGAGAATTAACTCTATTATTTCTTCTACCTCTGGATTTGAAAAATTAGGAGTGTGAGCCTTCCACCTCACTTCCATACATTACAGAATTAATTTGTTTCCTTTTGGAAAGCCTATGGATTTCATTTCCTGTTTCAATATTTAAAATATAGATATATGATAATTAGTAAAAACTGCCATTTCTTCATTGGAAGGATATTTTAAGAAACTTACTCATTTTCCCTGCCCTCTTAATCATCATGAGAGACTACTGATACCACTAAAACTCATAGGAAATATGAAATTTCAAATAACAACTCATTTGCATTATGTGAGAAATTAAAATGCCAATCACTCATTTTAAACTATTTTCTCATGTTGAGATTTGTAAGTACTATGCCTACTTGGCAAGTTGGACATTAAGATGTAATGTGTATATATGTGTTTTTAAAGTACTTAGCAATTCTATTATGCTATTGCTCTCTAATGAGAAGAAAGTTAAAATGATTATATTGAGGCCATAGATGTATTTTCACTTAAAATCACAAAGTACATCTGGGTTTTGTCATGGCCCATTTGGATTTTAGCACAAGGAAGTTGTATCAAATCTTATCATTCTGCTTTCTTCAGTTCCTTACCATAATTTAATTATTTCAGATTGAAATAATTTTGGTTAAGAAAATTTATCCTGAAACTGTTGACCTTTAGCAAGTTTTCCTGTCTACATTTTGAAAATGCAATTCAATTTAACAATGAAGGGATAGCTCAAGGAGTTAAATGTTTACCATGAGAGAACAACACTGGTAATTACTTTGATTTCGGTTCCTTTTGATGTGCATTCAGAGGATGAAGAGGTCAATAATATTATGGCCATGCAAATAGAAAAGGGTTCCTTTTGACCATTTTGAAAAAAAAAATAGCAGAGGATTATTAAAGCATTAACCTTGATTTTAATGGCCTTGGTTGAGTGGTGAGATCACAATTTGGATGAGCCTGATTATTTACTAAATACAATACATAAATGCAACGGGTTCTTAACACCCATTGCACTCTGGCATTATCGCATTACTGCCATCCTTTGTTGCCTTGCAGACAGGAATATGAAAGCAATCTGTCATGTAGTGAGACTGGCTCCAGAAGCATTTCTCTGATAAGAAGACCCCCTGCCCTTTGCTAGTGTCTGGTCCAGTAGGCTTAGCCATGCGCTTAATCCCCAGAAAGTGGTTCGATTATTGCTGACCAGCAATGGCAAGATAGTTTTTTTTTTCTTCCAAGCTATCAACCTTCCATTAATTCCTTAAGCAGAAATACGGTGCAATCTATATTTCCTTGGCATGTGTCACCCAGATGGTGTCGTGCTTATGTTTTCAAATAACCATGTTCCAAAATAACATAGTTTGAATAATAAATTCTACAAATCCTTCCGAAGAAAGAAAAGCATAATTCTCAGAAGCCGCATAAACTTTTACGCATGATGCTGTGGCTTATCCCTTTTATGTAGAATATATGTGTATATGTCTTATATATTCTTTGTAAGAGATATTTGCTCAAGTTGTTTTTCCTTTGATTGTTGTCAGTCATTGTTAACATGTTATGTCTTAAACAGTACTCAGACATCCTTGGTCAGCAGTACTGAACTTGTCATTTAATATAGCTGGTCTTGAAACCTATGTGTAGGTCGATGCTGTCAAGCAACCATGACTGTACATTTTGGTATTGATTGGAATTGCTATATCCAATTCCTCCCTAACTCACATTTCTTCTTTTTCCTTTCCTCTGCTAAAAATGGGGAGAATTGTGAACATATGTCTTTCTTATGTATGTGTCAAAAGAATTTGGTAAATTCTGACACCCTCTGAAGATGCATGTTTAACATGCATATTTACTTGCATGTATCTACATTTACAGATGCTTTAATTTTGTAATACTTTGAAGATTTTACATCTTTTCAAAGAAATGTTTCTCAGATGCTTTTCTTTTAATCATTAGATTTCTTATTTTGAAATACCTGGCCCAGTTAATAGGACAACGCAGCGTCATCTAGCTATCAACTGCAATCAGGATAGAGTTGTTTGTTGGTGGCCACTCGTCAATGATGATGCTTGGCCTTGGGCCCCAATTTCTTCTGAGAAGGACAAAGCCAATCTGCTTCTCCTAGGTTGTGCTCAAGGAAGACTTGAGGTAAATTTAAAATAATCATTTACATTTTAATGAAATGCAAGTAAAATTGTATTCATTTTTCTAAAGTAAATGTGTATACTTTTTCAAACCTATAATTTATGTTTTCAGCTATTCAAAAATGAAAATGGCATATAAAATGAAATCCTAAAAAGTATCATAGCTAGGGGATAACTAGAAAATTCTAGGGCTGACTGGAATAGCATAGCGATTAAGAGCACAGGCGTCCAGGTTCAGATCCTAGATCTGCTCCTATGTAGCTCTTTCTGCTTGAGCAAGTTAACTTAGCCCATGTGCTGTAGTTTCAGTAACAATCAATATTTGCATATAACAAACTCTGAATCACTCACTGTTGAATACCATTATTAATTATCATTAGCACTAGCATACTGTTTGCTCATGATTTCGTGCCTATGTCACAACTGGGTACAGTAGCTGGCACCTTTTAAGCCTAGCCCACTCAGGAGGTGGAGAGTGGGAGAATCATGGTTCAAGGAAAGCCCAGTCAAAGAAGCTAGCAAGACTCCATCTCAATAAAGAAGCTGGGCATTGTGTAGCATATGGGTCATCCTGGCTACACAAGAGGACTTATACAGAAGGAGTAAGGTCTGAGGCTGGCCCTAGGCAAAAGCATGAGACCTTACCTGAAAAATACTAAAGCAAAGGGAGCCTGACTCCCTTCCAAGCTCAAATCCTTTAGTTAAATTCTCAGTACTGTCAAGGGGACAAAAAGAAAAGACTATGTTCCCAATTATTCTTTCCAAAATTCAATCAATTAACATATATTAGTTAAATACCCATTCGCAAGCCCTTGTAGTAAACTGTCGGGGGAAGAAATTTAAAGAAGGTACAGAGCAGTGTCCTTCTCAGTCCAGAATCTTATATTTCATGGAAGCAAGGACTGATCTACAAGATGAGGACAATATCCTCACTCTAGCTATTCCCGACAATGACTTAGTCACTCATTCTTATAGACAAACTTCTGTCTTCCCTTCTTGTTAAAATTTTGCCTGGGTGAAACAGGATGTTTGGCCCTACATACTTCTGGTTTTATAAACTTTCAGGCTATCTTTATTATTTCTTTTATTTTTGAGACTCATAACCCTCCGGATCCACCCTCTCAAGTGCTGAGAGTACAGATGTATATACCATACTCTGCTTCAGCCTGTCTTTTAAGACTGAAGAATCCAAATATATTATGTATGATATGTTTGTCCATCAGTTTTCCTCTCTATCTGCTATAGATTTCATTTCTTTTCTTTTGGAGCTCTTCTAGTTCTGCTGCAATGACTTTTATGTTATGATTTAGGTCTAGGTTTTGTATATTTCCTCTTCATGTCCACCATTTTAGTAATCTTAGTTCTAGAAACTAATTAAATAAATGATTTTTTTAATCAAAATCATTAATGCAATTAAGCTAATTAGAAATCTTAAGTGTTCAGATATATAATCAAAGTAAAAATAAGTAAATCAGCCTTTGATTACACATGAACTAATTACCTTTAATCAAATTGAGTGCATTAATCTGAAAGCTGGATTTCCTAAAAGAGTATACAGAAGGTTTACATACCATCTAGATGGTGTCATCTAGATCATACTTCCAATTGAACTAACTGGGTCTGCCTGTTGATTATACCATAGACTATGTGATTCACGTTTACTCCCTGTAAGCTAATGCCTGCTTCTAGATAATTCTGTGCTCTGGCTTTGAATTTTAGGTTTTTGTTTGTTTGTTTGCTTTTAAAAAACAATAGATATAGACAAGAGTGGTCCTTCCCAGGTCCCTGTCCAGTCTGAAAGGTGCATATCTTGATTTAGTCATTGCCTGCTTAAATATTTTCATTAGAGACTGAAACCAAACTCAACCTTACCTCTGAAAAACTCACAGTAATTGTCTTTGACCAACCTTTATTTACAGTATTACTGTCTTACATAAACCTGTGCCCCGGCCAAATGGATCTGATCTACTCATTGCCTCATTATTTCCCATTTTCTTCAAGTCATGCTAACAGTGTTTCTGCCTGAAACAGGCATGCCATTCAGCAGTTATGGAGCCTGCCATGAGTAAGCACTGTATTTCATACCATGAGATTGAATGAGGAACTGTCCTGCCTGCAAGAATATTAGTGTCTACTGTTGAGAGGCAAATACGACCATGTGTAAGGAAGTGTATAAAAGTGTGAACGGTGCTGTGGATAGAATATGTAAACTGTAATAGAATTCATAGAGAGTGGTTGATTCTAGAGAGATGGTAAGGAAGGAGGATTAAAGAAAGCTTTACAATGTGCTGGAATGAGATTGGTATACAATTTTATTTACCTTACTTATCCTTTAGGTTTAATATCAATGTTGTACTATCCCTGTGGAGAGATTTGCTAGCTTTTTCTTCTTTTTCTTTCTGTAATAGTACAAAAGAGAATTATCTGATACTTGAAATTTTAGTGAAACTTGCTCTATTAAATTACTGAGAAGGATAGACTTACTTTTAACTACTGATTTTATTTTTAAAGAATCTGTTTAGGGGTAGATTCTAATTTTTTGGATTCTTTTCTATAAGTTGTACCTTTATAAAATTATCTACTTTATGTAACTATTTGAGCTTTTCATAAAGTTGTAAACAGTATTTATATACGTCTTCTTGGATGTATGTGCTGTGAGGATTAAATCCAGGGCCTCTCCCAGACTAGGCTAGTGCTCCACCAGTGAGGCACACTCTCACTAGGCAGTTTTTAATTCATTACTGTTGTCAAGGTGATGTACAGAGGGGTTACAGTTACATATGTAAGGTAGTGAGTAAACTTCTTGTCAAAATTATTACTCCCTCCCTCATTTTTCTCCAACTTTCTCTCTTCCCAATCCCTCCCCCCCTCAAATTGTACAGTTAATTTTCAACATATTGTCTTTGAGTATTGCTGTTGCATTTGTTTGCCCTTTGTATTTGGTCTTACTATTTTGTTTTCCTTCCCTTCCCTAATTCAAACATATATACAAGACCTAGGGTACAAAAAGCAAATACAGTGACAACAGGGGATAAATCATAGGGGGGAAAGCACAAAAGAAAAAAGAAGTCACATAGTACATTAAAAACTACAACAACAAAGAAAAACCTCTTGTTTCCATATCTTAGAGTTCATTTTTCTTTTTACTGTGCATAGTTCATCTTCTTGGCAAGAGCTTTGTCCTTGGATTTGGCTTTTCCAGTTATTCTATTGAAATTAACCTATTGGAAATATTCTTGCAAGTTTTGTTTTCAAAAATTCAAGTGAATATTGATACGTATTAAGACAAATGGTTTTTTGGAAGAAACAAATAAATAATTGTTCCACTTTTGTGCATATGAAGGCTTAATCTTTAATCATGAAGTATAAATTTTTTTTGAAAACAGAGTATGATATACTTAAAACCACCAATCTACTGAAGTGTATGCTCAAGTATATCTATCTATTTATTTATTTGCCACTAGCAACCCGGGTACTCCTTGAACTAATTATCAGAATAATGGTACAATATGCTTTTTTTTTTTTTTTTTTCTGGTTCCGGGGCTTGAACTCTGAGTCTAGGCACTGTCCCTGAGCTGCTTTTGCTCAAAGAGAGCAGTCTCCCACTTGAGCCACAGTGCCACTTTCAGCTTTGGAGGTAAGAGTCTATTCCTGATCAGGCTTTGAATCATCACCCTCAGATCTCAGCCTCCTGAGTAGCTAGGATTACAGGCGTGAGCCACCAGCTCCCAGCTACAATATGCTTACTAAAATTCAAATGTAAACAAACAAACAAACAAAAAAGGAAGTCACAGCAGTCTTGTAGAGGAGAAATTTAATCTTTACATCTGTTAAGCTATAATTTTGGGAAGAACTTCCTTTCTGGATTCAGTCCAAAAAGATAATAAGGTGTTATTTGGACAATGTCAGGATCCTAGAGCAGTCCTTGCTAGTCTTGGCTACGTGTTACAATTACAATCACCTGCAAAGCTTTTGGGAAGGGGCCCACCCAGACCAGTTCCTTTAGAATCTCTGGACCGGAGGGGATATCTGGAATCTTTCACAGTTTCCCTAGGTGATTCTCCTGTGCATTCAAAGTTGAGAACTACTGCAAACATTAAAAAAAAGATTAAACCCATCTTTTTTACATAACAGACCATGGAAAGGATAAAGTCCACACACTGAAGCAAATGAGAGTTTAACAGTAGATTCTAAGTAGAAAATTGGCTTACCAAGCAGCTAAAAAAAGAAAAGAAAACAAAGGAAACATAGAAGTAAGCTTTCTGTGACTGAATTATCTCTCTTTCAGAGGAGAAACACTTTTTAATTTATTTTATGGATATTAGAAAACCGTAGGTCTAATTTCACACTACACAGCTCTACACAACAGTCCATATCTTAATTAGAAGCACAGAGCAAAGGGAGTTATGTAGTCTAAGGAAAAAAATTCTTTTGAAAAATATATGATAGTGAAATAAAAGCAAGTTTTTATCAGTGAATTCATTAAAAAGTATATATTAACAGTGTGTGTGGGTTATTGTATGTAATGTGGTTGTTTTCATTTAAATTTTTGTATATTCTTTGCATTTGCTTTTGAAAAGTCCTTGCCATCTTTGTGGGACTACCTTATTTACTCACTTTGACAATAGTGTGATGACAACAACTTATGCCCTTACTTTTTTTTTTTAATGCCCTTACTTTTATACTTAAGAGGTATTTTTAACTTTTAAGATGTAAGGGTCTGCTAGTGCCTATGGCTTTTCTTACTCACAAAAAGCCACCTGAATTTTTTTTTTTTTTCTTTCTGTCGGTCATGGAGCTTGAATTCTGGGCTTGGGCACTGTCCCTGAACTCTTCAGCTCAAGGCTAGCACTCTACTGCTTGAGCCACAGTGCCACTTCCGGTTTTCTAGTGGTTTATTGGAGAGAAGAGTCTCACTGACTTTCCTGTCTGGGCTGGCTTTGAACCGCGATCCTCAGATCTCAGCCTCCTGAGTTGCTAGAATTACAGGCGTGAGCCACCGGCGCCTGGCTAGCCACCTGAATTTGTTTGCTAATGTAACCTCAGTAGATATCCCTATAAGAATTAAACATTATTTTTGCAGTGATTTTCAGGAGCAATAATTGATAGAAAAGTAATAATGTGCCAATAGCTAAGATAGTGTAATTAACAAAAAAATGCATCCAATAAGTATTACAGATATATTCAATTGAAAAGCCAACATATTTAAAAAGCATGTCTTACAAAGAAATGTATATAGAGTTGGATATAGTAATGTATGTACTACTGGAGACTGAGGCAGGAGGATCATGAATTTCAGGCTAGCCTGGTTAAATAGTAAGACCCTGTGCTCAAAAAATAGTAATAATAAAGGGCTGGGAAGGTGGCTTAGTGGTAGAGTGCTTGCCTAGCAAGCATGAGGCTCTGAGTTCCATTCCTCAGTACCACATATACAGAACAAACCAGAAGTGGTGCTGTGATTCAAGTGGTAGAGCACCAGCCTTGAGTGGAAGAAACTCAGGGTCAATGCTCAGGCCCTGAGTTCAAGCCCCAGGACTGGCTAAATAAATAAAATTTAAAAACTCATTACCTTGCTCATGTAATTGTAACCATTCTGTACGATATTTTCACAATAAAAAATAGTAATAATAAGAAAGAAATACTTTTATTTTTTAATTACTAATTTGAATTTGTTCTGAATGTATTTTTTTGAAGAAATGCTTTAATCTCACTGAAAGCTGTGTTAGTGGAATTAGCTTGTAGTAAAATGACAAATGCATTCTATTTTATGGGTGTTGGTGTTTATTATCTATTTTAAAGTAAAATACATAAAAATAAACAAAAGTAATAATTTAATAAGATTGAGATATTGTCAGGGGAATGCTCCCTGCAGCCAGTACTATTTTTTTAAGTACTTTGTAATATCCTGAAATATCTCCATAGGCCCTGTCACAATTGTAACCTCCTTCGTTTCCCCCAAAGGAATCACCATCGAGACATTTAATCACTTTCTTACATATTTACAGACTTTTTCCATCACCTAAGTGTGCATCCTCAGAAATCATAATTTAACATTCTCTCTTTAAAACGTTTTAATGTATATCTTCAGTCTTTTGATCTAGACGCTCTCATCTACCTCCTTCTTGTCCTTAAAACTTATCTGTTGGAACTATCGTGTTTCTCAGCCTGAATCTTGTTGTTTGTATAGGCATGGCATGGTTCAACATGTTAGTCTGTTCTTTGAAAATTCTACAGTTTTGTAGGCAGTTTTGGCAAGGTGAGATGAGGTGGTGTGTCTTTCATCAGGAGGCACATACTTTCAGCGTTTCTCACTTCTCCTAGATATTTCTTTTTTTTCCCCTTCAGCAAAATTACCTTTTTATTTTGCACTAAGTCAAAATATGATAGAAAATATACCCATAAAACATTTATATGATGCATATAAATAGGCTTTTAGAAATAGAAGCAGCAGCCAATAGACTTACCATATGATCAACAATTTATTAGCATGACAAATAGTTAAACTAATATATAAAATAAGCCATAAGCCGGGCTTATGGCTTATGGTAGCTCACGCCTGAAATCCTAGCTACTCAGGAGGCTAAGATCTGAGGATTGTGGCTCAAAGCCAGCCTGAGAAGGAAAGTCCATGAGACTAATTAACCACCAGAAAACTGGACGTGGCACTGTGGCTCAAGTGGTAAAGCGCTCACCTTGAGCTGAAGAGCTCAGAGACAGTGTCCAGGCCCAGAGTTCAAGCACCATGACTGACAAAAAAATGAAATAAAATGAATCATAAAAATGTTTCATGGTCATTTTAGCAGTCATTTCAAGAAGTCTTAACATTATTTCATTTAAATGTTTGCATTTCCATTTTTTATATCAGCAGTTATTGATAGCCAGTGCATCCATTGATTAAAGCTGCAAAATGTTAATATTCTGAGCATATTAATTCATTTTCATTAATCAGTTGTGATACATTTTATAAAGACACTTCCACTTAACTCCCATTTGTTGTTACAGTTGTTATATTCATGTAGGATAAACAGGATATGTGACTGATTCTTAAGATTTCCTAATTAAGATGGCCAATTCTAATTTTAAGAGTAGCACTAATTCATAGACTTACACATACTCAGTTTGATATGTTTGATAAATTGTAATCATAAATTGTCCCATCTCTGGTCAATGGGAGCATCTTTAAGTTGGCTCTTCTTTGTGGCGACCCCAGCAGTCTTGGGTGGCTTCCCTACTGTCTGGTGTGTCCATATGTTTTGTGCTCATCATGTTCGTTTCCTATCTTTAACTGGAATTGGTCATTTCTCCAACACTCTCTAAGTTCTTAAATGTAAAACAGTATTGTAAGCCCAAGTTGCAATATTGGACTATTGGTCTGTTGTTGTTTGGGGTCAGTTATTTCTACATTTCTATCATATTCAATTTTTGAGATTTTATACAAATACGTGTTTATAGTAAGTGCACATGGATAATGTCTACCTCAAATTCAGTAGTACAGGGTTTCTAATTTATTTTTTTCAACATACATCTGTATTTCCTCTTTTTTATATCAAAAGTTTTAGTTTAAAGACACAAGAGTGAATTAAATCCTGTAAATATTTTCCAACTTTCTTTAACAGTATACACATAATCATTCTCAGGTTAATCATACCAGTTCTACCACATCACTGTAAATTACTAAGAGCATTCAAAAGCTTGTCTGTGTTTTTCCTCATTTCTGTTACCCCCATTTTAAATAATCTCACCTTACCTATATTATTGACTATATCATTGTCGCATAAATGTTCTTTCTCTCTTAGTTCATGGGTTTTGGATTTTGTCCTTCAGATGAGTTGATATTTTATGGAGCGATTGAGAGATCAAAAACAGTCATGCCAATATTGTTATCTTTCCAGAATCAGGGAACTGTTCTAGGTCATAGTAAACACCATTTGTTTGAACCAGCCTTTTGAGAAAAATATAAGGCATTGTGTTTAGATTCATGTTTTTGCATGCAGATGTTTTAGTTATTCCAGGATGATTTATTGAAATACTCTTTTTCCATTGAATTCCCTTTATTCCTTCATTAAATATCAGTTGACTATGTCAGTGAGGGTCTCTATTCTGTTCTAGTATCTTACTGCATATCCTTTCAATAAGTATATTTTGGGAATTGTATTGTCTGTTATATAACAAGTAGTTGTGTGGCCTTGAGGATTTTATTAATATAAACATATAAAGTTATAACTTTCACATAATAAAAAATACAGATAAGAGAATATTTTACTTCCTAGTAGATATTTTTTCTAAACTTATACTCATGAACCATATTTATTATATGTGTCATAATTAGTAGAAAACTATTAAATATAGTAGATATATTAAATATAGCAGGTACATAGCAGGTATAGTATATATAGACATATGGTAGATATATTTATTTAAAGACAAATGTTACTATGTTTTTAGTTGGTCAGTAAAGACATGGCACATTCACTGCTTATTAGAAAAGCATTAGTAAACTGTGATAGAGAGCCACTTCTCAATAGAGGTGAGTCCCACACCAACATAAGTGGTCTGTATGTATGTACAGTAGTGTGAAGCATCATTGGGAATCATTGGGCTGGGAATGTGGCTTAGTGGTAGAGTGCTTGCCTAGCATGCATGAAGCTCTGGTTTCTCTTCCTCAGTACCACGTAAACAGAAAAAGCCAGAAGTGGTGCTGTGGCTCAAGTGGTAGAATGCTAGCTTTGATCAAAAGAAGCTCAGGGACAGTCCCCAGGACCTGAGTTCAGTCCCCAGGACTGGCAAATAAATAAATAAATACATAAAGGAACAACTTTAATGTATACCAATAGGAAAATAAAAATATTTTGTGGCCCATTTATTGGATGGAATGCTTCATGGAAATTGAAAAGACTAAATTAGAGCTATTTGTTTGTGTAATCTCAAAGGAATAAATTGAGCACAAAAATGACAGTATGACAGAATCATAGTATAATACATAAAAATTTAAAACAATCAAAAAATTCTGTGTGTTGTACAAGATTGCGCTGGACTGATGAAGGACAATAAGGAGAATAAATGCCAAGTTAATGTTAGCATTGTCTCCAGGGGAGAGAAAGGAATGAGGCCTGGCAGACTTTAGCTGTATACATATTTTTATTTTTAAAATTGAAACAAAAAGATGGTATTTCCTAAAGATTTTTTGTTTTTCACATATTTTTCTTCTCTACGTTTGTGTTTTGAATGTTTCATAAAAATAAAGTGTACTTTTTATCTCCTGTTCCTAAAAATTTCTGCAAAGTAAGAGGGAAATGTAGATTTCAGAAAAATCCTAGTGATAAGCTAAGAACTTCTGGTTGCTGCATAATCTTTTAAGTAACCTGTTTACCCACTGGTGGAAATTTCAGTGCCAGAAAAGTCCTTTCTTTAAATAAATTTTCCTGATTTACATTTTGGGTGATTTTAAAAAGATTTCTAGTGCTGGGAAGGTGGCTTGCCTTGCAGGCATGAGGCCCTGGGTGCTGGATTCCTCAGCACCACATAAGCAGACAAAGCCAGAAGTGGTGTTGTTGCTCAAGTAGTAGAGCGCTAGCCTTGAGCTGAAGAGCTTAAAGGCTAGCGCCCAGGCCCAGAGTTCAGGCCCCATAACTGACCAAAAAAAAAAAAAAATTCTAATAGATACCCTCTCTAGTAGAAACATGAAATTTGATCATCTCAAGCCAGTCTCTTACTGTCATTGCTTTTCTACTTTTTGTTCTTTCTGAATTTTAATTCATCTTTCAGGGATGGTATCAATCTTAATGACTGATATTTCACTTCTTTCTCTATACTGTTTTCCTCTTTGAAGATTCTTAGGTTAATTCTATATAATTTTTTCAAATTTATCCTTTTAAAGAATAAAATGCATCATTTTTATGATGCCTTTTTAACTGTTTTAACAGTTAAGCTGATTGATTTAAACTTGGATAAAACATTTTGATATAGGGTTGGTACTGCCTGCCGACTTGCTTATCTTTGAAATTAGAAAAGTTCAGGCCTTTTTATGAGTCCTTATCTTCTCTGCTATTCCTTAGCTTGCTATTTCAATTTTTTACAATTTCTCTGTAAAGAGTTTTCTTTTTAAAAATAGAAGGAAAAATAGAAGGGAAAACAGAATGTAGGCTACAGATCAACCATCTCTGGAACAATCTTCCTTCTCCAGCCCCTTCTAACACTACATAGTCTGTTAACTAACAGCTTTGTTTCTGTGTTTTTCTTCCTTAGAGTTGAAGCAGAGACATTTTATTTTAGATTTTCAGACTTTCCATATTATAGAAGTATTTTTTATCCTTTAGTTATACTATTATAACTTTTGTTAATACTGTTAAACTGTTATACTGCTCACCCCTTCTCATTTTTTGCCTGTTCACAGTGCCTTTGATCAGAACCTTTGACTCTATTCTTCATCTCAACCATTCCTACTCGATTTCTAACGGACAGTTCCTGAAGTCTCTGATACATGTTTTGAGAATCTTTAAAACATTATTAGATTTTATAATACCAAGTCTGAGGCATATTTAAGGATAGAGTAAGATCAAGAACTCAACGAGAAGGGAATTCTTGGTCATAAAGTTTTCAGAAGATAGTATTATTATAATTGTGCATGACTAAGATGAAGGGAAAAATCAGCCTTAACGTGACTTAAGCAAGTCAAAAGAGAAGCATTGAAAATAAAATTCTGCAAACACCCCTGTCCAAAAAAAAAAAAAGGAAGAAGATACAAATGAGATGCTTCCTGGAAGGTGCAAGGGCACAGCAGATTAATTTGGTAGGTATAAGTGTCACAAAAGCAATCTTCTTTTGGGGTTCTTCTTTTTCATTCTTTTCTTAAGGGCATTGTCACTTAGCATTTCTTCCTTCACTACACACCAAACATTTTGCTCTTTTAAGTTAGTATCATATCTTGGCCTTGATCATATCTTGACTAGTATTTCAATCTGAGTTCACTTTATGAGAACTAGCTGCATGAATATAAAGCAAGAGGTATCTTAGTATTTACAAATTTGAATTTTTAAGTATTTTTTTTGGTATTTGACAGTAATTGTACAGTTCTTATTGCTGTTTTCCAGTTGTTTTTTTGCAAGAAACTAACACTATGTCAAAATTAAAACGATATACTTTAATAGCTTTAAAAGGTTGCTGAAAGTTGCACGTGTTTGAGTGTTATTATCTTTCTGCAGCATACTAGCATTTTCATAGAACTAACTGAACAACTGAATTTTCTTCCCTTGCACTGAATTTGTCATCTGAATTATTTTTTTATTGATTATTCATTTCTCCCTATTTTAATACAAAATATCTCCACAGTTATATATAAATTTCAGTCTGCTTTTCCTTTCAGTTAAAAATAGTATCACAGTTTGGTAGCACTCAAGTATCATTTTACTCTTCTTTATTAAACTTTGATACTTTGTCTGCCATATAAATCCATTTATTTATAAAGCTAGATGCTGGTGCCTCATGTCTATAACCCCAGCTACTTAGGAGGCTGAGATCTGAAAATTGCAGTTCAAGGCTAGCATAGATAGACAAGTCTGTGAGACTCTTACCTCCAATAATCAACAAAAATTTGCAACTGTAGCTATAGGCCAAGTGATAGAGCACTAGCTGTGTGGACGGGTGGGCAGCATGAGAGGTGCAAGATTCAGACCATAGTACTGGCATGCACACAGACACAGACACTCATGCACACAAGTACACACATACAACACATTATTTGTACACATTTTCCCATGTATTTATCTTGTTTTGCTTTATTTTATTATAGTACTACATGTCACCTTTGTTACAATATTATATAAATTTATTATTTTCATAAACAAATGATTTTCTCATTTAATATTATTGGTTATCTTTTTAATTGGAAGAGGCCTGATCTCAAGATCATAGGTGGCCTGACCAAGCTTCTATCATTGGTGGTAGATAAGATGTTGGAGTCAAGATGCATTGTATTCAAATAGCAACCCTTACCGGGTGCCTGTGGTTCATACCTGTAATCCTAGCTACTCAGGAGGCTGAGATCTGAGGATCGAGGTTCAAAGCCAGCCAGGTCAGGAAAGTCTGTGAGACTCTTATCTCCAATAAACCACTAGAAAACCGGAAGTAGCGCTGTGGTTTAAGTGGTAGAGGGCTCACCTTGAGCTGAAGAGCACAGGGACAGCGCCCAAGCCCAGAGTTCAAGCCCCACAACCAACCAACCAAAAAAAAAAAGCAACTCTTTGGTACAGCTAAAGATAATTTAAAATAGCTGGGCACTGGAGACTCACACCTTTAATCCTAGCTACTCAGGAGGCTGAGATCTGAGGATAAAGGTTCAAGTCTACCTGGAGAGGAAAGTCTAGGAGACTCTTATTTCCAGTGCACCACCAAAATGCTAGAAGAAGAGGTGTGATTCAAGTGGTAGAGCAGTAGCCTTAAGCACAAAAACTTAGGGACAGGGTCCTGGAAAAGCCCAAGGACAGACAGACATATGTATACTCACACAAAAAGATAATAAAACATATATTAAAAGAAAGAAAAAGATGTTAGATCCATTGAATCCATATCTATAGACAAACCAGTGTGCCAACAAGGCTGAGCATGGGGTGGAAATCTAGATGTTAGTTGTGTCCACAGTTGTATGTACTAAAAACCATCAAATTAAGCAGTTTAAATAAATGAATAAAGCAAATAAAAATGAATAAATGAAAATATTCTTTAAATCTCAGAATTAAGTATATTTTAATTAAATTAAAATCATGAACTTTGTGGATTTTATTTAAAATATGTCCACTGAATAGTCTTACCATATGCCAAGTGCAGTATTAAATATTACAAATAAATAAAATCCATTTAGTAATAACTTCTTTCCTCTTCCTCCTCCTCTTTTTCCTCTTCCTCTTCCTCCTCCTCCTCCTCCTTCTCCCTCTTCTTCTTCCTCTTCCTCTTCTTCCTTCTTCCTCCTTCTTTCTTCTTCTCCCTCCTCCTCCCTCCCTTTCTCCCCTTCCCCTCTTCCTTTCCTTCCTCTTCCCCCTCCTCCTCCCTACCCTTCCTCCTCCTCCTCCTCCTCATTCTTCTTCACCAGTCCTGGGGCTTGAACCCAGGCCTGGGCACTGTCCCTCTTTTGCTCAGGACTAGTACTCTACCACTTGAGCCACAGCACTACTTCTGGCTTTTTCTGTGGTACTGAGTAATCAAATCCTGGGTTTCAGGTATGCTACGCAAGCATTCTACCACTAAGCCACATTCCCAGCCTTAGTAGTAACTTCTAAAATACATCTTTACTACATTTAAAATTATATTTATAGTTGTTACTTATGTATCAACCATAAATTCTAAATAATGAAATAGAGATTTTATTAAGTAACAATGTCTTTCATTCTTTTTGTTTTCTGTACTACTGACCAAAGAATTCAGAGATTTCTCTTTAGGAATGACGGTAATAGCCACTGTTTATTAAGGGCTTTTCAGTCCTTCCAAACTAGTCACATTATTTTTTATTCTTACAGCAATCTTGTAAATAGATCCTTAATTTAAAGGCAAATACATCCTTAATTTATGTGTGAGAAAATTACAATTCTGAGAGATGAGTTTGTTGAGGAACTCAGAATACCTTTGCCAAAATAAAAACCAGCTCTGTTAGTGTGTTTCTTCTGTATAAAGTGTTGTGATGACTACATGTCCAAGTTAGAGTCACGTTCATATTAGACCACAAGCATATGAAATACTTTAAACATATAGATAGTTTAATGTTACAAGCATATGAAATACTTTAAACATATAGATGGTTTAATGTTACTAGTATCTTATCATTCTGAGTCATATAAACTCAACTATTCTTGACACAGTACTGCTTTCATAAGACTACATGCAACATCATAGAAGCAACCGATATTAAACTAGAATATTGTTTTATGTCTGTATAATTTTAGCTGTTATTAATAGCAGAGTTGTCAGAACAGAAAAATACTTTCAGGAATGAAAATGGGTTGTGTCAGGAAAATGACCTAATTTTTATTCTGAGGAGATATTTTAGTGTTCATGTGCCTATTGTAGTTCATTTTAGGGATATTTTAACTTTTTTTGTTAGTGCTGTGGTTTGAATTCAGGACGTTATGCTTGCTAAGCAAGTGCTCTACCACTAGATCCAGCATTCCAGATATATTTTGACATTTTAGATTTATCTTCAAGTCTCTCTCATTTTCAATATGACTCAATCTAAGAACGTAATATCTTTAAAAGAAGCCAGCTTAGTAAGACTCCTCCTTCCAAATTTCTGTAATCACGCACAGCAAAATTGCCTTTAGTATTCACTGCCAGACAAGAACAGCTCAGCAGGAGTTTCTTTCTTCCCTACCCCAGAGCTACCTGGCTCCCTTGTCATTTGCATACATTGTCCCTTTGGTCCCTTCACCTTTTATACTCTTCTTTCTGCTGTAGGGGGATCTTCTTGCAACACTTAATGTTCTCAATGCCCTGTGGTTCTCATTCTATCTCTGGGTTTACTTAGAGGAAAAACTGATACGATGCAGTTATGTAAATTTACATATTACTGTTTTCACACAGACCTGCATTCAAACTACAAATCTATCATTGATTAACTTTTGAGACCAAGATCAATTCATACCTTCTCAATAACTACCTTTGTCATAATAGAATATAGATTATAATACCTATCTATGAGGTATTGAAGAGACTAAAACAATGTATGGAAAGTAATTATATCCTTCTATTGAAACCTATGTGTCACAAATACTTTTTAAGCTTATCTATTTATTTACTAATTTTTGTAACACCAGGAATCAAACTCAGGGCTTCATACTTGCTAGTCTAGTATTCTACCTACACCTTCAGCTCATGGTATTTTTAATTACTATATAAGACATTTTCTTTCTTAAGTGAGTGTCAGTCATACGATCCATAGTTATAGAAACAGTTGGGGAGACAGCAAGTCATCTTCTGACTATGGCTACTTTTGTAGAATAATCTGGGTTGAAAAGCATATACAAGTAGGATGAAGTCTTTTTCTCCCCCTCCCCCCCCCTCTTTTGTCAGTTGTGGGTCTCAAACCTGGGGCCTGGGTACTGTACTTGAGCTCTCAACTCAAGGTTTTTGCTCTACTTCCTGAGCCACAGTGCCACTTCCTCCTCTTTCTCTTGATGGGACTATTAAATCTATTAGCGAGGGTCTTGCAGATTTCTGGAATGAAAGATGCCTAGGATCCTTCTTCGTGGAACTTGAGCCTTGTGACCTGTAGACCACACTGCCCTCTGCTGACCTGTGTTGATACAGGCTATCCTCAGTATGAACTAGCATTTTAATTACCTTCAGTTGAAAATATTTAGTATGCTCTAAGGCTTCCTTGGCAAAAATATACCTTCTGAAATGTGATATTTCAACCAGCATTACAATGTTTGGTTTTGTTAAATTCATAGTTTAAAAAGTTTATTGCATATTTTGTACCAGCATAGTTTTGCCTTTTGGGTACATAGGTATGAAAGGTATAAAATGCGAAAGAAAGATTTTTGGTTTGTCTTTATTGTCTCTTGAGACAGAGTCTCGCTTATAGCTCATGCTGTCCTTAAACTTGATATGTATCCCAAGCTGGTCTCCAACTCACAATCTTCCTGCCTTCATCTCCTGAATGCTAGGACTCGTGACTTGCACCTCCAAACCCTGCTAGTGTGATAATAAGGACTTAAAATGAAACTCCAAAAGTAAATAGAAGGTTACATATCACAATATAGACACTGACCGAGTTGGGAGTGGGAAGTGGATATGGAAGTGGGAATAAAGCAGAGGTGCCACCTACCTGGAAGGAATCCAGAAAACAGGGATGATTTTGGTCTAGTTTTTTAAGGAAGAAGTTCTCTATGCGTGAAGAGGAATTCAGATGAAGGATGAAAGTAAAGTGATATGCCTGGAGAAAATGTGGAGCAGGTTCTGGTCTGAGCTCAGGATAGAGTACGTTCAGTGAGACTGTAGGGAATATCACTAGAATTTATATCATGTCATATCATGTTATATCGTGCCCTTCCTTTGCTCAAAACTTGCTTATGGCGTCTCATCTCATTGGAGAAAAATGTTGGAGTCTCTTATTAGTCTACAACTTATTATTCAATAATCCTCCCCCTCAATTCCCATTTTCCACTGCTCTCTTTTTGTTCCTCCTTCTCTAGCCATAGTGAATCACTCAGCAGGCCATAGAGCTTCTGCCTCAGTGCTTGTCTCATCTGCCTGGAGTTCTTCTCTTCTAGATGGCCGCAGGCTCCCCATTTCAGGCCGTCTTTATCAGAGAGACCTACCTGACCTCTCAATATCATGCCCCTTCCCACTCCCTTTGCTCTCACTTAGCTTTTTTTTACTCCGTGGTACTTGTGTAGTACAAATATAGAGTATCTATGTGCATTTAATTGTTAATTATTGCCTTTTCTTTCATTATGAAAGTATGATGAGGATAGGAAATGCTACCCCAAATAGAGCAATTTGGCACACTGAGTATATTAAGCTGAAGGATTTGGAGAAAATAGCAGAAGCAGAAAGATCTCTCTAGTCCTCTTTCTTTCTCTTCTCCTATCTTTCTCTCCTGACAGAATCATCTGACCTACTTCCCCTGAAAGTAGGCCAGAAGATCTTCCTGTGGCCCTCTATACAGAGGAAAGAAATGAAGATAGAGAGACACCAAAAATATGAATGGACAGGCCTTGCTAATTTCCTTCCAGTTTGTTTCCTATAGGTTTCACAGTAATCCTTGATTACTGGCCTTGATCAAGCATGGCTTCAAAAAATCAAATGAAATTTCAAAACCAAAAATTTTAAATTCCCATTCACATTACACAGTTCAGTTGGTGCCAAGAATCTCAATCAGGTTCCTAGTGCCATTAGTTGCATTTGAATGGTTGTATGATCTGCTTTGTGTTTGCCTGCCCATAGTGTTGTGAAAATATGCCTGCCAAAAGTATATAGTTCTCCCAAATCAAGGTAAAAGTTAATGTGCTTAATCTAAATGTTAAAATTTTTAGACTTGAAAGGCAGAATATCTTCAATAGAAGTTGGGTAGCATTATGGGAAAGATGAATCAGTCACCCACATGATGGTACTGAACCCTATTGCATTCCGAGCATTCGCAGATTTTCCTTAACAGCAGTCTCTTGGAACCACATGCCTACAGATACCAATGGTCCACTGTGCATGCTTTTCATCCAGTCATACTGCATAAATGGGCCATTGTTTTCATGAAACATAAGCATAGAGTCCACAGTTTAACCTGGGTCTGGGGTCTTCATGCCATGTAAAACTGATTAAAGAATTTAGTTGTGCTTCTTTCTTCAGAACCTTCTTTTTGTTATAGTGTATCAGCCTGGAACTTTTACAAAATTTTTTTGGGGGGTGGGAGGTCAGTCATGGGGCTTGAACTCTGGGTCTAGGCACTGTCCCTCAACTCTTCAGCTCAAAGCGAGCGCTCTACCATTTGAACCACAGCGCCACTTCCGATTATCTGGTGGTTTATTGGAGATAAGAGTTTCACAGACTTTCCTTGCCCGAGCTGGCTTTGAACGACAATCTTCAAATCTCAGCCTCCTAGTAGCTAGGATTACAGGTGTGAGCCACCAGCACCTGGCCTTTTACAACTTTTGTTTAGGAGAAGATGCTATTTTCTCTCTGGTACAGTGTATGGGACCCAAGGGAGAGGATTTGCTAGCTGCTGTGTCCCTTCTAGTACCTGGCTCACAAAAAGAACGAGAAAGTGATCACAAGGGAAGGAAGGAATGGAACATATTCAACACATTTGTATTCTAAGGCAAGGGAATAAAAATTTAACTCATTAGTCAATGTAATCTCAAAATCTGTAAAAAGTGTGTTGCCATTGAAATGTTTGAATATTGAAAGGACTGAAAAAAACAAAAGCATTTTAATTTGGTGATAATATGTAAGATAGATGTTTCAAAACATCACATCTATCCCTCCTCCCCTGCTAACCCAACATAGCTCTTATGTGCTTTTTTTTTTTTTTTTTTTCTAGTCCTAGGGCTTGAACTCAAGGCCTGGGTACTGTCCCTGAGCTTGAGCTTCTTTTAATCAAGGCTAGCTCTACCACTTGAGCCATAGTACCACTTCTGGCTTTTCCTGTTTATGTACTACTGAGGAATTGAACCCAGGGCTTCATGCATGCTAGGCAAGCACTCTACCACTAAGCCAGCCCTCTGTGTGCTTTTTGGTGTATTACACACTTTAAATTTTGAAATAGTTTGACTCACAAGAAATTGTTAAAATGGTACAGTGAGTTCTCTTTATGTACTTGCCTCCTATGGTAATAACCTACATTACTACAGAACGGGGTCACAAGCAATGTCCTTGATGCAGTACTATTAACTCAGACAAACCTAAGTCAGATATAGTCAGATTTACATTCACTGTTGTTTCTGTTTTTGTTTTTTTGTCAGTTGTGGGGCTTGAACTCTGGGCCTGGGTGCTGTCCCTCACCTCTTCAGCTCAAGGCTAACAGCACTCTACCACTTGAGCCACATTACCACTTCTGGCTTTTTCTGTTTATGTGGTACTGAGGAATTGAATCCATTGCCTCATGCATTCTAGGCAAGCACTCTACCACTGACCCACATTCCCAGCCAACATGCACTTTTTTTTGGGGGGGGGGGGGTGTGAAATTCTAAAAAAATTTTATCAAGTGCATCTAATTTTTGAAAGTCAATATTTTCAAAAAAATCCTCTTTAATAACATTCTGCTGGCTTCTGACCTTCCATAATTAACTTGGATAAAGTAAATTTGTTTGTTCTGAATTGATGTTTCTTGTAGGCAAGTAGCCTTTCCTTTCTACAGATAAGAAACTTTAAAATTTTATATATATATATATATATATATCAATAGATAAATATAGGTATCACACACACACACACACATACACACAAACTGGCTCAAGTGGCACAGTGCCTGGCATGAGCAAGAAATTCCATAGAGAGCATGAGGTCCTGAGTTAAAACCCTGGAACAGTCTCTGTGTGTGTGTGTGTGTGTGTATTTTTGTTGATTAATTGGACATAAGCATCTCTTGGACTTTTGTATCTGAGCTAGCCTCAAACCAAGAACCTCAGGTCTCAGCCTCCTGAGTACCTAGGATTATAGGCATAAATAATTCCAGTTTGCTTCACCAGTATTAACTAATATTATTTACTTGGTCTAATTTTAATTTAAAACTAGTACATGATATCATTTCTTCCCATTGGCCATTTTTCTACTTAGCAATCTGTTATATCCTTCTCAATAGCAAAATAAACCTATAAGAGTGTTTAAATAGAGTCCTAAAGTGTTTTCTTGGAATGCTTAGCCCTACTAATTGTATTTTTGCTAAGTAATTTCTAAATTGGGAAGCCTGGTGGGTGGGAAGGGGATTCACTAATCCTTTTTCCTTTCTGACTTCTAACTTTTCAAGATATTCTGCTAGGCATACTATTTTACTAAAAGCCCACTTTATCTTTATATATTATAGGACCTAATCAACTTTAAGTGACATAATTTTTTCAAAATCAAATATTTATGTTAAAAATCTTATAGTTTCATACCTGAAGCTGTGCTATAATATAGATACTGACCTCTGTGTGCTCAGCACTATTATATATCTACATATTGCTGATGTTTAAGGTAGTAATTGATGGTTTGTAATAAAATGCAGTGGCAGCTGAAGAAAAACCAAAGTCAATCAGAATGTCTTTGACATTTCTTACAGGTATTAAGTTCTGTTCGCACAGAATGGGAGCCACTGGATGTTTGCTTTCTCACCAAACAGCCTTATCAGGTGGTCACAGTGGAGCACTCTGTCAGTGTAGACCACGAGCCCATGGCTGACAGCTGCATCTATGAATGTGTTCGGAACAAAATTCATTGTGTATCAGTCACTAGAATACCACTAAGATCGAAGGCCATTAGCTGCTGTAGGAGTGTTACTGAAGACAAACTGATTCTGGGCTGTGAAGATTCTTCAGTAATTCTTTATGAAACTCATCATGGAGTGACTCTGTTGGCCCAGGCTGAACTTTTGCCTTCATTAATAAGCTGCCACCCAAGTGGTGCCATTCTGCTAGTTGGCAGCAACCAAGGGGAACTGCAAATTTTTGATATGGCTCTATCCCCTATTAACATCCAGCTCTTGGCTGAAGACCACTTACCCAGGGTGACTTTGCAATTCAGCAAGTTATTTGATGTTTCCAGCAGCCTTGTTC
Source organism: Dipodomys spectabilis (assembly GCF_019054845.1). Lineage (NCBI taxonomy): Eukaryota > Metazoa > Chordata > Mammalia > Rodentia > Heteromyidae > Dipodomys > Dipodomys spectabilis. The sequence goes on from NW_024870818.1 coordinate 3,788,406, forward strand.
AGATGCAGTGGATAGCCCCTCCAGCTGTTTCTCAGAAGCTTGAAAGTGGAAGTGTCTGTGACCTTCTCTTTCTTAGGATGGACAGAGGACCCTTGGGTGTGCTTTTGTTTAAGCTTGGTAAGTCAAGGAAATTGGTGAATACAGTGTTTATGATGATGGCATCACTGAGGAAATACGACTATTCTTGGAAAGTAGATTTTCTGTTTGCCGTCCCTAAAAATGGTTGGCTTTCAAACACTTCCTGTAATTTCCTCAAAAAAGCTCTGTGGCTAACTTTCCAATGACCTACTAAAATAGTCCTAAAAAGTAAATAAAAATAGAGTTTTTTACAAGGTATTTTCTATATCCATTGACAACTTATGTGTTTTTGGAATGTTAATACTTTTTCTATCATGACTGTCTTAGATGATCCGTGTATGTTTCCCAGGTTAGAAGTTATCAAGTAAATGCTTTAAAGAATCATATTTACTTAGAATTTGCTAAAGATCTCTATTGTAATTTTTTGTTTGCCATAGGGAAAAATATCCAAAAGGATTTACCAATATCTCTAAAATAATTTATTAATATAGCTTATTTCAATAAAGAAACCTTTTTTGATTAGTCTATATTAATTGTAAAAAGGGGCTTCATTCTAATATGTTCATATATGCATACATAATATGATATTTCTACACATACAATCTTTGATAAAATTCACTTCCCAAAAAATTTAAAATGAAAATTTTTCTGATGATTCATCTGTTCTTTGTAGCTTTCCATTACCAAACATCCTGAAATAGCACTGACTACTTTAGGTAGTTTTGTATAATTTAACATTCTTGAGAGAACTTAAGTTTAAAATTTTGTTAAATTAGTTCATATTACAGTTGCTTGAAAAGATAGAAAAATGAAAACATTTTTAAAACCTCCCATAAGATTTGGCTATGTGATGCAGAGTTAATTTTTTAAAGGTATTGTAGAAGATTCACAGCATTCGAGTGTTTGTTAAATAACTTTTAGTTTAATTTTATTTGTGTTTATTTGTCTCTGAAATTGAAGATATGAAATAAATCTGGTGAAAATGACCTGATTAACCTGCAAGGCATATGTGTGTGTGTGTGTGTGTGTGTGTGTGTGTGTGTGTATGTATATATATATTACATATATAATGGGAGTTCTGTGCCCCTTCTACAAAATAAGAATGCAGCTAAATTTTCTAGTCAGTAAGTTAATATTGCTCAAAGAATACTTCAAATCTCATTTATTATGAGATAATGCAGTTATACTTTGCCCAACTACATGTTTAACAGTTGTATGTCTCCATACACAACACTAATTAAAGTGGATGTTTGATGTTTTGCATGTCTGTTAAAACACACACTCTTCTCTGTGTCTCTTGTCTTGCTACATAGATCTCTTTTTCTTTCTCTCTCTCTCCCTCTCACCCTTTAAATTACTCAGTTACCTGTCAAACAGAAGGCTGTCTGCCCACGTAGACCTAGTTTTTCTTCAGCCCTCCCTTGTGGGCCTACTCACAACAGCTTTGCAAAAAGCACAGCTTTCTCTTCCTATCTCTAGCACATTTGCCTTCTTACTAAAGTAAACAGGCTCTCAGTGGAGGGATTTAGAGGGCTTCCTGCTAATTGCCAGCTTGTAAACTTAATTGGACTGTCTCCCTGGGCACTGTTCCTAAATCAATTAGGCAATGAGTTGGCTGTCACCTCTTTTTCCCAAGAAGGTCTCTTGGAAGCGGATTATCCAATAGAAGACGAGCATTCAAATAAAAAGGTGATAACTTCTGCAACTGACATTTATCATTTAAATTTTCTTTTCAGTATGACTCTTAAGTTTTTTAGGATAGAGAAATTGTATAGTCCTAAGGTTCTTTAAAAGATCTAAACATAGAATTTATAAGGATTTTTAAAGCTTATTTCTCATTATTAATGTATTATAAGATTAATAACATTTAAATCAAATTGTTTTTCCTGGGAAGAGTAGACTCCTTGAAATAGTAGATTCCAACTAGCAATCTTTTAAAAAGAAAACTCAGTTTTAAAGAACAGATTTTTCTTATGATCTGCTACTAAATACATCCAAAAATTAATATACTTCTTGAATTAACACAGAGCTGATTCTGGGCATCCATGTGGCATTTTCATGTATAATTCAAGTTGCTGCATATGTAAACAGGTAGTTGCATGTGCAGTTTCCCCACTAGGAGCATTTATGAGATTCTTTTTCAGATACTTGTTATGCAAGCCTTTGGAAAATCTGACATGAAAGGTGTAGCTTATGATTTAAAATTGTAAAGACAGATCATAGATCATAGTTTAAAATAGAATGCTGTCATATGTAAACGTGGCAGTGGCTGATGCCAACATGCGAAGATCTTTGGATCTTGACTCCTAGATTAGGTCAGTTAGTGTAGAGTTGAAGGAAAACAGTTCCAAGGGTAGAGTTTCCCTCTTAATCTTTTCTTTTCTTTTTTCTTTTCTTTTTTTTTGTCGGTTATGGAAGCTTGAACTCTGGGCCTGGGCACTATCCCTAAACTCTTCAGCTCAAGGCTAACGCTCTACCACTTTAGCCACTGCTCCACTTCCTGAGAGGTTTATTGGAGATAAGAGTCTCACAGACTTTCCTGCCCCGGGCTAGCTTTGAACCGTGATCCTCAGATCTCAGCCTTCTGAGTAGCTAGGATTACAGGCTTGAGCCACCAGTGCCCTACTCCCACTTAATCCTTATAGTAACTGCATAAACATTTTTGAATATTAAAAGTCCATCTTTACTATTATTGGAAGTATCTGTCCTCAGGAAGCAGCTAGAATTCTTATCTTCCTACAGGAAGCCAAGAAATTTTACCTTATGTAGAGCATTAAATACAGAATGTCTTTATGTGGCAGTCATTATTCCATACTTTTCACATACATAGACCGTGGTTAAAGAGGAAGAAGGGCCCTTAATTATACTACTGAGGTATTAAAGCGCCTCTACTCTCACTGGAACTTTTTCCAACTCTCACTGCTCTCTTTAAACTCACATAACCAGCTCCATCTTCTCTCAGCAGAGTAGCTCATGTCTTAATTGGCCCTTCATTAAGTATCTGCTTAATGCAGGTGTCCAGCCATCTAACCATTTCCCTACATGCACTTGCATATTTCCCTCCCAATCCCAAGGAAAGGGAATCTCTCCTTTTGTCCTAGAGTAGTTACTTCCCTGCATCCACTGTAGATCTCATAATATCCTCTTTCATGTTTTTACTTTATCACTTCACCAGGTAAACAAACAACTCTTTCTTTTTGTTTTGTTTGGCAACACCAGAGATTGATCTTCGGGCCATACACTTATTTTGTAGGTACTTTGTCGCTAGAAGGACCCTAGCCTTTCTTTGATTTATTTTTTGGCTAGAGTCTTGTGTTCTTGTCTGGGGCTAACTTCAGACTGCAGTTCTTTTACCTATCCCTCTCAGTAGTTGGGACTACAGATAGATGTGTATTACTATCACCCAGTTTATATGTTGAGATAGGGGTCTTTTTTTTTTTTTTTTGTCTTATCTGGCTTCAAACTGCAGTCCTCTTGAACTTTGCTTCCCCAGTACCTAGGAGTACAAGCATAAGCCCAAAAAACGCTTCCAAGTGGTTTCCTCATTATTGATCAAATGATTGCTTTTCATAGCCATCATTGATATAATAGTAAGCATCAACTTTCTCCACCTCTTCACTTCTCTTCACTCCTCATTGTGTTCTGGTTTGTGTCTGCAGTGTTCTCTGGGGCTGCCCTAGGGAAGATTTATGGGTGGTTTCCTACATGATAATTATATTCCTTGTTCCTTGATGACTTTTCAGAACTGGTTGGTTGCTGACTACCTCCACTGTCATAGAACCCTCATGGCATTTGCTTTTCTGACCCCAGATTCAGCTTTTCATTACTTCTTTATACTCTTCTGACTGCTCATGAAGATGCTGGGTCTCCAGGATTCTGGTTTTTTTTTTTTAGCGGTGTTTCATTTTATTGAAGGGGGAGGCATGTTTACTTTTAGTCCTTATCTTTCCTCTTATCCTGGGTATGCTCAGCTAGAAATCCTTCAGCCACTGCAGTACCTTGATCATGAACTTTGCAGCCTCCAGAATCATGAGCTGGGAAAACTTCCACTGCGTATAATTGACATTGTCTGTGATACTCAGTTACACTAGCATGAAATGATTTAGCCATTATCCCATCTCTGACTCCAGCCCAGACCACTCCGGATCCTGTATCTACACATTCACTTGGCTTGCTGGGTACTGCCTCAGACTCTTTCTATATAGACATGAAATCATCTTTCTCCACAGACAGGCTTTTCCACTTGTCCTCTCCATTTTGGCGGATTTTATAATCACAGAGATGGAACCTCTGAGTAAAAACATTAAACATCATGGTACATACCCATAATTTGAGCATTGGAGAGTCTAGGGCAGGAAGACTAAGCCCAGCCTGGGCTACATAGTGAAATCCTTTCTCAGAATAAAACCAGAAATGTCATCATCACCCTAATGTCCATGGCCAAATTCCATCATTTTCCTTTTAAATACTACTCAGACATCTTAATTCAATTCAATCTCACTTGATCTGCTCTCTCCTATTTTATCATGATCAAGTAGAGGTCTTCTCTTTACACTCTTCTACCTTCTGGTTTTCCGCCCATGCCCTACATAGCTTGCACACTGCACCAGAGTGACCATTCTAACTGGTCTTGGATTCTCCAGCTTGAACCACTTCACTTGTGGAACAGCTTTTGTCACCTCCCCAGCTGTGCTACATCAATGTAGCTTTCCAACCATGGCATGCCTTCTCCTACTTGCTCTGTCCATGGTGATGGTAATTGTTTACCATCTGCCTGGAGTGACCCTATAGGGCTCTCATGGAGTCTGCACAGCTGGGGAAAGGCTAAATGTTCAAGTGGTAATGCTAAAAAGAGATCATTAAAGCTAACATTCTCCCTGTCCTAGAATTTTGAAAATCACAGGAATGTATGTCTATGTTTGCCTTTCTGTCACTCTCTAAAAAGCAAAGAGGATGATTTTTCTTTTAGGAACTTTGTAAAAGAATATTCTCTTCAAAACGTATTTCCGATGAGCTCTTTTAACATTATACTTACCTAAGTGGTAATTGATGGTGGTTTGTTGTTGGATAGAAATGTGAGATACTTTATTAGATGCTTCATCAATAAAAATAATTATAAGAAATATTTAGACTTAACTTATTTTTCTTTTACCAGATCTAATAAGGAATATAGATGTAAATACAGATCCTACTATATTTTACTCAGGGGTTTCTTTTTTCTTTTTCTTTTTGGTAGGTTGTGGGGCTTGAACTCTGGGCTTGGGCACTGTCCCTGCGCTCTTCAACTCAAGTGCTCTACTGCTTGAGCCACAGCGCCACTTCTAGTTTTTCTAGTGGCTTACTGGAGATAAGAGTCTCACGGAGTTTCCTGCCCGGGCTGGCTTTGAACTGTGATCCTCAGATCTCAGCCTCCTGAGTAGTTAGGATTACAGGCGTGAGCCACCCATGCCTGGCTCAGGGATTTTTTTTTTTTTTTTGGTCTTGTTGTGGGGCCTGAACTCTGGGCCTGGGCGCTGTCCCTCAGCTCTTTAGCTCAAGGCTAGCACTCTACCACTTGAGCCACAGAGCCACTTCCGGCTTTTTTTTCTTTTATGTGGTGTTGAGGAATCGAACCCAGGGCCTCATGCATGCAAGGCAAGCGCTCTACCACTGAGCCACCTTCCCAGCCCATGGCTCAGGGATTTTTTAAACATGTGGTTTATATTTATCTTTATTCTTTTTCTATAAATGATTTTATTTAAATAATGCAGTCACCCTTTACTGCTTTATTTATTTACATGAAATATTGCCTGTAACAGTTATAAAGATCATAATAACTTGATGATTATACTCATTGCCTTTTGATATATTGTCTTGATTGTTGTCATTTAAATACATAAATAATAAAAAAGAATAGAGTTTGTAACACAAATTTGTAAGAAAATATACCAGATTTTTAAAGTAAAAAAAAAAAAAGGGATTTTATATCATTTGAAGTGAACTTTTATTCCAGGTAAAATTTTACCTTTTTTTCACACTAGAATGATACTGGATTTTACAATCAAGTTTTTGGGATATAAGCTGCATAAATAAAACAAAAATTTAAATACACAGCTTAACATACACTTCATGAGTGCTGCCGCAATCGAGACATTGAACATGCCCTTGTCCCAAGAAATTCTCCAAAACCTTTTGTAAATCCTCGCCTCTTTCAGAGCTGCTTTGTCACTAAAGATTAGGTTTGTTTTATATAGCATTTTATGGAAACAATCATATAGTTGATATTCTTTTTCACTCACTATTAATCCCTGAGAATCTTCCATTAGCGTGCATCTATAATTTTTTTCCTTTATGTTACTGACCAGCAGCCTTTTATATGGATATACCATAGTTTTCTTTTATCTTTTTACACATTTATGGGCAGATGGGCTATTGCCAACTTTGAGCTGAAGGACTAAGAACAGTACATACCTTCATGTCTTGTGCACAAGACTGTATAGAAACATTTTTATTTCTCTTGGGCAAAACAAAAGCAGTGTTGGCCCATTACCTACTTTAGGAGAAACTTAGTGATTTGCTGTTGCTTGTTTAGTGTTCTGGGTACACTAAAAAAGTGTGTATACTTTGCTATTGCTCAGTGAAATGCTTTATACTATCAGGTCAAATTTGATAGTGTTTTTCAAGTATTATACATTGTGTGTGGGGGCATGTATGTGTGCATGTGAGCATACACATGTGCATGTACATGCCAATACTGGGGCTTGAACTCAGGGCCTGGCTGCTGTCCCTGAAGGCTGGCACTCTACCACTTGAGCCACAGCTCCACTTCTGACTTTTGGTGGTTAATTGTAAATAAGAGTCTCACAGACTTTTCCTCCCCAAACTGGCTTCCAATTGCTATTCTCAGATCAGTGGCTAGGATTACATGCATGGGCCACTCAGTGCACAGCCTGTACATTTTTCTGATTATCTGTTTATATGTTCTCTTGCTTCTAGAAAGAAATACTGAAATTTCCAACTATAATTGTATATTTTCTTTCTTTCTTTTTTTAGGTCTCTGTCAGTTTTTACTTTATTATTTCAAAGCTTTGTTAGTAAATATATGCAAAGATTTTTATGTTTCTTCATTACTTTTGGTTCATTTTTTAGCATTATAGGTTACTTTGTTTTTTATCTCAGCCTTTAAAAGTATCTTTCTTATTGTTTTTCTGGGCCTGTAAAATTTCAGGTGCAAAGTCTGTAATCGTTTATATCTTTGTATAAATATCTCCGTACGTCTTATCTTTTTCCTATTTTTAAAAAAGTTTCTTTTTTCATCATCATTGAACTATTATACTCTAGTTAGCTTTTTTTTTTTTTTGTCAACAGATCATTTCTTTCTCTTGGTCCTTGTAAAAGCGCTGCTTTTGATACAAATAGAGTCAGTAGTATTCAGGTATTTTCATTTTCCTTCAAAGTTCCTGCACATTAATACCTACTGCCAAGGAGCCACCTGATTTATGAGGACTTCCAGGGCTTCACTGCAGGCTCGTGAGGCTTTTGGAGAGTCACATTTGTTGATTCTACCAACACAAAAAGAACCATAAAGTTTTACTACTTAGTATAGTTAGGGCAATTCCCCAGATTCCCTGTCAAGTTGAGTCCTGTTAGATACAGCGCAAGTTTTTATTCTGATCTGACTTGAAGTTAGTATAGAAAATTTCAGCATCTTTTGTGTGAACTAATATATTTTTTAATCTTAAACCATAAATATTCCAGTTAAATGATGATGACAGTAATAAAAACAAGAATTATAGTAATGTTTTATAATATTTTATAGCTTACAAAGTAATTTCACAGACATTTTCTCATTTAGCTTTATGATTATTTGAACTGAGAAGTTTTTGTAGACTTGCTCAAGTGAGTAAACATGGCTGAAGGAAAAAAACCAATTTTATAGCCAGCCATTTATAAAAGATGAAAAAACAAAATAAAGCAGAAAGGTGCTTAAAAGCCCCAGTACTTATTGTGTTTAATACAGGGAAATTGTTAGTCTCAAATGAGATCAGCCTTTTAAAAGACAATAAAATAAAACCAGAACAGAGTGCCTTTCTCTGAACTTTTTTTTTTCTCCTTTGTGTACTTGGTCCTCTAAGATTGAAAGTGGATTTTCTTTTATTTTGGAAGGATAGAAAAGTGTACAGTAGTGTACCAAAATATTTTATAGCAAATAATAGCTGTCAAGGGGCTCAGTTCCATACGTCAAGCACGTATCCAATAAATGATGATGGTTATTTTCCTTATGGGAAAATTAACTTTGTTTTGTTACTCTGCTTAGTATTTTAAAACAAAAAATAAAAAATAGGTTTACCTGGTTTTACACTTTGTAACAGGCATCCTCACTCGAGGACAGCTGGCCCCCATGGACATCATCTTCCAGTATATTCACTATGATGAGATCTGCAAGGCAATAAACATCCTGAGCAGCATGAACTGGGACACTCTGGGCCAGCAGTGCTTTATCAGCATGACCGCCATTGTGAATCATCTTCTCAGACAAAAGCTCACTCCACAGAGAGAAGGTCAGCTTGAATGTATTTCATAAGTGGGCTTTGTTGATACATGACGTGCATTTATAAATCAGACTTTGTAGAATGCCTTTGGGTTACATTACTAGAGACTGGAGGACAAAAATGCTAATTCTCTATTAAGACTGAAAGGATCAGATATCAAATAATTATTCCAATATAGTACTTACTATGTGGTATTTGTCTACATAAAGAACAACTTTTCTGTATATTCTTGTGTTGGAATTCACAACGCATTGTACAGCTCAGTCTGAGCTGTGTGGAATATGCTTATATTTCAAACTTTGATCAGAAATTTCATATACTCTTTGGGATTTGGGTAGACAAAGGCCCCAAACAAAGGTTTTTATTCCTCCTCAACATTAGACATCAATATTTTTTCCCTTACACCTAAGTCCACCTACTGTCCCAACAGTAGTTCTTAACACTCACTCTGTGTGTGTGTGTGTGTGAGAGAGAGAGAGAGAGAGAGAGAGAGAAAGAGAGAGAGAGAGAGAGAGAGAGAGAGAGAGAGAGAGAGAGAGAGAGAGAGAAAGCGCTGTAACCCAGGTTGCTCCTTCTTGTTTTCATTCTTTGTCTTATACTTTTAACACACCTTAACTCTCCCTTCTACCTGCTTGGACTTCTCCTCTCCTCCTTTACTCAATAGGTAATGTTGCCCAGAGCTATTGTTTAAATGAGAGAAAAAAAAAGAAAAATATGTCACACACAACAATAAAAAGAAAGCATTCATTGGCTAATTATTTAGTATATATTTTATGAGTTACTCATTTACATAATGTAAATATGCCAGAACATTCTGGCTTTGCATCTTTATTTCAAATCTTTGAAGTTAGTGTTAATGTTAATGTTGGGAAATCATGGCCATCAAAAAGCTGTTTCTAAGGAGTTTATAAACTAAGGAAACCAAGTTATATGTCAAAAGGTCCTAACTGGAGAATGTTTTCTTTCTTACTATTTTCTGTGAATTTGTATAGATTTTCCTCACTCATTTTTATTATATTTCCAAAATTTTAAGCATATAGATAGAATTCTGCAGGTAACCTTCCTTTTAGTAATTTTAGGCAAGAATAATGTATATATATATATATATATATATATATATATATATATATATATATATATATATATGCTCCTCCAGGAAGTTATGAGTCTTGCCCTAACTCACAGAAGTCCCATAATAAATATTTACTTAATATGATTTGAATGGACTTTTTGGAAGTAGTCCAAACCCGTTTATGGAGATTCTAGTTTTTCTACTCTAAAGAAATGCCCAACACAGTGCTTGGCCCTCAGTGGTACTAAATACTGGTTTTAAAAAAATTTAATTCACAAGATTTTATAGCACAAAGTATTACTACAATAGTTCTGCCTGCAGAGTTTTCTCAAGTAACTATTACTGAGTATTGACATACTCTGAAGATTGGGCATGTACTATAAAACAAGAAGCAGTGCCCCTAAAGAAAGCCTATGTGGAAGTGAAGGTGTGGCTCAAGTGGTAGAGCACCAGCCTTGAGCAAGTTATCTAAGGGACAGCACTGAGTTCAAATTCCAATACTGGGGCAAAATAAAAAGGAGCATATAGTGATACATACAGACTATTCAAGAGATCCTAAATTTACAGTTGAAGAAGAAATACAGAGAAGATAAATTACCAAAATGTGTTTAGGACACTAGAAGATTGCTAACACCTTAGTGAATTTATGTTGTAAGATTACTGTGTTTCAAGAAAGATTATTAGGGAATACACAAATGGGCATTATCAGATTCTTGTCCTAATGAAAGAAATTTTCACAGAATGATATTGGGAGATAAGGAAGTAAAAAAGACTTTTATGAAACTAGGCTATTAAAATGCTTGTATGATGCTGGGTTATCAGAAAATGTATATTTTAACTTGATGCATAGATTTTCCCCCACGTAACTGCAAAACACATTTCTAAAACATTCAGAATTCTTCTCTGTTGAGATTTATTCTATCTGAATCTAACAAATTTCACATGGTAATTTGTTTTCCTTTTTATTAGTGGAACCCAGCAAGCTCTTTTATTTGCAGCCGTGTTGTGGTTATCTTTGAGATCTTCATTTCTGCCTTAAACATCAAGCTGGGCTATCTAATGAAGCTGTAACTGTGCATGGAGTTAGGAGTATTCCATGTAGGCTCGAGCATTTCAGATGTACGAAACATGCTGTCAGGAAAACAAGCAATGGCAAGAGAATCTGGCTTGTGTTCACAATAGCATTGCTGTATGCAATTTTAATCTAAATTGACTGCTGCTTTAAAAGAAAATACCTCTCAAATTCATCTTACTTTGCTGTCTAGATTTGAGATTTGAGAAAGAAATTACTAACAGCTTAGCCAAGTTCATAGCAATTACTCTGATGAGGTATTTAATACTTCCAAACCTAAATATGCCTACAACTAAAGAGTTTTGATAAATAATGAATTGTTTATTCAACCAAGTACTGGTAGCATAAAAATAAGAGGAGTCTCACTGTGAACTGTAGTGTTCTCATACATACTCATATTCTCACCCTATGGTAATTACTTAACTTCCAGGTATTTCTGGGAGGAAGCACAGCCCAGCCCCACAGGCAAGTCTCAGTAAAACTGTGAAGTAGACAAATGTGCCTTTCTCGTGATCCCTAGCCCCCTTCTTTTTCAAAACCTGTTTTCCAGTCCTTCTTTTCTCTCCCAGGGTATTAGCTTTCATACATGGACAAAACCAAGAATCTTGTTTCAGATAGGATTTACAAAAGATAGAGGGACTTTCACTGTTCTGTTAAAATTGGAAGATAGTTGTTTTTTAAAGAAATGCCTATATATAATACTGCCTCCTTTTCATTTGTATTATTTAGAAAAAACTTTCTACTCTACTGATCTCACTTCCCCATGCAAAGAGGTTAGTTTTATACTTTCAGTTAAAGAGAGTAAATGTTGAGCACACTGTGAGTTGATTTCACTGGAAATACTAGTTCAAACTGTGTTTCTTTGATGAGTCACTGTTTTAATTACCCATTTGTGGTGAGAGGTTGGTTCATTATGGATTTCTTCAGTTTTGACAGCTATTTGTTGCTCAGAGTCATTGTCAGCTTTGCCTCAAGTGAAAGTTTATACACAGGTTTGTTTTTGTACCAGCTGTCATATTTTAATTTCATCTTTCCTGCAACAAGCTCACATTTCATCCAAGTTTGCAAAACCTGACTGACTGCAAACATGAGTATTCTGTTGTAATTGAAGGAGTTTCACTTGTTTTAGTGCTGCTATGTTTGAATTCCACAGCACAGCTTGAGGCAAGCCTTGGAACCTTCTATGCTCCAACAAGACCGCTTCTGGATACAACTATTTTGAAATATAGAGACCAAATCAGCAAGTACGCAAGGCGATTCTTCCACCACTTGCTCAGGTGAATGCTGTCATTAGCTTGCTTAGTGTCACACTACCTGTTTCAGAAGCCATCCTCTTTACTGAGAGTATTCTATAATACGGGTATTTTCTGACAGTCCATCTCTGAAAAAGAAAAAAATCTTCTCGATATTCTTTACTTAATTTATTCTTGTTTTTCATTTAAGGAAGTATTTGAATATTGCTCAGGGCTTTTTATATCAGTATTCTTTAATATACTTTCACCTTTGTTATAAAGATGGCAGCTATATGAGGTCAATATCAAGTTTTAACTGAATTTTGTTCCTAATGTTTGTGTGGTAATTGAAGTTAACTATATGAATTTTTTTCTATAAACCTCTGAGAGTATTATTCTTTTATTATTATTAATAATAATAAGTTTTTTATTGAGAAAATAGCATACAGAGGGGTTACAATTACATGAGCAAGGTAATGAGTGCATTTCTTATCAAGTATTGTTGCCTACTCCTTTGTTTCCCCCTTACCATCCCTTCCCCTCTTCCCCTCCACCCCGCCAAAGTTGTCAAGTTCATTTTTCAACATAACATCTTGTACATCTTATTGCTGCAATGAGTCCACCTGTATCCTTATTTAAACAATTTGTTTTTTCCCCTTTCACTCCCCAAATTATACCAACATCAAATACAGTGAAAACAGGGATTTAACTATATGAATTTTTTGCTATAAAACTCTAAGAGTATTATTTTTATAATTACCTCTCATACAGTGGGTCAGTTGCTAACTTCACTGTATCTTTTTTGCTTCAATGGGACAAACAAAAAATGTTAAGGAATTGCTCTAAGAAAAATGCTGTTGAAGGACAAGTGTATATAGCAATATTAAAAGAGGATGGGTTAAATAAATGTATAGAAGGAAAATAAATGGTTGGATAGATAGAAAGATATATTAGGGATACATATAAATACCATGGTTTTATCAATAAAAACAAAGAAATGATAACAAAATTTAGAATAATCTGGAGTGAGTATAAAGAAATGTAATAAAATAGGCACATAGGATCCTTGAAGGCATTAATAATGTACTATTTCTTAGGATGAGTAGTATGTATCAGGGTTTGTTGAAGGTATTACTATGCTGGGTGCAGTAGCTTATACCTGTAATCCTAACTACTTGAGAGGCTGGATTGTTGTGCCAGACCAGCCCAGGCAAAACAAAAGTTCTTGAAATTCTATCTATGGTACCAAGCAAGAAGCTTGGTACCATGGCACATGCCTGTCATCTCGGCGATGGCAGAAGTGTCAAATAGGATAAGAAACAAGACCCTAACCCAAAACAACAATAACAGTACAAAAGGGGCTGAAGTAGCACTCATTGGTAGAATAACTCCCTAGCAAGCACAAGGTCTGAGTTCAAGCCTTTGTACCACCAAAAAAAGTTTCTAGTATACTAGACTTTCTATCTGTAATCTTGCTATTTTTCTTCTCTCAAACAGCTTGGTAAAAAGGAGTCTTGTCATTTGAAAAACTGGTAAATGGCTTGTTTAGATCAAATGCCAAGTTATTGGTGGTAGCAGATCTTGAACTAGTTTTGAGCCCTCTCTTTACCTTTCTTTAGTACCATTTATCAGTTATTGGTTTTATAGTTTTTAGATGCTACCTGTAAAATAGTTGGAACTTATCATCTACTCAGATTAGGCTAAATGATAAATAGGCTTGGCCAGCCCCAAATTTTGGGGGGAACCAGTTTAATCAAGGCTTCAGGAGGGTATACTATGTATAGATTTTCTTACGTTCTACTATTAATGTTCTGTATATAACACTTTGAACTCTATGCAGCAGTGAAGCCTCAGAAAACAATATTTTTAGAAGCTGAGAGAAACATTCACTTATCTGTAATTGAATCTTGCCTATTTATCTGAATGGTACTGGCGTATTCCAAGAGATGCATCACCCTGAACAAGGCAGTCTTCCAGGAATGGGAATATGCCAAAAGTGTTGGGGTGGAGGTCATATTTATTTGAACTTGGAGTTTTGCTCTTTGCTCCTGTTGCTATTTTATTTTCTCTGGGGAAAATTAATGAGTTAACCTCTTGCCTGAAGAGCCCAAAAATGCCAAATAAGAATGAATGCAAAAAAATCTTGGGAGCATACTCTTGATGGCCTCTCTAACTCTATGAAGTTATTTGAGTTTTGCCTAAGCATCCTGTTTTTGCAGCACCTAGGCCCTACCATACTCACGTTTTGCCTGTGTGCACTTTTATATTCATTATTTTCTTTATGCAGTTTTCTATTTTTTTGGATATACTTTGCTAATGTGACTATTGTTGCTATCATTATGATTAGACTTTAACTTTTCTACATAGTTACATGTGAAATTGGATATTTTACCCTGGGGTTATACTAGCCTTTTCATCTTGCTCTTTTTGAATGCTTTGCTGCTATTTCTGTTCTAATGAGTGTTTATTAGTTCTTCTTTTGATAGTAGGCCACACATATCATTATGGAAAAAGAAGTTAGTTTTGTGGATATTAAATGAGATGGCTTAAGGTGAAACCATTCTTTTTTTTTTAATCTACTGCCAAGTTCTGCTAAGTGAAGGTGAATGAGCAAGACTTTTTGTGTGTTTGTGAAATGCTAGAATGATATTACTCCTTCTGCTTTGGCTACTCATTATTTTAATATTCTTTAAAAAAGTATTGAGCAATAAAATAAGTCCTAAGCAGCATAGAGTATGTAGGGAATTTCTCATTTAAGATGATAGAGAGTATTTCCATGGCGTTAGAGGCATGCCTAAGATTACTCACATGAGGCTTAGAATGCCTGAGTCTATACTAGATTATTTTGAGTAAGAAGAGTAAAATTTACACTCACTTTAATTTTCTTCAGCATATAAAGGGGTTTCAGACTAAGTTTGGGACAATAGACAGTATACCATGTAGGTTATTAAAGTATATGTTTTGTATATAATTTTGATTTTTTTTGTTGACTGAAAAACAGTTTACAGACATCTTTTTTATGCTCCTTGGCCTTAGTATCTTTCACAAGTACAAAGAAACACTCCAAATTCTAACAAATCTAAACTATGAATCTTAATTATCTTTTCTTTCTGAAATCCTTTTGGATATGTTCAAAGTCATCTGTTTTTATAAATGAACCCTAGAAATTTAAATCATTATTCCTAACATTAACGATAAGAAGTAGTAGAAGCACAATCTTGATAGGGTAGCCAATACAGTGTGTATTTATTTAATTTTAATTTATTTTATTTACTTAATTTAGTTTAATTCATAAAATAATTACTCTGGAGGACACCTACAGAATGCAAATGTATGTTTGCCAAAACAGATTTAGAAGGCAGTTTTTCACTTATCTGTGGTATTCAGTAGTCTTCTGGAAGCATGCAGACACAAACAGAAAACTATAATTGGAGTGTATAAATGTGGATGAAATGAAAGGACAGGCAATTGAAATGAGTGCCACCTACTAAGTTTTTGTTTGTATGTGTTATAAAGGCAATAATTCATTTACTTCTAAGGCCATTGTTTACTTTCATACAATGGTATTATGTGATTGTGGCAGAGTCACACCTTTTTTTGATGGTGCTAAGGTTTTTCACTCAGGTTCTTGCAGTTGCTAGGCAGGAGCTCTATCACTTGAACAACACTGCCAGCCCTTTTTTACTTTGGTTAATCTGGAGTGTAGTCACTTCTTTGGAATGGTAAATGTTGAAAAGAAGTACCCATAGTAATAACTTGTCCAGAACACAGGTGCATGTTTCAGTGTAGGAAATTCATCATTGCTCACGTAACATTTGTTGAATTAAAGCAGTATACCTAGCTTTTGACTCATCATTGAATGGTGTAGCAAGATGTTTACTTCTGTTTGTTTGCTTTTTACATCCTTGAATCTTTTACTAATTGCCTCAGTCAGTTCTGTACATTCACCAGCATATGCACATGTCATACAACACTTTTATCTTCTAGAGTAAGGAAATACACTAGATTATTCCACAGCCTTATTTTGGCATCGTAAGAGTTAACATTTCAAAGCAAGGAGCTGAGGAGCTTGGTGGGACCTTGCATCTTGACCTTCAGCTTTGAGAAGCCATGAACACTAGATCACACAACCAGTGGCTATCAATCCCGACAATTTCCCTTCATCTTAATGAAACTGCTTGACTTCACCTGTGGTTCATAATGTCTCATGAGCATATTCCTGTGACTCAGCCACCACACTTCACAGTGATATAGTAACAACCTGACTCAGAGTCAACATCACTTAGTAACTACTTTAAATGGTGGCTGTTAAACCCTCTGTTTTGGACAAAATTTATATATGATACTACTGTTAGCATCTCATTGTTGTGCTGCAGCAGCTGTGCATAGAGAATTTCTTGGTGCATGATGCAGGGGCATAAAATTAAATCAATGGATCAAGACTTCAGCTCTTTTCTTTCTTTCTTTCTTTCTTTCTTTCTTTCTTTCTTTCTTTCTTTCTTTCTTTCTTTCTTTCTTTCTTTCTTCCTTTCTTTCTTTCTTTCTTTCTTTCTTTCTTTTTTTTTTTTTGTCGCTTGGGCTTGAACTCTGGGTCTGGGCTCTGTCCCTGAGTTTTCAGCTTAAAGCTAGTGCTCTATCACTTGAGCCACAGCACCATTTCCAGTTTTCTGGTGGTTTATTGGAGATAAGAATCTCATGGACTTCCTTGCCCAGGCTGGCTTTGAACTGCAGTCCTCAGATCTTAGCCTCCTCAGTAGCTAGAATTACAAGTACCAGCGTCCAGCTGACTTCAGGTCTTTCTTTACAAATGAAGTTAACCTTTTTTTTGAGCCACCCATGACCATAGCTCTATCAGGAGTAAAGACGCCTACTTCCAATACGTAGTAATATTTTCAAATGTCTTCTCAAGTTTCTGCATTGAGAAAAACAAGTCTCACAAGCAACTCCTTACCTCTTTTAGTGTGCCTGGCTTCCAGGAACAATTCCTCTCCATTGTCAAACTGTGTAGTTATCCCATGAACGTAAACAGCCAGTTGAATAGCATTTGTTATGCTCATTGTTTCTTCACAAGCCAGACAGAAAAACTGGTAATCTCATGCAGAATCCTTCAGTGTTTTTCAATATCTTGTGCTAAGTCGGTAACCTGATCTGAACTGGTTCTCTGAGACAAACTAACACTCTGAAAAAAACAATTTTATTTTTGTGCTAACCACTCTGATCCAGCCACTGTGCATTCTTTCACCAACTCTCCCTTTACATGAGGGTGAAGGGTATGATAGAGAAGTCAAGTGTGGACTTGAGCTACTGGAACAATAGAGTTGACATTGGGAAGATTGATGAGACTATGGAAGAACAAGTATGTGGAAAAAAGATCAGGAGTTTGTTTTGGGACCTGTTAAGTTTGAGTAAGCAATTCAGAAATGAGTTTTGTGATAGAATTAAAGGAGGAAATTATATATCTTTAAAATGTTTATGTTGGGAAAGTAGATCACTCAAAATTATTAAGCTGTTCTGTTTTTTGGTGGAGGGAGGTACTGGGACTTGATCTTGGCCCCACACTGCCTCAGTTGGAGCTTTACTACATAAGCCATATGTACAACCCTTTTCCCTTTAGTTATTTTTCAGATTGGGTCTTGTGGGTTTTTTGCTCTGACAGTCCTTAGACCGAAATCCTCCTATATACACCTTCTGTATTGCTCTGATTATAGGTATAAGATACCTTGCTTGGCCAAGCCATACTGTTTTTAAGAAATTAAAAAGTATTAGAAAATAAATTCAACCAGAGTAGAATGGAGGAAAGAAAACTGTTTAAAGTTTAATATTAGAAAAATAAATATTATAAGAAGACCCAGAAGTGTATCCACAGACCTGTAGCCACCTAATAATTGATAAGCGAGCTAAAACACAGGATGGAAGAGAGATAGCATTTTCAACAAATGGTGCTGACAAAATTGGCCATACATATGCAGAAAACTGAAGCTAGATCCTTATATATCACCCTGTAGCAGAATCAATTCAAAATGGATCAGAAACCTCAATGTAAGACTAGATACCCTGAAAATATTACAGGAAGGGATATGGGAAACACTAAAGATCAAGAACTGCGATGGGAAGGTGGCTCAGTGGTAGAGTGCTTGCCTTGCATGCATGAGGCCCTGGGTTCGATTCCTCAGACCTCATAAGCAGAGAAAGCCAGAAGTGGCACTGTGGCTCAAGTAGTAGAGTGCTAGCCTTGAACTGAAGAGCAGAGAGATAGGTACCCAAGCCCAGAGTTCAGGCCCCATGACTGACAAAAAAAAAAAAAAAATCAAGAACCACATCAAATCGAAGATTCGATAAATGGAATTGCATCAAACTGAAGAGTTTCTCCATGGCAAAAGAGAGCTAGCAACATGAATAGAAAGGCCCCAGAATGGGAGAAGATCTTTACCAGCTATGCATCAGACAAGGGCCTCAAAAAATTAAATCCCCCCAAAATTACTCCTCAAAGAAAGAACAACCCAATTAATAGATGGGCTAAAGACTTAGAAACATTTCCAGGAAGAAGTAAGAATGGCCAAGAGACACATGAAGAGATGTTCAGCATGTCTGGCCATAAAAGAAATGCAAATCAGCCAGGTGCTGTTGGCTCAAGCTTGTAATCTTGGCTATTCAAGAGGCTGAGATGTGAGGTTAGAAGCCAGCCCAGGCAGGAAACTCCATGAAATTCTTATCTCCAATAAACTACTCAAAAAAGGCCAGAAGTGGTGCTGTGGCTCAAGTGGTAGAGAGCTTCCCTTGAGCAGAAGAAGTTCAGGGACAGAGCCCAGGCTTGGGGTTCAAGCCCAGGACTGAAAAAAGAAAAGAAAAGAAAGAATGAAATGCAAATCAAAGCCTCATTCCAACTAGAATAGCAGTTATCAAGAAAACCAACAATAACAGATGCTGGTGAGGATGTGGCCAAAAGGGAATATCACTGCACTGTTGGTGGGAGTATAAACTTGTTCAGCCACTCTGGAAAGCAGTGTGGAGGTTCCTCAAAAGAGGAACATGTTGTTTCACTATGACCCAGCAATTCCACTCCTGGGCATTTATTTATCCAATTTACCACAATCCAGGCCACACCAAAGCCACAGCACAGCCATATTCATTGCAGCATAGCCACAAACAGCAGTTTGCCATAGCCAAGATATGAATCAACCCAGATACCCCTCAGTGGACGAATGTGGTGTATATATATTCAATGGAATTCTATGCTCCCATCAGAAAGAATGACTTGGCCTTATTTATAGGGAAATGAAAAAACTTGGAAAAAAATTATTAAGCGAAGTAAGCCAGACCCAAAGAAACATAGGTAGCATGTTTTCCCTCATTTATACTAATTCAGATGTGCCTATAAATCTAGAAGTAAATCCAATGGATAGTAAAAGGCAAAAAAATTATACTTAGATATGATAAATTAAACAGGATTCTATAAACATTCACACAGTGAGACCAAAGGAGGATGTTCTTAGGAGAGGATCACAAGGGGTTAATAACTATGTACAAATGATCATAAAAAGTGATGCTTATTGAAATGAACTCCAAGAAGTATAAACAAGAGGGTTTTTTTTTAATTTTACTTTTTGCAGTTCTTTTTTTCCCTTTTGTCACTGTATTTGATTTTTGTACCTTTTGTCTTATATGTAAGTTTATCTGATCTGAGGAAGGAAAGGGGAAGCACAGCAACAGTGTGACGAAGGGTGAACTAATTCACCAGTGATATTCACTAGACACTATGTTGGAAATGAACTTTGCAACTTGGGGGATAGGGAGGTCATGAGGGAAAAAAACTGGGAAAAAATGAGGGAAGGGATGGCAGTGTTCAAAAGAAACGTACTCAATACCTGACTTATGTAATGGTAACCCCTCTGTAATCACCTTTACAGTAATGCTGACTGTAGTTAGTAAGAGATGATGAGATCCTTTCCTAACAATATCTTCCTTTTGTCTCACTCTGAAGATTTAGAGTCCTGTTTAATTTGTCATGTCCAAGTGTAATTTTTTGTCTTTTACCATTCATTGTGTTTACTTGTAGAATTATAGGCACATTCTAATTACTACAAATGAGGGAAACCATGCAACCTATGTTTCTTTGGGTTTGGCTTACTTCACTTAATATAATTTTTTACAAGTCTTTCCATTTCCTTAAAAATGGTACAATATCATTCTTTCTGATGCAAAGTATAGAATCCCTTTGTGTGTGTGTGTGTGTGTGTGTGTGTGTGTGTGTGTGTGTGTGTGTGTGTGTGTGTGTGTCTATACATACATAATGCGTACATATCACATTTTTCTTGATCCATTCATCTACTGAGGGGTATCTGTGTTGATTCCATATCTTGGCTATGGTAAACAGTGCTGTAATGAACATGTTGTGCTGGTAGCTTTAGTGCGGCCTGGATTGTGATCAATTAGATAAATGCCCAGGAGTGGAATCCTGGGTCATAGGGAAATTCTGTGTTTAGTCTTTTGAGGAATGTCCATACTTACAGGTGGTACTGTTCAAAAAGAAATGTACTTATTACCTGACTTAAAACTGTAACTCCTCTGTACATTACCCTTAAAAATGAATGAATGAGTGAATTAATTAATTAAAAAGATATGATGAGCTAGGCACCAGTGGCTCACACTTGTAATCCTAGCAACTCTGGAGGCTGAGATTGAGGTTCGAAGCCAGTCCAGGCAGAAATCTGTGAGATTCTTATCTCTAATTAAGCACAAAAGCTCAAGGACAGGCCCAGAGTTCAAGCCCCAGAACCTGAAAAAAAAAAAAGATGATTCTTGTTTTTCTTTGACACTCATAAACACTCTGTAAAATCTAGCAGACATTTTCTTTTACTGCATATTTTACCCTGTTGAGGTCTGAAAAGAAATCTTTAGAAACAATACTGTTAAAAATTCGTTAGGCAGGTTTATTGCATCTTCAGGTCTCTAGCTCAAATAAAGATCATGATAACATATGACATCAGGTTTTAGAATGTGTCTACTTGCATGAAATACATTTGTATTTCCTTTGTTTTTGATCATATAGGCACACGTTTAATAATCTTTTATTACATATTTAAACTTTAACTGATGATGTAACTTTGATTCTAGCTTTAGTCAACACTCTCATGCATGTCCCCTAGAGGAGATGAGAATAAGTTCTGTGCACTTGCTGCATTTTCAATCCCAATTCCCACACTCCTTTTCCTTCCCTACAAGTACATTCTGATACTTATTACCAATTTCATTACATTCTGTAGAAAAGGGTACTTCAGTTTTGTCAGTACCTGGGAACTAAGTTGGGGAGTGCAATACCAGGTTTACTTGAGGTTCACTTTGTTTATGGGCCTTGGCAGTGTTGAAATGGCTAAAAAGAACACTACTTTTGTAAAATGTTTAATAATACTCTGATCACATACGTTAATTGCCAAGTGAGGATATATATCGCTTATGGTGTAGATTTTGAAAATAAAAGTTGTTTAAACCTAAAGCCTTCCCAGTGATTCAGGTTTTCCTGAAACAAAGACTGTGAGTGTCCTTTGTAGTGTTTTGGTTTTTTGTTGTTGTTTTTGTTGTCAGTCATGGGCCTGGGTGTTCTCCCTCAGCTCTTCAGCTCAAGGCTAGTACTCTACCACTTGAGCCACAATGCCACTTCTGGTTTTCTGGTGGTTAATTGGAGATAAGAGTCTCACAGACTTTCTTGCACGGGATGACTTTGAACCTCGATCCTCAGATCTCAGCCTCCTGGGTAGCTAGGATTATAGATGTGAGCCACCAGTGCCTGGCTGGCCTTTGTAGTTTTTAGAATGCAAAACTTCATTTTTTTTCCCAAAATAGTCTTCTGGAGGTGGAAGTGTCATGGTTTTATTCACAACATAAATACTCTATTCCCTCTCCAAATGTGTAAACATAGGTTTACATCTTCCTGTGGATACAGACATAGAATTGAGTGATGAGTGAGCTCTTTTCATTAACACACATATGAGATACACACAACTTTTACAATTTTAAATTTTATGCATGTGTATAGTTAAAAGTTGTCATCACTTGGTAAAGTTAAAAATCATATTCATAGCAAATCAAAACAACATTGAGATATCACCTCACTCCAGTTAGAATGGCAAAAATCAAGAACTCTAACAACAACAGATGCTGGAGGGGATGTGGACAGAAAGGAACCTTACTTCATTGTTGGTGGGAATGTAAACTTGTTCAACCACTTTGGAAAGCAGTATGGAGGTTCCTCAAAAGACTTCACATAGAGCTCCCCTATGACCCAGCAATCCCACTTTTGGGCATTTACCCTAATGTTTACAAACAAGACCACACTAAAGCTACCAGCACAACTATGTTTATTGCAGCATTATTTACCATAGCTAAGATATGGAACCAACCCAGATGCCCCTCAGTAGATGAATGGATCAAGAAAATGTGGTATATATACACAATGGAATTCTATGCCTCCATCAGAAAGAATGACATTGCCCCATTTGTTAGGAAATGGAAAGGCTTGGAAAAAATTATATTAAGTGAAGTAAGCCAGGCCCAAAGAAACGTAGGTCCCATGGTTTCCCTTATTTGTAATATCTAGTATATGTATGAGTCAAGCGGAAAAGGTCAGATAATGTGATGTCAGGAAAATGAACCCTTAGATGTGTATTTTAATGTTTTTTTCTTTCATGCATGTGTTTCTAACACATTATAAGATTATCTCTTTGTTGCTTTGTATGTCCCTCCCCCACAGTATAACCCCTGCTTTCACTATATTTGATGTCAGTATAACTTGTGGAGGAGATGGGGAAAAACCAGTTGTTTAAGGATACAGGTGGACCTGTTGCAACAATGAGAAGTACAAGTTGTCATGTCCAAAATGAGCTTTACAACGTTGTTGCGGGGGGGGGGGGGGGGGGGGAAGGAGAAGGATTGGGATTGGGGGGGAGGGGGGAGCCTGGGAAGGGATGTGAAGGGTAAACAAAGGAGGAGGCTGCAATGCTTGGTAAGAAATGTACGCATTATCCTGCCCATGTAACTGTAACTCCTCTGTACAGTATGTTCACAAATAAAATTAAATTAAATTAAAAAAAATCATATTCATAGTGGAAACAATATATTTCTTAAAGCATTGACATTCAAATAAGTGATGTTCGGCACCTGTCACTTTGTTTTTAGTGTATAGATTCTTAATGCCTACTGGCTCTTTTACCATCAGTAGATTTTATTTTAGAGCACATTTAGTTTCATAGGAGAACCAAGTGGAAAATAGAAATTTCCCATTTCCTTCCCAGCCCTATTAATTCTTTTTTTATTTTTTATACATTTTTTAATTGTAAAAATGCTGTACAGAGGGGTTACAATTACATGAGCAAGGTAAGGAGTACATTTCCTATTGAGTTTGTTGCTGCCTTCTTTGTTTTCCCCCTACCATCTCTTTCTTCCCACCTCCACAACTACCCCCCAATTCTTTTTTTTTATTATTGTGAAAATACTGTACAGAGGGGTTACAATTACATGGGCAAGATAACCCAATTCTTTTTTTAAAGTAAAAATTATTTCATACATTTATAGAAGCTATTTGCATTCTTGTCTGAATGACAACTATTTAATGAGTGTTGGTTAAAGCTAAGGGCTTTATAAACACGATCACATTTAATCCTCACATGCCAGTACATAAGCCTTTGTCAGCCTGTTTTATATGAAGACATTTAGAAAGATTAAGTCAGAAACAATATATGACAATCCAGAATTCTCCTTCTAACCCAGCTGACCCCAAAGTCCCTGACCTTCACCATTGGACTAAGAAATAAGCCACCTCAGGACACACAGAGTTGTTTTCCAGAAGTATTTTGTACAAGAGAAGTAACTTACTGCTGTGGAGGGACACACAGCATGGCAGGCCATGGCAACAGAGTGTCAGTATCCCTTAGCTACAACTCTTGCCTCACAACTAGGATGATTCTGGTTCCTGCTATATTGCTATGTGAGAATTAATATCCATGTAATCAAAGACTAAAGTATATTCAGACCTGTACATAATGAGGTACAATGAATGCTATATAATATTAATTATGGCATTGTAGAGATTTATGAATTAAATAAATATGGACAGATTGATCTTTAGAACAGTATTTTTTTTTACCTTTTTTATCATTGCCACATGAAGGAAATTATTTACATTTAAGTTAAATGAATTCATTTTCTTCCTAACAAGATACTAAAGAATAAAATTTGTCACATAAATTTAAACATCAGAAGGCAAGTTGGTGTAATATCTATTATTTTCTTCAATTCCTAAAAACTAACCTGTGCTCCTTTGAAGATAATGTTTCCCCCAGTAAGAATGCATGTTTAGAAGGAAATACTTCTGTTTAAAATTGAACAAAACTCCGAACCATCAACTACTAATATGAGAGTCAACTGGGCTTAGGAGAGTAAATACAGGCATGTAAGCCATCCATAAACTTTTAAGGCACTTTCTATTTTGTCTTGTGAGAAGTTCTTGCTATGTGGCTCACACTGGTCAGAAACTCAATTTTTTTTTTGCCTGAGCCATTGCTACCATGTCCAGTCCTTATAAATACTGCTTTTACCCCAAATGTCCACTAGCTATGCCTGATTCTCAGATTTCCTCTGAGTAGAAGAGTTAGATCTCACTTCTCTAAATTAAACTTTTCATATTTAATGAGTTAAAATTAAAGTTTAAATGATCAATTATGGGATCTTAGTGGTAAGTCATGAAGAAAAGCACACAAAATAGTTGAGTGTAGATTTATATTGCATTTATAAAAGTGTTTATTTGACATGTCTAATAATATTCATAACCAAAATCAGACTACCTACTAAATGTAAATAACCTAGGGTTTGTTTTTTTGTTTTTGTTTTTTTTTTTTGGGGGTCCGGTCGTGGGGCCTGAACTCTGGGCCTGGGCGCAATCCCTCAGCTTTTCAGCTTTTCAGCTAGCGCTCTACCACTTGAGCCACAGCGCCACTTCCGGCTTTTTTCTTTTTGCTTATGTGGTGCTGAGGAATCGAACCCAGGGCCTCAGGCTTGCAAGGCAAGTGCTCTACCACTGAGCCACCTTCCCAGCCCCCTAGGGTTTTTTTTTTTTTAATAATAAAATACTTCATCAGAGCTGTGCACTAGTGTTCATGCCTATAATCATAGCTTCTCAAAGGGCTGAGATCTGAAGATCATTGTTTGAATCCAGCCTGGGCAGGAAAGACTATAAGAGTCTTATCTTCAATTAACCATATGCCATAGTGGAGCTGTGGCTCAAGTAATAGAGTTCTAGCCTTGAGCAAAAAAAGCTCAGAGACAGCTTTCAGGTCCTGAGTTCAAAGCCTAGGACTGGCAGGAAAAAAAAAATTTCTGGGAGTGAAGTGTGACCAGATACCAGTTGAGGTTGCTGCCCTAAATTAGCCATTGCTGATAGTGCCTCCTGGTTGTCTTTCTTTGGGCTTGAGAGGAAACCTGTAGCTAAGAGTTCTCAGAGCATAAAAGATGTTGATACTGTGATTAGTCTTTTTTTTTGGGGAGGGGGTAATTTTTAAAACTGTTGTTATAAAGGTAATATACAGAGGCATTACAGTTTCATAAGTCAGGTAATGAGTATACTTCTTTTTAAAAAATGTCTCCATTTCCTTCAATCTGATCAGTCTTTTCATTAGGAAAAATGAAAGGTTACCCAAAGGTCATACTCCTAAAATGGAAAGACTTTGGTTTATGATTATGGTGTATTACTAATGTATTATAGGAATGGACTTTTTAAAATTTAAATTTACTTTCAATTAGCATAATAATTCTGTGCATCTATGGGATACACAGCAGTAAGTTAGTTCCGCTTGTCTTTGTTTAAAACCTTACTAATCTATCACTTTTCATAGTAAAGACATAAAAATCTATTGTAGTCATGTTGAAATAGACAGTACATTGTTATTATTTGCAGTCGCCATGCATTCTCCACCCCTGGGCTCCCTGGGCTCTGCTAGTCCCTTTTCCGCTCTCTGTTGTCATAGAACTCACTTTTTAAAAATTATTGTAAGTGATATCATAAAATATTTGTCTTTCTGTGCCTGAGTCTGGGCAGTACTTTTCTTGGATAGGACTCAAAAAACACAAGCAACAAAGACAAAAATAGCCAAGTGAGATTGCATTAAGCTGGAAGCATCTGTTCAGCAAAGGAAACAATTATCAGGATGAAGAAATAACCCACAGATTAGAAGAAAATATTTACTAACCATACCTCTGAAAAGGGAAAATATCCAAACTCCATAAGAAACTGCAACTGCTCAATGGCAAGAAAGAAAGTAACTTGTAAGATCAGCATTAGAAAAATACCCGAACTGAGAGTTTCAAAAGGAGAGAATGAATAATACGTCATTTCTAATTTTTATGGAAATATAAATTAAAACCATAGTGTAACACTATCTTTGGGTGTTAGAATGACTTATCAAAAAGGAATTATAATTTAAATTTTTCCTTGTCTTCACTCTCTTCAACTTTGTTATGGAAATTTTGTGCACCATGTACACCTTAGAGGTTGTTGTGAAGTGCGTACCACTTGAATACAACTTGAAAGTGCTTGACAGAAGGAGATTGAATACTATTACCATATTTGTTACAGCTGAAGTCAATCTTTGTCATTCTTCAGTATTACTCATATCCAAAGAGCTTCCTCTATTCCCTAGGTTGAAGAATGTC
This sequence comes from Dipodomys spectabilis, assembly GCF_019054845.1. Lineage (NCBI taxonomy): Eukaryota > Metazoa > Chordata > Mammalia > Rodentia > Heteromyidae > Dipodomys > Dipodomys spectabilis. Next base: position 3,815,091 of record NW_024870818.1, read on the forward strand.
CATGCGAGGGGAGCCCTCAATAGGTCAGGCACATCACCTACAGGAGCTTTTTTCTCCATCAGCCATGAGTTGCTGAATTCCAAGTTTGTGCTAGTTGGCTATTATTTAATCCCCACAACAACGCAATTTAAGTAGTGATTTCCCTGTTTCAAGTCACTACATGCCCTTGACTGCAATGCCAAGGTTGATTATATAAAGCAGGAGTCAGCTAACTGCAACCTGCCTTCCAGTTTTGTAAATACAGTTTTGCTGGAGCATAGCCAACCCCATTTGTTTACATATAATCTAGGGTTGCTCTCATGCTCTAATGGAGGTTTAGTTGTGTATCCCTCTAAGTGTGTTTACTCCTTGTCTCTTTACGGAGAACATTTGCCAACTCCTATTATAATCAAAATAGCAAGAGATATCTATACTTTCTTTGGAGCTTGCAGTTGAGAGCAAAAGGAAAAGGAAGAAAGACATTATGAGTTCCCTTTGTTCAGAAATGTTTGCTGAGTAAATGGACTTCATAGATCCTAGCACTAAAAAGATGGAAGAAGTTTTGACAGACCAAACTCAACCAAATTGGGGCTGACCTATGCACAATATCACAGAGGTGGGTTGAGTCCACTGAATTCCTGCATCAGTGTGGGTTGGGAGGGGAGAGGTGAGGAAAAGAGCAAGCAGGAAATCAAAAGCTCCCAGCAATGCATAGGAGATCTCCCTACCAGGCTCAAGTTTATTATATATTTTTTCTTTTGGATGGTGCTGGAGATCAAACCCCTGGCCTTGCACATGCTAGATACTCTATCATTGATCTTGTTTTTCTGTTTGTTTTTGTTTTGTTTTTTGAGATAGATCAGTTCTATGGTTTTTAACTGGTACTGTGAACCTGTCACAGGTGTTCTGCAAATTTTACAACATATAAAATCTAATTTTGCTAAAACTGCACAGCATCCCATTACCATGTTATTTATTATATGGAACACTGAGAAGAGTGAGGGATACATGATAGATAGATAGATAGATAGATAGATAGATAGATAGATAGATAGATAGATAGATGATAGATAGATAGATAGATAGATAGATAGATAGATAGATAGATAGAGTATTCGTTTTTGACAAATAAGAACATTGGAGAAAAAGTAAATGCTTTTTTACTATTTAAGAATCTTACCTTAGAGCACATAGATAGAGCAGCACAGTCAGCTCATTAAGTCATTCTGCAGAGAAAGACCTAGCATGGAGGTGATTACTGAGAATGCTTTTAAACCTACTGTGACACACGAATTTAGAAGAGTAGTAAAATTGCATGTGGTATTGATTTCTTTGCTATTTTTTGTTTTGCTCTTTTTTTTCCCCAAAACAAATTGCTTTTCAGAACCTTATATTGCATTAACATATAGTCAAAAAACATAACTGTGTAGATCATTGTTCACCACATTCATCAGAAGGGAACACACTGATGTTTGCTGGGCCAGCACCCCAGTGAGAAAGAGAGCATTACCCGCACGTCAGGAATCCCCCTTTGCCAGCTCCCAATTGCGTTGTTCCTTTCAGAGGTAATCATTACCCTGAATTCTAACAGTGTAGATTAGCTGTGCTCATTTTTGAAATTTATATGAACAAAATTACATAGTACATTTTTGTCTTTTGCTTTTTCTGCCCAACACTATGTTGGTGAGAGAACCTGTATGAGGACCAATTAGTATATTAATCGTCTCCATTATGGTTACTTGTTTGTCATTCTTAGGTCTTATTGTCCCAAGATTAAAAATTATTTACCTTTATGCCTCATATTTTATTCAAATACTCAGAAAGTAATTTACTGTAAAAAATGGCACATAGATTCAGCTATTTTCCCAACATTCTTTTTCCTGACTTAAACCTACTTTTTGCTATGCTAACCATTATGAGACAACATTTGGAGGCAATATCAATTTATTCCGATTTATAACTATGATCTCCCTAGCCTCAATGCTGCATCATTCAGGCCACTCTGTAAATGTTTCTGATATACTGTTTTTCCCCCCATTTTATTTATTTTATACATTTTCTTTTCAGTGACTTACCTGCAGTTACTCTTGAAGATCATCAGTCTTTCCTGCCTCTATGCTGAGGTGATTTAAGTCACTGAATCCTCTTGTGCTTTCTAAATACTAGATTATTCTCTTCTATTATGGAAACACTCTACTAAGATGTAGGAGCTGGGAGAGGGATATATATATATATATATATGTGTATATATATATATATATATATATATATTTAACTGATGTACCAAGTTCTTATTCCCATAGTTAAAAAATCACTGCATTATCACGTGGACAATTGACATTGATTGTTGAAAGGTAGTTCATTCTTGGGTTTTTGGAGATACTAGGATTTTAACACACAGTCTCATGCTTGCTAAGCAAGTGCTCTACCACCTTAGCCACACCAGCCTGTAGTTTAATCTTAATCAAAGCTCTAACTGACTATACAGTCATCCTGATAGTTTAGCTCAATAAAACATGGCTTTCCTGTAAAATGACTGCCACCATGAAAGACTTACGGCTGGAATGGAAGAACTATAGAGAGTTATTGAAATAAAGGATGGGTGGAGTGGACTGGCCCCTGAGCAAAAGAAGTGAGGAACAACAGGTGCATGACTGCTATCACAGGATTTTAAGTAACAGCTGGTTTTAGCCCTAAGCGCTTGCTGTACATGGCCACGTGCCTGCTTTCTGAGATAAACACAGCTATTGAGAAGATGCTAAATAGTGAGAGGAAAGGTTTTTATAGGGAAGAAAGGATAATGGAAAGAGCTCATTGGAGGTAGATGTCTAAAGGGAGCCTATGTTAAATCTCTATGAATAGACCAAGGTATGGTGGCAGTTTAAGAATTTTCACATTGGAAAATATGGAAAGCATTTAGAGAATTAAGAACAGGAAAGAGAATTTATAAAAGGAGGGGTGAAAAACAGTTTTCTCAATTGGCTTTCTCTGGACAGAAAAATGTTCACTAGTGTCATCTAGCAGTCAAAATTTCCACCGTGCTTAGAATTCTGTGAATAACCAGGCATAACTCAAATTGCACTGAGATGCAGCCTCCACTGTTTGAGCTATAGACTCACTCAGAGCTGAAATTTGTTTTTGCATTATTTGAAGGAGAAGGTTTTTTTTAAGGAGTATCTTAATGAGTATTACTTTTTTACATATATAAAAGATGCCAGTCTGACTCTCCCAATAAATGTCATTTTATAAAGTGTAATTTTTAAAGACAGGGATCTGTTAGGAGGCACATTTTCACTGCGTCTGGTTTGGGTACAAAGCTTGAACCATATGTGTTTGGAGTTTTGTGGATGGATAAATGCCCAGCAGTGTGGTTGCTAAATTGTGTGCTAGTTGTGGGTGTTTAGTACACAGAAACTGCCATACTATCTTCCCAAATATGTCACTGGTCATGCCACCTACCGCATCTGAGCAATCTGCATTTTCCTCAGCCTCACTAGCATTGTCATTCTTTTTTATTTTAGCTGTGGGAATCATTCTTTGGGGTTTTCATTTGCATTTTCTTCATAGCTAATGATATGAGAATCTTTTCATGTGCTATTCCTATCTGTATTCCCTCTGGTGAAATATCTTCATTATTCTTTGCCTATTTTCTAACTGGATTGTATCAACATTCCTTTTAAATATGATTGCTTTGGAAAAGCATGTTTTTACTTGATAGACTGAGAAACTTTGGAAGGCATTGGGTGATAGTATGGATATTTACATGTAGGTGTAGGAGCCAGAATAGTGTGGTTAGATTTTGCTTGGAGTCAAATTCTAAAAAGTAGTATTGAGATGTGAACATGGCAGGGAGGGAGACGGAAAAAAGGGGAGGAAGAGGAATGAGAAATGGAAAGGGGAAGGAATAGAAAGACTGGAACTAGGGAGAATGAAGAACCGTGGTAAGAGAGTGACTAGGAAGAAAAATGAAATACGTTAGGAACAAGGTCTTTTGTCTGGGACTGGAAAGTACCTTTAGGACTAATGAACAGAGGAGACCAGAGAGTCCATAGAGAAGTTTTTAGGATTTTTTAAAAGATGAATTTTAATTTTATAATGTCTTGTTTTTCTTTTCCATTCTTTTGTGTGTGTGTGTGTGTGTGTGTGTAGTATTGAGCTTTGACCTCAGGACCTCATGTTTGCAAGGCAAATACCACCATTTGATCCATGACTCCAGCCAACTGGCTTCATTTATTTATTTATTTGGTGGTACTGAGGTTTATTTATGAGGTAGTACTGAGGGCCTTGCACATGCACATTGGCACTCAACTGCTGAGCCACACCTCCAGTCCTACTTTTCATTGGTTATTTTTAGCATAGGCTCGCCCTTGACACCCAGGTATGGCTTGAGCCTTGATCTACCTTCTTAAGCTTCTTTTACTGCTGGGATCACAGCTTCCTGCCCTCAGACTTGAATGCCCTAGCTGGCCTGGAACCCAGCCTCCCAATCTCACTATCTCATATAGCTTGGGATGACAGGTGCACACTACTGTACCCAACTATGGGTTGAGAAAGGGTCTTGTGAATTTTGCTGTGTAGGCAGGTCTTGAACCACCATTCTTCCATTCTCAGCCTCCCAAGTAGCTAGGATTATAGACATGAGCTGCCAGGACCCAGTTGACTTCTTTGAAATTGTATGTAAAATCACTGTTAGAATTAGCATTAAGAGAACACTGGAGGGCTAGACACTGGTGGCTCATGCCTGTAATCCTACTCAGGAGGCTGAGATCTGAGGATCATGTTTCAAAGCCAGCATGGGCAGGAAACTCTGTGAGACTCTTATCTCCAATAAACCACTAGAAAACCAGAAGTGGCACTGTGGCTCAAGTGGTAGAGCACTAGCCTTGAGCTGAAGAGTGCAGGGACAGGACCCAAGCCCAGAGTTCACGCCCTATGACTAACAACAACAACAAGAAAAAGGAACATTGGAGAGCTGGGAAGGTGGCTCAGTGGTAGAGCGCTTGCCTTGCATTCATGAGGCCCTGGGTTGATTCCTCAGCACCACATAAGCAGAAAAAGTGGGAAGTGGTGCTGTGGCTCAAGTAGTAGAGCGTTATCCTTGAGCTGAAGAGCTGAGGGACAGTGCTCAGGCCCAAAGTTCAGGCCCCACAATGAACAAAAGAAAAAAAGGGGGCTGGGAAGGTGGCTCAGTGGTAGAGCACTTGTCTTGCATGCATGAGGACCTGGGTTCGATTCCTCAGCACCACATAAGGAAAAAGAAAAAAGCCGGAAGTGGCACTGTGGCTCAAGGGGTAGAGCGCTAGCCTTGAGCTGAAGAGCTGAGGGACATCGCCCAGGTCCAGAGTTTAGGCCCCATGACCGGACCCCCCAAAAAAAAAGAAAAGAAAAAGAAGAAAAATAAAGAAAGAACATTGGAGTTAAGGGTTTTGATCTTTAATTAAAATTCTACTGAAGATTAAGAAACCTTTGACAAACTTTTAACTATATACTGAGAAATCAAGTCACCTGCCTATCACTCCAGAGTATAGTATCTACCAAGACAATTATTAGAAAGCATCTATTTTTGACCTGTAAGATGGAAATAATTGTATTCTGCAAATAAAAAGTGCAATTGATCATTTAAAATGTACAATACAAGAACAGGACTGAAAAATTACAGGAATGAAAACAATCTTGATCACAAAGAGAAGTACTTGTTATTTAAAAAGAACGTGTACATTACTAGTTGCTCATTAGTATAATTATTACCACCAACTAGGAATGCACAGAAGTCAGCAAATTCATGTCAGATTCTTGTTATGGGTGAGGAATGCATACCAGTTTCCTGGAAGGAGAGCTGGCACCCTCTAGCTAGAGAATATGCCATCCCTCAGTGTTGTGTCACTAACCTCCTGAGGGGCAGGAAGGAATCTAGCACACAGAGCCCATGTGCTCAATACCCTTCCTTCAATAGTAGGAAATACTAACTCTGGGCTGCTCTTCTCTTAGCTTTTGAACCCACATTAAATAAAAACATTGAACTGCACTCAGGCCTCCAAGTGCTGACTTTCAAGTATAACTTGCTGTGATCTCACGATGTAATTAAACTTCCATTCAGTTTGTATTTTGATGCACTATCAGATTGTTATATTAAAAAGCATCAGCACTAAACCCTAAAAATTGTGCTTCACATTGATTTCTGAGGCACATTTATTGACATTTGTTAATTTACTTATCACTGTAATCTCTTGAAGTAGTTTGCAAAAAAATTATACTCTCATCTTTATATAAGAAACAGGAATCATTGGAAAATGTTAACTATTTAACATTATTCCAACATCTTTTTAAACAATGTAACCAGATATTTAAGTATTTTTGTTTATACAAAACAATATTTTATTCATCAATTTTCAGATTAGGATGCAGAAGAAAAAACAAATTTGCATTACGCAGGCCAGTAAAACATCATTGAAGTTTATAACTTGCTTTGCTTATGCCACAAAAATGCCTGAAAATTGCTGGGAGATTTCCAAAGCCTTAAGTAAACCCTTATACAAAACAGGAGTCCAAGTTAGGGCCAAAATAGAGCAGACTGAGTTAGAGCCATTCCACCTAATCCCTCCTCTTCAGCATTCCCTGTACTATGTTCTGGAGAGATAGGGAAGACTTCAGCACTCCACTGGTCACGGCATAAATCTTCAACCCAAAGCAACCAGGACCGACCACGGAAGCCCAGATAAGGCGCTAGGAAGAAGAGGTCTAGAAAGGAAAGGAAACTGAAATCCTCTGTCCATCAATGGCTCCATTTTAGTATTTTAGAAAGAAGGTCTGGGGACATGATTCAAGTAATAGATTGCCTGCCTAGAAAGTGTGAGACCCTGAGTTCAGCCCTATTATCTCCCAAACCATCACTAAAACAAGGAGCTGGGATCTAGCCTGTTCCCTGAATGAGATCCAGAGAGCCAGTAGCTAAACTAGAGTGGTCCTTGATTTCCTGGTTCCATAGAGAGAAGCTACTCATCCCTAAGAGAGGAACCACAGGGCATCAGTAGCCTAGTCAGCCACACTCTGTAGTTCTTCCTAACTACACTTTTCTCCTCAAAGGATGAGAATTAGATTAAGATGACTCCAAATGTTTCACTTTAATATAAAACTACATAGGATAACAGGGAACAGTTTAGGGTTTTCTTTCCAAAGGCTTATAAGAGCTGTTCAGTATTTAGTGGTTAATGAGAAATACTTCTGAAACCTCATTTTGCATAGTATTTTGTGCTGTAATAATCAAAATAGCTCATATAGACAGATATCATCTAGGTAAAGAAAATAGCCTCTGCCTCCTGAGTAGATGGGAATTATAGGAACATGCTATCACACTTGGATCATGTGGGTAATGATGGGAATGTGTTAAGATATGGCTACTAACAAATATACATAAAAATAGTAGTAAGCTAAGAACAATGCCAGTAAAGCAGTCCAAAATCAATTGAAATGCAAAACATCAAACTAATAAAGGAATTCATATTTAACAAGTAAGAATGAAAATAAAATAGGGCTGACAAGGGAGAATTTCAACAATACTGTTTTACCAAAAGTTCTCTGAAGAGAATTTTTCACCCAGGATACCCGAGAATAACAAGTATATTGACCTATTCTGGCTCTATGAACATTATGATTTCCCATAAAAATTGAGATAATTATATGCTAGTATAAATTGTGGTCCTGAGAGCATGTTGAGGAAGATGTCTGTAAAAAGATGGAGGGTTTGGAACTTTTCTACTTTCAGTGTTAGGGATTATCATAACCAGAACTTTGCAGGTGATGAGGTAGACACTCTAACACTGAGTTACACCCCTAGCCCAGGACTGAGAAATGTTTCTCAGGGCTTCTTCATGGAATCAACTGAGCTTACTTCCAGCTTCCCCTGATGAGTATGCAGAGGATATCTGTGTGAAGATAGATCCTATCTCAGTATCTAGTGAGTATACAGCCAGACATGGAGACTTAAACCCTAATGCCAGCTACTCTGGAATGTGGTAAATCACAGTCTGAGGCCAACCCTGAACAAAACATATAACACCCTTTCTGAAAAATAACTAAAGCAAAGTAGGCCTGATAGTGTGGCTCAAATAGTGGAGTACTTGCATAGAAAGTGTTAGGCCTAAACTAAAACCCCGTACTACCAAAACAAACAACAAACAAATAGACAAAAGGGCAGGGCATGGCTGAAGCAGTAGAGCCCTTGCCTGGTATGCAGACATACTAGGTTCAGTCTCTAGAAGCAATTACCACCCCCCTCCACACACACATGCACACAAACACATATCAACAATATGAAAGCCATTCACCATTATGTTATGGTGATAGAGCCAGTCTGTTCCCAGTTAACTGCTAATAGCTGACAGAAAGTCTTAAACTGTTAAAGTTTTAATATTAATAATATGACTAATTACTACATGGAACTATCTTAGTGGTCAGCTGCAATTTAATGATGTATATTTCCTCTGCTAAGTGTTAAGGATGCACCTGTATATTTCCTCTGCTAAGTATTAAGGATGCACCTGTTCTGAAGGCTCCCTGTTATTTTTATGACCATGTCTCCTATTAGACTTAACTTGCTGAAGATCAAAGGCTTGTATCATTAGTATTTCCAATATTTTTCATCCTAATATGGTACTTCAAGCATTCAAAGTATTGTAGAAGTACTTTACAAAGTAAATGTAGTTATAGTTGACAGTCTAGCTGACAATAACTTATAGTATTGATTTTAAAACTAAGCCATAAAAAATGATGAAATTAGGGTCTTGAAAGTACTGTATATAAAGCAGCAGAAGGAAGGGCTGACCCATATTTTCCCATATTTTCCCTCATATGACACCCAGACATAATAGTCCCATTTTGAATTTTGAATTCAGAAAAGTTAAAAACAGACCTGACTTAAACAAGGATCTTTAAGCCTACAGCAACTAGCAAAGTCATTTTGGGTGAGAGTGGGGTAGCATAGTAGAGTAGTAGAGGGTATGAATTTTAGAGCCAGATTCAGAGTCCTAAACCCCTCTATACAAGTGAATTACTATGGGACTTTGGACAAGTTTAGTTCGACAGATTTAGAAAAATAACAAGATACTTAGTTAAATTTGAATTTCATATAACAAAGAATTATTTTTAAGACCTTCCCAAATATTGCATAGGATGTACTTACACTAAATATATTGTTGTTTTCTGAAATTTATTATTTATGCAAAGGTAATTGAGAATGCTGTATTTTATCTGGAAGCCGTTACTTGACCGTTGTGCACTTGAATTTTTTTTTGACAAATCACAACTTGTACATTTATTACCTCCCTTCTGAAGCAGTTCATGATCAGCATTGTGCTTTAGGAGCATTTTTACAATAAATGCAAGCATTTCTTTTTAAAGAAAAAGGCACATGTTCTTTGAATAGGTAAGAAAAGCCCCCACCTCTCCCCTGCGTGGACTCATACTGGTACCTAGAAGCATTCAGCAAATCCACCCTCAGCCTCCCGTACCCTGGTTCCTTGCCCAGCAGCATGTATGGAACAAGGACAGCGTTCCTCCCACAACTCACTTGATCTTCAGGTCTTTCAAGGCTGACTCCAAGCTCTTCACATCAGTCAAATAGAGATAATAGTACCAACCTACACAAAGTGTTATAAAAGTTAAACAAGTTAATATATGTAAAGAACTTTGGTAACTAGGATGAAGAAGATATTCAATAAAAATAAATAAGTCATATTCAATAAACACTATTATTGAGTATTGTTTAATAATATTTATGAAAGTCCTGTCACTCCTGGGACTTATTGTTAACAGCTATCATGGTTAGCTGATAGCCTGACTCTTTCATCATAAGACAGCTCGCACAGACAAAATACCTTAAAAAATTATTTTTAGAATTAAATGATTGACTGTGGTAGGTCTCATCCCTGATAGTAAAAAAACATGAAATTAACCTTATAACTTTCCAGTTTTCTGGCCCAGAGTTCCTTTTTAGGCCAGGGAGTAAGGAAATAGAATCCATACAACATAACAATTTGCTAATATTTAGGGTTGCTAAGGTAGCTGGAATTTGTGAGTTTGTGTACGAGAGAGACAGGTGCTATGCAGAGAAATAGCTTCAGAAATAGAAGAGTCATCTCGAGTCTTTGGCTGAAATCTAAGCTGTGCATGCATAGGCAGTTCTATGAAGATAAAGGAAAAAAAAACCAGTTATATATCTACCAGTAATGAACCTGTCTTAGAATTCCTACCTCATCTTCCATTGGCTTGGTGCAGACTGAAGAGTGTATAGTAGATACAGATTAGACAAAAATCAGCAGGACTTGAAAGAACAAAGATAAGGCTGGGTATGGTGACTCATGCCTATGAACTCAGCTACTTGAGAGGCTGAGATCAGGAAGGTCATAGTTCTAGGCCAGTTGGGGCAAACAGGCAGTCCCTATCTCTACAAAATAGCCTACCATGGTGGTTCACATCTGTAATCCCAGGCTATTTGGGAGATGGAGGTCAGAAGCTCACAGTTCCAGGCCAGTGTAGGCAAAAAGTTAGCAAAAGTCTCTCAAAACTCTCAATGTGGTAATACAGCCTGTCATCCTAGCTACATAGAAGAAGTAAATAAACTCAGGGCCACCCAGGCAAAAATGTAAGACTATCTAAAAACTAAAGTTTAAAAGGTTGAGGTTGTGTCTTGTGTGGTAGAGTGCCTGCTTAGCAATCAATAAGGACCTGAGTTTGAACCCCAATACCATGAAAGGGAAAGAGGCATGGAGAGAGTAAAGGAGGAAGGGAGGAACTTAAACAGAATATTCTTAATACTTGTATCTGATAAGAATATCCAGTAAGATTATCCAATAAAAGACTGTTGCACCCAGAATTTATAAGAAACTATTACAATTGAATAGTGAAACAAACAATAAAAATTGGCAAAGGTTTAGAAGAAGCAATAAAAAAACCCACTTAATCAAAAACACTGAATCAAAAAAAATGAATGTCTAATAATCCCATAGATGCCGCTCAGCATCATTAGTCATCAGAGTCATGTGTTTGGTGTCTCATGCCTATAGCCCTAGCTACTTGGGAGACTGAGACCTGAGGATTGCAGTTCAAAGCCAGCTCAGGTAGAAAAGACTGTTAGACTGTTATCTCCAATTAAACAGTAGGAAATGGAGCTGTGGCTCAAATAGTAGAACACCATTGGGCAAAATAAGTTCAGGAACTGCACTCAGGCCCTGAGTTCAAACCCAGGACTGATATACACAAACAATTAGTATACAGAAAGTCACTATATGTTAACAAAAATAAAATTTAAAAAGACGAACTAGGGAAGAAATTTTCAGTTTTGTTAATGAATGTATAAGATGTTATAAGCCATTGGTTGGCATTTTCTTATAATTAAAAATACTATATGATCCGGCAATTCTAATAACATCTAGAGCAATGAGAACACATGTCCATATAATGACTTGTGCAAGAAGCTCATAGCAGGATTAGGTCTAAGCAGCAAACATCCCAAGTAACCCATCAACTCATAAGTGAACAAATAGTTGATTAATACTACTAAAAATTAAAAAATAACTATAAGTACCTGAGCAAAATATATCAGCGTCAAAAGATTTATGCAAAGAAGCTAAAAACAACTCACTACGTACTGCATGATCCCATTTTTATCATGTCTTTGAAAATGCAAAGCCGGATACAATTTATATTTATATCCTGTTTGATTTCATACATCTAATAAGCTGTACAGAAAGAGCTGTAGCAACAGGAACAAGATAGATCAGTAGTTGCCAAAGCCTGGAGGTGGGCTGAGGGCATTTACTGCAAATGAGCACTTGGTAGCTTTTTGAGATGACGAAAAATATATGTGAATTTGTATTATGGTTATGGTACTGTAACTACATGCTTTTGTTTAAATTCTTTGGATTATTTATGCAAAAGGAGTTAATTTTTCTTATAAATAAATTATACTTCAATAGGCAAAAAAACACTCAGGAAATTAATGAGTTAAATTTACATATTTAAACAGCCCACAGTGTACTTGAAAAGATTAAGTGAACAGTCAGTTCCAGGAAATTTTCTAGTAAAATAACCTTTAAAGTGTCCACTGATCCTTCAGGCAAAGAAGTTAAATCATTTTTGGAAAGGGAGTAAATGGGGGGGTGAGCATGTAGCCCAGTAGTAGAGTACTTACCTAGATAGTGAAAGCCTTGGTCCCTAGAACTAAAACAAAAAATAAATAAAGCTAACATCAGATTTCCTGCCCATGAGACAAGTATTATGAAATAGCTACAGAATTCTCCAGGGAAAGAGAATAGATCAAGATATGTCTATGGGGTATCAATCTTGGAAAAACAGATGCTAGAGGAAAATGTGAATACATATATCCTAAGGAATCTGTTATAAAGCAAGCATATAAACCTAGCACCAAGGAAGTATATTTATTTCTACCTCTAAAACAAAAGCAACGAACAGAACACTAGTGTATATTACATGCTCTAACAAACTATAAGACAAGACAATTTTCAAAAGTGAGGAGAACGGAGAGGTATAAGGGAGAATAAAACTTTACCTGGGAAGTAAGTGAAAGTCAGACCATTTCATTTAAGCTTGAATAGCTAGAATTTATTATGAAAGAAGTTCTGTGAGCTATAAGAGAACACAGATAAACATTTCGACAAAATCAGGAAAACAATGTATGAAGAAAAAGAAATGTACTCATTACCTTATATAACTGTAACCCTTCTGTACATCACCTTTACAATAAATTTTGAAAAAAGCAATCAACAATAATAAAATATAAATGAAAATTTAAAAAATATGCTGTGGGATTTCTGGGACATCAGTTGTCCCAATGTATGCATCATGGGAACACATGAAGAAGTGGGGAAAGAGAAAGGAATCACAAAGTTTAAGGAAATAATGATTAAAAACATCAAATCCAGAGCTGGTCATGGGTGGCTCATGCTTATAAGCCTAGCTACGTAGGAGGATGAGATCTGAGGATCACAGTTTGAAGTTAGTCCTGGCAGGAAAGTCAGTAAGACTCTTATCTCCAATAAATTGCCAAAAAAAGCCAGAAGTGGAGATATGGTTCAAATGGTAGAGACTTAAGCAAAAGAAGTTCAGGGACCTCAGTGCCCAGGCCCTGAGTTCAAACTACAGGACCAGCATCAAAAAGAAAACAAATAAAAAACCCCATAGACCAGCAGAGAATGAGATGATATATTCAAAATGCTGACAGAAAAAAAAAAAAACCTATGGCAATCAATTTATCCAGCAAAGCTGTCCTTCAGAAATGAAGAAAAGACATTCTCCCATAAACAAAAGCTGAGAGAGTCCATCACCACCAAACCTTCCTTATCAGAAATGCTAAAACTCTAAATAACAGATTTTGAATACTCAAAGCAATCCTGGACAAAAAGAACAATGCTGCAAGTATCAATACTTGATTTCAATAGTAACAAAAACATAGTAACAAAAACAGCATGGTACAGAATAAGAACAGACAGATGAATGGAACATAATAGAAGATCCAAAAGTAAACCTATATAGCCCAACACCCACAGCCATCTGATTTTCAACAAAGGAGCCAAAAATGTATGTTGGAGAAAAGACAGTCTCTTCCTTAAATGTTGTTGAGAAAACTTGACATCCACATGTATCTAGAAAGCTAAAGCTAGAGCCATGCTTCTTCCCCTGTACTGAAATCAATTCAAAATGTATCATTATTAAGTGTAACATATAACTAAATGTAGCATGTAACTAAGTGGCACATATAACTAACAACATAGAATTAAGCCACATGTCAGTAGGCAGGATAGAGATGTCATTTATAATGTTCATGATTATAAAGTTATGGGTATCTGTATTAACCTGAGAGGAATCTTCATAGATAAGATAATATTGGAAATATTAGGGAAAAGATACAAAAATAAACCAGTAGTAGATTTGCATTTATCAGTTTTGATCTATGGCTGACTAGGAAAACAAGATACAAATGAACAAAGCAGCAGAATAAATAAGGAGCTCTTAATAGGAGTACACACACACACACACACACACACACACACACACACACACACACACACACACACACACACGTCCTATAAATACCAAATGTAAGGTATTTTGTTAGCATAATGGTTGGTAGCACGTCAGTCACACAAATATCATTTGCATGAAGATGTAAATCATCTATACTTTTACTAATTTTTAAAATTTCCATAATTTGCTCATAGAGGAGTAAGTACAAAAATCTGTCTTTCTCCCTTAATTCTGTTACTTTTTGTCTTGTGTATTTATGATTAAAAAATCATGATTTTCATTCAGCTTTTTATGTTTTCCTAGTGAATTGACATTTTTAACATAAAATTGTCCCACCTTATCTTCATACTATGTTTTGGAAGTCTTTTTTATCTGATTGATATTCATAGCCAGATGATAATAATAGCAATTCTGGCTTCCTTGTATTTTCCACCTATCTCCTTTCAAATGATCTGTTTTTAAATATGTATAGTAGATTTCTCTTAAGTGTCAGAGTCTTGAGTTATTAACCTTTCAGAATATCTGTTTTTTAAATTAGTGTCTGTTAACATTTAGTATAATTATTGAAACTCAGCCTGCAATTTCATTTTGTTTGCTTTTTATAATGTTTTATTTCTTCATTCTTCCTTTCCTGCTTTTGAGTCATTTGAATATTTTTTAGAATTTTTATTAATTTGTTTTTTAAATTTTATTTGCCAATTTTTATAGTGTTGGTGTTAGGGGTTAAGGATATATTATACTTAGTTTTCCACTGTCTACTGAGAATTAATAGAGTATTTTACCCACCTTCCTCTTTTTTTTTTTTTTTTTGATACTGTGACTGTTATATACGTTGCCTACATATGGTGTAACTTTTCCCAAAACAACATAACTTTTGCTTTAAATAGATAAATATGTTAAAGAAATAAAGGTTATGAGTCATTATTTACCCAGAAGCTTACTATATCTTTGAGTTTTGTACTTTTTGAAGATCTGAGTTTCCATCTGGCATTTATATTAGCCTAACGAATTCTCTTTAGCCAAAGCAGTGATGCATGCCTATAGTACCACCTATCAGGAGACTGGTTTCGGAGGATCACGTGAGTCCAAGAGTCTGAGTCTATCCTGAGCAACATAGCAGGACTGTCTTAGAATATATATTTTGCTTTGTATAGAATTCAGTATGAGTTTCCTTTGCCTTTCTCTCGTTGTCATCCCTTGTTTCCCCTTTCCTTTCTCTTCTTGCTATGATGCTGGGGATCAAAACTAGATCCTTCTATATGAGGAAGCAGATGCTCCCCTAGAGACCTACACTAGTTCATGCATTTTCATTGTGTCTTTTCACTATGTCAAATATCTTGTTCCTCTATCTTCCTGGATTATTCTATTTTTTTCTAAATTAAGTTAGATATTTACTTCTCAAATATAAGCTACTAATTATGTACATTTCTTCCATTTAAATGCCTCAGTGCTTGTTTTTCTGTACAATATTAGCATTTATTTATAAGTATTTTAAATTTTGTACTGTTTCTTTTTTACTAATGATTTAAAATTTTGTAAGGGTTGTGGTTTTCTTTCTTATCTTTTTGTCAAACTTTCTATTTTTTTAAGACAGGATTGAGCCAGGCACTAGTGGCTCATGCTTGCAATCAGTGCTATTCAGGAGGCTGAGATATGAGGATCCGCAGTTCAGAACGAGCCCAGGCAGGAAAAGTCATTGAGATTCTTATTCCAATAAGCCACCGAGAAAGCTGGAATCAGAGATGTGGCTCATGTGGTAGAGAAACAGGCTTGAGCGAAATAGTTAAGGAACAGTGTGCAGGTCCAAGTTAACTCTCAGAACGGCACAAAAAATATATATAAATAAATGAATGAATAATAAAGCCAGCTCCATTCTATGTAGTATATACATAGATTAAAGTATGAATTCACAGAGTTCCACTGTTAGGTATGCAATGGAGACTCATTGAGGTGTTTTCCTTTCAGAATTTAAATACTTCTATCATCTTCTATTGCTATTATTTCTAGCCCTCTATCACCATCAAGAAGTGTGGTATCAGTCTGTTTGTAGTTTCTTTATAGGTCATCAGAATTATCCCCAGCAGCCTTTAAGATTTTTTTTAAATTTATAAAGTTCTGCATTTTCATTGCAGTTCTATACTCAAGGATTCTATATGCATAAATTCCTTTTCCTTTCTCTTGCTTAGTCCCTTTTTTATTTGTTGATTCATATCATTTAGGTGTTCTGGAAATTCTTATCCACTTAAGTTAATTTCCTAGTTAGATATATTAGATATATTTCATATGTATTTTTCATTTTTCTGTGTTACTTATACTAACAATAGTCTTTCCTCACAATAGTCTGCATAATTCTTTATGTATTGGCCATGTGCTTTTAGTTCACTAAATCTCTCTTCAATTGTGTCAGTTCATTAATGTTTCATTTCTAAAAGTTCTATTTTATCCCTTAATGAATGGATTTGCTGATCTGGACATATAGCTTAACGGTGGAGCATGTGGGAGATACTGGAATTGGTCCCCACCACTGGAGGAAAAAAAATTTGACCTAGTAATTCTTTTATTGTGTCATATTGCATGCTTATATTCATGATTACATCACTTATTTCTATGAATATTGTATTGTAAATCAATTTATATTCTAAGAATTCAGATATCTGAAATCTGCTGATCTACATATTTTTCTAATGTTTCAAACAGAGTTGCTTTATTATATTTTTGATCATCTTAATAGATTCATATTGTAGATTCTAATTTGTGATGTTTCAGAACCTCTATCAGAGGGTTTTAGTCCACATAATAATTTTTGTGTCTGCAAAAGTTAGGAGCACTGCTAGTTTGGTTCTTTTTACATCCCAGCTCAATCAGAAGTTTTGGGTGCCACATCTTTACCTTGAGACTAGTTTACAGGTCAGTCTCCTAAGGGTGGTTGCCTTTCAGTGTAGCTCTGTCTCTCCTACTCCTTTTTACTTGCTACTTAGGGTTCTTTACTCTGGTTTCTACCAAGCAATTTTGCTGAGTTGGTAATCTTTCAGTAGAGGATGAAGTACCCTTGAGTATTTCCTTGCTCTTTTAGATTTTTAGATTCTCATTATATATTCAAAGTATATTTTCTAAATAGTCTGGCTGGGTGCTCCTTTTGGTATTTCAGGTTCACTATACTGCCAAATGCCACTGCCAGTTTCCTCATTTTATCATTATTTCCATCAATATTTCTCACCTCGCAACACCAGTATATCCTAACTTATTCCCCTTAATTTCACTTCTCCAATTTCAATTTTTCCTATATATTGTTGCCAGTGATGTTAGACATGTTAACTTTGTGGTACCTGGACTTTGAGCTCAGAGCTTCAGGTTTTAGAGATGTAGATTTGTGAGTCATTGATAATATTAATGTCATGGTAAGATTTACTGAGGAGAATGGAGTAAGTAGAAATAAAAGAAGACCATAGAACGCCAACTTCAAGAGATGATAGAGAAAGATGAGTTAGAAAAGAATTGTATGAAGATCTAAGCTAAATGAGAAAACCAAGAATGAAGGAAGTTAAGGAATGGGTTTCAAGGGAGGACAATTTATAGTATTAGATGTTGCCAAAGGTTTTGGATGATTTGAAGATGGATAATCGCTATTGCCAGAATAGTTACAGTGGAGTAGGTACTGAGTATAGTGGAGTAAGCCGATGTGGAATGGCATAAGTACACAACTGTATGCTGTGCTAATTCTCTGACCTTCCTCAGTATAATTCTCTCCCATTGACAGTATAATGAACCAGTAAGTTTCCTAGTAACACATTTTTCATCCAAAGAAATAAACATCATTTTCGCATGATCTTCTACAGCTAAGAGGAATTCAGGTACTAGTAAGATTGTAAAAAGGAGGAGATTGGGTAACAGTCATGAAAAGTCATCAGAGCATGGAAATCATACAAATGTTTCTGGCTCAGGACCTAATATCTCCTCTATTAATATTAAGCTTTGTATGTGTATTTGAATTTTTATTATTTTAGTTATTGCATTAATAAAATATATGTAATTAGATGATAGTAATAGTATTCATTACTTATTTTCAATCCCCATCTTGTACAGTATAAAATAGAGAATAGAGAATAACTTACTTACATATTTGTTCCTAATGTCGGAAAATCTGATAGCTTGCATTTATATAAATTTTAGTGTTTGGGAAAAACACAATCTTTCATGCCAAAAACCTGTGCAAGCAATGTTTATGATATGTATTTCTCTTAAGATCTTAAACTTTGTTAGAGGTATTTGATTTAAACTGAAGCCTGATCATATATATCTCAGCTGAAAATAAACTTTCACAAAGAAAACTGTCAAAATTTTACTTCAGGAAAAGGCAGTATGTTTTAGAAAGGATAGAAACGTAGTAATGTTTTTAAGATTTTAGAAATATTTTTCTTTTATGATAACCAAAAAGTAATATATATATATTTATTTGGTAAATTATTTATGTTATCATTTTAAGATAGCCTGGAATATTTTTTTCAAAACTCACAAACATGTGACTTTTAAAATTGTGGAACATTTGACTTTTTACCTTATCCCTAACTATAAAAGTTTAATCAGATAATTTGTTAGTTGATCATACATATAATTGATATATGATTGTATATATAATCTTTTCTTATAAAGCACTATGAAGGGAAAATTATGGAAGCACATTTCCTGAGCTATCATTTTCCCATATGGATTCAGCAATATCTACTCAAAGTTATACTGATTCTTTGAAATTAGACCTAAGGTCAAGAACATTTCACATATGGAAGATCCTAGCCAGCTAAATCCTTTCTGTTGGAAAATATTTTTCCTTCAGAAGAATGAAAACGGTATCAAATAAATACATTAAACAAACAGCTCTTTCGTTTTATATAGTTTTGTTCATAACGAATCCACATTTCTTTTCTACCCCTTCTTAGGTACCAGAGATTTGAAAAGGCATTTCTCCTGGCTGTTGACATCGGTGCTCGTGACCTGTTCATGGTGAGTTGTTCCCAGACATGATTTTTGTGCCTTCAGTTCTAAGGCTGAGTAAGTTGTCAGCTTTTGTGACCATTAAAAAGGATTAGTGTCATTTGCAGCTTTAGACACATGGGGGGAAAGCATTATCCCATCCTGGCTTGCAGCTTTGCCTTCGTGAAACTGGTCAATAGCCATCTAGCATCTTTTGACTTGTTGACATTTTCCTTGCCAGGGTCCACAGAACCTTTTATGTTTTTGAAGAATTTATAATTCCTGAACTTTTCTTCTCATGTACCTTGAGGTGAAAGGATGACACCTTTCTATCTAATAAGCTTAAATGTCTTTCTAATCTATTCTCTAAGGACATACAAGTATAGAAAGCAGAACGTGTGGGGAAAATGACCCACAGATCTTGAATGTGCTCAATTCTCTTAAGAATTTAGTGAGAAGTAACAAATTATGAATGTTCTTACATGTATTGATAAAGTATAAACAGTGCAAAGTGGAACTAGACGTTACGCATTCACATCTGTTCCAATCCTTTCATTTCTTACCTACAGAGGAGTAAAAGTGTTTAGCTCCTGACAAGTCTTTGTGCTTTGTACCAGGTTCTTATATCTTGTGTCACAATGACATCGGATAAACAAAGTCAGAGTCCTTTTCTGATTTCCCAGCATATTTTTCTCCATAGCTAGTTCATTGTTATAAACAATAGAGCAAAAGGTTCTTGAAAACAATAAAAACTTGACGACTTTTTAACCTGAATCATTTTGCAGAAATTTTTGTAGTTCAAGGCTTGGTATTTCTGAAGTTACTGTGGGTTCATCACAATAGATCACTTGTCTTTAGAATAGGTGTAATATTTAAATTCTAAATTATATATTTCATTTATATATTCTCAACTTTCATTGAACATGAGAAAAGTTTCAGTTGCTTTCAAAACTATTAACATCTTGTTATTCATTTTTCATTTATTTATTTGATGTTTAAGAACGCATATAAGTATGAGGGAAGGTTTTATTATTTTCACCAAAAACTATACATGCAGACTATCACAGTATCAGAAATTTAATTACAACACTTCTTAAATTTTCTTACCCATTAACTTTTCTTCCTTATCTCTGCCATCTAAATTATGCTGCTTACTCAATAAAGGTACATTTTCTTTATATTTCTTTCTTTTTTTTTTTTTTGCCAGTCCTGGGGCTTGAACTCTGGGCCTAGGCACTGTCCCTCAGCTCAAGGCTAGCACTCTACCACTTGAACCACAGCGCCACTTCCAGCTTTTTCTGCTTATGTGGTGCTAAGGAATCGAACCCAGGGCCTCATTCATGCAAGGCAAGCACTCTACCACTGAGCCACCTTCCCAGCCCTTCTTTCTTTCTTTCTTTCTTTCTTTCTTTCTTTCTTTCTTTCTTTCTTTCTTTCTTTCTTTCTTTCTTTCTTCCTTTCTTCCTTTCTTTCTTCCTTTCTTCCTTTCTTTCTTTCTTTCTTTCTTTTTCTTTCTTTCTTTCCTTTTGTTGGTTGTGGGGCTTCAACTCTGGGCCTGAGTGCTGTCCCTCGGCTCTTCAGCTCAAGGTGAGTGCTCTACCACTTGAGCTACAGCACCACTTCCATTTTTTTAGTGGTTTATTGGAGATAAGAGTCTCACGGACTTACCTGCCCAGGCTGGCTTTGAACCATGATTCTCAGCCTCCTGAGTAGCTAGGATTACAGGCATGAGCCACCGGAGCCTGGCTTCTTTATTTTTTTATACATGTACTCCAATCTTTTCCCTAGCCAAGATAAGGACTAACAAGATTAGTATTTAAATGTTTTGTGTCTACCAGTTTTTTCCCCTCAGGGTATTATATTGCTCTATAAATATACTGCTTTATTAATTAGCATAATCATCAAAGCCATCTTCTAAACTTTTTTTCATATCTGTTTAAGGACTTAGCCTGTTTTTCCTAGTATCAACATAAAGTCCCTGTGTTAGTTCCAATCTTCTTAATCTAAATAAACTTTCTACTGATCAGCTAAAATAAGAAAAGAATTACTTAATTCAAGAAGATGTAAACAGTCATAATTCAGAGTTCTGTGTCCTCATTCTTCATGTAAGACTTGACTGCAGCAAGGCCTGTTTTAAGGAAGATCAGAATGAAGAGAGCATTGGGACCTTAGCATTTTGTGGAAGTTCAAGATCCTGCTAGATACATTTGAGGCTCCATGTTGAAATTGTCCTAAAGAATTTGCCATATTTTCTTCTTATAGAAGAAAATATACCCAGAGTTTTGTAACCTATATACAACAAAACCTTACATCTTTTGGGAAAAAAAAATTTATAAAATGAACAGATTATCCCTACTTACAGATGATTTTCTACCCTTACTATATCTCTTCCTGCAAGACTAAATATAATATCCAAAAGAGCACCCAAAAATTGCTTTTGGCATTAGCTTTAGTGGGTTACGTAAGACACCATAGCAAGGAGGTTGATGTGGAAGACAGAGTTGAGACAGGAGAGAGGCCACAGGTGCACAAAAAGGAGTTGAGAATTTATCTTAAAGAAAACTATAAGCTGAAAAAGTTTTAGACTATAAAAATGTAAGTATTTTAGATTTTACAAGCTACTCACTGTTGCAGCTCCTAAACACTGCATTTGTAGAGCTAAAACATCCAAGGACAGTATATGTGCAAATAGTTTGGCTGTTGTTTCATTGTTTACAGACACTGATATTTAATTATCCTGAAAAATTTAAGAGTTGTATGACATAATTCTTTTTTTTTTTTTTTTGGGTCCGGTCGTGGGGCCTGAACTCTGGGCCTGGGCACTGTCCCTCAGCTCTTCAGCTCAAGGCTAGTGCTCTACCGCTTGAGCCACAGCGCCACTTCCGGCTTTTTTCTTTTTGCTTATGTGGTGCTGAGGAATCGAACCCAGGGCCTCAGGCATGCAAGGCAAGCGCTCTACCACTGAGCCACCTTCCCAGCCCCTGTATGACATAATTCTTGTGATTTGTTTTTTTTCCAAATTATTTGAAACTTAAAAAGAAATCTTCAGTCTTGTTTTGGTACATATTGTTTTTATTTTCATTTGTTGCTAAGTATTTTCTAATTTCTCTTGTGATTGTCTTTCATACAATTATTATGAAAAATGTCACTTAATTTTCACATATTTATGAATTTTCAAATTTTCTTAATATTTATTTCAAACTTGATCCTGTTCTGATGGGAAGTGATACTTTGTATTATACCTTACTTTTTAAATTTATTGATCTGTAGTTTATGGACTAACTTATATTATAGACGCTTGAGAAGAATGTATATGTTAGGAACAAATGTATATGTTATGATTTTTGTGATATAAATGCTTAATATCCTGTGGTATAGTCTATAGCTGTTTTCTTTGTGGTTTCTATGGATATCAGACTTAATATCCTGAAATTATAATGCTCTAGTTGGGATTTCTATCAGCTTTACATCAGTAATAGCCAAAACTACAGCTGTTTTACAGCTATGCTCCCACCCTCTCAGTGTTTGATGTCACAAAATTACATCATTATACAAGTCTTCAATCCATAAAGGAATAATTTTACATATACATTCTCTAAAACAAATATGTAGTTGCAAACCAAAGTTATTTTGACTGTTTAATAAGTTCTTTCTAGGACTGGGACATGGCAGCCAAGTGCTGTGTTACCATGCTCCATCTCTAGCCCTCATAAAAATGTATTAGTCTCTTAAATCATGTATGTACAAAACAAAGGTAATATTAAAAACCATTGTTACAAGACTTGCTTTTGTAATTGTCCATATAGTTACTTTTATTGAGATCGTTATTTGATCATATGGCCTATAGTTACTATGTAATGCTCTTTAACTTTAAAGAACTTATTGCACAATTTTTAAAGATGGGCCTAGTGGTAATAAATACTTCTGCTTTTATCTGAGATGTAGGAATCTTAAGGGCCTTTACTGACTTTTTCTTTCTTTTTTTTTTTTTTTGGTGTGGGCACTCGTGATTGAACTGAGTCTGAGCACTGTCCTTTAGTTTTTTTTGTGTGTGTGTGTGGGGGGGGGGGGTGGTCCGGTTGTGGGGCCTGAACTCTGGGCCTGGGCGCTGTCCTTCAGCTCTTCAGCTCAAGGCTCGCGCTCTACCACTTGAGTCACAGTGCCACTTCCAGCTTTTTTTTTCTGCTTATGTGGTGCTGAGGAATCAAACCCAGGGCCTCATGCATGCAAGGCAAGCGCTCTACCACTGAGCCACCTTCCCAGCCGTCCCTTAGTTTTTTTAACTGAAGGCTGTCACTCTACAATGTGAGCCTCAGCTCCATTTTCCAGGTGGTTAGTTGGAGGTAAGAGTTTCATGGACTTGCCTGTTCAGGCTGGCTTTGAACTGTGATGCTCAGATCTCAGCCTTCTGTGTAGCTAGGATTACAGGTGTGAGCCATCAGCTCCTTGCTGACGTTTTTTTCCTTTAACATTTTGAACATATTTGCCAACTACCTTCTGATCTCCAGAGATTCTGATGTTTATTTTTACTCAGTCCTTTTCTTTTTCCCTTGTCTTATTTTCAAAGTTGTTAAATCTCTCTTTTGCCTAGTTGGATCTTTCTTTGAAACCCTTTAGTCATTAAAAAAAAATTATGGTAGTATTCTGTTCTAGAATTTCTTTGGATGTTTCTGTTAGGTTTTCTGGTCATCTTATTAATTTTTCCACTTCGTTCATTTGTATTTTCTTGGCTTTTCTATATCTTCCTTTAGTTCTTTGCATATATTTTATTAAGGCAGTTGTTCTTTAATGTCTTTGTCTTTGCCATCAAGTTTTTTATTCCCCCCATTTGAAATGACCCATACTTATTTGAGTTTTTTTTTTCAGTATGTTTGTTGAAAACGGAATATTTGAATTTTATAATGTGACAACTGAGTTCAGATTCTCTCTTTTTTCTAGGATTTGCTATATTATGCTATTATATGTCTTAGACTTAAATAATATGTATACAAGGCTTGTATAAGTAAATAATAAATAATAATAGGTAATGAATAAATAATATGTATACCTGGCTTATATACAAGGATCATACTGAAGTAAAAGGAAGTTTTTCAGTTAGAAAAATTAAACTAGAAAGCTGGGCACCGGTGGCTCACGCCTGTAATCCTAGCTACTCAGGAGGCTGAGATCTGAGGATCACAGAAGCAAGCCCAGGCAGGAAAATCTGTGATACTCTTATCTCCAATAAACCACTAGAAAACCGGAAGTGATGCTGTGGCTCAAGTGGTAGAGCCATAATAAATAGCAAATAGCTGTGCTGAAGATGATACTTAATGGTAGAGGGCCCACTAATACAGCTAAGCAAGTACAAGGCCCCGAGTTCAAAAGGGATTTTTTGCTACTATAAAAAAAGAATTAAAGGAGGAGGCTACAATGCTTGATAAGAAATGTACTCATTATCTTGCCCATGTAATTGTAACTCCTGTGTACAGTATTTTCACAATAAAAAAATACTATTGTAAAAAAAATGTCAATAGAGAAAACCTAAATATAATGTACAAATATTCCATTTACAAGAAGGATAGGCAAGGGAACAAATAGTAAACATAATGAGATTGAACTATAATTTCAAGCATGTAAGTTACATTAAATTCAAATTGACTGGACATTCCAAGTAAATGATAGATACTAATATTTTAAATAATAGATTAGACTGGACAAAAAGCAAGACCAAATTATATTCAGTATGTAAATGAGACTCTGCATTGTTGTGACACAAATAAATTGAAAGTAAACTGAATAACAAGATAATATGTGAAAAATAAGAGAAAGACTTCAAAACAAAGGAAAAATAAAAAGATGAAAAGATATTGGTAATAATAAAAGCTCTAAGGAAAACTTAAGAATCCTAAATATTTACGTACTAGTAAGCTTCAAATACATAAAACCAAAGCTGAAAACAAATGAGATGTATATTTATATATATAATCATTCATATATCAAATAGTCAAAACATTATGAATATACAAAATATGTGAAACAACATGATCTGATATTTAAGTTATATTCAGCAATTGCAGAATGTACATTCTTTCCACATGCAGATGCTATTGTCACCAATCTAAAATATATGCCGGTCCATAAGATGAAAGCTTGATATAAAACACTAAAATATGATACCAAAGGAATTAAATTACAAATCAGTATGTTTACATACCTATGAGGCTCACAAATATTTGCAAGTTAAATACCAGTTCTCTAAAAATCTAATGGTTAAAGAAGAAATCATAAAAATAAGTATTTTAAATGAATTTTATGAGAACAACAATATCTAATAATGTATGAGGTGATTTACTATATAATCTATAAGTCTATATTCATTTAAGTAAATAATTAACAAGGCCAACTAATAAACGTAAAATAACAATATAACTAGAAAATTACCATTTGTTATAATTGAATAAGGGAAAAATAACCAATGGGTGCTATAATTAGAGAAGTTTTTATATAATTAACAAGACATTTACAAAGTCTCAAAGTACTTCTCTACAAAGTGTGCATTGTTTACAGGGTAAGAAGAGTAACTGTAGTGGAGAAGGGTGGCAGACACCATGTTAACCAACTAACTATCATCAGTAATGGTCAAGTCACAATAGCTGGCCACTTTATATCAAAGTAAAAATACAATGCCCTTCTATGACATTCTTGCAAAAAAGTGCATACTTAAATCTAACAAAGAAGAAGGACCAATTGAGCTCAAATTGAGGGACAATGTAATAACTAGTTTATCTGCAAAAATGTCACATTCGTGTAAGAGAAAAGACTTATGAACAATTATAAAAAGGACCAAAAAGACATAATTAAAAGCATTAAGAAATGGAATCTTGTCATATGTAGAACAACTGTAACTTTATTGTTTAAATGGAAGTCATATTATCAATATTAATGTCACAATTTTGATGGCTTGTGGTTTTGTAGGAACTAAAGCTAAATTACTCAAAATGTGTTGGCAACTTTAACTCTCAATTCAGAAAAAAGTGACATTTGAACTGCTCTGGACACTTTCTGCAACTTTGAGATTGTTTCAAAAATATACAATTTTCCTTATTGTTATAGCTCTATATTCTACTGCTGATCCTACTCTAGGTAGAATCTATGTGGCTTAAAAGTCTACTGCATTGGTCACAAAAATGTTGCTTTTAATTATGTATCATTAGGACATTATTCTAGTTTTGAAAATTCAGGTAACTTCTCCAAGCTAAGTATTACTCCAGCATAAACCTTCTCATTTTGCTTTACCCATTGTTGCAGAAAAGCCACCTTAGATTTCTTCTCTGGCCTATGTTGGATAGCATGAAGATGAGTATGTCTCCTGAACATTCTCATGTTGGCATCCTAACTACCTTGGCCATTGGCACAAGGCCAGTTGGAATGTCAACTGTACCATCTGATAATGCTATAAAAAGACCTATAGCTGCTGCTCTCCAGCCATCTGTGCCTTGCCTTGGCATGAGACTGTTGGGTAGTTTGTCTTTCGTTGGCATGTTTTTGTGGGTGGCTTACATCTGCTATTCCTAGGCACTTGCTTGGTGATCAAGTTGACATAGAATTGATTCCTTGGCTCTGTTTTTACATAGACGAGTTTTATACCTGCTAATTTCTGAAACAAGATTACCATTAATTACATACACTACAATTTAAATTAATATTATAAATACATACCTTTCTGGACCCTATTCACAAACTTAGATTGGGCATTCAAGTTTTAATTCTCCCAGTAAGAAGTCTCCACTCAGAAGCATTGTACTTCTTTAGTTTTAAAATATTAAATTGAGTGCATATGCTAAATCTTTCCTATGATGGAATTGTATGTGTATATGTTTTTAAATTTTGAATGTGGATACAAACCAAGAATGGACAATGATGGAACTGAGGTTATAAGACTCCATTGAAAGCTAAAAGACAGCATATGATTAAGAGAAGACTGCTGCCGAAGTTGGAGGAACACCAGAAGTTCTCCATGCCTGAAGGAAGGATACTAGGAATGGAAAAGTATGTATGAGAAAGCTGTGGCTACATCAGATGCTGCATGAACATCAGTGAGTAGAGAAAAGCCACAAAAAGTATGGAGTAAACCCTAAACACTTGTAGGAAAAAAAGGTTGATAAGAATATGTTAAGATTCAAGAATATTGAACAGAAAGATAAAAATGGATGGTTCCATGGGATGAATTGTGTTATTTTCCTCCACCAACTTCATTTATTCACTCTTTTTTTTTTCTGGTCCTGGTGCTTGAACTCAGCTTAGGCACTGTCCCTGAGCTTCTTCTTTTGCCCAAGGCTAGAGCAATACACTTGAACCACAGCACCACTTCCTACCAACTTCAGATATTAAAGCCCTAACTTCAATATGATAGTATTTGGAGACAGAACATTTAAGGAAGTAAGGAAGAATGGCTTTAAGGCCTTCAGGGTGAGTTCTTCAGCCAGTCTGCTTAGTGTTTTTACAACTAGGAAACATCAGGAGTTTGAGCATAGGAGAAAGGCATGGAGGACCCAGCAAGGAGATGGCCTTCTGCAAGCTAAGGCGAGACCTTGGGGTAAACACCAGAACATGAGCACATAGCTTGATGTTGGAATTCCAATGTGTAGAACTGTTGAGAAAATAGTGTTTTAAGCAGCCTTAATAATCTGTTATGGCAGCCTAGCTGACTGATCCAAATGGCATTATTTCAGAACCAGTAAATAGGAAACGCACAGGAAAGAAAATGATCATTTTTAAAAGCAAATAGGAAATTGTAGGAGAAAATAAGGAGATGGTAAGTGGAAAACACAAAACAAGCTGGCAGGAACATTTAAGTATCAGTAGCAGTTAATAGTGAGAGGGACAAGCACCAAAAATAACAGTTCCCTTGTCTCTCAGAAGAGCCTTATCCATCTGTTCCTCTGTAAGAGTGGAAGCCTCAGAACCTAATCACTTTCTAAAGATCTCCCCTCTGAACGCAGTCATCTTGGGGGTTTAAGTTCTAACATACCAATTTGGATTTTGGGTTTTTTTTTAAGTATCTTGGTGTCTTTTTAAAATTTTCTTTATTGTTATTATAAAAGTTATTATACACAGGGATTACAATTACATGTCAGGTAATGAGTACATTTCCTTTCATGCAGTGCCTTCACTTCCCTCAACTATACAACTTATGGGTAGAGATGGGAGGGAGGGACTGGAAGAGAGTAAAGGAAGGGAAGACCAACCTACCAATTTTGGAGGGACACATTCAAACCAATAGAATATTATACAAATGCATCCTGCTAAGTAGCAGGGAATATATTTGAAGGCAAAAAAATTAAAAGTGAGAACGAGGGCGAAATACTTTTTTTTAATTCATCTACAAATACTTTGGTACTTCTCTTTTCAAAAGGTGGAACCTGGGTCTCTCATCCCCTCAAATATAAGCTGGATTTTAGTAATTTTCTTCTACTTAATAGAATATGAAGCAGGGCACTGGTGGCTCACACCCATAATCCTAGCTTCTCAGAAAGCTGAGATATGAGGATCGTGGTTCAAAGCCAGCCTAGGCAGAACATCCATGAGACTCTTATCTGCAATTAACCACCAGAAAACCAGAAGTGGTGCTGTGGCTCAAAGTGGTAGAACCTAGTCTTGAGCAAAAGAGCTCAGGGATAGCACCTAGGCCCCGAGTTCAAGCTCCATGACTGACCAAAAATAAAACAAAAACAAAAAGAATATTCTGTCGAAAATGAACTTTACAACTTTGGTGGGGGGCGGGGGGAGGATGGGAAGGGATGGGAAGGGGAAACAAAGGAGGAGGCTACAATGCTTGATAAGAAATGTACTCATTATCTTGCCCATGTAATTGTAACCCCTCTGTACAGTATTTTCACAATAAAAAATAAATAAAAATTAAAAAAAAAGAATATGGTAGATGTTTATGGTGTGTAACTTCAGAAAGTAGTGAAAGGAATGGCTCCTTCTTTTGCCCTCATCTATTGGATCACTTGACTGGGGGAAGTGATGTGCCTCTGCTAGATGCCATGCTCTGAACAGGCTGAGGCCCCTCTGCGGGAAAGGTCTCAGCAGTGAGAGCCTGTGCTTCCTGTGAAGAACCAGGAAAGCACTGTGGTGTCCAGACACAGCCATGCCCATTAGTGAACCGTCTACAAGTAGGTTTCTCCATCAGCTAAACTTTCAGATAACTACCACCTCATGATATCCTGAATCAGTTATCTAGTTAAGGCCTCCTGAATGCATGGTACTCATAAATTGTGATATAATAATTGTTTGCTGTTTTAAGATGCTCAGTGGTGGGAAGGGGCAATTTGCTATTTAGTAACATAACCAAAGCTGAGAGATATTTCATAATAATATGTATAGTTGATACCAGAATCAGTCAACCACATAAACATAACAATATTTAACCACATGGCTCCAGGATGCATTTTTTTTTTTTTTTTTGTCAGTCATGGAGCTTGAACTCTGGGTTTGGGTGCTGTCCTTGCCGCTCTTCAGCTCAAGGCGAGCGCTCTACTGCTTGAGCCACAGCGCCACTTCCAGGATGCATTTTTGTAAAGTCATCAAAGAAAAATTGAAATATCTAGTCAACTTGCAGAATTTTAACACTCATATCTCTGAAAATTATACACAAAGAACAAAGAAAAGTAAGGAAAGGGATTACAGGTTTGAGTAACATAATGGCAAAACTTAGCTAATAAAATATTTATATTTAATTTGAAAAAGAATACACATTATTAATAAGAATCACAAAGTAAATAATTCATAATGATTGTATTTGAGCCATCAAGGAACAAACCAAAAATATTCCTGGGAATCAGACCCTAGTTGATAAAGATAAAAATAAATTGTAAAACAATTATCTTCTATAAAATAACATGTGCCTTACAAGTTTTTTGGTTGTGCTTGGGGATAGAAACCAGGGGCTCTTGTATGCTGTAGGCAATTGCTTTAACCTCAGCATCATTATAAAAGTGGTATTTTTAATAGCTCTTTGAATGGTGCTATGAAAGTAGAAATTATTAAATTTAATGACAATGAAAATACCACATGTCAAGAAATGTGGCTAGGTATCAAAGCAATAATAGTAGAAATTTATATTCTTACAAAAACTGAAAAAAATGACATTAGCTTTGATCTCAAGAAGATAAGAGAAAGACATTTAGTACAAAGAGTATGTAGGAAAAATTTCAGTTAGTGAGGATGAAAGAAGAGCCTCAATTTAAGTGGCAGATGCAGGAAGTATACTCCTATAGTCCCAGCCACCCTAGAGGCTAGGACAGGAAGATTGCTTGTGTCTATTGGCCATTCTTACTTCTTCTCAGAAGGCTCTCTATACATTTTTAATGAGTTTATTAATTAGGTTGTTGTTTCTTTGAGGATTTATTTTTGGGAGGTTTATGCCACATTTACGATAACATTAAAATATGCAAAAAAAAGTCTAAGAAAGGCATTATTTGTATCTGAGAAATAAAAAGCAGCAAATTTTTCAAGTTTTAATTTATTGTTTCTATTAATTTATCAATAGACTACTTGGGATTTCTTATGTAGATAAAAGTGTAGATCCCGTTTGGCCATATCCCTGCCAACATCTGTTACTGTTTTCTTGATAGTGGCCATTCTAACTTTGGTGAAGTAGAATCTAAATTTTGTTTTGATTTACAAATCTTTTGGCCAGAGATGTTGGTCATTTCTTCATGTGTATATTGGCCATTCTTAATGTCCCAGGACTAGAACACACACACAAAAGAATGGTGTCTAGTCTGACATTTTTTGTAGTTCCTCATATTACTTTGAGGAGGTTCTGTTTGATTCCTAGTGTCCTAATGTGTTTAAAATTTGTAATCAATGTATGTTCAATTATATTGTATTTCTTCATCTATTGAAATAATTTATTTTCACCTTTATTCTGTTACTATGGTAAGAGAATATTTTTCAGTACTTAAACTTTGCATTCCTGTGGAAAAGTCCAATTTGTAATGATGCATTTTCTTGCATTGTTCATGAGTTATATCAATCTATAAAATTGTATGCCTTTTTATAGTTTGGTGTCACTGTAATTCTGGTGTTATAAACTGCATTGAATATCCTTCTTCCTCCTCTTGTCACTTCTCTTCCTGACCAACTGACTTCTCTGCCTGTTTCTCAGTGCAGAAAAATATGTGTATACCTGACAGTATTGTACCACAAATTGTTTCATAGAATTGGGCCCTGGAATATACTTTGTGGGAAATTTTCTACTTTGTATTCTATTTTGTAAATTGATATATGGCCATCTAAGTTTTATATTTCTTCTGAAATTAGTTTTGTAATCTATCTTTGAAGGAATTTGCCTAACTTACTACTTTGTCAAATTTATTGTTACATTATTATTTATAATATTCCTTTATTACCATTTTAATATATGTATTATCTATGACAATGTTTCCTCTTTCATTCCTGATAACCCAAATATAACTTCTCCCTTTTTGTAACCTACCAAAATAAATAAAAGTTCATCATTCTACCACTTAAGCCACAGATCTATTTCCAGCTTTTTAGTGGTTTATTAGTGATAAGAAACTTATGGACTTTCTTGCCAAGGCTAGCTTTGAAGTATGATCCTCAGTCAGGATCTAGCTGTGTTGTCCATGCTGGCCTTGAACTGGAAATCCTTTTTTTTTTTTTTTCAGCCTTTCAAGTGCTGGGATTGTCACATGCCCTCTGCTGACTTTCCATGTCCTGTTTCAGGA
Organism: Dipodomys spectabilis; assembly: GCF_019054845.1. Lineage (NCBI taxonomy): Eukaryota > Metazoa > Chordata > Mammalia > Rodentia > Heteromyidae > Dipodomys > Dipodomys spectabilis. Next base: position 3,846,818 of record NW_024870818.1, read on the forward strand.
ATAAAGCAAAATATTTATTTCAAAAGCCATACAGAGCTGGGCGCCAGTGGCTCACGCCTATAATTCTAGCTACTCAGAAAGCTGAGATCTGAGGATCACGGTTCAAAGCCAGCCCAGTCAGGAAAGTCCATGAAACTCATTTCCAATTAACCACCAGAAAACCAGAGGTAGCACTATGGCACAAATGGTAGAGCGCTTACCTTAAGCTGAAGAGCTCAGGGACAGCACTCAGGCCTAGAGTTCAAACCCTACAACTGACCAAAACAACAACAACAAAAAAAGCCATACAGTAACTATTTTAGGCTTTGCAGGCCACCTGTGTTACTGTTACTCAACTCCACGACTGCAACAGGAAAGTAGCCACCCATAACAAGTAAGTAAGTGAATACACCGGTGTTCTGGTCCACACTGTGCACACTGGAAGCTGACTTTCATATCATGTTCTTTTTTTTTCACTTTTTTTTTATTGTGAAAATACTGTACAGAGGGGTTACATTTACATAGGCAAGGTAATGAGTACATTTCTTATCAAGCATTGTAGCCTCCTCCTTTGTTTCCCCTTCCCATCCCTTTCCATCCTCCCTCCCACCCCCATATCATGTTCTATATCATCTTTGTTTTGGATTTTTTTCTAGTCACTTACTGACTTCTGCTTCATTTCATTGGTTCTGTATTTATTTTTATTTCAACTTCTCTTTGGTTTAATGTGTTCTTTCATTTAAGTTCATAAGTTAAAGTTTATATTGTCCATTTAGACCTTTCTCCATTGCTAATATGAACATTTAAAACTAAAAGTTTCCTAGTAACTACTGCTACAGCTGAATTCTAATACTTTTATAATGTCATGTTTTCATTTTCATTTAAAATAGTTTCTAATTTCCTCTGTGATCTCTTTGAGCCCCTGGCTACTTAAAAGTCTGCTGTTTAATACCAAATCCCTGGAGATTTTTCCAATACCTTTTGAATTGATTTTTAACTTAATTCCTTTGTAAACAAAATATGCTCCATTGTCCGAGTTTTAAAATTTTGCTTGTTTTGAACATGTATTAAGAATTCTTTTATAGCTAAGCAGTCAATCTTGTTGTATAACCAGTATGTGTTTTCTTTCTGGATGCGAGAAAGAATTCTGATCATGGTTGTTAGGTCCATGGTTGATAGCATTCTATTTTATATCCCAGTCTTTTTGTCAGCTAACTTAAAGGTAAAGAGTTAAGCCTTCAACTTTAGCTGTACATTTTGCTAGCTGTGTTTTCCATTCCTTCAGATTTACGTTAGATATTTTGAGTCATTGATCCTCTTTAAAATGCAATATCCTTTTGTCTATAAAAAAAGTATTCTTCTAAAACTTGTCTTTTGTTATTATAAACACTTGGCTTCCTTTTGATTTTAATGTTTACATTAATCTTTTTCAACTTCTTTCTTTTTACTTATCTGTCTTTAGAGTGAGTCTCCATTGATAACTGATTGCTTTTTCACCCATGAAGTCACCCTTTGACTTAATGTAATTATTAATATAGTTAGCTACAGTGTGGGTCATAATCCAATACCACTTTGTTTCTTTAAGTTGTCCAGCTGTGGTCACTGGGAACTTCTTTAGTTGTTCCTTTGTCTATCTGACATACTACTGGTCATTGTGTTATTTTTTTATGACTTCATTGTTGCTGGTTTTTTGTAGCATAGATGCTCCATACTCATCTTGTATATTTCCTGCCCTACTCTACCAGTCAGTTTCCCAAGGAGCTCTGGTTCCTTCTATGGAAAATCAAGATTTGGGCCCTAAGTATACACTTAATTTAGTTACTTTCTGGTCAGATAATTGTTAACTAGAAACTTCAGCAAAAAGCTTGGCTCTAGGGAAATGCAGATCCCCTTTACTTTTTGTTCAAAGACTTACTATTTAAGCAGCAAAAACAAAAAAATAATTAAAACGTGAACCCCTCTGTACGGTATTTTCACAATAAAAAAACATGAAGTTTCATTATTAGATAAAACATCAGGATTGCTATATTTTAAACTAACCAACATGATTACAACAGAACTAGGAATCTTAGGATAACAGAGTCATTTGTCGAGCGATATCAGGGAGAATACTTACATTATCTTCAGCTTTGCCACATAACAGACATAGCATGGTGTATTCCTGAAATTCATCCATGATACCAAATGAATACTCATGCCTGGCTATGATATGATGACATTTTTTTTGGGGGGGGGTCTGGTCGTGGGGCCTGAACTCTGGGCCTGGGCGCTGTCCCTCAGCTCTTCACCTCAAGGCTAGCACTCTACCACTTGAGCCACAGCGCCACTTCCGGCTTTTTTCTTTTTGCTTATGTGGTGCTGAGGAATCAAACCCAGGGCCTCAGGCATGCAAGGCAAGCGCTCTACCACTGAGCCACCTTCCCAGCCCACAATGACAGTTTTTACACAGATCATAGGTAATTCTTTCTTCTCCGTCCTCCCCTTCCAGGGATTTGTTAGTAATCATCATGAAATCCCACTTACTGCAGGCTGCACATCCTGTAAAGTTCAGTAGAAAAGATCCATTCTCCAGATGTTACCCTGCTTGAGATATTCCTACTCAACACAGTTCCCACATGTTGATACACCTTTTACTGGAAACCATTCTCCAGAGCTTCCAGTATGGTTACTTTAAATGTTTTTTTTTTCACCACCAATTTTTCGTTTTCTGTGCTTCTTTTGAATTAATTGCAGATGTTTTATATTTTCTGTCTTTTGGCTGTACTGCATTGCTTTCATTTGTTCATACATATACACTTGTCCTTGTCATTATAATATGTATCATTAGGTTATAACTGTGTTTTTATATCAAAAAAAGAAGCATATATTCCCTCATTCAAATCTACCAATTGTGATACTATTATTTATTTCTGGAATAATACAAGCCGCAATACATTTTTATTGGTGTTTGTTTGGTGGTACCAGGGATAAAACCAGGCCTCAAACCTGCTAGTCAAGGGTTCTACCACTTGGACTGGCTGCCCTTAGCCATTTTTTACTTTAGTCATTTTCAGATAGGTCTTTCATTTTTACTCAGTGCCGGCTTTAGACTTTGGTCCCCCTACCTATACTTTGTATAACTTTCACTTCTCAAAGATGAGATATTTTGGCTTAGTATAGACTTCCTGGTTTACAGAGTGTATTTGTTTTTCTTTTTTTTCAACACTTTAAAATTTATTTTTAGTGGCTTATATAATTTAGTTCATGATCTTTCTTCATTGTTCTATACAATGAGTTGTCCATCTTGCTGTTTTTACAATATTCTTTTTGTTACTTTTGTGTGTGCCTGTGTTGGTCATGGGGTTTGAACTCTGGGCTTGGGTGCTGTTCCTGCACTCTTCAGCTCAAGGCGAGCACTCTACTGCTTGAGCCACAGTGCCACTTCCTGTTTTCTAGTGGTTTATTCGAGATAAGAGTCTCACTGACTTTCCTGCTGGGGCTGGCTTTGAACCACGAAACTCAGATCTCAGCCTCCTGAGTAGTTAGGATTACAGGTCTAAGCCACCAGTGCCCGGCCTTTTTGTTACTATTTTGCAGCAATTTGATTATGCTGTATCTTTGCCTTGTATATGTGTCTGTGCATTTCTCTATCCTGCTTATAGTTTGTAGTTTCATGGTTTTCATTATATTGGGAAATTTCAGTCATCATCTTTTTGTCCTTATTGTTCACCCCTCACTTTCTCTGTCTGTTTCTGTTTCTGTCTCTCTCTCTCTCTGTCTGTCTCTGTCTCTGTCTCTGTCTCTCTCTCCCCCTCCCCCCCTCTCTCTCCATCTTCTGGGCTTCCACTTAGACTAATCCATTTATTAAAACTTTGTTCATGTTATTTTCATGGTTCCCACTGTATTTTTCCCTTCTGTTTTGACATTATGTTACTGTAATGTTGGTAGAGATACCTTTGCTAATGTCCTTTTAGTCTTTTTCTCTGTAAGCTTTATTTTGGCTTTTTTTGTTTTGTTTTGTTTTTTGGTTTTTTTGCATTAAGTTCACTAATCTTGAATTCTGCAGTCTTAGAATTACTTTTTGCCCATCCAGTATGTTTTTCACTTGAGATGTAGTGTTTTCAATCTCTATTTTTTTCTTTAAAAAATATAATTCAACTCTGTAACTATTATATTCATGTTTTCCAGTAAATCCTTCTTTGTATTCATATGTGTATATTGTGTATGTATGTGTTAAGGATATGTGTTGATTTTTCAGTTTATATGACTTAAAATATATTTTTAAAAGTTGGTTCCTAGTCCATTATCTCTGTCATTTTTCTAGTCTGTTTTAGATGTTCAGTTTTTCTTCTTTTATTTAAGGAGCTGTATAAAGGAATTGCCTTTATACAACAAAGCGGTGTATTAACACAGTGCATCTTGGTCAAGTCACCATTTGAACATTCTCATCTCTCCTTCCCAATCACCCTTCCCTCACTTTTCTTAATTTTGTAGAACATATATTGCATTTTTTACTGCATTTCCTCTCCTTTCTTCTTCCTTTTGATTCCTTTTCACCCTTTTCAAGTACTGGTTTCCGAGTGTTTATTTTGTTGACTTTTGATGTAATCTTTCTAAGGAATTACACTGTTGAGTTCACCTCTGAATCTGTCTTATTTCAGTTAATCCATTTATGTACATTTGCATACCACCCAAAGTATTTACTTAAATATTTATACACTAATTCTATCTTACACATATGAGAGAAAACATTTAACTTTTGTCTCTCTGGGCCTGACTTACTTCACTTAACATAATTTTTCCACGTCTTTCCATTTCTTTACAAACGATGCAGTATCATTATTTCTAATGGATGCATACAATTCCGTTGTGTATATATACCACATTTTCTTGATCCATTTGTACATTGATGGGGGCCTCTAGGCTAATTCCATACCTTGGCTGTGGCGAATAGTACTGCAATGAACATGATTGTACTGGTGGCTTTATTGTATCCTAGTTTGTAATCTATTGGATAAATGCCCAGGAGTGGGATTTCTGGATCATAGGGTAGTTCTGTTTAGTTTTTTGAGGACCCTCCATACTGTTTTCCAGAGTAGTTGAACAGTTTGCATTCCCAATCATGTATTAGGGTTTCCTTTTGCCCACATTCTCGTCAGCATCTGTTTTTATTCTTTATCATGAGAATTCTCATTAGGTAGAATCTCAATGTTGTTTTGATTTGCAGTTCCTTCATGGCCAGAGATGTTGAGCCTTTCTTCATATGTCTGTTACTTCTGAGAAGATTCTATAAGCTAAATAGAGGGTTTTGCTTTTGAAGCTCCTTATTTTGGATTTTAGGCCATAGTCTGATGTATTGCTGTCAACATTTTTCAGTTTTTCTGCTGGTTAGGATTACATTTTCTTATATCCTATTGCATGTTGTATTTTAAATTTTGTGTTGTGAGTACCGGATTTTGCTATATTCATGTGAACAAGTTACACGTGGTATACTCCTTACTAGCCAAATTCTCTCTAGAGTCCTTTGCACTGATTCCTGTAGTATTGCTAGCTTCCTTGCCTTCTTCCATCATAAGGTGCCCCAAACCAAGAATCAGCTATATCTCTAAGTAGTTCTGGTTTTTTTTAGTAGGAGTGTTGCTGGAATTCACAGACCAGGTTCTTGAGTGCTTATTACTACTATGTTTTTCATTATACTCCAGAGTAATGAGCTGGAACAAGGGGCTCACAGGCTTTCTTTTGTAAAGGGCCAGATAGTAAATATTTTAGGCTTTCCAGGCCACCCTAGCCTTTGTCACAACTATTCAGCTCTGCTATTATACATGCAAAGCATCCAGAGGCAATATTTACAGAGATGAATCTGACTGTATTCTAATAAAACTTTATTAGAAATGCTTTTAGCAAGATGAATTTGGCTCACAAGCTGTACTTTGATGACCTGTTTTTATATTGCAAAAGATTACTGCCTCTTTCCCTGGGTTCCATTTCATAAATGATTTCTGCTGCGCATAAGACACAGCACACTTCAGACTGTAAACTATCTTGCCACTCAGATCTCCATTTGACAATTGTGACCCATGTCCCAAGGCCTGATCAGCTCTGTGCTTGAAGTTCATGAAATTATTAATCTGGTTACCTGCAGAGACCTACTTGCATAAGTATGAGCTCTTTACCTGATAGTATAATCTCTTTAACTCTTTGTTAGCCATTCTGTAACCTTTATCTATAATGTGTGATATGACAGTTACTGGTAATAATTAAGGTTGGGATAAAAGAATCTGTGATGGCAAATGGTCATGAATGCCAGGTGAAATCAGTAGTTGGTTATTAAAGACCACAAAATTGACATAACTTTTAAATTTGTTATTCATTGCATTCTGAGATTCTGGAAAGACAACTGGGTGTTGTTTGTGGCATAGCCTGCTTGTGACACTTGATTGCTAAAATATATATTCACATTAATGTGTTATTTGACATTTATCTTGAAAGTTATATTCTAAATCCTCAAAATTTGAAACTTCTAAAATATGGCATTATGAAAAACAATATTTTATTCTTAATTCTTGGGTTTTGGAAGCACCCCATGGTTTGAACAGAGAGCCTATGACTGGCTAGGCAGTTATTCCCAATTCTTAAAACTTTTCGCTGAGCCACCTGCAAACCTAGCTACTCAAGAGGCTGAGATCTAAGGATCATTGTTTTAAGCCAGCCTGGGAAGGTAAGTCCAGGAGACTCTTGTTTCTAATTAACCAGCAAAAACGCCAGAAGTGGAGATGTGGCTCAAGCAGTACAGCACCAGTCTTGAGCAAAAATGCTAAGGGGGAGGGGAAAAAAAGTTTCTTACTGATTAGATTTGTCCTGCCAAAGAAACTTATTTTTAATATAGAAAAAGAATTGTATTTCATGTTTTGATGTGTAGGCTAAATAGAACAGTTCTGAACAATATTTAATATTAATAGTTTTGATAACTTAACTTATTTTACCTCAGTAAAGTATCATGTAGCACTAGAATATCTTAAATGTTGACTAGTATGTATGTTTTAACAATATTAATTCTAAACCATGAGTATGGAACTTGTTTCAGTTTATCTATTTCAATTTCTTTTCATCTGTTTTGTATTGTGCAGATTTTTCACTCTTGTTAATTTCTAATTATTTTATGATGTAAATGAGATTGTTTTTCTTTTGAATAGTTGTTGTTAGCAAGTAGAAGTGCCATTGACTTTTACATGTTGATTTTTTACTGAAGCCTTACTGAATTTGTTTATTAGTTCTAACAGTTTTTGTGAGATTAGAGTTTTCTATATACAAAATCAGGTGATCAGCCAACAGAGATGATTTTACGTCTTCCATTCTTATATGAATGTGCTTTATTTCTTTTTTTCTTGCCTAATTTCCTGGATGAAGTTTCTAGTACTTGACCGAATAGTAAGAGTAGGCATTGTTTTATTTCTTATCTTAGAAAAAGAGCTTTCAATGAGTGGCTTATGGTTTGTTTTATAGATAAATAGATAGATACTTATATCTATCTATATATGAGTTCAGATTATATATATATATATATATATATATATATATATGAGTTCAATTCTTCTATGCCTTCTCACAAGATTTTATCATGAGAGAATATTGAATTTTCTCAATTTTTTTTTCTGAATCCTTATGTGGCATTGGTGTCCGGATATTGCTGAACTCCTATAGTTAGTTTGGAAAATTTTCCCTCCTTTTGAGCTTTTTGTAAGAGTTTGAGAAAGACTGATATTAGTTCTCTTTTAAATGTTTTTGTTTTGTTTTGTGGTTTTTGTTGTTGTTGTTGTTGCTTTTGTTGGTTATGGGGCTTGAACTCTGGGCCTGGGTGCTGTCTCTGAGCTCTTCAGTTCAAGGCAAATGCTCTACCACTTTAGCCACAGCATCACTTATGGTTTTCTGGTGGTTAATAGGAGATAAGAGTCTCACAACTTTCCTTGCCTACCTGGCTTTTTGAACCGTGATCCTTAGATCTCAGCCTTCTGAGTAGCTAGGGTTATAGGTATGAGCCACCAGCGCCTGTGATGAGAAACTTTGTATTACCTAATCAGTCTCTCATTGCCATTTCTATTTCTGCCTAATTCTGTATTGATATAATGCATGTTTCTAGGGATGCATCCATTTCTTCTAGATTATTCTCTTGGTTGGTGCACCTGTGTTCATACTGGTGTCATGAGCCTTTGCATTTCTATAGCATGTATTATATCTTCTTTTTTATTTCTGATTTTATTTGACTCTTTTTAGTATACCTAAAGGCTTGTTCTTCTTATCTTTTCAAAATAACCCATTTTTTAGTTTGACTGATTTTTTTATTGTTTTTATATAATCTCTATTTCATTTATTTCTGTTATTTGTTACTTCCTTCTCTGTACAAAGTTTAGACTTTGTTTTTATTTTCTAGTTCCTTAAAGTATGCCAGATTGTTTGAGATCTTCATGTTTATTTTTTAGGTAGGCATTTATTTTGTAGCCAGACTTCTCAGAACTGCTATTTATTGTATCCTACAAGTTTTACTGTTTTTATCACATTTCATTTATTTAAATACATTTTTATGTTTCTATTTTTATTTCATTTTGACCCCGTTGATTGTTTAGGGTCATGTTGTTTGTCATTATTTACTGGTTTCATGATGTGATTTCAGTCTTCTCAAATTTATTAATTTGTTTTATAGTGTAACATATGATCAAACCTTTGTCAGTTAGAGTAAGTCTTGTCTACTTTTTATCATTTGTTTGTTTGTGCCAATCTTGGGACTTGAACTCAGGGCCTGGGAGCTGTCCCTTAGCTTTTTTGTTCAAAGTTAGTATTCTAAAATTTGAACCATATCTCCACTTCCCGCTTTTTGCTAGTTAATTGCAGATAGTTTTTTCTTGAGATTTTGTTGGTTTTTTTTTGTTGTGTTTTTTTATTGCCAAGGTGATGTACAGAGCTACATAAGTAAGGTAATGAGTACATTTCTTGTCAACCTTGTTACCCTTTCCCTCATTTTTCTCCTACTTTCCCTCTCCTCCAAACCCCAAGTTGTACAGATCATTTCCAACATATTGTCTTGTATATATTGCTGATGCATTAGTTCCTCCCTTGCCCTTTGTCTCACCATGCGGATAAAGTTTTATGAGCTATCCTACTCAGCTGGCTTTGAACTGCGATCCTCAGATCTCAGCCTTTGTAGTAGGTAGGATTACAGGCGTGAACCACCTATACCCTGCTGGACATACATTTTCCCACCATTTCCTTAAGTAGATTTCTTGAAAGAATATATAATTTTATTTATTGTTAAAATATGGGTCCAAGCCAGGCACTGTAGCTCATGCCTGTAATACTAGGTGCTCACAAGGTTGTGATCCAGAGCATAACCATCATGAAGCCAACCCAAGCAGAAAAGTCCCAAGAGGCTCTACTTCTAACTTAACCAACATAAAACAGGTCTGAAAGTGTAGTTCAAGTGGTAAAACACCAGCTGAGCAAGGGTGAGGCCCAGAGTTGAAATCCCAGTAGCAGCAGAAAATAAAAAGAGTTCCAGTAAACTTTTTCTATAAAGGGCAGATAGCAAGTATTGTAGGTTTGTAGGCCAAGACAAAACTGAGATTTTTCTGTAGGTACTTAAGTTACAAGAAAGAAAACAGATTTCTGTAAATCTTTATTGATTAAATTAAAAATATGGTAACATTGAATACAACATTGTACTCAATTTGTAATCCAGGTCTACAAATGTGAAGAACAGAGTTCTTTTGGAAGTTAAATGTTGATGTTCTCTGTCATCCAAATCTGTTTCAAATGTTCATTTGTTAACGCTGATCTACAATGAGATTTTCCATATTTCACCTTTGCAAATGTCTTTCCACATACATAGGTACTGCCAAATACTGGTATCAATCCGTGAACACATGATTTAATTGAGCATTTTCACAGATTGGAAGGCATTTTTAGAATTCTATTAGCTAAAAGGCTAGAATGCCTTTTAGCATGTCATTACATTGCAAATCACTTCCAATTAAAGTTCCTCAATTGCACAGCTAAGTGGATTTTGGAATATGGAAATTTTTTATACATGCATAGAGGTCTGAAAACACTGCTGTTATTTGAAATTAGAATATATCGCTACAAATTTGTGTAGGAATGAAGATATCACTTAAAAAAAAACTTTTGACAGTGCAGGCCTGACATTACTTGCAATTCAACAATGTTAGTTCTCATTGAAATGACTTTATCACAGAATGTTTCACATATAAGCACTGTTTTGCCTTGTAATTTTAGCTTGAAACATTTTCAAGTCTGCAGCAAAATCTAATTCCAGAGCCAAAGTTCAATAACAGTGGTTGAGAACAGTTTTTCTAACCATTCAAAAAATGTAAAAGCCATTCTTAAAAACTATACAAACACAAGCTAGAGTTGGTCCATTGGTCATAGTTTGCTGACTTCCTGTTCTATGGTCTTGTTGGGTTTTGTTTTTGTTTCTCTCTCTCTCTCTCCCCCCCCCTTCTTCCTCCCCACCCCCTTCTCTCTCTGGTGATTCTCCTGCCTCAGCATCTCAGGTTAAGGTACAAGTATGTATTAGTAGGTCTGGTCCTGTAAAGTATTAACTGATGATGTTCTGAGTAAATATAAGTGACTTTTTCCAAAATTTTGCAAACAAATTTTATTAACTTCTAAAAAACAATTAGAATGTTAATTACCCTGATTTCATTTAAAACTGTACGCCTCTATACATGTATTGAATTTCAGCACAGTATTCCATAGATTTGTACAGTTAAAAAGATCAGAAATAATGTTTTCAATTTATGTGATTGAATAATAATATTAAATATCTTTTCATCATTATAAGCCATTTACATTTTACTTCTTAATTGTAAAATTGGCTGTTCATATTATTTTTTTTCATTTTTATGAAAATTTCACTCCAACAATCAAGAAATAGTCTCATACCTCAGAGTACCAAGTTCTTTTTGGTGGTTCTACCTACTTATTCTTCACTGTTTTCCTTCACACGTCCAACACCTCTTTCATTTTGAGAGACCTACCACTGCCTGACAAAGCGTGCTTTCTCAAACACTCAGAAAATGTTTTCTCAAGCTTCTCTGAATGTATGTGCCTGATGTCATTCATTGTTACATTTTCTTCTTTTTCCCTCCCAGTGTAACTATACATCCTGTAAGGCTCAAATTAAGGACCAGCTCGTTTCTTTAGTTCCAGTCTGTGCCCATGTCTGGTATAAAAAAGACACAGGGATTTGTTGTTGTTGGTGGTGGTGGTAGTAGTGGTAATTAACTGTCTGTTTATAGTGGTCTGTCTTTTTCCTGGGCTCATAGTTTCTTTTATTAATATTATTATTATTATTATGGTGATATACAGAGGGATTACAATTACGAGTCAAGTAGTGAGTACATTTCCTTTCCTTTCTTACAATGTCTTCTATTCCCTCACCCTTTCCCAGTACCTCCCTCCCTCCCATCTCCACCCACCAGGTCTACAGTTCACTTTTCCTCAGTGTCCAGTGGGGCTCCTAGTTTCTTGATTCTAAGACTGTAATTGATTTTGTTTCAGATCAATTTTCAATACTTGCCGGCACCAATTACAGTATTCGCAAATATACCTCAGGCATACATTCTTCGTGATTAATATCACTAAATAGTGTTTAGCATAATATAAAGTTTGAAGACTCACCCTCAGCTGCTTGTGCCCATAGAATCAGCTACTTGAGAGGCTGAGGGAAACTTTGTATGTTTCCCTTCTAGCATCAAATAGCTAATTCACATAATTATATTTAGTCACAGCTGTGGCCTGTAAGAAAAATGTTTGTACTGGAAAAGAATATTGAGAACCTTAAAGTCAAAAAAAAAATTTCATTTGTCAAGTCTGTTTTGTAATCTGAACAGTTAAATTTCTTCTTTCAGAATCTCCTTTGTAACTTGACCAAGAATCATTTTGAATTAATCTTTTATTTTTCTTTATTTCCAAAGGATATCCATTACCTCGCCCTAGATAAGGGTGAATTGGCACTAGCTGAAGTGGCAAGAAAAAGAGCTAGTGACATTGATGCGGAATCAATAACCTCTGGAGTTGGTAAGAATTAATGCTGGCTTTTTTTTAATGCTTTTGTTTTAATCAATACTTAGCATCATTCCTATATATGTTTGTAGAGCATGGTTGGCTAATTTGGATTACTTTCTTTGTAAAGTCTTTCTTTTTTTAAAGAAAGATTAAGCCTTGAGAAAGAGTTTAGGATTGATAAGCCAGTTGATATGTGACGACTGATAACCACTGATTGCTTCAGTCACTGTTTAGCAAAAAGACAATGCTATTTCTATATTTTGGGAAAAGAGTTCATTTTTATCATTTGTTCTGTACACAACGTATAGCAATTTTATTCACAGACATGTCATATACCTTAACAGAATTTATCTCTTGCATCAAGGGATTTCATGGGATTTCAGGTTTAAGGAGTGATTTGGCTTTGCTCAGAAGCTGCTAGAGGTCACTTTACAAAGTAGTAGTCTGAAGTAAACAGAGAGGCCTAGATTGAAACTAAAGACCCATTTAAACTCTATAGAATAGAAAAGTAAAAAGTTTTAAACTACATTGTACTATCAACATGAACTTTTTTTTCTAAATTCAGTTTATCTGATGTACTAAATCTGTCAGTATGGATAATTTTATATCATAATTCCTATTCCTTTTATTCCTTGGGCTATTTAGGCCTAGATTCCTCTTAAATTACCTCAATTTAAATCACTGTTCTTGCAAACCTTTCCCAGTAGAGAAAATGATTAAATTTTAGCTATCAAGGTTGCTGTTTGGAGCTGGTCATTTGTTGTTCCTACCTACTCAAGGAGGCTAAAAGGATCTCTGTGCAAAACCAACAAGAACAGACAAATCTGAGACATTCTTATCTCCAATTACCCAGCATAAAGCCAGGAGTGGAAGTGTAGTTCAAATGACAGAGTGCCAGTCTTGAGTAGAAAAAGCCAGGTGAGAGTATGAGGCCCTGAGTTCAAGCCCCAGCACCATTTTGTACATGCGTGTACACATGCGCGCACACATACACACACACACACACACACAGACCAAGTAAAAGTAAAAGGCCGAATTATGTAAGATATTCAGAGTACTTAAGTAGTTTGGTCTACATGAAAGAATTTGTAAACGTATTACATATAGTTTATTACATATAGTATATTACATATAGTTGCTATCAACACAGTTGAAAGCAAGAGTTGTCAAAGGAAAAGCTCTATCATGATATACTGAGTGACTAGATCATTTAAAATTTTTCGTGAAGTGTGACATAAATACAGAATAGTGATTTATCATAAGTAGGGCTCAGTGAGTTTCTACAGTGAGCACTTCTTTGTTTACCAGTACCCAGAACAAGTAACATACATGATTAAGACCCATAGAAGTCCTCCTGTATCTTTGTTCAGATAATAAACCACATGCCCAACTTTTTACTTTTTATACAATTGGTTAGTTTGGCCTTTTTAAATCTTAAAATACTAGATAGAATTACGCAAACATTATTTTATTATTTTTTTGGGAGGTGGGGTCTGGTCATGGGGCCTGAACTCTGGGCCTGGGCGCTGTCCCTCAGCTCTTCAGCTCAAGGCTAGTGCTCTACCTCTTGAGCCACAGCGCCACTTCTGGCTTTTTTCTTTTTGCTTATGTGGTGCTGAGGAATCCAACCCAGGGCCTCATGCATGCAAGGCAAGTGCTCTACCACTGAGCCACCTTCCCAGCCCATATACATTATTTTATATTTGGCTCCTTTTACTCAATGCTGGTAATGTGAGAATCTTCTATATTATTGCAGGTAGTTTTAATTCTTTTTCTTTTCTTTCTCTGGGGATCAAACCTAAAACTTGTTTATGCTAAACTGAACTATACCAGCAGCCTCTAGTTGTATTTTTTTATTTTTAATCAATGTACAACAGTGTTGCAGTTATAAATACAATTTTATTCATTCCATTAAAGTTGGTGTAGGATAATTCATTTTTAACTATGACTTGTGAGGTTAATTATATATATAATATAAATGTATATATAGTATATTATTATATACTATATATGTATATATTATAATATATTATATATGTGTGTATATTATATATACAAATGTATATATATATATTATGTACACACATATATATTATATATGTATAAGTACAAATACACACAATTTGTTTAGCTTTTTTTTTATTGTGAACATACTGTACAGAAGGGTTACAATTACATGGGCAAGATAATGAGTACATTTCCTATCAAGCATTGTAGCCTCCTCCTTTGTTTACCCTTTACATCCCTTCCCAGCCTCCCCTCGCCTTGTTTAGCTTTTTTAAAAATTATTTTTATTTTTTATTTTTTGGGTCCAGTCGTGGGGCCTGAACTCTGGGCGTTGGCACTGTCCCTCAGCTCTTCAGCTGAAGGCTAGCGCTCTACCACTTGAGCCACAGCGCCACTTCCGGCTTTTTTCTTTTTGCTTATGTGGTGCTGAGGAATCCAACCCAGGGCCTCATGCATGCAAGGCAAGTGCTCTACCACTGAGCCACCTTCCCAGCCCTTGCTTAGTTTTTTGATTATTTCATTTCTTCTAGCAGCCTTGTCTTATGGTTGGTAGAGTGTTCAGTATACTCAATAAATTATACTAAGTGCATAACATTTATTTAAGTGCACATTTAAGCACATAACATGCTTAAACATTTTACAGTTTAGTAGGGGAAAGATTTATAATCAGTTTTGACATGGCATGACATAGCCACATAGTCACTACCTATAAAAGTTAAGTTCAGTAAGTATTTGATAGCAGCAATGAAGTACTTAAAATATTCCTTTTTTCCTTTGCTTGCTTTTCAGTACTATATGCAAATTTTCTTGTATATTAGAAGACTAGACAGACTTAAGTTTAAAGAAATAAATAGATGAGATTGTGGGTATAAAATCATTTTTGAAAAAGATAAAATACTACAAAACAACATCCAGTATTACTATTATAATGTAGTCATAGTGTGAATTATGTCAGGGCAAATTCTGTTGGCCTAAACTGGACTGCTTAATGTGTGTGTGTGTGTGTGTGTGTGTGTGTGCGCGCGCGCGCGCGCGCGCGCGCGTGCGTGCACGTGCACGAGTGCCCATGTTTCCCCATACAGGTGGTTGAACTGAGTTTCTGGAGCTTTTGCTTAAGGCCTTCAAGTTCTTACTTAGCTTTTTCCATTCAAGGCTAACATTGAGCCTCATCTTTACTTCCTCATATTGCTGGTTAATTGAAGATAAGAGTCTCTTATATTTGTCTTTTTCTGGCCTGGATCTGAAGCAAGATCTTCAAATCTCAAACCTCTGAGTAGCTGGGATTACAAATGTGAGCCACTGGTGTCCAACTGATGGCTAGATTTTTTAAGCAACTTGATTATTTCAGGCATTTCTATTCTCTGATCATATAATCTCACATATTATATTGGGTTAAATACCAAAGGGAAAATTCTAAAGATTGATAAAATACTATGGCTGGGTATTACAAATTTAGCTATGATAATAAAATTCTGAATATGAACATTGGCACCAGAGTTATTACCACCAGTTGCAAGACCACTAGAAAGTAACTTACATTCTACATGCCTCAGCATCCTCATTTTAAAAAGTGATGGTATATTTAGTACTTATGTTACAAATTATTGTGGGATTAAGTTAATTCTTTCATATTTTGAGCAGAGCCTTGCAAAGATTAAGGCATAGTATTGGTTAACTATTAGTAGTCCTTTAAAACTCAAAATATAGTATGTATTTGTAGTAATACACATTTTAATAGAAGACAGAACATCCACAAAGTACAAAATTTATTATTTGTTCTTTATGATACCTTAATTTTAGTCCTTCCTATTTAAATTTTAGCATTCTTTATTAAATTTTGAATTTAAAAATTCATTTATCAGGAAAGAAGTAGGAATGAGTATCCAATGAACTATATCTTTACAGAAGTTTGTATTTTTGTAACTGTCTAATTTTATTGTAAGCCTGAGAAGTCTGGCACAATACAAACTGTGAAGTAAAATCTGTCCTCTTGCACTTTTAACCTTGGCTTTACCATTGGTGTATCAGTGGGTACTGTAATGTCAGTGAGATAGTAGCTGTGGAAGAGTCCAGGCAGAAATAGAACAAGAGACCTCACAATACAACTTACCAAAGAAATATTACTCGTGTGTGTGTGTGTGTGTGTGTGTGTGAGTGTGTTTGCACGCGCGCTGGTCCTGGGACTTGAACTCAGGGTGTGGGTGCTATCCCTGAGCCTTTGTGCTGAAGGCTAACACTCCACCACTTGAGCCACAGCTCCTATCCTGGCTTTTTTTTGGTAGTTAATAGGAGGTAAGAGTCTCATCATAGCCACCATCACCCAGCTGTTACTCCCTTCTTAATCCTGAGATGCATTGAGGAATGGTAAAGCATAGAAGTATTATCAGATTACCAGGATCCTTCTATGTGTTGCTTTCTTACGTAGAGTACAGCCTCCATCTACATCATTAAAGATGAGCGTCTTAGCTACAGGAAAGAGGAAAAAGGAAGAGGGAAGGCTCCTTTTTGTCCAGGTACAACCTAGTTGTTAGCCATCACTTCTGCTTATATACCATTGGGCAGAACCTAGTCATAGAACTATACTACATTAACTATGAGAAAGTTGGAGGCGAGTATATGTTCAGTGGGCTGAACAAGTGTTGTTACTATAAAATCAAAAACCATTTGGGAGGATAGCTAGCAGTTCAAAGAAAAGAAACATAAAAAAAAACTTCTATATAATCCACATATGCAGAGAAATGAAAATATAAAAGACATCCCAGCTGCATTTAATGTAACTGTCTATACATTTGCATATTATGAGATTCTTCCAAATGCATTATATTTCCAAATTCATTTATTATATATGATCTTTCAGATATTCTGCTATAAAAAATCTGTAGCATTGTAAGTTGCCATCTCCTTTTAAAATATATTTTTAAATTCTACTTCAAAAGCCTATTCATGCTTAATGGAAAATTTGAAACACTACAATTTAAAAGCTGTAGTATAAAAATAAAAATTTATTTTCAACCAGAGATTACCAATAAATTAGTTTATTTACTTCCTTCTTTTGCTATGCATATACTTAATAAAATTGGATTCCTTATTTGTCTTGAGTTGTTATTCAATGATATGCCATCAGCAAAGTCCCATGCCATTTAAAAATTTATTCAAGCCAGGCTCTACCCCAAAACCCTAGCTATTCAGGATGCTGAAACTTAAGAATTGAGATTTGAAGCTAGCCCTACAGAATAGGCTGTGAGACTCTTTATCTGCAATTAACCAGCAACAATATTGGAAGTGAAGTGTGACTCAAGTGGTAGAGCAATGGCCTTGAGCAAAAAAAGCTAAGTAAGAGCAGAAGACCTGATTTCAACAACAAAAAAAAAAAATCATTCAAAAACTTGAGTTTTAGTAAGTTTTCTTACTAAAAGTGTCTTTTAGCTTTTACTAAACCATAGACCTTAGTGGAACTGTGGCTTAAGTGGCAGAGTGCTAGCCTTGAGCAAAAGGAGCCTGGGGACAGTGCCCAGGCCCAGAGTTCAAGCCCCAGGACCAGCAAAACATTTTAAGAAAAGGAAAGAAAAAGAAAAAAAAAGTCAGTAACTGAGCCCTAGTCCTCTTGTAAAGGTGCATAGAAATGATATCTAATAGATGATACATGGATAAAGATAGGCATTCGCTCTTAAAGTATATTCTAAAATTAAACTCCAAAAAAGTTTTTAATTCTAACCATTTAAACTATGGTTGTTTAATTTCTATGCTATGCTTGACAGTGTATGATCTATTGCATGTTTGTCCTAGGAGGGACATTAATGTCAACTTGGCTCTCCTTTACCTATCTTTTTTTTTTTTAATAATTTTTTTTTGGTGGGGTCTGGTCGTGGGGCTTGAACTCTGGGCCTGGGCGCTGTCCCTCAGCTCTTCAGCTCAAGGCTAGCACTCTACCACTTGAGCCACAGCACCACTTCCGGCTTTTTTCTTTTTGCTTATATGGTGCTGAGGAATCGAACCCAGGGCCTCATGCATGCAAGGCAAGCGCTCTACCACTGAGCCACCTTCCCAGCCCCATCCTTCACCTATCTTTATTAGAACATGATGTCAGTTTTTATCTATACCTTCTTACTTTTAGATATCTTTGCCTAACGACATAAGTCTAAACCTAAACGTCTTTTTTTTGTGTGTGTGAAAATACCATACAGAGGGGTTACAATTACATGGGCAAGATAATGAGTACATTTCTTACAAGCATTGTAGCCTCCTCCTTTGTTTCCCCTTCCCATCTCTTCCTGTTGCCCTCCCTCCCCTCCTCCCCCACCAAAGTTGTAAAGTTCATTTTCGACATAACGACTTGTACATCTCATTGTTGCAATGGGTCCACCTGTATCCCTATTTAAACAATTTGTTTTTTTCCCTTCCCCTCCACAAATTATACCAACATCAAATACAGTGAAAGCAGGGTTTATGCCATGGGGGAGGGACATACAAAGCAACAAAGAAATCATCTTATAAATGTGTTAGAAACAATTGCATGAAAGCAAAAACATTTGAATACTTATCTTGGGGTTAAACCTAAACTTCTATAACCATCTGAACCTCAAGGATTACTAACTGTTTTGGATACAAAGGTCTGTACAGATCATATTACTTGTATTACTCAATGAGTTATAGTTTCAGTGAAATTCCTAAGAACTCGATTATCATAAAACTTTTGTCTTGTGAATACTCTTGGAGTGAATAATACCAGACATGATATATTAAATGTTTTCCTCTAAAATAGGCAATTGTTTTTAACAGAAATTTTAGACTAGATATGACTGAATAGAATTCAAACTAAGACGTTAATCAAATTCTAGCCAACATATATCTGTGAAAAATTTTGTTCATATGTTCTTTATTAGATGCATATTTATTCATGGTTCATCTTTAAGGGGCTTTACATAATCATTAATTTACCTACTCATTATGATACGATACCATTCCAACTAGTAAATTCTGAGGCAAAAAAGTAAAAAACTTTCTGCTCAACAAGTCTTCAATGTAATACATGTGTACTGCAAGGTACATAAATTTAATTGCTACTATCCTATACCTAAGTGATGAACAAGAAGAAATACCTATACTAAGTAACTTTTCTGATTTCAAGTACCTTAAACTAATCTCAACAGAGAAAACTATACATTTTAATTTTTATCACTTACACATTGTGCACAAAATAAGCAGTTTTAATAATATAAAATAGATTTTGAAATACAATGAAATGGCTATACAAATAATGTTCATTACCATTTTTAAAATACTTATCTGTATAAACTTAATATCTCAACAACATTAAAGGTAAATAGCGCAGATAGATGTTCTATCTTCCTTTTAGATAGAACTCAATAAAGTTGAGGGACTTATTTAGAATTAACATATCAGTCAGTGCAAGAATTAGACCCATAGTCCAAATCTTGTGAAGAAAAATGTGAAATAGTTACACATCAATCTTTCTTTACTATGCTGAGTCTAAAACTAGAATATTATCACTATACGACATAAAAGAAATCATTAGAAAGAACAACTGTATGTTAGCATAAGTTACCTCTTTCTTATGTACAACAACCCTAGAGAGTTAATTCTTTTTTGAAAAGTTAATTATTCATTTCCCATGTACAAATGAAAATACAGTGACTTGGTTTTAGAGACAGAATATAAAAATCATAGCCATCTAATTATAAACCAAATGCTCGAAATCACTTTGCTATGCTCCTTGATTTCAGATAGGCTGCTTTTTCTTATTGTCCTTGCTGCCATGGAATTGTTACTGTTTGTTAGAGTTTGATTCTTAAAGTTTTGGCACAGCAAAAGACAATAAGAAAGCTATCTCTGTCTTCTTTGTTTGTCGCTGCCAAACTGAGTTCGTGCACCATGGAATAGAACTGTGCTAGAGAGTCACTTTGAGCACTGTTTCAAATAGTCTCTGTAATACTTTTATGTAGTAAGTGGGTGGGTTTTAATGCTAAAGACTGGACATTCTGCTGGAGATGTTTTTAAGTTATTTTTATTTTTAAGTTTTATTGTAACGGTGATGTGCAGAGGGGTTGCAGTTACATGATTCAGATAACGAGTACATTTCCTTTTGAACAGTGTCACTCTCTCCCTTATTCTCTCTCAGTTTTTCTCCTCCCAATTTTCCATCCCCCAAAGTTCTAAAGTTCATGTAGCATATAGTGTCTAGTGCATTTCACTGCTCAATTGATTCAACCTTTGTCCCACTGTTTCTGTGTTTCCTTTTCCCCTCCCCAAATCAGATAAACTTATATTCCAAGACAAAGGATACAGATAACAAAAACAGTGACAGAAGGGAATAAATGAAAGAAAAAAGGAAAGAAGAAAAAAATCGAAAAGGACCAAAAAGTAGTACAATTAAAAAAAACTTGTGGAGGTGGGAGGGAAGGAATGGTAGGGAAAAAACAAAGGACGAGGCAACAATTCTTGATAGGAAATATGCTCATTACCTTGCTTATGTAACTGTAACCCCTCTGTACAGTATTTATTTATTTATTTATTTTTGGTCTTGGGGCCTGGACTTGGCCTGGGCGCTGTCCCTCAGCACCGTCAGCTCAAGGCTAGTGCTCTACCACTTGAGCCACAGCTCCACTTCAGGCTTTTTCTGCTTATGTGGTGCTGAGGAATCGAACCCAAGGCCTCATGCATGCAAGGCAAGCACTCTTACCACTGAGCTACCTTCCCAGCCTGTACAGTATTTTTACAATAAAAAACTTATTAAAAAAACTTCTTCCAGTTCTTGGAGTTCATTTCAATAAGCATCATTTTCTATGATCATATGCACAGAGCTATTGAGCCCTGCAATCCTCTCCTAAGAAAGTCCTCCTTTGTTTAATTAATTATGTCTAGGTATAATTATTTGTTGTTCACTGTCCATTGAGTTTACTTGTAGATGTATAGGCATATTCTAATTGTTACAAATGAGAGAAAATATATGGCTTTGTTTCTTTGGGTCTGGCTTACTTCACTTAGTATAATTTTTCCATCTTTCCAGTTTCCTTATGAATGGGGCAATATCATTCTTTCTGATGGAAGCATAGAATTCCATTGTGTTTAGATACCACATTTTCTTTTTTTCTTTTTTATTGTCAAGGTGATGTACAGGGGATTTCAGTTACATAAGTACGGCAATAAGTACATTTCTTGTCAAACTTGTTACCCCTTCCCTCATTTTTCTTCTACTTTCCCTTCCCCCACCTCCACCCAAGTTGCCCAGATCATTTCCAACATACTGTCTTGTGAATATCGCTGTTGCATTGCTTCCCCCCGTCCTTTGTCTCACCATTCTGTTGTTCCATTCTGTTGTTCCCCTTCCCTTCCCTAATTCGAATAAACGTATAGACAATACCAGGGTACCAAAATCAAATACAGTGACAACAGGGAATATCCCATAGAGGGAAGAACATACAAAAGGAGCAAACAATCATAGATTAATTACATTTAAAACAACAACAAAGAAGAACCTCTTGTGTCCATGTCTTGGAGTTATTTCACTTACCATTATCTTATATGGTCATATGTACATACTTATTGAACTATTCTGGTCATTTGCTAAGATTATCCTAGATGTATACTAATTATTGCAAATAAGGGAAACCATGGGACTTATGTTTCTTTGTGTCTGGCTTACTTCACTTAATATGACTTTTTTCCAAGTCTTTCCATTTCCTTAAAAAAATGGGGCAGTGTCATTCTTTCTGATGGAAGCACAGAATTCCATGTTTATCTGTCTGTCTGTCTATATCTATTTATCTATCTATATCTATATACATATATACCTCATTTTCTTGATCCATATAACATACAAAGGCCTCATTTCTAAAATATACTTAGAACTCAAAAAATTAAATCCCCCCAAAACAAACCCTCAAAGAAACAACCACCTCATTAATAAGTGGGCTGAAGACTTAAAGAGATACCTCTCTGAAGAGGAAATAAGAATGGCCAATAGACACATGAAGAAATGCTCAACTTCTCTGGCCATAAAAAAAATGCAAATCAAAATAACATTGAGATTTCACCTCACCCCAGTTAAAATGGCTATAAAAGAAATCTAATAACAGGACTGGGAAGGTGGCTCAGTGGTAGAGTGCTTGCCTTGCATGCCTGGGGCCCTGGGTTCGATTCCTCAGCACCACATAAGCAAAACAAAAAAAAGAAAAAAAAGCCGGAAGTGGCGCTGTGGCTCAAGTGGTAGAGTGCTAGTCTTGAGATGAGGAGCTGAGAGACAGAGCCCAGGCCCATAGTTCAGGCCCCACTACCGGACCCATAAATAAATAAATAAATATCTAATAACAACAGATGCTGGAGGGGATGTGGCCAAAAAGGAACCCTATTGCATTGTTGGTGGGAGTGTAAATTTGTTCAACCAGTTTGGAAAGTACTATGGAGGTTCCTCAAAAGACGACACATAGAGCACTCCTGTGACCCAGCTATCCCATTTTGGAGCATTTACCTAAAGGATCACAAACAAGGCCATACTGAAGCTACCAGAACGTTTTTTTGATGCTTCATCCACTGAGGGCATCTGGGTTGATTCCGTATCTGCAGTGAACATGCTCATGCTGGTGGCTTCAGTGTAGCCTGGTTTGTGGTCAATTGGATAGATGCCCAGAGGTAGGATTGCTGGGTCATAGGAAAGCTCTATGGGGAGTCTCTTGAGGAACCTCCATACTGCTTTCGTAGTGGTTGAACAAGTTTACATTCCTGCCAAAAGTGTAGTAGCATTCCCTTTTGGCCACATCCTCACCAGCATCAGTTATTGTTAGCTTTTTTTTTTTTTATAATGTCCATTCTAACTGGGGTGAGATTGGAATCTCAATGTGGTTTTGATTTGCATTTCTTTTATGGCCACAGATGTTGATCATCTCCTCATGTGTCTAATGACCATTCTTATTTCTTCTTTGGGGAAGTCTCTTTACATCTTAGTCCATTTATTAATTGGGTTGTTGTCTCTTTGAGGATTTGTTTGGGAGAGGTTAGTTTTTGTGAGCTCTCGGTATATTTTAGAGATGAGGCCCTTGATCTTTCTCATTCTGTGGGCTTTTTCTTGCCAGCTATGTCCTTTACCATGCAGAAACTCTTGAGTTTGATGCAATCCCATTTATCTAGTCTTTGATTTGTTGTGATTCTTAGGAAGTTTCAGCCTGTGCCAAGGAGCCTTAATGTTTTCCCTATTCCTTTCTGTAATATTTTCAGGGTATCTGGTCTTACATTGATCCATTTGGAGTTGATTCTGGGTCAGGGTGATATATAAGGATCTAACTTTAGTTTTCTGCATATGTATAGCCAATTCTGCCAGCACCATTTGTTGAAGGGCTTTCTTCCATTCTCTGTTTTTGGCTCCCTTATCAAATATTAGGTGGCTATAGGTCTGTGGGTTCATTTCTGGGTCTTCTGTTCCATTGGTCCTCAGGCCTATTCTTGTGCCAGTACCAAGCTGTTTTTATTACTTCGGCTTTGTAATAGAGTTTAAAGCTTGGTGTGGTATTGATATTCTTCCAATTCTGTTCTGGACTGTTTTTGTTATCCAGGGTCTTCTAATATTCCATATGAATTTTTTGATTGCTTCTTCTGTATCATTGAAGATAGTTGTTGGGATTTTGATGGGTAGTGCATTGAATTTTTAGATAGCTTTGGGCAGTATTGCCATTTTTACAATGTTAATCCTCCCATTCCAGGAGCATGGGAGGTTTTTCCACTTCCTTAAATCTGCTTTATTTTTTTTTTATTTTTTTTTTTTTCTTTGTTAAAATTTCCAAGTTTTTATTTTGTAGTAATTGAATGTTGCAAAAATAGTACATGGTATATAACTAAGCAGATTATAGACTCTATGGTCACCAAACTTTACATGCATTTGTGTATATATAGATTTATACAACTTTAACACAGGTACAGATTCACACACAACACTACAATCAACATACAAAACTTCCATCACCACAAAGGAACTTCTTGTGTATTCCTATATAGTTATACATATGCCATACCTCATTCAGTCCTATCCTTGGAAACCACTAATCTGGTCTTCATTCCTGTAATTTTGACATTTCAGTAATGTGTGCAATCACACAGTATGTGACCTATTGAGATTAGCTTTTTCATATAAATTCAATGTGGTTAGTAGCCTTGTGTTTTTTTCCATTAAAAGCAGTATTCATTAGTAGAGATTTGTTTAATCACTTATCTATTGTAGGATATCTGGGTTGTTTTTGATTTCTGGTTAATACAAATAAAGCGGCTTTGAAAACTTTTGTGACAATACCAGTTTCCATTTCTCTGGTATAAATGTCCAGGAGTGCAACTGCTGAGTCACAGGTAATGTCTATGTTTAGCTTCAAAAGAAATTTCCAGAGTTTTCTCCAGTGTGGCTATACCATTTTACATTCCTGTCATTGATTAAAAAACCAATTAGTTTGTATTCTCAATAATGTGTGGTAGTTTCCCTATTTTTCTTCAGCCATTCTGACAAGCACAAGTACCTTCACTGTGGCATTAATCTGCATTTCCTATACTCATGAAATTTTTTCACGTCATGACTTATATATCACACATTTTGGTGAAATAGCTACTCAGGTTTTTCACTCACTTTTTAGATATTTTTATCTTTGAGGCTTGAACACAGTGTTTCCCACATTGATTAAATATTAACATTTTTTTCTATTTGTAGCTTGTTCTTATTTTGATGAAATACAACGTTACAACTTTTTTCTTTCTTTATGTATTGTGCTTTTGACTTGAAGTCTAAGAATTTATTTCCTAAGGATTTTTATCCTATGGCATTTTTCTAAAACTTTTATAGTTTTACATTTTACATTTAAATCCATAATACATTTTGAGGTAACTTTTATAGAAGATACTAGGTTTAGGTTGAAGTTCTCTTTTTGCTTTTAGGTACTTATTACTTTAGCATGACTTGTTGAAAAGTTTGTCCTTTCTCCATTGAACGAACCACTTTTGTACTTAATCTGACTTATTTGTGTTCTCTCTTCTGTTCCATTGATCCATGTGTCTACTCCTCTGCCAGAATCATACTGTCCAGATTTACTGGAGCTTCACATTAAGTCTTGAAGTGGAGTAATGTGAGCACTCTAATTTTTGGTTCATCAAAATCAATTTAGCTTTTTTTAAAGTGTAATTGTTCTCTGGGTATTTTCACCTTCCCCCATTTTTGTCTTCTACTTTATTCTAGGGAAGAAAGTTCTTCCATAAGCTTTTCCTTTTCTTGTTGCAACTCCTGTAAATGCTGTTGATTTTGTTCCAGTCTGTCCTCCAACCATTGCAGGAGAGGTCCACTGACTGCTGACATCTGACTACACAGATTCTTGGTGAACACTGAGCCATTATGTATCTTGGTTACTGAGTCCAGATGTGTAAGACTGTGAATCCTTCTATATGCATCCTGCTCTTCCTGGCACAGGATCTTGGGCAGCTCTACTGCTGATTCGAGGCACACTTTCCCAATGGTGACATGAGGTACAATATGGATTGGGATTTCAATTCTCTCATACTCTGAACTCTTTTGGGCCTGTATGGATTGGAAGCAGGTATAAAGTACCCGACCAGTCTTTGTGTTTTTATCCTCTATGAAACAGGAAAAAATAAGTCCTACAAAGCCTTGATCCATCATCTGGTACATGGCTTGTGTACGAACATCAACATGTGAAGGCCAAACGGTTATATGAGGATGGGAATGATACCAGCCCACAACTCTCATGGGGCGACCTGTTAGTTCAGCTAACCTCTCCGCCTCTGTTGAGGCTGCAGACAGCTGCTCTGGAGAAATTTCTACTCGATCCTTCCTCTTATCAGAACGTCGTAAGATGATGACAGAATGAATATGTACAATTCGGACGGTGTCAACCTCCCCTATACATAGACCCATCACCTCCTCCTTTTCTGTGCTCAGAGCGTGGTTGAGACACACTAGAAAAGCATCAGACTCGAGATGAACTGCCTGTACCGCCTGCACCACCTGTACCGCCATCTTGGTCCGCCTATTTTTCAACTTTTTTTGTTTTTAAGTTTTCATCATAGAGACCCTTCGCCCCTTTTGTTAATTCCTAAGGGAGGGTTGTTTTGTTTTGTTTGAGGCTATTGCAAAAGGAGTTGTTTTCCTGAGTTCAGCCTAGCTCTTCTCATTGTTGGCATATAGAAAAGTTACTGATTTTTATGGGTTAATTTTATACCTTGTTATTTTGCCAAATTTTCAGATCAGTAACTTGGGAGAGGAATCTATGGAGTTTTTCAAATACAGGATCATGTCCTCTGCAAAGAGGGAGAGTTTTACTTCTTCTTTCCCCATTTGGATCCCCTTATGTTTGTCTCTTGCATTTTGCTGTAGATCTTGACCTAAGTGGTTCCTTCACTTATGAAATGGGAATCATGGGCAATTTCCCTAGAACTACATAAAATGTAATTGTTTCTTCAATGGACATTTTTATTTAAAACTGTATTGATTATAAAATATGATAGAGAAGTAAGCATTATTTAGTAAGTTTGCTTATTTATTACAACCAAATAACTTATTGGAGATAGGAAAAAAATGTTTACTTATGTAGCTAAAAGGAAAAATGATGGGAGCTCTTCTAGGTCATTCAGCTGTTCATAATGGATTTTTGTTGTTATCCTTGTTTTGGTTGACACTTTTTTTATTAAGTAGTTGTACAAACAGGTTACAATTCCATAAGTCAGGTTATGAGTACAATGCTTCTTTGTCAGTGTCACCCCTTTCATCATTATTCCCCATGTTACCCCTCCCGTAATGCTTTTTCATAACAATGAATATACTAAGTTACACATATTTCCTGAGTAATTTTCTGTTGAACTTTTATTAGATTTTTTTCTATTATTTTCTGGCTAATTTCCACTTGTGCTTGATAGCTACCATGTTCCATGTTAAGACTGTTTCTAAGAAGGAAACAGAACTGGTTTGCATAGCTATATTCATATTCACATATAAGAAAGAAGATGATATGGGAGGAGAAATACGCTGTTTCTAGTAAAAAACAAAAAACAAACAACAACTCTTTTCTTATCCAGAATTAGTTGTACTTTATATTTTTCTAAGCTAATAATCTAGATATCTAAAGTGCATTCATTTAAGCAGAAAAAATTATTGGCAAATACTTTTATGTCAGGTGATATGCATACTAAGTTTTTATAACCTTTCTTCTGTTTATTCAATGTAAGTAATAGGATGTGACAGGGTGTGACATTTCATAAAGATGACCTAGATCAAGAATTTCAAAAAATCTTCAAAACAATTTGATGTCCAAATCGCCATTTTTCTCATTCTGGAGTGTATATAGTGAGTTACCCTACTGATTTAATTTGTATTCCTTGGAAAGTCATATGTTGACGATATTTTTTACATGTTAATTGGAAATTTGGATAAATTTCTTGTGAAGTACCCTTTAAGATTTCTGCCCAATTGTGCTGTATTGAGTTCTGTAATTTTTATTTCCAGAAGTTTTCTGTATATTGTTTACTTAGCACTTAGTTGAATGTAAATATTTACTCCCACACTTAGAATACTGTTTTTGCTTTTTTTTTTTTTTTTAAATCAGTCATGGGGCTTGAACTTTGGGCCTGGGCACTGTCCACTGTCCCGGAACTCTTCAGCTCAATGGAAGTGCTCTACCACTTGAGCCACAGCGCCACTTCTGGTTTTCTGGTGGTTATCCTGCCAGGGCTAGCTTTGAACTGCGATCCTCAGATCTCAGCCTCCTGCCTAGCTAGGATTACAGGTGCGAGCAACCAGCACCCGCCTGTTTTTGCTTTTTAAACATCATCTTTTACTTTAAAAAAAAAAATGTTTTTTACTCTGCATGTATTCTCATTTATCTGTTTGTGACCTGGGTAATGAGGCTATACAACAATAGGAGATTCATACATTACTGATTGGAATGCAGTGCGTAAACAATGGCAGTTTCTTATCAGACCAGTTATACCTTTACTGTGTGATCTAGCATCTGCACTCCTTGATCTCTACCAAAATGAATTTAAGATATATGCACACATAAAATTCTGCACACTGATATATGGAAGTTTTCATAAATTCCAAAACAAGTTGTCCTTCAATAGATAAGTGGATAAACTGATACATCCAGATGATAGACTGTTGTACAATACTAAGAATAAATGATCTATCAAGCCATGAGGAAACCTTAAATGCATATTACTAAGAGAAGTCAATCTCAAAGCTTTTGCTGTATGATCCCAACTGTATGACATGCTATTATATATATAATGCCTGTAGCACCTTCATTTGCCCTACTGACCTTTTGGTACTATCAGTGTAGTCACTATAGTTTTCTGCCACTGTTGACTTCCCCACAGTCTCATTCTTTCCTCCACAGTTCATAGTCACCTTTATGGGACGCACTGCTAAAATACTTATTCATCTCAAAATAGTAATTCTTATTCTCCAATTCACCATTCAAATGAGAGAAAAAAAGACAAGAAATACAGCCTGAATCCCAGAAGAATTCCTCAAGAACCACATGCTATAGACAATGTTCTTGGTTCCTTTACCTCACTACAAACAAACACATTATAATAATGCACTACATTCATTCACATGGAATTGAACTACATAGAAATTTTGACTTCCAGACTTGCTTTTTTTTTATACCATTAGATAATTTCATAAGTCTTTATTAAGCACTGTATAGGACTTCAAAGAAGCCAAAGAAGATTTATTCCCCAAAATAAACAACATTTATCAGAAAACATTATCTTAGTTGGAAGCACCAGAACATACCCATACTATCCATTTTAGCTAAAACCTTCCTCCTGCCATTCAGGATCACACAGGTAGCCAACTACTTCAGAATCAGCCTAGGGTTGAATATTCCGTCAGATTTTTCACTCTTTTCGTCCCCATTTCTTTGGTTACCTTCTCACTCCTATTTAGTTTGTTTGTTTTTTTTTGTTGGTCATGGGGCTTGAACTCTGGGCCTGGGCGCTGTCCCTCAGCTCTTCAGCTCAAGGCAAGCGCTCTGTCACTTAAGCCATAGCGCCACTTCCAGTTTTCTGAGTGGTTTATTGGAGATAAGAGTCTCATGGACTTTCCTGCCCGGCTGGCTTTGAACCGAGATCCTCAGATCTCAGCCTCCTGAGTAGCTAGGATTACAGGCGTGAGCCACCAGCGCCCGGCTTCTCACCTCTTTTTGCATACCTTCTAGTATGTGAAATTTCAACAGCCTTCTGTCCAACTTTAATGTCTGCTGTGATAGGAACCAGCTTTCTACAAATACAAAGTACTAAAACATGAGCAATTTTATTGGCTGAGATGTGTTTCTACCATCCAAATCTGTGCCTTTAAATTAAAATTGTGTGCTATTACCCCATAAAGGTAGAACATACAGATATTACACTAAAAAGAAAAATTACTAAGGATGACGTATGTGAGACAGCAGGAAGAAGGCATGGCATCAGCATAGCCAGTGACTGGCTTTTGCTGTTTGTTTGTTTTTTGTTACTGTGCATTCCCATGTATTAATACACACAGATACATTACTATGTATAAATATGCAGTAATATGCACAAAAAGAAAATTCATATTTTAAAGTCTTTAGATTAACATTTTCTAAGAAATATAGAAAGTGTTGGGAAAGGGCAAAACAAGAAACTTAAAAGCCAAAACTTTAATGGTTTTGTTAATTTATAATTTTTATCATTGTTTTAATACATTATATCAATTACTTTAAGAAAATTCAAGAATGTTTTACTCTTTTGGATAAAATAAAAGTTTCTGCTTGAGGACTTCAACTTTAATCTGGGGTTTTCAAACATTGATAGGGTTGCATAGCCTTTTAAAAGCCTTTGGGCACAAAACTGGTAAAATGTGGTTTTAGTTATTGGCATGCCTGTGCAACAAAGCATTTCAGAGGTGTGATTGACAGGCCAGGAGTGTATATAAGAGAAAACCTATGCTTATGTCTGCTTCAGTGACTTTATTAGCCACACCCTACTTGTAAATTGTAAACTGTCATTCAGAGTAGCATCATGATGTTTTAAACAAGTCAGGTTATAATACCCTACTTCTTTTGCCTTTGTGCCTAGAGGTAAATTCAGAAAATGTTCCTATGTTTCGACTCATAAAAGCATGCATCTGCAAAAAAAAGTTAAGTAAAAGCCTAATAGTAAAGAGTAATGTAAAGAAGATTTATGATACTTTGCATGCACATATATATTGCATATTTACACATAACAGCTAATTAAGCCTTCAATATAATTCAGCTCAAATGTTTAGGCAACTATTTCTGATTTAATGACAAAAAAAGTCATTCTATTTTTGTGGCAGACTTTAAACCAGTATTTTAAAACATATTAATGTGGTATACTGAATTCAAATTGATATTAATACCAAAACTTTACTAGAGACCTTTATTATTCTTATTAAAAATTATAGACAATCTGTTTTATAGCAGGCTATATTTAAAATATTAAATATAGAAATACATTCACATCAGACTTTATAAACAGCCATAAAATTCTGAACTGAAATAAGAAATGAAAACAAATACTGTAGATTAATGATTTGTTTTTAATAGTCTAATATCTCTTATTGAGTATGATAACTGAACCTTCTTTTAAAAAATTTTAAGCATATATTATGATCCTCATCACTCTTAGTGAAATGAACAGAGAAAGTAACTCAAAGTGTATAGAAAATATTATATATACAGTAGAAATCCTCCATAGTCTCTCTTTTGACCAAAAACTACCCTGCAACAAAATAATTTTTACTTTCCAAATTTATACCGGGTAATAATCCACATGTCTAACTTTTGATAAGTATTAAAGATTAACCTACATAACTGTGAATTATCATATCGAATTCTGGTTAGTGTTCAAAATGAGGTAAAAAATCAGTCTTAGCAATTTCTCAGTAACTTAGCATGCAGTAGTGCCACTGAACATTCTTCACTTCTAAAGGAAATATTCTTATAGATGCAACCTTAAAAAACACTGAATAGTTAAAGGACATAGCACAGAGAGGAATCTAAGTAAGCAGCTATTAAATATAAATCTGTTATTCATTAGTCAATTCCAGGAGTAGTGAAACCATTTGTATATATTCTGATAAAAATTGAGAAAATAAATTTTGAAGAAAAAAAAAGAAAGAAACACTGAATAGTATTTTTCTGTGAATTCATTTGTGGGAGCTAGCAGGTTTTCTTTTCGAGGAAGGCCAAACCATAAAACTATGTTTTTGGAAAGCTATTTATCTGACAAATTAAATTTTAAAAAAAGAAAGGTAAACACCTGTAAGTTGAAGTTTACAGCCTGAACTAGTTTTGAAGTAACAAGAAAGAGAAAGCTAGTAGTTCAAATTTCAGTCACTTTTCATCTAAACCCATCAATGTGTGCACTGGCCCATTAATTATGTGGCCTAGCACAAAATGATATGTTAGTCTTCCCTTTTACTCTAAGATGACAGCCTTAAGATTTTAGTCAAAAGAAAGAAAGCTATTTCAAATACTTTACTTACTGGCCTCAAGAATTTACCTAAGTCACATATGAAAATGAAAGCACTAATGGAGGAACAGACCAGTTCTTTGGTTCTGTGGGAACTAAAATAAAATTGGGGGAAGATTATCTAAAACTTTGATTCTAATAGACCTTGCTATTCTAGGTGAATGAAATACTCCAAAGCACAAATGAACAAATTTTCTCCAAAAGACTAGATAGCAAATATTTTTGGCTTTGGGAGATACATAGTTTCTGTCACATCTACTCATTTCTGTCCTTTAGTGTAAAAGCATTTGTAGACAGTATGTGAATGGAAAACCAGGGCTGAGTTCCACTAAAACTTCTTTATAGACACACATATACTTTTCATGTAATATTTATATTCGACAAAATACTGTTTTGTATTTTTAGCATTGAGTTTTAGTAGTACGAAGGAGTTGCCATTCAGACAAAGCAGTTTATGAATACAATGCATCTTGCTGAATGCTGCTCCTTTCATCATTCTTCCCACCCCTCCTAACCCCACCCCTTCTTCAGTTTCCTAATTTTCTAGGGTACGCATTGAGTTTTATGGTTGCCTCCCCCCTCCCCTTGAACTCACCCTCCCTTTCAAGAACCTGTTTGCTGATGTTTATTTTGTTGGATTGTGAGCTAGCCTTTCTAAAGATTTATGCCTCTTGAGTTCTCTCCTGAATCTATCTTAGATGTTATGTAACCATTAAAAATGAAAAATTCATTCTTAACTCAGGGATTATAAATAAAACAAATGAAGCAGCAGGCTAGGCCATAATTTGGCAACCCTGTTCTGATACACAACTTTGTTTCTTCTTTGAGATACTCCATCTATGGTTAAAAGAAAAACCATGTCCAGGAACTGATTTTCTAAAAATGAAGTGTTTAAAATAGTTGATACGTTCAGAAGGCATACAAATTCCCAGAAAAATTAGTGAGTGGAAGTAAGGCCATTCAAAATATATTTCTTTAGTGAATCCAGTCTAATGATCTGATCCCATTTTACTGTTAAAGTACTCCACGGTAGAAAATATTTATTTTTCACTATGAAATAATTAATTCCATTTATTTAGTTAAAACTTTCCTGTTCTAGGACTAGGGACATGGCTCAAGTGATAGAGCACTTTAGTAAGCACAAGGTTCTAAATTCAAACCTGCCAAAAAACAAAATCCCACAAAAAATTTCCCAACCACCCTTGTTTTCACTGTATTTGATATAGGTATAATTTGGGGAGGGAAAGGGAAAAATCAAATTGTTTAAATAGGGATACGGTGGACCCATTGCAACAATGAGATGTACAAGATGTTATGTTGAAAAACGAACTTTACAACTTTGGGGGGAGGGGGAGATGGTAGGGCAGGGATGGGAAGGGGAAACAAAGGAGGAGTCAACAATGCTTGATAAGAAATATATTCATTACATTGCTTATGTAATTTTAACTCCTCTGTACGGTATTTTCACAATAAAAACAAACTTATTAATAAAAAATTCCCTACCTAATAAATTTTTAGAAAAAAGCAAATTTGACCATTTTCTAAATTAGTTAATTTAGATGAACTTTAATTTTGCATAAAATTCTGCAGATTTCTACACAAAAGAATTTCAATTTGTGTAAAATAATTATACAGTTTAATCATTGTTTCAGAGTACTTCCCTTCTGATGTGAAGTTAGTATATGTGAATTATATAAAATTCATGTATGAGGAAATGATTAATTTTGAAAGAGTTCTACTTAATGTCATCCACCAGAAAATTAATATTTTCTATCTCTCCCCCCAATTTTTATATATTTTAAATAAAATACAGTGATTCAGTACTACAGGTTGAGAAACTGCCTTTTAAGAAAAAATAAGCTATTATCAATGAAAGCTCTTAGCAATACCTTATACCTGCCTTCTTTTCATATTATTCAAATGCATGAATATATTGTTTCTTTAGCCAAAATCATATTGGTGGATATTTGAGTAATTCCATGTTTTTACTAAAATCATGCTGTCACCCAGATGCTGGTGGCTTACACCTATAATCCTAGATACTCAGGAAGCTAAGATCTGAAGATCACCATTTGAAGCCAGCCAGGGCAGAAAAGTCCCCATGAGACTCTTATCTTCAATTAACTGCTCAAAAACTGGAAGTGGTGCTGTGGCTCAACAGGTAGAGTGCTTGCCTTGAGCACCAAGAGGCTCAGAGAAGCACCTAATCCCTGAGTTCAAGCCCTACAACCAACAACAACAAAAACAAAAAACATGCTGTCAGAAATTCTGAAAAGATGACATCATTGTAGGTAGGGTTTTAATATTCCTGAAGCCCTCCTATAAAGGAGCAACTAGAATAGTGCACCTCAAAAACTGTGGGCAGCATCACAAAAAAATTTAATGACAACATATTTTCATAAGTTTCAAAATGTAATTAAATAGTAATAAATCACCAACAGCTACAAAACACATTAAAAACTCCATAGGATGGAGAAGACTGAAAGTAGGCATTGATACAACATGATTTCTACCCAGTGGTCTGAATGACATAGTAGAAAAGTTCTGTGCAGCATGGTAAATGACAGGAAAAAAAAAAAGTAACTCTATTTATGACAGTCAAACACATGGTCATCTAATTAGTAATATGCACAAATAACTGACCAAGATTCCCACTGTCTTTACCTACCAAGGTAGTGAAATCACAACCAAGGGAAGCGGTGTGACAGACTGACTGGGAAGGAAGATCCAGTTGATCTTGACTCTAGTCTGGCAGAGTAAACAGAAGTGGATTTTATAAAATCCACATAAGAAGGAGGCACCCTGTGAGGGTATGGAATAGCGATAGCCTTTGGGGCAATCCAATCTTCGCATTTTTTTATTGACCCAATTAGGGAACCGGTGGAAAGGAGCCCCAAGGGACTCTTACTTCAAGTTCCTAGTAACACTAGACACAGACAAACCTCTCCAAAGAGAGGGGCAGGCGGAGGGTTGAGCTGGGGTAGTACAGTAGTGTGACAGTAATGCATGTGTCCTAAGGTTACTCAGGGGGGCAGAAGCCTATGGAACAGGGAGTCAAAAGCTCACCTGATCTGGATATTCAGTATGTGTAGACCAAAGAGGCCACACAAAATAATTACAGCAACATTATGAGAAAAGTGTAGGGAAAGTAGAGAATTCAGGTATAAGTGAACATTTTTTCAGGGCCATTTTCAGAACATCAGCACAAACTGGAGGGAATTCTGTACACTCCAAATTATAGATACAAGAGAAGCTATGAATTTTACTGGCATGTTCATGAGTTGGTCCTATGAATGCTTCACATTAACAGATCAAAACAATCATTCTAGGTTAATCTCCAAACTGAGGAGAAACAGAAGTAGAACCCAAATTGAGAACAGGAATAATGTGGTTGAAGCATAAAGGTAGAAATCAATTGGCAGAAAATAGAAAACTAGATGTTTGATACTTAGTAAACAATACACTCAGAAGCTCTAGACTATTGAAGATCAAAAAGAAATCTCTTGGCCAATGCTTGCCTCTTGAAAGTATATAGGAAACTAGTTTTCATCAACAATAAAGGACTGCAATCAAATCTGACATAGTTACTTTTAAATCCAGAGTAAGAAGAAAGCACTGTAGAAAGCCATGCTCATAAGAGATTAATATTGATCCTAATATTTTAAAAATCTTTAGTCATACATATGATAAAAATGCAAAAATAAATCAGAATTGCAGAAATTCAGAAATGAGGTTAGAGACAGTTTTTTTTTCTTTTTAGAGAATATAAAATTAAACTAATTAGGAAAAATATTGTAGAAATGAAGATTAACCAAAAAATACCACAAATGACTTATGACAACTAGAAAATTTAGATATTTAAAAACCAAAAGTAAATCGGGACAAATCAAAAAAAAAAAATGATACAGCAGATAAGATAATACAGCACAACAAATATATATAAGAATTCATAAAGAAGAAAAACCATTATATATATATATGTGTGTATGTATATGTATACATATATACATGTATGTATATATGTATGCATTATACATATATGTATATATGTATACATATACATATATATATACACACAGACCACATTTTCTTGATCCACTCATCTACTGAGGGGCATCTGGGTTGGTTCCATATCTTAGCTATGGTAAACAATAAACATAGTTGTGCTGATAGCTTTAGTATGGGCTTGTTTATAATCCTTTGGGTAAATGCCCCCAAATGGGATTGCTGGGTTATAGGGAGCTTTATGTAGAGTCTTTTGAGGAACCTCCATAGTGCTTTCCAAAGTGGTTGAAAAAGTTTACACTCCCACCAACAATGCAGTAAGGTTCCCTTTTGGCTACATTCCCTCCAGCATCTGTTGTTATTAGGTTTCTTGATTATAGCCATTCTACCTGGGGTGAGGTAGAATCTCAATGTTGTTTGGATTTGCATTTCTTTTATGGTCAGAGAAGTTGAGCATTTCTTCATATGTCTATTGGCCTTTCTTGTTTCCTCTTCAGAGAAGTCTCTGTTTTTCTTTAGCCTACTTGTTGGTGGGGTGGTTGTTTGAGGATTTGTTTTTGGAGGATTTAATTTTTTGAGTTCTACGTATATTTTAGATATGAAGCCCTTGTCTGTTGTATAGCTAGTGAAGATCTCCCAGTCCATGGGCTATTGAAAACAAAACTATAGAATTAATACTTTAAAAATGTTCAGATTTGTTGCTGGGTCCCAGTGGCTCATGCATGTAATCCTAGCTTCTTAGGAGGCTGAGATCTGAGGATCAAGGTTCAAAGCCAGCCCAGACAGGAAAGTCCATGAGACTCTTATCTCCAATTAACCACCAGAAAACCGGAAGTGGCACTGTGGCTCAAGTTGTAGAGTGATTGCAATATATGAATATATTTAATATTTAAAATACTCAAAAACAACCAATTCCTAGGAAATCTATTAGAGAATGAGATTAAGAAAGGCAAAATAATTGGAGACACCTATATAAGGATTAGTGGTAAACATAATAAATATATGTACCTAAAGTCATTTGTAAGAAAATGGCTAGAACTGAAGATCATCACCTTAAGTGAAGTAAGCCAGACTCAGAAAGACAGCATGCTTTCTCTCATATATGGAATTTAAACAAGTAAAATAGAAGAGGGACTATTAGAGAATAAAAAAGAAAACAGTGGGAGATGAACAAAGGTAATGGGAGGTGAATATCATCAAAGAACATTATTACAAATGTGTGAAAATGTCATAATGAAACTCATTTTATATAATTAATTTATATTGATATACAATAAAAATATATCCACCTATAAATGATGAAGAAGCTAGTCACAAAAGGACAAGTACAGTATTATTTCACTCTCGAATTACCTAAAGCAGTCAAAAATCATAGAAACAAACTAAAAATGTAGTTGTCAAGGAATTAAGGGAAAAACTAAGAATTAGTGCTGAATGGGTAGGTTTACAGTTTTAACAGGATGAAAAATTGTTCTGGGCGTCTGTTTCAAAACAACTTGAATATATTTAATGCTGCCCTAACCACTTAACAGGAGACAAGCTTAATAAGCTAACAAAAAAGTAGGAAGAATAAGAATAAAAATAAAAGTAGAAAAAGTGCAGTGATTACCTTATAGGTGTTGGCTTAAAGTAAAAAAAGTATATTTCTTCAAATCTGACATTGGGAAGGTAAAAGATTAAAGGGGGAAATAGACTGTTAGTTAGTTCTGGTTGTTCACAGTAGAGAACAGAAAATTTTATCCTCAAAGAAAAATTTTAACTGGAAACATACAGAAAAGGAAAAAATGCACATATGTATTTGCAAATACAAAAATACAAATAGGTATTTGCATGTATCAAAATTTTACATATTCACATAAAATAAGGCAGACAATATTGATAAAGTGTTGATACACAGCTGTACAGTCAGCTTTCAATATTCATGGGCTCCATATCAGTAAATTCAGCCATTTGTGGATCAGAAAGAATGACATTGCCCCATTTGTTAGGAAATGGAAAGGCTTGGAAAAAATTATATTAAGTGAAGTAAGCCAGGCCCAAAGAAACATAAGTCCCATGGTTTCCCTTATTTGCAATATCTAGTATATATATGTCTGAGTCAAGCAAAAAAGGTCATATAAGGTGATGTTAGGGAAATGAACCCTAGGATATGTATTCAAATGTTTTTTTTTCTTTCATGCGATTGTTTCTAACACATTTATAAGATTTTTTCTTTGTTGCTTTGTATGTCCCTCCCCCACAGTATAACCCCTGCTTTCACTGTATTTGATGTCGGTATAATTTGTGGAGGGGAAGGGGAAAAACAAGTCATTTAAATGGGGATACAGGTGGACCCATTGCAACAATGAGAAGCACAAGTCGTTATGTCGAAAACAAACTTTACAACTTTCGGGGGGTGGGGGCATGGGGAGGATTGGGTGGGGGGGGTGAGGGGAGGATGGGAAGGGGAAACAAAGGAGGAGGCTACAATGCTTGATAAGAAATGTACTCATTATCTTGCCCATGTAATTGTAACCCCTCTGTACAGTATTTTCACAATAAAAAAAAATTAAATAAAAAATATATATATGAAGGGGAAACTGCATCTATACTGAACATGTACAGACATCTTTTCTTGTCATTATTCCCTGAACAATTTAGCATTAAGAACTATTTATATACAGTGTATTAGGTATTATAAGTAATCTAAGTATGACTTTGTTGCTTTTTTTTTGGGGGGGGGGTCGGTCATGGGGCCTGAACTGTGGGCCTGGGCGCCATCCCTCAGCTCTTCAGCTCAAAGCTAGTGCTCTACCACTTGATCCACAATGCCACTTCTGGTTTTCTGAGTGGTTTATTAGAGATAAGAGTCTCATGGACTTACAGGCGTGAGCCACCAGCGCCCGGCTGAATTTGTTGATTTTTTTTGGTGGTGTTTGGGGCCCACCTATGTTCTCATATATGCTAGCAAGCACCTTACCATTGAGCTATACCTCTGCTGTAGAGATAATTTAAAGTATGCAGGAAGATATACATAGGCTATATGCAAAAACGATGCCATCTTATATAAGAGACTTGAGTCTGTACAACTTTGAGTCCATGGGGGTTCTTAGAAACAATCATCTATGGATACCAAGGGGAAAATCTTGTATAATGAAATATGAAATATCTGAGGTTAAATATAAATATATCAGTAACTATGAATGAGCCTAACTCATTTATTTTAAAAAAAAAAGTTCAGGTAACAAAGCAAAATCCAACACCATGTTTCACATATAAA
Organism: Dipodomys spectabilis; assembly: GCF_019054845.1. Taxonomy (NCBI): domain Eukaryota; kingdom Metazoa; phylum Chordata; class Mammalia; order Rodentia; family Heteromyidae; genus Dipodomys; species Dipodomys spectabilis. The sequence continues at coordinate 3,885,645 of NW_024870818.1, forward strand.
TAGACATAAAAATAAACGCCCCAGGGAGAGAGCCAGAAGAAGGGTGACATTGTCCAAAAAGAAACATACTCATTACCTGATGTGTATAACTGTAACTCCTATGTATACCACCTTTATAATGACAATATTTGTATTAAAGAAAACAAAATAGACACACCGAGGAAGGAGATGAGGAAGGAGAAGAAAGAGAAGAGATTGACTCAGAAAGGTTAAAAATAAAAGAGATAAAGGTGCAGACAAATGAAAAGAAATTAGAGGTCACAGTCTTAATATCTGGGAAGACAGAATTCAGAGAGAGTGAAAAGGACATTTTTCATAATGCTAAAAGCTGAAATTCACAGTGAAAATTTATCACTTGAAGTTTCTGATAAGACAGCAAACAGCCTTCATTAAGCAGATATTAGGAGATCTTTCAGGAGAAATAAACAGCAATTTACTCTAAAAGGAAACTGTTATACCTCTCCCAAGAGAAAGGTCAAGCTGTGCACAGTGGCTCAGGCCTGTAATCTTAGCTACTTGAAAAATAGAGATCAGAGGGTAGTAGTTGGATGCCAAGAAAGGTGCAAGTTTATGAGACACCATCACACTCATGGGTAGGGTGGTACACACCATTTATGCAAGCACAAGTAGTAGGATTGTAGCCCAGGCCAGTCTGGATATAAAGTAAGACCCTACCTCAAAAATAACCAATGCCAAAAGAGATTGGAGCCATGGCTTATGCTTGCAAGAATAGGGTCCTTAGTTCAATCCACAGTCTGGAAAAAAAAAAAAAAGAGGAAGACCAAGTGAAAAAAAATTGGAAGAAGAATATACCTAGGCAACATAATCAGTGATGCAGATATGTGAGAAACTCTAAAACTGAAGGCTATTCCTTGTTTAAAGTGTTATGGAAACATTCAGGAAAAAAATTGGCTATATATTGGGCTATAAGGAAAGAGGGATAAAGAATGAAGGGGGAGAGGGTAAGAATGCAGGCAAGTAATTCATTGTATATACCACAGAATTGAGAAATATAAGGGAAGGAATAGGTAGAAGGGGGTGAAGATGTTGAAGTAGTGATATAGATCAAGATGCATTGTATATATAAACTGCTTTGTTAAATACCCCCCCCCAAAATTAATACATAACCAAAAATAAAGATAAGTGAGGGAAAAGGTGGGTTGGGAGGGATGGGTGAGAATGTTAAAAGGGGTGACATTGATCAAGATGCACTATGTTCATGAACTGTTTTGGTGAATGGCAACTCCTTTGTACAACTACTTAAAGATAATAAAAAGTATTCAAAAAAGAAAAACTTCAATAAACACCATTAACTTTCAAAGAGTAGAAATAATAGAGAAAAAGCATACTGTGATCTAAAAGCAGTAACATACGAAATAAATTTAAGAGCTTGTTATTTGGAAATTTCACAATACCCTATTACATAATTTTTAATCTAAACTTTAGAACTTCTTGAAATAAAAATAATTTGAAAAGGTTTTAGGGCTGTGAATATGGCAGCAGAGTATTTACTTAGCAGATACAAGGCCCAGGGCAACCATACAAAGCTTAGAATAAAATGTATAGTATATAGTATTTACTGTGTCTTAAAAGCTATAAAATAAAATTATACTACACATACACAGAGGATTTATTAAAAGTAAAATCAGAAACTTATGCCATAATTTCTATCACTTAATTTCTAGAAAGTAGATATAGAACGCAATAGCTAGATTTGGTAGTATGTATCTATAATCCCAGTACTCAAAAAATTGAGGCAGGAAGATTGCAAGTTCAAAGTCAGCCTAATCTAGGAGCAACTTCAAAGTTGGGCTGTAACAAACTATCAAAAGAAAAAAGAAAAAACCACCCAGAATGGAAATACTATATTTGAGAAATATTGAAAACATGACTTGGGCTGGGGACACTTGAGCATTCCTACTAACACAGCAGCAGTTTAAGAAGTTGATGTAGCCTCTTTGAGTTTAAAGCCAGTCTGGGAAACACATACCAGGAACCCTATCTCCAATTTTTTTCTCTCATAAATTTGGGTGTCTATAACTCATACCTGTAACTCCTAGCTACTTAGGAGGCTGAGGTCTGAGGTTCATAGTTAAAAGCCAACCTGGGCAGCAAACTCCATGAAACTTATATCTCCAGTTAACCACCAAAAAAACAGAAGTGGAGCTGTGGCTCAAGTAGTAAAGTGCTAGACTTAAGCAAAAAAAAAACAAAACTCAGTGTCTTTTGTGCTTGGCAAAAAAGAAAACCAACAAACTGGACGAACTTGAAAACAGCCATACTACACACACACAATTAAATGTTTAGAATAACTCCATGCTTTTTATGAAACTTTATTAATAAAATGATGTGGTCTACTCAAGCTTATTAGAATATTACAAGTTTATAAATAATTGTTAGATTTTACTTTTTCTTGCCAGTAAGTAAAACCCATTAAATAAAATCAGCCTGCTTATAACCAGTGTATCTTTTATGTGTCTGGATTTTTCCAAAAGCCACTCTTATATGTAGTTTTCCCTCTGTTTATATATAATGTTGGATTGTAAAAGTTATATATTGATGCTCTCTTTTGAGAAAATTAATAAGAACCTCCACACAGGTAACTTTTTGTGATTAATACTTTTGTAAATTTTTTTGGAAAATACAGAACCATTCAGCTTATATAAAAAAACCTGTCAGACTAGTAGATTAAGACATAAAGTACAAATGTGAAATTGCTTTTAAATGGGTTTCTGGGGGTTTTTTTGTTGTTGTTGTTATTTTGTTTTGGCTGGCATTGGGTTGTTGTTTTGGTCTATTTCCTGCAATTTGTAATTACTTTCTGAAAAGCCTTGGCTGAAATTCTAGGTCAATATAGAACTCAACTAGCTCTATAGAGATTCGTTCAAGTATAACTGTCTTCTAAGACCAAAACTTATTTTGAAAAACAAAACAACACATACCAAATGCCTAGCACTTCACAAAAGATAATGTTTGGGGACTTCCTAACTTGTTTAAAAGATCAGTATGGAAAATTCTTATAAACAGTTCAGTTCTTGCTGAATCTATGTCCTTGTAACTTAAAAGATCTTACAATATAATTGCTCTGTAAATATCAGAATTTTCTAAATATTGTGCAGTGTACACAAAGAACCCGTCAAATGGCTTATCTTGTACTTATCAGCTTGTTTATTTTATGCCTCCAAAAGCTGTATTTTTTAACAAGAGCAGCTGCTACTTTGTAAATATTTTAATAGCTCCTGTTAAGTAGAGCTGTCAGTTTAACAAACAATATTATAAAAGAATTTCGTTCTTCCATGTGATTGCACATCTTGAAATGTGTTTTACCCTGAAAATCCTTTGGAGATTTTAGTCTGGAAAGGATATCTCCTTTGAAGGCACAAAGCCAACAAAAGGAAGAGAATGATTTAACAAATGATGTATAAGATCACTAGAGAAATAATGGTGTTCATTTCAAAAGACAATGTATAATGCCAATAAGTTATTTTAGCTTACTTCTCTTCTTGAGTCTAGCAGTTTGTTGATACGGAACAACACTGGCTTTATGCCAGATATTTCAGGTATGAACCTTGATTCTTACCACTTAATAGATATTGGTTTAGAACAAGCCAATTAACTTCTTTGACCCTTTGTTTCTGTATCTGCAAATGGGGTAATGATACTTAGTGCACAAGGTTTATGGGGTCATTATGAGAATGAAAGAGAATATATGTAAATGGACTAACTCAATAAAGGTAATAATTATTAGTCTGTCTTACCTACTTAGCAACTGGGAGTCTCCAGGTCCTTCTTTAGTCTTTCTCCTTTACATTTTTATTCACCCAGCTTATCTCTTTTTTTTTCTATTTCATGAATTCAAAGTGATAAATGTTTTAGAGGTAACCCAATTTAGCACTTATGTTAAATAAATGAAGAAACTGATGCTTAAAGAGATGAAATGACTTGTTCAAGATCACAGTTAAAGAGAGATCAGAATCCAGTCTCCTCAGCTTTTCAGTTTTCCTTCTTTCTATGAAATTAAATTTCATGAAATTTCTACCAGGGTAGAAGGTTCATGGTAGAAGAGAAAATATGGAACAAACATGAAGGAGAAAAAGATTTTTTTAAGTGAGGAAAACATTCCCTTTTCTAGATAATGTACAGTAAATTTTTTCCCAAAGGGTTATAAATTTTAGGCTTTACATGTCATATTCTCTCTGCTTCAACTACTCTTAAACTATATATTATTTAAGGCTAATTTTGTCTTACAAACAAGTGTGGCTATGTTCCAAAAAACCTGTATTTGGACACTGAAATTTTGATTTCTTGTCATTTTCACTTCTAAGAGTATATTGTTTCTTTTCAACCATCTGGAAATACAAAAACTGCACTTAGGACATGAGCCACACAAAACCAGATGGCCCAGGAGAGAACTGTATTTGGCCCTGTCCTACAGTCAACATGGAGGCCTTAGAAGTATAAGCCTGATGCTAAACAGACAAAATACTTAGCTTTAATATTATGGAAATAATAGGATCTGATGGGGGACAGGATAAAGAGGGCAGTACTCACTCTAGTTCAGCAGACAACTGTTCTTTGGAAATAGAGGAGAAATGCTGCCAAGTAAGTTTTTTTTTTAAGTAAGCTAAGGTTCTAGATCATATGTGAAATTTACCAATATTTAAGTGTTGGTAAGTAATTGAAGTACATTCTTAAATACTGTAGGTCAGACATCTGTTAACTGATTTTGGTACATGGGACTGTCAGTTTAGGAGAAGAAAACTAAGCAAAGAAGTAGGTAATTCATAGTTTCTATAAAATTTCACTAATGAATAAACTACCACACAGAAGATATATATACATATACCACAGATCAGAATGACAGACAAATACAAAATACTCACCCAAAGCTATAAAATATACATCCTTATATGTGTACCCAGAACATTCTCTAGGAATGACCATAGGAAGTCAATAAATAGGTTGTTTTTTTCCATGTGGTACTGAGAATACAAACTAAGCCTCAGGTATCCTAGGCAAGTGATCTATCACTGAGTACATCCACAGCCCTAAAATCTTCTAACAAATTCAAAAGGATTGAAAATGTGTATCTTTTCTGATCACAGTGGAATAAACTAGAAAGCAGTAACAAAAGGGAAAGAGGAAATCCACAAATACGTGAAAATTAAGCAGCAAATAACTAATGGGTCAAAAAAAAGCACAAAAGAAATTAGAAAATGTTTTGTTTCAAATGAAAGTAGAACCAACCACATACTTATATTGATGAGATACACTAAAAATAATGCAAAGAGAAAAGTTGAAGGCCATATGTATCAATAGGGCGGAGCAAGCTGGTAGATTAGAGCATCCTACATTTGGTGGCCTGATTGAGAAGAGTCAGTTAGAGAGAGAGAGAGAGAGAGAGAGAGGAGAGAGAGTATTAGGAATTGTGAAGAGGTAAATACTTGAAAAGCACAGAAAAAAGGAAATTGACAGAGAAAATTAGAAACCATCTGAAGCTCTGTCTACCCTATCCAACAGGGAGGGGAAGCCAAAAATACAATTACAAAGTAAGCCAGAAGGTCCTGGCACACACTGACAATTCTAGCAGGAGGATTATCCATACCTCTACAAGCCTTAGATCCAGTACAGGGATTTGGTCAGACAGTTTTGTCTGTTCCTGTGTAGAAGACTAGCTTCAGTGAAAAAAAGGACATTCTTCTGTTCCACTTATTTCTGGTTGCTAAAACAAGGCATTATCTTGAGAGAGGGCTCAGTGTTTGGGAATGAGCTGTATGAGGGGGTTGGTAGCAAGGCACAGCCATGGCTCGGGTAGTTTTGGTATATACCCTGCCACAGTGTCTGGATAGAAGATAGTCATGGGAAGGGAGAGCATGTGGTATGGACCCGCAGAGGTTCAAGCAGTGGAAAGCTCAGGCAGTGAATGACCTAGTAGTTAGAGGACCTGCCTCCCTGGTAAGGAGCAAGTCCCATCATCTAAGTGTTAAAAGGCCAAGGGTGATGTAGTGTATGGTCTCTAGAGCCTGACTCTTGGCCACATGGGTTGGCTGCCAGATGGGTCCAAAATCTCTGAGCCAAGACCCTCTGAGTCATGTGATTTCCATAATCTACTCACTCTCAAAGGAAGCGAAGTACTGGGCAGGTTCTGAAGGCACTGAACACATCTCTGGGAACTGCTTCCTGTGGTGTGTTGTTGTTGTTTTAAGGGACAGAGAGCCCTCAGTTTATGTTCTCCAATCATTCAATTTCCATCTCCCTTCCACAGGACAGTGGACTGCTGGGCATAGTCTAAAAACACTAAAACCTGCCTCTGGGAACTGAATTGCACGTGTTAGCTGCCAGGTGGGATTGAGAGCTCCAAGCCCAAACCTTTCACATCAGATGGTTTCTACAGCCTCCTGACTCCCATAGGGAGATGACTTGCAGGACATAGCCTGAAAGCACTAAGAACCACTTCCAGGAACTGTAATGCGTTTGCTGCCAAGTGAGACAGAGAGCCCTGTGTCTTAGCCAGCTGTGTCTCCAAGTGCACAATGAAGACAAGCTACTATAATGAAAACATGCCAGAAACAGACAGCCAGCCCTTCTACAACAGACTCTGTTAGTTTTCCTTGATGTGAGCAGTGCTTTGGATCAAGTATGTTACCCTGACTATATCAATGAGTACTTAACTATTGTGCCATACCCCAAGTCCGGTGGTGAGAAATAGTATGTCAACCTTCTACTATAGAGTCCTGTCCGAAACTAAGACTATATCAACTGAAAGACTAACAACCAACAATTTGGCCTCAGTTACACAAATCTGAATTGCAGAAACACAAGAAATACAAGAAAACAAGATTATAGACTCTTCTGTGAAAACAACACTAAGGATACCTAAACCTACCAAACACTAACAATATTGAAGTAGATGAAATCACAAATAATTTTTTAAAAATCAACAAATTTTAAATGAGCTTGGATATATAACTGAATAAACACAAAAATCTACAAATGAAAGAAAGATAATGCAAGACATAATACAGTAATTTTAAAAACATAGAAATTCTGAAGAAGAAAACAAACTGAGATTCTTCAGATAAAAAGCTGAGCCAGGCACCAGTGCCTAACACCTAAATCCTACTTAGTCAGGAGGCTGAGATCTGAAGAATGAGATTTAAAACCAACACAGGTAGAAAAGTCCTATCCCCAAACTAACCAGCAAAATGCTAGACTAGAGGTATAGATCAAGTGAGCAGAGCATCAACCAATGAAGCAAAGCAATAGGCCTTGTGCAAAAACAACAACAACAACAAAAACTCAGTTGAATGTGTCCCCAGCAGACTAGATAAAAAAAAAATCTGTATTTGAGATAGGTGGATATATTAGTACATTCATATAAAAAAGAAGTAATTTTTAAAAATACTACTGGAACACAGAAGACCTCTGAGACACCATTAAAAGTCTAAACCTAAGCCAGATGCTGGGTGTTCATGCCTGTAATTCAAGAGATTGAGCTATGAAGATCGTGGTTTGAAGCCAGCCAGGGCAGGAAAGTCCCCATGGGACACTTATCTCCAATTAACCACTCAAAAACCAATAATGGCACTGTGGCTCAAGAGGTAGAGCACTTGCATTGAGCACAAAAAGGCTCAGGGACAGCATCCAGGCTTTGAGTTCAAGCTCCACAACTGACAAGGAAAACTGAAGTTTAAACCTGCAAGTCAAGGCATAGAAAAAAAAGGTGTACTCTAAAGACATAAAAAACATACTCAAAAACATACCAGAAAATTTTTCAAGAGAAATAGTCATCCAGATACAGGAGGGTTTTAGAATATCAGATAGACAAGACCAGAAAAGAAAGATAAATGCATCTATAAAAATACAGGAAAGAGGGGCTGGGAAGGTGGCTCAGTGGTAGAGTGCTTGCCTTGCATGCCTGAGGCCCTGGGTTCGATTCCTCAGCACCACATAAGCAAAAAGAAAAACGCCGGAAGTGGCGTTGTGGCTCAAGCAGTAGAGCGCTAGCCTTGAGCTGAAGAGCTGAGGGACAGCGCCTAGGCCCAGAGTTCAGGCCCCACAACCGGACAAAAAAACAAACAAACAGGAAAGACAAATGAAGAGCAGGAAAGAATCGAACACTTCAAAACAACCAAATACTAGGGAATACTGCATAATTTTTAATAATAATTCTGGGTGTTAATGCTCTCAACTTTTCAAACAACACAAACTAATGGATTAGATTAAAAAACAAAACCCAACTGTTTGTTGCCTATAAGAAATGGAAGAAATGGACCTCACTAGTAAAGACAAACACAAGTTAAAAAGAAAGGATGAAAAGGATTTACCATGCAAATGGAGCCCAAAAGCTTATATACTCATATCTGACAAAACAAAATTAGTCAGAAGGGACCAAGAGAGTTAATTCATAATGTTTAAGAGAGCAATCCATCATACTGATACAGCATGTATCTGTAAATATATATACATGCAACTTCAAAGCACCCAGTGCCAGAGAATTAATACTACTAGAAAGAAGAGCACAGTAGACTCCAACATAGTTGGTTATGTTAGTACCCCTAGTCTCAACAATAGATTAGTCATCTAGGTCCACACACACCTCCAAAATCAACAAGGAACATCAGAAATAAACAACACTATACAGCAAATGGATTTAATAGACATCTACAGTATATTCCAAACAGCTTCAGCATAAGCATTCTTCTCAGAAGCCCATGGAAAGGTCTACAACATAGACCATATTTCAAGACATTATGCAAGTCTTAGCAATTATAAGGAAATTTAAATAACTTATCAGATCATAGCAGAATAAAAGAGAAACTATAGAAAATAGAATTTCACATAATCAATTCCACTTACTAGGTTATATTCAAAAGAACTTAGAGCAGACTCTTAAGTAGATAATTGTACAATCATGTTCATAGTTCATAATACCCAGGTGGCAGAAGCAACTGAAATGTCCATATATAAGTAAATGGATAAAGAAAATGTAGTATTTATGTGTAATATATACAATGTAATATTAGTCTGCCTTCAGTTCTAAATCCTATCACATAGTATGATGTGGATAAAACTGAGGGAAGACATTATATTTAGTGAAATAAGCCAGTCACAAAACAAAGACATTTTTTATACAAAGTATCTAAATTTATCATGTTTATATAAACAGAAAATAAAATGGTGGTTATTAGAGGCAGCAAGGAGGAGGAATGTTTTTTAATATGTGCAATTATGTATCTGTTAGCATTGCTGTCCAACCCTCACACATTCTGTTGTGTCAAATATTAATATTTTCTTCTAGCTTGTTATGTCATATCTCCTATAATAAATTGTATGTTCATAGTTGGAAAAAAAGGAGGAATGATTAATTGTTAATAGATGCAGTTTCAGTTTTGCAAGATGAAAGTGTTCTAGACATGCTGCACGACAATGAATATATTTAACAGTAGTGAACTGTACATTTGAAATTAGGGATGGCAAAAATTAAGTTCTGTGGTTTTCTTGCTACAGTTATTAAACTGACAGATATTGTGGTCCACAGCCTTCTTGGATTTTTAAGAAGCTTTGTATTTCTGACAATATATACATATTTTTATAATCTCTATTTCAAACAACTTTTTAAAGCATTTACCTGTCAAAGTGGCTAAGGTGTCTCTACAGCTTACATCTGTATGATATGGAAATATACCCCTCTATATACACTTGATAATGCTAGTTGAAAGCAGTGATTGTGATTTGCCTACAGTGTGCATAGTCCTGGTTTTATCCCGAACACTAATTAACAGTAGTTGAAAAATATTGAGCAACAGCTTTTCCTCTTCAAAGTGTGTGTAATACAGAAGAGTAAAATTGACTTCTACAATATTCCAGAAATAAATTGTGTGACAGTATAAAAAGATTTGGTTAATAAAGTGCTTACAAAAGCATTATGAATAGGCAAAAGTATAAATGAATTTTTAAAAATCTGAATCTGAAATCATGATGTTATCAACTATTTTGTTGAAGTTAGTATAAAAATGACTGAAGTCATGAGGGACTGGGAGTTTCATTATTTTAATTGTGTGCTACATAGCACATTGACAAGATAAAGGAAGAATTCCATTGGGATCTGTGAAGTTTTTCTGTAATCGTAACATATGTAGGAGTTAGCTGAAATTGTATTTGATCCCTGTCTTAATCATTTTTTACAGAACTCTTGGGGCCTTTGGACAGAGGGGATATGCTAAGTGACGCTTTTGTTGGACTGTCTTTAGTTCCTCAAGGGGAAGAATCACTTCCAGATGATCTTCCTTCCTTTGGATCTGTCCACAGACATATTATTCAGCAAAAAACACTGAATGGTTCTTCTAACAGGTAAGCTATGTTGAATTGAAAATTTATTCCATAAAAGGAAGTACTTCGTATTCAATACTTTAAATACCATGCTCAACTAAAAACTAATAGCTAAGCAAGAATATTTGAAAATGCCAAGGAAAAAATATGCATTTTTCTCCTGGCTAAGACTTTGCAGTAGTTAGGTAATGCCAGAGCAGGCTTAATGCAAGCAGAACTGAACATAAAAAGAGTACTGTTAAAATGAATGTTCTTCTAGAAATTACTCTAATATTTGTTATAGTCTAGTTATATTTCCCTGTTAAATTCTAGGACTGTTAGACTACCTTAAACAAATTATTATTAATTTTTAGGATATATAACTTAAATATGTTTCCTATTCATTTTGAAATCTGATAAAAGAAAATTTAAAGGCCCGTCTTGCCACATGAGGTTAAGAAAAAATGGATATGAAATTAATACATGATTGTTATGTAGAGTGATAATTACAGCACTATTTTCAGAAATAGTCTTATTTGTTACGATCATTATAACATTAACTAAGATATAATAATGCTCAAACATAGTGTAATGTACAAGATAATAAGTCTTACTAGGCTTTGTGAGCCACGTGAACTTTTTAGTGACTACTCAATCCTGCTGTTTTAGTATGAAAGTAGTCATGGACAAGAATGGGCAAGTGAGTTAGAATAGTTATGTTACAACAAAACTTATGAAAACAGTGGTTCAAACTTGACAGATTATATTTTACAGATGATCCTAATCATATATACTAATTGTGGAAAGGCTGGATTTAAAATTCATGTGTATCTATTATACACATATTTTTATAATGTTCTTGAGAAAAAAATGCTTCAAATCACATAAATTAACAGTAAAGAGGATCAGCATTTCCAAGTATGAGTGTTTATTTAGATCCTCTCTCCAGGAAACTATTATAAAACTGTACAAACCCTCTCCGTTCTGGGCCCTGGAAAGCAAAGGCAAGCAACCAATAGAGAAGCATTTATTGGTTAGAAAAACTGCTCAATTTCTAGAAATAAACTAGAGTCTATGAGAATCCTGCTGAAGGCAGTTCTTATCTTCCTCCCAAGCTTAAGCTAGTTCTTCTACCAGTTAAGATTGGTTGTGAAAGCCAACAGCTGACTGAATTTGGGGCTGAGTGTGGAAAAAACCTTGCTTGCCACTATGGTCAATAAAAGCATCAAACTCACTGCCAGTGAAATTAGTGACAAAGTTAATAGGAAATGACCAAGGAGAGCAACAATTCTAATCTCCTGATTGAGCAAGTGGCTGAATGACAGCTAGTCAAAAATTTAACAGACAGAAAGAAGAGAGCCAGAGGGGCTAATTAAGTGCTCCACAATTTCCTGATGAAGCTATATGACCTCACATTTTTGGTGTTTTTTTTCCTAGATGGACTCAACTTTTCAATTTGGAGGGGGGTTTTCCATCCTATTTATAATTATTTTGAATTTGGGACATTTTCTTCAACTCATGCTGAGCGTAGTTGCCAAGCATTTCATTTCTTCTTAATCATTTTTTTCTTTTTGTAGTACTAGAGATAGAACTTGGGGCCTCATGCCTGTTAGTCAAGTACTGTACCATTTGAGCCATACCCCAGTCCCTCATCCCTCCCTTTAGTTATGTTCTGTATTATTTATAGAAATATTGGGAGTTAGAAACATAGGCAACCAATATTATCCTTAGCCATTTTTACATTTTACTTCATTAAAAACAATTTTAGTGAGGTGTATCTTGCATGAACTGTAAAATTCATCTATAATGGTACTTGATAAGCTTAGAAAGTTATATGAAAATCACCTCAGTTCAGTTTTGTAACATTTCCACACAAGTATTTCCATGTGCCTAATTTTACTCTCTACTCCAACCTAAGACAACCACTCTGCTTGCTGTTTCTAGAAAAATTTTATATACATTTCCATTTGGAGGCTATTATGAATAATTCTACCATAAGCCTTCATGTCTGAGTCTTTTGCAGAGATATTCTCACAAAATAAAGGGCAGGGAAACACTCAGCATATCATACAGTGATTGAACACAGTTGGTAATAACACTAGATTGATTGAAATAAGCTCACAGCAACTGAGTTGTATAATACCTGTATAGAAATTTATAATTTTTTTAAATTTGGCAGCACTAAGGCTGAGCTATGCCTCCAGCCCTGCTTTCTACTGGTTATTTTCAGGAGAGGGTCTTGCTTCCCAACATAGCTAAAACCACTCCATGGGTCCAGCTTCCCTGCATGAAAATGGAGTCTTGTGATCATTTTCTGCCCAGGATCTACAATTCTCTAGTTCTCAACTTCCCAGGGAGCTTGGGATTACAGGTACACACAACTCAGCTATGGTTATAGAAGAGATCTCATGAACTTTTGTGTCTTGGCTGGCCTTGAACTACGACCCTCCTATTCTCAGCCTCAAAGTAGTTAGATTAGCAATGTGAGCTACTGGCACCTGGCTTTTTTCTTTTGATTAAAAAAAAATCTTGTTTTTTGGACCATGCTTGGCCACAACTGAATGTAATAAATCCACAAATAATATAGGCTTACAGTAGTCAGCTGTTACTGTAGCATAGACAGATATGAATGGGCATGGATGTGTCCAATAAAAGTCCATTTACACAAACAGGCAACAAACCACTTAACCATGGAGGAATTTTAAATCATGAAACTACTTTTTTGGTTGCTTTGTAAGTTAAATAATGTCCTAGGTAAACACCTATTACCACAAATGGCTAGTACTAGACTTAGAAATCTGCAGCATGCAAATTTTATACAAAATGATCTGTGCAATAAAGCATCTAATTCAGATAGTTCTATAAATCCTACCAAACCTTCAAAGATCAGATATTTCTAATGTTCTGGAAAATATTCCAAATCATCAAAAACAAGGAAGGACTTCTCACAGTACAGAAATATCCCAATATCACTCATAAATACTCGTGAAAATATCAGAAAATAAGTTTGTAAATTTTTCCTTTGTCAGCAAGAGTCATTATTACTATCTGCATACAACTTAAGGTATATTTCTATCGTGTAAATTGTACTCTTCATCCTTATATTGTTAAAAATGTATTATTATAGGGGCTGGGAAGGTGGCTCATTGGTAGAGTGCTTGCTTTGCAAGCATGAGGCCCTGGGTTTGATTCCTCAGCACTGAAGAGCTGAGGGACAGCGTCCAGGCCCAGAGTTCAGGCCCCACGACCAGATTAAAAAAAAAAAAGTTTTATTATATATTACAAACACGGGGCTCGTTTAAGAATTTTTTGCTAAAGACTGTCAAGACTATACATATGAGCTGTAATGAATGAAAATAAATCTGAAGTATAAAAAAAATTTGCTGTCCCTGAGCTCCTCAGCTCAAGGCTAATGAGTGCTCTACCACTTGAGCCACAGTGCCACTTCCGGCTTTTTCTACATATGTGTGCTGAGGAATTGAACCCAGGGCCTCATGCATGCAAGGCAAGCACTCTACTACTGAGCCACCTTCCCAGCCCATAAAAATTTGCATTATTTCTATGGATGTGGAAAATACCTTTGATTAAATTCAATTTCTGTCCCTGATGAAAGCACTCAAGAAAAAAGAAACTGGAGAATACTACTAAACATATATATATATATATATACACACACACATAACTTAATCCTAATGCTGATGTTTTTCTAAATGGAGCATTTCCATGTTGGCAGCCATTGTTTCAGCTACTTTTCATCACTATTCTAGAGGTAGTAACTGACTGCACGAATCATCTAATAAGGGCTGGCAAACTCACCTACATGCCAAATTTAAGCAGCTTGCTGCCTGTTTTGTACATAAAATTTTATTGAAACATAGCCATACCTATTGGTTTAATGTGTATGGTTTAATAATAGAGACAAAGACTAAAATAAATTGCTGTCAGGCCCTTACATAAGAGTTTGCTGCTTCCTTGGAGCAAAGATACAAGAATTGGTAAGAGCTGGGCACCCATGGCTCACGCCTGTAATCCAAGCTACTCAGGAGGCTGAGATCTGAGGATCTTGGTTCAAAGCCAGCCCGGGCAGGAAAGTCTGTGAGACTCTTTATCTCCAATAAACCACTCAGAAAACTGGAAGGGTGCTGTGGCTTAAGAGGTAGAGCATGTGCCTTGAGCTGAAGAGCTCAGGGACAGCAACCAGGCCCAGAGTTCAAGTCCCACGACCAACAAAAAAAAAAAAAGAAGAAGAAAGAAAGAAAGAAAAAAGAATTGGTAAGGAAATAAAAGCAGTAAAACAATCTGCTTCAAAAGTCATGGATTCATTGTTAAAACCAAATCAAATATTTTAAAACTGAAAGAATTTTAAATTGACACAAGTAAATTAAATGTCTTCATAAATGTAAACAAATGTATTACAGAACCAACTGTTAGAGAAAGCCTTATTTACAATATCAATGAAGAAATTGACATACGATTAAGTGTAACAAATGTGCAAAGTCTACATGTAGAAAACTTTAAAAGCACCCTAAAAAATATAAATTAGGCTTAACAAATAGAAAGACTTGGGATAGAATCACTTCCTATTATTAAGACATCAGTTTTTCCTATTTTATTTTAAAATTTTAATGTGATCCCAACAAAAATGCCAACAAACTTTTATGTACTTAGACAAGTTAATATTAAAGTTCTTATTTTTAAAAAATACCAAGGGAAACACAAAAAAGACAAACCACTAGATAGATCTTGATCTACTAGAGATTTTTTAAAAAGCACATCATAAAACCTTTAAAACTTATGTCTCATTTGTCATTTTATTCACCATGTGACTACTAGATTAATACCTGCTTCCTCATAGAGCTGTAATGTTCATTAAGGCAGGCACGTGACGACCATCATAATGTCTCCAAGCCATACCACAGTGTCTGATAATGGTTGTCACATATTAGGTAGGGAATATATTTATGCCACTTGCTCTCTTGGAAGTTTGAGAGCATTGGGAAAGGAATGCTATGAATAAGAAACAAACTCAAATATGCGCAAGCTGGGTGCTGGTGGCTCATGCCTATAATCCTAACTACTCAGGAGGCTGAGATCTGAGGATCACAGTTCACAGCCAGCCTGGGCAGGAAAGTCCAGGAGACTCTTATCTCCAATTAACCACTCAGAAAACCGGAAGTGGTGCTGTGGCTTAAGTGATAGAGCACTAGCGTTGAGCTGAAGAGATGAGGGAAAGCGCCCAGGCCCAGAGTTCAAGTCCCACAACTGACAAAAAAAAAAAACCAAAGTGTATGATAATGGTAAATTTTAGAAGAGAAAATAATATCTGAACAAAGAAACCTGCACTGGGAAGGTTATATTTGAGTTAAAACCCGAATGGCTATTTGATGATGTGAGGTGACAAGAACTCCAAGGAAAGAAACTATACATGTTAAAAGTGGAGATAAGTTTGAGAGGTTCAAGTAGCATCCAGTGTAGCTACACTGTGCAGTAAGTGTGGTGGAAGAGCAAGTAAGTTACTTAGGACCTTAGTAGACCATTCAATTGGTCTTCATTTTAATTGCGAAAGAAGTTACTGTAGAATATTAGAGTATGTGCTAGGCAGAAAGGCCTCCTACCGATATCTATATATTTATCTCTATGAATATATTAAAATGATATTGCAAAGAAAAGTTAAGGTAGCAGATAGAATTAAGGATGCTAATCATACGACTCTGAAACAGGGATATCAACTTGATTATCTAGATATGAGTAATGTAATCCTTAAATGTGGAAGAAAGGAGTCAGTGTCTACAATGAGTCAATGTGAGAAGAACTCAACTCATGGTTGTTGGTTTTAAAAATGGAGGAAACATGAACCAAAGAATTCAAGTTTTGTCTAAAAGATTGAAAATAGTTAAAGTATTAGATGTACAAAAGAATGGCATCTCCCAAATTAAAGCACTTGTTTGCAGTACAGAACAGTTTTTTTAGTTGCCATTATGTAAATTGACAAGGTTATATATATTCATAGGAAAATTTTGTATTTTTGTCAGTAGTACTATTATTTAAATTGTTTTCATTCTTTGGATCTGGCTGCCTGAGATGCTATTCTTTATATGACATTATCAGTATTTAAATGGTCCTTCATATTTTTGATGTAACAACTAAAAAGTGGTACACAACTCAAGCGTAGTTTAGAAGAAAAATTCACACAGAGTGAGAAGTGCAGTATATAAGTAAAATAATTATACCAAATCTGAAGTAATATTAACTACCATTAGAAATGGTCCTGTCCTATACTAGTTATATTTCAAATAATGCAATTCTGTAGTTGTCTCAACTTTCTCATTTGTGTTAGATTATCTGTCAAAGTCTAAAGTTCCTTGCTGTGTACTATATTTTCAGCAAACTTATCTACCGTGATATTTACTGTCCTAAATTCACTACAGTACTGATTAGTTTTTTGTTGTTGGTTTTTTTGTTTGTTTGTTGTTGTTGTTTGGTCGTGGGGCTTGAACTTGGGGCCCTGGGTACTGTCCCCTCAGCTCTTCAGCTCAAGGCAAGCACTCTACCACTTGAGCCACAACACCACTTCTGGTTTTCTGGTGGTTTATTAGAGATAAGAGTTTCACGGACTTTCCTGCCCAGTCTGGCTTTGAACGGCAATCCTCAGAGCTCAGCCTCCTGAGTAGCTAGGAATACAGGTGTGAGCCACCAGTGCCCAGCCTGATTAGTTTCTTGCTATTTATTATAAATCTGAATTTATACCTAACAGACTCCAAATTAAATACTATTCTGTAACAAGTTGTTAAATTTTGAGTTGATTCTACGGATTCGTGTCTTAGCAATTTTTCTTTAAGTTGGGACACGCAAAAGATACTCATTAATTCAGAATTTAATATAGCTGATGAAAAATTTCAGTGTTTACAAAACAAAGAAATTGTCAACAGAATGCCTGGCAATAGACTAACCAGAAAAAAAATTACAGCCTATAATTCATGAAGATTGGCTGAAAACAAACTGGTCCTGCCAACAGAAAATCTGACAATTACTCTGTTGTCTAATTTGGCTCAGCCTAAGTTGACCTTGTTTATTCATCTCAGTCTTTTAATTCTTGTTAACTTGGCATGAAATGAGAACATATGGCATATGTGTACGAAGTCCATTTCTGCATCTTAAACCAAAATAAGTGTAACATACTGGGCATTTCCAGTGTATTGAGCTCTTGTAGTAGCTTAGACATACCTGGTTGCATTCATCTTAAGCACATAGGTTTGCATATAAAAAGGGGAAACTCCCTAGAGACATATATTTTCCAAAGCTTGGTATATGACTAAATCTGGCCAATTTTAAGCATGTTTCCAAAGAAGCTAGACAATGTAAAGCTCTTTTCAAATATAAAAATAAAAGTCTGTATTGGAAATTTATCAACCAAAAGATATAGGCTTTCATCACACCTGAGGCGGTTTAAGAATGCTAATCGAGAAAATGTTAGAAATTGGAAATGAAGAGCAAAAAAGATTATTTCCACTTTCTTTCCAGCCTCATTTAGTCTATTTCTTAATTTCTAATCCACTGGAGTTTACTGAAGGGAAGATACTTCATCGTTTTAATATGACAAGGAGCACTGTAAGGAAATGAGTTTCTTCACAGATCCCCAGCTCTTTCATGGAACTGCAGTTGTATTGGTACTAAAACTAGACAAACAAGAATGTAGAAAGTCAGAGCCCAAAGTTTATTCATTTTTAAAGAATAGTGTTTTGAATTAGATTGCATCATCTTCTATTTTTAATTTAAATGAAAAACAAGGAAATGTAATTGCATATGTAAAGCTTTATTTATATACTTTAAAACACTTAAACCTTTATCAGTGAACTCTATATGACATGTCCTCCACAAGGCTCAGAGCATTCTGTCATCTCTGCCAAATGAAGAGCTAGTTCATCATTAATACACATATAGTCAGTTATTTAAATACCCAACATACCAATACAAATATTTGGAAACAAATGAAAATTTCATTGGTCAAATAAGGAAATCTGCTGTTTCAAAAATAAAATATATTTTCCATTGTAGATGAGATAAAAATACCTATTTGCCTCTTCTGTTCATCACTGTTTTCTTCTCTCTGCAATATTCTTTGAATCTAGGTTCTCATAATTTTCTGCATTAAGAGTAAAGAAAGCCGGGCACTGGTGGCTCACACCTGTAATCCTAGCTACTCAGGAGGCTGAGATCTTGAAGATTGCAGTTTGTGGCCTAGACTCCATTTCCAAATAACCAGCAAAAAGCAGAGCTAGAAGTGTGGCAGTGGGTCCAGGAAGTGTGTCCTACAGGTGTGACGCCCTAAGTTCAAACCCAGTACTGGGAGGACAAGGAGAAAAAGATTAAGAAACTAAGGCTTCAGGGAGGGAATGGTGAAAAGCAGAACACAAACTAAAAAACAGTGTCAGTAATATACATACACAAAAATTGTAACTGTATAAGAAACAGGTAGTTTGGGCTTTGCTATTTCATGCACAACTAAAAATAGAACTGGAAAACAGACTGAAATATCTTCTATATATACTTCAGGTCCCCAGAAAAATCTCCTCACTAGGCTAAAAACATGCTGTAAGCATCATATAATAGTTTTTCCTTTTACAGACATTACCCATTTACTATGGTTCAAGGTAGACCAAGTTTTTTTTATTCTTCTTACTAGAGGTAAATTGCATATCTGGAACATAGTATGCACACTTCCCCTACTTATGAATTGTTTTTCTTTTGCTATATATGTTTCTATAAACTAATACGGGGAACTTGTTGCTCTGTGTCAAACAATACCGACGAGATGTGCTGTGGGTTTCCTATTACATAACAATATTAAGTGCATATGTTTTAGTGAGGCTAAAGATGATCACTATGAAGTTTCCCATCATCCTTTTTGAAGCCTCCTGTTTTGGACTTTGATGGATTTTACCTAAATTATTAATAGCATTGTAAAATAGCAATTTTCTAATTCCATCATTCCTTTCATATTTATGAGCTAGAATTATTGCATCTGTAAGGCTTGCTGAGCGTAAACTGCCACGTGATTCAGGCAGAAAGGAAAACAATCTGCAGGCCCGCCCTCAGGGAGCAGCCCTGGCTGGGTGGGTGTTAAGCAGGGCAGGAGGAGGTGTGACAGGGGCGCCCCGGGATAGCCTCAGAGAAAGGGGCGGTGACTGCCTCCAGGTGTGCCCATCACTTGGGTAACGCAGGTGCTGCGTGTAGACTTCCTGCGTGGAAAACAAAATGGGGACGGAGGGCTAGTGTACACTGGCATGGAGACAAGCTGAGCTCTTTGCAGGCAGACATAACGTCCCCTTCTTTTGATAACTATAGAGGGAAGTTGATTCTCTCTGGCTACTTCCTACTGACAAGGGGCGTAGACATTAGGGGTAAAAGGTGGAGATGTATTGCTGCTTGTGCCTTCTCCGGGACTGGACAACAACCCTGCCACTACCCCTAATGCCCGTGCCCCTTGCCAGCAGCAAGTAGCCAAAGAGAATCCTGGCCCGTTTATAACTGCCAAAAGCCTGGAGTGTCACAAAGCCCCTCCCCCTTGCTCTTCACCTGCCTGCAATCACGTGACTGTGAGTCAGCGAAGGACCCCAGGTTCTGAGGTCACTTCCTCGTCTGCTGAGGAATAGCACTGGTCACGTCTCCCTTGAACGGTGAGGGGTTCCCCAGGCTCCGAGATTACTTCCGTATCTGCTGGGCCCCGCCTCCCGTCTTTCCCGATATAGTCGGGCTCACGTCCCCTCCTCTTTTTCAGTGGCCTCCAACTCCTCTGGTCTGAAGTTTACCCTCCCCATAATAAACTCTCTTCCGCCTGAACCATGCGGCGGTTTCCTTTCCAGCAAACCTTACAGTATATAGAAAAAAAAAATGCTTATTGACTATCAAATTAGGCTAGAAGGTAAATGCTTGCTAATTTCCCTAGATTTATCAGTTCTCAGAGTAATAACCTGTCAGCTCTTCATTGACACTATTATTCAAGGGAATAGGTGGCGAGAAGGACACTATGGATTTCTAAAGCATATTTGAAGTGCTTCAATCCATTGTGGTCAAATTTTTCTAGTGGTCAAATTTTGTAATTCAATATAAACTTTTTAAAAATAATCTTTCAAGTCATTTTAACAGCATTTATCAAACGTGGAAAAAGGTGATTCACACTCATAATCCTAGCTACTCCAGAGGCAGCCCAGGTAGGAAAATCTGTGTCTTTCTCCAATCAATGCCAGCAGTGGAGCTCTGGCTCAAGTTGTAGAGTGCTAGCCTTGAGCAAAAAAAGGTCAGGGACTGTGTCAGGTCCTGAATTCAGGGCCCAGGACTGGGAAAAAAGCTAGGGGAGTGGGGGCAGGTGGGGTGCGGGGTGAGAACATGGTAACTCTAAGCTTGATTTTTGTAATATATGTAGAAATGTCATAAAAATGAACACCCTGCCAGGCTCACAAGTGTAATTGTAGGTCCTCAGGTGGTCTTGTAGGTCCTCAGGAGGTCGTCTGAGCAAGCCACTAGCATCTAGCTGCACATTGTTTTGAAGTATACATGGACATACCCAGTAAGTTCTCTGATCATAACAGGGTTAAAGTAGGAATAACAAAAATGGGGAAAATATCTCCAAACATTTGTAAATTTAAAGACACACATTCATCCGAGTGCTGTGGTTTAAGCCTGTAATCCTAACTACTCAGGAAACTGAAATCTTAGTATCAGGGTTCAAAGCAGCCCAAGCAGAAAAGTCCCCATAAGACTCTTATCTCCAATTAACCACTCCAAAACTAGAAGTAGCACAACTGTGGCTCAAGTGGTAGAGCACTTGCCTTGAGCACAAAGAAGCTCAGGGACAAAGCCCAGGCCATGAGTTCAAGTCCTACAACCAACAACAACAACAAAAAGATGATATTGATCTAGATGTATTGTTCTTATAAAATGATATGTTGAATGGTAACTTTTGTACAACTATTTAAATTTTTTTTTAAAAGTTTTGAAAAGGCTGTTTTAAAACAAAACCATGGTCTGGGAAGGTGGCTCAGTGGTAGAGTGCTTGCCTCACATGCATGAGGCCCTAGGTTCTATTCCTCAGCACCACATACACAGAAAAAGGCAGAAGTGGGCGCTATGGCTCAAGTGGTGGAACCCTAGCCTTGAGCTGAAGAGCTCCACAACCAGGGGGGGAAAAAAGGATGCAAGAAATTAAAGGCACTCCCCACAGCCTAATGTATGTCCTATATAGCTCTTCATGGTTTGTTAACCTGTGAAATAAATGATCTGTGAAGCACTAAATAATGTTAGTTTCTTGTTGATTTGTAATTTTTAGTGATCAGAATTTACTTCACCTACAGTTAAATTTTTTATATTTATGTTAAATATGTTTAATCTTTTAAATAACAGGGATAAAATTTAAAGGTCTTCTAGAAGTAAAAAAAAAAAAAAAACTCCTAGCTACTCAGGAAGCTGAGATTGGAGGATTGCACGCAGTTCAAAGTCAGCCCAGGCAGGAATGGGAACCTCCCTAAGACTCTTATCTCCAATTAAGGACCAGAAAAGCTGGAAGTAGAGCTGTGGCTCAGTGGTAGAGCATTTAACCTTGAGTAAAAAAGCTCCGGGACAGTACCAAGGCCCTGAGTTCAAACCTCAGGACCACCACAAAAAGAAAAAGAATAAACACACACACACACACACACACACACAGAATAACAAAAAATTTTAATATATGATTTAAAATTAAAAATAATAAACATTTAAGTTATAAACATTTAAAAACAAACATGATTATATAATAGATGAAATGTGAGGGGAAATAAAGTTTTATAATACGAAGTTTTTTCTGATTTTGCCCAGCTTTCCAATTTATTTTTAAAATCCATAGTAATAAGTATAGTAGCACTATGGGTGTTTAGATTTTATTGATATTCTTTTTCAAACTGGGTGCTGGTAGGTCATGCCTTAATCCTAGCTACTTGGGAAGTTGAGATCTGAGCATTACATTCAAAGCCAGCCCAGGCAGAAAAATCTATGAGATTCTTATCTCCAGTTAAACATAAAAAAAGCCAGAAGTAGAGCTGTGGCTCAAGTGGTAGAGCACAAGTCTGAGCAAAAAAGTTCAGGGGCAGCACTCAAGCCCTGCATTCAAGCCCTAGAACTAGCACAAAAAACTACAAAAAACTTATTTAATACAAAACATACAGCTCATTAATTTTATTTTTTTAATTTTTTGTTGTAAAGATACTATACAGAGGGTTACAGTTACATGAGCAAGGTAATGAGTACACTTCCTATTGAAGCTCATTAATTTTTAATACCCAGCTCAGAGAATCATTTTTCCATAATTATTTCTCTTAAAAACATATATAATTTGGAAGACGGTATCCATAAAAGAAACTTACTCATTACCTGACTTTTGAAATGTAATCCCTCTGTACAACACCTTAATAACAATAACAGTGTATTTTTAAAAACTGCATATATAAAATATTTGTATGCTAAAGTTGAATTTTAGTCCTCTTCAATACTATGAACAATTTACAGAGAAAATGAAGTTAGGAATAAAACCTTTGTCCCTCTAACTCTGAATGAGAAGAAGCAGGGTGACAACATGGAAACTATACTCTGAAGAAACAGAACATGGAGTATTAGAAAACATGACAGGAAAGCTAAACTGCACAGAGAAACAAAGATGGGAGAGGAAGGCAGAGAAAAGAGTCCATAGCTCTAATCCTGCCTCCCAAGAGCTGAGGGAGTTGAAGAAACAAAGCCCGCTAACCCTCAGCAAACTGGAAATTTTAGCTTTGGTATAAGCCCACACCTCCTGCAAGCCTAACCATAAAAGAAAATATAGGCCATTTGCCTTGATGCACATAGACGCAAAATTCTCGATAAAATTCTTGCAAACAAAATTCAACAGTACATTAGAGGATCAAACGGATATCAATCCAAGGATTCAAGAGTTACTCAGCATATGCAAATCAGTAAACATAATACAGAAAATAGAATGAAGGACAAGAGTCACATGATCATCTCAATATACACAGTAAAGCCTTTGACAACAAACATCTATCATGATAAAAGTTTTGAAGAAACTTAGTAATACAAGGAATATACCTCAATATAACAAAAGCTATTTGCAGCAAACCTATAGCTAATATCGTATTAAATAGGAGAAAACTAAAAGCATTTCCTTTAAAGATAGGAATGAATAGGAAAAAACTAAAAGCATTTCCTTTAAAGTTAGGAATAAGACATAAGTGTCTCTCTCCACTCTTATTCACTATACATAGTTTGAATTCTTAGCCAGAGCACTAACGCAAGAAAAATAGTCAAGCTTATCTATTTGTAGAAGATAGGATACTAACATACAGTTCTCAAGAAGTACAGCTAATAAATGCATCTTTAACCATAATGGAAACTCAAAGCAACATGGATGGAATTCCATCTCATCCTAGTCAGAATGGCTATTTTTGTTTTTAAATGCTGTTGAGGACACAGGGAAGGGAACTCTTACGCACTCTTGGAGGGAGTGTAATTTAGTATAGCTAATGTAAATCAGTATGGAGGTTCCTCTAAAACAAAAAATAGAATTATCATATGATTCCAGTCTGCCACCCTTGGGCATATACCTGAAGGATTACAAGTCAGCATATAGTAGAATATCTGTACACCTATGTTAATAACACCTCTAGTCTCAATAGTGTAACTATGGAATCAGCATAAGTGTCCAAGTGATAAATAAAGCATGAATGAATAAATGTATATACATAGATGATTCCACAGGAACACAAAAGAAGAGGTTGAATATGATCAAAATTTATTATATCTGTAAAAAAAAATCACTAGCAAAGGATGTAACTCAATGATATCCTGCTTGCCTAGCCTGCATATGCAATCTTAAGCACTGCAAAATTAATTTTATAAATTCAAATATAAGATAGTTGAAAATTTCAGGAGACATTTTAGATAGTTCTGTTAGAAAATTGGAAATTTAAAAATATTTAATACTTCGCTTATACATTTAATGTTACATCTATAACTTATATCTAACTTTAAACTTCTCTTAATCCTTTTTCATATTAAAATATTCCTACCCTACAGACAAGTAATTGACAGAAGAAATGAACAAGAAAAAGACATCTGTGCTGAATCTTTGAAGACCTGTAATACAGAAGGTAATGGAATTCAAGGTACCCAGAATATTCAAAGTATAACATTAAAAATTGTATAAGAACCGTTGGTAAATAAATAAAAATAAGAGCATTTCCAGTCAGTATAGGACTACTTTTGTTTGATGTAATATAAAATTCAAACTCATGATTATAAATGAGTCTAGATTTTAACTTTTTTTTTTTTTGGCCATGGGACTTGAACTGGGGGTCTGGGCACTGTCCCTCAGCTTGTCAGCTTAAGGCTAGTGCTCTACCACTTGAGCCATAGTGCCACTTCTGGCTTTTTCTGCATATGTGGTGCTGAGGATTTGAGCCCAAGGCCTCATGCATGCTAGGCAAGCACTCTACCACTGAGCCACCTTCCCAGCCCTGAGGCTAGATTTTAATGAGCATATAAAGGAATATGCATTTGGAGAGTTTGTTAACTTATTGATTCTGATTCAGTAGGAACAGAGTGGTACCTATGATTTTGTGTTTCTAAACAACTCTCAGCCTGTAAATAAATAGGCTTTGGGAATCACTGAGAAAAATGGCAATTTTTTGCCCAACTTAGCAGTAAAGAAAGTAATGTACATAGAAAATACTATAACAAGGAAACCATGTAATACACTCCTCAAAATTGGTACCAACAAAAAGAACAGCATGACAAGCTAATGATAATCACTTCAAGCCAAGATCTAGCTGGCCTAATAAAGATCAGTACATTCTCAACATTCAGAATAAAATAGAGGAGCACTTTAGGAGATAAAAAAGACAATTATGTTGATGACTGTCTGTGAAAGGAGAAAAGTATTTCGTGCTTTGGCATTTTCATTAAGTCTTCTCTCTTTCCCCTAAAGATGAGTCCAGCTTGATCTACTCATTCTCTCCCCTTTTCCTTTTCCTAAAGCCAACTCTTAGTCCATTTTTCTTTTGCATTAATAAAATGTGTAAAACTAGGTAACTTGTAAAGGAAAGAAGTTGATTTCTGGAAGATAGACGTCCCAAACCTGGCAGCTTCATCTGGGAAATGCCTCCTGCTCTAACAGCCTCATTCTGTAACAGCCTGCTCTCATAGGAACCATCCAGTCCCATGAAGATTGTATGAATCCTTGGCTTATATCCTACCACTTCTCAACACTGTTATGCGGGGAGCAGAATCTCAGTGTGAGTGTCAGAAGGTTCAGACCATAGCAACTGTTATAAAGACTGAAATTCAGAGTTTGGAAGAGAACAGAGTTGGGTATGATTATGCACACTTGGGACCTCAAAATTTAGGAATATTGTTGAGGTCCAGAGTAGGTTGGGCTCCCTAAAGAGACCTCTCCCAAAATACAAAACAAACAGAAAATGGGGAAAGGGAAGCTGGAATGAGTGGGAGAGAAGGATTAAGAAGGGGAAGGAGGTGAGATGAATTGGAATTGGAGCATATAATTAAGAAGGCTCGTAAATCTCAAGATCTGCATTTGGCAAGCTAGAAAGTCAGGAAAGCCAATTGTGTAGTTAGCTGATACTGTAGTGAAGGCCGGCCACCGTCTGTAGCTGCTGGAGGAGCAATCCTTCAGATGAAAATACAAAGCAAGAGCACCCAATATCCCAGCTTGAAGGAAGGAGGAGCTCCTCTTTCAGAGGAGGGTCAGCTGGACATGAATTCTGTCTACCAGACTAGAATCTGCTAACACCTTGTTTCTCCCTCTCACCTTCAAAACCTTCAAAGAATAATAATTGGTGTTTTACTTTATTCTTCCAGATAGTACACAGATTTCCCTTTGGCCATCTCTAACAGAAAAGGGTATTGTGGGAAACATGATTC
The DNA here is from genome assembly GCF_019054845.1 of Dipodomys spectabilis. Taxonomy (NCBI): domain Eukaryota; kingdom Metazoa; phylum Chordata; class Mammalia; order Rodentia; family Heteromyidae; genus Dipodomys; species Dipodomys spectabilis. The sequence goes on from NW_024870818.1 coordinate 3,911,916, forward strand.
TGGCTTAGCCAAATTTATTGGCAGAGTACAAAATCATCATAAAGGTGATACTTTCTAACACAAAATGAGAATAGGCAGGAAATACAGAAATAAGGCATAATGAGGAAGCTATACAAACTATGTTAATAGTGCATACAGAAAAGCGAAAAGAAACACGACCAAGTTGGTTATGCTAAGAATTACACTGCAGGGCTGGGAAGGTGGCTCAGTGGTAGAGCGCTTGCCTTGCATGCCTGAGGCCCTGGGTTCGATTCCTCAGCACCACATAAGCAAAAAAAGAAAAAAGCCGGAAGTGGCGCTGTGGCTCAAGTGGTAGAGTGCTAGCCTTGAGCTGAAGAGCTGAGGGACAGCGCCCAGGCCCAGAGTTCAGGCCCCATGACCGGACCCAAAAAAAAAAAAAAGAATTACACTGCAAATCAAAGAATGAAAGGATAGATAGCAAGTTAGCCCAAAAGAGAGGAGAAAAACTACAATAAAAGACAAAAACATATTATTAATTCTCCCATCTGAGAGTCAGAAACCATATATGACTCAAACTAGATTTGGAGAAGTACCAGGGGTTTTTTGTTCCATTTTTAAAATTTCTAATCTAATATAGATCAGCACTTTTGTAAAATGCAGTAAAAATAAAAATGAAATGTCCAAAATTTTTATTATAATAAACATACATAAAAGTATCCTATGCAACTTCCATCAAAGTTCCTAATTGCTTTTCTTGGTATCTTTTCTAAAATCTCAAATCAGAGATTATCAAATGTAGAGAACAGACAATTTACAGCATATCAGTCATCAGTATTCATGCTGTATATTCATACCACTGACCTAATATTAATTAGCTCTTACTGAATTATGGCAGTAGGCTCAAGTAATAGGATAAGAAAAAGTAACCCAAGTCCAAAAGACCTAATGGATATGCAACATAGAGAAATACAGGGACTAATGATCACAAATAATTTAGCACATAAGTTACAGATATTTTAAAAATACTTTCGATTGTGTTCTGAACTCTAAAACAAGATAGTAAATACCTTTCTACATTTTTAGGAGCAAATCTTAAAAGAATGTTAATATTAAAGCAATGTCATAAAGGTATTAGGCATTTACAACGTGTAAGGACTTATATACCATGCTAAAGTTAGCTTTTCTCCATTTAAAGAATAATTATCTGTTTATGTAGAAATAAAAATGTTCAATGACAAGAAAGGAATGAGTCTCTGAATTTTAAATAGATGATGAAAATAAAAAATAATATTCAGTGACATATAGAAATTGTTTGAAATTCAATTTCAATACCCATGAATAAAGTTTTATTGGTGCCAGGCTCAATTCTTTACATATTACTTAACCATTTTCATACTACAGTGATAGACGCAAATAGGACTTTACACTGCCATGTGTCACTGCAACCTCGGGGACATTGTCATTAATCTATAGCTTTTCTAGTGCCATTATATTGCTTCAGTACAACATTTTATCTAATTTTTTAATGAGTGAATGTTCATCATAAAAAAAACAAAACAATCAACAAGAAAAGAAGCTTGAACTTTGAGTCCACACTTTTAGGGGACAATGAATTGGCTTATTTGGTTACTCAATTAGATGGCAAAGCATTGCATTAATTGTGCAATGACACATGACTGTGCTTAAAAGAAGTCAGTATGCATCAGTGTTAAAAGAATTAATTGTAATATCCCCAGCCATAGACAACAAATTTAGTTTAGTTTAGTTTTGTTTTGCTTTGCTGGTACAAAGGTTCGAACTCAGGGCCTCACACTTGCTCAGCTTGATCACTTGGCTGTAACTCTACCACTCTCCAACATAATGAGAAATTTTTATGTGAAGTACTTTATAATAAGCTGTTTTCATAAAAATTAAAAATGATCCTACACAAAAGTTATCTGAGTGGCTCCTTTGCAAGCCAAGCAAAGAACAAGCAGTGTAAAATGATGGTGAACGGCATCCATCACATTGGATGCAAGCTGCTGAAGAAATGTGTCCAGAGAAAATAAACATAAGACCAATGGACATTTAGTGGAAGTAATTGGTCAAAAGCTGAGGTCATTAAAAATGACATCAATAATTGATTAGAAGAACACAGCAAGAAAACAAGTAAACACACAGAAATCAAAGTAAATAATTTCAAGTGGTTTTTATCCCTGGCCAACAAATATGACCAACAAAAACAACTCAGTTTTTCATTTTACCTGATTCTTTTGTGTGTGTCAGTCATGGGGCTTGAACTCTAGGCCTAGGCACTGTCCCTGAGTTCTTTCGCTCAGCGAGCACTCTACCACTTGAGCCACAGCACCACTTCCGGTTTTTCATTTTGAAGAGTCAATGAGAACATTCAAGTAGCTGAAAAATTAAAGAACGGATTTTAAGAAAAAAATCTGTGTAGAATAACCCAAGCACAGATTTTTTTTAATGAGAAAATACCAATTAACTATAACCTACCATAGAATATGCTAAATTTTTCACAACTGACGATGGTAATATATATGAGAGGAGAAAAATCATTAGGCAAATTTACGAAGCTTATATGAAATCCCATGTGATTCAGTGCTTTGGCTATTGACTGAATTAAGCTACTCATCATCAGGTACCTTGCAGAAAACATTTTACTGTACCATGTGTGATTGAACTGACAGTGTCCACAGTGAACTTTATTAGCTCTGTTGGGTTAGCCATTGCCAGTTTTGTGAATTTCTGTCAGAAATAGAAGCTGGATATTTTGAACAGAAGTTCAAAACCTTAGTAGTGGAAAAAATTTCATTATAATTTTTTTTAGCTCAGTGCTGAGATTGAAATTTTCATGAACAAGAAGAAGCCATTATCAAACTAAATGGCTTTGGAAATTAGCTTTTGCTGCAAATTTGATGTTTTTAATGACTTCAACCTAAAATTACAAGAATAAATAGTGCTTATATATATGAAAATTTACTGAAGTAAAGCCATTTCAATGTTAATTGAGGTTATTTGAATCATAAGTGATGTCAAAGTGTACTGACAAGAGTTAAAACAACAAATCAAATATATATTTCACAAGAAATTTGAAGAAGATATATTTTCTACGGGAACAACAACAAAAAAAAAACCTTAGGGGCAGAATGATCACTTGAGTTCAAAAGTTTGAGGACATCCCAAGCAATACATCAAAAACCTGTCTTGGAGAACAAAGACACTTCCAAAAAAGGGTGAACAAATGCAGCAACGGTACTCACAAGACACTACATTGAAAATGAAATGCACAACTTGTGGGTAGAGATGGGAGGGAAAAACTGGGAGAGAGAGGGGGAAGGGGTGACATTGTCCAAAAAGAAATGTACTCATTATCTCACTTATGTAATTGTAACACCTATGTACACCTTTACAATAAGAATTTTTAAAAGTTAAGATTTTTTTAAATTAAAAAATAAAGAAACCATCCCAGTTTTAGCAGTTAAAACTCTCAAATCCTGGGAAGTCCCTGACTTGCTCAGTCCAGAAGACAAACTGATCTTAATTACAATGGTATTTTCTGCATGCTAGTACAAAAGAATTCACATATTTCAAAATCCATGAACTGTGTAATTGAGAAGCTTTCACCAAACCTTGAATTAGAAGTGATTAATCTGTTATATAATGATATGCTATAATGCAAATATCAAGAGAAGAATCAAACAGAACTTTATAAAATTGGATAGGACATTTCCCCCATATACATTAATTAAACTTCAATTAAAAAGTTAAAATAAAAGTTAAATAAGAGCCAGGCGCCAGTGGCTCATGCCTGTAATCCTAGTACTGAGGAGGCTGAGATCTAAGGATCACGATTCAAAGCCAGCCTTGTCAGAAAAGTCCGTGAGACTCTTATCTCCAATAAACCACTAGAAAACTGGAAGTGGCCCTGTGGCTCAAGTGGTAGAACATTCGCCTTGAGCTGAAGAGCTGAGGGCTAGCACTCAAGCCCAGAGTTCAAGCCCCAGGACCGGGAAAAAAAAAAGTTAAATAAGCCAGGTATCCATTTGGCTGATACCTATAATCCTAGCTAATCAGGAGACTGAGATCTGAGAACTGACTTTCAAAATTGGACTCCTACGTCCAATTTACCAGTGAAAAAGCCAGAAGACTAGGAGTGGCTCAAGTAGGAAAGCACTAGCTATGAGTAAAAAAAAAAAGCCACACAAGAGCTTGTGGCCAGTGTTCAAACCAGTACGGGCATAAAAAAATTAAGTTAACATAGACATATTTTTTTAATCAAAAATGCTCACTGCGGTACTAAACTGAGCAATTACACCTTTTCTTCAACAGCAGTCTTCTTAGAACTACATACCACTTTTGGTAACCAAGGGTCCAGTTGTTTGCTTGATAAAGCGTTTCCAAAGATGAAATATTTTATACTCTTCAGAGATCAACATTAACTGATGAACATTTGCAATTAATTTGATGAGAAATAATAATTAATTTTGATCCTCAATTGTCTTCAGAGATCAACATTAACTGATGAACATTTGCAATTAATTTGATGAGAAACAATAATTAATTTTGATCCTCAATTGCAGTTTAAATTAATTGCAATTAAATTACAAGTTGCATTTAATTGCAATTATAATTTTCAATGGACAAATTTCAAAATAATAGATGTATAATTATTATTAGTTTAAATTTCATCAAAACGATTTTGACAGTCTTTTTCTTGTTATTTAAAATAAGTACTTAGCACTGTATCTTCCACTTTACCTTTTGGCCACAAAGCCTAAAATATTTCCTATCTGGCCTCTTATCTAAATTAAGACACATATATGGAAGAAGTAAGTTGACAAGAAACTAAAGCATGCTGAAATAAGGATACAGGTTGAACCATTGTAACAGTGAGATGAACAAGATACTATGTTGAAAATGAACTAGCAAAATACAATTCATTGTTTTAAGAAATTTACCTGTGGGCTGGGAATGTGGCTTAGTGGCAGAATGCATGTCTAGCATGCATGAAGCCCTCGATTCGATTCCTCAGTACCCACAAAAACAGAAAAAGCTGTAAGTAGCACTGTTGCTCAAGTGGTAGAAGACTAGCCTTGAGCAAAAGAAGCTCAGGGACAGTTCCTTTGCCCTGAGTTAAAGCCCCAGGACTGGGAAGGAAGGAAGGAAGGAAGGAAGGGAGGGAGGGAGGGAGGAAGGAAGGAAGGAAGGAAGGAAGAAAGGAAAAAGAAAGAGAGGAGAGAGAAAGAAAAAGAGGAAAGGAAGAGGGAGAGAGAAAGAGAAAAGAAAGAAAAAGAGGGAGGGAGGGAGGAAAGGAAGGAAAGAAGAAAGAGAGGAAGGAAGGAAGGCAAGCTAGTTCACCTTCTATGTATTGATAGCAGATATTATCATCTAGATTTATGAAATGCATCATGCTCAAAATGTTATGGAAATTTTAAACTACATAAACAAAATATCCCAGCTCAGCAACAATTAAAAAGAGCAGGTAATGTAGTGTTAATGACAAATAACATGTAAATTTATAGAATATAGTCACCAAGGCATTACTTGTTGGTAGGACAAGGAAGGAAAATAAGATGTTGCCAGCTAACTTTGGTGAATTATAATCTACTTAGGAAGGCAGACTAAATAAATAAAATAAATGAATAATGTAAATTAGCATAAGGCTAGTGTCAAGTGAGTTATGCATTTGTTCACTAAGTAAAGAGAAAAGAAATATAACTGGAATTTGTGTATATATATATATATACATATATATATACATATATATATCCAATTCAGTGTTTCAGGGATGAAAATATGTAACTATGTGAATTACTACCTAATATCTGTTTATAATAAAAAAAAAAGTAGATTGTGGCAATAATGGCTGTCTTTTCTCTCAGCATGTAAGTTGAAGTGATGCCTCTTTAAAGCATCATTTTGATGTAGTAGGATCAGCAAGTATAGACTGCTGTTACAGAAGATAACTCACTAATCAATTATAACTTTCTTTTTCATTGAACCAAAAGAAAAAAAAGACAACTTGTCATCACAGCTTCCCAGCAATCACAACTACTCAACTGGAAGTGGTACTTGGGTGATACTTTCTTGTCATACTAGTAAGACATCACTAGTAAGAACAGAAAAAAAAAAAAACAATGTAAGAATATTCTGCTTATTTTATTTCCATACAGATATGAGCCACAACATGTACTTGAGAATAATTAGCACTTTCATGCTATTTTAAGTCTTCTTTATAATGTTCTCTAGCTTTCAGCATTTTCTGATTGTTTTATTTTTAGTGAAGAAATTGAAAAGTTTTGTTTAATGTTATTGAGATCCTTTATTAGCTTTTAAAATCATGAATTTTCTGACCTTTTCTTTTAGGAGAACTGAAGCACGACTTCAGAGGACAGGTAAAATACTTTCTCTTACTATTATTATTAGACAGCTAAATTCCAAGAGCCAGGCACCATTGGCTCACATCTGTAATCTTAGCTACTCAAGAGGTTGAGATCTGAGGACAGTGGTTCGAAGCCAGCCAGGGCAGAAAAGTCCCTATGAGACTTTTATCTCCACTCAAAATCAGAAGTGGCACTATCGCTCAAAGTGGTATAGCACTAGTCTTGAGCAAAAGAGCCCAGGGCCAGCACCCAAGCCCTGAGTTCAAGCCCTTTGACTGACAAAAATTAATTAGTTAATTCCAAGAATTCAAGAAATTATGCCTACTGGTCTATATTACAATACTTGAGGACTGTTCAGCTTCTTTTTATTCCCAAGATTTCATTATTATAATAGTTATTTTAGAATAAAGTTACCCATAATGTAATATAATTTATCTTGAATTTGAGTTAAAATGCTTCAGTAAGGGAAAAATAGGAGGAATATAGGTGAAGTAAGGGTCACCAGTTGTGTAGTTATTATGGGCTGTAATTCTAGCACTTAGGAGTCTGAGGCAGGAGGATTGCAAGGTCATGACCACAATAGACCAAGAGTTGAAATTTGATGGATCTTGATATTAAGTAATCTAGCAGTTCATGTACATCATTGTTTCATAGGTATATACTTGAAATTATTCAAAATGAAAAATCAGAGACAAGGTTTGTAAATATGAAATTATCCAGTGCCTTTTGATTACATAGGTTTTTATAAGAAATGTATATAAAGACATCACTTCTGACAAGTGGTCCTGAACCTTAGCCTTTCCATATTCTGTCTCTCTGACTTCATCTTCTGTCTCTGACATTCATTTTAAGATGAAGTATAAGTGTGGTATAAGTCATTGAAATACTCATAATTTTGTGAATAGCCAATAGTTACATGATTCATTTTGAGACTTGATTTGAATGATGGTTCTACAATTACTAACATTACAATTTGGACAAATAATTTCATCTCTTTACTACTCAACTTCTTTATCTGTAAAACAGAGATAATGCCAAATATCCATAGTGTTTTTGTGAGATTCTGTTATGAGCATAAATGTGGTAGGACTTTGGTAATTACATATAACTATACTAATGATAGTAATTATCAACATTACTTCAACCTACTTTTTATGGACAGGATTTTTTTTTAATCTTGATTTGCTCAGAGGAAAAAATATTCCATATTTCAGTTGAATATATATATGTAATAATTTGCATTTAGACTGCTAAATCTTAAAAAAACTTTACCATAAATTTTACATATTTTAAGTGTCTTAGTTTTTAGAACACTTGTTAAGGAAAATACAGCATCCTGTCAAAACTTTATAGATACATCCACTTACACAAGTATGCATGAAATACTGTTAAGAAACTGACTTCCCAACAGTCTTTCCAGAAGGACTTTCATACAGTTAAAATACCTCAGTAAGAGGAAAGTGGGAGGGATGTAGTTTAATTAAGAGAAATACTAGTTTGTGTATTAATGTAATTGAATGGTTATTATATTATTGGTCATAAGACAATGTTCACTCTTGTGATTTCTGATATAGAAATCTGTTAGATACAGTTCTATGTAGATTATGACCAGTTGACATTGTTGCTTTTAAGCATTGTATTATTCAAAATTTTCGTATGCTACATTTTATTTTTTTGTGCTGGTCCTGGAACTTGAACTCAGGGCCTGACCACTGTCCCTGAGGTTTTTGAGCCACAGCTCCACTTCCAGCTTTTGGGTGGTTAATTGGAGATAAGAGTTTCATGGACTATACTGCTCAGCCTGGCTTCAAACCACAATCCTTAGCTCTCAGCCTCCTGCATAGCCAAGATTTCAGGCATGAGCCACCAGCATCTGGAAGGCACTACATTTTAAAGCAAAGTTTGTGCATATGTGTGTGTGTCTTTGTCTAATTTTCCTTTCATATTTGTCTTTTCTATTGCCATAATGAAATACTTGAAGCTGTCAGTATATTAGCACTAAGTTGGAGGTTGAAAGTCACAATCAGGTGGCTCCATTGGTTAAGCCTCTGGCCCCAGGCTCATTGCAAATATCATCAAAATGACAAGAGTGTATGTGTGGAAGTGATGATATGGCAAGATGGAAAGCCAGAGAAAGATTTGGGGTTAGGCTTATTTTTCTATACCAATCCCTCCAGGAGAATAGCATGAATCGCTTTGAAAGCTGCTTCTATGGCTTTTCATAGGTGGCTGTACCCATAAATAATTGTTTTGTTTTACCATTTTCTGACAACTATATAATGGAAATGGCACATTCTTCTTACTTGCTTTCCTCATTCACTATTATGCTTTGAATAGTCATGCTGATGGGCAGGTACACTTCTTTTCATTGTCTATACTATTCTGTGAGTGAATAGCTCAACCTACTATCCACTATACTCCTTTATTCATTACTCTCTGCTATTACTAACAGTGCTGCTATTGAGTATTCTTTTGTGTATCTCTAGAAAATATACTTATATATGTGGAATTTCTGGTCACACATAGTACACATCTTTAATTTTAATAAATTTCCAAAGTAATTTTACCTATTTACATTCCCACCAAGTAACTACAAGTTTCTTCTGCTCCACTTCTTGCTAGTCCTTACTAACACTTAGATTTAATAATCACATTTCTATTGTTTTGCCATTCCTAGTAACAGAAATTGTTTCTCATTGAGGTTTTAATTTGCATTAATGAGGTTGGACGTCTTAGGTTTCTCATATTTGTTTCTTCTTCTTTATAATGTTCATTCCTGTCTTGTACTTGTTTTTCTATTAGGTTCTTAGCCCATTTCTTACTGATTTATGGTTCTCTACATAGTCCAAATAAGCTTTTGTCATTGTCACAAAACACACATATGCATGTATGCATGCATGTACGCACGCACTCGCGCGCACACACACACATGCGGCACTGAAAACCACTGCTTTGGAAAAACCACTATATGACACAACAATCCATATGCATGCTGTAGAGAAACCCCTATGCAACAAATAAGCTTGTCTCTTCCTATCTTTATAGTTAATACATTTGACTACATTAAAGATGTATGACCCTTTTCCCTTCATGCAACATTTTTATATCTTGTTTTAAGATCTACCCTACTCCCAATGTCATACGTATTTTTTCCTGTTGTACTCAGCTTTTTCACAATCCCATTTACAGTAGTCACAGCAAAACAAAACAGTCATTAGTAAATCTAGTAATGTGAGAATCATAATTACAATAATTGCAAAAGACTAAAGAAATTGAAGACACTAAAAAGTAGAAAATTTTCCTCATTGTAATGAATTTCAGTAATTAATGTTAAAATGTCTAGAGTACCCAAAGCACTCTACAGATTCCATGAACTCTCCATCAAAATATCAATGACATTCTTCAAAGAACCAGAAAAAAATCCTTAAATTTATATAGAAGCACTAACAACTCCAAAGAGCCAAAGCAACCCTAGCAAAACACTGCAAGCATCACAATACTTGATTTGAAAAACACCAAAATATAGAAACAAAAGCAGCACAGTGTTGGCATGAAAAGAGACATGTAGACCAATGGAATGGTAAACTATACATCTTCAGCCACTTGATTCTCATCAAAGGTGCCCAGACCATATATTGGAGAAAGGAAAGCCTCTTCAACAAATGATGCTGGGAAATCGTTTTTTTGTTTTTTTTTGGTCGGTTGTGGGGCTTGAACTCTGGGCCTGAGCGATGTTCCTGCGCTCTTCAGCTCAAGGCGAGCGGTCTACCGCTTGAGCCACAGCACCACTTCCGGTTTTCTAGTTGTATTTATTGGAGATAAGAGTCTCACAGACTTTCCTACCTGGGCTAGCTTTGAACCATGATCCTCAGATCTCAGCCTCCTAAATAGCTAGGATTACAGGCATGAGCCACCAGCACCCGGTGGGAAATCTTGATATACACATAGGAAGACTGAAACTTGAATCCTCTTACCTTGTATAAAACAACAACTCAAAATCAACTAAAGACCTAGAAAACACTTCAGATATTGGTACCAACAATGATTTTCTGAATAGGTCTTTGAAAGTATAGGAAACAATTCCAAGAATTGACAAATAGAATTACATAAAATCAAAAAGTGTACAGAAAAGAAAATAGCTGGGGCTGGGAATGTGACTCCATTGGTAGAGTGCTTGCCTTGCATGCATGAGAACTGGGTTCGATTCCTCAGCACCATATAACCAGAAAAAGCCAGAAGTGGCGCTGTGGCTCAAGTGGTAGAGTGCTAGCCTTGAGCTGAAGAGCTGAGGGACAGCACCCAGACCCAGAGTTCAGGCCCCATGACTGACAAAAAAAAAAAAGACAAGAAAACAGCCAACAGACTAGTGTATAAAGTTGGAGAGTCCTTTGCCATCTTTTCATCTGACAGGATTAATATTCAAATGGGGAAATGACCTGAGTGACATTTCTCAAAAGAAGACATAGAAATAGATAATAAATACATTTAAAATGTTCGGTATCATTAGCCATTAAAGAAATGGCAATCAAACCTACAATCAAACCACCCTGCCTAGAATGATTATTATAAAAATAACAAAAAAAATGCTGGCAAAGGAAAAATGGAGCCTTGTACACAGTTGGAACCAGTGTAAGTTAGTTCAGCCACTATGAGAATAATATGGGGGTGTCTTAAAAAAATAAACATAGAACTACCATATGATTGAGCAGTCTCACACACTCGTGGGTGTAAATCTGAAGAAATTAAAGCCTCCTACAAAAGAGATACATCCTAAGTAATGGTATCAGCCTAACTGCTCGCCAACAGATTATTGTATAAAATATGGTGTGTATAAAATAGTGGGTTATTAGTTAGCCAGAGTAAACCAAGTAAAGAAATACATGAATGTATTTCTTAAAACACTTTGTTTTCATTCAGATGCATAAACTAAACAAAAATTAAATAAATGAAAAGATTACCTGAAAATAGACCAATTGCTAGAAATTAGGAGGGGAGAGGGTAGAAGAAAGGTAGATGAACATGATCAGCACACAATATACACATACATATATGGAAATTCCAGGGATTTCCATTCACTCTACAATTACTGTATGTCAATGATTTTATATATGTATGCTTCTGTACTTCTAATTTTAAAAGATAATATAGCAAGGCACCAGTGGCTCATGCTTATAATCCTACCCACACAGTAAGCTGAGACCAGCCTGGGCAGAAAAGTATTTGAGACTCCATCTCCAAGTAAACAACAAAAGCCAAAAATATAGTTGGGGCTTAAATGGCAGAGTACCAGCCTTAGATGAAAAAGTTAAGTGACAGCAGGAGGCCTTGAGTGAAAGCCCCAGTACTCACACATGCACATGCACACACACACACACACACAACACACACAGATCCTTTAATTGTGTAAAAAGGCAATTCACACAATAAAACATTTTCATTCACATTTCTGTGGCTCATAACCATGACATATAAAGAACATCTACAACTTAAAAACAATAAAAAGAATTTTAAATAGACATAATACTTGGGTAGACAGTTCTTCCAAGATATATCAATATCCAATAAGTTCAGGAAAAGATAAATAACATCACCAGTCATTAGGAAAATGCAAATCAAAACTATAATGTGAGATTACTTCATATATATTAGCATAGCTATTGTCAAAATAAAGAAAGTACTGGCAATAAGTGAAGATTATGCCTTACTGTTGGATTGTAAAATTTCTTTGGAAAAAATGTGGCAGTTCCTCAAAAAGGTAAACAGAAAATTACCTTACAACACAGCAGTTCTACACCTGGTACATTCCCAAAAGAGTTGAAAGAACAAGCTGGACTCTGTAATCCTAGTTACTCAGGAGGCTGAGATCTGAGTAGCTGGTTCCCAGTCCAGAGCAAGCCCAGGCAGGCAAGTCCATGAGATTCTTATCCCCAATTAACCCCCAGAAAATTAAAAGTGGAGCTGTGACTGGAGCACCAATCTTCAGGAAAAAGAGCTCAGGGACAGTGCCCAAGCCCTGAGTTCTGGCCTCATGACTGACAGGAAAAAAAAAAAAAAAAAAAAAAGGATTCAAAGAACAGATGTGTTTATATATTCATATAATATTCATAGCATATTCATAGCAGTATTATATACAATAGGCAAAAGATAGAAACAACCCAAATGTCCATCAGAAAATGAAACATATGGTCTGAATCTTGTATATATGTATAAAATAAAATATTACTCAGCCTAAAAAGAAATGAAATGTTGATACCTGCCGTAATGTAAACATACTTAAAGATGGTACATTAAGTGAAATACAAAAAGTTCAAAAGAATAAATACTACATAAACCAGGTACTTACATAAAGTACCTCATTTCATTACAGAAAATATATACCTTCTAGAATTTAATTAGTGTTAAATCAAAAGCATTATAAGGGATCATTAGTAACAGAGGAAACACAATACAAATATTTACATAATCACTTATATTAAAGAAAAAAATCTGTAATCAGTGAGCAACATGTCAGAATCCAGTTCACATCTAAAGCGAACCTTAACTTGTTCCTTGAATTTCCTTGGGAAAGTCTGTGTACATTTAGAAGAAAGTGACCTGGTATCACCCAACATTAGGTAACAGCAGTAAGGTGTGGCTCAAAAAAAGAACTTAACCATATGTAGAAATCACATGGGGAAAAGCTTTTTGTTGCTGTAGATTACTACAGGAATTAACATGCAGCTTTAGTCAAGGGTGAACGCAATTTCAGCACATAATAAAATAAAGGTCAGCCTCTCTTGGAACCACAACTTCCTATTACCAAACAGAGTTGCTTCCTTCCAAACTATTAGAAAAGTAAAGCCAAACTATTGATTCTTCAGTGTTTATAAAGGGCTAAAGTTTCATAAGCCTTGGTCCAATAATTCTATTTTGATACTTTTATCAGGGAAGGAAATAATCCTAAATACAAAAATAATTTATGTAAGAATATCCAGCATAGGGTTATTTTGAAAAAGAATTAGAAACCAAAAAAAGAGAATGGTTAAGTAAATATAGTATTTCATGGAATAAAATTCAAACATTAAAATCAAAGACTTCATAGAAGTATCAGAAAGTTTTCAGAGAAGCCCAAAAATTGGGAACAGAAACTAGAGAATTATAAATAAAATATTTATAGCTAGGTTTCTATTTTTATTAATTAAAATATAGAGAAAAAGATACTGGAAATATATGCACTAACTATAGTTTTATATGGAGCTAAGAGAAATTTTCATGCTTTTCTGTTTTTCCAATTTTTACTTAATGGTTATGCCTTTTAATAATGATTAAATAACCAAACATAAAATGCTTTATTAATCTTCAAAATATCCCTCTTGAGCAAATAGGGTTCAAGTCAAGTTTAACATGGAGCAAGCTACCATGGAAACCTTCAAAATACCCTAAAGTAAATTTTTTAAAAAAGGATAGATTTAAAAGAAATCCATCAAAGGGGAAATTTCTTTTTTTTTTTTTAAGTAGATTCTAGGATCACTGGAATACACAAAGAGAAAGAGAAAGGCCAGGCAGGCAGAGAGGGAGGAAGAATAGGAGGGAGTTAGAAAAGCAAAGGGAAGAGTGAAGAAAAGGTCCAATCATATGATACTTCTTGGGTATGCACCTGGCCTTCAAGCAACAGCATATATCCATATAAAAGGAAAATAAAATAATTTACCGAGACTCTCCAACAGTGAACAAAACCAAATGCTAAGTCCAGGTTCCTCAATGGCCATTCTAATGATTGTAGAAACTAAAACATTGGTTTGGTGGTTTATAAGCCAAGAGTCGGAGCGTATGTTTTTAAAATGACAGTGCTTGTAATATTCTGTTTTGTTTTGCAATTGAAAGCTACCTAAAACCACTAAACTTGCCAGCACACACATACAAGCCCCAGGCAGTATTAAATTACTCATTCTTCTAGTTCCTGTTATTCCAGGTTTTTTTTTAAATTTTTGTGCATTTCAATATCCACAGGCACATTCACACACACACACACACACACACACACACACACACACACGTGTATGTGTGTTTCCCTAACTTTTCAGACTCATACCTGTTTCCTTAGAGAGATGACTAGAAATACTATAAAGGCAGACTTTATAAAATGCTTTTGAATTATTAAGATTGAACATAGGATATGCATATAATCATATAAAGTATTTTTTAAATGAGCTCCAAGAAACGGAAACAAGATTTTGTGTTGTTTTTTCCTTTTGTTGTTTTATTAGCTTATTTTTCTTTGGGAAGGTACATAAAAGGTAGGACAAAGGGTGAACAAATACAGCAATGATACTCACTAGACACTGTGTGGAAAAAATTTTCAATTTGTGGGTAGGGACAGGAGAGAGCAAGGGAAAGGTGATGTCGTTCAAAAAGAAATGTATTCATGGGGCTGGGAATGTGGCTTAGTGGTAGAGTGTTTGCCTAACATGCATGAAGCCGTGGATTCTAATCCTCTGTGCCACATACACAGAAAAAGCTGGAAGTGGCGCTGTGCCCAAGTGTTTGAGTACCAACCTTAAGCAAAAGAAGCTCAGGGACAGTGCTTAGGCCCTGAGTTCAAACTCCTGGACTGGCCAAAAAAAGAAATGTACTCATTACCTGTAATCCTTCTGTACATCACCTCTATGATAACAAAGAGACATATCTTTTAAAAAATATATAGGAATAACATAGTAATAGGGGTTGGACCTGAGGCTATGCACGTTACGTAAGTGCTCTACCACTGAGCTACAGCCCTAGCCCTAAATTGTTGTTAATAGCTCCAACACCACAGAAATCATTTTAAAATACATTATTTTCACCTCCACATTAAGAAAAATATTTCCAGTTATGACATGGTAGTGCGAATCCTATCTGCTGTCTCTTGTCTATTACTCTTTTTTTTATACTTTTTTTTATTGTAAAAATACTGTACAGAGGGGTTACAGTTACATGAGCAAGGTAATGAGTACGTTTCCTATCAGGCATTGTTGCCTCCACCTTTGTGTTTCCCCTACCATCCCTTCCCTCCCAACTCCACAACTACACTCCTTCCCCCTCCTGCCCCCACCACCACTCTGCCTAAATTGTAAAGCTAGTTTTTCAACATAATGTCTTGTACATCTCACTGTTACAGTGGGTCAACTTGTATCACTATTTAAGCATTTTAGTTTTCCCTTCCCCTCCCCAAATTAAAGAAGTGTATATACAAGATGCAGCCACCAACATCAAATACAGTGAAAACAAGGGTTATACCATGGGGAAGGAACATACAAAGAAACAAAAAAATCACATGGTACATTATAAATACGTTAGAAACAATAGCAAGAAAGAAAAAACCATTTGTTTCCATATCTTGGGGTTCATTTCATTTAACATCATCTTATCTGGTCATATGTACATAGATTTTGACCTTTTCTGCTTGTCTTAACCTTCATCTTTTCCATTCCAAGAAGCTACCTTCAAATTTTTTTTAAAAAACTCCCATTAAAAAATGTTCAGATATTTTCATTCATCTTTAGTCTTACCTTCAAACATCCTCTAATTTCAGAATCCTATCATAAAATCTTATTCTGTATCTGATGAAGTTGGGTTGGAGGAAACGATGAGAACTATGGGAAGAACAAATGGGAAATAGATGAAGTTCTCACTAATCTCTCATAAATGTTATCAAAGGCCTATAAAACTGTGATCTTGGGTCAGGAGTCTGTAATCTCACCTACTTAGATTAAAAGGATTTCAATCCAAGGCTGGCCAGAGTAAAAAGCAGAAGATCCTATCTGAAAAATAAAAACAAGAGTTCAAGACATGGTTCAAGTGGTAAGGTGCCAAGGCCCTAAATTTAACCCCAGTACTGGCAAAAAAGACAGACAGACAGGAAGGAAGACAGGCAGGGGTTGGGGGGGGGGGGGGGCAAGGGGGGGGAAGATTTATGATCTTTTTTTGTAATCCATTCCCTTACTATCAAATATTCAGTAAAAAAAAAAAAAGGCACACATTTTATATAGAAGCTATGTAGAACTTTTTAGAATGTACAGTATTTAAGAATCAATAGTTTAGATCTCATATAACAATTTTTGTTGTATCTTCAGATATTTCCAAATCTCTACTACCATCCTGCCCTTCCTTCTTTGACTTTGACTTTTTATGCTTCAGATATTATTTCTTTGTTTTGTTTTGTTTTTTGTTTTGGTTTTTTTTTTTCTTTCAGTTGTGGGGCCTGAACTTCTGGGCCTGGGCACTGTCCCTAAGCTCTTCAGCTCAATGTGAGCACTCTACCACTTAGCCACAGTGCCACTTCCAGTTTTCTGGTGGTTAATTGGAGATTAGAATCTCACAGACTTTCCTGCCCTAGCTGGCTTTGAACCGCAATTCTCAGATCTTGGCCTCCTGAGTAGCTAGGATTACAGGGGTGAGCCACCAGCGTCAGACCTATTTCTTTGTAATTTTTATGACTATGAATTCTGAGTAAGATGCAGTTCTTCTGTTTAAATATATACAAGTATTTTAAACAATTTCATTTCATTGTTTTAAAATACTCAAGTTACAAACAGTATAGATATAAATGTAAGTCAGTGTTTTACTATTTAAGCATGATTTTATTTTAATTATTTTCATCTGTTTATTTGCAGGACCCTGGAGATGGAGAAGGTGGTTCTCTCAGAATGGTTCACTTTGGTTTGATGTAAATAATGACAAAGTTGTTTTTTTTAACTTCACAAAGAAACTGGTCTTTTTCACATCTTTTTCATGCCCTGATTCTATTCTTCTTTATGCATTTTTATAAAGGAAAGACAGAATATGCAGCACAGCATAACAGAAAAGCATCATAAATCAATCTTCTTAACCTACTTACTTTCAATAATATACAAATTTTGGAAATTATCATACACCATTTGATGCCTTGTAAGTAGATTAATTTGTTCTCTCTAGCATTTTAAATTTCCTTCCTCATGTCTTATTTACATAATTAATTTACATTTAAATAAAGTATTTAATTTACATGTAAATAAAGTATTAAGAAAAATATCACCTCAGACCTAATGTTAGTAGGTCCATGTGTCTTTCAAATTATTGCCATGATGTCCCCTGGAACACAGAGATGCTATGTCTGTGGAGCGAAGTGGAAGCAGGCTTACCACCTGTTATGAGATTTGAGCTCCTTAAGCTCAGGCTTCTGTCCTTGAAACAGCCCACAGTGTGCAGGGTCATTAGGCCCTTTTCACATTGCTGTATGCAGGGTCATTTGGCCCTTTTCACATTGCTGTATGCAGGGTCATTTGGCCCTTTTCACATTGCTGTATGCAGGGTCATTTGGCCCTTTTCACATTGCTGTATGCAGGGTCATTTGGCCCTTTTCACATTGCTGTATGCAGGGTCATTTGGCCCTTTTCACATTGCTGTATGCAGGGTCATTTGGCCCTTTTCACATTGCTGTATGCAGGGTCATTTGGCCCTTTTCATATTGCTGTATGCAGGGTCATTTGGCCCTTTTCACATTGCTGTATGGGAATGTAGTTAGGAAACAAATGCAAAAAAAAAAGTTGACATTTTGTCTACTGTTGTTGTAATAAAAACTGTTCTTTGTCTTTGAGTCTAAGATCTGTACAGCTATAGTTCCAAAATTTGTTAGCTTCAAAGTAGGCTAAAATCTCAGACCCTAACAGTTTTTTATTTTGGTGGGGGTGAGGTGAGGTAAGAAAGGAGGTAGTACTGGAAATTGAACTCAAGGCCTCACGATTAATAGTGACATTTCCAGTCTCTTTCACAATTCTTGTCACACACTCAGCAGCAGATATTTCATAATTGTAGCTTCCATAGTAATCATTCTTTTGAAATACTATCCATGAATTATAAAATTAAAATTTGTTAAAAATATACTTTGAATTTTTATTTCTAGTCCTTCTTCATCTATACCCCTACCAGCAAAGAAAGAAGTTGATAGGGTTTTCAATGTGTTATTGCTCAAACATGTTAGGTGTATGCCTGTCAGGTGCCTGTCCCAGCTAGGCAGGAAGCATAAATAGGAGGCTACATTCTCAGTAGACCCAGTCATGAATGTGAGAGGCCAGTGCTGGTTTTCCAATTTGGGCAGGCCAAAGAAAAATGACAGGCACAGTAGGAATGGGGTCAGACTTTATTTACAATCTCTCCTGCTCTCAAAAGCAACAACACACAGCTAACAGCACAACAACACTGTGTACAGTCCATCACACCCTGTCCTCCAGTCTTGCATGTTTATACTACCATTAGAAAAAGTGGCATATGGCCAAAATATAACCTCAAGGTTTCCTAAGATCATGCATGTGTACATGACTCAAGGTTAGATGAATTTGATGAACCAGCTGAATCATAGTTCTTGGAGTGTGCAGAACTAAAGTGCTCCATTTACCCTATTTGAAAAATAACAAAAGCAATAAAGGGTGAGAGTATGGCTCATGTGGTAGAGTACCTAGAAAGCACAAAGTCATATGTTCAAACCTCAGTATCATGACATACACACAAAATTAAATGAATCAAGTACCCACACATAAGATCTACAATTATGAAACTCCTTGATGAACTCTAATTACATTCCATTGGGAATTCTTGGCTATAACATACTGCTGGCAACAAAAATAAAAGTAGATAACTCATCAAAATTCAAAATTTCTGTCCATCATAGGAGAGCATCATCATCATCAGGACAAAAAGGCAATTAAGAAATGAGAGGAGCTGGGAAGGTGGTTCAGTGGTAGAGTGCTTGCCTTGCATGCATGATGTCCTGGGTTCGATTCCTCAGCACCACATAAGCAAAAAGAAAAAAGCCGGAAGTGGCGCTGTAGCTCAAGTGGTAGAGCGCTAGCCTTGAGCTGAAGAGCTGAGGGACAGCGCCCAGGCCCAGAGTTCAGGCCCACGACCGGACCCAAAAAAAAAAAAAAAAGAAATGAGAGCAAATATTTTCAAAATGTGTCTAATAAGGGCTAAATATAGAAAACATAAAGAACTTCTGCAACTTAGATTGAGAAATAGGTATAAAAAGTACAAATAATTTAAAAATGAGCAAAGCACTTGAATAGTCATTTCTCAAAAAATACATAAATAGTCCATAGCACATGAAATGATAACATCACTAATCTTTAGGGAAATGAAGAACAAAGCCACAATGACACACCACTTCATACACACAAGGATGGCTATTACTTTTTTTAAGAGGAAAGAAAAAGACAAATGTTAGCGAGCTAAATTGGCACGCTTTATGTTGTTAGTAGGAATGTAAAATGGTGCAGCCACCATGGGAAACAGTGTGATGGTTCTCCAAAAAATTAAAAATAGAACCACCATCTGATCCAGCAATTCCACTTCTTGTGTATGACTTGAAGAATTAAAAGCAAAAACCCAAACAGTATCTATATAACTATGTTGATAGCAGTAATATTCACAATAGCCAAAAGGTAGAAACAACCCAAATGTCCATCAACAGATGAATGGATAAACAAAATGTGGTGTATGTATATACACACTGGGATGTTCAGCCTTAAAAAGGAAGGCAATTCTGACATATGTTGTAACACAGATGGACTTTGAAGATGTTGTGCTAAGTGAAATAAGCCAGTCACATAAAACAAGTATTGTATGATTCCATTGGGATGAGGTATCTAGAGCAGTCAGATTCACAGAAACAGAAAGTAGAATTGTGGCTGCCAGAGGTTGAGGGAAGAGGAATATCAAGAGTTGCTGTTTAGTGGGTACAGACTTTTAGTTTGCAAGATTAAAAAAAAAAATCTAAGCTGGGTGCTAGTGGCTCATGCCAGTAATCCTAGCAACTCAGGGCTGAGATATGAGGATTGAAGTTCAAAGCCAGCCCAGGCAGAAAAGTCCCATCAGACTCTTATCTCCAATTAACCATCAGAAAACCAAAAGTGGTGCTGTGGTTCAAAATGGTAGAGCACTAGCCTTAAGCAAAAAAAAGAGCAGAGCTCAGAGACAGCACCCAGACACTGAGTTCAAGCCCTACAACTGCCAAAAAGAAAAATAAAAGAGCCAAATGCCAAGTGCAGTGGTTCATGCTTGTAATCTCAGTTACTAGGAGGCATAGATTGGGAGGATCAAAGTTCAAGGCCAACTCAAGCAAAAAGTTATTAGGACCCTCTCTCAATCAATGAGTCCCATGAATGGTGGCGCATGTGGTCCCAGATACACTGGAGACATAAAAAGAAGGATCATGGTCTGAGACCACCTCAGACAAAACCAAAGACTATTTGAAAAATAAAATACAAGGGCTGGGACATGGCTTAAATGGTAGTATACCTGCCTCACACGCTGTAGGCTCAGACTTCCAAAACTACCAAAACTTTGAGCCAATGACCCTAACATATCTCAGCAATGAAGACATACAGATGAAAAATAAGCATATGAAAATGTCTTCTTAGAATTTAAAAAAAATATATGCTGCAAGTGACAAAGGGACTTCTAGGGAAGGGCACAGAGACTGGGGATTGTGAGGTAGGAGGGGGGGTAAATCAGGGTTGCTGGAGATTGTAGGACCACACTAGGATGATATAAGCATACATGGAAATGTCAGTGTGAAACCATTTGCATGGACAATTAATATGTAGTAATATGTACAATTTTAAAAGAAAAGATGTTCCACATCATATGCAACTTTGGAAAATACTTTGGGATATTCTTAAACTAAACATACTCTTTCAAGATGGCCCAGCAATCAGGTTCCTTGTTATTTACCCAAAAGAGATGAAAACATGGATGATATTGACCAAGAAACATTGGAATTATAACCCCTTTGTACAATTACATCATCATCAAATTGAAAACATGTACACCTAAGAACCTGTACACAGGCACTGGTGGCTCATGCCTATGCTACTAGCTACTCAGGAGGCTGAGATCTGAGCATCAATGTTTAAAGCTTGCCCAGGCAGGAAAGTCCAAAAGGCTTATCTCCAACTAACCACCTGAAAACAGGAAGCGGAGCTGTAAATCAAAGTGATAGAGCTCTAGCAAAAGACCTCAGGTTCAAGCCCCATGACCATAAAACAAAAACAAAAAACTGTATACAGTTTTTTATAAATCACAGATTTGTTCATAATTTCCAAAAGCATGGAAGCAATCAAGATGCCCTTCAGTGGGTAAACTGAGAAACTGGCATATAAAATTAATGGATGTTACTCAGCTCTAAAAATAAATTGATTACTAAGACATGAAGAGACATTAAGAATTTGTAAGTGAATATTACTAGTGACAGAAATCAACCTGAAGAGATTGCATCCTATGTATCACATTCTGAAAAGAGCAAACCTACAAGTAAATCCAATGGATAGTAAAAACATGATAAACAGGAGTCTACCATATTCACACAGTGAGATGAAAGAAGGATATTCTTAGGAGAGGAGCACAAGGGCTCAATAGCTATGTGCTAAGATCATATAAAATGATGCTTATCAAAATGATTCTAAGAAATGGAAACAAGGTTTTTTTTACTTTTCTGTGGGATTTTTTTCTGTTTTCCCCCCTTTGTCACTGTTTTTTATTTTTCTGTACCTTTTGTCCTGTATGCAAGTTTATCTGATTTAGGGAGGGGAAGGGGAAGCACAGAAATGATGGGACAAAGTATGAACTAATTCATGGACACTATGTTGAAAATGAACTATACAACTTGGGGGAGAACGGAATTTAGAAGGAAAATCTGGGAGAAAATGAGGGAAGGGGTGACATTGTTCAAAAAGAAATGTACTGACATGTAACTAACCCCTCTGTCCATTTTTACAATAAAAAATTTTGAACAAATCAGTAAGTGCCAAGATTATAGGGGTGAAATAAACAGGCAGAGCACAGAATTCTTTTTTTTCTTTTTTTTTTTTTTTTTTTTTTTTTTTTTGGGTCCGGTAGTGGGGCCTGAACTCTGGGCCTGGGCGCTGTCCCTCAGCTCTTCAGCTCAAGGCTAGTGCTCTACCACTTGAGCCACAGCGCCACTTCCGGCTTTTTTCTTTTTGCTTATGTGGTGCTAAGGAATCAAACCCAGGGCCTCGAGCATGCAAGGCAAGCGCTCTACCACTGAGCCACCTTCCCAGCCCCAGAGCACAGAATTCTTAAAGCATTGAAACTACAGTATTCTGTATGAGTCTAACAATGCATATATGTCATTGTTGGTTGGTCAAAACCACAGAACAGGGGCTGGGAAAGTGGCTCAGTGGTAGAGTGCTTGCCTTGTATGCATGAGGCCATCGGTTCAATTCCTCAGCACCACATAAACAGAAAAAGCTGGAAGTGGCACTATGGCTCAAGTGATAAAGCGCTAGCCTTGAGCAAAAGAAGCTCAGGGACAGTGCCCAGGCCTGGGTTCAAACCCCCACAAAAAAAAGAAAAAGAAAAAAACCCACAGAACATACAACATGCAAGTATGAACCCAATATATCTTGTAGACTTCAGGCAGTAGTGATGTGTCAGTGTAGTCAGTGGATATAACAAATGCACCTCTCTGCTGGGAGATGCTGATAACAGGGAGGCTCCTGCATGTGCAGAGGCAGGTGACATGGGAAATCTCAGTACTTCACTTACAATTTTCTGTGAACCTAAAAGTGCTCCAAGAAAAAGTTACCTTTTTTGAAAAGTCATGGAGTTTAAAATTCATTTATAAAAATCCAGATTTCAAATTTATAATGCTAACAAACTATTCAAACCTTTATTTTTGTTCTTACCTCTCTAAAGGAGTTATTACTTGTCTGAGGTATTCAGTGCCTACTTAGCATGAACAAGATCCTGGGTTAATCCTCACTACTCCATGCACACACAAAGTATTTCCTCACAATTATTCTAACATAAAAATTACACATATGTTTTTCTTGTGTTAAAAACTTTATTATTTATTAAAGCTTCTAACTTGTTTTGAGACAGGAAGGATCTTAATATGTAGCCCAGGGTGGCCTCAAACTGTCTGTCCTCATGCTTAGGCCTCCCAAGGTCTGGAATTACAGATATGAATGACATCATGCCTGGCTCCACTGGCTTTTTATTAAAAACAATTTTATTCAAAGCCAGTAATGTACAAACTTTTATATAAAAATTAAAAGTGGAAGGAGATAGAAAATAATCAAAATAGCCGGGCACTGGTGGCTCACGCCTGTAATCCTAGCTACTCAGGAGGCTGAGATCTGAGGATCGCGGTTCAAAGCCAGCCCGGGCAGGAGAGACCGTGAGACTCCTATCTCCAATAAACCACCAGAAAACCGGAAGTGGCGCTGTAGCTCAAGTGGTAGAGCGCTCGCCTTGAGCTGAAGAGCTGAGGGACAGCGCCCAGGCCCAGAGTTCAAGTCCCACGACCGACAAAAAAAAAAAAAAAAAGAAAGAAAATAATCAAAATAGATTATTTACAACTATGAAAATAACACAAAGAATTATCCTTACCAAATGTTACTCCAATAAAAGGAGAAGAACCAGCACAAAATACTCAGTTGTACTTTCATCACATCAACTTATCAGACATTCCTTTTCCATGGATTCCTGTGAAACTCTAAGAAAAGTGTGCTAATGAAGTTTACTTTGGAAAATTACACCACAACCACTCAAAAGGCATAACATTCATCCTATATGAAACAATGCCATGTTACTTATCCATTGAGGGTTTTTTTCTGACTTGCAGCCACATTTCTGTCAAGTGACAATCTCTATATGAGGGATTAATCTGACACAAAACAGTAAAGCTTAATCCTTCGGTATAATATAATGTATTTACCTAGCATGCCAAGAGGATTTCAGATTTTAAAATTACACAGGAAGTAATTCTAGACATGTACATAAAATGAGTGATTTCCTAAAATATTAGATTTTAATATCTATATAGCATGAACAGACATTTTAAGATGTGAAATATAATAATTTTAGGGCATACAATTAAAGTCATTATTTGATAAGATTTCATATAAAAATGAAATCTTACATACAAAGATTCATTTGAGGAGTTTGTAGAAGTTAGCAGGTTCTCATTTTGTGATCATTCTATGAAGCTTCCCACTACTGAGGAGAGATGTGCTTACATAAATCATAGTAGGGTAGAAGACACTGTCAGACTAGGAAACATTATTTCCTTTACTCTGTTCTTACATTAAAGATAAAATTCTTTAAACTTACTAGGAATACCAAAATTTTCTTTTTGGCATTGTTTTTCCTATTCATATAACTCTGGAAGGGCACAAATCCCTTCTACTATTTGACCTGGTTCCCACATTCCAAACTCCAGTCCCAGAACACAACTGATTGAAGCAATTAGCTAATCTCTCCTGCATGTCTGGAATTATAACATGGATATGTAATTGTGGGCAGGAAACCCAGAGCCATGTAGACTCAAGTTAAGTCTGAGGCTATCACTTTAAGCTGCTCATGATGAAGCCATGTACGAATGAATATGTAATCAGGAAAGTCAGTGTCTACATAAAGAAGAGAAAAGCAAACAGGCAGAGAAACATCAACAAACCAGCTGGTTCCAGAAATGTTTCTATAAGGATACCAGCAAGTGAAGGGAATTAAATAACTACCTTTTAAGATACAAATTTTCTCATCTTTTTTCACTTCAGCCTTTTCAAATGTTTATACTTTTGCAATCAAATATTTCAGTTTCACAAAATTACTAGGAACTTCCAAAAAACAGCAATATGAAGAAGGAACAAAAAAATTAAAAATTTTAAAGATCCCCAAATGCTACTTTTTGAATGTTAAAAAGTAAAAACATGAACCTATAAAATGGGTAAGATTCCCTATCTCTCAGCACTCAGCATTAGGGCACTTAAACTTCCAAGGTTCTCAGCCCGGAAAACTGATGATTGGTGTCCCCACCCTTCCAGGAGAGAGAAAATCCTGTTGACTTTGGATGGTTGTGGAAACAGACCACTAGCCCCGTAAGTAGCAGAGTGCCCTAGCTCCAAGAACCACAGGCTGGTCCAGAGCGGGCAGGGATACCAAGTGGAGTTTGATACTGAGCCATTCTGAGGCCTTGAAAACAAGGAACAATTACAGTTTCTCTACATGTAGACCCACTAAGTTTAAGCTGCCAAGAGCAACACCAATGTGGTTGACAAACGCACCCTTTCTGCAAGTTACATTGTGTAAGGACCACTGTGGAAAACAGAGTATGGTGGCTGGGGGGGGGGGGGGGGGGTAGAGAGTGTCTGCCTCCAGGAGCTAGCTGCTAACAGCAGGTATTTGCTGGCAGGTGGGATTTGAGACTGAGATATTCTAGGTACGTGAAAGCCAAACAACGATAGTACGATAGTACAAGGAGTGTTGGAACACTCTGACAGAGTATCTTGATGGAAAGCAGCCACAAAGGATGATTCTGGAGAGGAAGAGAGTCTGAAATGGATCCACTAATACGTTTACACAGCAAGAGCCTCCACATCACAGGGTGTGGTGGACCGTGGCCCCATCCGTAGCTAGGAAGGGTCTACAATCACTAAAACCTTCTGGAAGACTGCTTCAGTCCCTCTGCTCTCCACCACTAGTACAGAACTCAGTGCTTTGTTTGCTTCCTCCACAATTTGATGTATTTGGAGGACATGCCTAGGCTTGACACTTAGCTGCCCCTGGAGGCACAAACTGGGGGCCTAGTGCAACAAGTGAGAAACTGTCTGGCCCATGGACTACAAAGTTCTTTGCAGCCATTAGCAACTTCCAGTGCAGGAGAAACAGAAAGACAGAGGTAGACAGAGAAAAAGAAAGAGACAAACAGAGACAGAAAGACGACAGAGACAGAAAGAGTCTACTTAGGGGAAAGCAACACAGAAGACAACAGCAGATCCTGGGCTGGCCATGCCATTAACCCAATATAGCACCAGCCCATACACTAGGAGCTGCAAGACACTCTAGCTAGTTTTCCTTTAGCTGAGTGATAAAGAGATCAGACCTGGTGCTCTAAGCAATGAGCAGATGTTTGGTAGCTAAACTACCCCTCCTAATCCCATCTAGTGAAGTGAAACTATATCTCAACCCTGCCATTATATAGTCATGCCTGAACATTGAAAACATTTCAATGGCAAGACTTTAGGTTATTAAATTTCCAGGTAATGGACTTGTCTCATGTGCAAATCTGAATGCAGAATCACAAGAAATACAGAGAAAAAAAAAAAAGAGGGCCAGATGTAGCTCGTTGGCAAAGCACTTGCCTAGCAAGTACAACGTTCAAGCCCCAGTACCAAAAAAGAAAAAAGAAAAAAGAAAAGAAAAAATACAGTTAAAGAAAAAAAAGATAATGTGACTCTTACCAAAAGTCAACCACTACATGGTAAGAGGCACCAACAACAGTGAAGTGAAGGTAATCTCAAATGAAGAAATAAAAGAATGATTGTAAGCCAAGCACTAGAGACTCACACCTGTGACCCTAGCTACTCAGGAGGCCGAGATCTGAAGATCGCATTTGAAGGCAGCCCAGGCAAGAAAGTTTGTGAGACTCTTATCTCCAATTAACCACCAGAAAATCTGAAGTGGAGCTGTGGCTCAAAGTGGTAGAGTGCTAGCTTTGAGCAAAAAAGCTCAGCCAGAGTCTAGGCCCTGAGTTCAAGCCCCACAACTTTAAAAAAAAAAAAAGAAGATGGCTTTTAAGAATGATCAAGATATCATTAATAAAGTCCTGGATTAATTAAAGGATAATACAAATACCTACATAAAGTAAGTAAGGCAAATCACAAAAGAATATGAAGACAAATTCAATGAAGATAAGTATTATGCCAAGGTCACAGGACCCCCACCAAGAAGACCACCGAGAGTCAGACTCTACAGCTGTTTTATTTAAACGGGCTGCAGCTCGGGCCTCGTCCTACACTCCGACACAGCGGAGCCCAGGAGGAGAGCCCCGAGCTAAGGATTTGCAGGAGTTATAAAAGCACACAATCAACCAGGTGTTTGGATTACCACCATGTGTTGCTCTGCTAGACAGAAACAAGCAACAAGTGGTCACTGCCTCAAAACTTTAACCCTTCATTCCCCCCCTTGACTTATGGTCCTGAGACACAATCTTGTGGCTCTGGCCCAAAACTAGACTCCAACAGCTTTCGATCTTGAACAGGTATAGTCCCTCTCTGACCTTAGCCACACTATTAAACAACAATACCAATAACAATCAGTTCATTTTTCTTTTCTTGAGGCATATGCAGAGTGGTTGGGTAGGATGCTTGGAGACTTCCCATGTTTCCCCATGGTCGTCCAGGGCAAAGGAGTCATCTGGTCTGGCATGGGAGCAGTGGATCCAAGCAGCAATGCCATCCACCTTAAGGGCAGTAGATGTAGCCAGTAGCACCATGTAAGGTCCCTTCCACCGTGGTTCCAGAGATCTCAAGTTGTGCCTTCGAACAAACACCCAGTCCCCTGGTTTAAACAAATGGGGGAGCGGGAGGTAGGAATAGAAGCAGAATCATAATGCTCTAAGCTGGGGCCACATACTCTTATGCACCAGCTGTAAATAGTCAAGCTTACACAGTATCATCCAAATCAGCAAGCAATTCAGTCTGAAGGCTAGGGATAATGGGTGGAGGATGTCCATACATTATTTTATTTTATTTTATTTTTTTTATTATTTTTTTTTATTGTAAAGCTACTATACAGAGGGTTACAGTTACATGAGTGAGGTTATGAGTACACTTCCTCTTGAACATTGTTACCCCCTCCATTGTTTTCCCCCTACCATCCCCTCCCTCCCTCCCTTCCCCGAGGTTCTTTTTTTTTTTTTTTTTGATTGTGATTAAATGATTACATAATTTCAAAGTCACAAGTTCATTCTAACTTCCCTGGAGCAAATTGTCTACCACAGTCTGTAATATATAACAGTGTTCACATGTTATATACCATATTTGTGATCAGCAGCATGAGGATATTTAGTAGTGGTTCAACCAGATGAGCGGGAGTTCTTTGTTTCTTAAGTCCTGTTAGTTTTGTCGTATCACCTAACCTTTTGGATTTAGCATCCACTTATGAGGGAGACCATGTACCGTTTGTCTCTTCGTTCTTGGCTTACCTCGCTCAACATGATTCCTTCTAGCTCCATCCATTTCCCTGCAAATGCCATTATTTTGTCATTTCTAATGGCTGCATAATATTCCATTGTGTATAGATACCACAATTTTTGGATCCATTCATCTGTGGTGGGGCACCTAGGTTGTTTCCATATCCTAGCTATTGCGAACAGTGCTGCAATAAACATGGAGGTGCACGTGTCCTTGTATATTGGTTCCTGTTGTTCAGGGTAGATGCCTAGAAGTGGTATGACTGGGTCGTAAGGGAGGTCAATCTTTAGCTTTCTAAGGACCCTCCAGACTGCTTTCCAAAGTGGTTGTATAAGTGTACATTCCCACCAGCAGTGTAATAGGGTTCCTCTTTCTCCACATCCCCTCCAGCATTTGTCGTTGGCTGATTTGTGGATGTGGGACATTCTGACTGGGGTAAGGTGGTATCTCAGGGTTGTCTTTATTTGCATTTCCTTCACCACCAGGGATGATGAACATTTCCTCATGTGTTTCTTTGCCATTTTTATTTCTTCATTTGAGAAGTCCCTCTTTAGTTCCCTTGCCCATTTAGTAATTGGTTTGTTAGGTTTGGGAGGGATTAGTTTCTTGAGTTCCCTGTATATACAGGATGTTAACCCCTTGTCTGATATATTGCTGGTAAATATTTTTTCCCAATTAGTTGGTTGTCTTTCTAGCTTAGTTGCGATAGATTTAGCTGTGCAGAAGCTTTTTATTTTAAGGTAGTCCCATTTGTCGAGTCTCTCTCCAACTTGTTGTGACCCTGGGACTCTGTTCAGGAAGTTCCTTCCTGTGCCTATTAGTTCAAGTGTCTCTCCTACTCTGTCCTGCAGTAGTTTCAGAGATTCAGGTTTAATGTTAAGGTCTTTAATCCATTTTGAGTTGATGTTGGTGCATGGTGATAGGCTGGGGTCCACTTTTAGTTTTCTGCATGTGGCTGCCCAGTTTTCCCAGCACCAGCGGTTGAAGAGGCTGTGTTTCTTCCATTGTATGTCTTTGGCTCCTTTGTCGAATATCAGCTGGCTGTAGGCCTGTGGATTTATATCTGGATCTTCTATTCTGTTCCATTGGTCTTCGGGTCTGTTTTTGTGCCAGTACCATGCTGTCTTTGTGATTATAGCTCTGTAGTAGAGTTTGAAGTTCGGCATGGATAGCCCTCCCATATTGTCTTTATCCCCTAGAATTGTTTTGGCTATTCTAGGTCTTTTGTTGTTCCATATAAATTTTTGGACTGTTTTCTGTATTTCAGTGATGTACGTCATTGGGATTTTAATAGGAATTGCATTAAATTTGTATATTAGTTTTGGAAGTATCACCATCTTTACTATATTAAGTCGGCCTATCCAGGAGCATGGGAGGTCTTTCCATTTCCTAGTGTCTTCTGCAATTTCTTTCTTTAACTTTTTATAGTTCTCATTAAATAGTTCTTTTACATCTTTGGTTAGGTTAATTCCTAAATATTTTATTTTTTGGGAGGTTATTGTGAATGGGGTTGCTCCCTTTATTTCCCTCTCTTCCTGTGCGTTATCAGTGTATAGGAAGGCAACTGATTTTTGTGGGTTTATTTTGTATCCTGCTATTTTGCCGAAGTGACTTATGATTTCTAAAAGTTTGGGGATGGAGTTTTTGGGATCGTGGAGGTATAGTATCATGTCGTCTGCAAAAAGGGATAGTTTCACTTCTTCTTTCCCTATGCGGATCCCTTTAATGTCTTTTTCTTGCCTTATTGCCCTGGCTAAGGGTTCTAGGACTATGTTGAAGAGGAGTGGAGACAGTGGACATCCTTGCCTTGTTCCTGTTTTTAGGAGGATTGGTTGTAGCTTTTCCCCATTAAGTATAATATTGGCTATTGGTCTGTCATAAATGGCTTTTATTGTTTTTAGAAATGTTCCTTCTATTCCTATTTTCTCCAGAGCTTTTAGCATGAATGAATGTTGAATTTTATCAAAGGCCTTTTCTGCATCTGTGGCGATAATCATGTGATTCTTGACCTTGGCTCTGTTGATATGCTGGATTACATTTATTGACTTACGTATGTTAAACCATCCCTGTGTCTCTGGGATGAAGCCTACCTGATCATAGTGTATTATTTTTTTTATGTGTTTCTGGATTCTGTTAGCTAGAATCTTGTTAAGGATCTTTGCATCTGTGTTCATCAAGGAGATTGGCCTGTAATTCTCCTTTTTGGTTGGGTCTTTGCCTGGTTTGGGGATGAGTGTGATATTGGCTTCGTAGAATGAGTTTGGGATAGCTCCCTCCTTCTCTGTTTCTCTGAAGAGCTTGAGGAGTATGGGTATTAGTTCTTCTTTAAAGGTCTTATAGAATTCTGCTGTGAATCCATCTGGTCCTGGGCTTTTTTTTGTTGGAAGACTTTTGATAGCTTCCTGTATCTCATTATAGGATATTGGCTTATTTAATTGGTTAACTTCTTCT
Source organism: Dipodomys spectabilis (assembly GCF_019054845.1). Classification (NCBI taxonomy): domain Eukaryota; kingdom Metazoa; phylum Chordata; class Mammalia; order Rodentia; family Heteromyidae; genus Dipodomys; species Dipodomys spectabilis. The sequence goes on from NW_024870818.1 coordinate 3,942,697, forward strand.
TTGCTCAGTTTGGGTAACTTGTATTTCTCTAAAAATGCATCCATTTCCGCCAGATTTTCTTCCTTTAGAGAGTATAGCTTTTGAAAGTAGTCTGTTAGAATTGTTTGGATATCTTGGGTACGTGTTGTGATGTTTCCCGTGGCATCCCTAATCCTATTAATATGGGTTTCCTCTCTTCTTTTTTTAATTAATCTTGCCAACGGGCCATCAATTTTGTTTATTTTTTCAAAGAACCAGCTTTTTGTTTGGTTTATTTTGGTTATGGTTTTCTGATTTTCTAATTGGTTAATCTCTGCTCTCAATTTGGTTATCTGGCTTCGTCTAGTAGCTTTAGGTCCCATTTTTTCTTGTTTTTCTAGCTGTTTTAGTTGCAACATGAGATTATTTACTTGGTCTGTCTCCATTCTCTTGATGTGGGCACTGAGGGCAATAAATTTGCCCCTCAGGACTGCTTTTGCTGTGTCCCACAAGTTTCTTTGTGAGGTGTTTTCATTTTCATTGAGTTCTAGGAAATGCTTTATTTCTTCTCTGATCTCTTCTGTTACCCAGGCCTTGTTAAGGAGTGTGCTGTTCAATTTCCATGTATTAGAGAAATTTCTGCGGTATGCTTTGTTATTGAGAGCTAGCTTGATTCCACTGTGGTCAGATAGGATACAGGGGATTATGTCGATCCCTTTGTATTTGCTTAAGTTCCTTGAATGAACTATGATATGGTCTATTTTGGAGAAAGTTCCATGAGCTGCTGAGAAGAATGTGTACTGTGTTGTTTTAGGGTGAAATACTCGGTAGATGTCAGTTAATTCCGCTTGAAGTATGGCCTCACTTAATTCGGTAGCTTCTTTGCCAATCCTCTGGTTGGTAGACCTGTCCTTTGGTGAGAGTGGCGTGTTAAAGTCTCCTAGTATTATCGTATTGGGATCTATTTTATTCTGTAAGTTTGAGAGCATTTGTTTAACATATCTGGGTGCACCGATATTTGGGGCATATAAGTTGATGATGGTTATATCCTCCTCTTGGATTGTTCCCTTTATTAATATGTAGTGTCCGTCCTTGTCTTTCTGTACTGATTTTAATGAAAAGTTTATTTTGTCAGATATCAGGATAGCTACACCTGCTTTCTTATTGGGGGCATTTGATTGGTAGATCCTTTTCCACCCCTTCACTCTGAGTTTGTTTGTATGTTTGGCTGAGAGGTGGGTCTCCTGAAGGCAACAGATGGATGGGTCTTGTTTTCTGATCCAGTCCTCAGTTCGTTTTCTTTTAATTGGCGAATTCAGCCCATTTATATTAAGAGAAAGTATAGAGAGATGCATTGTTGTCCCTGCCATTCCGTTTTCCTAAGTTTTTCTTCTTTCCTTTCCTCCTGTGCTTGCTCAGTTAGACTTTGAGTAATGCCTGTTTGGGGCAGGTCCCAGTTCCTGGTTGCTTTCTTCAGGTTGTGTCCCCCCTCTTAGAATTCTTTGTAATGCTGGCTTAATGTTTATGTATTCATTTAGTTTTTCTTTGCTATTAAAAGTTTTCAGTTCTCCATCGAATGTGAATGCTAGCTTTGCCGGGTATATCAGTCTGGGTTGGCAGTTATTAGCTCTCAGGGCTCGTATGGTGCTTTCCCAGGCTTTTCTTGCATTCATTGTTTGTGTGGAGAGATCTGCAGTGATTCTAATTTTTTTCCCGTTGTAGTATAGCTCCTTCTTCATTTTTGCTGCATGCAGGATTGTTTCCTTATTATTCAGATCCATCATTGTTACTATTATGTGCCTAGAAGTGTTTCTCCTGGGATCTTGCTTGTTGGGTGTTCGATAAGCTTTTGTGATGTAGTTAAGATGGTCGTTTTCGAGGTGGGGAAAATTTTCATTGACTATCTTGTTAAATAGGTGTTGCATTCCCTTGCTCTGGAATTCCTCACCTTCGTCCACTCCGATTATGCGAAGGTTAAATTTTTTAGCATTATCTGCTTGCTCTTGAATTTCCCTTTGGTTTAATTGGAGTGATTTTTCCATATCCGTCACTTTTTGGTCCAGTTGGTGTATTCTGTCTTCTGTATCTGACACTCTACCTTCCATTTCATTCACTCTGTTGACCGTGGCTTCTATTGTGGTTTGCATGGTGGAAATGGATCCCTTTATGGATTCAATGTTGGTTCTCAGAGTACTGATCTCACCTCTCAATGAGGTGAGATCAGTATGCATTACCTCTAATTTGGCGTTTATCTCACTTCTTACTGAGGTTTGTGCAGCTTCTATTTTTGCATCCAATTTTTGTTTGATATCCTGTATATCTTTTGATAGTTCATCCTTGTGCTCTTTCAATTTCTGATCCATTTCTCGCTTTATTTCTTGAGTCATTGCCTCCAGCAACCCTTGGATGTAGTTTTTGTCTTCCATTCCTGCTTTGCTCCCACTGGGGCTCTCCCCTGCGTGGCTGCTGGCTTTTGAGGTGAGCTTGCTGTCCTGGGTAGTGGTAAACCTTGTGATTTTTCTCTGTGATTTTCGCATGGGGGTTCAGGAGACTGCTCTTCAATCTTGTTTTGGTGTGTCTGTCTTTGCTTGGTTGCTGATTCTGTATTGGTAGAGAGAGTCTGTGCCTGATCTGGATTCTGTTGGGAGCCTATTTCCAGCTGCTATTCACTTAGGATTCTCAGCTCTCTGCTGTAGCAATTCCCGCCTTTGGAAGGGTTGAGCAGCCTAGACTGCTTGTGTTTGCTCCTGCGGGTGCTCTTGGGAAGATCAGGTGCTCTGGATGCACTCTCCCAAATACTGGAGTCTGCTATGGGCTCCTGATGTGTTTTTGTTTGTTTGTTTTGGGCCGGTTGTGGGCTTGAACTCTAGGTTTGGGTGCTGTCCCTCAGCTCTTCAGCTCAGGGCTGGCACCCTACCATTTGAGCCACAGCCCCACTTCTGACCCTTTTTGCTTTGTTCAGGCGCCGGTCCCCTGGCCTGGTTCCGGCCCCAGCCTGGAGCGCGCTCGTTAGGCCTGTGCTAATGTGTATACCACCTTGGTTATGCAGCCTGGAGGACACAGTTCAAATTTCTTCTACTGTTGGTAGTCTTGACCCAGGGGCACTGTTCCTGGCTTGAGCATTTAAGCTCCCTTCCAGGGGCGCTCTTGCTCTGGCCTGGCCAGCAGAGTGTGCTCCACCGGCTGGTGGAGCTCTCAAACAGTTCCCAGTTTTAGTGGGACCTGTGGTCCGGGTGTTGGGGTAGGGAGTCTAGGTCAGGGTCTGGGGATTCCCTCCAGCTCTGGTCTCCCTTGATGGATTCCCTGTCCCCTGATGGGTACTCACCCTGTAGGTCGTCAGTTGTTGTTGCAGTCCGTCAGTTGTTGTTGCAATCCGAGTTCAGTTGGGGTGGTTGCGGGCTGGGTTGGGCGGCCCCTCGCCGGGTCGTTGCGATCGCGATTGGGCGGGTGGTCTGCGGACAGGTCCCTTTGTGGCGCTGCTGGTGCCAGGCGGCTTTGGCGGGATGGAGCCTCTCCGCTCCGGTGGAGAGTGATGGGTGGGGTGGGATCCTCCTGGAGACTCCCGGCTGGTAGGTTTCTCTGTTCCTGGCGATCCGCTGTTCTGCAATCCGGTACCTGGTGATCTGCAAGCAGCCCCCTGTGTCTCTGTGGCTCCGGCAGCCCCCGCCGGGCCGGCTGGCCGGCGGCTTGGCGCACTGCCGCGCAGCCAGTAAAGGTTGGGGGAGGGGTCTTCGCTCTTCTCTGTTCTGAAATTCTTCTTTTCCTCTCTTTCTTTTTTTTTGTTATTTTTTTTTGTTATTTGGTTTTTCTCTGAGTGTTCGTCTTTTTGTTGTTGTCGGTCTCTTGGGGAGATTAAAGGTTGGAACTCGAACTCTCTTTTTGGTTGGAGAGAGCTGTGGCGTTTCCCTACTGCCCCGTCGCCATCTTGGTCCCCCCTCCCACTTCCAGTTTTCTAATGGTTTATTGGAGATAGGAGTCTCACTGTCTTTCCTGCTTTGAACACCAGCCTGGGCAGGAAAGTCTATGAGACTCTCCACCAGAAAACCGGAAGTGGAGCTATCCCATACATTATTTTAAAAGGAGTAAAGCCAACCTGATAGGGTGCATTTCTTGCTCTAAATAGGGCAAAAGGAAGAAGCAATACCCAGTCTGTGCCAGTCTCCAAAGCCAATTTAGTTAAGGTCTCTTTTAGAGTCCGATTCATTCTTTCACCTGCCCTGAACTCTGGTGTCTATAAGCACAGTGCAACCTCCAATCCGTCCCCAGTGCCGTGGCTATTCCCTGACTTACTTTTGAAATGAAGGCCAGTCCATTGTCTGACCCTATGGTGGATGGGAAGCCATACCTGGGTAGGATTTATTCCAGGATCTTCTTAGCCACAATGTTCGCAGTCTCATGCTTTGTTGGGTAGGCTTCAACCCATCCTGAAAAGGTGTCTACAAAAACTAGCAAATATTTACATCCAAATTTTCCAGTTTTAATTTCTGTGAAGTCTACTTCCCAATACACACCTGGCCTATCTCCACGGAGGCAAGCTCCTTTTGTAACCGGTTGATTGGGGGCATTGGTGAGCTGACAGGCTTTACAATTTTTAACAATGTCCTCAATGAGTTGATTTCCTTGCCTACTTTTTACTTCTGAGTGTCGGAGCAAGTCCTGCATTCTTTGGGTTCCCACGTGAGAGACCTGATGGATTCTCTTAAGAATCCCCTTGCCCAATCTTTGTGGCAAGGTAAGTTTCCCCTCACCAGTTTTCCACCAGTCTTTGTTTCCTTCTCTGTCTGGGGGTTTATAAGCCATGGGAATTTTCTTTTCCACTCCAATTCTTCTTGGGAGTACTGAGGCTCAGGAGGCAAAGCTTGTGGCCCTGGGTCTACTAGTCAGTACTTCTGCTCTGGGCTGGAGGGCCACCTCCTTAGCTGCCTGATCAGCCAAGTTATTTCCTTTGGTTATAGAACCAGTTCCCTTTTGATGGCCAGGGCAGTGCATAATGGCAATATTTGCTGGTTCCCATATGGCCAAGATGAGGCTTAAAATTTCTTGTTTGTTTTTAATAGTCTTTCCCTCAGCTGTCAGCAGCCCCCTCTCTTGGTAAATGGCTCCATGGACATGCATGGTGGCAAAAGCATACCGACTGTCCATGTAAATGTTTAGTCTCTTCCCTTTTCCCATTTGCAGGGCTTTTGTTAGTGCCACTAGTTCTGCTCTTTGTGCAGACGTTCCCTGGGGGAGTGCTTCTGCCCACACTATCTCAGTGTCCGTGGTGACTGCTGTGCCTGCGTACCTTTTTCCATCTCGAATGAAACTGCTGCCATTTGTAAACCAGGTATGCTTGCCATGCGATAGTGGTGAGTCCAACAAGTCTGGCCTCTTTTCCTTCTGGTCTCTCCTTTCACACTCAATTTCATGTTCTCTGTCCTTCCTTTCCTGTCTTTGCTCCTCTGTCTCTCTCTTATTGTAAACCTTTTCCACCATGGCTACTAGATCCCTAATAGACTTTTCACCAAATCTACCTAGAGCCTGCAACTTTTGCTTTATGTCTGGTGCAGCTTGATTTATATAGGCAAACATAATCATCTGAGCTGACTCCTAGGTCTCAAGATCATACGGGGTCTATTGACTAAAAGCTTCAATGAGCCGTTCAAGATATGCTGCCAACTTTCACTTCCTCCCTGTCTAGCATCATAAACTTTGGCCATATTAGTAGGTCGACGAGCTGCCGCCTTGAGACCTGCCAACAGAGCCTGGCGGTAGACGAGGAGTCGCTCCCTACTTTCAAACGTATTGTAGTCCCATATTGGTCGGATCTCAGGAAAATAGGCAGCAATCAGGGTAAAATCCATGAGAGGCGCCCCTGTGGGGCCAGGGATATGTTTCCGGGCCACCTCTCAGATACGGTCTCTCTCCTCAGTGGTAAATAGGACCTGTAAAAGCTGACTGCAATCATCCCAAGTGGGCTGATGAGTAAAGAGAATAGTTTCAAGCAAACGAATTAAATCCTGGGGTTTCTCAGAAAAGGGGGCATTTTGGGTGTGCCAATTGTATAGATCACTGGTAGAAAATGGCCAATATTGGAGTAGCTGTTCACCATCCACATCAACAGGACCTACGGCATGTAAGGGGAAAACTGCTGCATTAGAAGGGGGGTTAATCCCACCGCGTTGTCGAGTGACTGGCCCCTCAGAAACTTTAAGGGCAGGTGCCAAGGGTTCTATAGCTCCCTCCTCCTCTTGATCATTCTCAGGTTCTACAAAAGGAACTTGGGAAGGGGAGTATGGGGGAGGAAACATTTCTTCTTCCAAGTTATCTCCCTGAAAAACCGGGGGGTACCTTTTCTTTTCCTCTTTCTCAGTTTCTTTTTGTAAGCCTAGGGGGCAAGATGGAGTGGTGCCCATGGTTTCCAGTCCGGTCAGTTGTACAGTCCAAAAAACAATAAACAGTACAAACAAAACACACGCAGGCCTGACAGTTACCAAAAAAAAAAAAAAAGCTTACTAAGTGGAGATCTCTCGAATTGGTCCGTTGACTCCTGTCATGGCGGGGTTCCACGCCCATGCCCCACAGCAAGGAGCAGACCCACAGTGGGCAAGTTCCGGCCCAACATTAAACCGACCCCCACCCCACAATTCACACGGTGGGGTTCCAAGGACACTGCCCCACACAGCGGGGTTCCAAGGACCCCGGCTCCACACGGCAGGGTTACCCCCGCCCCACAAGAGGATCTGAGATGTCTCCCAGTTCCTCCAGGGTTGTCATGCAAGCGTGTCTTCTTCGACAACCCTTTAGGAATCGGAGCAGCCGTCCTCACAAGGGAAAATGAAAGTGAAACAGACGACAGGACAAGACAAGTTAACAAAGACAGCGCTGTTTTACCTTTGGAGTCTGAGGTCTCGGGGGTCTTTGGAGGGATCCCGGACGAGCCCCCACTAATATGTTATGCCAAGGTTGCAGGACCCCCACCAAGAAGACCACCAAGAGTCAGACTCTACAGCTGTTTTATTTAAACGGGCTGCAGCTTGGGCCTCATCCTACACTCCGACACAGTGGAACCCAAGAGGAGAGCCCCGAGCTAAGCATTTGCAGGGGTTATAAAGGTGTTTGGATTACCACCACATGTTGCTCTGCTAGACAGAAACAAGCAACAAGTGGTCACTGCCTCAAAACTTTAACCCTTCAATAAGAAATCTTAAATTGAAATCTGGGCAATGGAAAGGTACGTCCAAGTCAACTGAAAATCAGTCCATTAGACAGTGTCAAGTTGAAGACAGCATATGATGCCTTGAAGACAAGAAACTAAAACTTTCAGAGAAATATAACAAAAAAATAAGAAAGCACAATCAGAATATTTACGGTTTCTGGGACATGATTAAAAGACCAAATCTATGAACTGTCAAAGGAGAAAGACAAAATGTTCAAGCCAAAAAGCACAGAAAACATATTTATAAAAATAACAGCAGAAAATTTCCACATCTTGAGAAAGAGTGACATCAGTATAGAAGCTGGCTTTTAGGTAACCCCACAGATAAAAAACACAAACTGACCTCTCTAATATACGTAATTTTTAAAACATTAAGTATACAGAAGGAGGAATTAATATTGAAAATTTTAAAGCAGAAGTACCAAGTCACATATAAAGGCAAATCTACCATTATAGCAAATTTCTTAACAAAAACACTAAAAGAAGAGATGGCATGGGATGATGTATTCCAAGTCCTAAAAGAAAGTAAGTGCCGGGTCTGGGAAGGTGGCTCAGTGGTAGAGTGCTTGCCTCACATGCATGAGGCCCTGGGTTCGATTCCTCAGCACCACATAAGCAGAAAAAGCCGCAAGAGATGCTGTGGCTCAAGTGGTAGGGTGCTAGCCTGGAAGTTTTAGCTGAAGAGCTGAGGGACAGCACCCAGCCCCAGAGTTCAGACCTCCCAATAGAAAGAAAGAAAGAAAGAAAGAAAGAAAGAAAGAAAGAAAGAAAGAAAGAAAGAAAGAAAGAAAGAAAGAAAGAAAGAAAGAAAGAAAGAAAGAAAGAAAGAAAGAAAGAAAGAAAGAAAGAAAGAAAGAAAGAAAGAAAGAAAGAAAGAAAGAAAGAAAGAAAGAAAAGAGCCAACCTAGATTACTGTATTCTTTCTAATAGAAGAGAAGGAAGAAAGAGTGAGGAAGGTAGATGGAAAAAAAGGAGAAAACGTGTGTGGGGGGGGGGGGGGGGGGGCGAGAGATATACTACCAAAAGTGACAAAGAGATTCAATGCAATCCTCACCAAAATCCTAAAGCCACTTTTCACAAAAGTAGACATTTCAATCCTAAAACTTATATGGAATCATAGAACACCTCTAAGTAGCCAGATAAATCTTGAACCAAAAAGCAATGCTAGAGAACTCATAATACCTAACTTCAAATTATACTACAAAGTCCTAGTAACAAAAACAGTATGGTACTGGGGCTAAAACAGATATATAAACAAATGGAATAGAAGATCCCAAACTTAACCTACACAACCATCCATTATTTGACAAAATTGCCAAAAACATGCACCAGAAAATTACAACAAATTACAATAAATGAATAAATGGTGTTGGAAAACCTTATATCCACATTTGGAAGTCTGAACTAGACTCCTATCTCCACCTTGTACAAAAATCAATCAAAATGAAGTAAACATCCTAGTATAAAATCTGAAACATTAAGAAAACAGAGAAAATACAAGACAGAAGCATAGAAAACAAATTTTGTAATAGGACACGAATAATTGAGAAAATAGCAAGCATTGAAAATGGGATTGCTTCAAGTTTAAAATCCTCTGCACATCTAGCTGGGCACCAGTGGCTCACACCTGTAATCCTAGCTACCCAGGAGGCTGAGATCTGAGGATCACAGTTCAAAGCGAGCCTAGGCAGGAAAGTCCATGAGACTCATCTCCAATAAACTACTCAGAAGTGGTGCTTTGGCCCAAGTGGTAGAGAGCTAGCCTGAGACCAGGCTAAAAAAAAGTTTTGCACATCAAGAAAATAATTACTAAAATGAGAAGATAACTCACAGAATCAGAGAAAAACCTTTACTGATCATCAAGCAAAAGAAGAATACCCAGAACATATAAAGAGCTCAAAACTGCAAAAGAATAAATAATCCAATTAATGGGAAAATAAATTGAACAGACAGTTCTCAAGACAAGAAGCACAAAGACAAATAGTATTAATGGCTACATCCTTAGCCATAAAGTAAACACAAATCAAAACAACACTGAGATTCTATTTCACCCAAATCAGAATGGCTAGTTCTCCACAAACCACCCTCAATAATCATGCCATATTATAGTTTTTAAGGTGTATATTCTGCAAGTGAGTGGAAATGTGATTCTTGGCCTTTTTGAGCTTGATTTATTTCACTCAATATGATAGATTAAGCCTTAATTTATAGCCGGGCGCTTATGGCTCAGTCCTGTAATCCTAGCTACTCAGGAGGCTGAAATCTGAGGATCGTGGTTCAAAGCCAGCCAGAGCAGGAAAGTCCATGGGACTCTTATAAATCACTAGAAAACTGGAAGTGGTACTGTGGCTCAAGCTGTAGAGTGCTCACCTTGAGCTGAAGAGCGCAGGGACAGCACCCAGACCCAGAGTTCAAGCCCCATAATGGACAAAAAAAAAAAAAAAGATTTATTTTATGCCATGGGATATAATTTACTTTGGTCAGGAAATAGCTATTGCAACAAATCCATCCCTTGATTATTTTTGTATGGCTTACCAATGAGGAATTATTTTTACATTTTAAATGGCTAAGAATGCCAAAAGAAAAATAATTCATGATGTAAAAAATGTAATGAAGGGAAACCATGGAGCCTATATGATTTTTTCCAAGTCGTTCCATTTCCTTATGAATGGGACAATGCCATTCTTTCTAATGGAAGCATAGAATTCCACATTTTCTTGATCCATTCCTAGCAGAGGATCACAATAGCTCAATAGCTATGTACATATGACTATATAAAATGATGTTAATTGAAATGGAGACTTAGATATGGAAACAAGAGTGTTTTTGTTGTTGTTGTTGTTGTTAATGTTCTGCATGAAGTTATTTCTTTTTTCTTTCTTTTTTTCCCTTTGGTTTATCCTTTCTTGTCAGTATTTTTTTATTTTGGTACCCTTTGTCTTGTATAAACATTTATCAGATTTGGGGAAGGGAAGGGAAATAACAAAATGGTAAGACAAAGGACAAAGGGTGAACCAATGCCACAGTGATACTCACAAGACACTATGTCAGGGGCTGGGAAGGTGGCTCAGTGATAGAGCGCTTGCCTTGCATGCCTGAGGCCCTGGGTTTGATTCCTCAGCACCACATAAGCAAAAAGAAAAAAGCCGGAAGTGGCGCTGTGGCTCAAGGGCACTAGCCTTGAGCTGAAGAGCTGAGGGACAGCGCTCAGGCCCAGAGTTCAGGCCCCACGACCGGACCAAAAAAAAAAAAAAGACACTATGTCAGAAATGAACTTTACAACTTCTGGGGGGAGAAAGTAGGAGAAAAATGAGGGAAGGGGTAACAACGTTGGATAAGAAATGTACTCATTACCTTACTTATGTAACTATAACTCCTCTGTACATTACCTCTACAATAAAAGAAAAGAAAAAAATTTAAATGCCATGAAATTCAGATTTCAATGTCCATAAATATTTGTGTGTGTGTATGTGTGTGTGTGTGTGTGTGTGTGTGTGTGTGTGTGTGTGAGCACTAGTACTGGGCCTGATAGCTGTCCCTAGCCTTTTCACTCATGGCTGTTACTCTGCCAATTAACTCATACTTCCACTTCCAGGTTTTTGGTGGTTAATTGGAGATAAGAATTTCATGGACTTTGCCGGGCGCTGGTGGCTCACGCCTGTAATCCTAGCTACTCAGGAGGCTGAGATCTGAGGATCGCGGTTCAAAGCCAGCCTGGGCAGGAGAGACCGTGAGACTCCTATCTCCAATAAACCACCAGAAAACTGGAAGTGGTGCTGTAGCTCAAGTGGTAGAGCGCTCGCCTTGAGCTGAAGAGCTGAGGGACAGCGCCCAGGCCCAGAGCATGACCGACCAAAAAAAAAAACAAAAAAAAGAATTTCATGGACTTTCCTGCCAAGGCTGGCTTGAAAAGGAGATCCTCAAATCTCAGCCTCCTGAGTAGCTAACGTCACAGGTTAAGCCACTGGTGCTCACTTGTGATTTTTTTAAAATTAGAACTCAGACACATTTATTAATGGATTGTCAGACTACTTTTGCTCTACAATGGCAGAGTACTGGTGATAGTGACCAAATGCCTTACTATGCCTAAAATATTTACTTACTGGTCCTTTACACAAATCATCCTAATCTAGATGTATGTTCCATGAACACTGGAAAGGAATATTTGTTTTGCTCTGGGTGGCATGTTCTCTACATGTAACTAGATCCAGCTAGCTGATGTGTTATTTAGATGCCAACTTTATCACTTACTGGGAGTGTTGAAGTCTCCACCTGTAAGTGGATTTTCTATTTCTCTTTTCATTTCTGCCAGATTTGCCTTAAGTATTTTGAATCTCTGTTGTTAGATACACAGACATTTAACATTGATACACTTTCTTGGTTTTTCTTTTTCAAAAAATATTTTTTTATTATTTTAAAATATGTAGCTGTTCAAAAGTTACCATTTAGCAAATCAGTTTGTAAGTATAAGGCATCTTGATCAATGTTAAACCTGTTATTATTCTCCTGTACTCTCCCAACCCAAATCTTAACCTCAGTTTTCCTACTTTCATAGAATATGCATTGAATATTATGACTGTTTTCTCTGTTCCTTCCTGTCTTCATTTGTCTATCCTCCTCCCCTTGATCTCTCCCCCAACACCTTTCAAGTGGCAGTTTTCTGGTATTCATTTTCTTGGACTGTGAATTCATTTTTCTCAGGAATTACACTGCTTGAATTCCCTCCTGAAAATACAATATTTACTCTAAATATCTTCTATTTATATTTACATGATATATCTTTTCCCACTCTTTATTCTTCTTTTTGTGCCAGTATTAGTTTGAACTCAGAGCCCTGCAGTCTTGCTTGGCTTTTTTGCTCAGGCTGGCATTCTACCACATGGGCCATAACTCCAATTCTGGCTTTTCCTGGTTATTTGGAGATAAAAATTCCACAGACTTTCCTGCCTGGACCAACTTCAATCATGATCCTCAGACCTCAGCCTTCTGAGTAGCTAAGAGCCACTAATGCCAGGCCAATCCTTTTCTTTTAACATGCTTGTACCTATTTACTTACTTGCTTACTTATTTGCTTAATTAATCTGTCAGTCAGTCTATTTATCATGCTAGTATTGGGGCTTGAACTTAGGGCCCGGGCACTGTCTCTTAGCTTTTTCACTTAAGGCTGGCACTCTGTCACTTGAGCCACAGTTCTACTTCTAGTTTTTGTTTGTTAACCAAAGATTACAATCTCATGGATTTTCCTACTCAGACTGGCTTCTAACCATGATCCTCAGATCTCATCCTCCTGACTAGCTAGGACTGCAGACATGAAACACTAGAGCCCAGCTACCACTATATTTTAATGTTTTCATTATTATGAGATCTGACAATTGCTATCTCTTAATGATTGTATTTAGGACATTTATATTTAATAAGTATTAATGCTTTTACATAAAACTATTATTTGACTTTGTTTTTGTTTCTCCATTCAGTTTTCATCTGTTTTCCATTCTCTACTTTTTAAAAAAATATTATTTAGTGGTTGTACAAAGAAGCTACAATTTCATATGTCAGGTCATTCCTTGCTTTTTTGATTATTTGAATATCTTTAAATCCCATGTTATCTATTACATTAATTCTATATATCGTCACAATTTTTAGTGGCTGTTATAGAAATTTTAATTAACACATAACTCAATCTTCTTAGAATCATTAGCAATCCAGTTAGAATATAATAATATCACCACCACACATGTCCTTTCATTTTCCCCAGTATTGTCATTGTTTCATGTTAACTAAACCTATGTACACTTAAAACTCCATATACTACATTTACCTGAAAATCTGCTAGTCACGTTATTTGTGTAAAAGAGCTGGCTGAAACCACTGGCAATGCATGGTTCCTAACATATGTTGGTTTGGTCCTTAGCTTTATTCAATAATCCTTCTTCCGTTCCTTTGCCAGTTCCCTTATATTCATCCTTACTTTCCTCAAATCTTATACTTCTTCCTTTAGTCTCAGCAAATGACTTTGCTTCCTAATTCATTAATAATAAAAAATATCAGCCAAGAACCTATCAAAGTGTGATATCAAAGTCCTGATGTCTGTACCCATACCTATTCCCAGAGCAGGAATAAATAGAATGCACAAAGAAGTCTCAAGAGACAATTATCACTGGAATTAATTGATAATAAAAGACCAGTTAATGACACTGTTTCACCCAAACCCCTAAAATCAAGAGGATTGAGAAAACACTTTAAAATACTCCTTTCCAACACCAAACTATCTCCATCAAGCATTTTTCCAACTGTATCTCCTTAATAGATTGTACAGTGCTACTGAAGGTCACATCATCAATTCTAATGCAGATTATTAACAGGCACTGAAATTGACAGCATGACCTGAGGAAAATCTGAAATTAAATCAGGCATTGAATAGTGTTGTTTACCAGGAACAAGAAATTTAGTTTAAAAAAAACTAAATTTGAGCCGGGCACTGGTGGCTCACGCCTGTAATCCTAGCTACTCAGAAGGCTGAGATCTGAGGCTCATGGTTCAAAGCCAGCCCAGGCAGGAAAGTCAGTGCGACTCTTATCTCCAATAAAGCACTAGAAAACAGGAAGTGGCACTGTGGCTCAAGTAGTAGAGCACTCACCTTGAGCTGAAGAACTCAGGGACAGCGCCCAAGCTGAGAGTTCAAGCCCCATGACCGACAAAAACAAAAACTAAAACCAAATTTGAAACTTTTAAAAAAAATTTGGTTTAGAAAAAAAGCATAAAATACAATTAGAAAACAAAAAATAGAAAAGTAAAAATAAAAATCAGAAAAATAACCTTAAACCATTTTGAATAATATATCTGACTTCAATAATAAAAACAAGAACAACCACTAATGCCTGGGATATAACAAACAAGGAAATAATAAGTTATAGGAGACAACTTTAGAAAAGTAGGGAGAAGTCAAGATCAAATATAAGCCACTATCTCAATCTTTAATGAGTGTGTGAATATGTAAGGTAATCTAATTATAAATGGTAGGAAAGCAATGAATTTTTAAATGAAGTGTTAAGCTATATCCCATGCATTTAGTAAACCTTTTATTATAATGAGTCACACATTTTTTACTAAAAAAAAAATCAATCAATATCCTCCTACCCTGAAGAAAATATTAAACATTTAAAGGGATCACTGTTTAGATTTTTCCTTTCTACTTTCATAATGTCATTATGGAGTAGGAATCACTTCTGGCCTCTGGACCTCATCTCTGCCCACCAGGACTTCTGATACTTCATACTGCTATACTGCATAAGAGAAAGGTTCTATAGCTTGACTATAGTAAACAAGCTGCTGTGAACGTGGTTATACTGGTAGCTTTAGTGTGACCTGGTTTGTGGTCTACTGAATAAATGGCCAAGAGTGGAACTGCTGGGTCATAGGGAAGCTCTAATGTCAGGTCTTTTGAGGAACCTCCATCCTGCTTTCCAGAATTGTGGAGCAAGTTTACATTCCCAGGAACAATGTAGTAGCATTCCCTTTTGGCCACGTCCTGGTCAGGATCTGTTATTGTTAAATCTACAAGTAAACACACTGGATTGTAAAAGACAAAAAAATTACACTCATACATAATAAATTATATGGGACTCTAAACATTCACACAGTGAGTCTAAAGGAGGATATTCTTAGGAGAGGATCACAAAGGCTCAATAGCCATGTTCATTTGACTGTATAAAATGATATTTATAGAAAGGAACTCCAAGAAATGGAAACAAGAGGGTTTTTTGTTATTTGTCGCTGCATTTGATTTCTGCACCTTTTGTCTTCCATGTAAGCTTATCTGTTTTGAAAGGGATAATAGGGAGCACAGAAATGGTGAGACAAAAGGTGAACAAACGCAGCACTAGACACCATGTTAGAAATGGACTATACAACCTGTGGGGGAGGGAAGTTTGGAGAGGAAAACTGGGAGTGAATGAGGGAAGAGGTGACACTCCAAAAAAAAGCACTCATTTCCTGACTTATGTAACTGTAACCCCTCTGTACATTACCTTATAATAACAATAAAAAAGAAAGAGAAAAAGATGCCCCTGTAGGTATACCATCTGTTACCAGAACATAAGCATAGCAGACAATGCACAAGATTTGTCATTCTTCTTTTTCTTGATCCAGCATCCTCTGCACTCCCTTTAAAGAAGGGCTTTCCAAATGGTACATGGTCTCCCTGATAAGTGGATGTTAACTCCAAAATGTTAGGTGATACGACCAAATTATCAGGACTTAAGAAACCAAGAACTGGGGCTGTGAAGGTGGCTCAGTGGTAGAGTGCTTGCCTTGCATGCCTGAGGCCCTGGGTTCGATTCCTCAGCACCACATAAGCAAAAAGAAAAAAGCCGGAAGTGGCGCTGTGGCTCAAGTGGTAGAGTGTTAGCCTTGAGCTGAAGAGCTGAGGGATAGCGCCCAGAGTTCAGGCCCCACGACCGGACCCAAAAAGAAACAAAGAACTTCCACTCATCTGGTCGAACCACCACTACTAAATAACCCCATGCTGCTGATCACATGTATGGTATATATGTGTACACGGGAGGGGAACCAGGAAGACGACATAGAACTAGAGGGAATCAGGGAAAAACATACAACAGCGGGACCCATCAGCTGCACTGGACACTGATCAAAATGAACTAAGCAGCTTAATGGCAACGATGGGAGGGAGGGGACAAATGGGAAAGAGGGAACAGCTGATGCTATGCAAAACAAAAGAAATGTACATATCACCCAATGTGGAAGAAATAACTGTATCACAAAGCTCATAGAACTCATAAATGTTATAGACCATAATAGACAATTTGCTCCAGGAAAGTTAGAATGTGTTTGTGACTTTAACTGAGCAACACTATCCCACAATACTGTGAAATTTGGGAAATTATGTAATCACTTAATCACAATTTTAAAACAAAGACAAAAAAAAAAAGAAGGGCTTACCAACCTTACCTAAGAGTAACTTCTACTACTCCTCGTGTGTAAAACACATACATGCCAGGAATCATCCAAGGCATGCTCCCCTTGTCCCCAGGAAAGACTGAGCATTACTATCTACCATTATGTACTGCCAAAAGCCTGACAGAATGCTGAGGCTTTTGATGTTTTATTAACTTAAAACATATAACCAAAGTTATAATAGTCCAAAAGCTCTAATTTTTTTTATTAGAAACCACTGTATCTATTAGGGTAGTTTTAAAACCACATACACACCTAATTATTTGTAATGTAATCCACACCCTACTTCCTAGGGGTGTGAGATATATCACAGTTTGAGAATGAATTTTTGGATCATCTATAACTCCAACTACCATATATCTAAATCTTGGCATTACAGCTAATTATCTTGCCAAAAATAATGATGCAAAAACTGGCAGAGATGCTAATTTGTCTGTCAAGAAAATCTTTTTAAGATAATATAATATTTTAAAATTTCCTAGTCAGCACTTAAAACTTTCAAATATTTCTAAGCAGAATAGGTTCTTTAATCTAAGTGTGGTAGCAAGTCCCAGCTACTTGGACCAAGGCATAGGGAATCTCTTAAGTCCAGGGGTTTTAGGAAAAGTAGGACAACATAGTGAGACCGAATGTCCACACTTACAGAGAGAGAGAGGGAGAGAGAAAGAAAGAGAGGGGGAGAGAGAGAGAGAACACATTCCTTAATATGACTACAACAGCAAATGCCAACTTTATTTATTATGCTTTCACACTGATAAGAAAATTATCAAGATTCAATTTAATAATTTTAGTAAGATTTGCCAAGTACTGGTGGCTCACTCAAGAAATCCAAGCTAAGGAGGTTGAGGTCTTACCTCCAAATAACCACAGACACACACACACACACACACACACACACACACACAAGAGGTAAAGCTGTGGCTCAAGTAGTAGAGCACTAGCCTTAAGCAAAGGAAGCTCAGGGACAGTGCCCAGTCTCTGAGTTCAAGCCCCATGACTAGCATACACACACACACAAGAAAAAGATTAAAATTCACGCATAGGGTACATTTTCGTATTTAGAGAGTGCATACTTCTAAAAAATTAAAAACAAACTATACTAACAATGTATTCGTTTTGATAGTATGATAGTTATAACAAATTATTCCCTCCCTCACCCCTCCTAACTATACTCATAAGACAATATGTTGGAAATGAACTTCACAACTTGTGGGGGTAGGAGGGAAAGGAAAGGGGGAGAAAAATAAGGGATGGGTAACAACATTTGACAAGAAATGTGCTCACTACCTTAATCATGTAACTGTAACCCCTCTGTACATCACCTTGACAGTAAAATAAAATTACAAATAAAATATTCACAGATTACAAGCATCTATTAACAATTTCAGCAAATTACCCATTTTGACTTTGACTTTGGTGGTGTTTTCAGATTGCCTGAAGCAATCCCATAGCACAGAGAGAATTTAGATTTCAAAAATAAGTTATAGCCTTTTGGATAGAAATCACAGCTCATTTGCTGTAAGTAAAGTGAT
The DNA here is from genome assembly GCF_019054845.1 of Dipodomys spectabilis. NCBI lineage: Eukaryota > Metazoa > Chordata > Mammalia > Rodentia > Heteromyidae > Dipodomys > Dipodomys spectabilis. Next base: position 3,960,358 of record NW_024870818.1, read on the forward strand.
CCAGCTCTCTTCAGCCACAAGACAGTAAAAGAATGCATCACTTATTGCTCATCCTCTAGTCTACAGGTAAGTATAGAACTCTCAACTACAAAATACTTTCTTCTTACAAAAGTAATAGCAAAACAGGTCCATTTTGAAAAAATTAAATATTATGCATCATCCTACCACCCTAAAACTAGTCTTTTCCTTTTAAATATAAAATTGTTTTCTCTAAAGGGTCATTTTTAAAAAGTAGTTCTCCTCAATGGATGTGAAAGATAGAGTCTCTCTATATAACCCAGTCAAGCCTCAAACTCAGGATCCTCCTGCCTCAACCTCCTAGGTACTGGAACTACAAATGTGAACTTCCATGCCAGACTGAAAATAGTTATCAGAAGGTTTGGGGTGGAGGAGTGAACAAGCTGTATAGCCAAAAAAGAAGAAATCAAATTCAACATAAAACAGAAAATTGGTTCATCAGGTCTTAGATGAGAAGATAAAATTATAGTAAAATTCTAGCGTATAAGTGACTTAGCAGAAATTTAGTCATATTTTGAAACAAATCATGAGCTGCAATGTTGAGATAAGTATGGAACTACCAGTAAGTATGGAATATTGTTTTAACAATATTCAACTTTTATGAAAAGTATTCCATGTTATTTACAAATACATTTTTTACAATGACAGCCATTTTGCTTCCTGATTGAGAAGGGGGCTCTGAACAAGGAAGAATAATGTTAGCATATGTTCATAGCTATAGGAGCTGCATTGTGGTAGATGCAAGTTCATTGAGGTACTTTTCCACTGTAAGTCTTAAAATTTACAAAATGAAAAAAAAATTACCAAGAAAATCTTGTGCCTTACAAACAGAAGCAGAAAATTCATGACTTACCTCTAACATCTGTAAATTCAATAATTGCTATAGAGAAATCACTATATCTAAAATGGATGAACTGTATTGCCACTAAAAGCACCTATGAACTATCTACTATCCACTAATCAATGATAATATGCTAAGAGATTCTTCTATGTGTTGTAGGCATCAGAAAACCTCTGAAGAAGTGAAGAATTCACATTCAACAAGTATTTATTAAGCACTTACTGTGTGCCAAGCACTGTTCTAACCAGTGAGATTGAACAGGTAAATAAAAATCTTCACTGGGTTTACATTCCATTGGGCAGATACTATAATAAATATTATATAAATTATATAATAATATATATAATGCTATAGAAAAGTACGGTAAAATAAGAGGACATTAAGGTAGGGGATGTGGCAAGGTAAGTAAGGTTATCTTTTCTCACTGAGAAGAAGGAGAAAGCCAGTGAGAACTGTTGAAGAGGAAAAAGTTAGGAAGAGGTTAAGAAGACAATAGTAGAGAGAAGTAGGAAAGGGACTAAGTAGTAATTTGTACTCTACCATAAAAACTTTGACTTTATAACTAATAAATAGAATGCAAATTCGCCAGCCTCAAAAGCCAAATATCCAGTGCTCACAGTCATATATGGAATCTATGGTTAATGTGATGATAACAATAATGAAACTTGAGCCTGAATGTAAAAGAGAGACTATGGGGAGGAGCAGATCAGTAGTAGATAGGAGGATAATAAGAGAGGATACCAAGGAATGAAAAAGTTCAAAGTATATTACACAAGCATGTATAAAGAAAGTATAGTGAAACCCAACTACTATTTGAAAGGGAACTGTTGGCGGGGAGGGGAAGGGAAGAGAAGGGATTTTTTTTTTCTGCCAACAACAGTAAAAAGGATATTATTACATCAGTCAAGGATCAAACAAAAGGATCAATACAGACTAACAGCCATGGGTAGCTAATGAGAAGCATTCAAGAGGTATACATGTCTACCCCAATGTGTATCAAATGATTCTGAGAGCCTTGTAAGGCCCTCTAGCAAGAGGTTCCCCAAACCAGGTGGAATATAATAGAATGTGTGAACTTGTTCAAAGTACACTGTACTCATCGATGATATTTTCATAATGCAACTCTCTTGTACTAGGAGCTCCCAAAATATATATAAAATTGTTTCTATTAACACTAGATTTTTTTAGATTATACAAAAACCAGATGGGGGCTGGGAAGTTGGGTCAGTAGTAGAGTGCTTGCCTGGCATGCATGAGGCCCTAGGTTCGATTACTTAGCATCACATAAGCAGAAAAAAAGCCAGAAGTAGCACTGTGGCTCAAGTGGTAGGACACTAACTTTGAGCTGAAGAGCTGAGGGACAGCGCCCAGGCCCAGAGTTCAGCCCCACAACCAACAAAACAACAAAACAAAAAACAGATAGATCAGATTGACCAGGATTAAAATCTAAGATCACCTACTTAGTAGTTTCATGACCTTAGATTGTTTAAAAAAATAGAAAAATGGAGATAAGGAGAAGTTAAAGAATTAAAGTATTGATTCAGGCTGGTCTCTGGTAGCCCAGGCTTGTAATCCTAGCTACTTAGGAAGCTGAAATCTGAAGACCTTCTGGGCAGGAAAACCATGTGACTTTTATCTCCAATTAACCACCTGAAAACTGGAAGTGGCACTGTGGCTCAAAGTGATAAGAATTCTAGCCTTGAGCAAAAAAGCTCAGGCACAGCGCCCAGGCCTTTAGTTCAAACCCCACAACCACCAAAACACACACACACACACACACACACACACACACACACACACGCATACACACACACACACACAAATACTGGAAGTGACTCCATATGCTAGAGGGTAGGCCCTGAATTCAAGCCCCAAGACTGGCATGTGCACACACCCCATAGCGTCAATTCATACAGATTAATTAAATGTAAAGAATCTATTTCAGTGCCTACACCACATAGACACTTAGTACAGGTGAGATCCATTACCTGGCAGCCTTCCGATTACTTCTCGTGTGGCCATTCATCCTTGAGAGTTCTATCCTAGCAGCTAACACCCAAGAACAAAAAAATGAAAAACAAAAACATGTGACAATAGCTTAAGTGAAAAAGATTTACAGTTTATAGTTTAAGATTTGTAGCACTTTAATAAGATATCTATGTTAGCATTACATTAAATTAGATACAGACCTTCGATGCTTTCATTTTGAAACAGCTTTGAGGATAAATTTACCAAGGTGGCTTTTTAGACATAATATGAACATGGCTAATATAAATATATATCTCTCTCACTAACATTCACTAAAACTAAATAAAACCAATTAAGATCCCAAACCTAGTTATCACTTTATTGGAATTTCCTTCAGGGATAAAGGAAGTTTTTCTTTTAAACTTTTTTGTTCTTATTTGGCAGTGAATACTCATGTGTCAGTATCAAAATAAATATTCTGAAACTATTAACAATATTTTAATCATGAGTCTTTGTACTTGGGTTTTTAGGTCAAGCCTTACTCTGTAGCTTAAACTGGTCTCAGACTCTTGATCCTCCTGCCAACATCTCCACAGTTCTGGAATAACAGGTAAACACCACCATGCCTAGCAAACCCTGGGAATTTTTAGAGGAATCTATATGGTAACTAGCCTGCCTACTTTCCTTCCTTTTTTACTTCCTTCTTTCCTCTCTCTTCTTTACTTCCTTCTTTCTTTCTTTCCTCCTTTCTTCTCTTTCTTTCTTTCTTCTTTCTTTCTTTCTTTCTTTCTTTCTTTCTTTCTTTTTCTTTCTTTCTTTCTGCTTGTACTGGGGCTTGAATTTAGGGCCTGGGAACTGTACTTTAGCTTGAACTACAGCTCCTGAGTAGCTAGGATTACAAGTGTGATCCACCAGAGTCTGGCTAGCATTTATTTCTTATTTCAAGGTATTTTATGTCCTAATTAGTCTGGGAGCAGACAATATTACAGCTGAGTATTTATATATTTGCCTTTGTTATTAAATGAGACAAGTAATTTTTTTTCTTCTCTCCTTTCTCTTGAAATTTTTTTCTCTCAATTTTATATATCACAACTAAATATCAATAGATTCCTATTCACTTTAGGAGCTGCAAACAGTCAAACGAGATTCTCATAGTTCTCCTTAAATAGAAGCTCTCCTTACCAGAAGCATTTTGTTGCTGAGGAAGAAGCAAAGACTGCCATTTCAGGCAACATTCCCAATATGCTGTCAGAACCCTGTTGTAATTGTCAACTGTTCATTTTAACTGACTGGTTGGTCCCTCTTGACAGAATCTTAACAAAATCATTGCCTTGATGTGAGAGAGAGGGATCAGGCTCTTCTAACCTGCTGACATTGCCAGGTCTTTATTTCCTGTGTTCCTAATCAAACAGAATCAGGGTTTTGGAAGATTCCTCAATAATTTTCTCTGCTTTGCCTTAAGATGCCCCTCGTCCTTTACACAATGATAGAAGCAACACACTACATTTTCTTTACTGGTTAGACAACCTCAACTCAAAACAGATGGTCCTGCTTGACAATTGCATTTAGGATCTCAAATGTTAAGCTCCCTTTTGTAGTTCTGCAGTAACCATAACATGGTCCTGTCATTAACACTCAGTAATGTCACCTTACTCTATGCTTGTGCTACTATAACAGAAAAGCTAGACTGGATAATTTATAAATAATTTTATTTCTAAGCCAAGCATACATGTACCAAGGTGTTACAAGTCTATATCCTAGCAATCAGGAGGCTAAGGTAGGAGGATCATGAGCTAATGGCTAGCCTGGGTTACATAGTGAGTTCCATGCCAGCTTGTGCTACATAACAAAGTTATATGCTAAAAAGAAAAAGAAGGAAAGACATGGGGGATAGGAGGAGGGGAAGAAGGAGGGAGATAGCAAAGGTTGGAGGAAGGAATGTGTTTTTATAGTCATCAAAACTAGGACAGTCAAAGGTCAAAGGGTCTACATCTTAAGGGCCCATATCTGGGGAAAGTCTTCACAGTATCATTTCATGGAAGAAGGTGGGACAATAACAGGATACAAACAAGAAATAGCAAAAAGAAGGGGAAAATTTGCTTTTAAAACTGCAAATACTGGGGCTGGGAAAGTGGCTCAGTGGTAGAGCACTTGCTTTGCATGCTCAAGGCCCTGGGTTCGATTCCTCAGCACCACATAAGCAAAAAGAAAAAAGCTGGAAGTGGCACTGTGGCTCAAGTGGTAGAGCGCTAGCCTTGAGCTGAAGAGCTAAGGGACAGCGCCCAGGCCCAGAGTTCAGGCCCCATGACCGGACCCCCCCCCCAAAAAAAACTGCAAATACTAAGTGGGTGCTGGTTGTTCATTCACACCTGTGATCCTAACTACTAAGGAGGCTGAGATCTAGCATCACAGTTTGAAGCCAGCCTGGGCAGGAATGTCTGTAAAATTCTTGTCTCCAATTAACCACCAAAAAGCTGAAAATGGAGCTGTGGCTCAAATAGTAGAACACCAGCCCTGAGTACAAAAGCTCAGGGACAGTGGCCAGGTTTTGAGTTCAAGCCCTAAGACCAGCGGGCGCACACACACACACACACACACACACACACACACACACACACACACACACACGACCCTGAAAATACACCTCTGGCAATAGCACACTCCCACAATAACAACATTAATCCACTCATGAAGGTAGCTCTCATGACTTAATCCTCTCCTGTGGCCTCTCCTATGGTGGTTGCATGGGGATTAAGTTTCTCTGGGACAGATTCAAACCATAGCACCTACTTTGCTACCCTAGGAACAAACAACTATGACTGTTAAGCCCAGCAGGAGAAGCCAACAGCCTGAAAACTTCACATACCACTGCTTCCTGTATTTGATCTTGATAAACTTCAAAGATTTTAATTTTTTGCAGGGTGGGGTAGAGGAGGTTGGTTGTGGGTTTTGAACTCTGGGTCTGGGCACTTGTCCCTCAGCTCTTCAGCACAAGTCTAGTTCTCTACCACTTGAGCCACAGCGCCACTTCCGGCTTTTTCTATCTATGTGGTGCTGAGTAATCAAACCCAGGGCCTCATGGATGAAAGGCAAGCACTCTAGCACTGAGCCACCTTCCCAGCTCCTAATTTTTTTTATCATATTATTAGTTCTATAAATGATTTGCCATTGATGATCAGAATTTCACAGTAGCAAAGTATTTTTCTCTACTTAGAGAGTTTTGCTACATTTTTATTTCATTAGGAGATATAATTTCTAATTTTGACACTGTTTTTTTAAAAGTAAAAACCATTTTTAGAAATAACTGTTATTCTGACTGTTGTTAATCTGATTGACAACCCTTCTAAATAACTCATTAAAGGGAATGAGCCTGCATGGCTCAGGCAGATTCACCTGGCAGAGGCCTCCTACTGTTGCCATTACTGCCTGTTTCCTTTTCATTTCCTTCTAGCAAACTTATATATGATTCTGGTGTCAAAGTTCTCCATAAAGTCAGCCAACCTTTATCTTCAGAGGTTAGTAGTGATAATGACTTTTCCCTATACAAATCTAAATAAAGCCTTCTTAATAGGGTGTAGCAAAACATGTTTTTTCATCATGTTCAACCAAACTATAGCAGAAACCACTTGCTGTTAACTGGGATCATCTGAAGCATTTGTTATTTATTCTTTCTTATCTTTTGGAACTATTATATGCTGTTGAACATTTCAATTACCTGAGCATAGTCAATCAAAATGCTGTAATATATATATCCTTGCTTTAAAAAAAAAAAAAGTTGGGGCTGGGAAGCTTGCCTTGCATGCATGAGGCCCTGGGTTTGATTACTCAGCACCACATCAGCAGAAAAAAAACAGAAGCAGCACTGTGGCTCAAGTGGTAGAGCACTAGTCTTGAGATGAAGAGCTGAGGGACAGTGCCCCAGGCCCAGAGTTCAGGCCCCACCACTGACAAAAAAAAAAAAAAGTTGAGGCATTGTCAATGCAAAGGTAGGTTGGATACAAGTGTGTAATACTTTTTCTTTTTCTTTTGGGGAATTAGGGCTTAAACTTAGGGCCTTGTGCTTGCCAGGCACTCTACCACTTGAGCCATGTTCTCAGCCAAGTAATACACTTTTTGATTCAATTATACTATTTCACAGCATTAAGGATGAAGGCTGAGGTGTTCCAAGACTAGAGTCCTTCATTTCTTCTATCACTTTCATATCTCTGTCTTTTGGTATGATCACCAATATTTCCTGCTGTTTGAAAGTAAGTAATTCTACATACTATATATAATAATAATGTACATAATTACAAAACTATAATATTTATTAGCCAAAAAGGCAGAATCATGTGTTCTCTTTAAGGAAAGCTTCTTCACCACCTTATCCAATAAATTTCTAGACCTTACTTGAACAAAAAATACAGATTTCCACATACTTATTTATTGGTGTTATTTTCTGCATTTCATTCTCTTTCACTTTTCCATATGCTTTTAAATTCTGCTTGAGATTTCTCCAAAGAAGCAAGATTATTCCTCGGTTCAGTCTGGTATTTCTTAGACTTATTTACTCATTTAACGTTGTCTCTTCTAATTCACATAAAATCCTGTATGAAACTTTAAAAAATTAACAAAAACAAAATTTAAGCATCCACATCAGATCACCGAGGTGAGCCACTCTTCCTGCCACATCTTCCTGCCACTTTTAAGGGGTATCAAATGTAGTCATGCAGGCTTTTTTTCATAAGTTTTCCCAGGCTCACTAAAAGCTCAGGATTGAATTAATCCATAACATTCTGATGGAACTGAAGCACTTACATGCAGGAAGACACTTGCTACATGACAAGTTCTCCGGGTGACCAAGAGCTACCGAGATCCTACTGAGAATGGGCGCACTACTGACATTGCCATCTTTATCTTCAAAGGTAACCCACAGAGTCTAATATACCTAAAGGGGTAATACTTTAAACCATTGAATTCAGCAATTTCCAAAGGACACCACAATGGCATTGCCTGGGGATTATTACATCTTTCTTTAGTAGGTTAAATTACCCTTGACATATTAAAATGATATAAAAATATATGCAGTTTAGAGAAACAAAATTTCACTTTGACCATTGGATATTTTCCCCATCATAGATATTCTGTTAACATGTCAAAAACTGAGAAAAAACTGATTACATTTTGAAAATCAACATCATTTTAACATTATTCTCAACCAGATGGCATACCCTAAAAAAAGAATTTTTTTAAAACTTCTGGAATTTTTAACAAATTTAAATTGTTTATGAAAGTTGATGGTAAAATTTATAGATAGTTATTAGAAATTAGGGTGGAGTGCTACTGCTCTGTAGTGGGCAGGAAACAAATAGAGAATAGAACAATTACATGGAATACTTTCTATACTTAATGCATAGTGATATAAGGAAAAATATACTCTAACTCTATATTACTTACCAACATAATATAAACTTGCATAGTATTGTATGTGATGAATTTTTCAGAAATTCTGAGTCTGGAATTTTGTCAAGAGTAGCTCACTATTTCAGAAAATCATATTACTGAAAGAAATATTATGTATAATGTTTTTCAATACTAAATACCTCAGTTTGTACATGTACTTAGCTATTGCCCAGTGATTTTGTGTACTAGTACATCTGTCATAGGAATTTCCAGCACAGTCATGTTATACATATTTACATCTTGAAATATCTAATATTTTGTATATTAAGTAGGTTTATTTTATGGCTTAATATAATTTAGGTATTATATTGTCTTTTTATATTTGCTGTATAAGTGCAATGTGTTCCCTATAATTTTTTCACAATAATAAAGTAGATTTAAGAGTAGCATTTATTTTTATTTATTTTTTATTTATTTATTTTTGCCAGTCCTGGAGCTTGAACTCAGGGTTGAGCTTCTTTTGCTCAATGCTATTACTCTACCACTTGAGCCACAGCTCCACCTCAAGCTTTTTCTGATATGTGGTACTGAGGAATCAAATCCAGGGCTTCATGCATGCTAGGCAAGCACTGTACCACTAAGCCACATTCCCAGCCCACAAAGCATTTATTTTAAGCACAGAAATTCCATTCAATAAGATTGAAAACCATTATCCTACAACTTTGATTTCCTAAAAATAAGGATTTGAATTAGTACAACTTATTGACTAAAAAAATGGTTAAAGGAAATAATTTTAAAATGGCATGGGGGGGAGGGGGAAAATGGGAAGGGATGGGAAGGGGAAACAAAGGAGGAGGCTACAATGCTTGATAAGAAATGTACTCATTACTTTGCCCATGTAATTGTAACCCCTCTGTATGGTATTTTCACAATAAAAAAATTAGTAAAAAAAATGGCATGGTCAAGGTTAAGGTACTTATTAAAATATGTATTTTTTTCTGTTGGTCATGGGGTTTAAACTTATGGCCTGGGCACTGTCTCTGAGCTTTTGTGCTCACAGCTAGCACTCTATAACTTTAAGCCACAGCTCCACTTCCAGTTTTTAGGTGGTTAATTGGAAATAAAAGTCTCACAGACTTTCCTGCCCAGGCTGGCTTCAGACTGTGATCCTCAGATGTCAACCTTCTGAGTAGCTAGAATTATAGGTGTGAGCCACCAGTATCTGGCAGAAATAAATGTTTAAAACAAAATAATCCATCAGCAAGCCTTTACTATGTGTCTAGCATTTGATGACACAGAAGCACAAAGAAGTATAATCTAAGTCTCTCTGCCTTCACAAAATTAACATGGTTCCAACAATTATGTTGTAACCATTTGTGGAGAAAACATATATGTAACAAGCCATGGAAAACATCTACATAATGAGGCAATAGTCAGGATTCTTGAAAGATCAGGAAAGTCTGGGGATAAGATAGACCCCTTCAGTTGTGCATTCTAGAAATTAATTGGATCAAATTAGCAATATATGTTCACCATGACAAAAGGTGACCAGCAAAACGGCCTAAGGGGGAGAGGAAAAGTGAGGTCAGATAGAGAGAGGGAAGAGCATAAGAGATATGGTTAGCCAGACGTCGGTGGCTCACGCCTGTAATCCTAGCTACTGAGGAGGCTGAGATCTGAGGATCACGGTTCAAAGCCAGCCCGGGCAGAAAAGTCCGTGAGACTCTTATCTCCAATTAACCACCAGAAAACGGGAAGCAGTGCTGTGGTTCAAGAGGTAGAGCGTTCGCCTTGAGCTGAAGAGCGCAGGGACAGCGCCCAAGCCCAGAGTTCAAGCCCTATGACTGACAAGAGAGAGAGAGAGAGAGAGAGAGAAAGAGAGAGAGAGAGAGATGGTGAAACCAAATGAGGAAAAGCCTTCAAAGTTAAATTCAACTTCAATAGGAGTTGAAAGTAATAAATGAAATAAAGTTCCTTTAGACTCCTAGAGAAAGTAGTAAAGATGAATTACTTATTATGATAAGTTTGTAAGATACAGGGCAGCCAGATTTATGGAGAGAAAGATATAAATGACCTCAGACAGTAGGGAAGCAAGAGGAGAGTGACATACAAAGATTAGTTAAATTTTAAATTTGATAAATTTAGATGATCAGGTAGCTTCAAAAGTCAACATAATGGTAACAGCTGAATCTCTCATCCCAGATTGAATGAGCTCATGGAGAGAATCAATATAGAGGGGGCAAGCGGTAGAAGACAGGGCCTTGGGCAACACCCACAGGCTAGAAGAGCAGAGTAAGAGCCAGCAATGAAGCCAAAACAAATGAATGCTACTTTACATTCAGAGCATAAAATTATGGAAAGCTTTTTTTTTCTTTTTTCTTATTAGGAGCATGGTAGAGCTAAAAATATAAACCAATTATTTCTTAAAGGTTAAGAAAGTTATGGACTACAGAGTCAAGATAGGTCACTAACATGCTATGACAATTCTTGAAGTTTTTTAGTTGATATCAGAGATCAGTCATGTACTAAAGTTATATTCACATACTTCCATGAAGGAAATTATTCTAGCAGAAGGGCATTCTAGTTACAGAAAATGGATATGGTGCTGAGTGCCAGCGGCTCAAGCCTATAATCCTAGCTACAAAGGAGGCTGAGATCTGAGGGCTGCAGTTTGAAGCCAGCCCAGGCAGGAAAGTCCATGGAGACTCTTATCTACAATGAAGCACCAAAAAAGCTGGAAGTGGAGCTATGGTGCAAGTGGCAAAGTGCTAACCTTGAGCAAAAATTCTCAGGGACAATGCCCAAGCCCAGAGTTCAAGCCCAGGACTGGTACAAAAAAAGGAAAATGGGTATGGTCATGTGCAGATGAGTCACTAGATTCAGAGATGCTATCACAAATGTCCAGAAACAGCAGCAAGCAGAAATGAACTATAAACCCATCATCAATCATCACAGAAAGTTGCGTCATCATAAGAATTACTCTGACTCAATCTAACAACAAAACTGCCAAAGGGAATCCTGCTTAGTGCACAAATTTAGTTGTAAGCAATAGTAGAGGTTAGCACTGCAGATATCTCTATACCCTCCAAAACTTATCCTTCACATTCTATGCTCATGTGTAAATGGGCTATTACATTAAATTTCTCAACCCATGAATCTATCTCCAGATTTTGCAGTTAATTTTTTGCAGACATTAATCAACATGCCATCACAACTAAACATTCTCAATTTGAAACTACACTTGCTACCTACGAATGTGAAGCAGTCTATGAATATGATAACCCATATCACTGTTTGCGTGGTAGGACAGTTTATATTTGCTTTGTAGGCAGGACTGCTGATAGCATCCTCTTTTACTCTGAAGATGTGGATGATAAATTACACGGGCCCCATATCAAGTTAGGCACAAGGGGGAAACATTTCACTTCATGTTAATTCTTAAATTACAACAATACCTGTTGTATTCAATGAACATCACTTAACAGCTGCTAAAAACTTGTAAGATCCTGTTCATTCTTTCAGGTCTAGCCCTGACACAGCTAGGGATTGCCTCCTAGTGGTGGGGTGATTCTTGGCTGTCCCTGATCCCACCTCTGTTTAAACATTGTGTCTAGCCGGGGGGTAGTTCTCCCACATCTACCTATAGCTTTGTTCACCTCTTTCAATCCCATATAATAAACTCTGTTTCCATATTCAACCCAAGTTAATTAGAAATATATTCCAAGTATGGATAAGTACACTCCATAATATAGACTATTTTGCTGTAAACAAAGAAAAAAAAATTTGTAAAAGGCCAGGTCCCAGTGGTTCTCACCTGTAATCCTAGTACTTGGGAAGCTGAGGAGGATCATGGTTCAAAAACATCCCAAGCACAGCCAGGCGCTGGTGGCTCATGCCTGTAATCCTAGCTACTCAGGAGGCTGAGATCTGAGGATCGTGGTTCAAAGCCAGACCGGGTAGGAGAGACCGTGAGACTCCTATCTCCAATAAACCACCAGAAAACCGGAAGTGGCGCTGTAGCTCAAGTGGTAGAGCGCTCGCCTTGAGCTGAAAAGCTGAAGGACAGCGCCCAGGCCCAGAGTTCAAGCCCCATGGCCGACCAAAAAAAAAAAAAAAAAAAAAGAGCTAAGAAAAAAAAAAAAACATCCCAAGCAGAAAAATCCACAGGCTCTCCTCTCAGTTCATAGCTGGGTCCAGAGGCACACACCTGTCATCCTAAGCTAAATGGAAGGCTGAGAATGGGAGGATCATGGTGCCTAGCCAGCCCAAACAGAAAAGTCTGTGGGATTCCATCTCCACTGAAGGAAAACTAGACAAGGCTTATGTAACTGTAACCCCTTTGTACATCACCTTTATAACAATTTTAAATTTTAATTTAAAAAAAAATTTAAAAAGGAAATGCACCCAGGAAGCAAGACCCTATCCTAAAAATAACCAGTAGAAGAAAGAGCTAGAGGTGTGGCTCAGCAATAACCTGCCAGCATAACAAGAGCAAGTCAAGTTCAAATCAACCTGCTGTGTGTGTGTGTGTGTGTGTGTGTGTGTGTGTGTGTGTGTTTATGTGTGTGTATGAGCCAGCTATGTGTATATTAAAAAAGACATAATTTCTCCTACAATTAGGAATAAGACAAACTACTTCTATTTAATATTATACTGGAAGCTATGGCCAGAATAATTACAAAAATAAGGGCTGGGAATGTGGCTCAGTGGTAGACCGCTTGCCTTGCATGCATGAGGTTTGATCCTCAGCAACACATAAGCAGAAAAAGGTAGAAGTGGTTCTGTGGCTCAAGCAGTAGAGTGCTAGCCTTAAGATGAAGAACTGAGGGACAGCACCCAGGCCCAGAGTTCAGGCCCCATGACTGACAATTAATTAATTAAGGAATTAGTATTGGAAAGGAAAAAATGAAATTATCTCTATTCATAGATGGTATGATCTTCTATGTAGGCAACCCAAAATGTCTGAGTAAGTCTGCATAAAATCTGTTAGAATGAGTTAACAAATTCAGCAATTGTATTTAGCAATACAAACTCAATATTCAACTAATAGTTGTAACTATACATTGGCAATGAAGAATCTGAAAAATTAAGCAGTTTCATTTAATAGTACCAAAAATACTTCTATTAGAATGACAATTGTAAAAAAGAAATAGTAAGTGTTGATGAAGAAAAATGGAGACTTGATGAAGAAACCGGAATCCTTGAACACTTGCTGGTAATGCTAAATGTTGTAACCATATGGTAAACACCTGGGAACAGTGGTACGTGCCTGTCATCCCAGCAATACAGGAAACTAAGAACAGGAGTGTCAAGGTTTCTGGTGAGCGCAGGTGAAAAAAAAGTTCATGAGATCCCATTTCAACAGAAAAAGTTGGATGCAGCGATATATGCCTGCCATCTCAGCTTTGGTGGAAAGTATAAATAAGAGATTCATGATCTGGAGTGGCCTGGACCAAAAGTGAGACTCTTACCTCAAAAATAAACAGTACCAAAATGGACTGGAAGCATGGATGAAGTAATAGATCACTTGCCTAGAAAATGTGAAGTTCTGAGTTCAATACCCTAGGATCACCAGAAAAAAAAGTTAGTGGTTTTACTTAAGCCATGATGACTTGTGCCCTTAGATGAAAGTAAAAGATGCTAGGTCTGTGCTTATAGAGGGAAAGACCACCCAGTGGGAAATTAGACATCTGCAAGCGACAGGAAAAAAAGTGTCAGGAGACACCACTCTGCTGGCACCTTGATCTTGGATGTTTAGCCTCTAGAGCTGTAAGAAAATAAATTACTGTTGTTTATGCCACCCAGTCATGGTATTTTATTATGACAGTCCTAGCAAACTAGTAAACTATACACATATTCAGAGCAGGATTGATCGCAGCAGCCCAACATGAAAACAATTCATGTGTCCATTGACAGATGAGAAGATAAACAAAATACCTAGATATACAATGGAATATTATTCAGCTTTCAAAAAGTCTAGCTGGGTACTGTGGCTCAAGCCTGTAGTCCTAGGAACTTGGATAGTAGATATGGAGGATCATGGTTGAGAGCCAACCCTCACAAAAAAAACATTCATAAGACTTTATCTCAACCAATAGCTTGGTACGTGGTGCTTACCTATGATCCCAGAAACACTGAGAAGCACAAATAGGAGGACTGCAGAGGCTTGCCTGCAAGATCCTATCTCAAAAATGGCTAGTACAGTGCCTGTTAAGCAAGTATGAATTCAAGCCCAGGACTGCCAAAAATAAAAATAAATAAAAGGAGGAAATTCTGACATATACTAAAACACACTAAAACCTTGAAGATATTATGCTAAGTGAAATTAGCTAGCCACTCCCCCCCCCAAAGAAAACCACCACAAATATTATTTGACTCCCCTTACAAAGTACCTAAGAGAAGTCAAATACTTAAGAGACAGAAAGCAGAGGAGCACTTTATGTGGACTGAAGGCAGAGGGATATGGAACGCTGTGCTTTGATGTAAAGGTTGCTGATTTTTTTAGTTCCAAGTATATTTTAGATATGAGACCCTTGTCCGTTGTATGGCTAGTGAAGATCTTCTCCCAATCTGTGGGCTTTCTATTGATCTTGCTAGCTATGTCCTTTGCCATGCAGAAGCTCTGCAACTTCATGCAATCCCATTTGTCCAACCTTTCTTTGATTTGTTGTGTTTCCGGGTCTCTATTAAGAAAATTTCAGCCTGCACCAAGGAGACCTAGGGTTTCTCCTATTCCATCCTGTAATGTTTTCAGAGTGTCTGCTTTGACTCCGAGGTCTTTGATCCATTTGGAGTTGATTCTGGTGCAGGGTGATATATAAGGATCTAGCTTTAGTTTTCTACAAGTAGTTAACCAATTTTGCCAGCACCATTTACTGAAGAGGCTGTCTTTCTTCCTTTCTATTTTTTTAGCTCCCTTATCAAAGATTAGATGGCTATAGGTCTGTAGGTTCATTTCTGGGTTTTCAATTCTATTCCATTGGTCCTGAGGTCTGTTCTTGTGCCAGTACCAAGCTGTTTTGATTACTATGGCTTTATAGTAGAGTTTGAAATTTGGTATTGATATTCCTCCAGCAGTGTTCTTTCCATTGAGGAGCGTTTTTGCTATTCGGGGTCTTTTATTGTTCCATATGAATTTTTGGATTGCCTCTGCTATTTCCTTGAAGAATGAGGTTGGAATTTTGATAGGTATTGCATTGAATTTGTAGATAGCCTTGGGAAGTATTGCCATTTTTACGATGTTAATCTTTCCAATCCAGGAGCATGGGAGTTTTTCCCATTTTCTAAGTTCTGTTTTGATTTCCTTTTTCAAGTTTTTAAAGTTTTCATCATAGAGGTCCTTCACTTCTTTGGTTAAGTTAATTCCTAGGTATTTTATTTTTTGTGGGGCTATTACAAATGGAGCTGCTTTCTTAATTTCAGCCCCACTTTTCTCATTGTTGGCATACAGAAAAGCCATTGATTTTGGGGGGTTAATTTTATACCCTGCTACTTTGCCAAAGTTTTGAATCAGCTTGAGTAATTTGGGAGTGGAGTCTATGGGATTCTTTAAATACAAGATCATGTCGTCTGCAAAGAGGGAGAGTTTTATTTCTTCTTTCCCTATTTGGATCCCCTTTATGTCTGCCTATTGTCTTATTGCTGTAGCTAGGCATTTTAATACTAGGTTGAAGAGAAGTGGAGAGAGTGGACATCCTTGTCTTGTTCCTGAGTTAAGAGGAAATGGCTTTAGTTTTTCACCATTAAGTATAATGCTGGCTGTAGGTTTGTCATATACAGCCTTTAATGTATTGAGGAATGTTCCATGGATTCCTAATTTTTCCAAAACCTTCATTATGAAGGGGTGTAGGATCTTGTCGAATGCTATTTCTGCATCTATTGAGATAACCATGTGGTTCTTATCCTTGCTCCTGTTGATGTGATGAATAATATTAATTGATTTGCGTATATTGAACCAGCTTTGCATCCAAGAAATGAATCCTGTTTGATCATGGTGTATGATTTTTTGGATGAATTGTTGAAGTCGTTTGGCCAAAATTTTGTTGAGAAGTTTTCGTCAATGTTCATCAAAGAAATGGGTCTATAGTTCTCTTTCTTTGATGAGTCCAACAACAAATCCTCAAAGAAACAACTGCCCAATAAATAAGTGGGCGAAAGACTTAAAGAGAAACTTCTCTGAAGAAGAAAGAAGGATGGCCAATAGACACATGAAGAAATGCTCAACCTCCCTAGCCATAAAAGAAATGCAAATCAAAACAACATTGAGATATCACCTCACCCCAGCTAGAATGGCAAAAATCAAGAATTCTAATAACAACAGATACTGGAGGGGATGTGGACAGAAGGGAACCTTACCTCATTGTTGGTGGGAGTGTAAACTTGTTCAACCACTTTGGAAAGTAGTATGGAGGTTCCTCAAAAGACTCCACATAGAGCTCCCCTATAACCCAGCAATCCCACTTTTGGGCATTTACCCAAATGCTTACAAACAAGACCACACTAAAGCTACCTCTGGCCCCATTCAAGAGTAGGGATGCAGAAAGTAGCATGTAATGAGTAGCACATAACACGCAGCATGTAGCTTGTTGCTAGTAGTGAGTTGTATATCCTAGGGTGGTTACAGAGTCTCAGTTTTACCAGTGGAAGGTACTGGCAATGTGTTTACCAGTGGAAGGTACTGGCACAACTATGTTTATTGCAGCATTATTTACCATAGCTAAGATATGGAACCAACCCAGATGCCCCTCAGTAGATGAATGCATCAAGAAAATGTGATATATATATACACAGTGGAATTCTATGCCTCCATCAGAAAGAATGACATTGCCCCATTTGTGAGGAAATGGAAAGACTTGGAAAAAATTATATTAAGTGAAGTAAGCCAAGCCCAAAGAAACATAGGCCCCATGGTTTTCTTTATTTGCAATATCTAGTATATATATGAGTCAAGCAGAAAAGGTCAGATAAGGTGAGATTAGGAAAATGAACCCTAAGATATGTATTTAAATGTTTTTTTCTTTCATGCATTTGTTTCTAAAGCATTTATAAGATTATTTCTTTGTTGCTTTGTATGTCCTTCCCCCACAGTATAACCCCTGCTTTCACTGTATTTGATGTCGGTATAATTTGTGGAGGGGAAGGGGAAATACAAGTCGTTTAAATAAGGATACAGGTGGACCCGTTGCAACAATGAGGAGTACAAGTTGTCATGTTGAAAATGAACTTTACAACTTTAGTGGGGGGTGTGGGGAGGATTGGGTGGGGGCCCGGGGGGGAGGCTGGGAAGGGATGGGAAGGGTAAACAAAGGAGGAGGCTACAATGCTTGATAAGAAATGTACTCATTATCTTGCCCATGTAATTGTAACCCCTCTGTACAGTATTTTCACAATTAAAAAAAAAAGGTTGCTCCCTCTGAAAAGGGACAGGCAGAGTGATGTCCTGGACCAGGCAGGAATGTGTTATGTGTATGCTCTCAGAGCTCAGCTCTAGTCAAGACTTGGCATATTTTCCAAGATGGAAAGTGGGTGGAAGGTCAAGCTGATTTCATAACCCAAAGAGGAAACAGGACAGGAAATTGAACCTAGTGCATTCCCATCCTGTGTGTGTGTGTGTGTGTGTGTGTGTGTGTGTGTGTGTGTGTGTGTGTGTGTGTGTGTGTTGAGACAAAGTATGACCATGTGGACCTCAAGATAGAGAACTTTCTGCCTTCTAGCATCCAAGGTCTGGGATTATAAGCATGTGTTGCCACACTTACCTTTGTAAATGCACTTAAATGATGTGATTGCTTAAAAAAAAAAAAAAAAAAAAAAAAAAAAGGTTGCTGAAAGGAGACCACCATACCATTCAGGCAGAAGAGTTTATTGGGAGAACCAAACCTCTGGCCCCATTCAAGAGTAGGGATGCAGAAAGTAGCATGTAATGAGTAGCACATAACACGCAGCATGTAGCTTGTTGCTAGTAGTGAGTTGTATATCCTAGGGTGGTTACAGAGTCTCAGTTTTACCAGTGGAAGGTACTGGCAATGTGTGTGTCAATGTGAATATTCTTAAAATGGTTATGATGATTAAAAAAATTAACTATAACTAAGGTGATTTTTTTTTGTTTTTGTGTTTGTGCATGTCCTGGGTCTTGAACTCAGAGCCTGGACATTGTCCCTGAGGATTTTGCTCAAGGTTAGTGCTCTACCACTTGAATCAAAGCTCCATTTCTGGCTTTTTGATAGTTAACTAGAAGTAAGAGTCTCACAGACTTGACAGCACAGGCTGCCTTTGAACAGCTATCGTCAGAGCTCAGCCTCCTACGTAAGCACCGGCACCAAGTAGGACAATCTTTTATTTAAGTTTTAATGTTTTATTAGATCCAATGAACAGTATACCACACTTATCACTTGAAATACTCATGACTGAAACAGCTTACACTAAGCAAAAGGAAAGAAATGTAAGTATCACCTGATGTGGAAGAAATAGTTGTATTGTCAAAGCTCATAGAATTTGCAAACTTTATAGATCACAATAATGACAATTTGCCTTGTGAAGGTTAAAATATGTTTGTGACTTTAACTAAATATCACTTTTCCACAATACTGTGAAATATGTGAAATTTATATAATCATCTAATCTCAAAAAATTATTTAAAAAAGAAATACTCATGAATGAAAATTTGAGATGCTTGATATTCTCATGCAGATGTTCTACAGTTGTGTAGATCATTCTGCATTACAGTTTTGCACTTGTTTGGTGAATGTTTTTCTGCTATAGGACACCTCCATTTGTTTTATTATTTCTTTTCCCAAACTTTCAGGTTTAATAACCTTTTCTTCTTTTGCACAGTTCATCCTGTTTTTTTCATCTCACTACTACCATTGTAGTATATTAAAATATAGACAAGAAAATTCAGTGTTGCTGGTACCCAGTACAATTTTTTAAAAAATATGTAAGAATGCACCACATGCAATGGTAATGAAATAACTCGAAGAAATCATATAAAATTTTCCTTCAAAATTCAAAGAATTATGAAAAAAACTTCATAAATCAGCTTAAAAATATGTCATAAAATAATGAGTATGCTAATATGGAAGTAGTTTATAAAATAGCATCACTAATACAATATACTAATAGAAAACTATGCCACTGTTCCCTGTATTCCTTTCTAAAGAATTTACTCTTTGTAATAACCATCATATGGGCCACTTCCCTGGCAACCAATGGACTATTAGCTGTCCCTAGAGTTTGGGCCACCTCCTAGCAACCTCTGCCCTGTCTGGCCTGCAGTTACCCCTTCCCATGCCCCATTATAACAAGCCCTGAGCGAATGCCACCCAGCTGCCATGTCCCAGAGTACATTTCAGAGGACAGGAGCTGGGGATGTGGATTAGTGGTAGAGTGCTTGCCTAGCATGCATGAACCACATAAACAGAAAAAGCTGGAAGTAGGCATGGTGGCTCAAGTGGTAGAGCTCTAGCCTTGAACACAGAGAGGCTCAAGGACAGTGCTCGGGCCCTGAGTTTAAGCCCCAGGACCAAAAAAAAAAAAAAAAAGAGGATCAGAGCCTACTTCTCTAGATGGTGCCTGCCAGGTCATTAGGTGGTAATCATCTCAAACTCATCATCGCATCAGTCTGGAGAAGAAAGGGAAGGAGGGCTCAGTGCCCAAGGCTGCAGGCTCTTGGTGGTGCTGACCAGGCAGCAGTGGCACAATGTGTCCTGTGGTGCGGTCCTCCAGGGGGCAAGATACCCCAGCATCTCCTTGGGCAGGCTCCACATTGTCTTCAAGTTGCATCTCTCCAAAACCTTACTGCTCCTCCATCTTCCATCTTCTTGAGGGTAACAAGTCTGAGGTGCAACAAGTCTCAGCAGCAGGGGTCTGAGTGGCTGGCTGCCAGCATCTTGTCCTGGCACTCTGTACCTTCACCTGCAGGTACAACAGCAGCTCCTGAAGCATCTTCTCCCTCTTCTCCTGGGACAGTCAGGTGACACACTCATCTTTCTCCTGATGCCACTCATCCAGAACTGCCATCTGTTCTTTACAGAAAACTAGGGAGTCTTCAACAGTGCCGATGTGTTCTGACAGCTGGATGCATCGATGCTGGAGTTTATCCACTTACTTCTGGTAGTCCACCTTGTTGGGCAGGTCATGGATGCAGCAGATTTTCAGCTCCTTCTTGGGTTCCTATGTGCCCTCTTTCCTCTTCCCAGACACAGCATTCTGTGTTCCAGGCCTGCTGCTCCAGCTTTGGCTTTGGGCTCCTGGCCTTGGGCTGCCAGGTTCACCGGGTACCCACAGCACACCTGCTGCTCCTTCAGCTGCTAGCTGAGTTTCACTTTTTGTGATTCAGCAACTGGTCGTGCTACAGGTAAAAATCCCACATGGTTTGTGGGTTGTGTACATTCTCTGGGTCATTCACATAAGGTGGAGTCACCTCCTCACTCTTTTCTTCTTTGGTCACTCCTTTACCTTCCCTAGAGAAAACCAGGAAGCTGAGCTAGGCCCAGAGCTGCTGTTCTCCTGTCTTGTTCTTCCAGGCACTTCAGAGGGTCCTGTAACTTTTCAGGCACTGTCTAGTCCTCCAACTTGTTCTCTGCCTCTGCTCCTGCTTCAGCTGGTCCAGGAGCTGGGTCTGCCTCAGCAGTTGCTGCTGCAGGGCCTCCTTCTCTGAGGTCAGCTGATGATTGGAAGCCATGTGCCGTTCGCAGGTGGCTCTGAACTCCTGCAGTTGGGCCAGGTACTGGTCACGCTGCTCCTGAAGATTCTGAGCCACTTGGCTCTTTGACTCAGCTGACTCTTTTCGTTCTTCTAACTTCTCTCGCTCACCCAACCTCACCTACAGATATTTCTTCACCTGCTGCTCTGAGTACAGGATGCTGGGCGAGCTCCTCCTTCTCACTGCTCAGCCTGGGGCCAGCTGATCTTTCAGCTCTTGGTTGCACACCAGTATGCATCTCAAGGTTTTATGTTCTTCTTCCATTGTCTCCAGGATCTTGTGTTAATCCTCAGCATGCTGATGCCATTCCTCAGTCTTCTTCTCCAGTATCCACAACTGCTCCTGCTGCTCCAGGTTCTGGAGACTGAGGCCCTGGTTTTCCTATATGTGGATGTAAAGCTGTTTTTTTAGCTCCTGCATGTGGTAGGCCTGGGCCTGCAGCTGCAGCTCAGCCTGAGATGGTCCTGTAAGGGACTGTGGGGGTGGAAGTTCAGCCAGCTGCTTTCTCAATTCTATCAGGTTGGTCTCTAGGTTCAACACCTGCCTCACCCCTTGCTCTTTCTCCTCTCTCATTTGACTCATCTACTCCAAGAGCTGCTAGATCTTCTCCTTCTATCTGGAGCTCTCCTCCTTCAGGTCCTCCACAAAGATGTCTCTCTCCAACTTTAATGCCATCACCAACTTTTTCATGTTGTCTAGCTGAATTTCCAACTCTACCCACTCCACTAGTGCTTGTTGTAACTCATGAGTTTTGATCTTCATGTCGGCCTTTTGTGTCAAGAGCACTTCCACAGTTTCTCCTACAGCTTGGTGTTCTCTTCTTCCACTTTATCACAGCTTCTGGCCCTTTCCTGGAGCTTCAGCTTCACATTATTCAGATATTTAGTGAACTCTAGGTTGTTCTTGTTTGTCTCATTCTGCAGGCAAGTTCATCTCTAGCTCTGCAACATGCTGCTGTGAAGCAGGCAGGCAGCTTGCAAATCCCTTGTGCTCTAGTTCTCTTTCATTGGCCACCTGCTGTATGTTTGCCACAGCAGATTGTAAATCGAATTTTTCTGAAACTAATATCTGTATTGATAGCAACTTGTGGAGTTCCAGCTCTGTTTTCAGCACCAGATGTTGGTAGCTCAGTTTTAGAAGTAATTTTTCTGGCTCCTATCACACATCATGGTCACCAGAGTTTCCACCAGGCTTCCAACTGCCCTCCAGGAAGTGGCACCAAGAAACACAGCTATCTGCCCACGTCCAATGTCTTCAAGTCTTCATACAGAATTAGCTCTATGGTTCTGATCATAGTTGCTGACACTTGTATTCTGATCAGGTAGCCACTGAGGTTCATAACAGCCTTGATATAACTTGTTCTGGTACTGGAGGATGCAAGGCCATCATAGGTCCAGGGCTTTTCTCTGTTAGTATTGGCCATGCTGCCCACCTAGGGCATGCACATGATCTACACACTTTGGCTAGTGATCTCAGAGGATTCAGAAATACAATCATGGGAGAAAGGAGACTGTCTGAAATTTCTGGCTGCTGTTGGTCAGGAGTATGTGAAATCCACACCAGCATAGAAAGAATAATTACTGGCACATGACTGAAAACAAACCTGTTAACCAAGCAGTGAGCCACATCCAAATGATGTCAGTGTGTTGAGAATCCAATTCTAGGGCAGCCCCCTACTATTCCAGAGCCTTTGGACATCTACTTCAGCACTGGAATGCTAAAGTGTGTGGCCATCTTTTCCTTCCAATAAAAACTTTGCTGGCTGTAGTGGTACACACCTGAAGTTCTCTCTGCTGAAGTTACTTCTTTCTATTAAGAAGTCTCCAGAAGGCCACTGTGAAATGCTTGTTACTGGGAATCGGGGCAGCAGCAACTCCCCAGTCCCTCAATTAAGATGGCAGCTGTTTTCCAGCCCTGACTATAGCAACTACAATATTTTTTAACAAATAGTCACAGAAAAACTGTACACCCACTAAAAAAAAAGTTGGACCTTTATCTTGTAACAATTAAAGTCACTAAATAGACCAACATAGGACTTAATACTACATAAAACTTTTAGGAAAAACACACAAGAGACATTAGATTTGGCAATGATTTATTTGCTATCATTCCAAAAGCACTGGTGAGAAAAGAAAAAAAATATGGACTAGACACTGTCAAATTTAAAACTTTTAGCCAGATGTCAGTGGCTCATGCCTGTAATCCTAGCTACTCAGGAGGCTGAGATCTGAGGATTACAGTTCAAAGCCAGACAAGGAAGTAAAGTCTGTGAGTCTCTTATTTCCAATAAACTACTCAGAAAAAGCCAGAAGTGGTGCTGTGACTCGAGTAGTATTGTTATAAGGTAAATTATCAGAGAAGTCATATTTTGAAAGATAGAATTTTGGAGTCTTTATTACACCGTTAGCAGTCTGCAGGCAGCCGATCGTTAAAAAGGTTTGCAGTGCACAAATACACTTATCACTGTTAGGAAACAACCAGAGAGGAAAGAAAAAACAAAAACAATACCAACAAACCAGTTCAGCTCCTATAGAGAGTGGAATTGGGACACCATGATGACCAGAGATGAGCCTGGAGGCAGGACACAGGACACAATCATGAAGACACCAAGACACATGGCATGGTGTAATGTTGCCTCTCTTCTCCAGGGCCTAAATAGGGCCAGGGCAGGGGGAAGGGCGACAGGACACTCTGGACTAACAGGTTCAGTAACCTATCAGCCAAGTGCCTGCCCCTGTCTCCAGAGATCCAGGTATGCCCATCACCTGAGGAGGGGGGGCATCACCTTCCCCCACCAGAAGACAAGATGCCAGACCTTAAATGGACATACTCAGGTACCTAGAGGCTACTCAGAGGCTGGTGATTCAAGCCATTTAGGGAGTTAATCAATACAGAATCAGAGCAATGCTTTCCTAAGGCTATGGCATCTGCATTTCTCTGAAGCAGAGACCTCCTTGCTCACCTTGAGCTAGGCTTATGCATTCAATGAATGCCTCTCTCACCTCTAGGCTTTTCAAGATTGGGTATAGAATTCCCTCTCTACAGCAAGAGGTACCAGGATGGCTGTAAGAAATTACTTAGACTCAGCCTCCTTACTTCACATCCTCCCAACTTTTTATATATATGGAATCAAATCATTGATTTCTCTGTAAGAGAGCTGAATTTTGGCCTGAGCTGTTCTCTCCTGATCTAAGGAGTCTCCAGCAGTTAAAGTTGGCTCCATATGGTTGGTACAAATATAGTCAGGGGACTTTGAACTTCCTTTTCCAGGTCAGGCTAGGTATAATTTACAAATCTATGTTCCAAAGAAAGAATGTACCAAAACTAAAGTCTTTGTTCCAGAAGACTCAAAGTAGTCTTTCAACCAGGAATCAGCTGTGTGTGATCAGCTGTGTCTCATCTGCTTTTACCAAGGTGGAGGTGGTCAGGATGATTCCCCTCCAGATGACTGTCAGGCCATTTTTGAACTTTACCCAAAAGAAATCTCAAGACTGAAAGATGGCTGGCCTCCTTATTTCAGTCTAGCAATAGCCGTGAGCAAAAGAAGCTCAAGAACAATGCCCAGGCGCTGAGTTCAAGCCCCAGGACCAGCAAAAAAAAAAAAAAAAAAGTAAAGCTTTTGCACATTAAAAGAACTTTACTATCTGAATGAAAAAGCAATCCTTAGAATGAAAAAATTATATATTTTATATCTGATGAGGACTCAAAAAGACAACCTTGATTTAAAACAAGCACAGAAAAAAAATGAGCACAAAACTTAAACATTTCTTCAAAGAAGATATACAAATGGCCAACAAGCACATTAAAAAATAGTTAACACTACTAATCGTTAGAGAGAACCACAATGTGATATCACTTCCCATCAATTGGGACAGATGTCAAAACAAACAAAGGAAAAAAATAACAAGAGTCAATGAAGGTGTAGAGAAGTTACAATACTTGGACACTGCTGATAGGAATGTTATGGGAGAAAACTCACACACACACACACACACACACACACACACACACACACACACACGCACACACCATGGCTCCTCCAAACATTTTAATGAAGAATTATATAATCAAACATCTTTACTTCGGGTATGTACTCAAAGGAACTGAAAGCAGAAACTTCAACAGATATTCAAGCCAACACTCATATTTATAGCAGCCTTATTCACAGAAGCCAAAGGGTTAAAACTGGCCTGAGTGTCCAACAAAGTAGGAAAGAGATAAACAAATGTTTAGTCTTCTAAAGGAAGAAAATCTAATGAATGTTGTAATGAGAATGAGCCTCATAGACATTACTCAAAGTGAAATAAGCCATACACAAAAAGACAAATAGACTACAGTTTTAATAATATATCTAAAATAGACACATTCATGGAAAACTTGTATGAACAGATGCAGATTAAAGGTTCTGAGACTCTAGAGAATGAGAATTTATTGTTTAATAAGACAAACATTCTGTTTGGAAGGATAAAAAAAAATTGAAAATAGAGAGTAGTGGTAGTTACATCAGATTGTGAATGAAAAATGCCATTAAGTCCTACACTTAAAAATGGTTATAAAAGGCCAGATGCTGGTGGCACACATATTAAGCTACCAATAAGAAGCATTTGCTACTACTACAGAACATAAACAATGTGATTAACTTAGTCATCCAGAATGTCTAAGCCAAGACACAAAAGTTGAGTAGAAATTTGGTAGTGGCAGTGTTCATAAGTTAAAAAGGAAAATGTTTCTAGTGGCAGAAGCAGAAAGGGTAGAGGAAAAAGCTGAAGGCATTCAGGGACTTCAAGCAGCTTAGTGAAGGTGGAGCTTAAGTGTCAAAGGTGATTGCCAGAGATGAGGCTAGAGTAGTAAAACAGAGAGGGGTTTGGTTTATCTATTGTGAAATATTCCACCGCAAAGTTTAGTAGTTTAAAACAAACACCATTTTGTTATCTCTCATTAGTCTGTGAATTGAGCGGCCTTGGTTAGACAGTTCAATAGCTGCATGTAATGCTGCCTGAAGCTGAAGTCATTAGGGGAAGGAGGGGGGCAGGAATGGAACACCTGAGATGACTCTCTCTTAGGTATGGCAGCTTATCCAAAACATCAAGAAGAATGGCTACTTAGAATGCTGGAATACCTACCTGGGTATTCCTCTCCACTTAAGTTTCAGTCACTTTCTTTCCAAGAAGAACTCTAGTGGAGTAACTATACTTATAAAGCGCTTTAGGTACAAAAACTAAAACGATCTGGCATTTATAAGACTGAGGCCTGTAACTAGCATAGTGTCACTTTGCAACATTTCAATCCTTAAAGTGAATGGCAGGGTCAGCTCAGGTTCAGAATGGGAGGGACTAACTACACAACAGTATGAGTCCTGAAGGATTCATCCACAAGAGCAAGACCGAGGGATGGGAAGTCAGTTAGAAGATTATTGGATTAGACTAGGTAAAAGATTTAGTGATGTTTTGTCTCTGTACTTAAATAGAACTAAGAACTATCAAGTAATAAAATGGATTGAACTTGGTGAATAACTGATAAAGAGAACTGAGGAATGTATTCTCTGGTTTCCTTCTTGGCCTTAGGGATTAATACAGTTGGTATTCCCCACAACAGAGAGAAAAGTTCAGATGTGGTAGCAAAGGTACTGTGGTTTTTGTACTATGTAGATGAAATCAGCTCTAAAGATCAAGACAGAAGATAGAGATTTAGAACAACAGAAATCATGGGCATGAATGCATTACCTCTAGAGCATGGATAGAAGGGAAAGGACACCCCAATGGTGGTCTTAAGAAACAGAGGCTGGGCACCAGTGGCTCACGCCTGTAATCCTACCTAGTCAGGAGGCTGAGATCTGAGGATCATGGTTCAAAACCAGACTAGGCAAGAAAGTCCATGAGACTCTTTTTCTTGGGGGGGGGGGTCTGGTCGTGGGGCCTGAACTTTGGGCCTGGGCACTGTCCCTTAGCTTTTCAGCTCAAGACTAGCGCTCTACCACTTGAGCCACAGCACCACTTCCGGCTTTTTTCTTTTTGCTTATGTGGTACTGAAGAATCGAACCCAGGGCCTCATGCATACAAGGCAAGCGCTCTACCACTGAGCCACTTTCCAAGCCCATCCATGAGACTCTTATCTCCAATAAACCACCAGAAAACTGGAAGTGGTTCTGTGGCTCAAGTGGTAAGAGTGCTCCCTTTGAGCTGAAGAGCTGAGGGACAGAGCCCAGGCCCAGAGTTCAAGCCCCATGACCAAAACAAAACAAACAAAAAAGAAAAGAAAGAAAAGCAGTAGTCATAAAGGAGACCAATAAGAAAAACCAGAAGAGCATCACCAAAACAATAATAACAACAACAATGATAATAAAGGGGTGGAGGTATAGGATGCTTACCTAGTATTTATGAGGACTTATGTGGATTCCCCAGCACCATACACAAAAAAGGTATTTTATAGAAAACAAAATTATTGTTAGTATCAAATGCCACATAGAGGAAGGTTAAATATGATTAAGACTGAAAATGGTCTCCTTGGATAATAGACCTGTAAGTTATTAGTGATTTGGCAAAAACAACGTGAGGCATACAAGTACTGTTGCAGTGGAGTGACAAGGGAATAAAGATGATGTTAGGGAAACAATGACAATAATTCCTTCAAGATGCTCAACTATTAAAAAGAGGAAGACAGTGGTAGGTACAGAAGGCCAAAGAGTCAAAGAAGAATTTTTTTAAGATGACAAAGGTAGGTGTGTATTTAAATATTGCTGGGAGGAAGTTAACATGGAGAAAGAAAGAACCTGAAGAAGCCAAAAGAAACGTTCAGCAGAGGGGGCTAAAGTTCCAAGGACAAAGTAGATTAGCCTCAGGTAGAAATCAACTGGCATGTAAGTAGTGGACAGAAGGAAAGGAACAGCTGTGAGGGAAACTGGGAGCAAATGAATTACCTATAGAGCATGAGTAAAGTGGGGCACCCTGATAGAGTAGTTCAAAATCAAGGTCATTCTTTGCTGATGCCCACTATAGTACTTTCTCAATGAAGTAAGAAATAAAAGCATATGCCGAGAACAACGATGAAGGCTGGAGAAAGTGGAAGGGAGGTTTCAAGTAGTCACTATGAAACTCGGTGAAAAGTGATTAGAAACACACAGAATGATTGCTAGAAACCTTGAGAACCAAGAACAAGTTCCCAGTGATGCCTATGGTAAGCTCTGTGTGTTCAGTTATTTAGTTTTCCCTTTTGTCATTCAGTACTCAGATACAAAACAGAAGTTATATAGATTTAGGATATTTGTGAAGACATATGATGAATGGAAAACACTCCAGAAAATTATAAATAATAGCAAAACACCTGTTGATAAGTAGTCAACTTCCTTTCATTCCATTAACTTTTATTGCATTCGGCTTGCAAGTGCTAGTGCTATTAGTTTTGTGGTTTGCCAAAGGCATATACTGAGAGGTGATGCTATGGAGGAGGTCTTCATTTACAGATTAACACCAGAAAACTGGAAGTGATGCTGTGGCTCCAAGTGCTGCTCAAGGCTCTAACCTTGAGCAGAAAAGCTCAGGGACAGTGCCCAGACCCTGAGTTCAAGCCCCACAACTGCCAAAGAAAAAAAGAAAAAAAAAGTTCATATGTAGGGAGTCTTGAACTCCCATTTCCTGCATCAGAGAAAGAAATGGTCCTCTTTCTAGTTGTTCCTACTTTCACCCTGTTTTACTAAAATAAATCCCTGCTAAAAATTGGTGGTGTTTTTTTTTTTTTAAGCCACAAGTGGGCTGGACACCCGTGGCTCAAGCCTGTAATCCTAGCTACTCAGGAGGCTGAGATTTAAAGGTCAAGGTTCAAAGCCAGACTTGACAGGAAAAGTCTGTGAGACTTTTATCTCTAATTAACCACCAGAAAACCGGAAGTGGCACTGTGGCTTAAGTGGTAGAGTGCTCGCCTTGAGCTGAAGAGCTCAGGGACAGTGCCTAAGCCCTGAGTTCAAGCCCCACCATGGACAAAAAAAAAAAGCCACATGTGGGCTAGGGTATAGCTCAATAACAGAATATGCTTAGCATGCAGAAGGCCTTAGGTTCAAAGAGAAGGAAAGAATGAAGGGAGGGATGGAGAATAAGAAAGAAGAGAAATAAATCCTAGTTTTGTTTTTTTAAAGCCTCCACAAATGGAAGGAGTAAGAGTGAGCAAATACAATCATTATATACAATGTACATTATGTTAAAATTGAATTATGAGCTTGGCACCAGTGGCTCATGCCTATAATCCTAGCTACTAAGAAGGCTGAGATCTGAGGATCTAAACTGGGAGCCAACCCAGGTATGATAGCCCAAAAGGCTGGAAGTGGAGCTGTAGCTCAAGTGGTAGAGTGCCAGCCTTGAGTGAAAAAAGCTCAGGGATAGTGGTCAGGCCCTGAGTTCAAGCCCCAGAACTATCATGAACTTAGGAACTTCAGGGTAGAGAAGGGAGGTAGCAAATGAAGGGTGACACTATCAAGATGTATTCATAACCTAACTTATGGAATTGTAACTTCTTTGTACAACTGTTTAATAAAATTAAAAATAATTTTAAGCCATTTTAAAAACCTCAGCCAGGATGAGGTTGTGGCTCAGTAGTGGAGTACCTGCCTAGTATTGAGATCCTGGGTTCAATATCTAGCACCATCCAACAAACAAAAAGCCACGATGTAGCTCCATAACTCAACTCTTTTGAATTAACAGAGCCACTGAAGTTCTTTCTTCTTTAGACACCATAAATCTAGTTATATAATCAAACATGATTTATAACATATGCTTATATAGTATATTTCATCTCTGATGCTCAGTTATTCCCAGGTTCAAAAGCCAAAAATCTAGATCAGTACACTGTGCTAGTTCATTCTAAACTGGAACTTAGTTCCCTACTGAGTTCATGCTGGCCATTGTTGTCTGGGAGTCATCAGCATCTGCATAGCCTGTGGCCCTTAATCCTGGTGAGCCAGCTGTGGCAAGCGGAAGGCAGCTAGCTGCACAAGCTGGAGTTCAACTCTCTTTAAGTTACCTTCATGCATGGATATTCCAGCTTCCAAAAATTCTGTTAATGTTCCCCACGTTCCCTTTGTCCTTACAGTTTGACTTTTTGCATTCCTTAGCTTTGTTGTTAGTTTATTTTCAAGAGAGAGTAAAAATAAACACATGCAGAGGATTAATCATGTTTATCTAGAAGATGCTTTTATTATTAGGGGCTGACTCATTTCAAAATTTACTGTATCATCAGAAAATAACTTATCTGTAGTCATAGGTGACAGCTTTCTTTTAACTTCTTTAAAGCGTTGTTTTAATCAAAGTCCCAAATATAAACAATGTATTTTAATAAAAATCATTTGCTCTTCAGTTTTCTCTAACATTTACATTTTGAATATTTTGTACATATAACAAATCAGTTATGTTAACATGAAAAAATGGAAATAATGTTATTGAATACTAATGTGCTTCCTCAAAATGAACTATAAAAATCGATTTGCTATAATTCAATTGTGCTCTGCATTTGTGTGTGTGTGTGTGTGTGTGTGTGTGAGTTTAAGCAAATATTTAAATCCATACATCTAGAGATTTTGTTTTTCATAGGAGTTTGAAAAATTAACATACACAGAAACTGCTAATTTGTCACTGCTCTGATTAAACCTACGGGGCCAGCATTTTCCAGGGGAAGTTACAAAGCAGTGTCAAAACAAAAGCCACCAGTACTATACAACCTGTAATTAGATAATGTATGCTTATTAATGTGTTCTTTCAAAAAGACACATTTCTTGAGAAATTCTTTTTTTAAACTGATTGTATGCAATTGTGTATTCTAGGCCTGTTTGTAACAAGTCATTTAAAAATGAAGTTCAGTCCATTTTATGTGTTCTTTTGAAATTGATTTTTATTATTTTTACTACTTCAGTTAGCATTAGGCTAGAAGCCACCCAACATCAAAAAATCTCAATAACTAATTAAGCTCTGATTATGGTACAGCAATATGTGATAGCTTTAATCAACTTCAAAATAGGTAATGAAAACCAGTCTCTTCTAAGATAGTTTAGAAGTATCTACATTGTACTTCTTCATCAATATTTCCCCTGGCTGACAACTCTTTAGTTAATGTATACGTTTCTATTTTCTTTGCTAAGGTTAGCACAATTCTTAAATTTAATTCAAGTATTTTTTAGTACATTATGTATCCTGCTAGGTGCTAAGAATAAAAAGATTAGCAGAACATATTCTCTATCTTCAAAGACCACATGATCTAGCTTGGAAGACAGATGCATAAACTAATAACTGTAAAGCAATATGATCAACACTGCAATGAAGGTATGAACAAAGTGTTATGGGAAGCCCAGAGGCAGGAAGGATTATTCTGTCTGGGAATGGTGCTGGAAGAAATAGGATTTTCCCCATGGAAAGAGGCAGAAGGAAGACTATTCCAAGCAGAGGAAACAACATGGGGGAAAAACACACAATGAATGTACACAGCTTCTTTGGGAAACAATAAGTAGCCTGGTGTGGTTAAAACATGAGATTCCTGCAGAGTAGTGGCAGAAGTCATGTGAAAGATCTAAACTTTTTGTTAGAATGAAGGCAATGAAAAGCCATAAAAGCAGGAAATAGATGTAATTGGTGTCTTAGAAAGGATATACTGTGGCAAGGTGAAAGAGTGACCAGAGAAAAGGAATAGAAAGCGGGCAGGAAAACCAATTAGAAAGCGATTGCACCAGACCAGCTAGAACTCTTGAGTGGTAATTGTGAAACTAGAGAGAACAGAATGAATGGATTTAAGATGCATTTCAGAGTACAGTAGAGCCAGCTAGCCAGGACGGCTGTTTGGTTGGAGAAGAGAAGGGAAGATGTCTCAAAGATCCCATTATATGTTTTGGCTTATCCTATGATTTAATGTAAATAGGAAATAAGAGGGTAAAAATGATTTCAGATAGCAAACATTTTCAAAACATTCAGGTGGTAAGGAGTGGTCCAGAAGACAGCTAGATACAAAGATTTCAGCTAACAATTATAGACCATCTATAAAAAATACAAATTTGTGGATTTAGAACATAAAGATAACAAAGCAATCACATAAACAAATCAAGTTTCAGTTTAAAAAAAGAAACCAGCACCAAATAGTCTACACACAAAAATGTCTGATGATGCATATTTAAGGTAAAACTTTTAAAGAAATCTTTTATGAGAAAATATGGGGTAGAACTGGGAGAGATGGGGGAAAAAATGGGAGAAATGACATTGATCAAGATGTATAAACTAATAAACCGATACGTTGAATTGAAACACCTTTGTACAACAACTTAAAGAGAAAAAAATTTAAAAAGAAAATATAGGGAAATAATTTCATGACCATAAAGTAAGGAAGGTTTTCCTAAACACAACATACAAAAAGCACCAATCAGAAGTGAAATATTTAAAATACAGCTACTTAAAAATACCATAGGCCGGGTGCCAGTGGCTCACACCTACCTACTCTGCAGTCTGAGATCTAAGGATCGTGCTTTGAAGCCAGCCCAGGCTGGCTTGAGACTTATCTCTAATTTACCACCTGAAAACCAGAAGTGGCACTGTGGCTTCAAAGGGGTAGAGAGCTAGCATTGAGTGAAAAAGCTCAGGGACAGCACACTGGCCCTGAGTACAAGCCCTACAATTGGCCAATTCATTAATTAACTAATCAATTAAATAAATACAAACACCATAAAAAGAATGAAAGTACAATAAAGTGGAAAAATACCTTCAACACACTGAGAGAGGACTAATAATTCAGAACCTATGGGAAGATACAACCTAATAGGGAAAAAAGGAAGCAAATAAAGAATAAACACTTCAAAAAAGGAGAAATCCAAACTGACAACAAGCATTAAAGACAGGGCTTGAGCTCTTCAATAATTAAGAAAATGCAGGCCCAGAGCCAGTGCTTTACACCATAATCTTAGATAATCAAGAGACTGAAATCTGAGGATCATAGTTTGACGAGAGCTAGGGCAAGAAAGTTTGTGAACTTTTTAATCTCCACTTAACCAGTAAAAAGCCGGAAGTGGAGCTGTGGCCCAAGTGACAGAATGAAATAGCTTTGAGTGAAATAGCTAAGGGACAATGCTCATGTCAAAAGTTCAAGTCCAGTACCAGTACACAAAAATAAAAAATAATACTACAGGCTCAACAAACAATCAAAGTTTTAAAAGTCTAACAATACTAAGCTTTGGCAAAAATATAGAGCAATTAGAATTCTCCTTTACTATCTGGGGATGTAAAGTAACATATCAATACATGTGAACATCTAGCCAAGTTGAAAATATATAAACCCTTATGGCTCAGAAATTTCACTCCTACGATGTTCCCTATAGGTCTGCATCCTTTATGCACAATGACATACATAGAAAAATGTTCACAATAGCACTGTTATAATGGCCACAAATTGGAAATAACTAAAAAATTCAACAGATAAATTATGGCATTTTCAAACAGTGGAATATTATAGAGCACACAACAACGAAAATGAATAAGTAGGGCTGGGAAGGTGGCTCAGTGGTAGAGCGCTTGCCTTGCATGCATGAGGCCCTAGGTTCGATTCCTCAGCACTACATAAGCAGAAAAAAGCTGGAAATGGCGCTGTAGCTCAAGTGGTAAAGTGCTAGCCTTGAGCTGAAAAGCTGAGGGATAGTGCCCAGGCCCAGAGTTCAGGCCCCATGACCTGACCCCCCCCCAAAAAAATCTATGTTTTGAACTGGGGGGTATTGATCACATGATGTTAAGTGGATCATCATTTGATTTAAAGTACACATAATATTTGCAAACTTTTAAAGCAATATTCTCATGAAATAAATTTTGCAATGGTCTTATATTTTACAAGAGATGTTATAGTGTAAAGTAACCAAAAAGATTTGAGTTAAAGGATGACTAAAAATGACTAGTAGGACTGGGCATGTAGCTCAGTAGTAGTTGTTAATTGTTATGCACCATGGCTGTGGAGTTCAATCTACAGCACTGCAAACCAACCAACCAACCAACCAATCAACAACTTTAAAATCATGTTGTCAAGTCCATTCAAAACTAACTTCTAGTACAAAGAAAAGAGACAACTAAAAAAATTAAGATGAACGACACGTAAATATGCTTCAAGGTTGATAACAATCTCACTCTTTAATTCATTCAACAAACACAGTTGAGTCCCATCTGTGTCTGGCACTATGCCAAGAACTAAGAATACTGAACAACTTGGTCCTACTATCACTTAGGCTTCTTCTAGTACCAGGACGCCCACAGATTTCTTCCTAGGGATAAATGGTCTAGCTGATTTATAGACTGGAACACAATCTCTGCAGAACAACAACGGCAAGTCGGTTCCTAATAAAAAATTAGTTATCCAGGAATAATCGAGGGCTGACAATGTTCATGACTCCACTGAGAAAATACAGGGGGTGAGGGGGAATAGTAGTTGTTTCCTTCTTCAAACATAGTAAATGAGAAAGACAATCTATATAATTTATGCCTGGTTAGGAGAAGACTGAGGGCTTAGTGGCAAGAAGAAAATAATGAACTGAGGAATTTAAAAACTGAATGTGCAATTTAAACAAGATCTATACTTGTTGATTTCAATAAAATAAACCTATAAAATGGTGAGATCTCTATTACCAAACTGAAGTCATTTAAAATGTTCACACTTAGCTCTGGAAAAGAAAAGTTACCTAAAAAGACAAAAGATTTTGACACCAATGAGATTCAAAACTTGCAGGAGGCTACAAGCTTCAAAACTCAGAAAGAAGTGCCCAAAATGCAGGCAGAAAAAGACCTCTGAATGTCTTTTAACAAAACCTCATACACAGAGCCATTATTCTAACTCCTTACCTTGCTTATACAACTTTCCTTGGATTAGAAGTCCTATAATGTAGCAAAACTGTGTATTAAGGAGCAAAAAAGGCTCAGTCAAGAACAGACAACTTCACTTAAAAACATGAAGGAACCAGTAAGGAATTTATAAATTACTAAGAAATTAAAAATAGTGAGGAATTAAAATTAATAAAGAATTAAAGGGGGAAATAGAAAGAAGAGATCTGATATCAGACAAATCTCCTCATTTAATGTCTGTTACTCTGGCTCTGAAAAGTCATTAAAATAAGATTTAAGTGATGCCCAGAAATAGAAAGGTAAGGACATCCCACACAGGAATTATTCATGAGCAAAACTCAAATTTAACATCAGGCCAGGGATTGGCTTGCCTAGCATGCTAAGTAATGGTGATGAAGGTGATGATGATGATGATGATGATGATGGTGGTGGTGGTGCATGTTTTGTTGATGCTAATCTGGCAATGTGATTCTCAGGTAACACAGTGTTTTCTTTTAATTAATGTTTGCTTGGAGATATAACAATGCAATATCTCTCCAGTATAACTGATTGAAGCTTATAAAAAATAACAATGTTTGCTAATAGACTAAAAAAAATAGGCAGCTCTTACAGCAAAAGAAACTGGGATCTGAATTCTGAGCATTGTGATCTGCCTGCTGCCCCCTGTGGTGCAATCTTCAGTAAGTAGCCAAGCCACAGGGAGACTCACCTTCCCATCACCCACCTCTCAAGATGTGAGCAGATTAAAGAAAACATATAGAAATAATATTATGTAAATTCCAAAGTAGTGACAGCTTAATTTTCTCAGCTCACTGCAAAGACTTTCTGCAAACTTACATGTGTGTGATAAATGTGATGAATACACACACACACACACACACACACACACACACACACACACACACACACACACACACACACACACACACGCTGAGGATGAAGCTAGGGCCTTCTACGTGCATGGCAAGTAATCTACCCCTAGCTGTACTCCCAGCCCTTTAGTCACTTTTTATTTTGGAAACAAGTTTAAGTGTACAAAAACATAGTGTATGAAATCTTTCCTACTCACTCTCAGATTTAAACACTATCAACCCCGGTGCTAATCTTGTTTCACCAGTATTCAAGGCCACTCCTCCTCGTCAATTATTTTGAAGCAAGACAGTAATCATTAACTTCCTGAGTCCAAAAACCCAATGGCCTCTTTTCAGGTGTATGAAATCCAACAGAAAAGTCTAGGCTAGAGACATGGATTTGAGATCTGAAGCTGTATCTTTGAATAAGAACAAGTATCAATGCTTGTGAAATGGGAAAGTCTCTTTAGGCTTTAAAAAAATAAAGCACAAGAAACTATGAATTTACAAAGATGTACAGAACCTATGATTTCAGGTGTTTCTTCCACTTAAAAGGTTGTCTCTATGTAGCAATAGTTACTAAAGGATTTAACAAAAACCTAAAACAGATATATTTTATATAACATCAAATTTAAACATGAATACTGTAACCAACTGCAAATCTACTTTTCAAAGTATTTGTTAAAAACTTGTCACTCTTTAAATTGTTAAAATCAGTTTTATAATTTTTTTCATATGTATATTTCACAGGAAAAATTTTAAATAAATTTTAAAAAGAAATGTGATTCCTATTTGAAATAGCTATGACAGATGATGGTATATCTTAGAAGCATTTAGAGCTTTGAGCATACATAAGAATATTTGTATACTAAAAATATTTTATAAGCTCTTTAGACACCAAGCTGTTGAATCACAGACCGTTTATTCTTACATTTTAGTTTTACCCCCAAGTGTCAAAATTAATTATGATTTATTTATACTCTAATCCTGAAAAAAATTGGACTCAGCTTCCTTAAATCCGAATTTTACAATCCACTTAAAGGAATTTCTTAAAAAATTCTAAAATAGTTTTCATAAGCTGTTCAATAAAGATTAACCTTTATAAAAAAGTATTTATGACCTTTGGAATGGAATGTAATTTTGTTCCTTTGATTATATTAGTCACTAAGTAAAGGATCCAAAGGAGTGGAAGAGGTACAAAATTTTTAGAAACATAATAGATTTTCAAATTTCGATGAGTTGTCATTGGTTAAATGGATTCTAAGTCCTATTTGATGAAAAAGAACTGTGAAATACTTGAAGCATATCCTTATTTTCAAGCCATAGTCCTAGAAACAAAACTGTATAATTTTATATATTAAATTAGTGTGCAATTTAGTTTCAAACAACAGTACAGTTCTTTGCTTCATTTTGTTCCTAAGGAAAAATATTGGATATACTGAAAGGCTGTTTCAACTTTGACAATATTGTAAAACTGCCATTGCACTTTAATTACTGACAACTTTTTGGCAAATATTTTTGGTCTTTTAATGCTTTTGAAGGACTGCACCTCATGTATTTTATGTAAAATTCAATTCAATTCAGTTTTAAAACTCATTAAAGAAACATCAGCTCAAAATGTTCTCCTCCTCTCTTTTTCCCTCCTCTCCTCTTCCTTTTCCTCCTCCTCCTCCCTGTGCTCCGTACCCTCCCACACACTCATTCTGTTCTTTCTCCCATATACCAGTAAATATCAATATGATGTTTTACCCTAAGAGGTGTAAACTTGCCCTCTAAGGATCCATTTATTAAACACACGAAAAAACTTCTGATTTTTAAAAAGCATAATTCACACAGCCAACGACTGAAATAGATTCTTTAAGATAATGGAGGCTGCTTCTTGTAGAAAAGTAGTACGTTGTTACTATTTGGTGTTCATTTTTAAGTCAACAGGTTTTTTTTCTCATTATTGAACTTGAGTGTTCATTTGAGACATACAACTGTATAAAGGAAAGAAGATAATGCAGAAAATATAGAATAAGTTGTTGAGAACTTCTTTTTTAAATCAGGGAAATTTGTAAAGATATCTTGTTGCCTTTCTTAAATTAATTCTGCACCAGAAGCCAAGTGATTTTCTGGTCTTGAATAGTAATGATACAGATTCTCTTTACCAATAACATATATGTTATCTACATTTATACATCACATGTATTTTATTTCGGTTCCTCTAAAAGACAGACTCAGTGCTTGTCATCAGATACTAATGACATCATTAACATTATAATTAATTCTGCCAGAACGAGTAGTGAATTTACTTTTATGATCATAATTTTAAAAGAAAACAACCTTTAGCCGTGGAAACGGCTATTTTTTCCACCAAATACTCAGGAATTTTTTTTTTTCTTTTAATACCAGAAATCACTTGGGGTTTTGGTCTCTGGCTAAAAAAAAACAACAAAAAAACAAACATTCATGGCTGAATCTGCTGACATCCCCCGTCTTCAGTGTTCACCGGCTTTTTCTCTCGGATTTCCTCCTCACGTGGAAACCACTACAGGATTCGCGTGGAAAAGATCATTTAGAACAAGGCTGTTTCTGTCACCTCCGCAGCTGGTCTACGAGGTGACAGGAAGGCTCCTGGCCACGCCAGGCTGCTTCACCGCGTCGGGCTAAAGCGCCAGCGAGTAAAGGCGATACCTTGAAACCTTGCTGAAGAAGAGAGAAACCACCAGCCTGCTCGTCTCCCGCGCGCGCGCCCCACGAACACCTCAGGGCCCTGGGCTGGCGGGGAGGCGCCCGCGCCCCAATGCCAGGGGCCCAGAACCGGCGCGGACCCTGGAGATTTCGTTGAGCCGCCTAGGGAGTTTCGACTTGGCTCAGTTTTGCTGGATCTGCTCGACTTGTCGACTTCTAGGGGTTTCGATGGCATGTGCGCCCCGCGGAAACTCGGGGAGGACAGCGTCCGTCCGTCCTTCCCTCCCTCCCACCCTCCCTCTGGAGAAGGGCGGCCTGGGGACGGAGCTCCCGCACCTGCGGGGCAACAGGTGGCGGGAGGGACCTGCCTGGCTCCGGCCCGCCCCGCGCCCCGCAGCCCCGCGCCTTCCGGCTCCCGGCTTCCACGCAGGGCGCCTGGGCCTCGGCGCCAGCCCGGAGGCCCGGGGAGAAGCACGTGGCTCTTCTCGAAGCCTCGTGCCGCGGGCGGGAACTGCGGTGGGGCCTCGGCGCGCCTCACCACCCCTCCCGCAAGAGAGTACCGGGGGTGCCGAAGCTTCTAGACGCCGCTCGGTGGCCAAGCCAAGACTGGGGGTGGGGGCGGGGAGGGAAGGCTCGAGTGTGACCTTCTCACCTGCTGTCTCCAGACCAAGTTGAAGTTCTGGAACATCCCAGGCTGCCAGGGGCCAACTCACAATGGCAAC
The DNA here is from genome assembly GCF_019054845.1 of Dipodomys spectabilis. Classification (NCBI taxonomy): domain Eukaryota; kingdom Metazoa; phylum Chordata; class Mammalia; order Rodentia; family Heteromyidae; genus Dipodomys; species Dipodomys spectabilis. The sequence goes on from NW_024870818.1 coordinate 3,999,348, forward strand.
GAAACCGAGGCCCGGGGGGGTTCGGGTGCCTTGTTCCGGAGGCCACGCGGGTGTCCTGGCTTCGCCGCACCCGGCAGCCCGGGGACGCCGGGCCGGCCGGCAAACACCTCAGGGGCAGGCCGAGGCCGCCTGGCACCAGGGCCTCGAGCTGCCGGGTAGGGGAAAAACGGGAGAGCCCGGGAGGCCGGGGCCGAGTTGGGAGCCTCCTCGCCCGGGCCTCCCCGACACGTGCGGACCCCGCAGCCCAGGGGCCACAGAGCCCGGGACAGCTCGGCCTGGCGTGGCCCGGGAGGCGGCGCCTCAGAGGAGCCCGCGCGCTCGCGCGGCGGGTCCGGCCTGCAGCCCCGCGTGCCAGGGGCGGCGCCGCAGGGCACGCGGAGCGAGGCGGGGGGCGGGGGGCGCTGCGCCCTCCTGCGGGCCTCCGGGCGGAGGCCGGGCGGGTCGGTGAGGAAAAGGTGGGCCCGAGCCAGGCCCACCAGATCCCGATGGAGGACGCGGCTGAAGCTTTTCAACTGCCCGGGGCCCGCAACCCTGTGACCTCGCGGGTGCGGGACCCTGCGGGAGGGGTCGCTCTCCGATCCCCGCTCTACTCTGCGGCTCGGGTCTCACGTGGAGTCGGAAGAATAGGGGGTGTTGGTCACTTCGCAGCAAACTTTTCGTTCTCTCTTCATTTCCTTCCTGCCTGAGACAAGATCGAGCAGCTTCTCGGCCTTACAAGCCCCAAGCTTCCAGGCCACAACCGAGGCTGGACGGTGTGCGGCTCTAGACTTTCTGGGGGAAGCCCCCCCCCATCTCCATCTGCCCTCAGAGACAGGTGGAGCCCCCTCCTTCCCCAGTCCCAACTGCAATCCTGGGCCTCTTCTTCCCCTGCCAAAGTTTAAAAAGAAAGAAAGACAGACACCGCGTCCTCTCAGCTTTCCCAGTGGTTCTGTTTGTATGTTTTAAAGAAACTTTACCATACAAACAGAGGTGTTTTGGCTCCTGCTGGCGCGGGCCGGGGGGTTGGAGGGCCATCAGCACGTGGTCCCCATCATCTCGCGGGTCCCCAGCCACCGGGAAGCCGCTCGGGACAGCTCAGCTGAAAGGAAGGCTGTCTGTGCCAACATGCAGGACACAGATCGGGGTTTTGTTTTGTTTTGTTTTGGGGTTTTTTTTGGGGGGGGTCGTTTTTGTTTTCCTTTTTGGCTCAGCTCGGAGCGCACGACCGAGCTCTCCTTTCCCGCCTCCCGACCCTCTTCCCCTCCCCCTCTGCTTGCTGGTGCAGGCAATTAGGGTGAAGAAATCAGTGCCAGGCTCCTGCCTCTGAAGAGAAAGGAATTGAGTCCTGACACCTGTCTCTGTCCTGGATGGTGAGGGAAATTCGGGGTCAAAACCTTGGGGGTGGGGAGATGGGGGGGGGGAAGCCAGGCTGACGCAGGGGTGGGAGGAGACACTCCCTAAACGAACGTTTCTGGAGGGGTTCGTCCTCCCACCCCATTCTTTGGCCTCCAGATTCACGCGGGTTATTAGCGCAGTGTTCTTTGCCTTTACACCCCCAAGACCAGGACCTGGGGCTGGAATCAGAAGAGTAACACTGACAAGCCGTTCATTAATTTGCATTTATTTTCGGGGGGGGGGCAATAATGTAGATAAAGAGGAGAGAAGGGGACTGCCTTACATTTCAACAAGTAATTTGAGATCTTCACATCGGACAAATCAAATTTACAAATTACTTTCCCACCTACTGGACGAAGCGGCCGAAACCAAAATTGATATACTGGCGTGCAGGGCTCTCCGCAGATTTGGGAGAACGAAGGCGCACGGGGAACTCACTAGACAAAACAAGGATGATGGAAGAGAAGCCGACGGAGGAGAGGGAAGGGGGCTTGGGGCCTGGGTCTGTTATTTCCACAATGCTGAAATCTCGTCTTTTGGTTTTTGTTTGTGCCTTTTGGTCTGGGGTGTCTATGCTGGAATCGAGCCCCGGCACTTGGGAGGGGTGAGAGGACTCAGCCTCATGCCCCAGCCCAGTACCCCCCCCCCCCGTACCCTAATATGGCTGTTTCCTCCACACTCCTGATCCTCGGCGCCCAGCTTCCTGGAACCAAGCGGTTCTCCTTAATAAATACACAGAGGGAGATGTGAAGAGGGCCGGACAGCTTTGTAGCAACAGAAAAATAAAAAGCGCCATCGATTGGGGGGGAAAGGGACAAAGGGAAAATAGCTTTTGCTCTTGTTTTATATATATATATATGTATATATATAATGTGCTGTATATATCTTAAAGTTTCTTGGGCGCTAAGACGTGAATAATGCTCAGTTCAACCAACAGCAACTAAAAAGTTTAAGTGGTCCCTGGAACGGACCTGACTATGTACAGCATTCCCGCCGAGGCGAGGCGGAAGCTTCAACCAGTCCAGCGCAGGGCGCGGGGCAAGGCTGTGCGATGGGGGGGGGGGGGGGGGGGACCGGGTAGCGATCCTGCCCGCGGTGCCCAGCGCACCCCACTGGGGAGGAGGAAACGCCCGGGGAGCGCTGGCATGCAGGCGGGGAGCGGGGTGGAGGCAGCTGAAGAGATGACAGTCCGTGGGGGCCAGAAACACTTTTAAGTGGTCGTTTGGATTCGGAGCACTGTTGTGGGCGCACGCCAAGGCGTAGATAGGCGCCGGTTCGAGACTCCAGGGTCCAGAAAGAATAAATTAAAGTATTGAGCTCAAACAGAGGGTCGAAAGGAAGAGCCTGGAAGGCTGCAAGTGCATCGTTAGCTGTCCAGAACGACTGGAAGGGGCTGGTGGGGGGGTAGGGTGTCAGGATTTCCGTAGGGGTTGGGACAGCACACAGCTATCCAGTAAAAGAACATGGGCCAAAGCGATCACCGCCCCCTCCCCCCATCCAAGGGGCGGGCAGGTTTGCATCCCCCCCCCAAAAAACCAAAACAAAACAGGTGGCACAAAGATGGGAGCGGCGGTGCGGGCAATGGGCATCATGTTCCGAGGCGGTGAAAACTTCAGTTTTGGAGAAGCCGAGGCAAAGGCGGGCGGTGCAGCAGCAACAGGACGGGGACCACAGAGGGCGCAGGTAGTTGCGTTTCTTCTCCTCTTCCTCTCACTCCCAGGGCCTCACAAGACCTGGAACCGCCATGACGCTTGGTCCTTATAGTCCAGACAGTCGGGCGAGTTGAAGTTGAGTTTCCAGGCGGAGGAAGCAGCGGCAGCGCCAGGCTCCTTGTAATCCAAGCAGTCGGCAGAGTTGAAGGCGAGCCCCGAGCCCCCGTAACCTTGGTGGTGGTGGTGATGGTGATGGTGGTGGTGGTGGCCTGAAGACTGGCTCAACGGGTGGTGCGCGTGCGGGTGGTGGTGGTGGTGGCCGGCCATGGAGGAGGGCGCCATGGGGCTGAGCTGGTGCGGGTGGTGGTGCGAGTGCATGGGCGCCAGGTAAGAGCTGCAGTCCACGCCGCCGAAGTAGGACGAGGAGGGCGCGGGGTAGCCCTGGCCGTAGCTGCCGCCCTGGCCGTAGGACATGGGGTAGGAGGCGGCGGCCGTGGCCGCCCCGGCGGCCACCGAGCGCTGCATGCAGGAGGCGTTGCTCGGCGCGGCCAGCGGCTCCGGCACGGACACGGACGCCGGCGCCGAGCCAGGCGAGATGGAGGCCGGGCTCCAGATGGACGAAGCCGCCGGCGTGCTCAGAGACGACGCGGCCGCCACCGCCGGGTTCCCGCCCAGGCCCGCGGCTGCGGCCGCCGCCGGGTTGGCGGAGGCGCTGGACGCCGAGCTGGACGAGGAGGCCGAGCTGGACACGGCGGGCGGCGTGAACTGGCCGCTGCTCTCGGAGCCCGAGCTCTCGCGCACCGGGGAGGACTTCTTCTTCACCGGGCGGCTCTTGGTTCCGTTCCCGCTTTGCTGCTGCTGGCGGCACTTGGCGCGGCGGTTCTTGAACCAGACCTGCAAGCCGGCCCGGGGGGGGGGGGGCGGGAGAGTGGGTTGAGGGTGGGCGAGTGGCGGGGTTAGACTCCTCCGCCCCCCCCCCCACCCTCGGCCCCAGCACCCCGCCCCGGATCCCGCGTCCCGTCCTCTCCCCACCCCCCCCGCCCCTCCGCGGCCCGGGCCCGCCAGACCCTGCTCCCTCCCCCATCCTCCGCTGGCTGCCCCGCCGCGCGGCGCACCTCCCCATCCCCAGCTCCGGAGACTCTGCCCCGCCGGGGGACTTTCGCGCCCGTCCGGCCAACAAGTTCAACGGTCCCCAAACTGCCGCTGATGGCTGCCCCTCCACAGCCCCTCGTGTTTGGAGAGCCCCGTTTTCTCTGCGTGGATAGAGCGCAGGAGTGCGGGGCAGTCACCAAGTCTGGGGCCCGGCGGGTGGCACTCCCTTATGGGAGCCGGGGCAGGGGGAAGGTTTAGGTGGGAGAAGAAGCGAGGCTGGAGGGGAAACCGAGGCACTATTCCAGTACCGGGGCTTCTTGGGAAGGAAGCCTGGGTGATATTTCGTTGTTGGTTTGTTTGGAGTATTTAGGTAGGGAACCAAATAGAATAGCCAGTCATAAAGTGCCCACTCCTCTTGGAATACCCAGCATTTCATTCTTGGTCCTTTTTCCAGCCTCTAGGGAAAGAGGGCGAGACAAAAGACCCTTTCAGAGAGTTCTGAGTTCTAATCCAAACTGTATTTTCGGAGCGCTTTCATCTCAAAAATAGAAATAGCACAGCCGGCAGCCAGGTTTTACACTCGGCAACTGCTCCGGGCAAAGGAAGTGTGTGCTCAGGCTGCCGCCACTCCCGGGACACACTCCCGGGCGGAGCACCAGGCTCCAGCTGAGCTCTGCCCCGGGACTGCCGGCGGGCGAGGCGGGACACGCCGCGGGGAAGGGCGCAGACCCAATTCAGGCCTCACCAGACACACTGAGTCCTGGGGCTGCCGGAGAAGCGCGGCCACGTGGGGGACGCACGCAGGAGCCTGTGACTTTAGGAGCCTACCTGTCCTCCCGAAATCCTTACAACCACTCGGCACACTTGAAGGAGGGCCAAGGACTGAATCCAAATCGTTCAACTTTGTTCCCCCTCTGGCTGACGCCCAGCGCTAGGGGGAGTCCGTGAGGGGCTTGCCCAGCCTATACTTCTGCCCCCCACCCCCAGACCACCCTCCCACGACCCTTCCCGTCTGGCCCTGGCTCTTGGCAGCCCTCCCACCAGGAGCGCGCACCTGGACTCTGGACTCGGGCAGGTTGATCTTGAGGGCCACCTCCTCACGCATAAAGATGTCAGGGTAGCGAGTCTTCGCGAAAAGCGCCTCGAGCACGTCCAGCTGTGAGCGCGTGAAGGTGGTGCGCTCCCGCCGCTGCTTGCGCGGGGTGGCTGCGGGGACAGGCAGAGGCGCCTCCGGTCAGCGGTGGCCACGTGGACTGACGCGAGCAGCCCTGGGCAGGCCCCCTTTCTACAGGCCTAGAACGTGGCCACTGTAATCAAAGGCCTAGTTCCCCGAGCAAAAGAATCTGCCTTGAAGGACCAGCCTGAAGGCCACAGGTGGGAGAAAGTGCCACTATTCCACTCCAAGACAGGAGAGCTAGCTCCCTCCCCGCCGCTCTGAGGTTTAAAAGGAAGAAAAGCCACACAACTTCCCTTCCTTCACATTTCCCTACATAGCCACCAACTCCCTAGCTGGGGACAAGAGGGGTGCAGAAAACACCACCTAAAAAAAACAACCCAACACTTTCAGGGCAAATAAAAGAGGGTAAAAGAGTAGGAGCCAGAGAAAAAACACAAGACTCAGTTGAAGCAGTCCTCCATGCCAGCACAAAAGTTGGTGCAGGTCACTGGTTGTAAGGGACAGTTTGATTAGAAAAGGCAGCCACCACCCTCGACCTTCTCCTGTTCAACCCAACAAGTCCAATAAGGGAACTTTTGCTTTTAATGTCACGGTCTAGGGGTGACCAGATTCCTCATTTGAGGATGGAGGGCAGAGAGAAATAGACCCACAAAACAATAGCGGCGCATAAGAAACGAATCTGGGGTAAACACTCTACATGGAGGAGCCCACAATAGGAGACAGGTTGCCAATACTGCTAGCTCTCTATGTGCGCTGGGGCCTTTCAAAGTCCTGGCCACCACAAGGGCCTGCGGCTCTAACTCTGGGGCCTGCAGCGGGTCTCCCCTATCCCGTTCAGAGACAACACAGGTTCAAACTTGAGAGTCTGGGAACTCAAACATTTTCAGAGACTAAAGTGTATGGTCAAAGGGCCACTGCTCACCCGGATAGCCCACAGAGGGGTGTAGGAGATCCATGGCAGGCCCGGCTAGGCCCAGTCCATTCATTCCATATGGAGGTTGTTTGAGGTAAGACATCATGCTAACAGCTGGATGGAGGTGCCCAGACGGATCCAGGGGGCCTAGGGCTAGGAGCAGCTCAGAGCTCCCACCTCGAAGTGGTTTCTTCTGGGGGCCTGGCCTAAGGGAAACAAGAGACACATCAAAACCAACACTCAGCTTCCAGCCACTCCTTCAGCGTCCAGGTTGGTCAGGATAGGCAGGCTGTGCAACCGCCCAAGGCAGTCAGTCCCTCTCAAGGCCTTGGCTGAGCGATCACGCTTGGCTTCTTTAAAAAGTAAACTTCTTTCTGGATGTCCTGGCCTCTTTTCCAGCTTGGTTTGGGCCAAGGGTGTAGACAAGACTGAGGAGTGGTTAGAGGAAGAAAAAAAAAAAGCGACCTGGCTGGGAAGGTTAGAGCCTGAACCTGCAAGGGTGCAAGATCCCAAGGACAGACAACATTTTGAGTTCGAGCTTCGTATTGTTCAAGCAAATATTCTCTCGCCGTGCCACCCAGGAAGGGTTGTTTCATTTCGTTTCAAATGTTTATTAAGAGGAGGGCAAAAAAGGTAGGTACTACAGCAGGCCAAGGTGAGACCGGAAGGCTGGCTAGCTTTACCTAAGGCTCTTGGGGATACAATGCCCACGTAGGATACCTCGCTCTTTCAAAGATCTCCAGGCCTGCGCTGTTGCCAGTGCCCCCGCAATCACCATTGCAGCTGCCCGCCCTGTGTCAATCACTACTAAAGGAAGGCTCACCCACAGTCCCCCCGGTGCCCCAACCGCGGTTACGGGCCCAGGCCCCTCGCAGGTGGACAGAGAGCGCCGAAGGGGCCGGTGTAGAAGTGGCAGTTCTAAGAAGCCGCCGCCCGAGGTCAGAGGTGCACAGATGCGGCCCACCGCCCTTCTTCGCGGCGCAGAGGGAGCCTTCTTGTAACCAAGTCTGGCCGTGCCTTACCAAGTCTCTTCAGAAGAGCAAGGATGACCCGGCCAAAGCGTCAAAGGCTCTCGGGGATTGGGGGAAGCCTGGGCACAGCAGGTCGTGTGCGTTCCCTGCCATTCTACTACCTGAGCCCGAGGCCTCAGGACCCGACCCAAACGACAGAACTAGGCCTCAAGCGGTAAAGCTGGCTCCGAACAGAGCTGGGAGGTCGAGGCTCGGCTTCTGCAGCTGCTCTCAACCCGTGGCGCTCCTCTCAGGGGGTAAAGAAGGGGGTGCTGGGGTGTAGGGCTGGGGCCGTGGAAGGCCTTCTCTTTCTACCCGTTTCGCGGGGGATCCTGCAAAGCAGGCCGGGAACCCAGGCTAGGAAATTCGGGGAGAGAAGCCTGGGCTAAAGAAGCTCCCCATCCCAACCCCCCCCACCCCCCACCCCCGTCCTCTGGGACTCACGGGCTTGGGCCCAGCTTGTGGAGAAAGGGGCGAAAAGGAAACCATCCGGGGCTGGCTCTTAAGCCAAAGGAAAACAGCTCTTAGGGCACCACCGTTCTGCGAGGGTGCACGGTGAGTTTTCAGACTTTCTCCAAACTTAGCACCCCAGCTCGGTTACTTCGGAGGAGGCGGGGGGGGGGGGGAAGGGGGCGCCCGGCCGCACTAACGATCTGGGGTCCCCGCCGCACTCGGGAAAGGAGTGGGGTCACCCCCCAGCCCCGCCCACCTGGCGAGGACCTGGGAAGCAGCGAGGGTCGGTTTGAGGAGGGGTGGGGGGGAGGCCAAAGTAACTAACGCGATCCCGGAGTCCCGCGCGGCCCCACTGCCTTTTCCTTACCTGCCCTCAGCTGCCGGGGCGGCTCACCATCTACCTCACGCCCTCTCTGTGCCCCTGCGGGCAGCCAACCTGCAAAACAGAGGGGCGCAGGGATCACTCCTGCGGCCGGCCCAAGACCCCGGGATTCTTTCTTTCCCCCAACTTCCTTCTCTCTCTCTCTCTCTCTCTCCCTCTCCTTTTCCCGTAGCTTTGTGCGTGTCCCTCCAGGTTTCACTTTATTGCATAAACACTTTTGTTTGCAAAAGCCCCACACGCTTCCAGGACCGGACAGTGCCCAGCCGGGGACCATGCGGAGGGGCCGCCGAGGGGGAGGAGGGGGATGCCAGGGGCAGAGTTGGGGGCGGCCCGCGGCTGCCGCTGCACTCCCCGTGCTAAGCGGAGGCGGTGAGGACCGACCGGGGAAGTCCTGCGGAGTCATTTGGCAAACTAAATAAATCAAGCGATTTACCTTGTCGGAGTGGCTTGTCTTGCTCTGTTGTTTAGGTGATTGGAAATGTAGCCTGATGAAGATTGATCACCTTTCTACTGCCCTCCCCGGGTATGTGAACGCGAGGCGAGTGCGTAATGGGGCAAGGCCGCCAATCGGGGGCCCTGCGCGGGCTGAGTGACAAGGAGCCGGGCAATGGCAGCGCGAGCCGGGGGTTACCTCCGCGCGCCCCCGCCCTCCCCCGCCCCCCACACCCCGCCCTCGCCGCCCGCCCCGCCCCGCCCCGCCCCGGCCGCGCGCTAACTCCGGGGCTCCGCTGGCGAATTCCGCGCAGAGCGAGTTGAGCTGGGCAAAGCCCAGAGCCCTCGGATTTCGAGGCCTGCCTAGGGCCCCCCCTGCCCTTCTCTCGCCCTCTCGGCGCTTCTCTGAGAGTGGCAGAGAGAGGGGGCGAGGTACTGGATAATCGGTTCTCTCTCTCTCTCACCCCCCTCCCTGTCTCGCTATCTCTCTCCCCCCCCCCCTCTCCCGCGCGCGCGCGCGGCTCGGGGCTCCATAGCCAGGGTGTAGGCGCGAGGGTTCGGGGGCGGCGGGCTGGAGGAACGCGGGCCCCTGGCCCCTCTCGCGGCGCCTTGGGCCCCTGTGTCTGCTTCTTCCGAGTCTCCACCTGCCGACCGGCGCCGGGGGCGGCTGCTGCCCGCGCAGACTACTTTTCCGAGCGCGGGAGCAGTTCGGGGCGCGCCGATCCCTGCTCGGCGGCCCGGGAAGAGTGCGCGCCGCGGACGCGCCGCCACTCACCAGCGCCTGGGCGTCTCCAGACGGCCCCGGCCCCTCCGGGGGTCTTCGCACATCTCAAAGTCTTCTTCTGAGCCGTTGGAACCCAGGTCTCTTTCCCCTCACTCGTACAGCTTTCTTCTCAATCGTAGGGTTTTGGGGTAGGAAACTTTATTTTTCACACTTGTTTCCTTCCACGTCTCCACCCAGCAGACACGATCCGCGGGAAAACGGATCCACCGGACCCCCGCCCCCAATCCGGCTCCTCAATCCCCCCCCCCCGCCCCAAACTCCAGAAGCCTGCTGGAAGCGATTTTTCCCGTTTAGTCCGTAACTGGCAAACCCCATGCTCCGTGGAACAAACTTGCCAAACACGTCTACCAGTGTTGGACTTCTCAAAGCTTGGGGGAGAAAAGAAAGGAGAGGAGGAAAAAAAAGAAAAGGTTTTCGACCCAACCCTGAGCCAGACGATTCTTTTCAATGGCACCTCCTACTGAATATTAGGGACCACTTTTCTACCTTTCGAGGAATTCCTACCCCAGCCTTGTCATCGCCCCCACCCCCCACTCCCATAGGTGCAGGAAAAGTTTGAGCCGCCGTGAGCGCGAGGGCGAGTCGGGGCCGCCGGGCGCGCCGCGCGGGCCGCGGGGTCGGCACCGGGCTGACCCGGCGCTCGGGCGGGGGGGTGGGGGGCGCCGAGTGAAAAGGGACTGCGGCCGTCGCTCATCAAAGTGCTTCCCCCTCCCCCAAGCGACACTTTTCCTTTGGAGTCCGAATAAAATACGGTAACAGAATATGATGGAGGGCACACTGTTTCCTTAACTGCTTCTCAAAGGACCCGGGAGATCTTCTTAGGACCTTTAATAAGGCTTTGGTCGGTTCTTTTGTTGATCTCTCAAAATCAACTCCTTCTAATTGAAGTTGGAGCTGAAAGCGAGCTAATGTTCAAAGAAAGTGGCCGCCAGACCAACGAAATTACATTTTTCCCCCTTTTAACGATGAGGGAACATCGAATCAAAGAGGCAGGGAAGGAGGGGTGTGAGTGGGGGGACAGGGAGGAGAAAAGGAGGTTTTACAAGATCCTTCTCTGGTTCACAAAAGTCAGCGACACGGGCGCTTCTCTCTAGAACAAAGACACCGCGGCCCATTCACAAAAGGGAGAGAAAGAGAAAGCAGAAGAAAAGAACGAGAGGAAAGGGAGCGATGGGGGGGGGGGGGACGTTTAAGAGGGAAAGAAGTTCCAGAGCCCCGCGCTGGCCCGGCCGGGGACACACCTTAGGCTTTCGCCGGCCCCCAGCGGGAGAAGTCGGCCCGGCCGCCGGCCAGCCCGGGGGCCCGGAGCCTCGGAGGTCACGGTGCGGTCTAAACGAAATACACTCCCGCCCACGGGTTTCCCGGAAAAAGGTCCGGGGTGGGTCGCACAAGTTTGGCCGGGAAGCGAACGCAGACATCCCGGGGTGCTGGTTGGCGGAGGCCGAGTCTGTAGTGGGCGCTGCCAGGGTCCCGGTCCGCGTCTGATGTGGGCTGGGTTTGGCCCTTAAGAGCCGGGCAAGTGTCCCGGCCCCGTCCCACACAACCTCGTGTCCTCCTGCCTGGCCCGAGCGGTTCCGACGGCAGCGGTGGAAGCCAGGCTGGGGTCCCGCGTGGCGAGGCGAGGCGGGGCGGGCCGTGCGCGCCGGAATGTGGCCGCGCCGTCCCCAAGGCCCCGCCGCCGCCGCCGCCGCCGGCGCGCGGGAGTCCAGCGCGCCCGGGTCCGGACGCGGCCACCAGTCCCCGGGAAGACGGGAGGGATCAAGTAGCACAGACTTCCGCCCCCAATGAGAATATGGATCTAATCCCAACTTGCAGGCGAATTTTCTTAATGCTTAGTTCTTAAAGCCCCGGGATTAAGAGAAGAAAGACAGAGGAGAGGGGAGAGGGAAGAGCGTGGAGAGTGAGCTGAAAGTTTCTTGGACGCGGTGCGGAGGATCGAATCGGCCGTCGCTAGGCAAATGTCCAGGTGGGGGACGCCGGGCCAGAAGCGCTGCGGGCTCCAGCGGCCCGCACCGCGCTGGAGGCGGGGAAGGCAGCCCGCGTAAGGGCCCCGGGCCGGGAGGGGCCGAGACACCCGGGCCTGGAGACCGGGACCTAGCATCTGGTGACCTCAAAGGCCTGGTCAGACTCTAGAGGACACTTGGCACGGGGGTGGGGGTGGGGTGGGGGAGGGATTGGGAATTCAGGCCAAAGGTTCCGGGCGAGGGACCCAAGTTGTTCTCTGGCCGGGCACACGGTGCCCAGTCCAGCTCGCTGCCATCGCTCCAGCTTCCTCTGCAACCCCCAGACCCTGTACAGTCTCTGATCCCATAGCGTGAAGAAGGTTCAGGACTTGGGTTCTTCCGTTTGCAAGGGGCGCGTCCCACTCTTGGGCGGGCACCGGGCCGCGAAGCCCGGGGCCGGCGCCGTGCGCGGGGCCGACCCCGCACAGCAGTCCCCAGGGGCCGCGCTCCGCCGCCGCTGAGGGGCGGTCGGGCGCCGCGGAGCAGCCCGCCGCCAGCGCCGGGAGGGCCAGGCGAGGGCCCGCCGCGGCCCCCAGACACCCTAGCAGACCTCCTAGCAGAGAGGGTTATCGTTTGGTGGATCTGGGGCTGCGTGGGGCCAGGAAAAAGCAGCTTTTTCTCGAGGCCCATCCGAAGGCGTTTCTCAAAAGCAGCGTACACAGGGCGGGTGCTGCGGGCTGCCGCCGGGCCCCGTCGGCTCGAAGGTGAACCGGGGGTGAGGGGTCTCAGTCCTCCCCAGGGAGCCACACCTCGCTCTGCCCGGGCTCGAATACAGAGGGAAAACACCCTGTTTCCTTTAGTTCCGGGAACTTTTCAGTAACTTAAAATTCGTGTCATAAAGGAACTCTTACCAGGGCAAGTGGGTTTTTTTTTTTTTTTTTTTTTGAAAAGGATTGACAATTGGGGAGTGGCAGCAGACTTTTCGGACACGATGTAGGTCTGGGAGGGGAAGACGTCCGAGGCAGGGAGGGAAGAAGGGAGAGAGATTTTCTTAGGCTCAAGCTAAATGCTTTTTTTTTTTTTTTGTCTTAAGTTTCTGGACTTGTTGAAGGAGTTTTCTTTGTTCGGACACCCAGTTAGAGAGTGATGTAAACTGCTATAGGAAAGCCAGTTTTCTTCCCCCCTAGCCTAGAAATTCTAAAAGTTCTCTTTCATTTCTCTTCTACACCCAGGGGTACAGGGGCACACGCCTCCCTGCAGTCCACCTTCCCTAGCAATAACCCTCTTCCTTTCACTTCAGTATCCACAGACTTGCTGGTTAACAGAGGAAACAGTTCTTCCTCATACAACTACAAAAATGGAACTATTCAAAGTCATGTGGAAAATTCATCATACTCGTATTGTTTTCTTTCAGTGGCGTGGAATCAGAATTTTTCTTCAAGTCTTTGAGATGACCCTTCCAAAAGAGAAGATAGTTTATACTTCTTAAGAATATGACTAATTACTTTTCAGTTTGCATCCATGTGTCAGCAGGGCTCCTCTGGGATGTATAAACTTACCCAGCTCTGAATACCATCCAGTATCCTGCCCCGTGTTCCAGAGGACCATTTCCCACATGCAAAGATTTATGGATACACAAACTTCCAGTCTAGTCCAAGCAGTATCAGGTAAGAAAGTTTCTGCTTTTATTGAAAATTTATATATGACTCAGTATTGTAATAAATAAACAGATAACCATTTTCACAAAAAAGACAGTGCTATGCTAGAAAAGAAAATATTAACTGGAAAGATTTACTTGTAGTGGCAAGACAGACTTTTATCAATACAGAATAAATATTAACAGCATTCTTGAGCCAATGTTGAGATACAACAAAATGTAAGAACGAACCAAGATGTAATAAATATTATCCAGAGAAAAAGATGGCAGATTCTCCCATGATAAAACTGTCTTTGTAAACTGCTGCATGTCAGTTCCTCTCATCACCTGCAAATCGCAGGGTTTGTCTCAGGCTACCTTTTAAAGGACCATCTTTGGAGGAAAGCAGAGGAATTCTGTGAAATGCAAAACAGTTGCAGAAAACCTCACTGGTAAATAAACAGAGTTTAATAAGTAGATTGAATATGATCTAACTATGAAATTTAGGTAACAGAGTAAATGTTACAGATGGCAGGAGTGGAAAAAAAATCATGGCATTTTTCTTATCCTGCCTTGCCTCCCTCCCCCCTATACTGTCATTATGCTATTACCAACAACAACAACAACAACAACAGAAATGTCTCAAATTTTCCTCCCATCAAACAATGAGGGGAAATAATGCGGGAAGTGTTTTCTTTTTGAACAGTTTCTTGAACACCTCCAATATCAATTACTCACAAAGTGTCTGTGCAAATCTATCTCACATGATTTCAAAAGAAAGTATTCACTCACAGAAAAAAAAAATCCTTAAACAGAGCTATGTTTGGAGTTCTGTATATTATCTGGAAAGGAGTTAAAGTGGTGATGATGGTACAGAAGTATAATCCAGCCAAATGTAATGTTAACTTTTGAAACAACCAGTCTGTTGCTGGTCTGGGGGCCCAAGACTAAAATGTTGGGAGAGACACTGGTCTGATGGCTACTGAAGAACACATTTCTCTTCTTTCTTGGCCATCTTGCCTTTGTTTTGTTCCAGAGTTCGCTCCAAATGCTCATCTTCTTCTTCTGCCCTGGATGCCAGACAAACGAGAACAAAATTATTTTCTTCATGGAGAGCAGAGCAGCATTCCCCCTGCCCCACATTCCATATCCAGGAGGAGGAATTCGGGGCACCGGGCCTCCGGAGACCTCTAAACCGAACTTCGGGTAAACTTCTCTAGGGGGCCCCTTTGGCAGGTGGCTATGCCTGAATTCAAGGCCCAAGGTCTACTCACTGCTTCTCCTGCGCATCCAGATCTCTCACAAGTGCATCTCGCTTGTTCACCAAAGTCACCAGCTCATCCAGCAGGAGCTGCTCTCGTCGCTTCTGGGCCTCAGTCTTCTGCCAGTCTATAGGAGATGGGAGGCTAGTTAATGGGCTTCAAGGCCTGAGTGCATACCAGCTCCCGGCCCTGCCCTCCCCTTCCCGCCTTTTCCAGTTCCCTTACATCTCCCATTAAACCCAGCTAATAGCTCCACTAGCTAGTATTTCTGGGGAGTTTGGCAGTTGTAGTGAGGTTTTCCCCTAAAACCATACTTTCGAAATATTTCCCACAGATGGAGTGTGGAGAGGCAAGGGGGGAACCGACTATAGAGACCAGGTGTGAGCTGAGGGCCAGTCGGAGGTGCGCACCTGAATCCCGGCCAAGTGGGGGAGGGGAAATGGAGGCCAGAAGAGGTTGGCCCTGGGGTTGGGGTGGGGGAGTGGGTAAACGAGGAGGCGGGAAACAGTGATGGGAGATAAAAATCATTCTGAAAAGGCCCGAGAATCTGCCTAAGAACCTCTTCTCCTCCCCCACCCCCACTCTCACCCCAAACAGCCCATTCTTCACTAATTTCCTCTTCGCTCTATTTTAGCAGTTGGATGTATCTCACACTGGGCGCCATATGCTTCACAATAACTTTAAAAGTAGTGAATCGGCTAATTAGCATTTTTCTTTGAAGTAAAAAATAAATTTGCTCTGCAATATTACACTGCAGCTCTCAATCGCATCACAGCCAGTTTTTATTTGGAGACGTTTGCTGGGTGCTTTCAAATGAAAGCACTTGTGCAAAAGAAAAAAAAAATTACATATTTCTTTGAAACTCCATGTTAAAGGTTGGAAAATCCAATGGGCAGTGCTCTTTGAATGGGTGAGGGTCATTTTATGAAGGTTTCAGTCCCAATAATATATTTCCTAGTCTTTGCTACTCTGATAATTTCCTTAAGATGAGCAGCAGTTTCCTTTAATAAAAACAGGACCAAATCGAACATTTAAAACACTTTTGAAACCAAAGCCAACAGCTCTCTGGCCAGACTGTAAGGGCTTGTAGCTGTCAATCAACCCTCAGTCTACCCCGCCTCCCTCATTAGGAAGGTAAACAATGAAAAGAAGAAGTAGATGATGAGGCAGATAGCAGAACAAATGAGGACCAAGAGGGAAACAGGACACCAGTTTAAAAAAAAAAAAAAAAAAAAAACCACTCTGGGCACTGACTCTTACAGTCCCCTCCCCCACAGAGCAAATGCAGTTTCCAAAAAAACAGAGGAGTGCAATCCTTTCGGGTTTCTCTTCTCTCTCCATTGCCCAGGGCAATCATGTTAAAACTCACATGGCTGGTGCTTATTCAGATAAACCTAACAATGCACACCGCTGGTTACCATGTGAATCTTCACAAACCACACAAGAATGTGCTGGTTCAAATCGCCTCCCTACTCTCTCCAAAGCAAAATTTATTCAAGACAGCAAACTGCTCAGCAGCTTTATGAAAGCAAATGGTGCTAGAGGGAATTCTATCTTGTATTTACAAATTAAAAATTAGATGCATCAACATGCAGTAAAGATTAGAATAACTCTAAGAAGCTAAAATAGCTTATTCAATTTTATCACTGTTCCTTTATTATAAACGCAAACACATAAATACATATATATGAAACTGCCATATGTTAATTATCTACATTTAATACAAAACATCACAAAATAAATGTTAAATCACTGATTGTTATATTGTATTAGAAATAAAATTCTTTATAGCATGGAGAGAAATAAACTATAAAAAGTATTTTCTGGTAAAAGAATTTTAATAATAGGCAAAAAAGAAACGAAGAAGCCAAATCTATCATAATTTTACTTTGGTTTTAAATGCAACTAAGAACAGGAATGCTGGAAATTTAATAATTTGGTTCTTGTTCTTAAAATCAGCCATATTCTACAGAGAAAGTAAATTAATAGATTCTCCAGGTTGGGAAAATCTTTAAGCTCATTTAGTCTAATTTCAGGTAATTGTTCTAGAAATACTAATTCAAGAAAAAAAGCTCTGCTGAGTTAATAAAAAATAGCAAGTAAAATTTAAATTACCAGCTTTGGTTAACATTGCTCAATATTCAACTTGGCGGAATCATTCTGATTATAAGCTTAAATGTATACTTTTTGGTTTCCAAAACATTTGATAAATTCATGAGTAGAAAATAATTTTTCTTTACCACACTCCAAAAATACAAATAGAAATATTTAAGCCACGAAAAAAAATGAACATGGGAAACATAATTTTTTAAATTGAACTAGTCCTCTAAACCTGACCAGTCACTTTTAAGGCCTTAATTAGTAACTTAAAAATACCAGGTTTTTCTTAGCATTGGAAAAATTAGGATTTTAACTATATAAGTGAGGAAACATTTTTAAGCTGAGGTATTAAAAATAATTTTTAAATAAAAATCTCAACTTTTTCCTATCTTGATAAGGTCATTCTCATAACTAGAAAAAGAACATTTTAAAACTAAAGACATTTAGGTCTAATTGAACTGCTAACACATTACAATATTCTAGCATAAACTTATTGGATTTTTCCTATTAAGTATCTCATTACTACATTAATATAACTATATAGTCTGTTGCAGAGCACATATCGGTGTGAATAGATTTTATAGTAGCAAACTATACTTTTATATTTGGTTTCTCATAGGCAAATATATGTATATGCACAAATACCCTCATCCACTCATCTATTCCTATTATGTATAACTGAACACTAATTTGAGAAATTAAGTAGACTACTACTTTGATCACCAAAAATTATATTGACAATTGATCAAGATTTGCACCTGTGTTTAAGTAAAAAATTTTAAAATCCCCTTTGAAAAAAAAGTGCTTTTAAAATGCCTTTACCTATATACATGCCATGTTTTAAAAGTCTGCGTGTAAGTTTACATGTTACTTGTTATGTGTTTTAAGAAAGGATTAGTCACTTACTTATAACACCAGTCACAGCTAGCTAGATGCTCTCACTGGCTTGGACAGACTAGTGTGGGTTGTGATTAACTTAGATTCCAGTGTACTTTCACTACAAAAGCCATATCCTCTCACAACAAATAGGATTAAGTTTTGATGCTGCATTTGACCCAAAGTGTTGAAATAAAGAGATTTTGTTTATGTCCATCTGTACTGAGATGTTTGGGTTAATTCAAAATAGTTTTTTTATATGTAGGGAAAATTATTCATTCCATGAGTCAGTTTATTTGCTGAAGTTGGTAATTACCTTGGGAAAAAAAAGGCAAGAGAAATACCATAAACACTGTAATAGAAAAGACCTGAAGTTCTTGTAGTAAACCTTCAACCTTGCCACCATAAGTAAGCCTAGCACTTTGATGAAAATTAACACTAGTTTTGTAAAGAGCACATTGGGGGATTGCAGTCAAGTCTTATCTTTAGTTCCAGTCAACTAGCAATCCTGAAAGAGTTTGCATCATCATCAGAACAGGCCATTTGATAGGATTCTACTGCTGTACCTAATCAATCTATGGAAGACTGTGGCTGTGCTGTGTAACAAAGCTAAAATAGATTTACAAATGGGGTTTTAGGGGATAAGCTCCTCCACAGGATTACATATTGATTTTAAATATAAAAAGCTTATCATATAAACCATAACTACAAAAATAGTGAACCTATGCATAAATCCCTTTAGAAGAGCACCCACTTCAAACTCTAAGCCAAGAATAAATCAAGATGTACAAAATCCCAGAGAAGATCCATTTCTTGTGCAGAAAATGAACATACCACTTTCTAAAAGCCCACCCCAATGTGTGCAGAAATGAATTTATCTTTCCTGAGGGAGCATTAAGTAATCTGGAACAACAACAACAACAAAAAACTATAGGAAAAGTATCTAAAAGATGTTTGTTAGCTTGAGGGACCCTACAACTTAGCTCAGTAGAGTGAAACTCCTGCTATGAATACACCTCAGGAAAAAAGGTGGAAAAAACAGGTCAAAGTGACTATGGATTCTCAGAAGAATGGATGTATTGAATATTTAGTATGTTTTGCTCTCAGTCCAAGCTGTTAATATTTCTTTCAGTGTGCTATGGCTATTAATACTCTATGCTTTTCTCCTGATCAATAGTTTTAACAGCAGATTTACTTAAAAAGATTTTAGTTTATTACTGAATCTTAAAATTACCAAGCAGAAGAGATTGGAAAAGAAGAATGAACTTTAAAACAAAGGAAAGCCAAACAAAATCAACTTGTGTTGCCTATTCGTGTGTGTGTGTGTGTGTGTGTGTGTGTGTGTGTGTGTGTGTGTGTGTGTGTGTGTGTGTGTGTGTGTGTGTGTGTGTGTGTGTGTGTGTGTGTGTGTGGTATTTTAAGCCCGTGTGTCCATTCCAAGAGCTGAACTTCACAATGCTCAGCATCTCTCTTGGCTAGCTTTGCCTATGTCCTGCCCAAGCCAGTGGGACAAGCCTCTCTGGAAGATAGTGTCTTTCTTTGTAATCAACAGGCTGTTCTGTTTCTTCAAGTCTCCCCTTTCTCTAAATGAAATCCAGCAGTAAGATTGGAGGCACTGTCACACACAGGACAATGTAATTTACAATGAAGGAGAAGAAGGGAAAGGAAGAGGGACATGGAGTAAAAGGAAGTGGAAGAGGAAGGAGAAGGGGGTGTGGGGGAAGGATGGACTATGGAGAGAAAATATTGACAAAATGATTAATAACTGCATTAAAAGTATTTTTAAAATATGACTATTACTCCTCTATGTATACAAATGCCATGCATGATTTCAAAATGGTACATTATTTAACATGGAAGCTTATTTAAGATTGTAAACTTGTATGTATGCAGGGATAGGATGACCAATAAAACTGTTATCTTTTATATGAGTGAGGCCTTACTTTTATGATGTATTTGGTAATAATAATACTGGTGTGAGGGATAGAGCAACATGTAATATCTACCTTAAAAAGCAGCTATACTGTATCAAGTTGTATTTTAAGGACAATTTATTTTTCTACAAACAGGAGAAGAGGAGTAATTTTTTTAAAGAATACTTAATTTCCAGTGTAATGTACAATGAATCTATTAAGAATATACTATTTGATAAGCTATTTTTAATGCTAAATATATACACTATATATCATACACCATATTTGCATATACATAGTGTTTTCTGTATGTACTTTTCAACCTTTTAGTGTTTCACTTGCTTAAACATTATACTATGATCACAAACATTACATCCAGAGGGAAAAAACCCATTAATGTATTTGTACATTTTCTTTTAATGGCAGTTTCACAAAACTTCTTAAATAATTCTGACAAACATTCAGATAGCCATTTGAAGGAAACTGGCTAACTGGAGGCTTTTAAAATAAAATAAATCGAGTTTCTAAAGATAGATATACAAATGTTACCAGTGGTATTTATCAAATGAGATTATGGATATAAAAGTAGCTAAAAATAAAACTAACACAAATAGGACAAATATATATGTATATATAGGATAAATAAGACACATTATATTTAATAGCAATAGTATATTAAAATATTTTAAAAATATAATACTTCACTTGGCTTTCTTTTACAAACTAAGATTTCTAGTTTCTGAACTAATTAGAATCGACTTATTATGGATCAGGTATCTTATCAGGTGAAGAATGAAATTACCATGGACAGTCAATGGGTTAAGAGGTCAATATAGAATAGGAAAATCAATTTGCATTGATTAGACAAAAGATCCATTTTACAGAGCCCAAAGGATTAGCTTTTAGGCAGAACTCTTTGAACTAGAAATATTTTCCAGTGAAAAATATAAAGAGAAGAGTATTATGTAACACCTATGAATTTTATAAAAAAATCATATGTAGTAAATGGTACAGTTACGTTAACTGATGTTTACTGATATTTTAAACCATGCATAACATTTCTATGCAATTCATTTCTATGAATTATAAATTGTATCAAAATATTTCATTTCCCCCCCTCATGTTCATCTTTGCCTACCTACCACTTAAAAGGAGTTTGAGTCTTAATAGCTACAACAGTCTGGAGAGTGACACATACCAAAGTTGACAACAATGATATGATAAAATTTAGAGTCTAAAGATGAAAAATCAAAATGAACATTTTCTTAAACCTTCCCAATAGGAAATAATTTTAAATTGCAAATGAAACCAAAGCAGTTAACTCTTTATATGCTTATTTTATGTAAATTTAGTCTTGTTCAATCAAAAGTTAAGGTAATTCTGCATAGTAGCAAACATAATGATTATTATCTATCTGAATTAGGATCCTTAGATTTATGATACTGCTTTCTGCGTCCAAGGCAATTATTTGTAATTCCTGTAGATACCTCATAGACCAGAGGTGGTAAAAACCAGATGTGTGTTACACTCTAAATATCACATTGAGAACAGATACTCACATACCTCTCCTCATCACTGCATTTCTTACCTTCAATGGCTAGCATTGCCCGCAATTCCCGGTTCAGCAGCTCGTACCTTCGTTCTAAATCATGTTCTTTTTCCCTAGGCAAGTTGCAAAAGTTCATCAATATGCTAATTACTAAATCATTAAACACTTAAAAGAACCTTTAGGTTACATTGATTTTAGGACTCGGAACTGACTTTTCTCTTTAACTTTAAGCCACTCCAAACAAACGATATACAAACTCAAATCCTTTCTCAGCTGAATATTTACAAGTGTGCTTATTTTCTTCCCTCAATTTTGAATGGCACAAAGGTATATTTTAATCTGGGCATTAATAGTTTTATTCTTCAGTGGTGCATGTATTAAGTGCCAGGTATAAGGTCATTTTTGAAAACACTTTTCATAGTTTACAATAAATACTTTTTAAAAATTCAAAATCCCATGTGAAAAAGAATATAAGAAATACAAAATGCCAGTGCAAATTTAATATAGAGAAAAATAAAAAGTTCTGGACAAGTTTTGTGTTTCACTAAATTTTTGTTAGGTAGAAGTTATAAAATTAACAGTTTTTTTTTTTTTCCTTTAACCAAAATAAAACATAGTAAGCTTGCCATTTCCCACACTAGGTGGCATACTATAAGAACATTGCTGGTAAGCAGAAAGGAACAAGCATTAAGTCTTTTGCTGAAGTGAAGTTAAAGACTAAGAATGTTTACATATGGCCTAGTTTCCACTTTAATTTTTACAATCATCAAAAGATCACTTCAATTAATTTCTTATCTTTCTTAGATTAATATTGCTGACATATGATAAATGCATTTTTGTCCTTATAAAGATTGTTTTCTTACACAAAAACAGTTCCAATTCCTTTACTTTCTGCATCATAAACACTTTTTTTCTCCAGTGTCTATTCTTCTCCTTATCTGAATGGATAAAAATTTGCTATTTTTTAAAAATACAAAATACTATAATCTCTAAGGAAACAAACAATTAACTCTAATAAATATGAAACCCCAAAGCAAGCAATAACAACACAAACCTAAGATTTATCAGTAGAAATATAGTTATGAGTACTTACAGAAGAGACAGCTGGTTCATTCTTCTTATTAGGGCATTTTTTTTATTAACTAACATAAACCATTCTTGCATCATAGCTTCTTCTTCTTCCGTATTCCTTCCTATAGTTCAGGAAGAGTAACTTCTTATTACATGACATTTTACAAGCCAAATAATCACTTAGCACAATTCTTTTAAGATGAAAAATATTTTAGCTACTTCAGTACTACATAGTTCACTACTTATACTGTAAGACTGAAGTTCAAGGTCTGGAAGAATTCAGTATTTAAAAACATAGAACTCAATCTTTTAAAGCTGGTGCTATTCAGCATATATATCTTAGTTCCTTGAACATTCCAATAGATCATATTAACACTAAGTACTGTAAACAAAGTGTTCCACCTTATAAATCCTCCCCAGAGGCTGACTTGCTATTATGTTTCAATGAAGAATTCACAGTGCTGACAGACATACAATCATGATTTAAAAAAATCCCTAAAACATTAAAAAAAATCATTACAAGAACCATAAAACTAGGAAGAGATCAGAAGACTGGATGAAAGCTTCCACTCATAACAATTTACTTTTTAAAAATTTTCCTACTGTAAAGTAAAATAAGATTTATATATTCATATATATAAATAAAAGGCATATATATATATATATATATATATATATGAAAGATATGTACACACACACACACACACACACACACACACACACACACACACACACACACACCATTCTGGAACTCATCAACCAATAAGGTAACCATTTCCACATTATTAAATGAATGTAAATGGCCATGCTACTAAAATGCCTCTTTGTAAAATAAAATACATTATAATGAATATAGTATTCAGAAAACATTTGATTAAAGAAATAATCTAATATTTTCGATTATGCAGTTACTGATTACATACTGGAGATATTCGAAGTTCACTAATAGTCATACCCATTCCATCACTAAATCAGTCCGCCCTTCCCCATCAAAGGCTAGTACATTTACCATTAAAATACAATATAACATATACTTGGAATTCTTCATGCAAAAGTAGACCACAATTTACTTTTTAAAATTGTACTCTTCTAAATTATACTAGTCAAAATGATAACTGTTTAAATTTTCCCCCTGGATTTCATTCATGACTGTATTGCTTTGCTAGGCCAATATTTAATATTACCAGTTCAAGTTCTGCATAACATTCATAAGATTAAGAATTTACTGGGGAAAAACAAAGGAGGGGATAACAAGAGGAAATGCTTGAGAGGAAATGTACTCAATACCTTACTCATGTAACTGTAACACCTCTGTACAGTATCTTTACAATAAAAAAAATTAAAAAATTAATGTATTAAATATCCCAGCTATATATAGCATTATTATCCTGTTTTATTTTCTTTTTAATACTTTAAATAATAATACAGAATAAAAGAATAATACAGAGGTATAACAGTAAAAAAAAAAATCAAGTCTTATTTCACTAACCCTACCGTCTTTACTTCCCTACCCCAGATCCCATTTCTAGGATTAAGTACTATTACACTTTAGCATATCTCCTTCCAATCACATAGATATGTCTATCAAACACATGTATATATCATATCTATACACAATTACAAGTTTCTTTAACACCACTGAGCTGATTTACATTGGCCTATGATTTATTTTCTCAATATCAACTTCATTCTTTTCAATGCTTGCATCAACCGTGGGCATGCCATAGTAAAACTATTTCTGCATTAATAGAAATTGGAAGAAATTTTAAAAATAGAATAGAATACAAAAAGCTGGTCTGTGTACAGAAGAAAAATCATGAATTTCTAAATATCCCTATAAAACAATCATCTGTTGTTTATCATTAGGGAGAATAGTGAAGATATGTGCTTTCATTAAATTCTGTTAAAACTGAGTGGTATGAAGCCGACTTAAGATAGATTCTTTTAGAGCCTGAACAAAAGTCTTTATTGTTTTACAGTATTCTTAATCTCTCCTTTAGGGTAGCTGGTTTTGTATTCACTTTGGACCATGTGATGTCTTGACACTGGTCATGTGATACAGGCTGCGATAGGCACAAATCCCTGGGTAGTAACAAAAGAAGAAAGAGTAAAAAGAAAAAGCTGAGAAAAAGCTTGCAATTTGGAAAAAGGCCAATTGTACCCCGTGAAAGCTTTTTGATCAGTGAAATGACACATGTGGGCAATATTAATAGGTGTAGATTTTATGATATTTTTGATCAGTGAAATGACACATGTGGGCAATATTAATAGGTGTAGATTTTATGATATTTTATTTTCTGATTAAAGATCTGATTCTTGTATTCATAGCCTAAATAGGTTCTAAAATATAGACATATTAAAACTTTGTTTTGATTTTAACTTAACCTATAATTGAGGCTTTCAAGCAATAGTAGGAGCAACCAGCCTACTCTTAAATTAGCATTACTTTCTTCAATGGAACACTGCTTCCTTGAGTATAATAATATTGATGTGGTACTGTGTTATTTTCAGTTTAACTCATGCCTATGATTTCTAGGTAAGAAACAAAGATACCCCTTTTCCCTTATTGTTAGGAAATGGCTAATAATAAAAGAGTATCATGTTTCAAAGGGAAGTAAACCTAACAATAAATATTTAAGGACACATACATTGCTATATAGATTATTTAAATTAAACCACAAATCAATCCTGTATTACAAAAGCCTATCAGAGATAATAATATATAATGATGGAAATGTATACTTAGTCTATAGTAATAAAAAAATTAAAGTTTCTTCTTGGGCATCATTACACTATTGTTTTTAGAGATTTAAAAATTTTTTAAATTTAAAAGGCTTTTAAAAGCCAGTAAGCTGAACCATTACAAATTAATCCTGACTTTAATAACTGGTTAAAGACCCCTTTAGCTTTATAAGTAACAAAAAATATTAAAGCCTGTGATCACAGTGAGCTTTTCTCATTTCTCCTCTAACCATTTGTTATTTAATCCAATACTAGTAATCCAATTTGTCCATCAGACTTTTAAAGGGCAGAATGCAACTTCCTCAGCTTAGACACTTTTCAAAGTACAATATATTTTTCAAATGAATGCTGGATGTTTCATTTTTCCCAACTGTTCGTAGCTCTAATGCAGGAGGAAAAAAAGAACAAGATGAACATTGTTCATACTGATTAAGTAAGAGCTCATTAAAGAGCTGTCAGTGCAGCACTTTGAATATGCATGAAGCATATAATCAGATCTAGTACCGTCACTAGAAGAGAATACGGTAAGTACAAAGGATTGATTTAATTACTTAGAGTGGGCTGTGGTGGTAAAGCAGTCTTGTTAGTGAAAAAAGAAAAAGAGGTTGTATTCTGGCAGTTATAAAAAAGGCAGTTTTAGCTTCTGCCACAATACTTAATCTCAGAATAAAGCACTTTACATTGTAGCTTAAAAATGAAGACTGTCATTATATTATAAAATGGCCATAAATCATTTAATCTTGTTTAACCATACCTGGTTAACTACTTCTCTTTCAAAATGATCTTTAATTTGTAATTACAACCACACTTTTACACCTGAGAGCCAAGTGACACTTTTTAATTTGTTTAGTTTTTAGAATTTATTTTTATTGTCTTTAAATAATTGTAAAAGGAGTTTCAATTCAACATGTCAATTTATGAGTACAATGCATCTTGAGCAGTTTCACTTCTTCCATCATTTTCCTTCCTCTCAAATTTTTATCAGTTTCATCATCTGAAAAACTCAAGATACTTAGTATAAAAAATGCCTAAAAAATGAAGTCACGTATACAGTTACTAAAACGTGACAGCATGACTGGGATATTTCTTTATATATTAAAGCAATACCTCATGCATTTATAAATATATTACCAATAAAAACATCATACTCAATAGACACTATGTTGAAAATGAACTATACAACTTGTGAGGGAGTGGGGTTGGGAGAAAACAAAGGAAGAGGTGACACTGTCCAGAAAGAAATTACTCATTATCTGACTCATGAAACTGTAACCCCTCTGTATATCACCTTTACAATAAAATTTTTATAAAAAGCATCATAAAAACTGAGTTTTTCACCTTAACATTATGACAATCTGATTATAAATGTGTTTACTTAAAGACTTGTGGTTTTAAAAATAAACTGCAATTTTATTTTTTTATTTTGGTGCTGGTCCTAGGACTTAAACTCAAGGTCTAGGAGCTATCCTTTAGCATTTTTTTTTTTCCCTCAAAGTTAGTGCTCTACCACTTAAGCTGACGCTCCACTTCCAGTTTTTTTGTTGGATAATTAGAGGTAAGAGTCTCAAGCTTGCTCAGGCTGCCTTCAAACTGATTGTCAGATCTCAACCTCCTGAGTTTTTAGGATTACAGGCATATGTAATGGACACCCAGATATCACACTGTCTTAATGTCAATTTTTTTCTCTTAATCAATTATTCTAGCTGGAGTACGATTTGTAAAATTATTAAGCAATCAAGAATAGTATAGAATTTAGTTACCTCTCACAGGTACCAAAACTAACAGAATGCATCATATAATGCACAGTACTATGTGTAGTATAAACATTTACCTAAATGTCAGTTGACTACAAGAACTGCTTTTATTTACAACCAAAAACCAAAAGAAAATGATTTAGTTACAATTTCTTTTAGGAATTCATTTATATACTCAAGAATTTCTATGTGGTTTCATTTAGTATTCAGCTATGGGAATACACACAAATGAATTAAAGATTAAAGTGATGCCCAAATTCTGAAACTGTTTTTTTTTTTTTTTGTCAGTGGCGGGGCCTGAACTCTGGGCCTGGGTGCTGTCCTTCAGCTCTACCACTTGAGCCACAGCGCCACTTCCAGTTTTTTCTGCTTATGTGCTGCTGAGGAATCAAACCCAGGGCCTCATATATGCAAGGCAAGCACTCTACCACTGAGCCACCTTCCCAGCTGAAACTGGTTTTTATAAATTTTTTGTAATGCTAGGGATAGAACCAGGGCTTTGTGAGTGCTAAGCAAGCTCTCCATGACTAAGGTATGTCATAAGTCACACATCAATATTTAAAAAAAAGAATACATGGCACAAGGTTGCACCTATGACTTTTCATAGCTACCAACCTCAAAGGCATTAGTATGACCAAAATTTTAGAGAATGAATCACTCTCTGAACTCTTTACAGGTGAGCACTTGGTAAAAGTTGAAACTCTCCAAAGATGAATTAGTTTTAAAAATATATATGCAGCATACTTTGTAAGATGGGGTAAAATACAGTGAAACACAGGCATCATTCCACAGAATAGATAGTAATCTACTTGGAAAATCAATTAGGCATCTGTTAATCAGGAGAAAACCTGAACTGTGAACTGCACTCACAGATAGGGAGCATCTCTCTCCTGAAGCCCCTCTTTTGGGACTGGACCAGTCAGACTCCACTGTATTCTAATCTTCTAGAGCCTTCTCAGACAAGTCATGGGAATGACTCAAAAGCAGTTCTAAGTGGGGGCATGGTGGCACATGTGTGGAATCTCAGCATCCTGAGTGCTGAGTGAACAGAATCTTGAGTTCAAATCCTGGTATCAGTGTGCCCCCCACCCACTACAGAATTTCCAGAACCTTTAGTTTCTAGTAATGAATGAGTTCACTGTCCCACATATGCAATTAAACAGACCTATAGTATCCAAGGGTATACAGACCTAAGGAGACCACAGCTGAGGAAATACCAAGAATGCTCAGGGTTCTGTACTGTTTGATTCACTGTTTCTCCCATAATGCCAGCCAACTTCTGCCAAAGACAATGTATCACTTAAAACGTATTACACGTCTTTTTGGCTTGGGAGAATGACCATATCTTGTACCAGGCACGATTTGCTCTTTGTGAGGCATATTTTCACAAAATATAGGGGAAGGAAACACTTGGCAGATCACACAATGATATAAACTGACTGAAATCATCTCTCCTTTCACTGAACTGCATAGTTCACCTGTAGGAATTTTTCCTAAAACATTCTCTTCACACCTATTATTTTTTGACTATTCTTGGCCAAAACCATGTGTAATAAATCTGAGGTCAAAGCAGCAAAACATACTTCACCACGGGGCGGGGGGTGAGCAAGTCTTTCTCTGCTGAAGTGTGGCCATGCAGTAGACAGCTACTCCAATGTGAAAGCATGGCTGTGTTATTACTTTACATATTAAAATACAGTATCTCATGCTTATTATAAATACATTACCAATAAAAACATCATAAAAGTGAAGTTTTTTACCTTAATATTAAGACAAGCTGATTATAAATGTATGTTTTGCTTTGTTTCTTTAAAGACCTGTGGTTTTGCCTCTAAATGTGACATCTTTCCTTGTACCATAATCTGTGTGTGTGTGTGTGTGTGTGTGTGTGTGTGTGTGTGTTTGTCCTGGGGCTTGAACTAAGGGCCTAGGAGCTTTTTTTTTTTCTTCTCAAGGCTATCATTCTACCACTGAGCCATACTTTTACTTCCAGTTTTCTGGAGATGAATTGGGGATAAGGGACTTATGGACTTTTCTTGCCCAGAATGGCTTGGAATTGTGATCTTCAGATCTCAGCCTCCTACATAGCTAGGATGACAAGCAGGAGCCACTGGCCCCTTGCTCTATTTAATCTTTTTTTTTCCTCTTAATTTAAAATAAGCTCTTGAGCCAGGAACCAGTAGCTCTATTGTAATTCTAGCTACTAAGGAGACTGAGATCTGACAATTTCAGATTAAAGCCAGCACAAGGAAGTCAAATCCATGAGATTCTTACTCCCAATTAACCAAGAAAATGCTGGTCTAGAGGCATGGCTCAAGTGGTAGAATGCCAGCAAAGAGCAAGAAAGCTGAAGAATGTGAGGCCCAGAGTAGAAGCTGCAGTACTGGTATGCACACATACACACAGAAAATGAAACAGTAAGAGAATAAAACAAGTAGAAGCAAGTGGTATTAAAAGCATTAAAGTTGGGATCCTTTTATTCTCATGAGAAAATAAGATCTTAATGAGTACTTCTATGGCACTTGACACATTTTTTAGCTTTGGCTATCAAGTACTATTAATTCAGAATGAATTAATGAGAAATATAGCATTAGGAAGCTTTGGAATGGGTAAAGAAGCAGTATATAACCAGTCAACAAATGCAGGAGACAAGGTAGGTATTTGTAATTTTATGTATTATGTCTTCACATACTGTCTCCCACTCAAACCAAAGAGGAGAACTTAAAAGAAGAAACTTAAGAGGAAATTTAAAACAAAAGATTAAAGAAATTTAACATATTCTTATATATTGATAGCAAAGTCCACTAAACTCCTTTAGGAATATTAAGTTGTTTTGTTTCATTTTTGAGTTGTAGAATTGAGGTATGGTGCATTGTCAGGCTAGCCTTGAACTTCTGGGCTCAACTTTCTGAATAGCTGGAACTAGAGGAACATATCATTATACCTGATTTTGAAAATAAATATATATGTGTGTGTGTAGTTTTCTTAAGGCTATGTATGATTTTTCAATCTGTATAAATTTCTTCCAAATACCATTAAAACAAATTTTCACAGAAAAATTTCTATATACATTAAAAATTAATTAGCAGTATTAAGAGCAAATTAGCTGGGCATGATAGTATACCCTATGATCCCAGCTCCTTGGTGGTGGGAGGTAGAACTCCAAGGCCACTCAAGGCAAAGAGCCAATTTCAAAAGCAAAACAGTTTTGAACATTATATATATAAAAGGGCAGGGAGTGTTTCTCAAAGTAATAGTGTGCTTGTCTAGCACGCTCAAGGGTCCAACAGGATAGGGGAAAGTGTAAAAACATATCAACTCAATAATTTTTCTTTAACTTGTAAACATTTCCTGAGGAAATAGCTCCTTTGAGTTCATGAGTATCCTTTATATTCCAGTACAGAAGTGTTATGTGGGTTCAGGGAACAGATATAATTACTAGAACATCTATGAAAAGTATTAGTATGCATATCTAAAAGACATAATTTACTGTCCACTGGAAAAAGATCTGGCAACAAAATGAACAGTGATTTATAAGCAGAACTTTTTTTTTTTTTTTGTCGGTCATGGGGCTTGAACTCTGGGCCTGGGCGCTGTCCCTCAGCTCTTCAGCTCAAGGCGAGCACTCTACCATTTGAGCTACAGCGCCACTTCCGGTTTTCTGGTGGGGGGTTTTTTGTTTTGTTTTGTTTTTGTTTTTGGTCCAGTCCTGGGGCCTAAACTCTGGGCCTGGGCGCTGTCCTTCAGCTCTTCAGCTCAAGGCTAGCGCTCTACCTCTTGAGCCACAGCGCCACTTCCAGCTTTTTTTCTTTTTGCTTATGTGGTGCTGAGGAATCGAACCCAGGGCCTCATGCATGCAAGGCAAGCGCTCTACCACTAAGCCACCTTCCCAGCCCCTGGTGGGTTTTTTTTTAATTGGAGATAGGAGTCTCATGGTCTCTCCTGCCCGGGCTGGCTTTGAACCGTGATCCTCATGATCTCAGCCTCCTGAGTAGCTAGGATTATAGGCGTGAGCCACCAGTCCCTGGCTATAAGCAGAACTTTGTAAGCCCCTATAACAACAAAAGACTGAGAGCTATTTGATCTGGCAGTTCTTTCCCCAAGATGAAGGACCTCTCAGACACATCTAGTTGTCTCTATGTATCAATATCTGTATTTTTACAGAAAAATGATTCATTTGTAGAAACTAGGAGAAAGATGTTAGAATAGAGTTTGTATCTTTCCATAAACTACCTTGATTTTGACTCAACTGAGGAGGCAACTCACATACACTTATCCATCTCTAATGTTATTCTTTGTAAAATCAAATTGTGAAATCAGGCTTAAGCTTCTTAGCACAGTGTCAAGATGAAACAGAGGAGGAGAAAGGCATTTGTAAAGTTGCCTCCTACACAATGTCCTAAAATAAATTTCTCAAAATGAAACACACAAGTTCAGTTTGTTTTGTATGTGACTTACAAAACTCAAGTAACTAGTATACCAATTCAATGAAACTTAAGCAGATTAAAGGACTAGCAACATTCCTAAGGCTGCCTTCTCAGGAAGAAACTGCAACTATGTCAGTTACTGTTTAATACATAACCTAATGGCTAAACACTAGCAACAACAATTTTTCAGTCTTTATTGTGGTTGGTACTGGGACCTGAACACAGAGCCAGGATGTTCTCCCTTATCTTTTCCGCTCCAGAACTGTGTTCTACCACTTGAGCCACAACCCCACTTTTAGCTTTTTGGTAGTTAACTTGAAGATAAGAGTGACATGGACTTTCTTGCCTTGGCTGACTCTGACTCATCCTCAGATCTCAGCCTCCTCAGCAGCTAGGATTACAGGTATGAGTCATGAACAGGCACCTGGAACAGCTTTCCAGACTTAGGTCAAATTCCTAAACCTGTTCTACTTACATTTCTTGGAGGTGGAAGCAGAAAGGAAGAGAGGGAAAAATGGTGAGGAGGTGAAGAAGAAAGTCTTAAAACAAAGAGATGAGTTACAGAATGGGATAGATACATTCTTGTTAAAAGCTGAGAAAAAAGGAAAAAGTAGAAACAATGATAAATAGAAAAACTACAATACTTATGGCAGCAGTTTCTTGTACATTAAATGCTCACTGTTTGCCATGCTGTACCCAAGTATTCAACATTTTGAAATAGGCAGTATTTGTATTTCCTCCAGTTTTAAAAAGAGTTGAGGAAATAGAGGCTTAGAGAGATTAAGTAATTTATCCAAGACCACCAGCATTCCAGCTGGGACCTTGCTGATTTTAAACTCTATGTACTTCAGCTCATACCTCTAATTCTAGTTACTCAGGAGGCTGAGATAGAAAATTGTGGCTCAAAGCCAGCCAGGGAGGCACTCCTGAGTTCAAGCCCCAAAAAAGAAAAAAAGAAAAAAAAAAGAAAAAAAGAGTCTATGATCTTAAATCTACCTGTCATGTTTATCATCTTTTGGCCCCATATTTCTCAAATGTGGTCTGTGGATGATCTGTCATAGAATTGCCTAAAAGATGGGCTCCATTCCAAATCCACTAAATTAGAATCTTTAATCAAGGTCTAGGAAGCTGTATATTTAATAGCTCCTTTTTTTTTTTTTTTAGAGCATTGCTTTGTAGCCCAGACCTGGAACTCTCAATCCCTCCATGTAAGCCTCTGAAGTGCTAGATTATACCATCAACATCAGATTTGTTATGGGTACCAAAGTTTGAGAACCACTATCTTGGGTCTTTCACAAAAAAATCACTGAAATTAATTTTTCATAAAAAGAAAGGGTGATATTCCATGTATAACATGTTATTTTAGCATTGGCATGACATTACACAAATTTAATTTCACATTCAGAAGAAAAATATGTTGCTGCCAAATCAGTTCAAATGCCTAAATTTTACTTCATAGATAGTTGCTGAGAAAAGAAACCCACCACATTTTCCTAGAATTTCTACTCTTTTAAATGTTAAATTTTTTTTGTTACAGTCTTGAGTAAGGACATACTTTGCTTTCAGCAATAGGCATGTCCCAGATAGAAACTTCTGGTGTTGGGATAAGTCTTTAGGTTCAAAACTTGCATTTTACACTTCCAACTCAAATTTTATAGTTATGGAAAATACCCTCTAAATATCATTGATAGAAATTATATATAAATTTGTTTTTCTGTATAAATGAATAAACTTGAGTCAGCAAGATGAAAAAATTCAGCCTAAAACAGAGTAAAAAGCTGGAGCATACAGTGAGCACTAAGAGGAGAGGAAACAAATGTTACAAATGAGAACCTTAGGAAGCTCTTTGCATTTCTGAACCAGAGATTGCTTTCTAGAATCTCATAATCTAAAACCTACTGCATAAACTAGAATGGGTTAGTGATAGTAGAGTGCTCTTACTTCTAAGCACAATTTATAAAGTTTCTTTTTTCAACAGTGCAAATAATAAAACCTAGGTAGGAATAGATATTTGAACTAGCTGAACAAATTGTGAAAATAAAGAAAACCTCCAAATGTTAGTTTTCTTGTTACTGTAGAAGAAAAAAATAAAGAAACATTTAGTGTGGTGTGGTGCTAGGGCTCAAACCCAGGACCTTGTGTATGATGCACAAATGTTCTACCACTCTACTTCTCCACCCTGATATAATGAATTTAAAAACTTAAAAGTATAAAAACTTAAGAAAAGCACTATTAAGTACCTTACAAACTTATCTTTTTTTGGGGGGTCCGGTCATGGGCCTGAACTCTGGGCCTGGGCGCTGTCCCTCAGCTCTTCAGTTCAAGGCTAGCGCTCTACCACTTGAGCCACAGCACCACTTCCGGCTTTTTTCTTTTTGCTTATGTGGTGCTGAGGAATCGAACCCAGGGCCTCGTGCATGCAAGGCAAGTGCTCTACCACTGAGCCACCTTCCCAGCCCCTAAACTTATCTTTTAAAAGAAATTTTATCCCTTATAGTGTCTCTTCATTGGTATTTTCATATAATTAAATCCCTCACTGTAATATATTTGTATAAAACAATAAAATGTAGAAATGCAAAAAAGAACAATATTTATTGTCATAACTTTTTTATTTGGCGCTTGATCATGAGTCATTCCCACTTTTGATATATTTAATTCAAAGGAGACCCTGACAAATTAAGTTTTCAGTGAGTCATACAAATAATATTAGGTAACATTTATTAAGCTTTTCCTATGCTATTTGCCAGTACTGTGCAAAGGTT
Source organism: Dipodomys spectabilis (assembly GCF_019054845.1). Taxonomy (NCBI): domain Eukaryota; kingdom Metazoa; phylum Chordata; class Mammalia; order Rodentia; family Heteromyidae; genus Dipodomys; species Dipodomys spectabilis. The sequence goes on from NW_024870818.1 coordinate 4,032,652, forward strand.
ATTTCATTTCTTACAATTCTTTTGGCTGACATGCAATACCAACTTTGACTCAGTGTGTTCAAAGTTTTGCTAACCAAGGTACAAATTCTATATAGTGTACTATGTATCAAAATATATTTGTTGAAAAAAATGAAAATCAAAAGACAAAAAAACATAAACAAGCTTTATCTTTTGAGAATTCACTGTAATTTCATGCATGCTAGGCAAGTACTTTACCATTTAAGCGATACTCTCAGGTTCTTTTTTGTTTTTCTTGGCAGTTCTGGAGCTTGAATTCAGGGCCTGAGCACTGTATTTTAGCTTTTTTGCTCAAGGTTGGTGTTCTACCACTTGAACCACACCTCTACTCCTTGCTTTTTGCTGATTAATTGGAGATAAGTCTCATGGGCTTTCTTGCCTGACTGACTTTGAACTACTCAGTAGCTGGGATTACAAGAATGAGCCACCAGTGCCAAGCTTTAGGCCTCAATTTTTATGTTTCAGGCCATATTATTCTCATTCTATTATAGTGGAAACTAAGGCTCACATTCGAAGTTAAGGAGGGATGAATCTTGGTTATCTTCTTCCCAACTAACTAGGGTTCCAACTCACCTCACAGCAGAAATGGCTGAGTCTCTGTTTTCAGATGAAAGTATATTTAGGATGAATCACTAAAAAAAAAATGTCCTTCTCCAATAATTTTGTCAAAATTAATGGAAGACATATAGCCTTGACACATAGTTCACAGGGCACTTAAAAGAAAATTCACATAGAAACTTTGGAAAGCTAGACCTTTGCTCACTGTTCTATCTGCCTATCATTCTGTTAATCACGGATGTGACAGAATCAATTGTTTGACATATTTCTATATGCTTATGTACTCACATTTCTGCATACTAAACTAGAATAGATTTACATGACATTGTATCATAATCTTGCAATTAGAAAATGTTACTATTTTGAATTCTTGATGTCAAGAAATATAAAACAACATCTTTATCTAATACAAAAAAGAAACCAGATACAAAAAAGAAACCTATAAAACTACATTTAACAAATATATGCTGGCGTTTTACTTCCAAAAAGGAATGAATTCTGTCAACTCAGAGTTAATCAAAGGATGTGGCACACTGCTGCTGAAAACTGCAGAAAAACTCACTTTATAGAAAAATTTCAATAATAAAATCTTTTATTAAAAATGGCTTATTTATGATGACACAGAGTGCCAGGTGAATTTGTTAGTAATAATTACTTCAGTGAAAAATAAGCTAGGTCTATAATATTTTAAAATGTTAGAGATAATTTTATTTACTTTATAATACCAGATTCCCTCACTTTTTCTACTTATAAAAAGTTCCTTTGCAGAGGTAACCTTGTAAACAAGCCTGTTCCTTTGATATTTTATTTGTATAGAGATCAAATGAAAACATTCTACTTTATTTATATATTTACTTTTTGTGCTGGTCCTGTGAGCAGTTCCTAAGCTTTGTGCTCAAGGCTGGTACTCTACCACTTGAATTATAGCTATACTTCTGGCTTTTTGTGGTTAACTGTGGAGTCTCACAGACTTTCCTGCCTGGGCTGGCTTTGAACCATGTTCCTTAGGTTTCACACTCTCAGTTACTAGAATTATAGGTGTAAGCCACCAGAACATGGTTTCTACTTTTATTTGGTTTGTCACATTATAAAAAGCACTATATTCAAGCCTAAGTTCTTACTTTCTTTTAGTTTTGTAGCCAAAACTCCAAAAACAGGTATCTCAACTTAATGTATACTTTTAAAAGCCAATGACCTTTTTTGTCATTATAATTTGTGTGAAAATAGACGTTATAAAGTAGAACTTCTACAAAATGGTGACATTTTCCTACATGAACTTTAATTCCCACCTATATAAGAAAGATCATAGTAAATGATTAAGAATACTAAATTATAAAGTATAAAAAATGGTTGTGTTATTTAGAATGTATTTTCTACATTTCCCTGATTTTCTTAACTGTAATTGTCCAAGTTATTACTGTTACTGTAGGACTTTTCTCTTCATTTTGTGAGGAGTGGGAATAAATTATAATACTTTCAGAGGTAAGATTTTTTAAAAATCTACGTAAGCAAAGTACAGCCATAAAATACAATTTTTAAAATAAAAGTCAAAGAAACATCAAAGGTATATGTTGCATGTAAAAAACAATGGCAAAAATTTCCTCTAAAAATCTGGAGTGTGTTACTATTTTTAAATCTTTTCCTTCCTTTCCTGGTTATTAGTTGTATAGAATCAGTTTAACTTTTCAGTTCAAACCAGTTTTGAGTTTCATTTTTTCCTCTTCTAGAGTATGGGAAGAGATGGGGGATTGAGAGCAACTGGCAGATAAGAGAGAGATAGTGAAAACTATGTCCCTTAGAAATATATAATTAAAATCTAATACAGTAATTATCTCCCAAAGAATGTATTTCTATCATATATACTTCAACAATCTTAACTTTGTTGTTTTCTATAGTCTAAGTCATAAAAAGCATGTAACCAGCCATTTTCTAATGCTCTCTATAGACCCTGTTTAATGTTAATGAATTTATAGGCACAAATAGCTAGCATCAAGGCTATAGTGAAAAGCAGAACACTTCAAGCATTTAATACAGCTAAAGGGGCAGATTAGAGATCAATAACAAAATCACCTGGTAAAAAAAGGAAAAAGGTGTTGCATTAAAAGGCTTTTTGCTTTACAGTGAAACAATACTGAGAAACCTGTATTTTAGCACTTGTACTCAACAGGCACTCCAAACTATGCAATGATGAGAACAGAGACCCATCCTTTCTAATAATCTTGTGACAAAAGCTAAAAGACATCATCCTATTAACTAGTGATCTCAACTGCTAATGCGGAGTACTTCCTGGTGCCTTTTATGTAGAATGCTGCTATTAAAACACCACTAAACATTCACTGTGAACAACACAGAATCATTCATCTTTTATCAGCATCTCTTGTTAGAAGAGTATGAGTGGGGCTGAAGGTGTCATTGATATTATGGAGTGGAAATTAATCAGAAATTTTTCTCATATTTTCCTCATCTCACTAATTTACTTTTGTTCAAATTTCCTCCTGTTAAAAAGTTCATACCCAACCCCCTGTTGTACTCTTTTAAGTTAAGAATATTCAACGAGTGCGTCTGCTGAAAAGCACTAGGTCCTAACACAAAAAGCATTCGAAATTCTCATTTAGTTGTCTTTATTTTGCTAGCACCATGTGGTCCTTGAAGATGTAGAAAACACGGGAAGCCGAGTAAAGATCAGAGCAAGCTCATTAGCATTCTGACAAAATTGGAGTGGTGGAGATGTATAGTTTGCCTAGTTTGTCGTTTTGAAAGCTACCGGTGGTAAGCTTTCTATTTCATTGTGCCTTTGTCTTTTTTGGGGGGTGGGGGGAGGTGGTGGTGGTGGTGTTTCAAAGCAGCAGGGTATTTGTTAGCCTTAGGTTTGCACAATGCATTGTGGGAACCTTTCCTGAATGTTCAGCCCTAGATAGTATCATTCCAGTTTGAGTCAAAAAGTTTTTTATTTTCCTTCACCATTTATAAGAAAGACCATGTATGTGACTCTTGGTGTATAACCTTAATGTACATTATCACAATTTCGTCTTCCCTGTTGCCTAAATCATGAAGTCCAAAGAGAGAATCTAAATTCCCTTACTTTCCTTCTAAAATAAAAAATTTTAAACATTAACACTTGTGTTCTTAATTAAGTAGCATGCAAGATTGGCTCATTCAAAACTTAATGTTAAATAATATTTCCATTTATTTTTTAATCTAGTATAAAGAAAAACATAGTTTGTATTTTTAAAATTAGGTAAATAAGGAATATCTCTTAGGATACTTCAATAAGTTGTTACCTTATTCATTTGCTTTTATCATCTTTTTTGTCTTTTCTTTATTTAATGTATGACTCACTTTGAAGAGCTAAATGGGCTACATTAATGCTACTATTCAACATGAATGTTTCCAAGTTGCAATGAAATGGATAAAGGTCTTTGGGGATGAATTTATCTAAATCCTTGTGATTGCCCTCCTATCTTGGATGATGACCCAAAAGAATGTCAACAGCTCATTTTCCCAGAGAGCTGGAAGCAGTCCCTATGCAAGCCATAATCTGCACATTCTCAAAGAACCATTTCAAACATTATATTTCACAAGCTGTTTTAAGTGATTTTCCTCTCATCTCTAGTATCCTAACAGTACTTTGAATATCAGTGTCTTTGAAATTAGGGCTAAACAAAATTTTACAAATGAATTGTACATATGGCATAGAAGTTTTCAGATTTGCTTTCAAATGTGTATTTTAGAAACACGGTCATCTTGTTACAGTATTATTTGTGGCATAAGTGAAATAATGTCTAAAAATACTTTCTCATCACAAAAAAGTGCTTCTCATTGTCCATTATTTTACTTAGAGTCAATTCTAACTTACAGCTTATCAAAATCCCAAGGGAGGACTGGAACATGGCTTCTGTGGTAGAGTACTTGCCCTGAGTTCCAACTCCAATGATACAAAAAGCAAAAGCAACAGAAGAACAATGGTACATAAAATACAGCACATGATATAACCAAATTAAAATACTTTAATTGGGCTAGAGATTTAATAGGAAAGGGGATTTAGTTCAGTGGTAGAACACTTGCCTAGTGTTCCAGAGGCCCTGGGTTTGATCCTTAGCACTATAAACACAACAAAACAAAACAAGGCAAAACACCCAACACAAATAAATGAATTATTTCTCCATGAAGCTTTTGACAGAGAAGCATTTGGTTATATTATGTTTTACTTCCTTCATTCAGTGAAAAGGCATTATACTAAAAAGTATATCACAGGGATAGCTTTTATATATGAAATATTCATATTATATTAAGAGTGCCTAATTAAAATGATATATATCTTTTTCATGTCTCTAAGCTCTAAATTCACTGCTTAAAGCTTATTGGCTTTCTTTCATAATTTAAAATTTCATTCTTAAAGCAAAAAAAATAGAAAGACTTGTTATTTATCAATAACTTTTGCTATGATGTGACTACATATTGTTAGAATACGAAATTTGACTAACTTAAAACGATGCATTAATATATCCCAAGTACCTGTTCTTCAGCTAGCTTAAAAATTCAAATAGATGTTACTACATACATAATAACTAAATTAGTTTATACTGTGCAATATGAATAAAGTTGCACATTTACCTCTTCAATGCATTTTTCTATCAGTTTCCTAAATAAAATCATCTGGACTAGCTACATCAAATGAGAGAGTACTCAAGAGTATTTAAATTCAGTTTTAAAACAAATATGTTAGTAATTTACTTAGCTTGTAGGGTCTGTTTCTCCCCAAATCATTTAAAAACTACATTGATTTTAGACTTTATTAGAGATATTCTTGACTGATAAGGCCAAGATTGTTGTTAAACAATTGTAGAAAGATATGTAAAAAAGTAGAAGTTGGAAAGGCAGTGAATTTAAATTTTTTTAAGTTTTAAAACACACTAAATTTGAATTTATAATAGCTTCAAAGTAAAACATAAAGACAGAGTTAAAGCATTATAAATAAACAAATGCAGTCTACAGTTTGATAGCAACAAACATGTTAACATAGCTTTTATATACCACATCAAACTTGAAGCTCAAATTATACTGGTGCTTAGTTTTCTATGACTTAAAGGCCAGATGTTTTTCACAAATGGCCAACAATTGTTGTGAGAATAAATTAATGATTCATTTTTTTAAGCTTTGATGGAATTAAGAATACTTCTTTTCTCAATGTGCCCATGTGAATGTTTGCCCGTTAAATTTCTTCTTTTTCCTTTTTTTCTTTCTTTCTTTTTTGACAAGTGAGGCCACCCGGCAGAAAACAACTGATGCAAAACCCAGGAGTAATCCCTCTGTTTAGTTCAACACTATGGTTAGCCTTAACACTGCCTTTATTATCCAGTGGATTTAGAGGAACTTTCATTTATTTGTTGGCCTCAGTTTTCAATTCTGTTGCCCTCTTTAAGGAAAACTATAGTTATTCTTAAGTAAATACATTTGCATAGTACTACAATGAAATGCTCTAGATTTGATTATACTCACAAGCTAAACAGAGATTGTGTACATATGTAGCATGAAAAATATGTGGAAAGCATAAAGATATAACTTAATAATCATAAACCATATTGCAATGAGGCTATAATTCCAACAATATCTTAAGTATATAGATATTTACTTAAGAAAAAACCTGAAGCCATAGAAGCCTAAGAAATTTATTTTCAGTTTCAAATTGCTTCATTAAAACTTTCTTCATGAAAGGATCATTTCAAATAAGTAAATAAATACATAAATATAACTTACCACACAGATAATATTTTCTATGAACATTTAGTCTAAATTATAAAACACTTATTCTATGTAAGTAGAATATAATTTTTTAATTTATCTGTAAGTAGAATATAATTTAATTTATCTGTGAGTTAAAAATTAAAGATTCACTTCACTGTGAAGAAACTATAGCAAATAATCCAATGTTTTATTTATTTATTTCTATGTGCATTGTTTTGTTTTCGTGTTACTAAAGACCAACCCCTTACACATTTTATGTTATTTCCCTATCTCCCAAAGTATTTTTAAGACATATTTCAAAGTGTAGATTGTTTTCTTGAAATACTTAGGAACTGAATTTTTGTTTTGAAATGAGCTGTATAACAACATGGCTCAGGGGAAGAAAAACATTCTGGATTGGGAGAAAATACCTGTTCTAATTTTAGCTTTGTGCCAGTCTCTTACTGCAACTTCAGTATTTTCATCAGTAAAATAAAAACACAAAGATGATCTCAAGATCCTTCATATTCGCAAACAATTATAACTATGCAGTAGTAATATATATAATGTATATAATGCAATATTAGAACTTAGTGTTTAAAAGTTGACTGTTAGCTTGTTTTCTCAGTTGCTTTAAAAGGTGATTAGTACAAATGACATCATGTATAGGTAGACTACAAAAAGCCAAAATTTAGTAGAGCTTTTTAAGAGTCTTACATCATTCATTAAATGAAACATGTAAGACTTAGTGAGGAATCTTAAAATCCCTAATACCCTTTCCTAACAGTTTTCCCTAGTTAATGAACATTTATGCAGAGCAAAACGCATGGCCCAAAATGTTACACTCTGATTTAGAGGTTGAAAGGATCAATCCTACACACAACTCTTCTTTATTCTTCCTTTGTTTTTCCTAGAAACAGTAACATCACTTTATAGGTACACTTAGCTAAGAAAAAGTTCCACATAAGACACAAATAGAGATGCTAATTCAGGACATCTTAACTGTATCAAAAAAGTGAAATAGAAAACCGATAATATTGAGGATATAC